>NC_142883.1:32822500-34072500 GCF_051225735.1 Oryctolagus cuniculus | reverse complement strand
TCACACATTTATTAAGAATCCTAAAGTCAAAGGAGCACTAAGTTTTCAGGCTGAAAATCTTCATCAAATTTCCAGGGGAAAATAAATTTTTCTATGTCAGCCTGAATCTCAAGAGATCTTTTTTTTAAGCAAGAAACTAAACCAAAGAACCATTTGGCTCATAGCCACAGCTGAGATGAAGCTTAACATATGGCTTAACTACATAGTTTGGGTCAGGAAGAAACAAGACAGCAGCACAATTTGTGCTCTTAAGCTGAGCACACATATGAAACACTGTGTGGGGGTGTTGATACATTACTCCACTCTACCACCAGATCTTCTTGGCAAACAGCAGTGTAATTCTGAACAATCTTGGCCTCATATTATGAATATGCAAATTAGAGGAAAACCCACATAATATAAGGACAGAGACAAAAGTATTTCTTTTAATATCTGTTGGAATGTTATTCTATCATTAATCAAAGGGTAAAAATCAGGTGTTACTGATGAAGGATAGGGACTAGGGCATGAGATTAGTATACTTGAGTTCAATTCTCAATATAAATTCGACTATTCATGGTTTTTAGTTTGTCTGCTTAAATGTAAAGTATTGATATTTATTAACTATTTTCAGTATGAGTTTCTATTTCTATCCTTTCCTGATAAATTATAGAAAGCATGTAAGACTTCACACAACTTTAACAACAAAGGTATCTGGTTTTAAACAATAAAGAACAAACTATATATACTTTAAATTTTATTTGAGAGGTAGAAAGGGAGACAGTTTCCATAGGCTGATTTATTCCCCAAATGCCCACAACAACCAAGAGCAGGCCAGGTTGAAGCCGGAAACTTCAGCCAAGTCTCCCATGTGGGTAGCAGGGGTCTAAGTGCTTGAGTCATCACTACTTCCAAGGTCTGCATTGGCAGGAAGCTGGGACTGGAGCCAAAGCCAGGAATCAAACCCTGGCACTTCAGTATGGGGCATGGACATCTTAACCAGCATCATTTAAAAAAAAAAAAAAAAAAGATGTATGTATTTGAAAGGCTATCAACTGAGAGAGAACATCCATCTGCTAGTTCACTCCCTCAAATAGCTGCAACAGCTAGGGCTGGGCCAAGCCAAAGACAGGAGCGTCCCATATGGTGACAGGGGCCCAAGTACTTTGGCAATCAACCACTACCTTCTCAGGCACATTAGCAGGAAGCTGGATGGGAAGCAGAGTAGCCAGGACTCAGACTGTTTACTCTGATATGGGATGCCAGCATTGCAAGCAGTGGCTCAATCCACAGGCCCCTTAATCAGCATCTTAACCACTGAGTCAAACACCCACCCCCAAAACAAAACAATTTTAATTACATTAAGTGAGGCCGACTTATTCTGACCACAAAGTGCACACATTTTAAGAATCATGTATCTGAGGCCGGCGCTGTGGCTCACTAGGCTAATCCTCCGCCTTGCGGTGCCAGCACACCAGGTTCTAGTCCCGGTCAGGGCGCCGGATTCTGTCCCGGTTGCCCCTCTTCCAACCAGCTCTCTGCTGTGGCCAGGGAGTGCAGTGGAGGATGGCCCAAGTACTTGGGCCCTGCACCCCATGGGAGACCAGGAGAAGCACCTGGCTCCTGCCATCGGATCAGCGCAGTGCGCCGGCCGCGGCGGCCATTGGAGGGTGAACCAATGGCAAAAGGAAGACCTTTCTCTCTGTCTCTCTCTCTCACTGTCCATTCTTTTTTTTTTTTTTTTTTTTTTTGACAGGCAGAGTGGACAGTGAGAGAGAGAGACAGAGAGAAAGGTCTTCCTTTGCCGTTGGTTCACCCTCCAATGGCCGCCGCTGCAGCCGGCGCACCGCGCTGATCCGATGGCAGGAGCCAGGATCCAGGTGCTTTTCCTGGTCTCCCATGGGGTGCAGGGCCCAAGCACCTGGGCCATCCTCCACTGCACTCCCTGGCCATAGCAGAGAGCTGGCCTGGAAGAGGGGCAACCGGGACAGAATCCGGCGCCCTGACCGGGACTAGAACCCGGTGTGCCGGCGCCGCAAGGTGGAGGATTAGCCTATTGAGCCACGGCGCCGGCTCTCTCACTGTCCATTCTGCCTGTCAAAAAAAAAAAAAGAATCATGTATCTGAGGCTGGGGCTGTGGCACAGTGAGCAAAGCCGCCACCTGAAGCGCCGGCATCCCATATGGGCACCAGTTCAAGATCCGGCTGCTCCACTTCTGATCCAGCTCTCTGCTATGGCCTGGGATAGCAGCAGAAGATGGCCCAAGTCCTTGGGTCCCTGCACCCACGTGGGGGACCCAAAAGAAGCTCCTGACTTCTGGCTTCAGATCGGCGCAGCTCCAGCCATTGAGGCCAATTGGGGAGTGAACCACTGGATGGAAGACCTCTCTCTCTCTCTTTCCCTCTGTGCCTCTCCTTCTCTCTCTGTGTAACTCTTTCAAATAAATAAATAAATCTTAAAAAAAAAAGAATCATAAATCCGCAGACTGGAAAAAAAGAGTTGGAGAAAAAGGATTTTACTTTAAGAGAATAAAGGCTATACATTTAGATTTGCTGGCAATCAATGCGATACCATAATTACCTTTTAGAAACAGTTATTATAGGAGAAAAGCAAATGAGTCTACCATAGAGTAAGTTATAAAATGTGGATCCTACTACCCATTTATAGGGTGGTTGGTTTGAAAAATAAAGTAAAATAATATGAGAATATGCCTATGTATACAGTGCTCTGCACAATAAAGGCCAACTAAGAAATATTAAATAAATGGAAGCTAGTATTTGCCATTTTTAAATAGCAAATGGATTGAGGAGGACTCGGCTCTCCAAACTCATGCAGACATGAGAACCCTTCAAATTCTTATATGAACAGTTAAGGCTAATAATTGACACAGAGGCTAATCCAATTATGGCATCTGAAGGTGGAGCCTTGAGAAGAGACTGGATTGGATTAGGTTGCTATGGAAGAGTCCCATAATTGAATCATAACGACATTATAAGACCTCATAGAGCACAGGGGAAGAAAGTGCTCCCTGTGTCATTCTGCTTCCTGGCTCACCATGTGATCATTCCTCCGCATACACTCTGCCACTGCCAGCCTCCAGCACAAGCCAGACTAATGAGGCTGTCCAGTTTTACACTGTGAACTTCCAAACTAAACTGATCAACTCTTGTCCCTCCGAAGTTGTTCCTTTTAGGTATTTAGTTGCAGTATTGAAAAGCTGGCTAATACA
Source organism: Oryctolagus cuniculus (assembly GCF_051225735.1). Lineage (NCBI taxonomy): Eukaryota > Metazoa > Chordata > Mammalia > Lagomorpha > Leporidae > Oryctolagus > Oryctolagus cuniculus. The sequence goes on along the minus strand of NC_142883.1, from coordinate 34,069,291 downwards.
GTTAGCTAACCTTTCTAGCTTTTGCTCTCTAACTTTTAATAATAGGTATAGAGTCTTCAAAGAGTTAATACAGGGATGATCTGAAATGTTGTATATGAAGTTCCTAGTAAAATACCTACAATAAGCACTCACTAAAATGACAGTAAGGGGGCCGGCACTGTGGTGCAGCGGGTGAACGCCCTGGCCTGAAGTGCCAGTATCCTATATGGGCACTGGTTCAAGACCCGGCTGCTCCACTTCTGATCCAGCTCTCTGCTATGGCTTGGGAAAGCAATAAAAGAAGGCCCAAGTCCTTCAGTCCCTGCACCCACGTGGGAGACCCAGAAGAAGCTCCTGGCTCCTGGTTCCTGGCTTTGGATCGGCACAGCTCCAGCCATTGAAGCCAATTGGGGAGTGAAGCATCAGATGGAAGACCTACCTCTCTCTCGCTCTCTCTCTCTCTGCCTCTCCTCTCTCTGTGTAACTCTGACTTTCAAATAAATAAATCTTTTTTTAAAAAATGACAGTATGGGATACAGGGAAATTTATGCAGAACAGAAGATTTCCCCAAAATCTATCTATAGTCAATGTTAATATTCCATACTATCCACCAATTTCTTTGGAAGAATTTATAAGAAACTGAATTTCTACAATGGATAACTCTTTAAAGTAAGTATGGGATGGGCATTTAGCCTCACTGTGAAGACATTGACACTGACAATTAAGATGTCATGTCCTACACTGGAGTGCTTAGGTTCGATTCCAGATTCTGGCTCCTGACTCAAGCTTCCTGGTATTACAGACCCTAGGAAGAGGTGGTGAAGGGTCAAGTAACTGGGTTCCTACCACCATGTGGGAGATCTGAATTATGTTTTCAGTTCCTGGCTTTGCCCACAGCCATTGCAAGCACTTCGGGAAACAAGTCAAAAGATTGGAGCTCTCCCTTCCTTTTTTTTTGCTTCTCAAATATTTAAAAAAAAAAATCTCGATTTTTTATGACCTCCTAGCTACCTCATGAACACTAACTTCTAGAATTTGACAAAGGTGGCAAACTTTTCTTTCCAATAAGCTCATAAAAAAGATAACATATCTTGCTTTGTTCCTATTTTTTAAAATCCTTAATGTACCCTATTAGTGACTGTTTAATTAGTCTGATTCCAGCTTCCTGCTGATATGCATCCTGGGATGTAGCAAGTAATGGGCCAAGTACTTCAGTTCCTGCCAGTGACATGGGAGACCTGGATTGAGTTCCACGTTCCTGTCTTTAGCCTGGCCCAGCTCTAGCTGTTGTAATCATTTGGGGAATAACTAGGGGATAGAAGATTTCTCTCTGTTTATGTCTTCTTGCCTTTCAAATAAAATAAGTAAAATTCTAAAGATTGTATAAAATTATCATCAGGCTATGTGTATAAGTTGTATATGAAACATAAATAAATTCTGTGTTTAAACTTGGGTCCTATAGCAAGATATCTTATTATGTGTGTGCAAATGCACCAAAATATTTAAAAAAATAACAATTGAAACACTTCTAGTCGCAGGCATTTTGGATAAGGAATACTCAACCTATACACAGATGCATACTTACAGAATTAAGGGGGAGATGTCAATTTTTTTTTTTTTTTTTTTTTTGACAGGCAGAGTTAGACAGTGAGAGAGACAGACAGAGAGAAAGGTCTTCCTTCCATTGGTTCATCCCCCAAATGTCCCCTCAGCCAGCGTGCTGCGCTGATCAGAAGCCAGGAGTCAGGTGCTTCCTCCTGGTCTCCCATGCGGGTGCTGGGCCCAAGCACTTGGGCCATCCTCCACTGTACTCCTGGGCCACAGTAGAGAGCTGGACTGGAAGAGGAGCAACCGGGTCAGAATCCGGCACCCCAACTGGGACTAGAACCTGGGGTACCAGTGCCACAGGCGGAAGATTAGCCTAGTGAGCCGCAGTGCTGGCCCGGGAGATGTTGTCTGTAAAGCAGTAGATATCATGGCTGAAAAAAGTTCCATAAACTATTGGAATTACCATTTTAAAGGTAATTTTTAAAGGAGACACATACTGCATGAATCAATTGCAAAAGATGAATGCAGAAGTGTAATCAATTCTGCTGTGGGCTTAGGGTCAGTAAAACCTCACTTGGTTGAGTTGCATTTTTTAAAATGCGGATTAAGAAACAGATCATATCACTGACTTAGGCCTAATATGCATTTAAGGGACCCTTTATTCCATTTTTGCCCACATGCTGCCTCAATTTCACCCTTTATTAGTGCATTTCCAAACCAAGTTCTCTAGGTTATGCCAATTAATCACAAAGCAGAGAGGCTGGCATAAGTCTGGTATTTCTAGAAGTGTAGGATAAAAGACTTCACAGCTTTCAATGGTCTATTTTAAAGAAAATGAAAGCTGTTTTGTTCACTTGCTCAGCAGCTTTAAAAACAAGTACAAAGGTTTCATGCTGCCATAATTTTATTTTAAAGAACAATACTTGTGAAAGGCAGGTAAGTAACTGGGTAATAAAAGCAGAGTAAGAAAATTAAAAAAAAAAAAAAATTTTGCAGAACTATATTAAGCAACTAAGAAAAACCATCTTATTTTCCACATAAATTAGTCCTAGAGCTAACCTCAGAAGTTTTTCTTTTGTCCTGATTTTATTTTTCTTTCAATCCCTTCCAGGAACATAGAGTACTCACCTCCTTCTGCAAGGCTAATAAATGATTTCAAAGGACTTTTGAAAGTGGCATTCCTTATCCACCTACTCCTTTCAGGTGCATGCACCCCATCATTCAAATATTCCAAAGAATTTCCTATGTAGCTAACTGTGCATATAATGTGTTTCTGCATTTGTTCTAGATAATGGCAGACACAGCAACAAAACCATTAGTTCACGGGTTACTATATATCTCCACAGGATTAGCTCTAAGAAACAGGTAAGTATTCATTATAATTAATCCAACATTCAGGATTATTAACTTTTTTCTATACTGACCTTTGGTTTTGGTCCCAATGAAAGACTAGTCTTATTGTAGCAGCATGTCCCCAACTTTCTCCTGCAAGAAAAGAGTATAACAGTATATTGCCTTACTGACTAGGATAAAGTTCCTCAGAATGCCTCTGACCAAATTTAGTTCTTACTTTTCTTAATTTACCACAAGAGTACACTTGGTTGGAAAAAGATGAGAAATGAGTAATATCCTAAAATTAATAAATTTTTACCTATTTAGCAAAATAATGGAAATCATTATCCTTTATTTGCTTTTAGAAATTTATAGTCTGGAAGCCGGCGCCGTGGCTCACTAGGCTAATCCTCCGCCTTGCAGCGCCGGCACACCGGGTTCTAGTCCCGGTCAGGGTGCCGGATTCTGTCCCAGTTGCCCCTCTTCCAGGCCAGCTCTCTGCTGTGGCCCGGGAGTACAGTGGAGGATGGCCCAAGTGCTTGGGCCCTGCACCCCATGGGAGACCAGGAGAAGCACCTGGCTCCTGGCTTTGGATCAGCGCAGTGCGCCAGCCACAGCAGCCATTGGGGGGTGAACCAATGGCAAAGGAAGACCTTTCTCTCTGTCTCTCTCTCTCACTATCCACTCTGTCAAAAAAAAAAAAAATAAATAAAAAATTATAGTCTGGGAGCCAGCGCTGTGGCGTAATGGGTGAAGCTGCTGCCTGCAGTGCCAGCATCCCATATGGGCACTGGTTCGAGTCTTGGCTCGAACTTCCAATTCAGCTCTCTGCTATAGCCTGGGAAAGCAGAAGAAGATGGCCCAAGTCCTTAGGCTTCTGCACCTGCTTAGGAGACCTGGAAGAGGTTCCTGGCTCCTGGCTTCGGATTGGCACAGCTCCGGCCATTGCGGCCATCTGGGGAGTGAACCAGCGGGTGGAAGACCTCTCTCTCTCTGCCTCTCCTTCTCTCTCTGCGTAACTCTTTCAGATAAACAAATAAATCTTTAAAAAAATAAATTTGTAGTTTGAGTCACTATATTTATCAATCATCCATTTAATCAGACCTACTAACATATTTCTGACTCTCAGAAGCAAAGTAAAAATTCTAAGAAAACACTCTTAAAGATTTTAATGTAAATCAATCTTGTAGTATTGTGTTCTAATGAAATAAAAACTGAGTTCTGAGACACAGTCACGTGTCTATTTACTGCAGTTTGATTTTTATTTAAATGGATTCATCCTTCTTTCTAAGATGGTGAGCTTGCTGAGGGCAAGAGTCATCATACAAATATCTCTGGTATCTGACACTATAGCTGCCAAATGATAGATACCTGATGATAAATGACTGTTAAATAACTAAAAGGGGAGCTAGCATTGTGGTGCAAACGGTAAAGTCACCATTTGCAATGCTAGCATCCAATAAAGAAGTGCAGGTTTGGCTACTCAGCTTTCTATCCAGCTTCCTGCTAATGGGTCTGGGAAAGCAAGAGAAGATGACACAATCCTGCAATCCAGGTAGGAGACTAGGATGAGGTTTCTGGCTCCTGGTCTCAGACTGACCTAAACCCTGGCTATTGCAACATTTGGGGAGAGATTTAGTGGATGGAAGATCTCTCTTTCTTTCTCTGTCCCTCCCTCTCTCCATTTTTCTGCCTTTCAAATGAATAAATATTTGTAAAAAATAATTAAAAGAATCACTAAATATTTGAAGGCACTGTGCTTGGTGATAAGAGTTATCAGTGAATAAGATAAATACAGTCTCTGCTCATGCGGCCTATAGTATTTCAACAAATATCAAATAAAACAGGTAAGAAAAATATTTTAAACCATAACTGTTTATCTTATTAATTTACCTACCTAATGCAGGAACTAGCAAGGCCTGGTCTTTTTCTATTTTTGTTGTCATCTGATTGGTTAAAATTACCTACAAAAACAAAATGTGAGAAAGTGAGGTGAGTCTCTACCAAAAAATATCAAGTATGAAAGCAGCTAGGTCTCAAACCGGTGCCCAAATGGGATGTTGGAGTCACAAACAGAGGCTTAACCTTCTACGCCACAACGTCAGCCCCAAAAGATAATAATTTTAAATTAGGAAAAGCAAAAGTGTTAATGATACAGTACAAGTCAGATTATCTGGCATCTTTTAATCCAAAATTCTCCAGAAACAGTTATTTTAAATATTCTTCTTTGCATAAAGAACATGGTAACTACTGTAAGCTCCAAGTGATCAAGAATTTCTGTGAAAAGCAGTAAGGTGCCTATTCTGGAAAAAGAAAATCAGTTCTATAAGAAAACTAAGACAGAAATGGCTGGGAGACCAGCTCTGTGGCATAGTGAGTAAAGCTACTACCTGCAGTACCAGCATCCCATATGGACACCAGTTTGAGATTCGGCTGCTCCATTTCTGATCCAGCTCCCTGCTATGGCCTGAGAAAGCAGTGGAAGATGGCCCAAGTACTTGGGCCCCTGAACCGGCTTGGGAGACCTGGAAGAAGCTCCTGACTCCTGTCTTCAGATTGGCCCAGCTCTGGCTGTTATGGCCATTTGAGGAGTAAACCAGCAGATGGAAGATTCTCTCTCTCTGCCTCTCTATAACTCTGCCTTTCAAATCAATAAATAAATCTTAAAAAAAAAAAAAAAAAAAACAAACCATTCAATGGTAACATCCTAAACAAATTTTTAAGACATAAAGGAGTCTCTGTGACACATATATATCTCAATTAGATACCAAAAGGCTAACATGCCTTTCTTCTAGTTTCTCTCCCCTGTGTACCATAGTGCCTTCTCTATTTGTTATGTTACACCAGGCATCTTAGAACAAGCTAAGCAGGAATTTAAATTGGTAATTAACTAAAATGTATGACTAACTGGTATTTCTAACATGCTGAGTAATCACCTTCACTGTACATGCTACCAAGCATATAAGCTCTTGAACAGTGTAATATTCACTTATGCCCACACTTTTTGCTTAGTGGTGGTGCACTATTCAACTCCATAGCCATTAGTCACTTTAACTTTTAAAGTTTAATTAAAGCTAGAAATTCATTCCCTTAGTATTAGCCTCATTTCGCAGTCTTAAAAGTTGGGGCCGGCGCTGTAGCATAGCAGGTAAGGCCGCCGCCTGCAGTGCCAGCATCCCATATGGGTGCTGGTTCAAAACCCAGCTGCTCCACTTCTGATTTGGCTCTCTGCTACGGCCTGGGAAAGCAGTAGAAGATGGCCCAAGTCCTTGCACCCGCGTGGGAGACCCAGAAGAGCCTCCTGGCTCCTGGCTTCGGATTGGCGCAGCTCCGGCTATTATGGCCAATTGGGGAGTGAAGAGCAGATAGAAGTCTCTCTCTCTCTCTCTCTCTCTCTCTGTGTGCCTCTCCTTCTCAATGTGTCACTTTGACCCTCAAATAAATACATGTATCTTTAAAAAAAAAAAAAAGTCATTCAGCTACTGGCCTAAATGGTATATTTCCATCTTTATAGAAGTTCTACCATATAGTTCTGGTTTACAGAGCATTTCATTTATCTATTACATATCTTCATGAAAATGTAAATAGAAGCTGTGACCTAGTAGGTTAAGCCTCTGCCTGTGGCACCGGCACCCTATATGGGTACTGATTTGAGTCCCAGCTACTCTACTTCTGATCCAGCTCCCTGTTAATGGCCTAGGAAAGCAGTGGAAGACGGCCCAAGACATTGGGCCCCTGCATCCACGTGGGAGATCCAGAAGAAGCTCCAGGCTCCTGATAGGCCCAGCTCCAGCCTTTACACCCGTTTGGGATGTGAACCAGTGGATGGAAGACCTCTCTCTCTGTCTTTCCTTCTCTCTGTCTGTAACTCTGCCTCTTAAATAAATAAATCTTCTAAAAAATAAGTAAATATAACTATTAGCTAATCAGCTATTCAATAACTCAAAATTAGATTCTGCATTATTTGCCAATATTTGTAAGATAATTTATATTGGGACCGGCGTTGTGGTGTATCAAGTTAAGCCTTCACCTGTAGCACTGGCATCCCATATGAGTGCCGGTTCAAGTTCTGTCTGCTCCACTTCCGATCCAGCTCTCTGCTTCTGTAGAGAAGGAGGGAGGGAGAGAGATCATCCATCCTCTCCCCCAAATGGCTGCAATGGTCCATACTGGGCCGGTCTAAAGGCAGGAGCCAGGAGCCAGGAGCTTCTTAGGATCTCACACAGGGTACAGGAGTCCAAGAACTTGGGCTATCTTCCACTGCTTTCCCAGGCACATTCACAGGGAGCTGGATCAGAAGTGGAGCAGCTGGGACTTGAACTAGTGCCCATATGAGATGCTGGCACTGCAGGCAGAGACAACCTTCTACACTACTGTGCCAGCCCCAAATAAATCTAAAAAAATTTTTTAAAAGAAGAAAGAAAATTTATGCTAAGTGAAAGAAGTCAGACACAAAAGGTCTGTACGTATTGTATGATTCTATTTATACGACATGTCCAGAGAAGAAAAATTAACAGAGACAAAAAGCAGATTAGTGGTTGCTAGGGACTAGGGGGAGGGCAGAATAAGAAGCAATGGCTAACAGAATTTGTGTGTGTGTGTGTGCTTTTAAATCTGGAACTATGTTTCTCAGAATTATTTTCCTTGTATGGTACCAAGTTAGAGTTGAACATAAAAGGAATTTGCATGAGATTTAAAAGGTGAAAGTGAAGGAGCAAGATATTTTTAATATTCTGAAGGTCATTGCACATAGAGGTTTCATTTTTGGATCAAGATATTCTAAAATTAGATACTGGTCAAGATTGTACAAATCTAACAATATACATTTATTTATTCACTTCATTTTATTTGAAAGGCAGGGGCATAGAGAGGGATCTTCCATTTGTTGGCTTACTCCCCAAATAACAGCAACAGCCAGGGCTGGGCAAGACCAAAGCCAAGAGCCCAGAACTCCATCCAGGTCTTCCACATGGGTGGCAGGAACCCAAGTATCTGGGCCATTATCTGTTGCCTCACAGTGTATGCATTAGCAGAGCAGCTGGGAGTTTAATCCAGGGACTCTGATATGGGACGTGGTCTTCCCAAGCAGCATCTAAACCATTGTGGTAAATGCTGGCACCCAGGTATGTGACTTTTATCTCGTTACACTTGGTTAAAAAAAAAAAAAACAGAAACCTATCTACCAATATTCAAAGAAATTCATCCCTTTTTAAAGATTTTATTTATTTATTTGAAAGGCAAAGTTAGACAGAGTGCTTCCATCCACTGGTTCACTCCCCAGATGGCGCCAACAGTCCAGGACTGTGCTTCATCTGCATCTCCCATGTGGATGGCAGGAGCCCAAGTACCTGGGCCGTCCTCCACTGCTTTTCCAAGCATATTAGCAGGGAGAAGGATCGAAGTACAGCAGCCAGGACTCTTTTGGGATGCCATCATTGCAAACAACAGCTTAACCCGCTGTGCCACAACACCAGAGAAATTCATCTTTTAAAGGAATTTCCCCCATTGGTTTGACAAAGATTTTACAACTGGTAACATCCAAAGTTGATAAACATGTGGGAAAAGAAGAATTCTCATTAACTGGTGTACAGAATTTACTGTGGAACATGTTTTCTGAGGGTAATTTAACAATATAAAAACAAAATGTTTAAAAATAAGATTCCTGGGGCTGGTGTTGCAGTGCAGCAGCTTAAGCTGCTGTTTGCGATGTAGCATCCTTTGTTGGAATGCCAGTTTGAGTCCTGGCAGCTCAGCTTCTGATCCAGCTTTATGCTAATAAGTCTGGGAAGGCGGTAAAGACCGCCTAATTACTTGGGCACCTGCCACCCAAATGGGAGACCCAGAAGTTCTTAGCTTTTGCCTTCAGCATGACAGTCCTGCCTAGCAGGTATTTGGGGAGTGAACCAGTGTTTGTAAGAGATTTCTGTCTGTCTTTCCTTCTCTCTGTCATTCTGCCATTCAAATAAAAGAAAAAAAAAACTAAAAAAAAAAATATTCGTTTGGCTTAACATCTTCCTTTTTAAGAAGTTGATTACAGGAGTGGGCGTTTGATGCAGCAGTTAAGTGACTACTTGGGATGCCTGAAACCCACACTGTGGTGCCTAGCCTGAGTTAAGGCTCCTCTGACCCAGCTTTCTGCAAATGTGCACCCAAGGAGATAGCAGATGATGACTCAAGTACTGGGTCTCTGCTGCCGAAATGGGATACCTGTACAGAGTTCTGGGCTCATGGCTTTGGCCTGGCTCAGCACTGTGGGAACAAACCAATGGGTGGAAGATCCCTGTCCCTCTGCCTTTCAAATAATATGAAAATAAATTCAAAAAAATATTTTGGGGGAATGGCACTGTGTTATAAAGCTGCCACCTGCAATGCTGGCATCCTATATGGGCAAAAATTCAAGTCCCAGCTGCTCCACTTCTGATCCAGCTCTTTGCTATGGCCTGGGAAAACAGCGGAAGATGGCCCAAGTCCTTGGGCCTCTGCACCCACATGGGAGACCCAGAAGATGCTGGCTCCTGGCTTCAGATCAGCCTAGCTCTGACTGTTGTGGCCAATTGAGGAGTGAACCAGCAGATGGAAGACCTCTCTCTCTCTCTCTCTCTCTCTCTGCCTCTGTAACTCCTCTTTTCAAATAAATAAATATTTTTTAAAATTTGAGAAACTTACTCTAAAGGGCTGGGCATTTGACCTAGCAGTTAAGACTCTAGTTGGGAGGCTGGGATTCTTCCAATTAGCACACTGTTGCCTGGGATGCCCACTTCTCATACTAGAGTACCTGGGTTAGAAGCAGCTTTGTGTCCAGTTCTAGCTTCCTGTTCCTGTATACCCTGGGAGAGTGCTGGTGATGGCTCAAGCACTTGTGTCCCTGTCATATACAAGGGTGACAGATTAGGTTCTGGACTCGTGGATTTGGCCTGGCCCAGCCCCAGCTGTTGCACATTTGGGAAGTGAACTAACTGACTGAAGATCTCTGTCTCTCTGCCTTTCAAATATTAAAAAAAAAGGGGGGGAGGTTAGGGGACATTTGGTACAGAGGGTAAGATACTACTTGGGATACTGGTATTCCCTATCAGTGGGTTAAGTTGAGAATACTGGCTCTGCTTTGATACAGTTTCCTGTTACTGTGCATCCTGGGAGGCAGCAGATGAAGGCCCAGTATCTGCATCTCTGCCACCCATGCTAGAGACCTGGTCTGAGTTCTAGGCTCTGGACTTCAGCCTGGCCCAACACTGACTATTGCAGGCATTTGAGGAGTGAACCAGGAAACAGAAGATCTCTTTCTGTTTCTCTTTCCAACAAAATGAAATAAATTTTTTTAAATAATAAAAATAAATAGATAAAAATTTAAACAACTCCAATAAGAATGTCTGCATCTCATGTTCAAAGTACCTGGGTTAAAGTCAGAAGCCAGGGGAAGGTACTGAACCCAGACAATCTCATATGGGAGGTGGGGTGTTTTAATCACTAGGCCAAATGCCTACCCCAGATGTTCACAACATTTTAAGTTAAAAACAAAAACTGCTTTGCATAACAGCATGTATAATATGATCTCATTTTCCAAAAAGTATGTTAGCATATATATAGAATAAAGTAAGTGGGGGGAAATACATATACCAAACTCAACAATATTCATCTCTGGGTAATGGATAATTATAGTTTTTGATCACTGAAAACAATTTTTACAACCTACATGCATAACTTAAAATTGTAAAATGTATTATCAAATTCATACATGCTTCTACACATGCCAACTGGGAAAAAAACAAAACAAGCAAAGAGGCTGGTGTTATGGCACAGCAGGATAAGATGCCACTTGTGTTGCCAGTATCCCATGTTGGAGTGCTGGTTCAAATTCTGGCATGAGCCTGGGAAATATCAAATAATGGTTCAAATACATAGGCCCTTGCCACAACACATGGGAGATCCAGATGGAGTTCCTGGCTTCTGGCTTCAGCCTGGCCCAGACATGTCTACTGTGGGCACTAGGGGAATAAGTCAGCAGAGGGAAGATCTCTTTCCCTCTCTCTGTTGTTCTTGCCTTTCAAATAATTAAAAGTAAAAAAAAAAAAAAAAAAAAATCAAAGAACCCCACAAAATCCTGTCTTTGAAAGCAGTCACTGGTAATGTTTTGGTCCTTTCAAATCTTTTTCCCTCATTGTTTCCAAAGTGCAATTATACATGATATACTGTTATATAACTTCAATGCTTTTATTTAATCATGTATCTGGATATATCTTGTTCCATGTTAATACCTTTATTTACATTGATTACTTTAGATTTTTATTTTTTTTTAAAGATTTATTTACTTATTTGAAAGTCAGAGTTACAGAGAAAGAAGAAAGGCAGAGAGACAAAGAGAGGTCTTCCATCCGCTTGTTCACTCCACAACTGGCTGCAATGGCTGGAGCTGTGCTGATCCGAAGCCAGGAGCCTGGAGCTTCTTCTGGGTCTCCCACATGGGTGCAGGGGCCCAAGCACTTGGGCCATCTTCTACTGCCTTCCCAGGCCATATGAGAGAGCTGGATTGGAAGTGGAGCAGCGGGTCTCGAACCGGCACCCATATGGATGCCAGCGCTTCAGGCCAGGGCGTTAACCTGCTGTGCCACAGTGCCAGCCCCATTATTTATTTATTTTTAATTTGATTTATTTTTAAATTTATTTGAAAGGCTAGTTTATTTCCCAAGTCTGCTGGTTTACTTCCCAAATCCCTGCAACATCCAGAGCTATGCCAGGCTGAAAACAGGAGCACAGAACTCAACCTTGGTCTTCCACATGGGTAGCAGAGACCCAATTACTTGAGCTATCACCTGCTGTCTCCTGAGCTGCACATTTGCAGTAATGCTGAATCTGAGTTGAGACTTGCATCTAGGGATGCTTATTTGGGTTGTGCGTGTCCCGAGTGTAGTTTCTTAATAATCAAGCAAAAAGACTGTCGTAACAAAAAACAAATCCTAAGAAACTAGGCAACCCATTAGTCTTGAGTGCCCCCTACTGGAGGCTCTTCAATGGTACAACTATGAACAGAATGCTAAATGGCAATTAATTCAAACAAGAAGCTTTTTTAGCATGTGGCAAAAAAATCTAAAAATTAAAAAAAAAAGGAGGGGGATGTATTTGCTCATTTATTTGAAAGGCAGAGTGACAAAGAGAGAGATAAAGGAGAAGAGAAATTTTCCATTTACTGGTTCACCCCCTAAACACCTGAAATAGCTGGGGCTTGACCAGATGGAAGCCAAGAGCCTGGAACTCAATCCAGATCTCCCTCATGAGCAGCAGAGACTCAAGTACTTGAGCCATTGACTGCTATCTTCCAGGTTGCCCATTAGCAGAAAGACGCGTCAGAAGTGAAACAGGCCGGCGCCGCGGCTCAATAGGCTAATCCTCCACCTAGCAGCGCCGGCACACCGGGTTCTAGTCCCGGTCAGGGCGCCAAATTCTGTCCCGGTTGCCCCTCTTCCAGGCCAGCTCTCTGCTGTGGCCCGGGAAGGCAGTGGAGGATGGCCCAAGTGCTTGGGCCCTGCACCCCCTGGGAGACCAGGAGAAGCACCTGGCTCCTGGCTTCGGATCAGCACGGTGCGCTGGCCGCAGCGTGCCAGCCGCGGTGGCCATTGGAGGGTGAACCAACAGCAAAAAGGAAGACCTTTCTCTCTGTCTCTCTCTCTCACTGTCCACTCTGCCTGTCAAAAAAAAAAAAAAAAAAAGTGAAATAGGGCCGGCACCGCAGCTCACTAGCCTAATCCTCCGCCTTGCAGCGCCGGCACACCGGGTTCTAGCCCCAGTCAGGGCGGTGGATTCTGTCCCGGTTGCCCCTCTTCCAGGCCAGCTCTCTGCTGCGGCCAGGGAGTGCAGTGGAGGATGGCCCAAGTGCTTGGGCCCTGCACCCACATGGGAGACTAGGAGAAGCACCTGGCTCCCGGCTTCGGATCAGTGCGGTGCGCCAGCCGCAGCGGCCATTGTGGGGGTGAACCAATGGCAAAGGAAGACCTTTCTCTCTGTCTCTCTCTCTCTCCGTGTCCACTCTGTCAAAAAAAAAAAAAAAAAAAGTTGTGGCACAGCAGGTTAAGCTGATGTCTGCAATGTCAGCATCCCTTATGGGCATCACTTCCAGTCCTGACTACTACACTTCTGAACCAGCTCCCTGCTAATGCAGCGGAGAAAATGGTCCAAGTACTTGGATTCCTGCCACCCATGTGGAGGATGGTGTTTCAGGCTCCTGGCCTTAGCCTGATCCAGCCCAGACCACTGCAACCATTTAGAGAGTGAACTAGTGAATGTGTGTTAGCATGCTCTCTTGCGATCTCTCTCCCTGCATCTCTCCTTCCTTCCCTCTCTCTCTGCCTTGCAAATAAATAATAAATCTTGGGGCTGGCATTCTATATGGGTGCCATGCAAGTCCTGGCTGCTCCAATTCCAATCCAGCTCCCTGCTGGTTCACCTGGGAAAGCAGTAGAAGATGGACCAAGTCCTGCACCCATGTGGGAGACTAGGATGGAGGTCCTGGCTCTAGCCTAGCCCAACCCTTGCCAATCAGGCAGTAAATCAGTGGACAGAAGATCTCTGTCTCACTCTCTAACTCTGTATTTCAAATAGATTTAAAAAAAAAAAAAACTTAAAAATAATAATAAATAGGTCCTGTGGCGTAGCAGTGCTGGCATCCTATATGGGCACCAGTTTAAGTCCCGGTTGCTCCACTTGCAATCCAGCTATCTGCTATGGCCTGGGAAAGCAGTGGAAGATGGCCCAAGTCCTGGGGCCCCTGCATCAGCATGGGAGACCCAAAAGAAGCTCCAGGTTCCTGGCTTTGAATCAGCGCAGCTCTGGCCGTTGCAACCATTTGGGGAGTGAACCAGAGGATGGAAGACCTCTCTGCCTCTCTGTAACTCTGCCTTTCAAATAAATAAATTTTAATAATAAAAATAAATATTAAAAAAAAAGCCAGCTAAAAATGCTCTAATCAATTACAGCAAAGACAAATCAAGTTAAACAGTTCAACCTTCTTCTGTCTCCCAGACAAGGGTACGTATTTGTCAGTGGTAGGACAGTGTTACAGAGAGGGAAATGATGGCAAACAAGCAGTTAAGAGTCTTGGATGGGTATCTGGCCTACCAGTTAACACAGTAGCATCCCATATCGGAGTGCCTAGGTTGCATACTTGACTCTGCTCAACTCAAGCTTCCTACTAGTGCAGATGCTAAGAGGTAGGAGTGATAGCTCAAATAACTGAATTCCTGCCACCCAAATGCTACATTTGGAATAAGCTCCTGGCTTACAGCCTCAGAGGGCATTTGGGAAGAAAACCAGTGGAGAGAGGGAGCTCTCTTCTTGTGAGTGCACACTCCATCTCTCTGCTTCTGAAATAAAAAAAAAATTTTTTTTCTGGGGCCAGCACTGAGGTATAGTGGGCTAAGCCTCCACTTGAGGCACCGGAATCCCATACAGGCTGCAGTACAGTAGGTTAAGCTGCATTAATTCCAATCCTGGCTGCTCCTCTTCTGGATCCAGCTCTCTGCTGTGGCCTGGGAGAGCAGAAGATGGCCCAAGTGCTGGGGCCCCTGCAACCTTGTGGGAAACCCGGAAGAAGCTCCTGGCTTCAGATCATCTCAGCTCCAGCCATTGTGGCCATCTGGGGAATGAACCAGTGGTTGGAAGACCTTTCTCTCTGTCTCTCCTTCTCTCTATCTATAACTCCATCTCGCAAATAAATAAAATTTTTAAAAAATTTTTTTTCTAAGTCTCACTTCATGCCTTTTTATCACTTCACTTCTGGGCTTTTATTTACCTCTCTCCTCATATTATATTCCAAATCTAGAACAGTTATCTTAAAATATCTAGTTTGTTCACACTATGCATTTTTTAAAAAATTATTTATTTGATAGGCAGAGTTACAGAGAGGCAGAGAGAGCAAGAGGTCTTCCATCCACTGATTCACTCCCCAAATGACTGCAATGTCCAGAGCCAAGCCAATCCGAAGCCAGGAGCCAGGAGTTTCTTCCGGGTCTCCCACACAGGTGCAGGTGCCCAAGCACTTGGGCCATCTTCTACTGTTTTCCCAGGCCATATGAGAGAGCTGGATCGGAAGTGGAGCATATGGGACACTGTGTGGCAGGTGATGGCTTTACCCGCTATGCCACAGCGCCAACCCCTGCTTATATTATGTAATTTTTCCATCTGAGTCTGTGATTATACACTATGTAATAATGAAAGACTCAGAGCAAAAGGAAGAGGGATGTTGGAAGAGTTTACCTGAAAAATATCAAGCACATTTAGATAAAACTGCAATTACTAAAGATGGCATTTCTTTATAAAAAAAAAAATCCATTTTCAAGAAATGACATATTGATTATGCTGATTGATGTGCAACACTTATGGCTAGAATTAATCTTTTATGGAAACCAAAACAAAACCAAGCTCAAAAAACTGTATGTCAGGCAAATTATATTTCGCTATTCCTAGACTTCAATATTTTATAAAATCGTGACTTTATTATAAAACTTTCTTGACTAGTAATACTTACAGCTAATCTGTGGTTATTTGCAAGGCTTATCATTTGCTGGGCTAGGCCATTTAGTAACCGAGTACGAAGGGATAGGTCATCAAGATCATGACGAAAAGGAAAAGCAATACCATCTACAATCACTAATCGAACCTAAAACAGAAGAGAGAATGATTTTAGGTTTGGTATTAAAAATAAAATAATAAAAATGTCATCCAAAAAGTACAGTTATCAATCTATTCATCCAATGCTGTTTGTAGTAATCATCAAAAGTTAAAATGTATTCTGGTTTCATAATTTTTGTTAAAAAGTAACAAAAAATGGGGCAGCTGCTGTGGATAGCAGATAGAGCCTCAACCTGCAGTGCCAGCATCCAATATGGATGCTGGTTCAAGCCCCAGTTGCTCCACTTTTGATCCAGCTCTCTGCTGTGGCATGGGAAAGCAGAAGATGGCCCAAGTTGTTGGGCCCCTGCACCCATGTGGGAGACCCAGAAAATGCTACTGGCTCCTGGCTTCGGATGAGCTCAGCTCTAGCCGTTGTGGCCATCTGGGGAGTGAACCAGTGGATGGAAGATCTCTCTCTCTCTGTCTCTGCCTCTCTGTAGCTCTGCCTTTCAAATAAATAAATATTTCTTAAAAAGTAACAAAAAAAAAGGAATAATAATAACTGTCTTACAATGTGCCTCTATACATCTCTACATAGGCTTTACGGAAGTATTTCACACTATAAAAAAGTTAGCTGAAGTCTTAGTAAAACAAATTTCTCAATTACAAATACCAATTTTATCTTTAGGGTTCAAATATTACAATATTTTCTGTAAAAAATTGGTACACTTTTTCCCTTTAAGTTTTTTTTTAATATTTTATTTATTTATTTCAATGGTAGAGTTACAGACAGTAAGAGGGAGAGACAGAGAGAAAGGTCTTACATCCACTGGTTCATTCCCCAAATGGCCACAACAGCCGAGGCTGGACTGATCTGATACCAGGAGCCAGGAGCTTCTTCCAGGTCTCCCACGTGGGTGCAGGGGCCCAAGCACTTGAGCTGTCTTCCACTATGTTCCCAGGCCACAGCAGAGAGCTGGATAGGAACGGGGGCAGCCAGGACCAGAACTGGTGCCCATAGGGATGCCAGCACTGCAGGCGGAGGATTAATCTGCATCAAAGTGCCAGCCCCTCCCCTTTAATGTCAATACAGGGCAAGTAACCATCACAGAATGTAATAATACAGAATTCACCGTGAGGTAAGTATGTCTTCAATTTGAACCAAGGCTTACCTATAGATGATAAATAAGGTTTACTTTTTTTTAAAATAAGGTTTACTGATACAAGATGAACAGTTTTCTGACAGTATGTAATTATAAGTGAAACTGTCATAAAAATGTCTCACTTATAGTTACTTGGATTATCAATGATTTAGTTCTATTAGAGTACCTATTATTATTCTATATGTGATTCCATATGGGATGTCGGCATTTCAGGCAGCAACTTAACCCGCTACGCCACAAAGCCAGCCCCTGGCTCAAGTATTTGAGTCCTTGCTTCCCACTTGGGAGACCTGGATGGAGTTCCTGGCATGTGGCTTTGACCTGGCCCAGCCCCAACTTTTGTGAACATTTTGAAGGTAAACTATTAGATGGAAAATCTCTATCTCTCCCTCTCTGTCACTCTGCCTCTCAAATACATAAATCTTAAAATATATATGTATTGCCTTGTAATTTTTTCTCTTATTTACATTTGGAGTAGTTTTCAGATTATTTTAGATTTTGTATCTTTTGGATTTTGGACTTTGTATATATTGGTATATGACAGGACATCAAAAAGTTCATGGAAAATGTGTATTTTGAAAAAACTGCATGGATTTCAAAAACTTTTTTGCAATTATCTTTTAATTTCTCTCTCCATGAACTTTTTGAAATACCCTCGTATTGCTCTAGCTTTACTGGTTGTTTTGTTATTTAAAGATTTATTTATTTATTTGAAAGAGTTTTACAGAGAGAGAGAAAGAGAGAGAGAGAGAGGTCTTCCATCCGCTGGTTCACTCCCCAATTGGCCACAATGGCCAGAGCTGATTTGAAGCAAGGAGCCAGGAGCCTCTTCCGGATCTCCCATGTGAGTGCAGAGGCCCAAGCAGGTGGGCCATCTGTACTGCTCTCCCAGGCCATAGCAGAGAGCTGGATCAGAAGTGGAACAGCCAGGACTCGAACCAGTGCCCATATGAGATGCTGGTACTGCAGGCAGTGGAGGCTTTACCTACTATACCACAGCGCCAGCCCCCCACCCTTGACTGCTCCACCACTAATCCAGTTCTCCGCTAATGTACCTGGGAAAGCATGGCCCAAGTGCCCGGGCCCCTGCACCCATGTGGGACTTGAACACAGTTCCAGGCTCCTGGCTTCAGCCTTGCCCAGACCTGGCTGTTGTGGCCATTTGGGGAGTAAACCAGCAGATGGAAGATATATCTTCCCACTTTCTCTCTCTCTTGGTTACTCAGCCTTTCAAAAAAATAAAATACGTATTTTAAAAAATATAAGGGGCTGGCACCGTGGCTCACTTGGTTAATCCTCCGCCTGCGATGCCAGCATCCCATATGGGCGCCGGGTTCTAGTCCCCATTGCTCCTCTTCCAGTCCAGCTCTCTGCTGTGGCCCGGGAGGGCAGTGGAGGATGGCCCAAGTGCTTAGGCCCCTGCACTCGCATGGGAGACCAGGAAGAAGCACCTGGCTCCTGGCTTCGGATCAGTGCAGCACGGGCCGTGGCTGCCATTTGGGGAGTGAACCAACGGAAGGAAGACCTTTCTCTCTCTCTCTCTCACTGTCTATAACTCTACCTGTCAAATAAAAAAAATATATTAAAATGGTATGCCATAAATTATCTACCAAATTGGTAACCCAATTGCTTGGACCCTTGCCACTCATGTGGGAGACCTAGATGAAGTTGCAAGCTCCTGGATTTGGCTTAGTCCAGCCCAAATTTTGAAATCCAAGTATATTTTTTTCATGCCCCAGCCATTGAGGCAGTTTGGGGAGCAAACCAGCAAATACAAGATGTTTCTCCTTGTCTGTAACTATGCTTTTAAAATAAATGTTATTTTAAAAAAAAAAAGATGGAAAATGCATATTCTGAAAAAACTAAATGGATTTCAAAATATTTTTGCATTAAAATAAATTTCTTTTAATTTCATTTATCCACGAACTTCTTAAAGTACATTCATAAATATGTAAATATAGATTAATTATAGTTTAGGAAAGGAAAAGATTTTCTGAATTCATTTTAACTTCAATTATATGCTACTATTCTATTTAGTTATTTTTCATGCTTAATCAAATACCTCCAAAGACACTTGATTAGTTACAATTCAGGAGTTTAATCCATACCTTTGAGTGTTCTGAAAGGAAATCAGGAAGGAGATAAACTTGCGCCAGTAGCTCTGTGTAGTCACAACAACGAAAATAATAAATATGGGAAAGAATATTTTCAAGAGTGAATTCTTCCAAAGCTTTTTGTTCTGAAACAAACAACAAAGCAATCTTAAAATAATTAATGTAACTTGCTTTGATATGCTGCTTATTGCAGGAAAATGATGCTTCTTTATAACAAAATACTAGAAGACTTTTCTCAATTGAAAGATGACAAGGGGGCAGGCGCTGTGGCGTAACGGGTAAAGCCAGAGGCTGCGGTGCCAGCATCCAATATGGGTGCCGGTTCGAGTCCCGGATGCTCCACTTCCAATCCAGCTCTCTGCTATAGCCTGGGAAAGCAGTAGAAGATGGCCCAAGTCCTTGGGCCCCTAAACCCGCATGGGAGACTCAGAAGCAGCTCCTGGCTCCTGGATTCGGATTGGCTCAGCTCTGGCTGTTGCAGCCATCTGGGGAGTGAATCAGTGGATGGAAGACCTCTCTCTCTCTCACTGCAACTCTCTGCCTTTCAAATAAATCAATAAATCTCTAAAAATAAAAGATAAAATTATAGCAAAATTTCTATAAACTATCATTTCACAATTCCTGACCTCTTATTTTCACTTTTCCACTGTTTCCTAACATCCTAGTAAATTATCTATACAGACCTATAAGTAGATTTTTTTATTAAAGATTTATTCATTTATTTGAAAAGCAGAGCTTCAGAGGAAAAGAGAAAGCAAGAAAGAACTTCCATCCACTGGTTCACTTCCCAAATGGCCATAACAGCCAGGGCTGAGTCAGGCTGAAGCCAGAAGCTAGAAGTCAGTAACTTCATCTTGGTCTCATACAAGGTTGGCAGGTGCCCAAACACTTGGCCTACTACCTGCTCCCTTTTTAGGCACATGAGTAGGAAGAGTAGCCAGGACTCAAACTGGCAACCCAATATGGGACACGAGAAAACCAAGCAATATCTTAACCTACTGTACCATAACACCTGCCCATAATTACTACATTTTAAAATTTAAGTGACAGGTGTTTAGCCTAGCAGTTAAGACACCCATGTCCCATATTGCAGTGCCTGGGTTCAACACCTGACTATTGCTCCTAACTCCAACTGCCTCTTAATACAGACACTGGGAGGCAGAGGTAACAGCTCAAGTAATTGGGTTCCTGCCTCCCAGATGGAAGACCTGGATTAAGTTCTTGGCTCCCAGCTTCAGCCCAGCCAGTCCCAGCTATTGCAGGCATTTGGGGAGTGAACCAGAGGATGGGAGCTCTCTTTCTATCTCAAATAAATAAAAATTAAAAAGAAAACCAAAGTACTTAACTTTTTAAAAAATTGAAAGGCAGAGTTACAGAGAAAGAGGGAGAGACAGAGATATCTTCTGTCTGCTAATTTGCGTGAACTCACTCAAATAGCCGTAATGGCTTGGGCCAGGTCAGGCTGAAGCCAGGAGCTTCATTGGGGTCTACCACCTGGATGGTAGGGGCTAAAGTTCTTAGGTCATCTTCCACTGCCTTACCAGGCAACGCTGCATTGCAGGAAGAGATTCAACCCACTATTCCACAACATCAGCCTCTTAAGTTTTAACATTAAAAAAAGAAACTTTATTAACAAGCATTTGGTACAGTACACATCTCCTATCAGAGTGCCTGATTTGAGTCCCAGATCCTCTGCTTCTGATCCAGTTTCCTGTTAATATGTACTATAGGAGGCAGCAGATGATGGCTAAAGTATTTGGGTCTCCGGCACCCACGTGGGAGACCAGCATTAAATTCCACTCTTGGCTTCAGCCTGACTCTGCCCTGTTACAGGCACTTGGAGAGTGGAAGATCTTATCTATCTGTCTCTCTGCCTTTCAAACAAAATGAAAATAAGCAAACTATATTTTCTAATAGAAAATGTAACAAATATACACTAAAAGGTCAAATTTTCACCAAAAGATACAGCTTAATCACATACCAATCATTAAATACTGTGTAGCTCAGTGCTACATTATAATTACTCTATTTACAGTAAGTCTCTTTAAAAGATTTATTTATGGCTGGTGCCGCGGCTCACTAGGCTAATCCTCCGCCTTGCAGTGCCGACACATCGGGTTCTAGTCCCAGTCAGGGCGCCGGATTCTGTCCCGGTTGCCCCTCTTCCAGGCCAGCTCTCTGCTGTGGCCAGGGAGTGCAGTGGAGGATGGCCCAAGTGCTTGGGCCCTGTACCCCATGAGAGACCAGGATAAGTACCTGGCTCCTGCCATCGGATCAGCGTGGTGCGCCGGCCATGGTGGCCATTGGAGGGTGAACCAATAGCAAAGGAAGACCTTTGTCTCTGTCTCTCTCACTGTCCACTCTGCCTGTCAAAAAATTAAAAAAAAAAAAAAAAAAAGATTTATTTATTTATTTGGGGTCCAGCACTGTGGTGCAGTGGGTTAAAGCCCTGGCCTGAAGCGCCGGCACCCCATATGCGTGCCAATTCTAGTCCTGGCTGCTCCTCTTCTGATCCAGCTCTCTGCTATGGCCTGGGGAAGCAGTAGAAGATGGCCCAAGTCCTTGGGCCTCTGCACCTGGTTGGAAGACCTAGGGAAGGCTCCTGGCTTCGGATAGGGGCAGCTCTGGCCATCGCGGCCATCTGGGGAGTGAACCAGCGGATGGAAGACCTCTCTGTCTCCACCTCCCTCTGTAACTCTGTCTTTCAAATAAATAAAATAAATCTTAAAAAAAAATATTTATTTATTTGAAAAGCAGAGTTACAGAGAGAGAGAGAGAGAAACAAAGACGTAGATCTTCCATCCGCTGGTTCACTCCTCAAATGGCCATAATGGCCAGGGCTGGGCCAGGCTGAAGCCAGGAGCCTAAAACTCCACCTGGGTCTCCCAGGTGGATAGCAGGGGCTCAATAATTGGTCTGTCTCCCACTGCTGTCCAAGGTGCATTAGCAAGGAATTGGATAGGAACTCGAACTAGTGCTCATATGAGATGCTGGTATTTTAAGCAGCAGCATACCCCACTGTACCACAACACTGGCTTGTGCAGAAAGATTTTAAGAATCTACTACAAATACACATTTGACCTTTAAGGTATAGAGAAGAAAGATCCTTTTCCAACTAGCCTCCTAGGTTCTCTGAATGGGGCTCTGTAAATTGGACTACCAAAAGATCTAGAGAAAAAAAAAAAAAAAAAAAAAAAACAGAAGTCTATTAACTTGAGCATTACCCATATAACCCATGGGAGTCCAGAGATGAGTAACTCAAAAGTTAAGCTAGTAGGGCTGGCACTGTGGCGCAGCATGTTAAGCCACAGCCTGCAGCACCGGCAACCCATATGGGTGCCAGTTCAAGTCCCAGCAGCTCCACTACCAATCCAGCTCCCTGCAAATGTGCCTGGGAAAGCAGTGGAAGACGGACCAAGTTCCTGGGCCCATGCTTCCATATGGGAAACCCAGAAGAAGCTCTTGGCTCTTGGCTTTGGCCTGGCACAGCCCTGGCCATTGCAGCCATTTGGGGAATGAGCTAGCGGATAGAAGATCGATCAGGAACATAGAGAGGACAGCTTTCCTTTATCTGCTTTTTCCCAATTGCCCACAGCTCAAAATAAGCCTGCTACCAAGTGGCATATTTTAGGATGGCATATTCTGCCAGCATACAAAGGTCTTTTAGTAGATACACAATTCATACTAAATACTAAATTTTAGTAGATACAACAATTAATACTAATACTAAATGAGACATGAAAATAAAAATGTGAGGGACAATTTGGAGATGCAAGTGGGTTAAGCCACCGCCTACCACGGACTCTTTCCACTCCTGGCCCAGCTCTGGCTGTTGCAGAAATTTGAGGAGTGAACCAGTGGATGGAAGATCTCTGTCTCCATCATTCTGCTTTTCAAATAAATGAATAAATCTTTAAAAAGTAGTAATAAAAATGCCAAGCTGATTATATTCATCTAAGGAAAATACAAACATCCAAAGAAAAACATTTTTTTAAACATCTAGAGAAAAGAATAAGGACTGCCAAAACTAAACTAAAATAAAGCAAAAGACAACAGTCAAAGCTAGGACAGGCACCTGGCTTCGTAGTTAAGAAGCCTGTTAAGATTCTTGCGTCACATATCAGAGTGCATGTTTCTTGGCTCTGCTCCCGATTCCAGTTTCCTGCTAACTCATACCCTAGGAGGCAGCAGGTGATGGCTCAAGTAGTTGGATTCCTGGCCCCCAAGTGGGAGATCTGGACCCTGTTCCCAGATTTAGCCTGGCCTGCCTGTGGCCATTACAGGCATCCGGGGAGTGCTAGAGAAGATGGGAGCTGTCTCTTAGTAAACAAATTTTTAAAAATTTGTACATATAAGAAACTATAGAGAAAACCACAAAGTAGAATCCAGCAGTATACATGTCAGGATTCAAGAAAAAATATATATAAATGAATTTTAAAAAGTCAAATCAGAAACCATGTACTTTTATAATTGAAAGCAAAAAGCCGGAACACAAATTACCTTTTCAAAATTTGCTTTAAAATCAAATACTTGGGGCTGTCATTGTGGCACAGTTGGGTTAAGCTGCTGCCTGCAATGCTGGTACCCCATATGAGTGTCAGTTTGAGTCCTGGTTGCTCTACTTCCAATCCGGCTCCCTGCTAATGTGCTTGGGAAAGCAGCAGAGGATGGTCCAAGTACTTAGGCCCCTGCCACTCACAAAAGAGACTCAAAAAGAGTTCTAGACTTCTGGCTTCAGCCTTGTCCAGCCCTGGCCATTGCAGCCTTTTTGGAAATGAATCAGCAGATGGAAGATCTCTGTCTTTGCCTCTAAGTCTGCCTTTCATTTGTTTATTTTTTCTTTAATCCTTATTTTTTCATCTTTTAACTCTGCCTTTCAAATAAATAAATCTTTAAAAATAAAGTATTTCCACATTGTAAGCACAAAAAAAAGCTTCTCAAACACTTTAATGATACAATTAGTGCAATTATATACTACTCAAAGCTCCAAAAGGTCAGTCAGTGTAACATTTCAAACATTTCCAGAAGTGCTTTTCATAGCCATAGCTACATTTGGTTTTGGAGAAACCAATGTGGAAATCAATATATACTGAATGCATTTTAACATTTGCTTATATTAAGGTGTCCAACTTTAGCTTACACCTGGCAGGATGGAGTATATTAATTTGAAGTCAGACATTGAGAAACAAAGCCCCTGCAGTAAAAAGCAAGGGTCATAAAAGTAGAAAAAAAGGTCAGATCAGGCTGTGGCCCTTCTCATTTTGTAACAGACATCTGAGAGTTTAACAATAGTACAGTCAAGTCATTAAGCTTCATGTTCCAAATGTCCTCTTGCTGAGGTCTGTGATGGGCAAAAATGTAAATTACTTTTATTGTACAGAAAAAAAGGGGGCCATTTTGCTAACTTACCCTCTTCCATGTGTGTTCCTGCTATTAGGTGAAGATGCTGAATGCACGCAGTAGCAAGCTCTACCACTCTATCAACCATAAAACTTCCCTCTGTATCAATAAAAACTGCTTCACCTGCTACTCCTCCAAAACATTCTGGTATCTGCACATCCACTGCCAGCTGCATGCTGTTAAGACAATTACATCAAATGACCAAATCTTTATCATGATCATCAAACTCCAGATAATTATTATTTAGTATTGCTAAAATAAATGAATGAAAATATTTTTATACTCTTCAGAGTAACAGACAGCTGTTTCTCCATGGCCCCAGATATTCTCATATATGAATATGCTTGGAGTAAGGTGGAGATATGCCTATAAAAGCACAATTATGCGCGGCTCACTAGGCTAATCCTCCACCTAGCGGCGCCGGCACACCGGGTTCTAGTCCCGGTCGGGGCGCCGGATTCTGTCCCGGTTGCCCCTCTTCCAGGCCAGCCCTCTGCTGTGGCCAGGGAGTGCAGTGGAGGATGGCCCAGGTGCTTGGGCCCTGCACCCCATGGGAGACCAGGAAAAGCACCTGGCTCCTGGCTCCTGCCATCGGATCAGTGCGGTGCGCCGGCCGCAGCGCGCCGGCCGCGGCGGCCATTGGAAGGTGAACCAACGGCAAAGGAAGACCTTTCTCTCTGTCTCTCTCTCTCTCTCACTGTCCACTCTGCCTGTCAAAAAAAAAAAAAAAAGGCACAATTATGGACTTTTTAATGGTTTTTACAGCTTCTGGTCCTTTCTTATTATACATTAATTTACTTTCAAACAATTGACTTTCAACTATATTTTAAGAAGTGAATAAAGTAAAAGACTGCACATTTATCCTAATGACCATACTACAAAGTTTCAAGGAAATATTTTCTATAAGATAATTACATCAATTTATCAAGATGGGGTACTGATGTAACACAAATGGTAAACTGATTTTTGCTTGAAACACTCACACAGGAGCATGTACGTGCCTTTTTTGGTCTCCCAATAGTAAACCCACAGAACAACTGTCTTAATCAATGTTTATTAAGCCCACCCTTCAGAGGGGAACATTTTATTTTACCATAATTGTGTTTTTCCAACACCTGGTGCACCACAAATTTCTGTTGTTTTCATTAAGGGTATTCCACCCCCAAGAATATTATCTACTGCTGAACAGAAGGTAATTATGAAGCTCTGGGTATGCTCCTGTTCAAGAAGTTCCAATGCTGTACACTTCTTGCCTGACTCAGATGTACCAGCATATCTTGGTTTATTTGTAGGACATTCTCTTCTTATAATTTGCAGAGTTTCTAAGGCTTCCTCTTTAGATATCCCAACTTCTGAAATGAAAATAAGAAAAAAATCCTGACTTTAGAAATTTAAAATAGTCTAACACATAATGGGTTTTACTAATCTTGATTTTTAGATAACACTGATGCTATGAGTAGAGTAGAAAGAACCCGTAAAAATCTAACATCTTGGGGCAGTGTTGTGAAGTAGCTGGTTAAGCCATTACCTGTGATGGCATTCCACATGGATGCCAATTCAAGTCCCAGTTGCTGCACTTCTGATCCAGCTTCCAGCTAATGCAGCTGGGAAAGCAGTGAGAGATGGCCCAGGTGCTTGGGCCCCTGCATCCTTGTGGGAGACCTGGAAGAAGCTCCTGGCTTTTGGCTTTAGCCTGGCCCAGCCTTGGTCATGGTAATCATTCAGGGAGTGAACCAGTGGATGGAAAATATTTTTTTTCTCTCTCCCTCTTTCTTTCTCTAATTCCACCTTTCAAAGAAATAAATCTTGAAAAAAAGTAACATCTTAACTATCTACTATTAACTTTTTACTTCTTCATTTCAATAAAGGCATCTGTTTTATTAGTCATTACATAAATATTTATTATCTCAGAAACAAAATTAAAAGAAGTTATAGCTGAGTACCCACAAGAGCATCTCAGAAGTAGAAACAGGTAGGTATTTGGCATGGTGGTTAAGAGACCTGCGTTCCAGTTCAGAGTGCCTGGTTTCAAGTCTGGGCTCTACTCCCTATTCCAGCTTCTGATTAATGTGCACCCTGGGAGGTGGTGGTGATGGCTTAAGTACTTGGGTCTTTGTCACCCTCATGGAAGACCTAGACTGAGTTCCTAGTCCTTGTTTCAGCCTGACCCAGGCCCCGCTATTGAGGGTATTTGGGGAGTGAACCAGAAGATGGAAGCACTCTGTCTCTCTGCCTTTCAAATAAAATGAAAATAAAGGACATAGAAGTAAATTGTACTTTCACTGTCTCTTATGAAGCCACTACTATCTTGCTCTCATAAAATATACACATGCTTTTTCAAACAAGGATGAATGACTTCTTTAACGTCCTAAAACAAAGTATAACTTTAAGAAGTACATGTCAGGACCAGTGCTGTGGCGTAGCGGATGAAGTTGCCACCTGCTGTGCCGGCATTCCCCTACAGACAGACGCCTGTTCAAGTCCTGGCTGCTACACTTCTGGTCCAGCTCTCTGCTATAGCCTGGGAAAGCAGTAGAAGATGGCCAGGTCCTTGGTCCCCTGCGCCCTCGTAGGAGACCTGGAAGAAGGTCCTGGCTCCTGGCTTCAGATGAGCGCAGCTCCGGCCGTTGTGGCCAGCACCAGCAGATAGAGGACCTCTCTGTCTCTCTCTCCCTCTCTGCCCCTCCTTCTCTCTCCGTGTAACTCTGACTTTCAAATAAATAAATAAATCTTAAAAAAAAAAAAAAAGTACATGTCAGCATTGTGGCATAGCAGGCAAAACTGCCTGCAATGCCAACATCCCACATGGGTGCCAGTTCAAGACCCAGCTGCTCCACTTCTGATCCAGCTCCCTGATAATGGCTTAGGAAAGCCATTTGGGGAGCGAACCAGCAGATGGTACGTGCTCTCTTTCTCTCTCTGTAACTCTGCCTTTCAAAAAAAAAAAAAAAAAAAAAAAAAAAAAAAAAAAAAAAAAAGTAGTGGGGCTAGCAGTGTAGAAGATATTTAAATTCCCTTCAGAAAAATGGACAGTGTTGGGGTAATATGGACAAAACTAGGACACATCTCCTGCAGTCAGAGCAGTTCCTTCTATTTTGAAGGTACAAAGCGTATTTCAGTCACTTCCATCTAAGAGTCCCGTCTTGGGGCCAGCGCTGTGGCCTAGCAGGTAAAGCTGCCACCTACAGTGCTGGCATCTGTATGGGCGCCGGTTCAAGCCCCAGATGCTCCACTTCCAATCCAGCTCTCTGCTATGGCCCGGGAAAGCAATGAAAGATGGCCCAACTGCTTGGGCCCCTGCAACCACGTAGGAGACGTGGAAGAAGCTCAACTCCGGCCTTTGTAGCCTACTGGGGAGTGATCCAGTGGATGGAAGACTTCTCTTTCTCTCTCCTCTCTCCCTCTGCCTCTCTGTAACTCTGCCTTTCAAATAAATAAATAAATCTTAAAAAAAAAAAAAAAAAGGGCAGGGAGTTGGAGCAGCAGAGCATTAAGGACTTGAACTGATGTTCTAACAATGCAAGCAGTGGCTCAACCCACTGTGTCACAACACTGTGCCTCCCTGCCTTGTATTATTCAAAAGAACTTTTCATGGAAACATTGATATAAAAATTTCATTTCATGGCGGGGGCCGACATCGTGGCACAGCAGGTTAAGCCTCCACCTGAGATGCCAACATCCTATAAGTGCACTGGGTTAAGTCCAGGCTGCTCCACTTCTGATCTAGCTCCAGCTCCCTGCTAATGAACCTGGGAAAGCAGCAGAAGACAGCCAAAGTGTTTAGGTCCTTACCACCCACTTGGAAGACCAGGATGGAATTCCAGGCTCCTGGCTCTGGCAAGGCCCAGCCCTAGCCATTGCAGCCATTTGGAGAGTGAACCAGCAGATAGAAGATCTCTGTCTCTCCCTTTCTCTCTGTTACTCTTTCAAAAAAAAATTTTTTTTAAATAAACTCCTAAATCACTCCAAACTTTTAATGAGAACAATTATTCAACGCACAAAATTTTTTTAAAGATTTTATTCATTTTATTTGAGAGGTAGAGTTACAGACAGTGAGAGGGAGAGACAGAAAGGTCTTCCTTCTGAGGTTCACTCCCTGAATAGCTGCAATGGCTGGAGCTGCGCCAATCCAAAGCCAGGAGCCAGGTGCTCCTTCCAGGTCTCCCACGTTGGTGCAGGGGCCCAAGGACCTGGGCCATCTTCTACTGCTTTCCCAGGCCATAGCAGAGAGCTGGATTGGAAATGGAGCAGCTGGGACCAGAACTGGTGTCCATATGGGATGCTGGCGCCGCAGGCAGAGGATTAACCTACTGTGCCATGGCACCGGCCCCAATGCAAATATTTTTAACAATATATTTATTCTCCTCAACTACATGGTTTCATTTCTATTTGACAATGTGGAGTGAAAACAGAAAAGATGCTACAGAAACAAACAATGGTGAGTCTGGCATCATATGTCAGTTTGATAAATCAGTGACTGACTTAAGTATATGAACTATAATTTTGGTAGTAAGAAAAGTTTTTTCTGAAGACGACGCGGTAGCATTAGGTGCGGAGCGTGTTTGCGCCGGCTCCTGCTCCTGACTCACCGCTGTTCGCTCTCGCCGAGGAACAAGTCGGTCAGGAAGCCGCGCCGCAGCCATGGCTTTTAAAGACACCGGAAAGACGCCCGTGGAACCAGAGGTGGCCATTCACCGAATTAGGATCACCCTGACCAGCCGCAACGTCAAGTCCCTGGAGAAGGTGTGTGCTGACTTGATCAGAGGAGCAAAGGAGAAGAATCTGAAAGTGAAAGGACCTGTTCGGATGCCTACCAAGACACTGCGAATCACTACAAGAAAAACCCCTTGTGGTGAAGGTTCTAAGACATGGGACCGCTTCCAGATGCGAATCCATAAACGGCTCATTGACTTGCACAGCCCTTCTGAGACTGTGAAACAGATCACTTCCATCAGCATTGAGCCGGGAGTGGAAGTTGAAGTCACCATTGCAGATGCCTAAGCCAACCGACTGTTTTAATAAATTGACTACCACTTGTAAAAAAAAAAAAAGAAAAGAAAAGAAAAGGTAACGGTGGGGCCAGAGTGGTAACACAGCAGGTTAAGCCACCACCTGAGACACCTGCATCCCAAATTGGAGTCCCTGAGTTTGAGTCCAGCTCAGCTTCCAATTCTGCTTCCTGCTTATGCACATCTTGGGAGGTGGCCAGTGATGGCTCAAGTACTTGGGCCCCTGCCACCCACATAAGAGATTCAGACTGAATCCAGGTTACTGACTTCAGCCTGGCCCAGTACTGACTGATGAAAGTGTTTGAGGAGTGAACCAATAGTTGGAATAACTCACTTTTAAAAAAAATTATTTTTGGCCAGCGCTGCAGCTCACTTGGCTAATCCTCAGCCTGCGGCGCCGGCACCCCAGGTTCTAGTCCTGGTTGGGGCGCCAGATTCTGTCCCGGTTGCTCCTCTTCCAGTCCAGCTCTCTGCTCTGGCCCGGCAAGGCAGTAGAGGATGGCCTAAGTGCTTGGGCCGTGCACCCACACGGGAAACCAAGAGGAAACACCTGGCTCCTGGCTTCAGATCGACTCAGCTCTCCGGCCGTAGCAGCCATTTGGGGGGTGAACCAACGGAAGGAAGACCTTTCTCTCTGTCTCTCTCTCTCTCACTGTGTGACTCTGCCTGTCAAAAAAAATTTTTTACTTGAGTTAGAAAGAAATCTGTCTGCTGGTTCACTCCCAAAATGGCCACAACAGCTGGGGCTGTGCCAGGCCAAAGCCAGGAGCTTCATTTGGTCTCCCATGTGGGTGCAGGGGCCCAAACACTTGGGCCATCTTCCACTGCTTTCCCAGGCACATTAGCAGGGGGCTAAATTGTTAAGTGGAGTAGCCAAGTCTGGAACTGGTGACCATAGGGAATGCTGGCATCTCAAGCTGTGGCCTAACCTACTATGCCACAATGCCAGCCTCCTCTCTTTTTCAAATAAAGTTGATGCCCAAGAAAAAGCACGTTTAAGTCAGATTGTTCACATTGTAAATCCTGACTGCACCACTTACTATGTTAAATTTTTGTACCTCACATTTTTTTCTTTTGTAAAATAAAAATGAAAACAATGCATGTAAAAGTCTCGGTAAGGGGCCAGCATTGTGGCACAGTAGGTTAAAGCATCCACCTGCGGCACCAGCATCCCATTTGGGCACTGGTTCTAGTCCCAGCTGCTCCTCTTCCAATCTCTGCTATGGCCTGGGAAGGCAGCAGAGGATGGCCCAGGTGCTTAGGCCCCTGCATCCACAGGAGAGACCCAAAAGAGGCTCCAGGCTTCAGATCAGCCCAGCTCCAGCCATTGTGGCCATTTGGGGAGTAAATCAGTGGATGGAAGACCTCTCTGTGTCTCCTCTCTGTAACTCTGCTTCTCAAGTAAATATTTAAAAAAAAAAGGCTTGGTAAATACCAAGGTCATCCAAAACAATCAATAATTGCTAGTAATTATTACTGGGTCTCTCATTTCTTCTTCGGAAACCCTATTTATTGAAAGAAAAAGAGCCCATCAAACTTTAGGGGACACAGTCTGTGGTATGACTACTTAAATAGTTAAGGTTGGGTCTACAAGTTATTGTTCAGTGGTAAACTGAAACCTTATCTCCCACTGTTAAGGGCATTAGCTTAAAAGTCTGTTTCATCTTCTTCCATGGAGATGCGCAGGTCTGGACATCCCATATTGCAATATGCACAGCGAGAGCACTACAGGATGCAGTGGTTCCCTCCAATACATGCAACCACGGCGCTCGGAATATAAGGTTTTAGTCTTTTCAGTGAATTATATAAGGGGTGTCTTCTTTCTACTTCTTTTCTCATTCAGTGGCTCTACCTACACGAATCCTACATGTCTCAAAGAATTCGCATCCTTGGAATTTTGGAGCGGAGAATAAGATTAGGTAGTCTTTCTAGTTTCCCGTTCTGTCTCCACTAGTTCCTAACCTAGTTATGAAAAGTCATTTAACCTCTTCAAAACAAGAGACCGGCTCTCATCTGCATATTGCACAAAATCCTAGTAAAAGCGTTCTTTTGGGCATGAGAGAATCCTCAACGCATCCAGGAGGCACTAACACAAAGAAAGCAGCCACAATTCGTGTGACCATTCAGACAACTGTTAAGCGGGGTCAAGAAACTGTTTCTCGGCCTAAACGCGGCCGTGAGAGGCGGCGGGACGCGGCGACGGAGCCTGGGCTGAATCAGCCTTGCAGGCGGGAGCGCCCCGCCGCGGGCGGCTCCGACGGCGGCCAGCGCGTCGCCACCGGCCCTCAGCAGTTACCTTTGCTGAGCTCGGAAGGCTTCACTTCCAGGAGCTCCTCAGCCGTCTGGAAGCCCGCAGTCACCAGCTTCACGCGCACCGCCGGCGACAGCGGAAAACTCGCTAAATCCCGCTGCATTTCAAGACACGGCCCCTCAGCGCACGCAGGGTGGGGCTGTACTTCGGACCGCCGAAACTCTCGCGCCCAGAGACGGGCGTGCGTGTGACGTCACACGCAACGCGCGGAGGGGGCGTGGTCTGCGGCCTGGCCGCATGCGGGCCTGGCCTTCGCGGCCGTGTGAAGTTGTGTTAACGTTCGCATCGGCGGCATTTCCACTGCGATTCCTCCAAATCTCGTGTGTGGTTTCCTCATCAGATGTATATTGTGACTTAAAAATGGATTTAGACCGTAGGGTGGACAGCCAGGCCCAGAGGGCTCTGCACACAACATTTCCTCACCTTCGCCCTGGCCTGTCTCATGGAAGGCTAGGTCATTTTATAGAAATGATCTCCCCGAATGGGAGCAGTGGGAAAATGAGGGTACACTGACCGGTAACTGGACGTTTGGAATGGGAAGTCCAGGAAACAGCCATAGAAAGACTAACCAGTGTGCCATTAGGGTGCAAGTCTCTTGGCTCTTCTCGCCAGCCGTCCACACCCCCGCACCTGCCCCCCCAGACTTCCCGCCCTCGCAAAGGATTGTGGGCCAGCCCCCCACAGCCGCTGGGGAAAACGCTCGGCGTCCGGGCCCCTCACCCACCCGCCGACGCCTTCCCGCGAGTCGGGCCTGGCGTTTGGGGGTTTCTGAGTCTGTTAGAGCTTCACGGCCTGCCTAGTTCAAGAAGATAGCTGGAAAAGTAAGCACGTAATGAGCCCGGGGTTTCTGGGGTTCGGAGAGGGAGGGGCTGGCCTGTACTGGAACACGCCTGTTCCGTGACGGAGTTGGCTGTGGAAATGGCCACTTGGAAAACACAGAACTCTGGGGAAAATAGAAGGAAATTTGAAAGATGCCTTGTAAGGGTCTCTCCTTGTCCAGGAAGCACGGCTGGCTTTTTCAGTGGAGTAACCTGTACCCTACTTGTTGCCTGGATTCCTCACCCTGACTTTACTTGTCGGCTTAAAGGACCTCCTGAAATATTGTAAATCAGGGCCCTTCAAGTTCTTAGGAGCTAAAGAAGGAAACAGCTTATGCGGAGCACATGAACAAATCCTATACACGTAAATGCTCCTAGGCATTCCGCCGGAACAGAGCTCGGGCCTCAAGGCCCAGAACAGTTTTTCTCAAAGCCAAAATTCAAACCTAGTATCGTTTTTTTATTACCCTGAGCTGCCTCCAGACGGTGAGCCCCTCCTAAGGGGCGCGGCGGGGCAGAGGCAGGGGGACTGACGGCAGGAGAGCCTGCTCAGTTTGTACCCAGTGTAGGAGACCCCAGAAAGGCTGCCAGACTGGTCCAAATGCGGCTTGGCGCTCAGAGCATTGCCGTACTTCTAATATGATCTATGCCTGGGCACTCACTGGGCATTAATTAAGTGTTGTCCTCCAGGAAATTCATGCTTATGCTTACAATGCAACCTGGTTCCTGGGTGAAGAAAATTTGGTGTTACCACATTCAGCGATAGCTTTTCTGTTAGCTTGGTCATGCTCAGTGGGATTGGTCATATTTAGAATTTTATTTCATCAGCGGTGGAGACTTAAGAAACTTGTGGATTCTGCCATCAGCTATACAGTTAGGTGCTAATAACCTTCTCTGGTCCTTGAGTTGCCTGTACCGACTACCATGTCCAAGATAATTCTTAAAGTTTCTTTGATGCAGTTTGCTCAGCTTTCAAACTGACATCCAGGTTTATGAAGCTAGGCACCTGAAACTAAGCAAAGCTAGGGGATAAATATGGAATGTGCACCTTCCTGTATTGTCTGTTTTCTTCAGATTTCTTTAGAGAGGGAAGGGTTGAATTATTTAACTGGTGAGTCATTTAAAACATTGTCTATTAAGTAAGCATTAACGTACTGTGGAGTAAAATGTAAACATTAAAAGTTTTCAAATAGTCATAAGCTGGATAATTTAAAGCTGCTCAGAAATGTTTTTATTGTCTTTTTTTTAAAGATTTATTTTGGCCGGTGCTGCAGCTCAATAGGCTAATCCTCTGCCTGCAGCGCTGACACACCGAGTTCTAGTCCTGGTCGGGGCGCCAGATTCTGTCCCGGTTGCTCCTCTACCTGTCCAGCTCTCTGCTGTGGTCCGGGAGTGCAGTGGAGGATGGCCCAAGTCCTTGAGCCCTGCACCCCATGGGAGACCAGGAGAAGTACCTGGCTCCTGCCTTCGGATCAGCCCGGTGCGCTGGCCGCGGCAGCCGTTGGAGGGTGAACCAACAGCAAAAAGGAAGACCTTTCTCTCTGTCTCTCTCTCTCACTGTCCACTCTGCCTGTCAAAAAAAAAAAAAAGAAGAAGAAAGAAAGAAAAAGAAAAAAGATTTATTTTATTTATTTGAAAGAGTTACAGAGAAAGGTAGAGAGAGAGAGAGAGAGAGGTCTTCCATCCACTGGTTCACCCCCCAATTGGCTGCAATGGCCGTAGCTGCGCCAATCCAAAGCCAGGAGCCAGGAGCTTCCTCCGGGTCTCCCAGGTGGGTGCAGGGGCCCAAGGAATTGAACTATTTTTCTACTGCTTTCCCAGGCCGTAGCAGAGAGCTGGATCGGAAGAGAAGCAGCCAGGACTAGAATCGGCACCCATATGGGATACCAGGCTTCAGGCCAGGATGTTAACCTTTGTACCACAGCGCTGGCCCCTGTCTTTTGCAATTTGAGGTTAGGGTCAGCCCTGTGACACAGCTTCACTTTTGATCCAGCTTCCTGCTAATGCACCTGGGAAAGAGGTAGATGATGGTCCAAGTACATGGGCCACTGCCACCCAATTGGGAGACCTTGAGGGAGTTCCAGGCTCCTGGCTTCAGTTGTGCTCAGCCCTGGCTGTTTAAAATTATTTTGAGTTGCCTGGCACTGTGGCATGGAGGGTGAGGCTGCCACCTGTAGTACCTGCATCCTTTATGGGTGCCTGTTCAAGTCCCGGCTGCTCCACTTCCAATCCAGCTCTCTGCTATGGCCTGGGAAAATAGTAGAAGATGGCCCAGGTCCGTGGGCCCCTGTACCCACTTGGGAGACCCAGAAGAAGCTCCTGGCTTCAGATGGGCTGAGCTCTGACCATTGCGGCCATTTTGGAGAGTGAACCAGCAAATGGAAGATGTTTCTCTTTGTCTCTCTGCCTCTGCTTCTCTGTCGCTCTGACTTTCGAGTAAATAAATAAATCTTAAAAAAAAAAAAAACAAAACTTATTTTGAAAAACAGAGTGACAGAGAGGGAGAGAAAGAGAGATATCTTCCATATGCTGATTCTCTCTCCAGATGGCCACAATGGCCAGCACTGGGCCAGGCTGAAGCCAGGAGCTTCATCCGGTCTCCCGCATGGGTGACTGACAGAAGCCCAAACACTTGGGCCATCTTCCACTGCTTTTCTCAGGCCATTAGCAGGGACTTGGATCTGAAATGGAACAGCTGGGACAGGAACACGGGTATACATGTGATACTGGTGTCACAGGCAATGGGTTTTACCTCCTATGCCACAACACCAGATGTGATAAATAAAAATATCTAAAAATAATTCAAAAAATAAACAGGCCGGCACCGCGGCTTACTAGTCTAATTCTCCTCCTGGGGCGCTGGCACCCCGGGTTCTAGTCCCAGTCGGGGCGCAGGATTCTGTCCTGGTTGTTCCTCTTCCAGTCCAGCTCTCTGCTGAGGCCCGGGAAGGCAGTGGAGGATGGCCCAAGTGCTTGGGCCCTGCACCCGCGTGGGAGACCAGGAGAAGCACCTGGCTCCTGGCTTCGGATCGGCGCAGCGCGCCAGCCGTAGCGGCCATTTGGGGGGTGAACCAACGGCAAAAGGAAGACTTCTCTCTCTCTCTCTCTCTCTCTCTCTCTCTCTTTCTTTCTCTTTCTCTTTCTCTTTCTCTTTCTCTTTCTCTTTCTCTCTCACTGTCTAACTCTGCCTGTCAAAAAAAGAAAAAGAAAAAGAAAAAAATTTAAATAAACAAACAACTCCATGGGGCCAGCATTGTGGTACAGTGGGTTAAGCTGCCACTTGCAAGGCCAGCATCTCATGTCAGAGTGCCATCCTATATCAGAAGGCCAGCCCAAGTCCTGACTACTCTGTTCCCAATCCAGCTTCCTGCTAATGCACCAGGGAAAGCAGCAGATGATGACCCAAGGACTTGGGTCCCTGCCACCTATGTGTAAGACCCGGATGGAGTTCCTGGTTCATGGCTTTGGCCTGGCCCAGACCTGGCTGTTTCAGCCATTTGGGGTGGGAACCAGCAAATGGAAGATCCCTCTCTCTCTCTCTTTCTCTCTGTGCCTTTCAAATAAATAAATCTTTAAAAGAAAAAACAACCTCCACGGCAGGTGTTTGGTCTAGCAGTTAAGATGTTCATTAGGACACTGGTGTTCCAACTGAAGTTAACTGAATTCTAGTCCTGACTCTGCTCCCAATTCCAGTTTCTTGATAATGTACACCCCAGGAGGCAGCAGGTTATGGCTCAAGTGGCATGGTCCTTGCCATCCATATGGGCGATCTGAACTACTTCCCAGCTCCCAGCTATTGCAGACATTTGGGAAGTGAACCAGCAGTGAGAGCACACACACTCCCTCTGGCTTTATGTGTCTCTGCTTCTCAAGTAAAAAGTAAAATAATTTTTTAAACATTTATTTTTCATTTATTTGAAAGACAGAGTTACAGAGAGTGGTAGAGACAGAGAGAGAGGTCTTCCATCCACTAGCTCACTCCCCAAACGGCCACAACAGCCAAAGCTGAGCTGATCTGAGCTAGGAGCCAGGAGCCCCTTCCGGGTCTCCCACACCGGTGCAGGGGCCCAACCAAGCACTTGGGCCATCTTTCACTGCCTTCCCAGGTGTATCATCAAGGACCTGGATCAGAAATGGGGCAGTCGGGACTTGAAACCAGCGCCCATATGGGATGATAGCACTGCAGGCTGGGGCATCAACAAGATGAGCCACAGGATTGGCCCCAAATAAATTTTTTTTAATTAAGAAAACTCATTTCTTACTCTTAGTTCCTGGCAACCACCATTATAGTTTATGTTTCAATGACTTTGATTACACTTGATACCTCATATAAGTGGAATGTATAGAATCCATCCTTTTTGTGATTGGGCTTATTTGACTTAACATAATATCTTCAAGGTTCATCTATCTTATAGTGTGTGTCAGAATTTCTCTTTAAGTCTTAATTATAGGGGCCGGTGCTGTGGTGTAGTAGTCTAAGCCTCTGCCTGAGGCACTGGCATCCCATATGGACACCAGTTCGTGTCCCAGCTGCTCCTCTTCTGATCCAGCTCTCTGCTATGGCCTGGGAAATCAATAAAAGATGGTCCAAGTGCTTGTGCCGCTGTGCCTACATGGGAGATCTGGAAGAAGCTCCTGGCTTCTGGCTTCGGATCAGCCCAGCTCTGGCCTTTGAGGCTATTTGGGGAGTGAACCAGCAGATGGAAGACCTTTCTGTCTCTCGCACTCTCTGACTATAACTCTACCTCTCAAATAAAAAATAAATAAAATATTTAAAAACAAAATAAGAATGTACTGCTAACCACAAATCTGAAACTGGCATTTGGGATTTAAGAATTGTTGGTGATTATTACCAGTATAGGTCCTATGTATGACCTTTTCCCCTTATTCAAATAGTTTGCAATCAGATTTTGAGATATCTTAACTTTTGTTTCACATAAAAATATTTATAGATTTTATTTCTTTATATGCATAAAACACACATATAATACTTGTTTACAGAAGAAAATATATAAAAATCGAACTGATAGTCTGTTGGAAAAAAAAGTCTTCAGTAGTAATTTTCCCCTACATCACAAAATCCCCTTCCCCCTGCCCCATTTTTTTCTTCCTATTTTGGACACTTCTGTGTTCTTGGTTATTGTGTGTTAATCTTTAATTACGATTTTTTTTGACAGGCAGAGTTAGACAGTGAGAGAGAGAGAGACAGAGAGAGAGTTGTAAACAGTGAGACAGAGAGAGAGAAAGGTTCACTCCCCTAATGGCCGCTATGGCCAGCGCTGCACCGATCCGAAGCCAGGAGCCAGGTGCTTCCTTCTGGTCTCCCATGCGGGTACAGGGCCCAAGCACTTGGGCCATCCTCCACTGCCTTCTTGGGCCACAGCAGAGAGCTGGACTGGAAGAGGAGCAACTGGGACTAGTACCCTGCACCTCAGCCTATATTAGAACCCCAGGGTGCCAGCACCGCAGGTGGAGGATTAGCCAAGTCAGTCACAGCGCCGGCCTAATTACGATTATTTTTAATATAGCAGTAATTTCTTCCTGTTTTAAAGATATAAAAGTGGCTAATTTATTTTGAAAGAGAAGAGACTACAAGAAGAAATCTTTTATGTAAGAATTGGGAAATAGGGTGGTTCTAGTAATGTTGCAGAGACAATTAAAGAATACATCTGTTCAACTTAGAAACTCAAATTCTAATGTACTGTGAGGAATGAATGGAAAGGGTTGAGAATTGTGATCACGGTATTAGGTGGGCCTGGAATATGTGAATTCTTAGCCATTGTTTGAGACAGGAGGGGTGACATTGGTCACAAAGGTGTTTTCCAGTGATGACAGTCATCTGTCCCACTGTGGGCCTCAAGCGGGGAACTCAGTTCTTCCCTGTTTTTTTCCCTTCAAAATTAGAATTAGCGTTTGTACAACTCATCTCTCAAGTGAAGATGATCATTTGTTTCATGTTTGAAAGGGAGCAGGCTGCACGTAAGCCTGAAGATTTGTACTGACTTGATATATATTGAACAATACATGCTGTGAATTGTCAATTTTAGTTTTTCCAGATTTCATCTTTTCAGATTTGCTCATTCAGGTTACATGGACAACAAGTAGGTGAACTGTGTCAGAAATCACAGTGATACCAATATTGACAAATCTTTGAAGGCAAAAGTTTATGTAGGTTTATCTTTAAGTTTTAGTTCAGTAGCATCTGCCAGTATACTAGGAAAAGGACGCTAAATGAGCTCAGCAAAAGGGGTGTGGAATATGTAGATTAAGTGCAGTGGCTGCCGGTCTTTAGCACTCTAGGTTTATATTTCCCAAGATTTTTGGCATAACCATAAATAGAAATACTGATGTTTTGTTACTGCAGTTTGAATTTTTTTATTGAAAAATGAGGAACGTCGCTAGATTGCATGATAAAAATTACCTTAACTTTGAAGTAGTTTGAATATGAGAGTGAGATGCCAAGCAACCGTTTCAACTCATACTTACCTGGCAGGGGAGATACCATGATCACGAAGGTGGTTTTCCCAGGGCGAGGCTCATCCATTGCACTCCGGATGTGCTGACCCCTGCGATTTCCCCAAATGTGGGAAACTCGACTGCATAATTTGTGGTAGTGGGGGACTGCGTTCGCGCTTTCCCCTGGTTTTTCTTGTTCAAAGGAAGAGTATGGTAGTTTCAGGTTTTTGCGGTTTCTTTGTGGTTTTTTCTGCGTATGTTTGTATGGTTCTATCCAGCTTCTTTGCTTTGGTTTAATCCTAACCCTTGTTAGTATCATGTTTTCAAAAGATGTGAAATGTCTCCCATCCCAGATTCATGCTGTAATGGCTGGCCCAGAGCTTGGGCGATCTCACTTCTGAAACTTTTATCTTGGGTTCGGGGGGCCGAGCACTTCTCCAGCAGTTAGTTGCTAACTGGATCAAAAGTAGAACGGCTGAGGCTGAAGTTCCAGCCGGTTCCCGTAAAGGATACTGATGGCTTTCCCCTATTAACCAAGCGCTGGCCCCTCCATTCCAGATTTTTTTGACAGGCAGAGTGGACAGTGAGAGAAAGAGAGACAGAGAGAAAGGTCTTCCTTTGCCGTTGGTTCACCCTCCAATGGCCGCTGCGGCCAGCGCACCGCGCCTAGCGCACCGCGCCTATCCGAAGGCAGGAGCCAGGTGCTTCTCCTGGTCTCCCATGGGGTGCAGGGCCCAAGCACTTGGGCCATCCTCCACTGCACTCCCGGGCCATAGCAGAGAGCTGGCCTGGAAGAGGGGCAACCGGGACAGACTCCGGCGCCCTGACCAGGACGAGAACCCGGTGTGCCGGCACCGCAAGGCGGAGGATTAGCCTACTGAGCCACAGCGCCGGCCCCCATTCCAGATTTCTAATCGCGTCTGCAAAATGTGCTTTGCCACATAAATGAAGTAAGGTTCATAAATTACCAGAATTAGGTCACCGACATTTTTGCCAATAGCCTCATATTCGTCGTGCAATTATGACGTCACCAAAGGGGCTGAGCTATGTATGTGAGCGCTATGTCTTCTGGTCTTGTCCACACTCTACATACATTGCTTGGGTTTTTGAAAGTATTTCAGTATACAAAATGTTATTTTTTGGCTGTTAAAATTTGGAGAAACCTCTATGTCACAAGTGATGGTCTGGAACTTTGTAAATGCAGTGACCCTATCTGTAGAGTGTATGGAATCTGAGGGTAATATGTCAAGCAGTCCATGACACTCATACTTACCTGGCAGGGGAGATACCATGATCACGAAGGTGGTTTTCCCAGGGCGAGGCTCACACATTGCACTCCGGGTGTGCTGACCCCTGCGATTTCCCCAAATGCGGGAAACTCGACTGCATAATTTGTGGTAGTGGGGGACTGCGTTCGCGCTCTCCCCTGTATTTTCAGTTTAAAAACAGTATGCTAAGAATCATGGGGAGATATCTTGGCAGGATGTATACATCTTCTGGTTTTGTTGGCAGTGGTTGGAAGCTGCTGTTCTTATTATACTTTCAGTTGACTCTAACTCCTTGCACACGGGGTGTGATTATTCTTTTTCTCATGCTGAGCCATTTAGTTTACCATTTCTGGCTTTCCACATGCCTCAATGCTTTCATCTCTCCATCATTCCCTTATATATGGTATAATTTTAGTTTGTTTCCAGTTGAAAGTTTTCTTACTTTTCTGCTTTGGAAAGATGATGGTATGCAAAACTTTATCCTAACCCATTAAAGAAATTAGGGGGGTTGTAGATTATGTGGAGAATTATTAGAAACGGCAAGTAGACATGTAAATGTTAGGAAATGGAATCATTTACTTGTAAAATGATTTTAAAAATTCATTTTCCAAGTAGTCTTGCTATTTCAAAGAAATATATTGGTTTAAGGTATTGATCGTGTTTCCTGTGAACTTTGCTTATGAATGTTTTAAAGGTTTTTTTTTAATTTTTTATGGTGAATGCTTTAGGATTTTTTGCATAAATTGACATGTCATATATTATTTTGGTTTAGGATCTTTAAGATGGAGAGCACACCTTCACGGACACCCTTTCAAAGATTAGGACAGATACAAAATGGGGGAGGGAGGAATGTTATCACCTACAGGTTTAGGAGGTACATACTATGCTTGAAAGTCACATAAGAGGTTCATCACTGGGAGAAAGGATCTGAAAGACAAACATAGATCCAAGTCTTTGTTGTGGTCCAAGGCATTTCTCAAGGAGATTCCCCATGGATCATTCTTTTTGGTGGGTTTAAAGTAAGCAGGCATGAGCTTCAGGAAGTCCTCCTGTGACAGAAGTGACCAGTACAGCTCACCTGTGAAGTCCATGCAGGGTGCTGGCAGTGAAATAGGCTGTATAATGTCTCTGTCTCTGCCTCTCTGTAACTCTGCTTTTCAAATAAATATTTAAAAAAATAAAAGAAAAGAGACATCCCAAAATGAAGGTCTCAAAATTAAAGTTTTGGTCCAACCTTCTGCCATACTGTGTCACTGCGGCTCATTCTTCCCCAAGGCAAGCAATGGAAACTAGAATCCCTCTTCCCCAAAGTGGGTTAGAGAAACCAGAGCCCCTTTTCTGCAAAGCCAGCCATAAAACCCAAAAGTATTGCTCTTAACTTTTCCCCACTTTGCTGTGTAAGGGTTGCCCATAGGGTGCCAGCACTGTGGCCTAGAGGGTTAAGCTGCCTCTGCAATGCTGGCATCCCATCTGGGTGCCAGTTTGAGTCCTGGCTGCTCCACTTCTGGTCCAGCTCCCTTTTAATGAGCCCCTGCACCTGCGTGGGAGACCCAGATGAAGCTCCTGGCTCCTGGCTTCAGCCTGTTGCTGTCATTTCCGGGGGTGGGAGGGAAGAAAAAACGAACCGGCATATGGAAGATATCTATCTCCTTCCCTCCTCCTCCCTCTAATTCTTTCAAATAAATTTTTAAAAAAGTTGGCCATAATGAAATTATGTTTGATTGATTGTCTTAAGACCCCCATTGTATTCCAGGAAGGGTCCTGTCCCCTACCCTGAAGGAAGAGAGGGGAAGAATCTGGACAGGCCTTGCTGTTTCCCCACTCAGTCTATTATTATCATCATATCCTTTTTATCCAATCATATTTCTGTTCAGCTGTCCAAGCTTCACTGAACCTAAGCATATAAATGGATAGTTTACCTTGGGTCTTTAAAGCCTCTCCCATCACATAAAACCATGATCAAATACATTTGTTAAGGCTTTTCTACTGTTATTCTGTCCATTC
The DNA here is from genome assembly GCF_051225735.1 of Oryctolagus cuniculus. Taxonomy (NCBI): domain Eukaryota; kingdom Metazoa; phylum Chordata; class Mammalia; order Lagomorpha; family Leporidae; genus Oryctolagus; species Oryctolagus cuniculus. The sequence continues at coordinate 34,027,289 of NC_142883.1, read as the reverse complement.
ACAGTTTATCTCAGCAGATTCAAATATTGAGCCTTCAGAGGGAAAGTTTGAACTTCCCTACAAAATGTACATCATCTTTCCTCCCTTGACTATGTATCGTGTCCCCTTACAAAATGTTAATGAGAACTTCTTGTTTCTTTGTTTTTTAATGTCAGAGTTTTAGAGAGAAGGAGAGACAGACTGATCTTCCCTCCACTGTTTCACTCCCCAGATGGCCACAAAGATCAGGGCTGGGCCAGGCTGATACCAGCAGCTTCTTCCAGGTCTCCCACGTGGTTAGCAGGGACCCAACCACTTGGACCATCTATTGCTGCTTTCCCCAGGCCATTAGCAGGGAGCTGGATCGGAAGTGGAACAGCCAGGACACGAACTGACATCCCGTCCGGCATTGCAGCTTTACCCTGTGTGCCACAACGCAGGTCCTAAGAGCTCCTAGTTAAAAAGAATTCAAGGTGTTGGTAGCAGAGTATTAAACCAAGTAAGGAGGGGCCAGCGCTGTGGTGCAGCGGGTTAATGCCCTGGCCTGAAGCACCGGCATTCCATATGGGCGCGGTTTGAGACCCAGCTGCTCTACTCCTAATCCAGCTCTCTGCTATGGCCTGGGAAAGCAGTAGAAGATGGCCCAAGTCCTTGGGACCGGAATTAGCTCCTGGTTCCTGGCTTCAGGTCAGCATAGCTCTGTTGCTGCCAACTGGGGAGTGAACCAGTGGTTGCAAGACCTTGCTCTCTCTGTCTCTCCTCTCTCTGTGTAACTCTTTCAAATAAATAAATAAATCTTTTTTTTTTTTTAAATGAACCAAGTAAGGAGTCCCAAGTGCAGGACCCTGAGCTAGTACACAGTTCACTTGCCCATGGAGCCAGTCAGATCTGACTTTGACTTTCCTGTTTGTCTCCTCAAAAACATTTAGGGTTCTGTAGTTCTCCACTCTTAGGCCCTGGTAAATCTATGATAGCTCTTTGTTTCATTTTTTTTTTTTTTTTTTTTTTTTTTTTTTTTTTTTGACAGGCAGAGTGGACAGTGAGAGAGAGAGAGACAGAGAGAATCTTTGTTTCATTTTTCCTCTAAGTTGGTACTATAGGCAGATTAATTTTTCCATCCCGGGGCCAGTGCTGTGGTATAGCGGGTAAAGCCCCGGCCTGCAGTGCTAGCATCCCTTATGGGCAATGGTTCGAGTCCTGGCTGCTCCACTTCTGATCCAGCTCTCTGGTATTGCCTGGGAAAGCAGTAGAGGATGGCCCAAGTCCTTGGGCCCCTGCATCAGCGTGAGAGACCTGCACCAGCTTGGGAGACCTGGCTCCTGGCTTCGGATCAGCACAGCCCTGGCCATTGCAGCCACCTGGGGAGTGAACCAGTGGATGGAAGATCTCTCTCTCTCTCTCTCTCTCTCTCTGCTTCTCCTTCTTTCTCTGTGTAACTTTGACTTTCAAATAAATAAATAAATCTTTAAAAAAAAAGTATTTTCCATCCCTCTTGCTGACCAGATGTGTAGTATCTAGGTAGAACACATTCCTCTTGGATTACATGTAGTGCCCATTTTTACAGGGCTAAGTCCTGTCCCCCTTTTATTTCATTCCTTAACGTTTACTTGAATTACATGTATATAGACTTCTTGATAAATAGCGCATAGAAACATGCCCTTAACCTCCAACCCAGTTCCCAGGTAACCTTTTATTCCCTTCATACTTTTTTTTTTTTTTTTTTTTTTTTTTTTTTGACAGGCAGAGTGGACAGTGAGAGAGAGAGACAGAAAGGTCTTCCTTTTGCCATTGATTGGTTCACCCTCCAATGGCCGCCGCGGCTGGCACACTGAGGCCGACGCACCACGCTAATCCGATGGCAGGAGCCAGGTACTTCTCCTGGTCTCCCATGGGGTGCAGGGCCCAAGTACTTGGGCCGTCCTCCACTGCACTCCCTGGCCACAGCAGAGAGCTGGCCTGGAAGAGGGGCAACCGGGACAGAATCCAGCGCCCCGACTGGGACTAGAACCTGGTGTGCCGGCGCCGCAAGGTGGAGGATTAGCCTAGTGAGCCATGGCGCCTGCCTTTTGTTGTTCTTTCATAAATAATATTACATTTGTCTTCACACTCCTTAAGACCTGTCTTAAATGTCATCGCTTCAAGGGAGCCTGCCCTAATTTCCTCTGGAGAAGTTCTTTCTCTCTCTCTCTCTCTCTCTCTCTCTTTTTTTTTTTTTTGATTTGACAGACAGTGAGGGAGAGAGACAGAGAGAAAAGTCTTCCTTCTGTTGGTTCACCCCCCAAATGGCCACCGCGGCTGGAGCTGCCGATCCGAAGCCAGGAGCCAGGTGCTTTCTTCTGGTCTCCCATGTGGGTGCAGGTGCCCAAGTACTTGGGCCATCCTCCACTGCCTTCCTAGGCCACAGCAGAGACTGTGGCTGGAAGAGGAGCAACCAGGACTAGAACCCAGCACCCATATGGGATGCCGTAGGCAGAGGATTAACCAAGTGAGCCATGGCGCCAGCCCATCTCTTGTTCTTTTTATAACAGCCAGGGTTAGGAAGGATCCATTGCGTGAGAAACTGTGCTATCCTTGGCAGGGGCTTCTTGCCTCAAAGAATGATTGATCACAGACTGATGCAATGAATAGGAATTCTACTTGAGATAAGAGATAAAGAGGAACACTAGGGCAAGTTTCACATTTCCTGCCTGCCTGCCTGCTTGCCTTTCTTTTTAGGTTTATTTAAAAAGCAAAGTTACAGAGAGGGAGACGGAGGTAGGGAGGGAGAGAGAGAGAAAGAGTCTTCCACTACTAGTTCACTCCCCAGTGGCCACAATGATCAGAGCTGGGCTGACCTGAAGCCAGGGGCCCAGAGCTTCTTCCAGGTCTCCCACAGGGGTACAGGAGGCCAAGAACGTGGGCCATCTTCAGCTTCTTTCCCACGCACTTTAGCAGAGAGCTGAATCAGAAGTGGAGTAGCCGAGACTCAGAAGGGATGCCAACACTGCAGGTGGCCCCGGGTTTCTTATTTTCATTTGCCTTATCTTTTCTACTTCCCTGGGTTCTGGGTTCTTCGGAAAGAGAGATTAATCCTTACACATTTTACCACTCTTAAGGCCCTAACAATAGGAATACAACAAACTCTTGTTGAATGAATGGATGAAATGAACTGTGAACATTTATTTTTTTTTAAAGATTTTTATTTATTTATTTATTTGACAAAAGTACAGAGAGTGAGAGAGAGAGAGAGAGAGAGAGAAAGGTCTTCCTTCCGTTGGTTCACCAACCCAAATGGCTGCTAGGGCTGGCGCTGGGCCGATCCAAAGCCAGGAGCCAGGTGCTTCCTTCTGGTCTCCCATGGGGTGCAGGGCCCAAGCACTTGGGCCATCCTCCACTGCCTTCCCGGGCCACAGCAGAGAGCTGGACTGGAAGAGGAGCAACCGGGACTAGAACCCGGCGCCCATATGAGATGCCGGTGCCACAGGAGGAGGATTAGCCAAGTGAGCCATGGCGCCAGGCCCGACTGTGAGCATTTAAAAAATTTGTTCATCAAGTGGAATAAGGCTGGATATACTATTAAATTTAAAGGTACTCTTTCTGTGCCTGTTGTAAAGATGGAGAGAACAGTTGTACCTACTTCATAGAATGATTATGAAGATTAATGTGTTTACTTTATGTAAAATACTTAGAACAGTGTCTGACATATAAGTGCCATGTATGTGTTCCCAGCTACTACTACCATTATTATTTTTAGTACTATTAAATATAATTACATATAACTTTATTACTATTACATATATTCACACTCAAAAAATAAGCATCTGATTACTACGTTTATGAAAGAAAATGTCAACAATAGTGTGCTAGTAGGCTGCAAGGTGAAAAGAAACAGCAAGAATTATCACACTAGGGCTAGCCTTGTACTGCTGGCAACCCCTTTGGGGTGTGCCAGTTTGAGTCCCTGCTTCTCGATGCTTCCCATAAAGCTCCCTGCTAATACACCTCGGAAGGCAGAGGAGAATGGCCCGGGTACTTGGGTTCCTGCTACATGTGTGATAGACATGGATGGCTTTCCTGGCTCCTAGCTTCAGCCTGGCCTAGACCCAGCTGTTGCAGGCATTTGGGGGAATGAAACAACAGATAGATCTCTCTTTCTATCACTCTGCCTTTCAAGTAAATAAATAAATCTTTACAAAGAAAAAATTATCACATGCCATTATGCTGTTTACAAGCTTCGTCTTTAGGGAAAGAGGAAGGACTGATTGTGAATGCGGAAAGTGAGTCCCAGGGCTGACGTCATCTGTGGAGGCGGGTGATATGTAGATGAAGAATCGCAGTGCAGACTGGGAAAGGGTGCTTCTTCCACACTTGTATGTCTCAGAGTGTAATTTGGGGAACTTTGAACGGCTGCTGATTTTTTCATAGGTTTTAGAGTGCTTTGATTAATTTCACATCATTATATGCAGCTTTTAGCCGAACATTTATGTGGGGACCATACGTAATTAGTGCTGTGTACAGCAGGCTATGACAGACCTCAGGCCTGAGCAACTCATACTTACCTGGCAGGGGAGATACCATGATCACGAAGGTGGTTTTCCCAGGGCGAGGCTCATCCATTGCACTCCGGATGTGCTGACCCCTGCGATTTCCCCAAATGTGGGAAACTCGACTGCATAATTTGTGGTAGTGGGGGACTGCGTTCGCGCTCTCCCCTGATTTCTTTGGTTTAAAAGGAAGTTTCTAAGCTGTTGCCGTGACTCGCTGGACCAATTCTCTGCCTAGCTCTGCCAGCACACCGGGTTCTAGTCCCGGTCAGGGTGCCGAATTCTGTCCCGGTTGCCCCTCTTCCAGTCTAGCACTCTGCTGTGGCCCGGGAGTGCAGTGGAGGATGGCCCAAGTGCTTGGGCCCTGCACCCCATGGGAGACCAGGAGAAGCTCTTGGCTCCTGCGGTGGCCATTGGGGGGTAAACCTATGGCAAAAGGAAGACCTTTCTTTCTGTCTCTCTCTCACTAACTCTGCCTGTAAAAAAAAAAAAAAAAAAAAGGAAGTTTCTAGTCCTGTAAGGGCTAGTCATTGTGAGGGAAGTTATGGCTGTGAGTGAGACTTGTACAGCAGCTGACTGTTTTTGTGAAGGGGTCTTTTTTTAGACATATCGACTATTTTATGTAATTTGGTTGAGAAGTCTATATAGGTATTGTGCTGGTTTGGTGTAGTGCATTGTCTGCTGAGGTCTCATACTTTTTTTTTTGCCTTTTGACTGAGGTGATTTTCCTCAGCATGGGCATCCATCTGGATCATATTGCTATTTTGAGAAAAGAGCAATTAGGTTTCTTGTGCTGGTTCTCTAGGTTGATTTGAATTCTGAAACAGCCAGGGTATGTTATTCTCTTGAACAGTGTTTTTCTCTAAATCCAACCAATTGCATTGTAGTTTTGGGTCACTATTTTGTTAGTCCTTTCTACTTAAGCATTTAACAGGGGCTGTGCCTTGTCTACTGCGTTAAAGTCTCTGGCATTCCATATGGGTGCCAGTTCGAATCCTGGCTGCTACACTTCTGCTCCAGCTCCCTGCTCATGGCCTGCCCAGCCCCAGCCATTGTGTCCATTTGGGGAGTGAACCAGTGGATGGGAGATGCTTCTCTCTGTAACTCTACCTCTCAAATAAAAAAATTAAGATTTATTTATTTATTTGAAAGAGTTACAAAGAGAGAGGAGAGGCAGAGAGAGATAGAAGAGAGGTCTTCCATCCTCTGGTTTACTACCCAGTTGGCTGCAACTGCCAGAGCTGCGCTGATCCAAAGTCAGGAGGCAGGAGCTTATTCCAAGTCTTCCACTCAGGTGCAGGGGCACAAGGACTTGGGCCATCTTCTACTGCTTTCCCAGGCCATAGCAAAGAGCTGGATCGGAAGAAGAGCAACTGGGACTAGAACCGACATCCATATGGGATACCAGCGCTTCAGACCAGGGCTTTAACCCGCTGCGCTACAGCACTTTGGTTCTAATTCCAGCTTCCTGCTGTTACAGAACACTCCCAAGATGGGTTGGAGGAATTGCCACATACTATTGCTTTCTATTTTAGTCCATTCAGTACTAAAGAGAATCACTTACAATCCATTATCTGTTCTGCAAATCCAGTGGACTTTGTCCCAGGTCATTGTATGTTTCTCCAGACCCACTGAATTTCTCTAAAAATCATTCACTGTCTCCCTAAAAATTGTTCTCATTGGCTCTTCTTTCCCTACCTTATGAAAAAGCATTGTAAGCTCCCAATTTGTTTGGGTAGTGGGTAACTGCACTGTAATCACCACTAAACACATAATAGATCTATGTATCTTCTTTTTTTTTTATTTTTTTATTTTTATTTTTTGACAGGCAGAGTGGACAGTGAGAGAGAGAGACAGAAAGAAAGGTCTTCCTTTGCCGTTGGTTCACCCTCCAATGGCCGCTGCGGCCGGCGTGCTGCGGCCGGCACACCGCGCTGATCCGATGGCAGGAGCCAGGAGCCAAGTGCTTTTCCTGGTCTCCCATGGGGTGCAGGGCCCAACCACTTGGGCCATCCTCCACTGCACTCCTGGGCCACAGCAGAGAGCTGGCCTGGAAGAGGGGCAACCGGGACAGAATCCGGCGCCCCGACCGGGACTAGAACCCGGTGTGCCGGCACCGCTAGGCGGAGGATTAGCCTAGTGAGCCGCGGCGTCGTCATTGCATTCCAGGGGAAGTTTTTACTTTCATTCCTGTATTTATTAGTATGCAGAGACATGAGATAACAAAGTATGAGGCTCAAAGAAAGGGCTCAGAAGATTGAAGCTCAAATAGCATTTTGAGCTACAGAAATAGGAGCTTGAGGTTTCCGGGGTGGGTAGGTGGTAATGCATGTCATAGAAGTGTGAGCGACTACTGAACAAAGATTGTCCTATGCAGATAATGTCTCTCAGGTAACAGTCATCTGAAGGTCACCTGCAATACTCTTTGTCAGGGCCAAATGCCAGATCCCCAATCTCTTGTGAAAAGATCTTTCCTAGACAAATAGATAGAAAAGCCTTCGTTGCACCCACTGTTTACTAACATATATAGATGTGAGTTTGCTTTTACAAAAGGACTACTTTTTAGTCTCATTCTTGTGTCTGCAGTACCTCAGAATAGCCACCTGGAAATAAACTCAAGTATATTTTAGGATTTCCTATTCTGATCTCCCTCAATATGCAAGCGTTTGCCATGACTGTACAAAATACATCCCCACATTTTTTTTTTTTTTTTTGACAGGCAGAATGGATAGTGAGAGAGAGAGAGAGAGAAAGGTCTTCCTTTTGCCGTTGGTTCACCCTCCAAAGGCTGCCGTGGCCAGCGCACCGCGCTGATCCAATGACAGGAGCCAGGTGCTTCTCCTGGTCTCCCATGGGGTGCAAGGCCCAAGCACTTGGGCCATCCTCCACTGCACTCCCGGGCCACAGCAGAGAGCTGGCCTGGAAGAGGGGCAACTGGGACAGAATCCGGCGCCCCGACCGGGACTAGAACCCGGTGTACCGGCGCCGTAAGGCGGAGGATTAGCCTAGTGAGCCGCGGCGCCGGCCTCCCCACAGATTTTCAAGACTTCCCTTTGGGAGTAATGCCACTGTCATTGAGTACTGTTTAAATGTGGAGAAGTTTTGAAACACCTGGGTAGAAGAAATTAAAAACATGTGCAAAGAGAAGCAGGTAAAGCTGGCGCCTGCGGTGCCGGCTTCCCATATGGTGCTGGTTTTAGTCCTGGCTGCTCCTCTTGCGATCCAGCTCTCTGCTAAGGCCTGGGAAAGCAGTAGAAGATGGCCCAAGTGCTTGGGGCCCTGCACCCACGTGGGAGACTCAGAAGAAGCTCCTGGCTCCTGCCTTTGGATCAGCACAGCTCCTGCTGTTGCAGCCATCTGGGGAGTGAACCAGCGGATGGAAGACCTCTCTCTCTACCTCTGCCTCTCTGTAATTCTGCCTTCAAATAAGTAAATAAATCAAAGAAAGAAAGAAAGAAAGAAGGAAGGAAGGAAAGAAGGAAGGAAGGAAGGAAGGAAGGAAGGAGAGAGAGAGAGAAAGAAAGAAAGAAAAGAAAGAAAGAAAGAAGGAAGAAAGAGGAAAAGAAAGAAAAAGAGGCAGAGTGATAGTGGTGGGGAGATCTCCATCTGTTGGTTTACTCCCCAAATGGCCATCACTTCACGGTCAGTGCTGGGCCAGCTAGGAATTCCATTCAGGTCTCCCATGTGAGTGGCTGGGGCCATCTTTCACTGCCCTCCCAGGCACATTAGTACAGGCCCCAAATAAATCTTTCTTTAAAAATAGATAAAAAGCCTAACCGGGGCCCAGCATTGTGGTGTAGTGGGTAAAGCTTCTGCCTGGGACACCAGGATCCCCCATGAATGCCGATTCCAGTCTGGCTGCTCCACTTCCAATCCTGCTCCCTGCTAATGGGCTCGAGAAAGCAGTGGAAGATGGCCCAACTACTTGGACCCCTGCACCCATTTGGGAGTTCCAGGTGAAGCTCTTGGCTTCTGTCTGGTCTGCCCTTGCCATTGTGGCCATTTGGGGGAATGAACCAATGGATGCATGCTCTATCACCTTCTCTCTCTCTCTCTGTCTTTCCAATATATAAATATATCTTTATTATAAAAAGTAAAAAGCAACCAATCATTACTCACCTGAAAACTCTTCTGTGTCTCCCTTTTGCCATAAAGTCTGAGTTTTCACTTAACTGCTGAGCCAGCCTAAGCTCTGGATGCACTTGACTCCTAATGTAGTTCTAGCTTGCTCCATTGGCTTTTTCCATTGCAGACATTCATTCACTGCACAATCTCTCCCAAGCTTTGGGCCTGCTGCACTCCAAAACTGAAGCTCTCCCCTCCTTTTTCCTCATACCTTTCAGGTTGACATTCTTTTAATTGACAAAAAATGTTTATGTTTTGTATATAGCATAGTGTTTAGAAATATGAATACATTATGGAATGACTAAATTGAACTAATTAACATATGTGTTACCTGGCATACTTATCACTTGTTTGTGGTGAAAACACTTAAGGCCGGCGCCGCGGCTCACTAGGCTAATCCTCCACCTTGCGGCGCTGGCACACCGGGTTCTAGTCCCAGTCGGGGCGCTGGATTCTGTCCCGGTTGCCCCTCTTCCAGTCTAGCACTCTGCTGTGGCCCGGGAGTGCAGTGGAGGATGGCCCAAGTGCTTGGGCCCTGCACCCGCATGGGAGACCAGGAGAAGCACCTGGCTCCTGACTTCAGCCATTTGGGGGGTGAACCAACGGAAGGAAGACCTTTCTCTCTGTCTCTCTCTCACTGTCTAACTCTGCCTGTCCAAAAAAAAAAAAAAAAAAAAAAAAACTTTATCCCTTTGTCTCTAAGTTCCTTCCCATCCTTCCTTGTTTAGCAGAGTTATTTTTATTTGAAAGGCAGAGAGACAGAGACTGACAGAGATCCATTGTTCATCTTCTCCTCCCAAATACCTGCCAACAGACAGGGCTGGGCCAGGCCAAAACTAGGAGCCTGGATTTCCAGCTGGGAACACAACTCCTGAGCTATCACTACCTCCCAGGGTGCACATCATCAGGAAGCTGGAACTGGGAGTGCAGCTGGGACTCAACGGTGGCTTTGGCCAGGCCCAGTCCTGGTCATTGTGTGCATTTGGGGAGTGAACCAAAAGATGAGAGGTGAGAGAGAGAGAAGGCAAAGAGTTTTTAAAGCCTGGCAAGCAATTAAGTTTTGTCATGCTTCAGGGTTCTTTATTTGTGAAACAGCGATGATTCTAACTCCCACCTGAGTTACAAAGATAAGTAAAGTGGGGCACATAGTAAGCACTCAGTACTGGATGGTGGCTGTTAGTATTGGTTTGTTTTCAGGTTTTCATTGGGTTGCCTGATTCACAAGTTATAATTATGTGTTACAGTTTAGGCTGTTGCTTTGCTACTTTATTTGGTTTAATTATCACAAGTACTTCTCCAAGGTCAGTGATGCGTATTTTCCAAACAGGTTCAGTGGCTAGAACCTTGTCTCGAGTTGTCCAGTGTGAACACTGAGTTGCAGTCCAGATCTTGGGTTCCAGAACCCCTACTCTGCAGTACATACACCCAGCTAGCACGCCCTGTTCCTCGCTTGCAACAGAGCTGGTCAGAGCGTCAGTGTACTGGGAAGGCACGAAGTTGCCTCGGAATAAAATCCTATCCATGCCCGTTTGCTAAAGTTGAGCTCTCAGCTGTCTACCTGAAGGTCTTTGGCTACGCGAAAAGCTGGGGGAGGGCTGCGTTTTTGTCAGAAAAATAGCCCGGTTTCACGTCCCTCAGCGCGGGCAGGAGGAGCAGCTAAACGGGATAAACGGCGCCGTCCGCCGAGAGGAAGCCGCTGTCGTGCGCCCAGCAGGGCTGGGCCTGCGTATGACGTGACGCCGGGAGGTGGAGTATGTAGATTAAAGACTCCGAGCGATTTTGGAAGCGCGTTCCCTGAAGACATAGTCATATCATCTATATCACAAGTACTAAGCTATAGTGTGAAAATCTCTTTTCTTTTGGTTGGTAATTCGCAGGTAAAGCCCCAGAGTCGTTTCAGAAACCACCCGAACTGTACAATGTGTATGCAGCACTGGGCCCGTGCTGGGGGCAGCTGCAACTCATACTTACCTGGCAGGGGAGATACCATGATCACGAAGGTGGTTTTCCCAGGGCGAGGCTCACCCATTGCACTCCGGATGTGCTGACCCCTGCGATTTCCCCAAATGCGGGAAACTCGACTGCATAATTTGTGGTAGTGGGGGACTGCGTTCGCGCTCTCCCCTGGCTAATGGTGTCTTAACAACAGTTCTAAGGCCTCTGAGTGTTTGTGGGTGTGTGTTGTTCATCCATTGTCATTTTGTTTACGCTGCTTTGCTTCAGCTGGTTCATCCCTGAAGTGGCTGCAATAACTGAGGTCAAAAGCCAGTAGCCAGGAACTCTATCAGGATCTCTTGCATGGGTAACAGCTGCAAGGACCTGTATTTGCTGCCTTTCCCCCCCAGGCACATTAGCATGAAACTGGATCTGAAGCTTAGCAGCTCGGACTGGAATGAGGCTCTCCAGTGTGGGATACCAGCATTGCTGCAATAGGCAGCTTAATACACTGTGCTACAAGGCTGGCCCCCTCGTTTTTATAACTGTGAACCCAGACATTAAGATGAGATCTGGAGTTCGGGAAAGTGAAAGATGAATCTGGGAAAAGTAGTTTCTCAAGAATGTTTTTAAAAGATGTATTTATTTGGGACCATTGCTGTGTCGTAGTAGTCTAAGCCTCCACCTGTGGCACCGGCATCATCCCATATGGGCATTGGTTTGAGTCCCGGCTCCTCCTTTTCTGATCCAGCTCTGCTAAAGACTGGGAACGCAGTAGAAGATGGCCCAAATCCTTGGGAACCCTGTTCCCACAAGGGAGACCTGCAAGAAGCTTCTGGCTCCTGACTTCGGATCGGCTCATCTCTGGCTGTTGCGGCCATGTGGGGAGTGAACCAGTGAATGGAAGATCTTGCTCTCTCTCTGCCTCTGCCTCTCTGTAACTCTGCCTTTCAGATAAATAAATCTAGAAAAAGTGGAGCAGTTGAGACTTGAATTATTTATTGCCCATGTGGGATGCTGACATTACAGGTAGTGATTTAACCTGCTGTGTCACAATACTGTCCTATTTTTCAGACAAGTCATCTCTACTCTGCCAAATACTTTCAAGCACATCTCAAGATAACTGAAATAGGTCGGCGTCGTAGCTCACTAGGCTAATCCTCCGCCTGCGATGCCAGCACCCCAGGTTCTAGTCCCGGTTGGAGCGCCGGATTCTGTCCCGGTTGCCCCTCTTCCAGGCCAGCTCTCTGCTGTGGCCCAGGAGTGCAGTGGAGGATGGCCCAAGTGCTTGAGCCCTGCACCCGCATGGGAGACCAGGAGAAGCACCTGGCTCCCGGCTTCAGATTGGCATATCGGCCATTTTAGGGGTGAACCAATGGAAGGAAGACCTTTGTCTCTCTCACTGTCTAACTCTGCCTGTCAAAAAAAAAAAAAAAAAAAAAAACTGAAATAAAGTGAAAAGTAGGAATTTACTCTAAGAAGCCATAATTAGTTACAAAAATATGTCTATATGCTGATGGCAGTTATATGTAATGATAATAGGGAACAACTGCATATTTTATATGAATTAATAATGAGCTAGTGTATAGCATAATGAATGAAAAATGTTATAAAATAGCATATGAAGTATATTCCCTTTAAATATAAAGGAATAAAAAGTTGAATTACAACATATAAGGTCAAAATATTCGTCTTAGTGGCATTTTGGTAGATTTTATTTTATTTTTAAATTTTGTTTAAGGAATACAACGTCATGCATTGAATATATGCAGATTGGGAACATGGTGATTCTTCCCCTCGATTTTATTTTATTTTTAAACCTTTCCTGTCTTTTCCAAATTATCTACAAGAGACACTTGTCACTATTGTAATAATTAAAAATACCCTCCAAAAGTATTTTTAAAAGATGGGGGTAAGCTTTTAAAAAAAATCACGTGTACCAAGAGGAAAATAATTCCATTGATGTTGCTGAGCAACACCCCAAAGTAGTTGAGAGATTGCTGTAGAACCCTCAAACTAGGTCCCCTCGCCTGATGCGCGGAAAGGCAGTCAGTGACATTGGGGTGGTGGATGAAAGTAGGTATTTATTGGACAGTGCAGAGCAAGGAGCCAGGCAGCTACTGTTAATTCCCAGGCTCCTCGTGGAGTTAGGGGTGAAGGTTCTTTTAGACGGAAATCGGGGCTGAGTGGTGGCTGGCCAGCTCGTGTCCAAGTTCCTGGTTGGTCAGTGGTACTCATGACCTTCCTTCCATTGGCCAGTGATGCGGAGCTCTTTAGGGAGCTCCAGCTGGTCTGGGGGTTACAACCTGCAGGTGGCAGCTGCCTTCTGCCCATACCTGGAATTCCGGTGCACAAACCACCCCAGGACAGTACTGGCCATCGAAGTTCTTCTCTATTTAAGAAGCAAGTGACTCTCAGTCTGATGATTAGAACCTTGTAAGGTCAGCTGGATCACTCCCTCAGGTCACAAAATTAGGTTCACAAATCCACACCAAAACCGTTGGGTGTGTCTGAAAAACCAAAAAAAATTTTTTAAATTATTTATTCATTTATTTGTTATATTTATTTGAAAGGGGGAGAGGCAGTAAGCACTCATCTGCCCGTTCACCAAATGCCAGCTATCAGGCTAAAGGCAGTAGCCTTAGGGTCTTCCACGTGGGAGCCAAGTACCCCAGTACTTCAGCCAGAATTAGCAGTCCCGCGGGGTGCAGCCGGATCAGAGGCACAGCGGGCACTGCAATCCAGGCACGCTGTTCGTGGTTGCGGGGGTCCCAAGCGACTCCTAACCGTTGTGCTCAATGCCCACCCCAAACAAGACATTTTACGGTCTCTTTAGCCACTCTCCTCGGTGTCTTTCCTCACTGTCTGAGGAAGAAAGCCTGGAAGTGTGTGACGTCACCACGAAGGCGGGGATATGTCGATAAGAGCGCGGAGGTTGCCGGTTGGTTGTAATTCGATTTTTATAGGGCAGAATTCCGTCGAATGTCCAAAAGAAAATATACACCCTGATTCATTTGTGATGAAAAAGGGTATAGATTCTAAATGAGGACGCAAACAACCCGGATTACAATTGACCGTTACTAAACAGTATGTTGATGAAGGGAGTATGGTAGCAGACAAAGCTAGCAACTCATACTTACCTGGCAGGGGAGATACCATGATCACGAAGGTGGTTTTCCCAGGGCGAGGCTCATCCATTGCACTCCGGATGTGCTGACCCCTGCGATTTCCCCAAATGTGGGAAACTCGACTGCATAATTTGTGGTAGTGGGGGACTGCGTTCGCGCTTTCCCCTGGTGTTGGTGTTTGAATGGTAGATTTAAGTGTCCTTTAGTCTTACAAAGGTGGTTTGACAAGATATTTGTTGTTCGTTGTTGGTTTCCTGTGTGGATACAACTTGGTCCTTAGTGAATATCCTATGGGGCTGCTATTTTTTGCTTTAGGCTATTTTCTGCTGTTTTCTTAGAGTTGGCTCAGAAAGGGAGCAGCGGGGACTGGCATCCGTTTGGCCAGTGCTATATAGGCTGCGGTTTTAACCTGTTGCGGCATAATGAACAGGAATTGTTTTTCATAGTTTTGGGAGCTGAAAAGTCCAAGGTGGGGGGTGGGGATAAGGGCCTTTTCTCTCTCTCTCTCTCTCTCTCTCTCTCTCTCTCTCTCTCTCTCTCTCTTTTTTTTACCTTTTATTTAACAAATTTCCAAAGTACAGCTTTTGGATTACAGTGGCTTCCCCCAACCATAACTTCCCTCCCATCCATCCCCCCCCCCTTTTTTAAGATTTATTTTTATTTATTTGAGAGTTAGGAGAGGCAGAGAGAGGTCTTCCATCTGTTGGTTCACTCCCCAATTTGCCGCATCGCCCAGAGCTGTGCAGATCCAAAGCCAGCAGCCAGGAGCTTCTTCCAGGTCTCCCACGTGGGTGCATGGGCCCAAGGACTTGGGCCATCTTCTACTGCTATCCCAGGCCATAGCAGAGAGCTGGATAGGAATTGGAGCAGCCGGGACTTGAACCGGTGCTCGTATGGGATGCTGGCACTTCAGGCCAGGGCATTAACCCACTGCACCACAGCGCCAACCCCGAGGGCCTTTTTTCTGCATCACTGCAGGAAGAGAGGCAACAGGAGTGGGAGGTGGGAGAAGTACAGGGACAGTGGGAGGTGCAAATGGGCCCTGAACTGATCCATTTATAGGGAACCTATTCCTATGAATGAATTAAAAAAAAAAAAAAACCAACCAACCAAACAAACAAAAACCTTGTTCCCTCAACAATAACAGCATTCATTCCATTCATGAGGAGGGGGTAAACATAACCTAAGTAGCTCTTAAAGGTCCCAACTTCCAGTAGCTTCACATTGGCGATCAAGTTTCCAATACATGAACTTTGGGGGACACATTCAAATCATAGCAGTAGGTACAACACTTGATTTTGTATGAATGATGGTCAAGTATAGTTTTAAAATGTACAAAGTAAAATATCTGCGCATGGTTATTGTGTACAGTAATAGCTAGCAATTACAGAGAACTCCTGGTGTGCCAGGCACTATTCTAAGGACACTACACATATTAGCTCACTTGAAATTCTCAACAACCATCTGGTTATTTTAAGCTGCATTTTACAGATGAAGACATGGAAGTGTATCAATGTTGGATAATTTCTCTAAGGTAACAGAACCAGAACTTCAGAGTCTGAAGTATGAACTTAACCACTACTTAATACTGCCCCCTCTCTCTCTCCATATATATATATACACACACTTTGTATTTATATACTTTGCATTTATATATATATATATATATGTACTTTGTATATGTATATATATACTTGAGCCATCATCTGCTGCCTCCCAGGGTACCTATTAGCAGGAAGTGGAATAGCCAGGACTCAAACCAGGTATGTGATATGGGATACTGGCATCCCAAACAGCAACTCAATTGCTGTGCCACGTATCTACCCCCTAATCTTAAATATATAATGACTGCATATTTGTGTTCTAACATTTCAAAGTTAATAGTTTCCAAAATTTAAAAAATAATAAAATTTAAATAATTAGATACAATGGGAGAAAGCAGATAAACAAAAATAAAAATTATCTTAATGACACAATGTTATATTTTTCTTTTTTTTAGATTTATCCATTTATTTGAAAGGCAGTTACAGGCCGGCGCTGCGGCTCACTAGGCTAATCCTCCGCTGGGGCGCTGGCACACCGGGTTCTAGTCCCGGTCGGGGCGCCGGATTCTGTCCTGGTTGCCCCTCTTCCAGGCCAGCTCTCTGCTGTGGCCAGGGAGTGCAGTGGAGGATGGCCCAAGTGCTTGGGCCCTGCACCCCACGGGAGACCAGGAGAAGTACCTGGCTCCTGCCATTGGATCAGCGCGGTGCGCCGGCCCCAGCACGCCAGCCGCAGCAGCCATTGGAGGGTGAACCAACAGCAAAAGGAAGACCTTTCTCTCTGTCTCTCTCTCTCACTGTCCACTCTGCCTGTCAAAAAATAAAAAGTAAAATAAAAAAAAAAAGGGCAGTTACAGAGAGGCAGAGACAGAGAGAGAGCTAGAGAGAAAAATGCTGATGAATAGTCAGTTCTTTAGTTTCATCAACCTCATAGAATTTCATTAATTTTTGCATAATCTCCTTCATTACAGTTGGCCCTTTGTATCCATGAGTCCCACATCCATGAATTAAACCAACCAAAGATCATAAATATCCTCAAGAAATAAATAGCATCTGCACAAAATGTGTACAGACTTTTTTCTTGTCATTTTTCCCTGAAAAATACAACTATTTATATAGCATGTATATATTAGATATTATAAATAGTCCAGAGTTAATTTAAAGTATAGGAGAGAATGAATGTGGGCTATATGCAAACACTCCACCATTTTTATAAAAAGGACTTGAGCATTGGAGGATTACTGGGGTTAGGGGGAGGAATCCTGGACCCAGTTCTCCACTGATACCCAGAGACAACTGTATTTATCAAAGTGGGCAAGTTTCTACATGTGAAAGAATCTAAGTTTCTTCATTGCATTTCTAGCTCAGTTAGAATAAGCATGTTGGCCGGCGCCGCGGCTCACTAGGCTAATCCTCCGCCTAGCGGCGCCGGCACACCGGGTTCTAGTCCCGGTTGGGGCGCCGGATTCTGTCCCGGTTGCCCCTCTTCCAGGCCAGCCCTCTGCTGTGGCCCGGGAGTGCAGTGGAGGATGGCCCAGGTGCTTGGGCCCTGCACCCCATGGGAGACCAGGAAAAGCACCTGGCTCCTGGCTCCTGCCATCGGATCAGCGCGGTGCGCCGGCCGCAGCGCGCCGGCCGCGGCGGCCATTGGAGGGTGAACCAACGGCAAAAGGAAGACCTTTCTCTCTGTCTCTCTCTCTCACTGTACACTCTGCCTGTCAAAAAAAAAAAAAAAAAAAAAAAAAAATCAAAAAAAAAAAAAAAAGAATAAGCATGTTGTTCTCTTTTGAAACAGGATGTCACGGACTGTTCATCTTCCAGTACCCTGTCCTGTTCAGCTTGGTACCTTAAGAAATGACTCCTTAGAAGCTCAGCTTCATGAGTATGTTAAACAGGGGAATTATGTGAAAGTTAAGAAAATTCTTAAGAAAGGTAAGTACTGTGCTGAGATGACAGAAGCAACCTGACCCACATTTCTGAATAGTGTTTGGAGGAAAATCAGGGACATCATAAAACTGTGAGTGAGTTTTTTGGGAAAAAAATCTAAACAGTAAATTTAGACATGAAATGTTCTCTGCTACTGCAGTCATACTGCTCATTAGAAGTCTTAAAGCCTTGTTAGGAGGCTGGTTTTCTTCCTTCCTTCCTTCCTTTTTTTTGAAAGGCAGAGTAGACAGTGAGAGAGAGAGACAGAGAGACAGGTCTTCCTTTGCCGTTGGTTCACCCTCCAATGGCCGCCGCGGCAGGCCTCCACGCTGATCTGATGGCAGGAGCCAGGTACTTCTGGTCTCCCATGGGGTGCAGGGCCCAAGCACTTGGGCCATCCTCCACTGCACTCCCGGGCCACAGCAGAGGGCTGGCCTGGAAGAGGGGCAACCGGGACAGAATCCAGCGCCCCGACCGGGACTAGAACCCGGTGTGCCGGCGCCGCAAGGCGGAGGATTAGCCTAGTGAGCCACGGCGCCGGCCCTTTTTTTTTTTTTTTTTTTTTAAAGATTTATTTACTTGAAAGGCAGAGAAGGAGGGAGAGACAAAGCGATCGATCTTCCATCTGCTCATTCACTCCCCAAATGGCCACAACGGCTGGGGCTGGGCCAGGTCAAAGCCTGGAGCCAGGAGCTTCATCCGGGTCTCCCACGTGGGTTCAAGGACCCAAGCACTAGGACTATCTTCCGCTGCTTTCACAGATGCATTAGCAGGGAGCTGGCTTGGAAGTAGAGCAGCCGGGACTTGAACCAGTGCCCACATGGGATGCTGGCGTTGCAGGTAGCAGCTTTACCGGCTACACCATACTGCCGACCCTGGCTGTTTTTATTTTTGATTTGTGCTGGAAAACCATAGGTCTTGCCACTACCAGGCTCCTATGATCTCTCACAGGCCACCTACCTTTGCTTTTAGCTGATTTCCCTTTCTCCTTCTGTTCCGCTCCATCTGGTGAGATTTATGAGACCTGTGGTTGACTGAGATTTTAAGTTTTTTATTTTTCTTAAAGACTATTTGAAAGGCAGAGTTACAAAGAGGCAGAGAGGGAGAAGGCTTCCATCCGCCTTCCGCCATCTGCCAATCCAAAGCCAAGAGCCAGGAACCTTTTCCAGGTATCCCATGTAGGTGCAAGGCCCAAGGACTTGGGCCATTTTCCACTGTCTTCCCAGGCCATAGCAGAGAGCTAGGTCAGAAGAGGAACAGCTGGGACTTGAACTGGCACCCATATGGAATGCTGGTACTACAGGCAACAGCTTTACCTGCTAGGCTGCAGTGCTGGGCCCAAGACAAGGCTCTTGGATGAAAGTGACTGGAAGGTGCTTTCTAACTTCAAAATAGAAGGAACTGCTCTGACAACAGATATGTCCCAGATTTGTCCAGATTGCCCCAACACTGTCCATTTCTCTGAAGGGAATTTAAATAGAGCATTTGACGTTTTCCAGGGAGGGCTGTCTGTAGAGATGGTTAGATGAGATGACTGATATGCTGGCATGACACAATCAGAAATGTGGTTGATTGAGAACACTGTTCTGCAAATGTCCACATAGCACTGTGCTCCCTGGCAAGAAGGAAGATGTGGGATGGGAGCCATTTATACAGCAGGTAGTCAGTGACTAAAAAGAATCACACATCATATATGAAATTTTTGAGGAATTCTTTGAGAAACTAACTTTTTCCAGAAGTAAATGGGTAGGCTTCCTAAGCGTTTTAGAAGACAGGAAGGGGGCCAGCATTGTGGCATAGCGGGTAAAGCCTCTACTTGAAAGCCGGCATCCCAATTGGAATCCCAGTTGACCCAGCTACCTGCTAATGGCCTGGAAAAGCAGCAGAGGATGGCCCAAGTCCTGAGGCCCTGCACCCACCTGGGAGACTCGGATGAAGTTCCTGGCTTCCTTGTAACCATTTGAGGAATGAACCAGCAGATGGAAGGTCTCTCTCTGCAACTCTTTGTTTTTTTGTTAAAGATTTATTTGATTTTATTTTTAATTAGACAGAGTTATAGACAGTGAGAGACAGAGAAAGGTCTTCCTTCCATTGATTCACTCCCCTAATGGCTGCCACAGTTGGTGCTGTGCCGATCTGAAGCCAGGAGCCAGGTGCTTCCTCCTGGTCTCCCATGTGGGTGCAGGGACCCAAGCACTTGGGCCATCCTCCACTGCCTTCCCGGGCCACAGCAGAGAGCTGGACTGGAAGAGGAGCAACCGGGACTAGTACCTGACGCCCTAACCGGGCCCAAGTCCTTGGGCCCCTGCACCCGCATGGGAGACCTGGAAGAAGCTCCTGGCTCCTGGCTTTGGATTGGCGCAGCTCCGGCCGTTGCGGCCATCTGGGGAGTGAACCAACAGATGGAAGACTTCTCTCTCTCTCTCCCTCTCCTCTCTCTGTGTAACTCTGACTTTCAAATAAAATAAATAAATCTTTTTAAAATAATCTTTTTAAAAAAGATTTATTTATTTGAAATGCAGAGTTAAAGAGAGGAAGAGCCAGAATCTTCCATTTGCTGGTTCACTCCCCAAATGCCTCTATGCCTGGCCTGAACAAGGATAAAGTCAGGAGTCTGGAACTCCTTGTCAGTCTCGCACATGGATTGCAGGGGTCCATAGCAGGGAGCTGAATTAGAAGCGGAGCAGGTGGGACTCCAACTGGCATTACAGGCGGCAGTTTAACCCACTGCACCAGAACGCTGGCCCCGGGGGACCATTGGGTTTACAGAAAGAACACCTACTAATTTAGTGCCAGACAGTCTTGGTTGCCAGATGTCCTTCCTTCAGATGCCATAGCAAGCATCTGCAAGAAAGGGGAACTCATCAATCCTGATCCTTCAACTGCTTACCAAGGAGGACTTCAATAGACGACCATTTATGATTGCTACGACTGTGGTTGTGTGACGTTAGGAATGCGCACCCCTTGCCCTCTTCCTCCTTCTCTCTTCCAAGGCAAAGGAAACTGGGTCTCCCCACGCAGCCAGCGGTCCAGTCATCTCTTCACGATGGTTGGGCAGAACCTCCTGGATCTGCCGCGGGCGGGACCGGGGCGGTGGGTGGGGCGACAGAGGCGGCGTGTGAGTGGCTGCTGCGGAGCCGTATGTTAATAATGCACTGGGCTGCTTTGCCACGTTCCTCAACTACTTAAAAGTAAAAACTGTGTTTTGAACAGTATCAAGTGAGCAGATATAAAAAAAAAAACTGAAAAAGCAAACGGTCTAACCTGCCCCCCAAAATGAAAAGAAAACAAAAGCACAAGAGAACTCACCGTCACTCTGAAGTGTGTGGCGTGCGCAGGCCCGGCGGAGGCGGCGGGGTGTGGGTCAAGACTATACTTTCAGGGATCATTTCTATAGTTCGCTACTAGAGAAGTTTCTCTGAACGTGTAGAGCACCGGAAACCACGAGGAGGAGGCGCAGCGTCGTCCCCTGAGCGTGAAGCCGGCTCTTGGTGCCGCCTCGCTGCGGCCGCCATTTGCCATTGATGATCGTTCTCGTCTCCCTCCGGGGAGCGAGAGGGGGAGGACGCAGTCTGAGTGGTTCCCGTCTTTAATGCTGGTTTTTGATAGCAGGTTTATTATTTTCTAAGTATGGGGGTAGAGCAGGTGTCTTTGCTGAAAAAGCGATTGGGAGCTATTTTAATTCTTCATAGGCTTTTTTTGCTTTGTTTTTAGGGAAACCTAGGCTTTTTAGTACGTCCCGGAGTGCTCTAGGTTCGTGGGTAGTCCCATATTTCCCAGCGCTTCGTTGTTGGGTTACTGGTGGTTACTCCTTCATGCAGGGTGGGCAGTGAGAGACTGAGAGAAAGGTCTTCCTTTGCGGTAGGTTCACTCCCCAATGGCCACTGCAGCCGGCGCACCGCGCCGATCGGATGGCAGGAACCAGGTATTTCTGGTCTCCCATGCGGGTGCGGGGCCCAAGTACCTGGGCCATCTTCCACTGCATTCCCTGGCCACAGCAGAGAGCTGGCTTGGAAGAGGGGCAACCGCGGCAGGCGGAGGATTAGCTTAGTGAGCCGTGGCGCCGGCCAACCCTTCACTTCTGTGGTGTGTTCTTATAGCACCACTTTGTCCACATTCTGAACGAGTTAGTAGCTGAAACCATAGTCTTAATGATGGTGGTATTTAAACTGGATATTGACGCATTGTTTTATTTTATTTTGAGATTTAAAAGTATTAGAATCAAGGATCTCCAGCCAGAGCGGCATGGAGGGGGCTTCCAAGAGAGGAAAACCCAAAGGGGACTGGTGGCAGTCGGCTTGAAGTACAATTTCGCAGGAGAAAAAAAATTGCTGATTAGATTGGCATTCAGTTACCTGGTGGGGACAAAAACCAAAAGACTCATTGACAATTCTCCATCCTTTGACAACGTTATTTTAAATGGAAACCATGAAGTACAATTCACTCTTGGTGCAGGACAGTTCTGTGGGTTTTGACAAATGTATGCCTGTACCCGTCATCATACACAATGGTTCACAGCCCTGAAAAATCCCTGTTGTTCATTCTATTGATTGCTACTGTGAAAACCTGGCCACTGCTTGTCTTTTACTGTCTCTATTATAGTTTTGCTTTTCCAGACTATCAAATGGTTAGACTCTTACGGTGTGTAGGCTTTTAAGGTTGGCTTCTTTCACTTAAGAATGTGCATTTTAGTTTCCTCCATGATATTTTGTGGCTTGATAACTCGTTTTTTAAAAATTTGCTAAACAATATTCCTTTGTATGAGTGTATCACAATTTATTTAACTATTCTATTGAAAAACATGTTAATTGCTTCCAAGTGTTGGCAGTTAGGAATACAGTAGCTATAAATATGCACATGCAGATTTTCGTGTGAACATGTGTTCGACTCATAGCAAGTAAATACCAAGGCACACTACTGCTGGATCTTATAAGACTTTTTGATATGAAAGAAACTGCCAAACTGTCTCAGTGGCTGTACTGAGGCCAGTGGTTAAGACACCACATGAAATACCTGCATCCCATATCTGAGTGCTGGGTCTCAATCTTAAGTACAGAAAGAGCAGGTGATGGCTCAAGCACTTGCCACCCACATGGAAGACCCAGATAGAGTTCCTGTGTCCTGGCTTCAGCCTGGCCCAGCCCTGAGGCATTTGGAAAGTGAATAAATGAGATATCTCCTTCTCTCTCTCTCCTCTTTCCTTTCCTTTCCTTTCCTTTCCTTTCCTGTCCTGTCCTGTCCTGTCCTTTAACAGGCAGAGTTAGACAGTAAAAGAGAGACAGAGAAAGGTCTTCCTTCCATTGGTTCACCCCCAAAATGGCCGCTACAGCGGATCTGAAGCCAGGAGCCAGGTGCTTCTCCTGGTCTCCCATGCAGGTGCAGGGCCCAAGCACTTGGGCCATCCTCTACTGCCTTCCTGGGCCACAGCAGAGTGCTGAACTGGAAGAGGAGCAACCGGGATGAGAACCTGGGGTGCCGGTGTCACAGGCGGAGGATTAGCCTAGTGAGCTGTGGCGCCGGTCTCTCCTTTCAAATAAGAAAAAAAAAATTTAAAACTTTAAAGCAACAAACAAAGTGGCTATGTCATATTGTGTTCCCACCAGCAATGAATGAAAATTCTTTTTGCTCCTCCACAGCACTTGTCAGTGTTTTGGAATGTACTCATTCTTGTAGGTGTGTAGTGGCATCTCATTATTTTGTTAATGTTTTCCCAGTATAAAGGAACTTTAATATTTAAATTTTAATGTAGTGATACTAAATACTGGTGATATATATAGCCAAATGAATGTTATTACAATAAAAATAATTTGAGCATAGCAATTGAAGTTATCTTGTGGTTCACCAGTAAGTCCCGTTGTTCCCTTGTAGAATAACTGACACACTAGTCCAGATTCACATCCCCTGTGCTGTAATGACTCTATATCTCAGTTTCCTCTGCTCTAGAATGAACAATACCTACAGTGAAAACAATTAAATGACCTGTGTGTATTCCTATAAAGCTTTCAACAGAGAGCCTGGCACAATATTGACATCTTAGCAGGTTTTGCTTATTATTATTAACCTTTTGCCATTGTTTTACCAGTGGTTTGTAGAGGCTGTTAGGGGCAGCCAAACCACTCAGATCCCATATATCTCTGACTCTACACAGATTCTTTTAGGCTTCTGAGGCCAGCATCTGTACTGTATTTTTTTTTTTTTTTTACAGATTTTATTTATTTACTTTAAAGTCAGAGTTACACAGAGAGAGGAGAGGCAGAGAGGTCTTCCATCTGCTGGTTCACTCCCCAGCACTTCAGGCCAGGGTGTTAACCCACTGTTCCACTGCGCCAGCCCTGTGGACTTATTTTGAGGTAAAGGGGAAAAAAAAAAAAAAAAAAACCCAGACTGTAAATCACTGATTCTCAATAGAAATAGTGTCATATTAACCTGCCAGCTTAAGTTGTAAAGTTTATGACAAATCACAGCATATATTCCCTGTCACTTCAAAGATAGCAGATTACAGTCTTCAGAAATGTCCACGAAAGCCCGGGCTTTCTTTTCCTGGTATCAGGGACATGTCTGTTTTGGAACTGCCAAGGTGCCACCTACACTGATTGTCATTAAAGAGCATTTCAGGAATAGGAAACAAGAGGTGGAAAGGCCTTTGTTGGTGGGGGCATATATATAACAGAGTTGTAAGAAGTAAGTGAGGTTACATCTGTGGCTGTTACTTGGAATAAGAGAGCCCTATCCCCCAACAGTAGTTTTTGTTACTACTAGTAACATGGAAGCATGAGCCTATCAAAGAGGGATAGAATGAAAATGCCAGGGAAAGGTTCTGATCTTAAACAGGCTGCATTCAGCAGGGATTTTCTGAAGCTGTATGTAGAGCTGCAGTATGCAGTGTGCCTAGTTCAGTCTAAAGAGAGACCTCATCTATCTTGGACAAGGGGAGGGGATTTGCCCAAGATTTCATAAACCGGTAATTGAAGACTATACTGGACCAAGGCCATCTAGCTCTAAAGAACATCACCTAGCTCCAACGCCATGCTTCTATGGAGCTAATAGAGATGTTAAAAATATGACACTAGGTGCCAGCACTGTGGCATTAACAGGTAAAGCCACCACCTGTGGCACCAGCATCCCATGTGAGTGCTGATTTGAGTCCTGGCTGCTCCACCTCTGATGCAACTCCCTGCTAATGCACCTGGGAAAACAGCAGAAGATGGTCCAAGTACTTGGGCCCCTACCCCCATGTGGGAGACCCAGATGAAACTCCTGGCTCCTGCCATCAGCCTAGCCCAGTCCTGGCTGTTGCAGCCATTTAGGGAGTGAACAGTGGATGGAAGATTCTCTTTCTCTCTCTGTGTAAGTAAATCTTCAAAAACAAAAACCAACCCAAAAAGAAAAAAAACACGACATCATGTGAGCATTTGGCCTAGTGGTTAAGATGCTGCTTGGGGCACCATCCCATATTGGAGTGCTGAGTCCCGGTTCCACTTTGGGTTCCAGTCTGCTAGGGGGCACCCTGGGAGGCAGCAGTGATGACTCAAGTGGTTGGGTCCCTGCCACTCACTTGAGAGACATGAATTGAGTTTCCAGCTTCTAGATTTGACCCTGGCTATTGCAGGCATTTAGGGAGTGAACCAGAGGATGGAAGTGTACTATTTCTTTGTCTCTGTCTCTTAAATAAATAAAAAGTTAAAGAATAACACCTAATGTAATTCTCCAGCTATTAGTCTTCATTTGAAGGGGCTGGCTTGCAAAACGTGTTTGCAAACTATAGAAATGATCCCTGAAAGTATAGTCTTGGGCTGGCTTTCAAAACGTGTTTGCCGATTTTTCTAAGATTGTCACATCTCCCCAGTAAGCAAAACACATGTGGTTTTCTTTTCCTCACAAAGGTCTTATCAGGGCCTGTGCCACAGCTCACTAGGCTAATCCTCCGCCTGTGGTGCTGGCACTCCAGGTTCTAGTCCCAGTTGGGGCGCCGGATTCTGTCCCGGTTGCTCCTCTTCCAGTCCAGAACTCTTCTGTGGCCCGGGAAGGCAGTGGAGGATGGCCCAAGTGCTTGGGCCCTGCACCCGCATGGGAGACCAGGAGGAGACACCTGGCTCCTGGCTTCGGATCCGCTGTAGCGGTCATTTTGGGGGTGAACCAATGGAAAGAAGACCTTTATCTCTGTCTCTCTCTCTCACTGTCTAACTCTGCCTGGAAAAAAAAAAAGGCCTTATCAGGAATTTTTTTTTCAAATTTTTAGTTTTATATTTCATTTATGTGAAAAGCTGGGAGAGAGAGACAGAAAGAGACCTCCTACCATCTGGTCCACTACCAAAATGCCCACAACAGCCAGGATCCAGGAACTTCATCTGGGTCTCCCGTGTGGATGGCAGGAACCTAAGTACTTGAGCCACCACCTGCTGCTGACAGGGTGTCCTTTAGCAGAAAGCTGGAATCAGGGGTGGATCCAGGACTCAAACCTAGGCCCTCTGATACGGGATGTGGGAAATCCTAAATGGCATCTTATAAAAAAAAAAATTCAGTTCAGTTCTTGTTAGAGCTTTTATTTAGTTATCATTTATCAATTATTTGAAAGGCTGATAGAGCAGTACAGAGACAGAGAGAGAAACAGAGATATCTTCCATCTGCTGGTTCACTCCTCACATGTCCTCAACAGCTAGGGCTGGGCCAGGCTAAACCCAGGAGCCAGGAACTCAGTCCTGGTCTCTCACATGGGTGGCAGGGACTCAAGCACTTGGGCCATTGTCTGCTGCCTCCCAGTTGGGAAGCTGGAATCAGACGTGGAGCTGCATCTCGAATCCAGGAACTCCAGTATGGGATGTGGGCATCCCCAAGAGCATTAACCACGTGCCTAATGCCCACCCCTAAGTGGAGGGTTTTTTGTTTGTTTGTTTTTTAATATCTTTTTTTTTTCTAACCTAACAGACAGGTTCTCTAAAAGCAGGTTAGTGTCCTCGTACATTTCAGAGCTTGTCTTCAGCCCAGAGTTTCAGTGTTTGGGCTCTTTTTCTTAAAATTACTCTAAGCTAAAGTTTCTTCTTTGTTGGTCTTAAAGGGATCTGTTTCTCTTTCTTTTTTGAAACATAACAGAGCTTGTGACTCTAGTGCTACAGTCATTTTCCTCAGGAGCTCTCACATGTAGGTTTGTTTTCATCTACTAAGACCCTTTCTGTGCTATGGCCAAGGCTGGAGACTAAGTAGCAACTCAGTAGGAGTCCTTCTCCCTGTCTGGAGAGGCAGGAACGAAGATCAGGTAATCACCCAAAGGAAAATAAAACCACAGCCGTGATAGGTGCTGCAAAGGAGAGGTCTACATGTGTGAGGATCAGAGGTTCCAAGATCTAAAGAAATAAAAATAGTTAACAATGGAAAGAGGATAAGGAAGAACATTTCTTTCTTTTTTTTTTTTTTTTTTTAATGGGAGAGCAGAGAACAGATGTGAGCTGAAATGGATGGTGGGAGAGGCAGAGGGGAAGCCAAGACCTGCAGGCAGGACTTTGTTAAGAGATGGTCACAGGTTTGACCTTGATCCTGACAGTAGGGAGATGCCGCTGAAGTATTCAGTGGAGTAGAGTTAAGTTGGTAACATCAAGAACTGAGGCTTTACCCTCTTAGCAAGCCAACAAGTGATCTGATACAGTTTTGTGGGTGCTGGAAGAAGATAATAGACCCCTGGGTTAGAGAGAAAGGACACGTTATCACTCCTGCAATAACAATAAAGTATTGTCATTTTTACACCTGAATCCCAGTTCCTACAGAGTGATGTGAAAGGCCAAGTAATGCCTGCCTACTCTGGGTTGCCTGATGGGCCAAGAGCTTAACAAACTCAAGCTTAGGGAACCTGAGTCTTGTAGAATGGACTGTAAACCTTCCTGATCTTTATGCCACAGGAAAGACATATTCTTTCTTCATAGATTTGAGAGACTAAGAGCTTCCGTCTGCTTGTTCTCTCCCCAAATGCCTGAAACTGATGGGGCTGGGCCATTTGAAGCTAGGAGCCTTGAACTCAATATGGATCTCTCCCATATGAGTGGCAGAGAACCAGGTACTTGAGTTGTCACCTGCTGCCTCCCAGGGTATACATTAGCAGGAAGGAGCTGGTACTCAAACCCTTGCACTCATATATGACATTTGGGTGTGCCAAGGGTTGTTATTTATTTATTTTTAGAAGACTTACTTCAGGGCTGGTGCTGTGGCATAGGGGATAGAACCGGGACTAGAACCAGCATCCATATTGGATGCCGGTGCCGCAGGCAGAGGTTTAACCAAGTGAGCCACAGCACTGGCCCGAACCAGGCATTCTAACATGGATGTGGACCTCCCAAACA
The DNA here is from genome assembly GCF_051225735.1 of Oryctolagus cuniculus. Lineage (NCBI taxonomy): Eukaryota > Metazoa > Chordata > Mammalia > Lagomorpha > Leporidae > Oryctolagus > Oryctolagus cuniculus. Next base: position 33,999,804 of record NC_142883.1, on the reverse strand, counting down.
GCAGCTTAACCAGCTGCACCACAGTCTCCATTCCTCTTAATAAACAAGAGAAATCTCATTTAACCTAGTTTTGGGGGTAAGGGGTGGTATAAGAGAAAGTGTGAAACCTTTCAGAATCACTGAGATATGTTATATTATTATTAAGAACAATATGGCACTTATTTATATATATTTTTTCTTTTAAATACTAAGGCTAAAGGAAACAACTAAAGGGGCTGGTGTTGCAGGGCAGCAGGTTTGACCACCCTGTGTGAGGCCAGCATCCCATATGACCATCAGCTGAAGTTCAGGCTACTCTACTTCCAATCCAGCTCGCTGTTGAGGTCCAGGAAAAGCAGGGAAGGATGGCCGAAGTGTTTGGCCTCCTGCACCCTTGTGGGAGACCCAGATGGGGTTCTGGGCTCCTGGCTTAGGCCTGGCCCAGCTCCAGTCTTTGTGAGCATTTGGGGAGCGAACTAGTGGATGGAAGATTGCTTTCTCAGTCTCTTTCTCTCTCCTCTCTCTGTAACTCTGCCTTTCAAAAAAATAATAAGTCTTCATTTAAAAACCAGCTAAAAATGAACTGTGATCTCTCTCTAGATAGAAAAATTGAAAACTATAAGGCTGAAAACTGAAACAGTACAAGAATGTACAAAATTACTGTTAAAAGCACATCCCAGCGAAGCATTTTTACAATACCCCGCCTATTAGCTTCAAAGCTCAGAATCTTCACTGTAAAGAAGAAAAGCCACCCACCGAGGTCGCGGTCGGGTTTCAGATTAATTTGACGCTCGGGGCCACACCCTCCACCTTGAACTGTCGTTAGCGGCAGAGACAGTCGCTCCTGATTGGCTGTCGCGCCTGTCAGATGCTAATCGGGCTCCTGCAGGTTTAGTTCTTTTTCCCATTTTTAATGTAGCGTCGGAAGTGTTGGGAATGCGGTTTGGAAGCTGTCTCTGAAGCAGCCCTTCAGGAGTGCGTCTGTGGAGACTTTGTAAAGGGAGATCAGCGCGGACACTGTCTCGCCATCGCTTACAAGTGCGTGGCGTGCGCGGGCCCGGCGGAGGCGGCGGGGTGTGGGTCAAGACTATACTTTCAGGGATCATTTCTATAGTTCGCTACTAGAGAAGTTTCTCTGAACGTGTAGAGCACCGGAAACCACGAGGAGGAGGCGCAGCGTCGTCCCCTGAGCGTGAAGCCGGCTCTTGGTGCCGCCTCGCTGCGGCCGCCATTTGCCATTGATGATCGTTCTCGTCTCCCTCCGGGGAGCGAGAGGGGGAGGACGCAGTCTGAGTGGTTCCCGTCTTTAAATCTGGTATCTAAGGAAAGTTTGGTGCTTGTTTTCCATTTATATACTAGTACCACTATTTTAGGTTTAGTGGTGCTATGTAAGAACTTAAACGACTCCACTTTTCACAGGGTTGTTTGCTAATGTGTTTGGGGAATTAGTGCAAGAAGGCACAAGTCCACTCCTTGCAGCTGAGGTTGTTTTTTTTTTTTTTTAATTTCCTTATATGGTCAGCGTTCCTTTCTGGGAATCATTATGCTGTGATTTTACTCCTTAGTATTTTGAGCAGGACTTAGACAATGTAAATCTCTTTTTTTTTTTTTTTTTTTTTTTTGAGCAAAGACACATCCTTTATTCCAAGATAAATACAGAGCTCAATTAGTATTCCCCACCAACATCACAAGGGAGGGGGACTAGACAGCATTCAGGTGTGATGATGTCAAATCTAATGGGTACAGGAACTGCTAAGATCAAGGTCTAGAATATTAGCCCTAGACTTAAGTGAGGGTTTATCACTCTTAACCTCTTCGAGGCTGTGTCAGATTCCATAGCCGAAATAGATAGCAAACCCAATCAGCATCCAGATCCCAAATCCGGCCCAGGTTACAGCAATGTCTCATTGCTCCTTAGGGCACCACTCAGATTCCTTTGTTTCCTCTTCAACCTCTGCAGCACTGCAGCTCCTGCCCACTTCTCTCCGTAGGGGTTTACTTCTGTCCAGTCCGTTTTTTAAGTCATTCCCACAACTTTGTCTCTAGGCCAAACCCTGAGTCCTTACTGTAGGTTATGTGCCTGGGGATGAGGACTCACAATAAAGAGAATGGAAAAGAATTAGTACTCAAGGCTGTGTAGCTTTTGAAGAACCTTTAAGATTCTCTCAGCCTCTTATTGGTTCTGTCCGACATTTTAAATATATTTTATTTTTATTTGTCAGGCAAAGAGAGGGTTTGCATTAGTAGAAAGAGCAGTGTCCAGAGCTTTTTTGTTTTAATACAATTAAATTTTTTTTTTTTTTTTTGACAGGCAGAGTGGACAGTGAGAGAGAGAGACAGAGAGAAAGGTCTTCCTTTTGCCGTTGGTTCACCCTCCAATGGCCGCCGCGGCCGGCGCGCTGCGGCCGGCGCACTGCGCTGATCCGATGGCAGGAGCCAGGAGCCAGGTGCTTTTCCTGGTCTCCCATGGGGTGCAGGGCCCAAGCACCTGGGCCATCCTCCACTGCACTCCCTGGCCACAGCAGAGAGCTGGCCTGGAAGGGGGCAACTGGGACAGAATCCGGCGCCCCAACCGGGACTAGAACCTGGTGTGCCGGCGCCACTAGGCGGAGGATTAGCCTAGTGAGCCGCGGCGCTGGCCACAATTAAATTATTTTTAAAGCTTTTATTTATTTATTTGAAAGCAGATATTTATTTATTTATTTGGGGCCGGCATTATGGCATAGTAGGTTAATCTGCTGCCTGCAATGGCCAGCATCCCATATAGGTGCTGGTTCATGTCCCAGGTGCTCCACTTCCAATCCAGCTCCCTGTTCCTGGCCTCAGCCTGGCCCAGCCGAGGCTATTGCTGCCATCTGGGGAGTAAACTAGTGGATGGAAGATCTCTTTCTCTTTCAAATAAATAAATAAATCTTAAAAAAAGATTTATTTATTTATTTATTTGAAAGGCTAAGTTAGAGAGAGGGAGAGAGATCTTCATCCACTGGTTTACTCCCCAGACAGCCATAAATGGCCAGAGCTGGGCCAGGCTGAAGCCAGGAGTCTGGAACTCCACATTGCACAGGTGGGTGGCAGGGCCCAAGCACTTGGGCCATCTTCTGCTGTTTTCACAGGCACATTCACGGGGAATCGGATAGGAAGTGGAGCATCCAGGAGTCCAACCAGCACTGCTACAGGAAGCCTGCATCACAGGCAGCAGCTTTACCTTCTGTTCCAAAATGCTGACCCTTGTCCAGAGCTTTAGTCAGCCAAAGGTGATGAGTTAACTAAACCTGTGGCCTAGTCTAAGTTTTTGTTTTGTTTGCTATGCCCTAACACAGGCTGCTGTGGTCTGTCTCACATATGCCTTGCAGCAGCCTCAAAACTGGGCTCCACTACTTCAAACCTCTCAGCGGCTCCCCTTCAAACTTAAAATCCAGACACCCCTATCCTGGCCTTGTCTTGGCCTCCAAAACCCACCTGTGTCTGGTACATCCCTGCCCTTCCCCTCAACTCCTCAAACCATATGCTCTCTATCACTGTCTTAGTGTTGCTGGGACACACCACCTTGTTTCCTGCATCTGGCCTTTGCATTAATTGCTTTCTCTGCTTAAGATATGTTTTTCTCTGATTATCAGGCAGCTACCTATTTTTTTAACCACTAAAGTCTTGGCTTAAATGTAATCTTCAAAGAGAGCTTCCATAAGCACTCAGACCTGAAGTAGCTACTGAGTCCCTCTCTGTGTCACTGCTGTTGGAATTTTCTGTGTGCCTCACTAGCTTGCATTCTCTTGTATATTTGCTATTGTCTTTCTCTCTTACTGGAAGGTGAGCTCTGTGTGTAACGACCTTTATGTATCTGTGCCCTCTGCCTCTGTGTACTCCTTACCTAGAAAGAGAAGCAAATAGAAAAGCTAGATCACGGTCAAGATCTTAATTTCTGGTGCCTGACCTACCATCTATATGACTTTAGGCAAGTTATGTAATCTTTCAGCACCTCAGTTTCCTCATCTGTAAAACTGCGATGATTCATCATTGTATTTACTTCATCTGTAACACACTTAAAATGATGCTGGTATGTGACAGGCCATTAATAAATAGTAGGTAATATTGCTATAGTTGGCACTCAAGTATTTGTTCAGTGCAGAAATAATGTCAAATCCATGAAACTTTTTAAAGATTTTATTTATTTGAAGGAGTGACAGCAGTCTTCCATCTACTGGTTCAATTTCCAAATGCCTGCAACAGCCAGGGCTGATCCAGGCCAGAACTAGGAATCCAATACTCTGTCCAGGTTTCCCACATGGGTGGCAGGGACCCAAGTACTTGGGCCACCATATGCTGCTTTTGTGAGTACATCAGCAGGGAACTGGATCAGAAGAGGAGCAACCAGGACTCAAACCAGCATTCTAGTATGGGATGTTTGCCTCTCAAGTGGTGGCTTAACTCTGCACCACAATGCCCACCCCTGAGATTTATTTATATACTTATTTTTTTTTAATGATTTATTTTATTTATTTGAAAGACAGAGTTACAGAGAGAGGCAGAGACAGAGAGAGGTCTTCCATCCGCTGGTTCACTCCCCAAGTGGCCGCAATGGCTGGAGCTGCTCCAATCTGTAGCCAGGAGCCAAGAGCTTCTTCCGGGCCTCCCATGTGGGTGCAGGGGCCCAAGAACTTGGACCATCCTCTGCTGCTTTCCCAGGCCATAAAAGAGAGCTGGATCGGAAGAGCAGCAACCGGGATTAGAACCGGCGCCCACATGGGATGCCAGCACTTCAGGTCAGGGCTTTAACCCGCTGTGCCACAGCACCGGCCCTTTACTTTTTAATTGCATAAATCATTTTACTACAAGGATCAAAAGTTACATGGTCAAATGTGACCCCTTAAGACTGATTTTCATGTGTACTGTCAACTTTATCAAAATCATCAATGCTCCCAGAATATTTACCATATTGAAAAAACAATTTAATGCTACCGAAAAGTGATGTTGGGACCAGCATTGTGGAATAATGAGTAAAGCTGCTGCCAGCAATACTGGCGTTCCCTGTGGGCACCAGTTCAAGTTCTGGCTGCTCCACTTCCGATCCAACTCTGTGCTGTAGCCTGGGAAAGCAGTAGAAAATGACCCAGGTCCTTAGGCCCCTGGAAGACCCGGAAAGAGGCTCCTGGCTCCAGGTCAGCGCAGCTCCAGCCATTGTGACCATTTAGGGAGTGAAACAGCAGATGGGAGACCTCTTTCTCTGTCTCTGCCTCTCTGTGACTCTGCCTTTCAAATAAATAAATCTTTAAAAAAAAAAAAAAGATGAGGGCTGTGATTGGCTGTTACCCAGCATTATGTTACTTAGCATGGCTGTTTAAAAAACCCATTTTCATTTAAAAAGTTAAAATGCATTGTTAAATGATAGTATTAAAAAAAATGGTACTGCAAAGTCTGTTGACCTATTTATTTTCCCTGAAGACATGCTTTGGGGGAGTGGACCAAACAGAGGTGACAAGGTCCAGCCTAAGGCTATACTTTCAGGAATCACTTCTGTAGTTTGCTACTGGAGAGGTTTCCCTGAACATGTAGAGCACTGATAGGCCATGAGGAGGCACAGCATCTCTCCATAAGCGTGAAGTCTGCTCACGTTTGCTCTTGTTTGTCTGCCTATGGGGAGCAAGGAGGGGAGGGCACAGGTTTCCCTCGGAAGAATAGTAAGGATTTTTTTTTTTAAATTTATTTACTTATTTGAAATTCGGAGTTACACAGAGAAGGAGAGGCAGAGAGAGAGAGAGGTCTTCCATCTGCTGGTTCACTCCCCAGTTGGCCACAACGGCCTGAGCTGTGCTGATCTGAAGCCAGGAGCCAGGAGCTTCCTCCGGGTCTCCCATGTGGGTGCAGAGGCCCAAAGACTTGGGCTGTCTTCTATTGCTTTCCCAGGCCCTAGCAGAGAGCTGGATCGGAAGTGGAGCATCTGGGACTCGAACTGGCGCCCATAGGGATGCTGGCACTGCAGACGGCGGCTTTACCCACTGTGCCACAGCTCCAGCCCCAAGTAGTAAGGATTCTGAGTCCAGTCCCCAGCATTATCCTGTCGGTACAGTCTAAATGTTTGTGTTGGTCATGTGGTGCTAATTGGCTGGGAGCTGGGTTAGAAGTGAAACAGCTGGGACTCCTACTGGTGTCCACATGGGTCTGGGTCTGCTCTCTTCAATATTTTTATTTAATTAATTCTTTGTTTCGTCTGTATTCAGATGCATGATTAGGAGTGATAATGACAGCTTTCTCCAGTTCCGGGCAGTGAGGCTGAGGAATTAGAACAGGAGAATGACTGCAAAACCAAAGTGTGTCTCCTACACACAGCCCCCACCCTTTTGAAAGGCAGAGTGATGTAGGAGCTGAGGCAGGCTAAAACCTGGAACCTGGAACTCCATCCAGGTTTTCCACTTGGATAGCAGGGACCTAAGTAGTTGGACCATCATCCGGTTCCTCCCTAGGCACAGTAGCAGGAAGCTTAATTTGAAGCACTCTGATATGAGATGCGGGTGTTCTAAGAGGAAGCCTAACCCTCAGCACACGACTTCTGACACCAGATATTTGGGGATTGTTTTCCTGCCACAACACAATCTCCTGGATTTGCCAGCTGGGTATTTGCCAATTCAGTGCACGCCTAATGGTCTGTATCTGGAGGAGGCAGCAAGATCCCACTGGTTGGGGTCTAGATCCCATAAAACTGACTGCCTTCAGATGTCACAAGTGGTAGGTTGTTGCTTATGCTTCTCACAACTGGCTAGAAGTTGAGTTTCCACAACCCTGTCCTACGGTTGAGTGTCTCACAGACTCAGGGAAATACTTTTATATTTATTTATCCATTATTATTATTATTTTTAAAATTTATTTATTTGAAAGAGTTATACAGAGAGAGAAGGAGAGGCTGAGATAGAGCGAGGTCTTCCATTCCCTGGTTCACTCCCCAGTTGGCCGCAACAGCCAGAGCTGAGCTGATCTGAAGCCAGGAGCCAGGAGCTTCTTCCAGGTCTCATGCTAGGTGCAGGGGCCCAAGCACTTTGGCCATCTTCTACTGCTTTCCCAGGCCATAGCAGAGAGCTGGATTGGAAGTGAAGCAACCGGGTCTCGAACTGGCACCTATATGGGACGCTGGCACTGCGGGCTGCAGCTTTACTTGCTACGCCACAGTGCTGGCCCCACAAATAACCTTTCCAATTAGCAAGTTGCTTATTCCAAGAATTCTTCTGTGGACCAATGGACTGAGTGTGTGGTCCAGTTTTCTCCAAGTCCTCTGCCAGGCTGCTTGCAGATACATAAAAATGTGGATCGTTTCACGAATTGTGTGTCATGTTTGCACATGAGTCATGCTAATCTCTGTATGGTTCCAAAGCAAGCACTTGTGTTTGTTTTTGGTGTGTATATTGGGGGGGGGGGACTTCCTAATTAGGCATGATTGATTAGATCACTGACCACTCTAAATCAACTCAACCTTCAGCCCCACTTTCCTCCCAGCCCTTCCTTCCCTCTGCAGATTGTGGTGGTAAGACCAAAGACTTCAGCGCTCCAGTCATACCTTGATCTTTCCAGTGGCCATCCTGGAACTATCTAGGTGCCTCAATCCATGATTTTTATAAAAAACATCACTGCAGCGATTCCGAGGGCATTCAGAGCTGTAAATCAGGAAACAGGGACCAAGACGGAGTATATACACTTCCGAGTATCACAGAGACATTGTGGTGTAGTGCGTGGACTGCTCTGTGAACCCTATCAAATTGCTTAACTGTCCACACTTCCTTCATTCAAAAACCAGTGATAACAATAGTGCCTTTCTACTGAGGAGTTTTTGGGAAGACAGAGTTAACAGAATGGGGCCTGGCATTATTAACATTCTTATTTTTTTAAAGTTCATTTATTTATTGAAAGGCAGAGTTGCAGAAAGAGAGATAAGAGAGAGGTTCCATCTGCTGGTTCACTCCCCAGATGGCCAGGCTAGGCTGAAGCCAGGAGCAAGGAGCTTCTTTCAGGTCTCCCATGTGGATGCAGGGACCCAAGCACTTGGACCATCTTCTGCTGCTTTCCCAGGTACATTAGCAGGGAGCTCAATTGACAGTGGAGCAGCCAGGACTCGAACTGGTGCCCATATGGGATACCGGTGTCGTAGACGGCAGCTTAACCTGCTATGCCATGTTGGCACCTAACATTATTGTTAATATCAGATCTTACCTCCCAGAGGCTTGGTGACTGGGTGAGAAAGGTGATTATTAACTTCAACATTTGAATCCAAATCTTGACCATTTTGATCAGCCTTGTTTTGTCACTTCTTGGGGACTGTTTTTAGTTGCCTTTATATCAACTAGAACATGAGTAAAATGCTGGCCTACAATAATATATTTGAATGAATAAATTAATGAGTATTGCTTTATATCCAGGGCCCTCCAAATGGCATGTTCATAAGGACTGTGGCTTTCAACCTGTTTTTCTTCAGCTACCTCTGTATTACTTCAAGAATTGCTGTTCACTGCCTCTCTGCTTCCTGATTCCCAAAGAAGTCCCCCGCCCTCTTTTCAGATTGATTTATTTATTTGAAAGGCAGATTGACAGAAAGAGAGAAAAAGACAGAGAGATCTTCCATCTACTGTTTTACTTCCCAAATGCCTGCAACAGCCAGCACTGGGCCAAGAACCAGGAAGCCAGAAGCCAGGAGTTCACTCCAGGTCTCCCATGTGGGTGATAGGGATCCAATAGTTGCTGCTTTTCAGGGTGCACATTAGCAGGAAGCTGAATCAGAAGTAGAGGCAAAACTTAAAGCCAGGAACTTTGATATGGGATGTGGCCATCCTAAGCAACATTTTAACTGCTGAGCCAAATGCCTACCTCAGCAGACTATATGAATATTATACTGTACAATAAATATGTGTTCACTTGGCTCTGAAGGAAGATACTATATGTTTATATTCAAAGGATTATTATACAAATATCTTCAAAAAGCTAATTAAAGTAAATGGTAGTTTATTTTTTTACTACTTGAAAAATATTTATTTGAAAGGCAGAGTTACAGAGAGCAAGGAGAGGGAGGCATTGATAGATAGATGTCTTCCATCCACTGGTTCCTCCCTAAATAGCCACAACAGCTGCAGCTGGGTCAAGCTGAAGCCAGGAGCCAGGAGCTTCATCCTGTCTCCCATGTGGGTAGAGGGACCCAAGCATTTAGGCTGTCTTCTGCTGCTTTCCCAAGTGCTTTAGCAGGGAGCTGGATTGGAAGTGGAGTAGCCAAGACTCAAACTGGCATCCATTTGGGATGCCAGCATTGCAGGCAGTGGCTTAACCCACTGCACCACGACACTGACCCTATTTTATTTTTTAAAATTGTATTTATGTATTTATTTTAATGGCAGAGTGACAGAGAGCAAGGAGGACACACAGAGACCTTCTATCTGTTGATTGACTCCCCAAATGATTGCAGTGGCAGGGGCCCCGAGTATTTGGGCCATCTTCTGCTGCCTTCCCAGGCACATCAGCATAGAGCTGGATTGGAAGCAGAGAAGCTGGAACCCAAACTGACCCTAGGGGATGCTGGTGTGGCAAGCAGTGGCTTAACCTGCTGCACCGCAATGGCAACCCCAAGGATAAATAGTTAAGTGCTTCACTTCCATTACATGCATCTACAGGAGAGGTCCATGCTTGTCTTCCTGAGAGTAGAATCACTCCTCTTCTCTGCTCACAGGCCTGCTTGTGTAAGTGTGTACCAGCTCGACAAGGAGATATGTATCTGGCAGTTTCTATCTTTTAGGGTAGGGGAGACAGTCTCGTAGAGGGCAGAGACAAGCCACAAATAACCTGGAAGATCACAATTCCTGATCAGTAACAAATGTTAACTCACCAGGAACACTGTTCCTTCTTAGTAACCAACTGTGGTTTTGATCCTCTTTTTAAAAACTCTTGCCTCTCTTGTTACTGCAATCCATTTCTTGTAGATTTTCCTTTACCTCTTTTAAACTTTTGTCCTCAGCTTGCCACTTAAGACAGTTATGGGCCTCAGGGCTCCATCTTTTACCTTCCACTGTTTGGGAAGTATCTTTGGTGACTTATCCGCCCCCCCCCCCCCATGGCTTGAAAGTGACCAATGGTAATGTGAATGATCCCTACCTGGTCCACTTCTGTGCACTGGACACCTTTACTTGTATTCATGCTCTCCGTTCTAGGTGCTTGGCATATTGTGGGTACACAAAACCATTCATAGTCTCTGCCCTTTCGAACTTAATGAAGTTTCCTGCAGGTGGCAGGCATTAATTCAATAACCACACACAAATGTTTGCTTAAGGAGTGGGGGAAGGGTTCCCAAGACAGTGCCACTTCAACAAAGGTCTGAAGTTAAAGTTGGGGTAAGAGGTTGGAGGGAGAATCCCTGTTAGAGACAACAGTTTGTGTGAAGGTCCTGTGGAGAAGGAAGCGCAGCAGTTAAGTTGCTGCTTAGGACACCTGTATCCCATGTCGGAGTATGTTCCATCCAGAGCACCGCTTCCTAGCCAGCTTCTTGCTAATGGGAGGCAGAAGTGATTGCTCAAATACTTGCAGGGGTTACGTGGGAGACTTAATTTCCTGGCTAATGGTGGGTGTATAGCCTTGCCCTGGCTGTTGTGGGCATTTGGGGAGTGAAACAGCAGATGGAAGACCTGTTTTTCCACTTAAAAAAAAACATAAAAATGAAAAAAAGGCCCGTGTGGCTGGAATGAGGGGAAATATGAGGGGGAGTGGGATGCATCCAGAGATGAGCCAGACAACAGAGGGAGTTGTAAGTTTGGAGACTTTTGTCTATAACCCAAAAGATGAGAACTGAAGCTTACAGCAAGGGAATAATAGTGTCTTGCTTGTTTAAACACAGACAAGTCATATTTAAAATAAAAATTCCTTCATTTGGAAACAAAATCCAGGATTATTATGTCTGATATTTTGTTCACAGCATCTTTTTTTTTTTTTTTAAGATTTGAAAGTCAGTTGCACAGAGAGAAGGAGAGACAGAGAATGAATTCCATACCTTGGTTCACTACCCAAATGGCTACAATGGCCGGAGCTGGGCCAGGCAGAATCCTGGAGCTAGGACCTTCCACGTGGGTGCTTGGATCCAAGCACTTGGGCCATTTTCCGCTGCTTTTTTGGGTCATTAGTAGGGATCTGGCTCGGAAGTCGGAAGTGGAGCAGTCAGGACCGGAACCGGCGTCCCAGGCGGCGGTTTAACCCGCTACGCCGCGACGCGGCTCCCATAGCATCAATTTTAAAAGTAGGGCTCGTTCTGCAAATATTGTCTTTGGCTTTGTATTGTCCTTTCACCATCCACTTCCACATTTTCGTGTTTATCGCGCAACCTCCTCCCCTGGGCCATGGGAGCTTCTGCAGCGGCATCTTGCCGGCGCGCTCTGTGGTCGTCAGAATTACGTGTGTGGACGCCCGACGCGCGGCGGAAGTGGGCGGGGTTGGAGGTGCGAGATTGACAAGGCTTGGGTGCTTGCGACTGTATGCTAATTAGCGGACTGTATGCTAATTAAGGCTTGATGTGCCTTCGAATACTAAAGTAAAGGCAGTCAAAACGCTTTATTGACCTCTTTAAATGGGAGGGTTTTTTTCTGCAAAACAAATACATAAATTTGGAAATAATTTGTCGTAAGACAAACTCACCGTCACCAAAAGATGTGTGAGTGTTGTACGTCCCTGCAGGAGACGGGGTGTGGGTCAAGACTATACTTTCAGGGATCATTTCTATAGTTCGCTACTAGAGAAGTTTCTCTGAACGTGTAGAGCACCGGAAACCACGAGGAGGAGGCGCAGCGTCGTCCCCTGAGCGTGAAGCCGGCTCTTGGTGCCGCCTCGCTGCGGCCGCCATTTGCCATTGATGATCGTTCTCGTCTCCCTCCGGGGAGCGAGAGGGGGAGGACGCAGTCTGAGTGGTTCCCGTCTTTAAATCTGGTATCTAAGGAAAGCTTGGGGCTAGTCAGAACAGTGATACCTTTTATTTACTTTTTCTATTTGATTAAGGCCTTTTTACTTAAAGGTTCTTTTCTTTTAAGGTTTGTTCGCTTATTTGAAGGTTGGCCCTATTGTCCGGGTCTTTTTCCTTGTTCCTCACGCGGGTGTAGGGAGCGTCCAGAGAATGGAGGGTTTTTGTCTTCACTGAAACTGAGTAGTGGAAAGTAAAAATTAGCAAAATTTATTAGGGAAGGGTCATCCACGAGAACGGGCGGCTGCAGAGAGGCAGAGAGCCGCCCAGCGCGCAGTCCGGTTGAGGCTGGGGTTGTTAAGGAGATGAGTCTTTGTCTTCACACATCTCCCGAAACGAAGGATTTTATGGATGTAAATATTAAGAAGCTCCTGAGTTTTCCCTTGAAGGTATCAGACAGGAGGGAGCCTACCTGGCGCCATCCTGGGTTCAGAGGAAGGGTGAGTAGGACCCCCTGGAGAATCGGAATCTGGAGCAGGGTGTTTGAAATCCAGATACTGGGCTGCATCTGGGAGATAGTGGAAGATTTGTCAGGCAGAAGGGGCGGGGACCTCCACCTGGCAGGTTATTAGGTAGAAGGGGGCAGGGCAGGATGCGAATACCGGGCTGCCCCCGAAACATTGTCAGGATGACTTTGAGATGCAGATGCATATGCTGGACATATGGCCAGTTACACATACATAAGCTCATATCTGACTCCTACCTAACAGAACTGGTGCCTAAATGGGATGCTGCTGGCACTGCAGGCGGCCTTGGTTAGGTTTATTGGCTTTTGTTAGTGATTGTTCCTTTTGGGTGTTCTACGCGCGTGATCTGGAGGCGTTGCACCACTAGAGAATGTACTGAGAACGCCCAGACGGGGGAGGAAATGGTGGCTTTTTGTGTGTGTGTGTGTGACAGGCAGAGTGGACAGTGAGAGAGAGACAGAGAGAAAGGTCTTCCTTTTGCCGTTGGTTCACCCTCCAATGGCCGCCGCGGCTGGCGCGCCGTGGCCGGCACATCGCACTGATCCGAAGCCAGGAGCCAGGTGCTCCTCCTGGTCTCCCAGGTGGGTACAGGGCCCAAGCGCTTGGGCCATCCTCCACTGCACTCCCGGGCCACAGCAGAGAGCTGGCCTGGAAGAGGAGCAACAGGGACAGAATCCGGTGCCCCGACCGGGACTAGAACCCGGTGTGCCAGCGCCGCAGGCAGAGGATTAGCCTATTGGGCCACGGCGCCGGCCAGTAATTCTTAAGTATCTGTTGATGATGGAGATCTGTGCTCCCTGCAGCTTTTTCCTTTTGTTCTCGCTGTGATGTAGTGGGTAAATCATATGGAGGTCCAATCCTGTTTGCTGCACTTCTGATCCAGCTCCCTGCTAATGGATTGTTAAAGCAGAAGATGGTCCAGGTGCTTGGGGCCGGCACCCATGTGGGAGACGTGGAAGAAGTTCCTGGCTCCTGGCTTCAGATCAGTGCAGCTCTGGCCCTTTGGGGGTAGTGAACCAGTGGATGGAAGATCTTGCTGCCTAACTCTGCCTTTTAATAAATGAATAGATAGATAGTTAGATACATAGATACAACTTGAAAAGAAAACCAAAAGCTTTGTTTAAAGAATACAAGTCCAACCATTTAAGGCCTATTGTCAGCCCCGTATTTTCCAGTATTTAGCATCAGTAAAAGGCAGATTGAAATCTTGGTCTGGCACTATCACTCTCTCTCTCTCTTTTTTTTTAAAGATTTATTTGTCATTTGAAAGTAGGAGTTACGCAGAGAGAGAGAGAGGTCTTCCATCTACTGGTTCACTCCCCAATTGCCATAAGGCCCAGAGCTGCCCGGAGCCAGGAGCCAGGAGCCAGGAGTTTCCTCTGGGTCTCCCACATGGGTGCAGGGGCCCAAGGACTTGGGCCATCTCCTACTGCTCTCCCAGGCCATAGCAGAGAGCTGGATCGGAAGTGGAGCAGCCGGGACTAGAATCGGTGCCCATATGGGATGCCGGCACTGCAGGCAGGAGCTTTACCTGCTAGGCCACAGCACTGGCCCCTGGCACTATCTTTTTACCTAGGCAGAAACCACTGAAGTTTTCTGATGCCTGTTTCCTTTTCAACCTCTTGCCAAGAATGCAGCTCCTGCCCACTTCTCTCCTTATGCATTTACTTCTGTCCAGTCCTTTTGTTAAGTCATCCTCCCAACATTTTGTCTCTAGGCCAAACCCAAAGTTCTTACTGTAGGTCATGTGCATGGAGATGAGGACTCAGACACAGAAATGAGAATTATTACTCAAGGCCTTGTAGTCTTGGAAGGACAGTTTAAGATTCACTCAATCTCTTATGGTTTTGTCCAAGATTTTTTTTCCCCCGGAAACCTTTTATTTAAGGAATATAAACTTCATGCATTTCATAATGACAACTTATGAATGTATTGATTCTTCCCACCATACCCATGCTCCAACCTACCCCTCTTCTTCCTCCCTCTCCTATTCCCATTCTTATTTTTTACTAGGATCTGTTTTCAATTAATTTATACAAATACGATTAACTCTATATTAAGTAAAGAGTTCAACAAATACTATGAAAATAAAAAACCTTCCTCAACAGTTGAAACAAGGGCTGTTCAGAGTCATTGCATCTCAACGTGGAGATTTTACTTCTATATATTACCTTTTTTTTTTTTTAAGATTTATTTTATTTATTTGAAAGACAGAGTTACAGAGAGAGGTAGAGCCCAGAGAGAGAGAGGTCTTCCATCTGATGGTTCACTCCCCAGTTGGCCACAACGTCTGGAGATGCGCTGATCCAAAACCAGGAGCTTCCTCCAGGTCTCCCACATGGGTGTAGGGGCCCAAAGACTTGGGGCATCTTCTATTGCTTTCCCAGGCCATAGCAGAGAGCTGGGTTGGAAGTGGAGCAGCCAGGACTCAAACCAGCGCCCATATGGGCTTTACCCGCTTCACCACAGCGCCAGCCCATAGATTACCTTTTAGGTGCTCTATTAGTTATCACTGGCCAGGAAGAACATGTGGTATTTGTCCTTTTGGGACTGGCTTATTTCACTAAGTATGATATTTTCCAGTTTCATCCATTTTGTTGCAAATGATAAGATTTCTTTTCTTTCTTTTTTTTTTTTAACTGCTGTGTAGTATTTCATGGTGTACAAATCCCATAATTTCTTTTTTTCTTTTTGACAGGCAGAGTGGACAGTGAGAGAGAGAGAGAGACAGAGAGAAAGGTCTTCCTTTACCGTTGGTTCACCCTCCAATGGCCACTGCGGCCGGCGCACCGCACTGATCCGAAGCCAGGAGCCAGGTGGTTCTCCTGGTCTCCCATGTGGGTGCAAGGCCCAAGGACTTGGGCCAGCCTCCACTGCACTCCTGGGCCACAGCAGAGAGCTGGCCTGGAAGAGAGGCAGCTGGGACAGAATCCAGTGCCCCGACTGGTACTAGAACCCAGTGTGCCAGCGCCGCAGGTGGAGGATTAGCCTAGTGAGCCACGGTGCTGGCCCATAATTTCTTTATCCAGTCTTCAGTTGACAGGCATTTGTGTTGACTCCATATCTTAGCTATTGTGAATTGAGCTGTAGTAAACATGGGGGTACAGATAACTTTTTCATATCCTGATTTTATTTCCTTTAGGTAAATTCTCAGGAGTGAGATGGCTGGGTCATATGGTAGGTCTATATTCAGATTTCTGAGATCTCTCCATATTATCTTCCACAGTGGCTCTACCAGTTTACATTCCTAGCAACAGTGGATTAGGGTACCTTTTTCCCCATATCTTTGCCAGCATTTGTTGTTTGTTGATTTCTTGTGGAAGCCATTCTAACTGGGGTCAGTTGAAACCTCATTGTGGTTTTGATTTGCATTTCCCTGATGGCTAGTGATCCTGAACACTTTTTTTCATATGTCTGTTGGCCATCTGGATTTCCTCTTTTTGTTTATTCTGGTTATTAATCCTGTATCAGTTGCATAGTTGCCAATATTTTCTCCCATTCTGTTGGTTGCCTCTTCACTTTGCTGAGTGTTTCATTTACAGTGCCAAAGCTTCTCATTTTGATGTGACCCCATATGTCAGTTTTGGCTTTGATTTCCCTTGCCTCTTGGGTCTTTTCCAAGAAGTCTTTGCCTTTGTTAATGTCTTAAAGAGTTTCTCCAATGTTCTCTGATAATGTGATGGTATCAGGTTGTAGATTAGGTCTTTTTTTAAAAAAGATTTATTTATTTATTTGAAAGAGTTAGAGAGGAGGGGCATAGAGAGAGAGAGAGAGAAGTCTTCCATCTGCTAGTTCACTCCCCAGATGGCCGCAACGGCTGGCGCTGTGCCAATCTGAAGCCAGGAGCCAGGAGCTTCTTCTGTGTCTCCTACGTGGATGCAGGGGCCCAAGGCCTTGGGCCATCTTCTATTGCTTTCCCAGGCCACAGCAGAGAGCTGGATCAGAAGTGGAGCAGCCAGGACTAGAACCGGTGCCCATATAGGATGCCAGCACTTCAGGTCAGGTGTTAACGCACTGCGCCACAGCACCAGCCCCAGATTTAGGTTTTTAATCCAGTCAGAGTGGATTTTTGTGTAAGGTGTAAGGTACAGGTCTGCTTCATACTTCTGCATGTGGAGATCAAGTTTTCCCAGCACCATTTGTTGAAGAGATTGTCCTTGTTCCAGGGATTGATTTTAGCTCCTTTGTCAAAGATAAGTTGGTTGTAGATGCGTGGGTTGATTTCTGGCATTTCTATTTTGTTCCATTGTTTTATCCATCTGTTTTTGTACCAGCACCAGGCTGATTTGATTATAACTGCCCTGTACTATGTCTTGAAATCTGGTATTGTGATGCGTCTGGCGTTGTTTTTGTTACATAAAATTGCTTTTGCTATTCAGAGTCTCCTGTGTTTCCCTATGAATTTCAGCATAATTTTTTCTATATCTAAGAGTACTGTCTTTTGTATTTTGATTGTTATCACATTGAATATATAAATTGCTTTCAGTAGTATGGACATTTTGATGATATTGATTCTTCCAATCCATGAACATGGAAGATTTTTCCATTTTTTGTATGTTCTGTAGATATCCGTTAGGTCCATTTGGTCTATAATGTCGATTATAGACATTGTCTATTTCTGTCTTTAATGTTTTGTAATTCTCATCATAGAAATCTTTGACATCCTTGGTTAAATAATTTGTTCCAAAATATTTTTTGTAGATATTGTGAATGGAATTTATCTCAGAAGTTCTTTCTAAGCCATGGCATTGTCTGTGTATACAAAGGCTATTGATTTTTGTGTAGTGATTTTATACCCTGCCACTTTACCAAACTCTTTTATGAGTTCCAGTAGTCTCTTACTGGAGTATTTTGGCTCCTGTATATATAGAATCATGTTAACTGCAAATAGAAATAGTTTGACTTCCTCCTTCCCAATTTGTATCCCTTCGATTTCTTTTTCTTGCCTAATGGCTCTGGCTAAAACTTCCAGGACTATATTGAATGGCAGTGGTGAGAGAGGACATCCTCTTCTGGTTCTAGATCTCAGTGGGAATACTTCAGCTTTTCCCCATTCAATAGGACATTGGCCATGGTTTATCAAAAATTGCTTTGATTGTGTTGAGGAATGTTCTTTCTATACCCATTCTTTTTTTTTTTTTTTTTTTTTGAAAGGCAGAGTGGACAGTGAGAGAGAGAGACAGAGAGAAAGGTCTTCCTTTGCTGTTGGTTCACCCTCCAATGGCCACCGTGGCCGGCGTGCTGCAGCCAGCGCACCGTGCTGATCCGATGGCAGGAGCCAGGTACTTATCCTGGTCTCCCAGGTGCAGGGCCCAAGCACTTGGACCATCCTCCACTGCACTCCCTGGCCACAGCAGAGAGCTGGCCTGGAAGAGGGGCAACCGGGACAGAATCCAGCGCCCCGACCGGGACTAGAACTCGGTGTGCCGGCGCCGGAAGGCGGAGGATTAGCCTAGTGAGCCGCGGCGCCGGCTCTATACCCAATTTGCTTAAAGTTTTCATCATGAAAGGTGTTGTGTTTTATCGAATGCTTTCTCTGCATCTGTTGAGATAATCATATGGTTTTTGTTCTTCATTTTATTAATGTGATGTATCACATTGATTGATTTGTGAATGTTGAACCACTCCTAGATACTAGAAATAAATCCCACTTGTTCTAGGTGGGTGATCTTTATGATGTGTTGTTGGATTCGATTGGCTAGTATTTTGTTTTCATCTATATTCATCAGGGAAATTGGTCTGTAGTTCTCTTTCTCTGCTGCATCTTTTTCAGGTTTGGGAATTAAGATGATGCTGGCTTCATAGAAGGAGTTAGGGAGGATTCCCTCCCTTTCAATTGTTTTGAAAAGCTTGAGAATAATTAGAGTTCTTCTTTAAATGACTGGTAGAGTTCAGCAGTGAAGCCGTCCAATCCTGGGCGTTTCTTTCTTGGGAGGGTGTTTATTACTGATTCAGTTTCTGTCTTGGTTATGGGTCTAGTTTTTTAGTGTGTGTGTGTACTCATGGCTCAATTTAGGTGAGTTGTATGTGTCCAGGAATCTATCCATTTCTGATAGGTTTCCCAGTTTGTTGGTATACAGCCCTTTGTAGTAATTTCTGATGATTCTTTTTATTTCTGTGGTGTGTCTGTTGCATTACCTTTTTCATCTCTAATTTTATTGATTTGGGTCTTTACCCTCTTTGGTTGGTTGGGTTAATAGTGTGTCAATTTTGTTTATTTTTTCAAAAAATTAGCTATTCATTTCGCTGATCTTTTGTATTTTTTTTTCGGCTTCAATTTTGTTTATTCTCTCATTTTAATTATTTCTTCTACTAGTTTTGGGTTTGGTTTGCTGTTGTTTTTCTAGGTCCTTGAGACACATTGTTAGCTCAATTGTTTTATGCCTTTCCAGTTTCTTGATGTAGGTACCAATTGCTATATACTTTCCTCTTAACACTGCTTTTGCTGTATCCCATAAATTTTTTTAAAAGATTTGTTTTATTTATTTGAAAGACAGAGTTACAGAGAGAGGTAGAGATAGAGAGATATTCATCTTCCACTCACTGGTTCACTCCCTAGATGGCCTCAACAGACAGAGCTGCACCAATCCGAAGCCAGGAGCTTCTCAGGGGTCTCCCACGTGGGTGCATGGGCCCAAGGATTTGGGCCATCTTCTACTGCTTTCCTAGGCCATAGCAGAGAGCTGGATCAGAAGAGGAGCAGCTGAGACTAGAATCGGCGCCCATATGGGATGCCAGCGCTTCATGCCAGGTCTTTAATCTGCTGCGCCACAGCACTGGCCCTGATAAATTTTAATATGTTGTATTGTTGTCTTCATTTTTTCCAAAATTTTTTTATTTCTCTTTTGATTTATTCAATGACCCACTGTTCTTTCAGGAGCATGTTCAGTCTCCATGTGTTTACATATGTTCTAGAGATTCCTGAGTTTGAGTTCCAGCTTCATTCCATTGTGGTCCAAGAAACTGCATGGTATGAGTTCGATTGTTTTTGTACTTGGTGAGACTTGCTTTATGGCCTAGCATATAGTCTATCCTAGAGAAATTTCCATGCGCTGTGAGAAGAATATATATTCTGGGACTGTAGGATGAAAAGTTCTGTAGATATTTGTTAGGTTCATCTGGTCTATAATGTCGATTAACTCTGTTGTTTCCTTGCTGATTTTTTGTCTGGTTGATCTGTCAATTGCTGAAAGTGGGGTATTGAAGTCCCCCATTACTTTTTTTTTTTTTTTTTTTTTGACAGGCAGAGTGGACAGTGAGAGAGAGAGACAGAGAGAAAGGTCTTCCTTTGCCGTTGGTTCACCCTCCAATGGCCGCCGCGGTCGGCGCGCTGCGGCCGGCGCACCGCGCTGATCCGATGGCAGGAGCCAGGAGCCAGGTGCTTTTTCCTGGTCTCCCATGGGGTGCAGGGCCCAAGCACCTGGGCCATCCTCCACTGCACTCCCTGGCCACAGCAGAGGGCTGGCCTGGAAGAGGGGCAACCGGGACAGAATCCGGCGCCCCAACCGGGACTAGAACCCGGTGTGCCGGCGCCGCTAGGCGGAGGATTAGCCTAGTGAGCCGCGGCGCCGGCCCCCCATTACTATTGATTGGGAGTCTGTGTCTCCCTTTATTTTATTTTATTTATTTATTTGAAAGGCAGAGGCAGAGAGAGAGAGAGAGAGAGAACGTCTTCCATTCACTAGTTCATTCCCCAGATGGCTGCAACAGCTGGAGCGGGGCTGATTTGAAGCCAGGAGCTTCTTCTGGGTCTCCACGTGGGTGCAGGGTCCTAAGGACTTGGGGCATGTTCTATTACTTTCCCAGGCCATAACAGAGAACTGGATCAGAAGTGGAACAGCTGGGACTTGAACTGGTACCCATATGGGATGCTGACACTGCAGGCAGTGGCTTTAACCAGTATGCCACAGCGCCAGCTCCTATGTTTCCCTTGAGATCCATTAACATTTCTTTTTTTTTTTTTTTTTTTTTTACAGATAGAGTTAGACAGTGAGAGAGAGAGACAGAGACAAAGATCTTCCTTCCATTGGTTCACTCCCCAAATGGCCGCCATGGCTGAATGACGCCAATCCAAAGCTAGGAGCCAGGTGCTTCTTCCTAGTCTCCCATGTGGGTGCAGGTGCCCAAGCACCTGGGCCATCCTCCACTGCCCTCCCAGGCCACAGCAGAGAGCTGGAGTGAAAGAGGAGCAACTGGGACTAGAACCCAGCATCCATATGGGATACCAGTGTTGCAGACAGAGGATTAACCAACAGTTTTTGTGTTAAAGTCTATTTTGTCTGATATCAAGAGGGCTATACCAGCTCTTTTTTGGTTTTTGTTATCATGAAATATCTTTTTCCATCCTTTCACTTTCAGTCTGCGTGTATCTCTGTTGGTGAGATGTGTTTCTTGTAGGCAGCAGATAGATTTTTTTAATCCATTCAGCCAGTCTGCATCTTTAACTGGGAAGTTGACACCGTTTACATTCAAGGTGACTTGATAAGTAATGACTTGGTCCTGCCATTTTTCCATAAATATTCCTATTGTTTACTTTAGATTTCCTTTGTACTTCCACTGGGAGATTTTCTTCCTTCATCTTCTTTCGTAGTGATGACCATGTTTCTGTGTTTCTGTGTGTAGCACATCCTTAAGCATCTTTTGTAATGTTGGATGAGTGGTGACAAATTCTTTGAATTTCTGTTTGTTATGGAAAGTCTGTATTTCACCTTTATTCATTAGTGAGAGCTTTGCAGGATACAGTCTTCTGGATTGACTTTTTTTTTTCTCTTAAGACTTGGAATATATCTCACCATTATCTCCTGGCCTGTGGGGTTTCTAAGGAGAAGTCAGCTGTGAATCTAATTGGAGATCCTCTGAAAGTAACCTGGTGTTCCTCTCATGCACATTTTAGAATATTTTCTTTATATTTTACTGTGGAGATTTTGACTACAATGTGAATGTGTTGTGGTGAATATCTTTTCTGGTTATGTCTATTAGCAGTTCTGTATGCTTCCTGTACTTCAATGACCCTTTCTTTCTACAAATTAGGGAAGTTTTCTGTAATTATTTCACTAAAAAGGCCTTCTAATCCATTCTGTCTTTCCACACCTTCAGGAACTTCTAATTTCATCTTTTTTTTTTTTTTTTTTTTGGTCTGACTGTAAAATTTCCATAGATTAGTCTTCTACCTTGGGTCTTTGCTCTTCTGCCTCACAAGTCTGTTGTTAAGGCTTTCCACCACATTTTTTATTTGTTCTATTGTATTCTTCATTTCCAATATTTTGTTTTGATTTCTCATTAAAATCTCAACTTCATGGGATAATTTTTCATTCATGTAATGTAAAGATTTCTTTAGTTCATGGATTTGTTTCTGATTACTTTTTTTTAAAAAAAGATTTATTTATCTATTTGAAAGTCAGAGTTACACAGAGAGAAGGAGAGGCAGAGAGAGGGAGAAGTCTTCCATCTGCTGGTTCACTCCCCAATTGGCCGCAACGGCTGGAGCTGCACTGATCTGAAGCCAGGAGCTCCTTCCGGGTCTCCCATGTCGGGTGCAGGGGCCCAATGCCTTGGGCAATCTTCTACTGCTTTCCCAGGCCATAGCAGAGAGTTGGATCAGAAGTGGAGCAGCCGGGTCTTTTTTTTTTTGACAGGCAGTGTTAGTGAGAGAGAGAGACAGAGAGAAAGGTCTTCCTTCCATTGGTTCAACCCCCAAATGGCCGCTATGGCCGGCGTGCTGCGCCGATCTGAAGCCAGGAGCCAGGTGCCTCCTCCCTGTCTCCCATGCGGGTACAGGGCCCAAGCACTTGGGCCATCCTCCACTGCCTTCCCAGGCCACAGTGGAGTGCTGGACTGGAAGAGGAGCAACTGGGACAGAACCGGCGCTCCAGCGGGGACTAGAACCTGGAGTGCTGGCACCGCAGGCAGAGGATTAGCCTAGTGAGCTGTGGTGCTGGCCAGAGCAGCAGGGTCTTGAACCAGCAAGCGCCCATATGAGATGCCAGCAAAGCAGGTGGCGGCTTTACCGCTACGCTGTTGCACCGGCTCGGCCCTCTTCTTCTTCTTCTCCTCCTTTTTTTTTTTTTTTAAGATTGATTGATTTATTTGAAAATCAGAGTTGCAAACAGGTAGAAGCAGAGAGAGAGAGAGAGAGAGAGAGAGAGAGAGAGGTCTTCCATCTGCTGATTCACTCCCCAGATGGCCACAGTGGCCAGAGCCCAGGAGCTTCTTCTTGGTCTCCCAAACGAATGCAGGGGCCCAAGGACTTGGGCCATCTTCTACTGCTTTCCCAGGCCATAGCAGAGAGCTGAATTGGAAGTGAAGCAGCTAGGACTTGAACTGGTGCTCATATGGGATGTGGGCACTGCAGGTGGCGACTTTACCTGCTATGCCACAGTGCTGTCCCCTTGATTACTTCTAAGTAGTCCTACGATCTTCAATCTCTTCATCTTCACATTCTAGTATTGAAGTGTTGTGTTCTTTTGGGGCATCATGTTGTCTTGCTCATTCTTGTTTCTTGAATTGCTTTTTTTTATTTGACATTTGTGGATATATATATATATATATTTATATTTATATAATATGTGAATGGGCCATCTTCTACTGCTTTTCTAGGCCATAGCAGAGAGCTGGATTGAAAGTGGTGCAGCTGGGCCGGTGCCGCGGCTCACTAGGCTAATCCTCCGCCTAGCGGCGCCGGCACACCAGGTTCTAGTCCCGGTCGGGGCGCCGGATTCTGTCCCGGTTGCCCCTCTTCCAGGCCAGCCCTCTGCTGTGGCCAGGGAGTGCAGTGGAGGATGGCCCAGGTGCTTGGGCCCTGCACCCCGTGGGAGACCAGGAAAAGCACCTGGCTCCTGGCTCCTGCCACCGGATCAGCGCGGTGCGCCGGCCGCAGCGCACCGGCCGCAGCGCGCCGGCCGCGGTGGCCATTGGAGGGTGAACCAACGGCAAAGGAAGACCTTTCTCTCTGTCTCTCTCTCTCACTGTCCATTCTGCCTGTCAAAAAAAAAAAAAAAAGTGGAGCGGCTGGCACTGCGGCTCACTTGTCTAATCCTCCGCCTGCGGCACCGGCACCCCGGGTTCTAGTCCCAGTTGGGGTGCTGGATTCTGTCCCAGTTGCTCCTCTTCCAGTGGAGGATGGCCCAAGTGCTTGGGCCCTGCACCCGCATAGGAGACCAGTAGGAAGCACCTGGCTCCTGGCTTTGGACTGGCACAGCGCGCCAGCCATAGTGGCCATTGGAGGGCGAACCAACAGAAGGAAGACCTTTCTCTCTGTCTCTCTAACTTTGCCTGTCCAAAAAAAAAAAAAAAAAGAAGAAGAAGAAAGAAAGAAAGAAAGAAGGAGAAAGTGGAACAGTCAGGACTCAAACCGGCGCCCATATGGGATGCCTTCACTGCAGGCAGCGCCTTTACCGGCTATGCCACAGCCCTGGCCCCAAGGAGGGAATTTTGCCAATATTGGGCGGGGCAGGGGTGGAGGTAGAAGGCAGCTGGCAGGAAATAGGGAGTAGGGGGCTCTTTGAAGCCTCTTGGAATTTTCCTCTTATCTGTTTCACAAGCTGCCCTGTGCAGCTTACCTGTTTTGCTAGTTCTTTGCAAGGAGTCTGAGGGAAATTGAGTCTGGTTCCGCACCAAGGATCTCAATGAAAGGGAGGAAATGGGATGGAGAAGGAGGAGGAAAGGGAGTTGGGGAGAAACGTTCGATGTGTCCTTTTAGACTTATTTTATCTGTTATATGTATGAGTAGTGTATATTGCCATATAGCATCAAAAGAAAGATCTAGGGACTGGAGCTGTTGCGTAGCAGGTAAAGCCACCGCCTGCAGTGCCAGCATTCCATTTGAGTCCTGGCTGCTCTACTTCTGATCCAGCTCCCTGCTAATGTGCCTGGGAAAAAATAGAAGATGGCCCAAGTCCCTGAACCCCTGCACCCATGTGGGAGACCCAGAAGAAGTTCCTGGCTCCTGGCTTCGGATCAGCTCAGCTCTGGCCATTGTGGCTATTTGGAAAGTGAACCAGCAGATGGAAGACCTCTCTCTTTGCCTTTCTGTAACTCTGTCTTTCAAAAAATAAATAAATAAATAAATAAATCTTAAAAAAAAATAAACATATAAACAGTGCAATCAAGTGTTATTACCAAGTAAATAACCAAATAAATCTTGAAAGTGACCAAAAAATTGTATGTATTTATTTGAAAGGCAGAGGAACAGAGATCTTCCATCTGCTGGTTCACTTCCCATGTACCTCCAATAGCCTAGCTCCGCCAAGCCAAAGCCAAGAGCCAGCACTCCGATGATGTCTTACCCATGTGAGGAAGGATAGGAAGTGGGGAGTAGCTGGAACTTGAACCAGGCATTCTGACGCTTGATGTGGACCTCCCAAAGAGCAGCTTAACCAGCTGCACTACAATCTCCACTCTTTTTTTTTTTTTTTAAGATTTATTTATTTTGAAAGTCAGAGTTGGAGAGAGAGAGAGAGAGAGAGAGAGAAAGTCTTCCATCTGTTGGTTCACTCCCCAAATGGTTGCAGCAGCCTGAGCTGGGCCAATCCAAAGCCAGGAGCTTCTTCCGGATCTCCCACATGGATGCAGGGGCTCAAGGACTTGGGCAATCTTCTACTGCTTTCCCAGGCCATAGCAGAGAGCTAGATCAGAAGTGGAACACCCGGGACTTGAACCGGCATCCATATGGGATGCTGGCACTGCAGGTGGCGGCCTTACCCACTATGGCACAGGACCAGCACCATCCACTCCTTTTTTAATGAACAAGAAAAATCTCATTTAAGCTAGTTTTTTTTTTTTTTTTTGGGGGGGGGGGAGGGTATAGGAGACAGCATGTAACCTTTCAGATTCACTTGGATATGTTACATTATTAGTAAAAATAATAACACTTATTTATAATAGTTTTTTTTCTTTTAAATACTGAAGTATAAAGACAACAATTAAAGGGGCTGGCATAGCAGGGCAGCAGGTTTGACTACCTTTTGTTATGCCAGCATCCCATATGAGCACCGGTTGTAGTTCAGGCTGTTATGTTTCCCATCTAGCTCCCTGCTGAAGGTCCTGGGAAGGCAGGAAGAATGGCCTGAATGCTTGGTCCCCTGCACCTACGTGGGAGAACTAGATGGAGTTGCAGGCTCCTGGCTTCAGCCTGGGCTAGCTGAGGTCATTTCGGCTATTTGAGGATTGAGCCAGCGGATGGAAGTTTCTCTCCCTCTCTCTCTCCTCTCTTTGTAACTCTGCCTTTCAAATACTATAGTAATAATACAAAAAAAAAAAAAAAAAAAAAAACCAGCTAAAAATGAACTGTAGTCTGTCTAGATAGACTTACTGATATTTAAAAATAAAATTATGGAGCTGGCAGAGGCTGGCGCTGTGGCACAGTGAGTTAATAAGGCCCTGGTCTGAAGTGCCAGCATCCCATATCGGCGCCGGTTCTAGTCCCAGCTGCTCCTCTTCTGATCCAGCTCTCTGCTATGGCCTGGGAAAGCAGTAGAAGATGGCCCAAGTCCTTGGGCCCCTGCACCCACAGGAAGAAGCTCCTGGCTCCTGACTTTGGAAGGGCTCAGCTCCGGCTGTTGTGGCTATTTGAGGAGCAAACCAGTAGGTACAAGACCTCTCTACCTCTCTCTGTAACTCTTTCTGTTGTGCCTAGATCGTTAGATCCCTGCAGAGACCCCCAGAGAGTCAATCACACCGAAATGCAAAAAACAAGGTTTATTTGGGAGTACAAGTGTGACAGGGACCCCATCCAACCTACCGGTGCATCGGAGGAAGGAGTGAGGCCTTGGTCTTTGTTTGGTAGAGTTTTTAAAGGGAAAAAAGGGCTACATCAGCAGGAAAAAAAAAGTTACATCAGCGGGGGCTTACAGCTCGGAAGCTTTGGGTACAGGGAGTTACAGCAGGGGCTTACAGAAGGGAGCTTTGGGCGCAGGGAATTTCTTTGTTTAGCAATCTCTACTGAGCTGTCCTTGGTCTGCTGAGCTAGCTGTCCCTGGTAAGCTTTGATATCTCTGGAATGCCTGAATGCCTGCTTTTACAAGGACTCGGGTCTGCTATGGGAAACGGAGGCTGCTTTTTATTTATTTATTTTTTTTTAAATGGAGACACTTTGGCTCTTCACTTTCAGGTAAATAAAATAAAATAAAAGTTATGGAGCTGGCGCTGTGGCATAGTATGTTAAACCTCTGCCTATGTCTCCAGCATTCTATATGGGCACCGAGACCCGGCTGCTCCACTTCTGATCCAGCTGCCTGCTAATGGCTTGGGAAAGCAGCGGAAGAAGGCCCAAGTGATTGGGCCCTTGCACTTACGTGGGAGATCTGCAAAAAGTCCCTGGCTCCTGACTTCAGATTGGCCCAGCTCAAGCTGTTGTGGCCACGTGGGGAGTAAACCAGAGGGTGGGAACCCTCTCTCTGTCTGTAACTCTACGTCTTGAATAAATAGATTTAAAAAATAAAAATTTTAATCTAAGGCTAAAAACTGAAACAATACAAAAATGTACAAAATTACTGTTAAAAGTACAAATTCCCTCCATGTCCACACAGCCCCAAAACCACACTTTAGTTTGTTCCATTTTTTCTAACTGAAAGAGAAGCATTTTTACAATACCCCGCCTATTAGCTTCAAAGCTCAGAATCTTCACTGTAAAGAAGAAAAGCCACCCACCGAGGTCGCGGTCGGGTTTCAGATTAATTTGACGCTCGGGGCCACACCCTCCACCTTGAACTGTCGTTAGCGGCAGAGACAGTCGCTCCTGATTGGCTGTCGCGCCTGTCAGATGCTAATCGGGCTCCTGCAGGTTTAGTTCTTTTTCCCATTTTTAATGTAGCGTCGGAAGTGTTGGGAATGCGGTTTGGAAGCTGTCTCTGAAGCAGCCCTTCAGGAGTGCGTCTGTGGAGACTTTGTAAAGGGAGATCAGCGCGGACACTGTCTCGCCATCGCTTACAAGTGCGTGGCGTGCGCGGGCCCGGCGGAGGCGGAGGGGTGTGGGTCAAGACTATACTTTCAGGGATCATTTCTATAGTTCGCTACTAGAGAAGTTTCTCTGAACGTGTAGAGCACCGGAAACCACGAGGAGGAGGCGCAGCGTCGTCCCCTGAGCGTGAAGCCGGCTCTTGGTGCCGCCTCGCTGCGGCCGCCATTTGCCATTGATGATCGTTCTCGTCTCCCTCCGGGGAGCGAGAGGGGGAGGACGCAGTCTGAGTGGTTCCCGTCTTTAAATCTGGTATCTAAAGGAAGTTCTGTCTTTCATACTAGTTATCGTTGCTACGGTGTGAATGTACGGGGGAACTTTTAGAACTGGAAGCTGTTGAAGATTTTCCAGTGTTTTTTTAAGCGTTCATACTTTGTGAGTCTGGATTGTTGTTATTTGTGCCTTTTTCCAGTTTCTTAGCTTTTTCATTTTTACTACTGTTTCCTTTGCTATTCCAGCCATAGTGCAGATTGCAAAATCTACTGGTGTTCCGTGGCGAGTAAGTGCTTAGAGTAGTGTTTTTGTTGGGTTTTGTATAAACTTCCCCTATCTTAAATTCCCCTAGTTGTATCTTAAGGAACCTAATAATATTCGTTTGGATTCTGTGCTTGCTTTACAGGAATTTACGTTGATGCCGTTAACTCCCTGGGCCAGACAGCACTTTTTGTTGCAGCATTATTAGGCCTGACGAAATTAGTTGATGTTCTGGTGGATTATGGGTCAGATCCAAATCAGTAAGTAATAGTGACATCAATACCTAGAAAATAAGGAGTGTCCTAAGTAAGATGAATTGGGGCATTTGGAAGCTAATTTGACCACATATTAAGAGAACCTTGCTAATGTGTATCCATGAAATATATACATAGTTGAAATAATTTTAACTGCTAATAAAATTTTTCTAAGTAGTTATACTGAGTCCTTTGAAATGATAAAATGAGATGAGTGACTTATCAGTTAATAAGTCATTAACAGGACTGTTGGCATGTTTCTACCACTGGGTTATAATTGTATTATATACTTCATTTGCTTAAGTGGTTTAAAATCCCCACAAGTTTTTCACCAGTTAATGTACTTGACATGACTTTGTTAGAAAGGATGACTTTTGCCTGAATTGTATAGTTGTGGCTTAAAAGAATCTGATTTTAATATTGGTCCAGTGTTTTAATATGAAATAGCAACACAATGTAATACATCAATGATGTGTGAACATCTCTTTCTGAAGCATTGTGGCTTTTTCACAGCCTTCTTGCCTTTTTTTTTTTTTTTTTTTTAAGATTCATTTATGTATCTGAAAGAGTTAGAGAGGGAGAGAAAGAGTTAAAGAGAAAGAAACTTCTATCAGCTGTTTCATTCTCCAAATGCCCACTTCAGCTCAGGCTGGACCAGCCAAGAAGCCAGGAGCCTGGAACTCCAACTAGCTTTCTCATATGGATAGCAGAGACTTAAGTACTTGTGCTGTTACCTGCTGCCTCCCATGGTGTTCATTAGTAGGAAACTGGAGCAGAGGCAGAGTAGCCAGGACTTGAACCAGGGACTCTGAAATGGTACATGGTCAACTGAAGTGGTGACTTAAGCCCCTGTGTCAAATGTTCCCCCTGGAAATCCTAATTTTTAGTATGAAATCTCCCAAAGGTTAAATATTGCCCATCATTTCAAAATTTTCACACTCTGTTGACCAATAAAACACACCTCTGGGTTATCAGATTAGCCTGAGCAGTTTTCAGTCATTTAAGATAAGTCAATAAATAGTACATATTTTGATATTACTTGGGACTGGATTCCTTTGTAAGGTTTGTTGTATATAAAGTTTTACTGCTTTCTTCCTTAGCATTAGTGAGAAATGAAAAATAGTATCTTCTCTCCTTTCCACCCAGCTTTCTTACAGTTTGTGGAATGATTAGAGTAGGGATCGTTGAGATTAGGAATAATTAAAGCAAAGAAAGTTGTTTTTGCACAAGGAGGATATTATGGATCCCACAATGCAGTGTGCTAGACTGCTTGTCTGGCCAGGTGATGGGAGGAATTCCTCACTGATCCCAGAAAGACCCACCTCATTAGCACCACCTGGGACCATGTAAGACCATATTGCTGGGCCCTGTGCTTTTGGATTTCAGTCAGTCCAGGGTATCGTTTGCAAATCTGTATTTTTGACAAGTATCCCAATGGCTCATTAGCTGAAATTACTGTACATCCATACATTGGACGACCAGGCAGCTTTAAAAAAAATTGAGGTGATTTATATTTTCTTGTATGGAACTTTCTCTCAGATAATAGGTCACATGGAAAGATTTATGTGCAGAACAGTTTTAATAGCATTTTTTTTTTTTTTTGACAGGCAGAGTTAGACAGTGAGAGAGAGACAGAGAGAAAGGTCTTTCTTTTTCTGTTGGTTCACCCCCCAAATGGTCGCTGTGGCCAGCGCGCTGCGTCGATCCGAAGCCAGGAGCCAGGTGCTTCTTCCTGGTCTCCCATGCGGGTGCAGGGCCCAAGCATTTGGGCCATCCTCCACTGCACTCCCGGGCCACAGCAGAGAGCTGGACTGGAAGAGGAGCAACCAGGACTAGAACCAGGGGGTGCTGGCTCCACAGGCTGAGGATTAGTCAAGTGAGCCGAGGCGCCAGCCTAATAGCATACTCTTACTCATATTTTTATATATGAGGGAACTTCAGAAAGTTCATGGAAAATGGAATTAAAAGATATGTTTAGGGGAGTAGATGTTTGACGTTAAGACACTGCTTGGGATGCCCACATACCATATCAGAGTGCCTGGGTTTGAGTCCCATCTCCATATGCAATTCCAGCTTGCTGCCAGTGTATACCCTGGGAGGCAGCAGATAGATGATGGCTCAAGTACGTGGGTCCCTACCACCCACATGGGAGACCTGGATTGAGTTCCTGGCTTCTAGCTTTACTTGGCCCAGCCCTGGCTGTTGCAGGCATTCAGGAAGTGAACCATTAAATGGAGGATCTCTGTCTTGTCTGCCTCTGTGTCTATTTCTGTCTTTGTCTTTGAAATAAAATGGAGAAAAGTTCATTTTGGCATCAAAAAATGTGAAATCCATGCATAGATTTTTCATAATACACATTTTTGTGAACTTTTAGAAGATCCCTCATATACATGGACTTCACACATTTTTACACTAAGATAAACTTACCTTTTTTTTTTTAAATGAAGATTTATTTATTTATTTGAAAGGATGAGTTAAAGAGAGAAAGGAGAGACAGACAGAGATCTTCCATCAGCTTGTTCACTCCCCAGATGGCCATAACAGGAGCCAGGCTGAAGACAGGAGCCTGGAACTCCATCCAAGTATCCCACATGGATGTCAGGGATCCAGGCACTTGGGCCATCCTCTGCTGCTTTCCGGGTGCATTAGCAGGGGGCTGGATTAGAAGTGGAGCAGGGGGCCGGCACTGTAGCACAGTGGATAAAGCCGCCGCCTGCAGTGCCGGCATCCCATATAGGCGCCAGTTCGAGACCTGGCTGTTCCACTTTTGATCCAGCTCTCCGCTATGGCCTGGGAAAGCAGTAGAAGATGGCACAAGTCCTTGGGCCCCTGCACCCACGTGGAAGACTCTGAAGAAACTCCTGGCTCCTGGCTTTTTGGATCAGTGCAGCTCCGGCTGTTATGGCCAGTTTGAGAGTGAACCAGCGGATGGAAGACACCTCTCTCTCTCTTTCTGCCTCTCCTTCTCTATGTAACTCTTTCAAGTAAAATAAATAAATCTTAAAAAAAAAAAAAAAGTGGAGCTGTGGGGTCTTGAACTGGCACCCATATGGCTTTAACCTACTGTACCACAGCACTGACCCCTAAACTTACCTTGTAATTCCATTTTCCACAAACTCTTTTGCTGCTCCTCCGCGTGCGGAGGAGCCGCACCGGACCGGACACTTGTTGTTCCCTTTTTTTACAAGTCCTTTCTATAGTAAAGTAAGAATAAGTAAACAGCAAACTCCCAAAGCAAGAATGAGTAGAGAGAAGTGAGAAAGAACGAGGTAACGAACTTCCCCGCGAACTCTCCAACGCACTCTCCAACCAACCCACACCATCATGCCGTCTCTCTCCTCCTATATAGTCCTCTCCACCAATCCGTGCTCTGCTACCCACACGCCGAGCGCGCCGCTCTCCTCCAATCAGGAGCGGCTCCTGCAGCTTGTCAAGTTGGTAAGAGGCAGCTGGGTAGAAGCTGTACGCTCCTCTCCCAGCGCCACATTGTGGGAGAGCAGATGCATAGAATAAGTCTTAATTCCAGTAACAGTATAGTCCGAGTTGCTCCCCACACTCTTTGAAGTACTCTGATATGTAGAAAACTTCTGGAAGGATACAAAAGCCTGTAGTGGTAGTTGCCCCTGACCAAGAGAACTGGGTGTCTGGAATTGGTAAGTTTTTTTTTTCCTTATTTTTCTTTTCTTCCTCATCCTCCTTTTATTCTCTTCTTTCCTTTTCTTTCTTCTTGCTCACTTTCCCCTTCCTCTTCTCAGTTGTGTTTCTTTTTCAACTAAAGTGAGAAAACTCCCCAGATGACTCTGATACAGCTATACATCATGTCCTCATCGTGTACTGGACAGCATAGACTAGGCTGTTGTAGCATTTTCCTGAGGTGTAGATCCTTGACTAGATTGCAGTTCCTAAGGTTCTGTAGGCCTCTACCACAGACATGGGAAGCAGAGCCATTCCTGCACTAGGGAGAATGGACCCTGGGTAATCTGTGCTTAATCAGCCTGACCCCCCTGGACACTGCAGATGTTAAGAAATTGTTTCAGTGCTGACGTTGTGGCATCACAGGTAAAACCATTACCTGCAGTACCAGCGTCCCAAACTGGCACCGGTTCAAGTCCTGGCTGTTCTACTTCCAATCCAGCTCCCTGCTAATGGCCTGGGAAAGCAGTGAAGGATGGCTCAAGTACTTAGGCCCCTGCACCCACCTGGGAGACTGGGAAGAAGCTCCTGGCTCGTGGCTTTGGACCAGCCCTACTACGGCTGTTGTGGCCTTCTAGGCAGTGAACTAGCGGATGGAAGCTCTGTCTGTCTCTGTCTCCCTGCTTCTCTGTAACTCTACCTTTCAAATAAATAAATAAATCTTAAAAAAAAATTGTTTCAGGGCAGCCAGTATCAGGGAGGTGGGGAGAGAACACTGGATTTGGAACCAAACCCACACCTGGGTATGCACTTCAGCTTTTCCCTTTTGTTTCTTCATCTGCAAATTGGGCATTGAGAATGCCTTGAAGAGCTGGCATAAGCATGGAGAAAGGGGTATGTGTAAAGCACCCGTGGTGCAACTAGAACCCTTACTGCTAAGGATGGCCTCTGCAGACTGGCAGCCCTGTGGAGAGTTCCCCCTTGAATCAGCTCCGTGGCAAGTGTTGCCATGGATACTCATTGTACCATCCTCTCCCCAGCCGCTGCTTTGATGGGAGCACCCCTGTCCACGCGGCAGCATTTTCAGGCAATCAATGGATCCTCAGCAAACTGCTTGATGCAGGGGGTGACCTGCGACTCCATGATGAGAAAGGGCAAAACCCGCAGACCTGGGCCTTGGCAGCAGGGAAGGAGCGCAGCACCCCGGTAAGGTGGACCCTGCTCGGTAGCCTGCTGAGTGGAGGAGCACTGGTCTGAGAATCAGGATTCCAGGGGACAGCACAGAACTTGCAGGGCCTTACCACTGGCCTGCGCTGAAGCAGGTTAACCCTGGGCAAGTCTAGTGAGCCTTTCTAGTCAGCCATTCTGTGGGGAGGGAGAACAATGATAATTTTTGTGCTGAGCTGTCTCTGACCACAAATCAGGTGTTGTTGTAACTGTTTTTTTATATTCACTTAGTCTTCACAGCAATCTCTCTGGTAGGTACTTTTGTTCTGATTTCATGGATGTGGAAACTGAGGCCAGTTGACACTAAGCTTGCCTTGAGACCACACACTGGCAGATGTAATGTGTTTCATGAGGACTGAATAACACAAGAGTTGTGAAACACAAAGAACATGCATAGTGCCAGCACCTCCACATGCAGCCTCATCAGCTGTTGGGCCCAGGATAAGTAACTTCACTTCTCTTGGCCTCAGTTTCCTCATTTGTTGAAAGAGGGAGGTCGAGAAAATTATCACCAAAACCTCACTGTGCCTTTAGGAAATCACCTAGGCCCTTCCCTTTCCAGCGGTTTCCCTGTCAGGGACTCCCAGCTCCTCAGACCCGAGCTCATTTCCATTGAAGGTGGGCGTGGCCAGCACTGAGTGTCCTGTGCTGTGTTGCAGATGGTGGAGTTTATGCAGCGCTGTGCCTCCCACATGCAGGCCATCATCCAGGGCTTCTCCTACGACCTCCTGAAGAAGGTAGACTCTCCACATCGGCTCATCTGCAGCCCGCCCTGGTTTGGGGGACTCATGCAGGGGTGAGTGCAGCCTTGAGCAGAGT
Organism: Oryctolagus cuniculus; assembly: GCF_051225735.1. Lineage (NCBI taxonomy): Eukaryota > Metazoa > Chordata > Mammalia > Lagomorpha > Leporidae > Oryctolagus > Oryctolagus cuniculus. The sequence goes on along the minus strand of NC_142883.1, from coordinate 33,966,036 downwards.
GGGATGTTCGGCACCACCAAACCTTCTTGTGGGAGCCCTCAGCATGGATACCTTCTGGCATCTGGCCACCCAAAGAGCTGAATTTCACTGGTAAAGGACAGCCAGAGGAGCACCTTAGGCCATCTCTCCTGCTCCCAAGGGGAGGTCTGGTGGAGGAGTGGACTTCAGTGGTTAACAGAGGAGGGGCTTCTCAACTGGGGAGCCCAGCAGGAAATGCTTACCCAGCAGGGCAGCTGGCTGACCTTTTTGTTAGCTCCTGGACTGTAGAGAGTATTCCTTTATTACTAAGATGATAAAGGAGCATGAATGATTAACTTATAGTTTCTTCAGCTGTTTTTAAAATTCTTACTTATTTGAAAGGCAGGGACAGAAAAAATGAAATTACCATTTGCTAGAAGATTCACTTGCCAATGCGTGCAGCAACCAGGACTGATGAAGTTGAAGCCAAGAGCTAGAATTCCCCACATGGGTGGCAGGGACTCAACTACTTGAGCTATCACCTGTTGCCTCAGTGCACTTTAGCAGGAAGCTGGAATCGGAAGCATAGCTAGCTTCCAGTGTGGAATGCAGGTGTCTCAGGCAGTAAACAAACCACACAACCTTGAAGTAAAAGTTGGCTTCTTAGATCTGTGGTCAGTGCTCTGTCAGGTAGGGTTCCTCCCAGATGTGTGTTAACATGAGGCATGGATAGGGGAAAGCAAAGCAAAGCACTGAACTGAGAGGTACAGATGATGCATGGTTGTAGACAACTGTAGTTAGTAACCCCTGCTTCCAGCCAGGCCAGGCTGAAAGTGGCATAGACATGGACTGTGAAATCTAGGTAAGAGAGCAAGAAATGCTTGCCTGAGCCACAGCTATTATCCTGGTCACTGTGAGAGATCAGCTGGCTCCTTTGCTGAAACATAACTCTCACCCTCCAAGAGGCCCCCAGGTAGGGAGCCCCTGTTCTGCTACTTGGGGCAGAGAGGTCCTACTCTCACTGCCAGCTCAAGAGTCTGTTCCTTTGGGCAGGAAAAGGCCTCTATCTCTTGGATTTTTGAGGCCTAAGCATAAAAGCCGTGTTTCTTGAAGAAATTGATTGCCTGTAGGAAAGGAGTCTTCTCCTCATGGGCTGTCTACTCGAATGCAGATGACCATCATGCTTGTCATCTACCCTGGCTATTTTCTTTTCTTTAAAAAGATTTATTTGAAAGAGTTACAGAGAGAGGTAGAGCCAGAGAGAGGTCATCCATCTGCTGGTTCACTCCCCAATAGGCCACAATGCCCAGAGCTGCGCTGATCTGAAGCCAGGAACAGGGAACTTCTTCCAGGTTCCCAAGTGGGTGCAGGGGCCCAGGCACTTGGGCCATCTTCCACTGCTTTCCCAGCCCATAGCAGAGAGCTGGATTAGAAGTGGAGCAGCTGGGTTTTGAACCAGTGCCCTTATGGAATGCCAGCACTGCAGGCAGTGGCTTTGCCTGCTATGCCACAGCGCCGGCCACTACCATGGCTATTTTCAGAGTTAAAGGGGTACTGTCAGTAATGTTGGGACACCAAGTATAAAATGAGATATCCAGTTTACTTCAGTCTAAACTTTGAGCTCTCTTTAGACAGCAGGGAAGGGACACCTGGCACTGATAAGGTGCCAAGGAGGTAAAGCCCAAAATACCTCCCAAAGCAGAAGCATTCACATCTGTTCGTGGCACATGGGGCCTTACAGACCTGTTGTAGGTTGGGGCTGGTGCACACTCTGCCCCCTGCTCCTTTGCCATTGGCCAAGAGAAGGAAAGTGGCTCTGGTAGCAGCAGAATAGTTTTTTTGTTTTGTCCTTCAGTCTGAGCTGAAACTGTATTAGCAAGCATTAACTAAGAACTTACTGCGTCCACAGCACCATACAGGGCTCTAGGAGACAAAGAAATGTGGGGTATTACCACTCTTTCCAAGACAGCTTCCATTAATGAGACTCGAGTGTACAGATGCTAGTTTGGGTGTGGTATGTGAGTGACAGCATCAGGATCCAGTGCCTGCTACTATTCTGTGACCTCAGGGCAGCAAGTTTCCATTCTCTGGGCTCCATCTTCTGATCTATAAAATGAGAAAGTTGAAAAAGGTGTACTTTATGATTCTTTCCAACTTAGACAATCTTTGACCTTAGCAACTTCAAACAGTAAATTTTTTAAAAAAATGTATTTCATTTATTTGAAAGGTAGAGTTACAGAGGGATGAGGGGAAATCCAGAGAGAAAGAGGTCTTCCATCTACTGGTTCACTTCCCAAATGGCTGCAATGGCCAGGGCTGGGCCAGGCCCAAGCCAGGAGCCTGGAACTCCATTTGGGTCTCTCATGTGAGCACTTGGACCATTTTCCACTGCTTTTCCAGGCACATTATCAAAGAGCCAGTGTGAAAGTGGAGCTGTCAGGATGCAAACTGGTGCTCAAATGGGATGCCGGTGTCACAGTGGCACTTAACTTGCTGTGCCACAATGCCAACCCCAAATAGTAAACATTTTTATCTTACACAATTTCTGTGGATCAGGAATTAGGGAAGGACTTAGGTCATTTGTTCTGTCTCTGGGTTTCTCATGATGTTGCTGTCAAGATGTCATTTGGGGCTGCAGATTGATTGGGGCTGGAGGATCCAGTTCCAAGATGGAACACTCATGTGACTGGCAAAATCGAGGCTGGGTGTTGAGCCTCTCTAAAGAGTTTACTGGATGTCCTCTTGATCCTGCCAGAGCAAGTGATCTAAGAGAGATGAAGCAGAAGCTTTGGTGGTTATGGCCTTGAAAGTGACACTGTTGGGCCGGTGCTGTGGCCTAGTACGATAAGCCTCTGCCTGTGGCACCAGCATTCCATATGGGCACTGGTTCCTGTCCCACTGCTCCTCTTCTGATCCAGCTCTCTGCTTGTGGTCTGGGAAAGCAGTGTAAGATGGCCCAAGTGCTTGGGCCCCTGAACCCACATGGGAAACCCAGAGGGAACTCCTGACTCCTGGCTTCAAATCTGCTTGGCTGTGGCCATTGTGGCCTTTGGGAAGTGGACCAGCAGATGGAAGACCTCTCTCTCTGGCTCTCCCTCTCTCTGTCTGTAACTCTGCCTCTCAAATAAATAAATAAAATCTTAAAAAAGAAAAAGAAAGAAAGGGACACTGTCATTTCTGAAGTATCCTATTGAGTTAACAGATCAGCTCTGAGTTGCAAGGGTTATACAAGGGTACATATCTCTAGGGATGAGCACCACAGTGCCCTTGTAGAAGCTGGCTGCTATACCATCAGGAGTACCGTAGTGATAAAAAGGAGTAAAGACAAAAGCAGATACACATTCTGAAAACTTGATTCAGCATCGCTCCTGTGGATGTGAATGATTAATTCTACTTTTTCCTCTCTTAAATATTTCTAGAAACCCTAATGGCTCTCCTAACCGATTACTTAAAGCTGGGGTCATTTCTGCTCAAAATATCTACAGCTTTGGCTTTGGGAAGGTAAGAGTTTGCTGCTGACGTCAGCATTTACAAGACTAACCCATCTCTCACCCTTGCCTACCCTTACCTTCACCAAAGTAATTTTCTTCTTCCCTGCCCCTTTGGAGGGAAAAGTACCTCTTAGTGGTTCTGTCCTTACTAACATATAGGGAAAACCTACAGAGAATCCCTTTAATGCCCCTCAGCTGGTTTTGGGGAGTTTAGAAAATGATCTTTTATTTTATTTTTTTATTTTTATATATATATTTTTTTGACAGGCAGAGTGGACAGTGAGAGAGAGAGACAGAGAGAAAGGTCTTCCTTTGCCGTTGGTTCACCCTCCAATGGCCGCCGCGGCCGGCGCGCTGCGGCCGGCGCACCGCGCTGCTCCGATGGCAGGAGCCAGGAGCCAGGTGCTTTTCGTGGTCTCCCATGGGGTGCAGGGCCCAAGCACCTGGGCCATCCTCCACTGCCTTCCCTGGCCACAGCAGAGAGCTGGCCTGGAAGAGGGGCAACCGGGACAGAATCCGGTGCCCCGACCGGGACTAGAACCTGGTGTGCCGGCACCGCTAGGCGGAGGATTAGCCTAGTGAGCCACGGCGCCGGCCCAGAAAATGATCTTTTAATTCCCAAAGAGGACCCCACACATATTCTATACAGTGAGCAATGAGGTTAATGAGCATAGTTGGAATGCTTTTAATAAGTTGAGATTTTAAACTTAAAAACGTGTTGAGGGCGAATGGCATGTTTTGGGTCCTCGGTTTTGCACTGATGGGTAGATGGATTATGTTTGTGGCTGCTCAAAATTCTGTTTGCTTTGTGGAGGCAGCCTGCTGTGGGGCTGGAGGGAGAAGGGGTGTCTTTGCATGCAGGCTTTTGTTCTCTGGGGACCATAGCAGGCCCTTCAGTTCCAGCCATGGTGTATGTGTGTGGTTTTTTTTTTTTTTTTTCTTTTTTTTAAGATTTATTTATTTATTCGAAAGGCAGAGAGTTACAGAGAGGAAAAGAGAGAGAAATAGAAAGTCTTTCATCTACTGGTTCACTCTCCAAATGGCTGCAACAACCGGAGCTGGGCCAATCTGAAGCCAGAAGCCAGGAGCTTCTTCTGAGTCTCCCTCATGGGTGCAGGGCCCAAGACCTTGGGAATCTTCTACTGCTTTCCCAGGCCATAGCAGAGAGCTGGATCATAAGTGGAGCAGCCAGGACTCAAATCAGTACCCATATGGGATGCTAACACTGCAAGTGGCGGCTTTATCCACTATGCCACAGCATCGGCCCTAAGCCATGGCATTTTAAGCATGTGTCTGACTCTTTCTGTGAATCTCAAGTTTATTAGTAAAAGGCAAATAATAGTAAAACCTTGCAGAATTTCTAGAGGGGTTCAAGAGTATGTAGAGAGAGTAGTGTCCAGTGCAGAGCAATGTTCAGTCAGTTGGTAAATAGCCTTGTTAATTTTGTTAGCTGGTTGATAAGATGTTGCAGGTATGTTGTTTTCCTCTTTTCACACCAGAATTTGAAGCTGTGTTTTGGTTTCAGTTTTATCTCACAGGGGGGACACAGCTCGCCTGTTTAGGGTCTCTTCCCATAATTGGAGAAAAGGAAGTGATTCAACCTGACGATGAGCCCACCTTCTCTTTCTTCAGCGGCCCCTTCATGATCATGACCAAGTAAGCAGGGGCTGGCCAGCGGGAGGCCTGACTCAGTCACACAAGAAGAGTGGGCTGCATGGGACTTCCTTAGTATAGAGTGATTCTACTCAAACACAGAGAATGCTTAAGACTAAATCAGGGTTTCTCTGCCTAGGACACTATTGATATTTTTGGCCGTTTTCTGTTGCTGGGGGTAGTGCTGAACATTGTAGGATGTTTGAGTGTGTACCTAGTCTTTATCTGCTGGGTGCTAGTGGCAGCCTTCACACCCCCTGCTGTTGTGACAACCAAATGATCTGCCAGATGACTTCTGTGGGAATTACTACTGAGTCTGGGAAGAACTCTGAGAGCTGACTCATGACAGTAGTTGGACCTCTCTGCTTTCTAAAGAATTAGAGGCAGCTTAATGGTGATTATCTTATGTCTGATACTGACTGAAGGGTATTGAGGCCCCTGTAGAAGCTGCCTCAGGCATCAGCTGAGGCCTTCACCAATCAACACCAGCAGAGGTAGAAGTAACAGGATTTGCTTATGACCCTAGTCCCTTGCGTGTTCTTAATCCCTAGAAACTCAGTCCTTGCATGGTCACAGGAGTTGTCCTAGCCAAGATCTCTCAGCCTCCTTGATCCTGACTTCTTCTTTCCTGCTTATAAGAAATCCCTTCTTAAAAAACCTCTGCCAGATTCCCAAGGCCCTCTGTCCCCTACACGTATGCTCCTTGTTTTCCCCTCTGTGCCATAAATTTGTTGTCAGATCTGCTTCTCCTCTTTCCCATTGCTGTTGCCTTGCCCAAGTCATCACCATCCCTCTCCCAGACTGTTTCCCTAACTGGTCTCCCATTTCCTGGACCACACATGCAGTACACTACCCAATCCCCACACTGCTGGTGCCACTGTATTTCTAAAGCATAGACCTGATGAAGTCACTGGCTTTCTTGAATCTTTCAGTGACTTCTTGCCACCTGTATCTAATTCTCCAGAGTTAGGAATGGTCCCAGGGTCACTGGGTTCTTTCCTGAGTAGGCCACCCAGTTGTCCCTAGGGACTGTGTGAACGCCACTTCTCTGGTCTCTGGCTGGGAAAGCTGGCTCACTGAAGAGTTTGCTGCTCACCTTTTCTCCTGACCTTGTAGCCTGGTGTGGAATGGGAGCAGGGTCACAGTGAAGGAGCTGAACCTCCCCACCCATCCACACTGCAGCAGACTACGACTGGCAGACTTGTTAATTGCCGAGCAGGAACACAGCAGGTGAGAGGGAGACCCATGGGCCCCATCTGTTGTGTTTCTAGTTCACTTTACAAACCCAGGATCCTGGCTATGTAGAGCTGTCCCTGAAGTAGAGCTCTTCCCACAACCTCAGCATTTCCTGACTTTTGGAATTGGTTGACTTGACTGCCAAGAGAGAAAAAGGAATTAGTGAAAAGCCTGAGGGCATGGTGGTGGTGAGGGGCTCAATTGTGTCATTTGCCCCATGACTCATATCTCTGGATGGTCCAGCTGCTAGGCCCATCTAATTCTGCTGAGGCCCATGTCATCTGGGGCTCTGTGCCCATTAGGATACCACACAGCTGTCCTATGTACATAGAGTATAGCTGTGCATGAGATGCAGAGGTCTGAGGACCTTGTCTCTGCCATTGAGGACATGTCCATGGTCTTAGTTCCTTAGGTTTCCTGTGGCTCTAAGGTTAGGTCCTTCAGCTCCTGCTGGGTCAAGCCCTTAATTCACTGTTTCACTGAGGCCTGGAGTAGACCCAGACTCATTGAGCTCTCTCCTGAGTAGACCACTCGCCTGCTGCAGGAGGTGTCTCTAGAAAGCCCAAATCCTCCCTTTAGGGGAAGTCAGCCTAGAGGACCCAAGGGAGCTAGAAGAATGTGTAGACAAATTGCGGACTTTGATGCGAGATTGAATGGGAAGTGTGACCTGGCTCAATTTCCTGACGTTTCTGAATCATTTCTAAAATGGTTAAAAGACTACATTTCTTGCAGGTGGTTGTTAGGGTCTCAGATGATACATACCAAATATGCGGAGGGTCTTGCTCAGTAGCTCTTGGCAACACTGTTGCCATGGATGACTTAAGACTTCAGGGTCTTATCAGTTAGAGACCACAGATGCCACCAATAGAGACCACTCTCCCATCCTGTTTTCTTAGAAAAATAGTATTCGTTTAGGATGCATTCAAAGCATCCATGTTTGTTTTCATCATGTTCTCCGCTCTCACCCTATCTGAAGCTTCTCTTCTTTTGTAGCAAACTGCGGCACCCCCACCTGCTGCAGTTGATGGCTGTGTGCCTATCCCAGGACCTGGAGAAGACTCGCCTTGTGTACGAGCGCATCACAGTGGGCACGCTGTTCAGTGTCCTCCATGAACGAGTAATTGACTGCTTCTGTGGATTTTCCCCTTGCCACGTCTCCTCCCTGCCATCCTCTCCCCATTGCCCCAACAGTAGACTTCCTATTTGTGCATGCATGGAAGATAAGTCTCTTTTAACTTTTTTATTTTATGGGGGCTGTAGTACACACCATTGAAGGCTGATAAGTACATGGCTGGAACCAGTTTGATTTTATTATTGTCAATCCTGCTTCCTTACCAGATATCTGAGAGCTCACAGGCCCAGAAAACACTGCTGCATTTCTAGCTGTCTGTAATCTAACAGCCACTGGCTGTGTTTTCTTGCATTTTCATTTATGATTCATTCTGCTTTGTTCACACAGAAGCCTTTGTCACTCCTCTCTCACCTCTCAACTGTCCTGGGGTGGTGGCACGTCTTCCAGGGCCAGCAGATGGTCTGGGAAGTGTGCTTTGGGCTGAGCTGTGACTTCTGAGAGCTCCTAGAAGATTTGGCCCTGGGTAGGAATACAGAGAGACCCTCCAGGAAGGGCCTTTCCCCCAAATGGCCTGCCATTCCCTCTGCCTGATGACCTCCTAGTGGTGCTCTGGATTGTTTTGTTTGTTTGTTGGTTTGTTTGTTTTTTCCTGAGTGAAGGAATTACCTTAAAATGCTGTTTCTCTGGGGGAGAGGCCCAGTGTGCCATTAGTCAGCTGGATAACATTGGTGTGAGTCAGTTTCTGTCTTCTTTGGACAAACTTTCTCATTCATCTGAGAGGAGTAGGGGCTGGGTTGGTTCTCTGCTTCCTGAAGGGTCCTGTGAACTAACTACCAGGTTCTCACAGCTACGGGGATCAGGATGGAGGGGGCAGGGCAGGTTTGCTCTAGCAGTGGAGGACCTCCCCTGGTAATTTCCTCTAGGCCAACTCTTGGTGCACATATCAGACTTTGAGAATTTTCTCCTCATTTTTCATGGCACAAAGCTGCTCAGTAGAGGGAAGGGAGCCCAGGTCTGGAGCCAAGGGTCTTGGGTCAGTTGAACCTTACATCTGTCTTTTAACCTCACTGAGCTTTAGGTTCCCCATCTGTAAAATGGGGATACTAGGTGGCTGTGAAAATCGGACACAAAGACTGGCAATTACAAAGCACTGTAGTGTCAGAGGGCCCGGGTCCTTTTGTTCCTGGCATTTGATCTCTCACTTGCAGCGGTCTCAGTTCCCGGTGCTGCACATGGAGGTGATTGTGCACTTGCTGCTGCAGATCTCTGATGCCCTGAGATACCTGCATTCCCGAGGCTTTATCCACCGCTCCCTCAGCTCCTACGCTGTCCACATTGTCTCTGCAGGGGAAGCGAGGCTCACCAACCTGGAGTACATGATGGAAAGGTGGGTACCACCTTGAGTGTGACTTCCTTCTGAAGAAGATCTCCCCCGGGGGACTTTCACTGTAGAGACAGAATCTGATCTGGGTGGGGCTGGCTTATTGGCAGAGGAAGAAGTTTCCCAAATGTCCACTGTGTCTGCCAAGGTTAAAGTGACTTTGGGGAAGTTACTTCTCAAGACATTCTCATTTTAATAATTAGTTAACAAGTAAATATTAGCAGTATGTGTAAGTGCTCTAACACTTCACTCTAAATTATTCAGTTGTTTGACACAGGTGTGCTTTTCACTGACCTTGGAATCCAGTGTGTGTTGGAAGGGGCCACTGGGTCCCTTGTTCCCTCATCCGTGGCTCTGCCACACCCCAAGTCTCAGTTCCCCACTATGTCCTTTGCGTTGCTGGTCAGTGAGCAAGACCAAGCACAGAGGGATGACCTCAAGGGGCTCAGCTTACTGAGACAGGCCATCAAAAACAATGTCCTCATTCGAGGATTTGTGGATGGACTTTTAGCTTCCTGTTGTGCTGGAGTCAAAGTCTTTCTGAGAATCAGGGGTTGAACCCCAGTTCTGGGAGGCAGAGGCTTTCCCCTGTACTTCCTTGCTACCATCCACAGTTCTGCGCCTTGAGCCCAGTGTTGGTTCTTCTCTGCTGAGAGGCCTCAAACTCTAGGCAGAGCCCTTGCCTTGACCCACCTACCTCCTCTTCCCCATGCCCCTCACCTACCATCGCTCATGCTTTGCTTTTGAGACTCTCAGCAGGACTTTGCAGCTTACATACTTGTCACATGCTTCCCGAGGGCAGGGGTTTCTGTTCTGTTTACTGCTGCTTCTCAGATGCCTGGAACAGGATTTCATACAGCAGACTCTCAGCATGCTTTTCTGACAATTGAAACTAAAAGACCCACCATGCCAAATCTGGAGTCCCTTTTGTCCTTCTGCCTGGAAATGGCAGGGGGCAGATTGTACTTGGCCTTGTGGGCCTTGGTAAAAGGTCTGAATTTTATCCTAGGATACTGGGATGCTGTGGAAGACAGTTTTTGAGATTTCTGGTGTCACATGTGATTTTGGGGTTAAGAACATTCCTTTCAATTCTTTGTGTGGAGAAGGGGCTGTTAAAGAGCAAAAGAAAGGCAGAGTAGCAGTCAGGGTATGGCTAGAATTGTTACATTTTTGTACATGGAAATGGACAGAGGCCAGCTGAGTATCACCTGTCGAGCTGTTGAGCCTCAGGTCAGGTCCATTTCTCTCTCTCTCTCTCTATTTTTTTTTTTTTAAACAGATTTATTTATTTAGTTGAAAGTCAGAGTTACACACAGAGAGAAGGAGAGGGAGGGAGGGAGGGAGGGAGAGAGAGAGAGAGAGAGAGAGAGAGAAAGGTCTTCCATCCACTGGTTCACTCCCCAATTGGCTGCAACAGCTGGAGCTGCGCCTATCTGGAAAGAGGAGCCAAGAGCTTCTTCCAGGTCTCCCACATGGGTGCAGGGGCCCAAAGACTTGGGCCATCTTCTGCTTTCCCAGAGCATAGCAGAGAGCTGGATCGGAAATGGAGAAGTGGGGACTCAAACCAGCGCCCATATGGGATGCCGGCACTGTAGGTGGCAGCTTTACTAGCTATGCCACAGCACTGGCCCCCAGGTCCATTTCTCAATCCTTGTTGAAACCTTTCAAGGGCTCCTCATTGCCTACAAGGTGAAGTCCTGGCACCTTTCAGGGTATGGAAGGGTGCTCCACCTGCATTCATTGCCAACTTCATCACTTCCCCCTGCTCCTGGCCATTTGAAGCCACTTTGAGTCCATGCTGTTTCATGACACTGCTGCTCAAATCTGGAATATGTGGCTCATCCTCACTTACCCTTTTTATTTATTTATTTAAATTTTATTTATATATTTACTTATTTGAAAGGCAGAACATCAGAGAAGGAGAGAGAGAGAGAAAGAGAGGTCTTCCATATGCTTGTTTACTTGAGAAATGCTCGCAACAACCAGGGTTGGGCCAGTCCAAAGTTTGGAGCCAGGAACTCCATCTGGGTCTCCCAAGTTGAGGGCAGGGACCCAAACACTTGGGCCATCACCTACTGTCTTTCCAGGTGCATAAGCAGGAAGCTAGATCAGAAGCAGAGCAGGCCGGCGCCACAGCTCAATAGGCTAATCCTCTGCCTGTGGCGCCGGCACACCAGGTTCTAGTCCCGGTCAGGGTGCCGGATTCTGTCCTGGTTGCTCCTCTTCCAGGCCAGCTCTCTCTGCTATGGCCCGGGAGTGCAGTGGAGGATGGCCCAAGTGCTTGGGCCCTGCACCCCATCGGAGACCAGGAGAAGCACCTGGCTCCTGGCTTCGGATCAGTATGGTGTGCCGGCAGCGGTGGCCATTGGAGGGTGAACCAATGGCAAAGGAAGACCTTTCTCTCTGTCTCTCTCTCTCTCACTGTCCACTCTGCCTATCCAAAAAAAAAAGGCAGAGCAGCCAGAATTCTGATTTGAGATGCTGCCATCACAGGCGGCAGCTTAACTTGCTTGTGCCATAATTCTGGCTCCCACGTTGTCTTTTTAAATACGTTGCAGACCCAATCTTGCACACTCCATGAAGCCTACACTGATGCTGTCATCCCCAGAGGTATTCTGCATATTCCTCTCCTCGCACTCAGCACTCAGGTGTCGTACAGCCGTTTGTATGCTTGATGGCTGTTCTCCTTGATGGCTTGCTATCAGGGGACAACGACTGTGACTTGTTCATCATTCTGTCTTCAGCACACCCACCCAGCTCAGGGCCTGCCACATAATAAGTGCTCAGCAAATGTTTGCTAAATGGTTGAGTCTAGATGAAGGAAAAACTTGAAGTAGTTCAGAGCAGGTTGACAACTTTGGCTACAAGTTCAGCAGCAGGGGAGGCTAAAGGGGTTTGTTTTTTCTGTTGGTTATTATCAGAGGCTTTTGAGGAAGACTGTGACAGAATCCAGGCTTCTGGTCAGTGACGGAGCACCATCTGTCATTGAGACAGAGGTACAACAGTTTCTTCCACTTTCATTCTCTAAAGAAATGTGAATTCTGGAGAGAAAATGGAGCTGTGGGGATGGCTAGGCCCACCCCGCCCTACTGTGGAAGAGGAGGCAGGCCTAGGGGTGAAGGGGTAGTGTGAAGTTCCCGAGTTGGTTGGTTGGAGGCACAGCTGGGGCTAGAATCTGGTGGTCAGACCATAGGAGCAGGATGGATTTGAGGAATATCAGCTAGGAGGCCACAGGATGGGGTCTTTTGGAGACCAGATGACCAAGGAGTCAAAAAGAAAGAGGTGAAATGCACTGAGGAGCCTGAGTCAACAGCTGGCCAAATGAGGGTTGGAGGTAGTCATGGTCTGGGAGTGCCTCACGGAATGGTAGGGAGCTGTGAGCCCTCACTTGAGCTTATTCACCTCAGAGTGGAACTGGGAGCAGAAATGCGATCAGCAGCAGTAGCACCTGTGACAGTATAACCTTCTTCAGAAGCTGAGAACAGGAGTGGGCTGGTTATCCAGAAACCCAAAATGGCCTTCAATTCTGCATTTATTTTTAGCAAAATTCTTCTCAGGCACATTAGGTTTTTGAATGTCATTGTCATGGTCTGCTCCATCTTTCAGTGTAGAAATGGTACAGAAATTTTTTTCTACTATTCAACTCCTTTTTTAAAAAGATTTATTTATTTCTTTGAAAATCAGAGTTACACAGAGAGAGGAGAGACAGAGAAAGAGACAGAGGTCTTCCATCTGATGGTTCACTCCCCAGTTGGCTGCAATGGCCAGAGCTGCGCCCATCCAAAGCCGGGAGCCAGGAGCTTCTTCCGGGTCTCTCTCATGAGTGCAGGGGCCCAAGCACTTGGGCTATCTTCTGCTGCTTTCCCAGGCCATTGCAGAGAACTGGATGGGAAGTGTAGCAGCCGGGTCTCAAACCGGTACCTTTAACTCCTTCTTAATGGAATATTTAGAGCTGGAATCAGCCTTGAATGTGGTGTCATATAGCTGCAGCCAAATGTAATTTTAATAATATCAAAGTTGGAAGTCCAGAAAAATACCATCCTAGAGTGATTCTCAAAAGAGAGGTCCCACTAACCCAGGTAGTTTTAAAGAGGATGAAGGGATTCCAAGAGAGGAAGTAAAAGAAGAAGGGTTTAATTTTTGTTGTAAGTGACTTGTCCTTTGCCAGAGCCTTAGGTAAGCCTGAAAGGATTCCTTGGAGAATTGTCCCCTACTCCTACCCCGATTTGAAGAGCCGAGTATGCTAGTTTCTCAGAATCTCTCTCTGACAATAAAAGGCTCCATTGCTTTATCTGTGATATTAATATAATTTGCATTAACTAATGTATAATATCTAATGTATATGTGTTACATTTACATTGAATACATAAATACTTGTCTACTTATTAATTAAATATATAAATACTTATATTCTAGATTTGGATGAACATCCACACTGTTTACATGATACAAGGCCACGCCTCATTATTCAACAGTGCAGCTAAAACATTAGTGCCAATTTTTATAACGTCCTGGCTTCTGCCATTTAGCAAAAGCTCTGCAAGAGGAAACATTATCAGGAAAGTTTGCTCAAAGTCTTAGAATCCCACCTCATCCTCTAAAAGCTGCCCTATGCCAGACTAGCAAAGAACTTACTGTCATACGCTTTTTTTTTTTTTTTTTTTAAGATTTATTTATTTGAAAGAGTTACAGAGAGGCAGGGGCAGAGGCAGAGAGAGAGACAGACAGACAGATCTTCCATCTGCTGGTTCACTCCCCAATTAGCTGCAACGGCTGGAGCTGTGCCAATCTATAAAGCAGGAGCATCTTCTGGGTCTCCCACCTGGGCGTGGGCCATCTTCCACTGCCTTCCCAAGCCATAGCAGAGAGCTGGATCAGAAGTAGAGCAGCTGGGACCCAAACCAGTGCCCATATGGGATGCCGGCACTGCAGGTAGCAGCTCTACCCGCTACACCACAGTGCCAACCCCTGTCATATGCTTTTGAAAACTTAATTGTCAACAAGCAGTCATCTAGCCTTCACCTGATACCCACCATAATGTTCACATCAGTTGCTTACTTGGCAGAGGATTTTACAGCTTCTGGGGTGTTTCCACATCCTTGATTTCGTTTGATTCTTGTGACAGCTTAGTGTAGAAGTCAGCCGTGACCTCACTCTAAGGACTCTTGTTGGCTCAGAAGACATTTAGGATGCCCTGCCTTAGCTCGCAGAGAGTCTGGGAGTGCGGATGGTCAGTGCACCACTTCACTGTGGTGACACTGGTATCTTGTATCAGAGTGCCAATTTGAGTTTTGGTTATTCCACTTCCCATCCAGCTCCCTGCTAATGCACCTGGGAAGGCAGCAGATGATGGCTCAAATAGTTGGGCCCCTGCCACCCATGTGGGAGATCCAAATGGAGTTCCTGGCTCCTGAATTCAGCCTGACCCAACTCTGGCTGTTTTGGCCATTTGGGGAGTGAAACAGTAACTCTCATTCTCCCTCTCCCCCTCCCCCTCCTCCTCTTCCTCTCTCATTTTACCTTTTATTTATTTATTTATTTATTTAGACAGGCATAGTGGATAGAGAGAGAGACAGAGAGAAAGGTCTTCCTTTTTTGCCGTTGGTTCACCTTCCAATGGCCGCCACGGCTGGCGCGCTGCGGCCGGCGCACCGCGCTGATCCGAAGCCAGGAGCCAGGTGCTTCTCCTGGTCTCCCATGAGGTGCAGGGCCCAAGGACTTGGGCCATCCTCCACTGCCTTCCCTGGCCACAGCAGAGAGCTGGCCTGGAAGAGGGGCAACTGGGAAAGAATCCGGTGCCCCGACCGGGACTAGAACCCAGTGTGCTGGCGCCGCTAGCTGGAGGATTATCCTATTGAGCTGCGGCGCTGGCCTCATTTTACCTTTTAAATACATAAATATATGTTTTTTTAATAAAGGAAAAGTCTGGGAAGAAGAGGTGGGTGGCGAATCAGTGAACCTTTGAGTGCTAAACTGAGAGGACCCATCCCCAAGAGGGCAGGAAGTTAGAACAGAAGCAGCATGAGGAGTTGGAGAAGTGGCAAGTAGCTTTGATAAAGCAGATGGGGTTTTGGCGGGGTCTTGTCTTACTTTCATTTTTTCATCAGTGAATATTAAGGTCCTAGTGTAATTTTAGGAATACAGTGACATAAAAAATAAGGAAGGTGCCTATTTTCATGATGCTGACTCTCTAATAGAGGGGAAACAGGTAATACATGACTGAACAAGGAATTCATATAAGTGCTATGAAGCCAGTAAAACAGGATTACTTTGGATTAGGTGGTCAAAGAAGACCTCTCTGAGGAGATGGCTTTTGAATTAATAGTTTAGTCATTAGAAGCATCTAGTTGCTCTAGGATTTTGTAGGTAGAGCATGCCAAGCGCAAGCCACCAGTGCAGTGACATAAAGTGGCAATGTGCACAGCATGTTGGAGAACTGAAACAAAACCCCTGTGTCTTGAGTAGAGTGGCTGAGCAGGAGAATGTGACCAGATAAGGTGGGAAGCACAAGGGATTATAGGAGTTAGAACAGTATAAAGCAGCATAAGTTAGCTCAGTGTCTGGCAAGCTTTTCAGAATCTCATGAAGGTTGCCTTTATGTTTCCTTCTGTAGCCTGGATGGAGGTGTACACAGGGACCTGACTCGAGTACCTCTCCCCAGCCAACTGTACAACTGGGCTGCACCAGAAGTGATCTTACAGAAGGCAGCCACGGTGAAGTCAGACATCTACAGCTTCTCTATGATCATACAGGAGATTTTAACAGGTGATAAAGGTGCACGTTGATGGTTGACCAAAGTCCTTATTTGTAAGTTGGGTTTCTTCCCACCAGGAGCCAGTTTTATGAAAACATAGGACTTTAAAAAAAAAAAAGATTTCTTAAAGGAAACCTCTCTGTGTTCATGGAAAATAAACAATGATGTCTCAGAAAACTTTCCCTTTTAGCTTTTAAGACTCAAGAAAGCACACTCATCTGCTTGTTAATGAGAATGCATTTAATTCAAGCTAAATTTTTAAATTCAATATTGATGACCATGCTTAGGGATCATAAGGTACCCCTTAAGCATTTGTAAATGAGAAGAAAAGATTGGTGTCAGGCCAGTGCCGTGGTTCACTAGGCTAATCCTCCACCTGTGGCACCGGCACCCTGGGTTCTAGTCCTGGTTGGGGCACTGGATTCTGTTCCGGTTGCTCCTCTTGCAGTCCAGTTCTCTGCTGTGGCCCGGGAAGGCAGTGGAGGATGGCCCAAGTGCTTGGGCCCTGCACCCGCATGGGAGACCAGGAGAAGCACCTGGCTCCTGGCTTCGGATCAGCACAGCACGCCAGCCGTAGCGGCCATTGGAGGGTGAACCAACGGCAAAAGGAAGACCTTTCTCTCTGTCTCTCTCTCTCTCACTATCTAACTCTGTCTGTCAAATTAAAAAAAGAAAAAAGATTGGTGTCTGAGTAGTAAACTATGAAATTAAACACCCTGAGGGCCTAGAAAGTGTATATTAATGATGCTTAAAAGAAATGAACCAAACCTACATAACTTTATAGTGTGAAGAAAATAGCTCCATATCTGGAGACAGGACTCCTTCAGCAGAGGGATATGCACACATACAGAGAGTAAATGAGCAAGAGCCATTTCATGGTGTGTACAGGCCCACAAGCCAGTCACTTTCCATGAGATGAATGTATTGGGCTACCAGCTTAATGCTATGTAACATTCCCTGTACCAAGGTCTGCCTATGTAAAGATGATACTGAGGCTACTCTGTCCTATCTCTGTGGCAGGGAATTCCTGGCAAGTGGGTTCTCATTCGTGATTGGGCTTTTAGGTAGTTTTTTTTTTTTTAGCTTTTTATTTATTTATTTGACAGGTAGAGTTACAGACAGTGAGAGAGAGAGAGAGAGAAAGGTCTTCCCTCCGTTGGTTCACCTCCGTTGGTTCACCTCCATTGGTTCACCCCCCCAAGTGGCCGCTACGGGCAGCGCTGTGCTGATCCGAAGCCAGGAGCCAGGTGCTTCTTCCTGGTCTCCCATGCGGGTGCAGGGGCCCAAGCATTTGGGCTATCCTCCACTGCCTTCCCGGGCCACAGCAGAAAGTTGGACTGGAAGAGGGGCAGCCGGGACTAGCCAAGTGAGCCACAGTGTCAGGCCTGCTTTTAGGTAGTTTTTACAGAGAGTTTCTTGACTAAGTTACCCAACTTTGTATGATTTTTTTTTTTTATCTTCTTTGAATGGTTTAATTTTACTCCTTCCTGTGACTTTTTCCTTACAGACAACGTACCTTGGAATGGTTTAGATGGCTCGGTTATTAAAGAAGCTGTAGTCTTGGGAAATTATTTAGAAGCAGATGTCAGGCTTCCGAAACCTTACTATGATATCGTTAAGTCAGGCATCCAGGTCAGGCAGAAAGACCGAACTATGAATCTTCAAGATATCCAGTACATTCTGAAGAACGACTTAAAGGCAAGTCCTGAAGCTTTTGAAATTTTATTTCTGCTCACCTATCCAGGGGAATGGGGAGTTGGAGACCAAGTTGTAAGGAGTTTTGGAAATCCTTATTTTATGATTCCCTTTCTGTGTTCCTGAGAAAGCCTAACAACTTGATTTAGTGTGAGTGGCAGGGGATTGAGTAGTGGATCTGGGGAGGTTCAACACATAGTGGGGACTCTCTGTGGGGACATAGTAGAGATTCAGTGAATGGTAGCAGTTATCACTTTCAAGATACTGGTAATGACAAGAAATCAGTTAATTAGGATAGGACTACAATCTACCCAACAGAGTAAGAGGGAATTTTGTCTGTACTTTGGTTACTAAACAACAACACTAGTGACATCCGGATGACAACAGATGTATCCTTTTTTTTTTTTTTTTTTTTTGATTTTTAAAATTTTTTACAAACCCTTGTGTCAAGGGCTTTCAAAAGATCACAGCAAGGGAGCTGCTCTGCTACATACAAAACCCCGACAGTTGTATCCTTGACAATACCTGCTGTGTTATAGGAATTTATTGGAGTACAGAGAACTCAACCAACTGAGAGCCCCAGGGTGGAGAGATATGAACCTCATCCTGATGTCTATCTAGGACTGACTTCAGAACATCCAAAAGACACCCTTGACTTGGAAATCAAAGAATTGAAAGAAATGGGTATGGCCTTAATTCACAACTTAAGCGTCTCTCTTTTTTTATTTTTAAGATTTATTTATTTATTTGAAAGTCAGAGTTACACAGAAAGAGGAGAGGCAGAGAGAGAGAGAGAGAGAGGTCTTCCATCCGCTGGTTCACTCCCCAGTTGGCCGCAACGGCTGAAGCCAGGAACCAGGAGCTTCTTCCTGGTCTCCCATGCAGGTGCAGGGGCCCAAGGGCTCGGGCCATCTTCTACTGCTTTTGTAGGCCATAGCAGAGAGCTGGACAGAAAGTGGAGCAGCCAGGACTCGAACCGGTGCCCGTATGGGATGCCAGCACTGGAGACAGCGGCTTTACCCACTATGCCACAGTGCCAGCCCCCCTTTCTTTTTTTAAGATTGATTTATTCAAAAGGCATAGTTACAGAGAGAGAGGGAGAGAGAGAGAGAGAGAGAGAGATCTTCCATCTGTTCGTTCACCCCCAAATGACTGCCATGGCCGGAGCTGGTCCAGGTCGAAGCCAGGAGCCAGGAGCTTCTTCCACGTCTCCTATGTGGGTGCAGGGGCCCAAGGACTTGGGCCATCTTCTGCTGCTTTCCCAGGTGCATTAGCAGGGAGCTAGATCAGAAGTGGAGCAGCCGGGACTTGAACTGGCACCCATATGGGATGCTGGCGCAGCATGAGGCAGCTTTACCTATTATGCTACAGCACCAGCCCCTTAAGCATCATTTTGACAGAGTGTGTTCTTAGAGTCACATAAGCTGTAACTAATTGACTCCTCCAAACTGTACGTGTAACTTACACTGGGGGAAAAAATGGATGCCTTAGGAAGAAATCAAGATCCATATGATGCCTGAGTTTGATTCAGAACTAAGTAGTAATGATGAGTTTATTTCTAGCATAATTATTCAGAAGCTTATCTAATTACTTGTCAAGTAAAAATTAATTTTAAAATTTAAAACTACCGTGTGCCGGCGCCGCGGCTCACTAGGCTAATCCTCCACCTAGCGGCGCCGGCACACCAGATTCTAGTCCTGGTCGGGGCGCCAGATTCTGTCCCAGGTGCCCCTCTTCCAGGCCAGCTCTCTGCTGTGGCCAGGGAGTGCAGTGGAGGATGGCCCAAGTGCTTGGGCCCTGCACCCCATGGGAGACCAGGAGAAGCACCTGGCTCCTGCCATTGGATCAGCGCGGTGTGCTGGGCGCAGCGCGCCGGCCGCGGCGGCCATTGGAGGGTGAACCAACAGCAAAGGAAGACCTTTCTCTGTGTCTCTCTCACTGTCCACTCTGCCTGTCAAAAAAAAAAAATACTGTGTGCTCATTTCAGAAAATTTAAAACAGTACAAAGAAGAAAATTACCATTTTAATTCCACCTCCTTGAAAAAATCTGTTAACATTTTGGTGTTTCCTTCCTGCTTTATAGCTTTTTAGCACATTTGGAAATTTTAGAACGCAGAGCTAGAAAGGACTTTGCAATATTCAGACTTAATGGCCCCATTCTACAGATGAAGAAAACTAAGGAGGATATGATCTGCTTAGAATCCCAGAGCTTGTTACAGAACAGGAATCAGGGCTTCCAATTCCAGCCAAATGGTCATTCACTCACCCACACTTTGACAGAGATGGAGGCCTTGAGTGGACCCTTCAAGCTCTTATTACTTTGGTTCCTTCATCCCATTCTCTGCAAATTGTGTACCTCTAGATGGTTAGTCCTGGCATTGATTTTCAGTTATTTATTCCTGCTCTGATGCAGAAAGTGAGATCCTGGATCTGCTGGTTTATTCCCCAAATGGCTTCCATAGACAAGTCTCAGCCAGGCTGAAGCCAGGAGCTGGGAACTCCACCTGGATCTCTCACGTGGGTAGCAGGAACCCAGATACTTAGATCATCTTCTGCTGCCTTCCCAGGCACGTTAGCAGGGAACTGGATGGGAAATAGAACAGCCAGGACCCAAGCGACACTCCAGCGTAGGATTCGCGTGCTTCAGGTGGTAGCTTAACCTACTGTGCCACAACCACGACCCTTCTCAATTGCTTTTATCAGGTGATCACCAAGAGCATAACTTCACCTGGTGTAGTCAAACCCCTTTGTGTGTGAAGAAAGTTATGAAGGTAGTGTTTAATATTCAGGGGCCTGCAGTTCACATGTACTGACAGTTATGAATGTTTTGAGCACATCGTAAATGAAGCTTAGAATATTTCCCTGAGGGTTTGACTCCACTGCTGCCTTTTTTTTTTTTTTTTTTTTTTTTGACAGGCAGAGTTAGACAGTGAGAGAGACAGAGAGAAAGGTCTTCCTTCTGTTGGTTCACCCCCCAAATGGCCGCTATGGCTGGCGCACTGCGGCTGGCGCACTGCGCAGATCTGAAGCCAGGAGCCAGGTGCTTCCTCCTGGTCTCCCATGCGGGTGCAGGGCCCAAGGGCCTGGGCCATCCTCCACTGCCCTCCCGGGCTACAGCAGAGTACTGCTGCCTCCTTTTGCCCTGCCTTGTGCCCCCAGTTTCTGCTTCATCCCATGTCTAAGTGGGAAACTTCCTTTCAGTTAGAAATGCTGGTTTACCCTCTGATGGGTTTATGCAGTCGTCTAGACAGCCAGGAAGGGAGCATTCTTGTGCTTCTTGACCAGAAAGCTGAGGCTGCTTAGCTGCTGAATGTGAACACTGTAATCAGTTGCTTGTCTTTTTTTCAACAGGCAGTCCACTTCATTCACCAAGGGGTCACTCTTCTCCCACTGAGGAAGCCACATTGGATCCTGTGACCCCAGAACCAAGTGTGATGGCCCAGGAGGCTGTGCATCAGCCTGCTCCTTCTCTTGCTCATTTGGTGGCAGAAGAGGCGAGGAGCCCCAGCACCAGTCAGGCGAGCCTCTGCAGCTTCGAAATCAATGAAATCTACTCAGGCTGTTTGAACCTGGGAGATGACAAAGAGGAAGAGACCCCAGGAGCTGCTTCATCTCCTGAGGGGGAGAGACCAAACCAGGCAGACGAACTGCAATCCATGGAGGAAGAGTTGGATAAGATGGAGAGAGAGGCATACTGTTTGTGTGCTGACAAGAGCTCTTCAGAGACTGACCCAGAGCTCTCCTTTGGGGACTGGGACTGGCAGAATGACTCACTCAGTTCGCCCAGCCTCCCTGAGTCAACCAGAGAAGTGCAGGGCCCTGTGAGCAACAGGTCCATGACTGAAGAGTACATCAGTAAGTGTGTCCTGAACCTGAAGATCGCACAGACACTGATGCACCAGAGTGCTGATCTGCTGAGGGATACCCAGCAGGAAATAGGTCAGCTGGAGGTGATGCATAACGAGCAGGAGGAGTGCAGGTCTCTGTGGGAAGCTTCACGAGAATTTGCAAATGTCTGTCGCTCACCTTCAGCCCTGGGCCCTCCAGCTCCAAGTTACATTCCTCCTGCCATGCATCTGTCAGGGGGCCAGCAGCCAGACACCAGGGGCAGTTGCCTAACCCTAGCAAGGTCTCCAAGAACAGCGAGAGATTTTCAGGGAGGACATTTTGGCAAAAGGCCCAGAAAAAGAAGTGGCTGTGACTGGAAACCTCTCACCCAAGTTTCTGAAGAAAGTTCTGGGCATCAGTCAGAGACAAGTCATCAGGTAAAGTTACACAGGAGGAAGGGGAGCCTAAGCAGTACTCCCAGCTGGGTTCAGCATTGGCCTTGCCCTGTGTGCAGGGTCTGATGTGTAAATGCAAGCAGTTCATAGCAAGGCCCTCTTACCTTTGGGAAATAAGGCCTTCAGGATGGATTTTTCAACGTAGATGCACTCTACCTTCCATGCCAAATCCTGTCCTCTGTAAATTTATATGGCTCACTTCAGGAGATGCAATTTTACAGGTCAAAATGATCAAATAATGGGATTTTCACATTTTCACATGCAAAGTATCTTGGGCAGTTATTAATTTCCATTTTAAATTGCTTATTCATCCATTTACTCACTCAACACACATAGAGCCAGCGGCTATAAATATAATGAATAAGCCACAAGCTCTGCCCATAAGTAGCTCAAATGCCAGTGTAGGACTGAGGACCCGAGTGATCAAAGATGCCTTAGAAGAGCTGAGCAGACGCCATGGGAGCTGACCTGAGTGACTTGGCTAGAGGCTTAGTGAGATTGTAGGGTGTCTCCCTGAGAGTGCCTTTAGGACAGGGCCTAGATCTTACTCTGCGTTCCGTCATCCAGCATGAGGCCTAACACATACATAGAAGTACTTGATAAGTGGTCACTGACAGAATGAGGGAATGAATGACTTTGAACAGGCTCATATGTAGAATGATGGCTGCCTCTCAGATCAGAATTTTGGAGCTGGAAGACTCTCCATACGTGGATCAACCCTATAATTTTAGAGCATTAAGCTCAAGTTTGGTGATGGAAACTTGCCATGGTCTAGTGGTGTTACCGAGGTGGGAGTGGAAAGGAGAGGACTACTCTGTTGGAGGGAAGATTCTGTGCTCCCTTAGAATTCTCATGGTCAGGCATTTGACAGGGTTCACCTGGGCAGTTCTATTCCACATGGCATTGGCTGAGGGTACTTGCTCAGTTGCATTCAGCTGGAGGTTGGGCTGGAGGCAAGAAGGTCCAAAGAAGTCCTTACTCACATGTCTGATATCTTGAGCTCTTCCATGTGGCCTCTGTCTCTGCACTTGGTTTCTCATCATTCCACAAGTAGTCCCAGCCAAGCTTCTCCATAGCGTGACAGCTGGCTTTCTAAATGAAAGCTAAAACTGCCAGGCCTCTTAAAAGCTAGTCCTGACTATAGGACAGTGTCACTTCTGCTGCTTTCTGATGGGCAAAGAAAATCATGAGGCCATCCTAGGAACAAGGGGAGGGAACTAAGCTCCAGCTGCCGATGGGACAAGTGGCAGGGCAGACAGGGAGGGAAGGAGTTGATGGCAGCCATCATTGGAAACCCTTTACCAGTACATGTGACTGTACCAAACAATTACACTGTGTTTATTTTTTCCTTAAAAAGTAACCCTCTCTTTCTAGCATCAAAATGGAACATTAAGCATTGCCACAGAAGTGAATTTTTCAGACAATTAAAATGCATTCCTTTAATTTCATAATTATTAAATGTTTTAATTATACTGAATGCAAACATTACAGACTTCCAATCATTCTAAACGTCTATTCTAAATACATTTTATATGCTAAGTTACCCTAACCTTTCCTTGGTGACAGTGGCATTTTTCTGAACATCTGCTACTATGAGTTCCATGATACAGTGCTGTCTTCAGTTCCTTCTGAGGAATGTTAGCCCACATAAAAAGGCCTCTGGAGCTCGTATGCCAGGGAGCTTGTGATAATTTTTTATGCATCCCTCCCTTTTTTGGGTGGTGGTGGTGGTATTTATTTGAAAGGCAGAGTGACAGAGAGGGACAGACACCCTGGGAGATTTTCTCTCTACTGATTCACTCCCCAAATGCCCTCAATTGCTAGGGGTAGGCCAGGCAAAAGATGGGAGCCCAGAACACCCAGCTCCTCCACTTCTGATTCAGCTTCCTGCTCATGTATACGTTATGAGGCAGCAGTGATGACTTAAGTACTTAGGTCTCTGCCACCCATATGGGAGACTCAGAAGGAGTTTTAGGCTCCTGGCTTTGGCCTGGTCCAGCCCTGCCTGTTGTTGGCATTTGGGGAGTGAAGCATCAGATGGAAGATCTTTGTCTTTCTGCCTTTGAAATTAAAAAATTCAAAAAAAATTTTTTTAAATCATGTTGAAATTGGAATAAACATCTAAAAGTCTTTTTTGAACAGAAGGTACAGAATTTCATTTATTTTACTTCTTTTGTTCCAGAGTATTATAGCTTTCATTTTATTGTGTTTTATTTTCATAGCATCCTTACTGGTGAGTACTGTCCTGTTTTATGAGTAAGGAAGGAAACTCTAGTTTCCTTAGGTTATTTCCTTAGGTTATTCTGAGTAAAGCTTAGACTAGACTCCAAAGCTCAGGGTTCCTGCTACAGAGATTTGTGGCCTTCATATTAACGGTGCGGGGGAGTGTGATGCTCAGGAATGTGTTTGAATTTTGATTTCTATCTTGTCTGTTCCTTGTCTCTGTGCATGCTTTCCTGACTGGGTTCCTGCAGGCCAGCATTTCTGGGTAAGGGCCACCAGGTGAGAGATGGGCTTGTAGACAAGAAGTGTGTAAGGGAAGTCATGTTGGTAGGTCTGGCTGCTTACACATGTTTAATAAGCGTGGCTCTGGAAATAGAGAGTGAGAGTGAAGAGAAAGAGAATTCCCTTATCAGAGCACTAAAATGTAATTGTTTTTTAAACAGACTACTCTTGGTGGCTCTGGGAAAGACAATACAGGTGAGCAGTTTCAGCACACTGAAGGAGCCAAGGTCAGTTTGGACAGAAGCCGAAACCAAAGTACTAGTAGGTGGGTCAACATTTTATTATCCTTTGTGTTGTCATGCATTAGACTCCATGTGACCTGGAGGCCCCTTAATGATCTTCATATGTCTTGACAAGGGACTGTGAGTGACAAACAGCAATGCAGAAACAGCTCTTGTCAGGCTCTCTGCTAAGTGATGGGGTAGAGCAGTGCAGTGGAAACTTGTAGGCAACTTTTTTTTTTTTTTTTGACAGGCAGAGTGGACAGTGAGAGAGAGAGAGAGAGAGAAAGGTCTTCCTTTTGCCGTTGGTTCACCCTCCAATGGCCGCTGCGGCTGGTGCACTGCGGCCGGTGCACTGCGCTGATCCGGAGCCAAGAGCCAGGTGCTTCTCCTGATCTCCTGTGCGGGTGCAGGGCCCAAGCACTTGGGCCATCCTCCACTGCACTCCCTGGCCACAGCAGAGAGCTGGCCTGGAAGAGGGGCAACCGGGACTAGAACCAGGTGCGCCGGTGCCACATGGCAGAGGATTAGCCTATTGAGCCATGTTGCCGGCCTTGTAGGCAACTTCTAAGATAAAGTTGCTGGCAGGTTAATCAGACAGAACTCATCATCTGTCAAAAGCAAAGAATGTTGCCTTTCCAAAACTGCCCAAATAGTTTGTGGTTTTTTTTGTTTTAAATAAAAAGAAATGTCAGGTACTGCATTTTCCAGTCCTCCAGAAACCAAACTAATTGGAAACCAAGGTGGTTTAAAGTAAGCAGCATGAGGCCGGCGCTGCAATAGCTCAATAGGCTAATCCTCCACCTGTGGTGCCGGCACACCGGGTTCTAGTCCCGGTCGGGGCGCCGGATTCTGTCCCGGTTGCTCCTCTTCCAGTCCAGCTCTCTGCTGTGGCCAGGGAGTGCAGTGGAGGATGGCCCAAATGCTTGGGCCCTGCACCCCATGGGATCCAGGAGAAGCACCTGGCTCCTGGCTTCGGATCAGCGCGGTGCACCGGCCGCAGCAGCCATTGGGGGGGTGAACCAATATAAAGAGTAATCAGCTCAGTTATTTCTTCTCATTTTGAGTTTTAATTCTCACACCAGATCCTTGTTATCCAGTAGAAGACAAAATATTGTTGAAATAAAGGCTTTTGTGTGTGTGTGTGTGTGTATATATATATATATATATATATAAAGACACAGATGCTTCCCTAACTGCTCCTATGAATGTTGTCAGTTCTGCTGTTATTAGGTTGCTGGTGACCCCAGCTGGGAAAATGTAAGTCTAATACAAAATGACATAAAGGAAGCTACATGTAGGCAGTTTTATATTTTGATTTTTTACTGTAAGAAGATGAGCATTATCCTGTTATTTTTTTTTTAAAAAGCTCACACACTGTAAATTTTCTTTCAAAATGGTTGCATTTCTCCCATTGTTGAATTTTATGTTGTTTCATTCTTATTCTATATGAACAGGGCCACAGTGACTTACAAATAAAGCTTTTTCTGTATATTTTTTTGCTTTATGTCCTCAGAATACATTCTCAGAAGCAGAATTAACGGGTCAAAGGGTTTGAGCATCTTAAAGATTCCTGATAGCTCTGGCCAAATAAGCTAGTGAGCTGGGGAGTTTGGCATTCTAGCAGGGAGTTTATGTATATGCCACAGAGAGTATTTTTGAAGAGTTAGCTTAGTAGATAAAAAGTATAAATAATCATGAGACATTTAGAGGAAAAAAGCCTCCCTAACTTTGCAGATGATGAAGCTTTGGTCCAGAGAGATTGATGTTTGCTGTTGTCAGACAGCTACCCTAGCACCATGTCAGGTCTAGAACTTAGTGAGACTGGATTGGCTGTAGATCTCTGAATGTTCTTCAGGATGCCTGGTGCCTTAGGAGCTTCTTTACAAATATTAGCTGTTGTGCCATCACTGATATGCAGGTGGGCCCGTTACCAGATAATTCTTGTGGGAGGGCAGGAACAGAACCTTCACCTGAGTCATCACCTGTGGTTTGTGGCATTTGGGGGGAGGAGGGGCAGAGGGAGCACTCAACAGGGACTCCCAGGATCAGGATTCTGTCTGGTAAAACTTCCTTTCAGTTGTGGGTTTCTTCTACTTCTGAAAATGTTCCAATAGCACTTTTAGAATCATGAAATGTAAACTTGCAACCTGAAAGAAACCTTAAGAGATCTTCCAGCTAAGTGTTTTCATTTCTTAGCCAAGGAGGGTCTAGAGAGTTGAATGCCCAAGCCAAAGGCACACAACTAAATAGTGCATTCTTCACTGTGTCAAGCCACCCACGAGGAGCTTCTGGATCCCCCAGCCCTAGCCAGGACTCTACCAAGTAAGGAACCTTGCGGGATTGGGGAGTGGCGTTGTTGTTTTGGTGGCGGTGGTCTTACGCTCTCTGGTGGTGGGAAGCAGTCTATGCAACTCCTAAGACTTGCTCCTAGAATAAGGGAGTGGTTTCTGTGGATGGTCTTTTGAGTTCCACTAGGAACTTGAATAAACTGATGAGTTTGTATCCATTTCATTCTCTTGCCCCCTCCCCCAAAAAGTATTAGTGTGGAAGCTGTGACTAATGAAATCTGTAATGCAAAGTCAAGAAATGAAGATGATGGAAAGGTACACTTAAAATGGAAAAGTGAGTATAAAATTGTGAATCTTGCTAGTCAAAATGAAGCTTAAGGTGCATTTCTAACATAACTGATACCTGTAAGTACAATAAAACTCTTATTGCATTGTGTAAACTCATAGCTACATTTGCTCAGATTCTTTTCTTCTATATTCTATTTTAAAAGCAAAATCCTACTGATTACAAACTGCTGAAGGGAAATGCTTTTTTCATTTCTGGACTTTATAGGAAATATTTGTATCATAAACAAATGCAGATTATATAACAAGTATAATAAGATAAAACATCATATAGATTTTTTAAAAATATTTATTTATTTAAGAGGTAGAGTTACAGATAGTGAGAGGGAGAGACAGAGAGAAAGGTCTTCCTTCCGTTGGTTCACTCCCCAGTGGCCTCAACGGCTGGAGCTGTGCAATCCGGAGCCCGGAGCCAGGAGCCAGGAGCTTCTTCCTGATCTCCCACGCGGGTGCAGGGGCCCAAGCACTTGGGCCATCTTCTACTGCTTTCTCAGGCCATAGCAAAGAGCTGGATTGGAAGAGGAGCAGCCGGGACTAGAACCAGCACCCACATGGAATGCCGGCGCCGCAGGTGGAGGATTAACCTACTGCGCCATGGCACCGGCCCCATCATGTAAATTTTTTTTTATTTTGACAGAGTTATAAACAGTGAGAGAGAGAGAAAGAGAGAAAGGTCTTCCTTCCGTTGGTTCACTCCCCAAATGGCCGCCACGGCCTGCGCCCGGCCAGCCCGAAGCCAGGAGCCAGGTGCTTCTTCCTGGTCTCCCATGTGGGTGCAGGGGCCTAAGCACTTAGGCCATCCTCCACTGCCCTCCTGGGCCATAGCAGAGAGTTGGAGTGGAAGAGGAGCAACCGGGACTAGAACCCAGCACCCATATGGGATGCCAGCGCTGCAGGCGGAGTATTAACCAAGTGAGCCATGGCGCCGGCCCCATCATGTAAATATTTAACATATAACATTATTGAAGTGGAGAGTATGCAGCATCACTGTCACATAACCCGAGGGCATTACCCTTTTGTATTCATATTTTAAATTTTTTATTGAATTTTATTTGAAAAGAAGAGAGACAGAGAGATAGACATCTTTTATCTTTTGGTTCACTCCTCAAATGTCTGAAACAGCCAGGGCTGGGCCAGGCTCAAACCAGGAGCTAGAAACTCAGTCTTGGTCTCCCACATGGTGGCAGGAACCCAAGTACTTGAGCTGCCTCCCAGGGTATGCATTAGCATGGAACTGGATCAGAAGCAGAGGAGCTGGTGTTCAAACCAGATACTCTGATACAGGATACACACATCTCAGTGGCAACTTCACTGCTGTGCCAAGTGTCCACCCAACTTTTTGTTACAGAGAGAGAAAGGGAGAGAGAGAGGGAGAGAGAGAGATCATTCATCCCCTGGTTCACTCCCCAAATGACTGCTTCATCTGCGTCTCCCAGGAGGGTGCAGGGGTCCAAGAACTTGGGATATCCTCTGCTGCTTTTCCAGGGGCCTTAGCAGAGCACAGAGTCAGAAGAGAAGCATCTGGGACACCAGCCAGTACTTATTAGGGATGCTGGCATCACAGGTGGCAGTTTAACCTGCCGTACCACAACGCTGGCACCTTATCTTGTAAACTTAAAAGGAGACAATGTCTACTTTTTTAATACTAGTGCTAAGTGACATTAGCAGAAGTATAGTACATCTTCAATGAAACTGTGTATATATGTACACACACCCCAAAGTATGAGTTTAATGAAGTCTTGAAAGCCTGAACAAGCTCAGATAGAATCCTTTCTGTTAGTCAAGACAGACTGGGAACTTCAGCTTGTCATTTTTCTTGTTAAGTCAGCAAGAAAGTTCATTTACAAGTTCTCTTTGCCTTCAACTCTGGAATTCAACAGTATAGGTTGTTATTTGGGGATCACTAACTGATGTTCCCTTCCCCTACTCTGTCATCAGTTCTCCCCTCTCCTCTCCTTCAAGCTAAGGATGGTGCGACTGTAAAAACTATCATATGAGCTACAGTAAAGTTACTTGTCTCTTTAGGATGAAAGCTTGTTTCCCCCTGGTGTTAAAAATTATTTTTTAATGCTGTTTTCTCTTGTGCCCAGTGGAAGTGGAAGCAATAGCAGAGAAAGCAGCTACTGGACAGCTCACAGTACCTCCTTGGCATCCTAGGAGTAGTTTGACCTTAGAGTGTGAGGCTGAAAACAAGCCTGATCCTCTGCTGCAACCCCCTGCTAGGGGCCCTGAGAACATGAATTGGCAGCGAGCTGTAGAGTATCACAGGGATAAGGATGAACCAGCAGGAAACAACAAGTTTGACAGATTGGACCACAGTGACTGTGACCAGCATAGCAGACAGCCTGGGCCTCGGAGCTTCACCAGTAAGTTCAGTGGAGGGAATAGGGATAGGTGAGCTTTATCAAGTTATCAGTTTTCAAAAACAGGCAAACATCTGGATTCTTTGCTTTGCTTAATCTTTTCTCCTTTCCTGCATCTCTGGGAACTTTGAATTCCATGGGAAAGCAAAATACATTTTATATCCCATTGTGCTTCCTACAGGGGAAAAAATCCAGACCCTCATGATTTTTTCTGTAACTGAAACAGAACCTTTTGTCCAAAGACAGTAAAAATAATCTCCACCTGCTGGCCCTTGTCTTGCGTCTAACCTGGCAAGAATCAAACCTTCTTTACCTGAAGGAACATGGGCCACTACTTCCTACTGTCTATTTCTTTGCATTGTATTTTCTTTTTTTTTTAAATTTTTATTTATTTATTTATTTATTTTTGACAGGCAGAGTTAGTGAGAGAGAGAGAGAGAGAGAGAGAGAGAGAAAGGTCTTCCTTCTGTTGGTTCACCCCCCAAATGGCCGCCACCGCTGGCACGCTGCGCTGATCCAAAGCCAGGAGCCAGGTGCTTCCTCCTGGTCTCCCATGCAGGTGCAGGGCCCAAGCACTTGGGCCATCCTCCACTGCCCTCTCGGGCCACAGCAGAGAGCTGGACTGGAAGAGGAGCAACTGGGACTAGAACCTGGTGCCCCAACTGGGACTATAAGCCGGGGTGCCGGCGCTACAGGCGGAGGATTAGCCAAGTGAGCCGCGGCGCCAGCCACATATTTTCAATTGGAGATACATCCACTGGCTACCAAGTCTCTGCCAGTGGAACCTAAAGATCCATGAAATTTCCTGTCATCAGTTTATAGATTACAGGTTAGAGATTTACAGGATGTATAGCTCTACCTGGTAATTTGTTTACAATCAGGTCATGGGATATGACTTCATAGTCTGTAAATCAAAGAAAAGCAAATCTGAAATTATCACTTAACCTAGGTAGAAAATCTATTGGCTTGGGTTTTCATGGTTTTTTGAATTCTTTGTCAAACATCACTTTTTTTTTTTTTTAAGACTTTATTCATTTATTTGAAAGGCAGAGTTACAGAGAGAGAGAGAGATCTTCCATCCTCTGGTTCACTCCTCAAATGGCTGCAACAGCCAGAGCTGGGCCTATCTGAAACCAGGAGCTTCACTGGGTCTCCCACATAGGTGGCAGGGGCCCAAGACCTTCAGGCCATCTTCCACTACTTTCCCAGGCCCGTTAGCAGAGAACTGGATCAGGAATGGTATAGCCGGGACTCAAACTGGTGCCCGTATGGGATGCCGGCACTGCAGGCGATGGCTCAGTGCTCTGAGCCAGAGTGCCAGTCCCAAGCATAACTCTTGAATGGGTGGGCAAAAGGGTGTATGATCCTAGGCTGCATTTTGGGGCCAGTCT
This sequence comes from Oryctolagus cuniculus, assembly GCF_051225735.1. Classification (NCBI taxonomy): domain Eukaryota; kingdom Metazoa; phylum Chordata; class Mammalia; order Lagomorpha; family Leporidae; genus Oryctolagus; species Oryctolagus cuniculus. The sequence goes on along the minus strand of NC_142883.1, from coordinate 33,935,397 downwards.
GAACTAAGTCTCCACTCTCTGGACTAAACCTAACTGATGGGGCACTGTTACCCTTGTCAGTACATATGCATCTGTGTCTTCTTTCTCATACCACCTCTTTCCCTTTGCATGGCATCCAAATGTCAGTGAATGACTTTGGCTCTGATTGTATTATTAGGTATCAGGCACCTGTCCCTTGGAGAAAATGAGCAGCCAGAGTATAGTGAAGCCTTTCAAGCAAGTTCTGAGGCATCTGTGGTCATCGAGAAGTCTTACAGTGTAAGTTATATGGCCTGGAGAGCCAAGTTGAGCCTAAGGATTGAATAAAATAAAACTAAGTTGTTAGATATTATGATACCAAGATAATATCTATACTAGTTTTTTTTGGTTGGAGTATGTGCCCTTGGGTCACTGTTAGGAATAAAGTAGTTTTTTCCTCTCTGCTTGATACTTTTTGAGTCAGTTCAACTCATTTTGTGTGTGTATCTTTGGGAAAAACACAGACTAGTGTCAGGTTCAGCTCTGGGCTACCCTTCTAGTTGGGTAGACAAGACCAAGCTCATGGCCCAGAGGTGACTAAAGTCAGATTGGCATAGAAAAGGCAAGGCTAGGATCGTGATGAGAGTGCCTTCACTTGCAAGATCCCCTAATTCAGCTCTCAACTCAGTGGAGGGCATGCTTTTGTGCCAGATGAATGTGCCTCAGTGGGATCCATGGGGCCAATCATTCACTAGCGTTTGCTGGGCAGTTAGCTTTGCTTCAGGGATTTAACATGCTCTGAGCCATAGTCCAGCCAGAAAAAAGAACCCACAATAATTAAAGATTATAAACAGCAGTGGAGAATGACACACTATATAACTACTATAGAGAAAAAATGTAAGGTCTTTCAAAGAACACAGTATCACATTTAGACATCGCATACAAACCACTCAGGGGACTATTCATTCTTCCTCTCTTGAGGGCTAGAACAACATTAAGCAGACTGGCTTGACTGGAGAAGCAGGGCCAGCAGGGCAGTGGGGAAGGTATGGGGGAAGCCAGGCTGGTTTGAGAAATTTCAGTTTGAAATGAGAGGTAAAAGGGAACAGCTGTTCAGTCACAGGGAGGGGTAGTGTCTGGCAAAAGCAGCATCCAAAAAAATAAGCCACAAAATCCCCACAAAGGGATGACCGAAGGTGGACAGAAGAACCAGTTGTCTGGTCATATGGTAGTCAGGGCCTGAACATGGTAAAATAAGCAGAAAAAAGGGGTGGGCAGAGATGCTGAAGAAATAACCTTTAACTTTTAATGTTCGATTTTTACTTTTATTTTTGATTACATTAATGTTTTATTTATTTATTTATTTATGACAGGCAGAGTTAGAGAGAGACAGAGAGAAAGGTCTTCCTTTTGCCGTTGGTTCACCCTCCAATGGCCGTCGCGGCCGGCGCACTGCAGCCGGTGCACTGCACTGATCCGAAGGCAGGAGCCAGGTGCTTCTCCTGGTCTCCCATGGGGTGCAGGGCCCAAGCACTTGGGCCATCCTCCACTGCACTCCCTGGCCACAGCAGAGAGCTGGCCTTGAAGAGGGGCAACCAGGACAGAATCCGGCGCCCCGACGGGACTAGAACCCGGTGTGCTGGCGCCACAAGGCGGAGGATTAGCCTAGTGAGCCGCGGCGCCAGCTTTAACTGTTACTTTTTAATGTTTGATTTTTACTTTTATTTTTGATTACATTAATGTTTTATTTATTTATTTGTTTATTTGTTTATTTATTTATTTATGACAGGCAGAGTTAGAGACAGAAGGGAAAGGTCTTCCTTCCATTGGTTCACCCCCAAAATGGCCATTATGGTCCGAAGCCAGGAGCCAGGTGCCTCCTCCTGGTCCCCCATGTGGGTGTAGGGCCCAAGGACTTGGGCCATCCTCCACTGCCTTCCTGGGCCAAAGCAAAGAGCTGGATTGGAAGAGGAGCAACTGGGACAGAATCCAGCGCCCCAACCGGGACTAGAATCCGGGGTGCCGGCACTGCAGGCGGAGGATCAGCCTAGTGAGCTGCGGTGCTGGCCAACATTACTGTTTTAAAAATCATGCTATGTCGCTCCCCCTCTTCGTGGAGGAACGACATAGGACCCTGCGTTGTTCTTTCGTCTGCTCGGCCCTCCCCGGGTTTGCTGCTGGTTCTTCCCGGGTTGGCTACCGTCCCTCCACCTCCGTGGAGGGGCGGGCCCCCTGCCACTTTCCCCACTTCCGCAGGGGAGCGGCACACCGCCGGCCGGCTCTCTCGGGGGCTGAACAGGTGTTCCTTCAGATAGATGTTCCTGGTGCATGTCGTCTCCTCCTTTATAGTCCTCTTCCGCCAATCCTAACTCGGCTGCCCACACGCCGAGTATGCTGCTCTCCTCCAATCAGGAGCAGGATCAGCTCCTGGAGGTCATCACTCAAGTTGGCAAGAGGCAGCTGCGTAGAAGCTGTTTTCTCCTCTCCCAGCGCCATATTGTGGGAGAGCAGATGCATAGAATAAGTCTTAATTCCAGTAACTTAGTCTAGTCCGAGTTGCTCCCAGTTGCTCCCCACAATGCTATTTCGGTGCCAGCGCCATGGTTCACTAGGCTAATCCTCCATCTTGCGGCACCGGCACACCGGGTTCTAGTCCCGGTCAGGGCGCCAGATTCTGTCCCGGTTGCCCCTCCTCCAGGCCAGCTCTCTGCTGTGGCCAGGAAGTGCAGTGGAGGATGGCCCAAGTACTTGGCCCAGCCATGGCGGCCATTGGAGGGTGAACCAACTGCAAAGGAAGACCTTTCTCTCTGTCTCTCTCTCACTGTCTACTCTGCCTGTCAAAAAAAAAAAAAAAAAAAAAAAAAAATCATGCTATTTCACTTGTCTGTAAGATGTAACACCTGAGGGACTCCCAAATTCTGAGTAACTTAAGCCTCCTATGTGTAGGATGATGTCAGTACATGGGCTGTGTGTGTACCCTTTGAGGGATCAGGGTGTTCAAATTCAGTTTCCAGCTTGAGTTGTCTAGGACCTTTCTTCTCACTTGGAATTCTAGAGCAGGAAGATCCTCTAATTCATACCCATCCTGCAGATAAGGATGCTGAGACTCAGAACTGTCATTCTGCACATTTCCTATGGCAGTTCACAGTTGCCCCACACCACTTGGAAGGCAGGCAGAGGCACGTGTGTTAACAGGCAGGAGGAGTTAGCTCAGAGTAGCTCACTGTAGTTTTGGATAAACCTGTTATCGCCACCGAATCCAGATGCAAAAGGATTTGTTTACAACTAATAGCAACTTAAAAGTGATCTCATTATTAATAGGATCGGTCTGTGCAATCATCTTGCTCACCAGAGACTTCTGAGGACATAACAGATGAATTTTTAACTCCAGACCATGAATATTTTTACTCCTCAACTGTTCGAGAAAACTTAGATCTAGAGGTAAAAATTAGAATCAGCGTAAGTTACATTTTCAGCTTTCTTTATTGCCCTATTCTTTTTAAATTATTTTTATTGAGAAAAATAGGTAGCATAGTTTCTGCTAAAATGATGGTTCCTGCATTTGTACATAAATTTGTAATTTTTAAAAAGACTTTTGTTCATGCTTCCAAATTTAAACGTCCTTCCTGTGGGAATAGAAGAGAGCTATCATTTCTCTCTGTGTCGAAGGACTGGTTTTGTGCCTGCCAAGCTTTAGTGGTGGGAGAGCTAGGATTAGAGGGTTCAGTAACAAACACAAGACTGTCCAGCACACCAGATTTTCTCAGGACTCTGCTAACCTTTGCAAGATCAAGAGTGCTGTCATCTCTAGAATGAAATACATCGGATTCTCTTATTTACTTATATAATATCTACCATACTTCCCCTCTAACCTGCCATTTTTTGGGACTTTTCACCAATATGAAAGGTGAGATAGATGAAAGGAAGGATTATGCATGTCAGTTGCAGATGATACTTGGTGCATTAAAAGCATAATTTCCATTTGGTTGTGGTTCTGAAAATTCAGTGACATCAATTTTACATTGTTAACAATCCTTTAAATATTCTGCATTTTTTTCTTTGAGTAGACTAGGATATTAAGAAATCATTAATAAAATAAACACACACACACACATACATACACACACTGAGTGGGCCTTTTATATCCATAGGTTCTACCAAACACAGATGGAAAATATTCAGGAAAAAATTATGTCCGTCCTGAACCTACACAGGCATTTTTTCTTGTTATTATTTGCTAAACACTGCAGTAGGACAACTGTTTACATAACATTTACATGTATTAAATATTGTAAGTAATCTGAAGATGATTTAAAATATGCAAGAGAATGTATGTTATATGCAAATGCGATACTGTTTTATTTAATGGACTTGAATTTCCGCAGATTTTGGTATCCCTGGGGTACTTCCTTGAAACCAGTTCTTGAGGACTATATATGAAGGATAACTCAGAGAAAACTGCACAGAGTTTAAGTGTGTGAACTTTCACAAACCGAACACACTATATATACCCAGCACCCAGATCAAGAAGCATAACATTAACAGTCCCCCAAAAGACTCTCTTGTGCTCCCTTGCAGTTACTGTATCCCCCTAAAAAGAACCATTGTTCTGCCCTCTCACCTCATAGAGTAGTTGCGCAAATGGGGTCATTTTTTTCAAACTTCTTCAGCTCATCTGATATAGCTCCCAAGAATCAAGCCATCTTTGTTGGCAGAGAATAGTAATATAAAGAGGGGAAAAGTCACATAATTCCTCCTCACAATGGGATGAAGGGAGGGCTGATTGAGGGGAATGAAGAGCACAAATAGGTACTTAATATCTGTGAAACAAGTTTGTTCTTTTTCTATGAAAGATGTGGGGTCCTTATAAAGATTCTCAAGGTTTAAGAACATCAAGAAATTCTCTTGATCTTTGGCTGATATGTCTGCCTCCAGTAAACGTTTCCTTGCTCTTCTTTCTTTTGTAGACTTCAAGTCCCATAGAAGACTTTGAAGGAGTACAAGGAACATTGGCTCAACCTCAAGTCTCTGGTAAGCCCATAGACTGATTCCGTTGAGAAGCACTTAGTTTTTTAATGTTCTGTTGAAGCACAGATGTTTAGAGCTAGAAGGGTGCTTAGAGATCAGCATGTCTAGGCGTGTTGTTTTACAGATCAGAAAGCTGAGGCTCAGTGAGATTTCCTGTTAACATGAATCTCCTGGGGCAGGTGTGTGGCACAGTATATAAGCCGCTCTCGGGACACCTGCATCCCATGTCAGGAGTGTTGGTTCCCATCATGGATGCTCTGTTTCCAATCTGGCTTCCTTCATAAATAAGAGTGTCAATTGTTAAATCAACAATGGGAGTCACTGTGCACTTACTCCCCATGTAGGATCTCTGTCCTTAAAGTGTTGTACTACACGAATTAATGGTAAAACTAGTACTCAAACAGTACTCTAGACTTTGTGTATCTGTGTGGGTGCGAACTGTTGAAATCTTTACTCAGTATATACTAAGTTGATCCTCTATATATAAAGGTAATTGAAAATGAATCTTGATGAAGAATGGGATGGGAGAGGGAGTGGGAGATGGGATGGTTGTGGGTAGGAGGGAGGTTATGGGGGAAAAGCCGCTATAATCCAAAAGTTGTACTTTCAAAATTTATATTTATTAAATAAAAGTTTTAAAAAAATCTGCTTCCTGCTAATGTGCCTGGGGAATAACAGATGATGGCTCAAGTACTTGAGTTCCTGCTACCCACATGGGAGACCCAGATGGAGCTCCTGGCTTCTGGCTTCAGCCTGACTCAGTCCTGGCTGTTGTGGCCATTTTGGGAGTGAACCAGTAGATGGAAGATATCACTCTGTCTGTCTGTCTCTGTCACTGTGCCTTTTAAATGAAGAAGTATCTTTAAAAAAAAAAAAAAATGAATCCTCTACTCCTCACTGCCTCATGACATCCACATATTTTATTACTTATATTGCCTTTTGCATTTTTATAGCATACATTGTAATAGTTGCTTTTTTTTTTTAATCTGTTGTCTTTCACTAGATTTTAGGCTCCTTGGTGGCACATTGCAGGTGCACTATCATTTTCTGATCTGATTTGAGGGATTTGTCCAAGTCATTAAACTATTTATTTATTTTTATTTTTAGTTATTTTTTAAACCCCCCCCTTTTTTTTTTGACAGGCATAGTGGACAGTGAGAGAGAGAGACAGAGAGAAAGGTCTTCCTTTTGCCGTTGGTTCACCCTCCAATGGCCGCCACGGCTGGCGTGTTGCGGCCGGTGCACCGCGCTGATCCGAAGGCAGGAGCCAGGTGCTTCTCCTGGTCTCCCATGGGGTGCAGGGCCCAAGCACTTGGGCCATCCTCCACTGTACTCCCGGGCCACAGCAGAGAGCTGGCCTTGAAGAGGGGTGACCGGGACAGAATCCGGCGCCCCGACCGGGACTGGAACCTGGTGTGCCGGCACCGCAAGGTGGAGGATTAGACTAGTGAGCCGCGGCGCCAGCCTAAACCTTATTTTTAATTAGCAAACAATAATTAATGTTTGTGGGGTACAAAGTGCTAACAGTTTTTTTTTTTAATATATTTATTTGAAGGGCAGAGTTACAGAGAAAGAGGGAGATACAGAGAGAGATTTCCACTCACTGGTCCATTCTCCAAATGGCCACAAGGGCCCTGGGCCATACTGAATCCAGGAACCTAGAACTCCATCTAGGTCTCCCTAGATGGCAGAGACCCAAGCACTTGGACCATCTTCCGCTAGGTTATCAGAGAGCTGGATCAGTACCAGAGCAGCCGGGATTTGAGCCGGTACTCCAGTATGGGATGCCAGGGTCAGGCAGTGGCTTAACCTGCTGTACCACAACACATGCTCCACAGCTAGCAAAAACTAGAAGTAGGTTTTCAGAAGGCCTAGGTTCACCATCATTCTCCTTTTCTTAGTATCATCAGCAAAGAGTTCATAACAGCTAGCAGTTCAGATTAAAATTTAGCAACCACCCTTGGGGGCCTTAGGTTCTCTATAACTTACCAAGAGTTTTCCAGTATGTAAGAAAGGAACCTTGCATCAGCAGCCAGTGATGTGGCACAAGGCAAGATATGTTTGGTCTGTCATAGACACTTTAAAAAATGTTACTTTTGCTTGTTTAAGGTATGCAAGAATCTCTTTGTGAATGACAGCTGCCTATGGTCATGTTTCAATACAGAACCCAGACAAGGGAGGAGGTCATGGACTTACTGCCTTGCCCCCACTGCACATTCTGGCTTTCACATCTAACCTGATTTGGGCCCCTGCCAGAGTGAGGAGCATTTTAAGATAACAGCTTTTAGGCCGGCGCCGCGGCTCACTAGGCTAATCCTCCGCCTAGCGGCGCTGGCACACCAGGTTCTAGTCCCGGTCGGGGCGCCGGATTCTGTCCCGGTTGCCCCTCTTCCAGGCCAGCTCTCTGCTGTGGCCAGGGAGTGCAGTGGAGGATGGCCCAAGTCCTTGGGCCCTGCACCTGCATGGGAGACCAGGATAAGTACCTGGCTCCTGCCATCGGATCAGCGTGGTGTGGCCATTGGAGGGTGAACCAACGGCAAAAGGAAGACCTTTCTCTGTCTCTCTCTCTCACTGTCCACTCTGCCTGTCAAAAAAAAAAAAAACAAAAAAAAAACAGCTTTTAGGTAAACAGTTAAATTCTCAGGATAGTATGTATTAAAAGTCTCAAGAGCCTTGCACCACCCACCTCTTCCTGAGAAGCCCCTGCCTATGACCACTTTCTGTGGGTCTGGCCTGTATATGACCATTTCACTTGTGTTTGAGGAGGGTTGAGAGGGATGGAAAAGGTATAGGGTGGATAGTTCAGAAAACTAGGGCCAGTTCAATACAAATAGCTGAAGTAACATGAAAAAGCCCTTGACTTCTCTTCCATTTCCTTCTTTTACCTCTTCTCTGCCCCCTATTTTCCACTTAGGTCTCTAATGAGTATCTCCTTGCATAGCAGGGGATGTAGTAGGGTTAAGGTGGATTCAAGTCCCATTCTGCTACTGTCTTTCTCCAGACAAGTCACTTCCCTGCCGTGCCCCATTTTCCCCTAGCATAAAATAAAGGATAGGATCAGATTCTCAAATCTCTAAAGTTCTCTCAGCTTTAAATTGTACTTACTAGGAACTACTTGATGCTTTTTAGGAGTTCGTTTTAATAGGGTCACCAGAAGAGTTACGCTGACATCTCCCCACTGGTGGGACATCAGAGCTCCTTGGTATCTGCTGAAGGTGGCACTGTTCTGGTGGGCCTTCCTAGTGCCTACCAGACCATCTGGACTGAAGGAATCCATGGGGGAGGAGTCATGAGCACTTGGAAACAGGCAAAGCTGCTCTGTCTGTTCTTCATTATAAACTAGGACAGTGCAGTGGTGAGAAGGAAAGGAGATACTGGCCCTGTCTCCTTAGTACTCAAGACCCCAGTTCGCCTCCACTCTTTAGGTATTTGATGGCCAAGAGGCACAGTTAGCGTTCTAGGAGTGTCCAAGCTAATGGTCTTTTCTATTTGAAATCTTCAATGAACAAATTCTTGGTCACAACGCCCCCTGCTGTCTGTTGACAGGAATTGGGTCAGCCTGCTTTCTTGAGAAGACAAAACGTTTGTGTCAGAACTGACTATATGGTTTTGTGGAAAGACCAGTAAATGGCCTGATTGTATTCTGTGTATCAGAATAAGGTTCTCCTCTCTGAGCAAGGGAAATAAACTTTCAGAGCAAAATCTATTTCTATACCACTCAAACCAAACCCAATTAGGGAAGCACTTTGTTTACCTAAATTATTTCTCATTCTGGACCAGACCAAGAGAAATCCTAGAGAATGAAAATAATAATCTGAGTTAACAAAAATTTAAGCAAAAAATTTTTTAAAAATTTATTCTTTCAGGTGAAGAAAAGTTCCACCTTGGAAAGAATGCTGAGACTTTGACGAGGTCTCAATTCCAGCCTATACAAAGGTATGGTCTATTAGTGTCTTACTAATAGTTACAGGCTCATAGAAGTATGTTCAATGGTGATAATTTACCCCATCTTATATAATGCTTGTCTTTTTTTAAGTGAGGAAAGAAGACTATTTTATTGTATCAGGGGTATAATTCAGTGAAGACAACATTTATAGATATCTATACTATGGCATCCCTACATTTATTATACTATATGTATATTAACTTACACATATGAGTGAAAAATGTGGTATTTAGTCCTTTTGTGCCTGGGTTATTTCACTTAGCATAATGATCTGCAATTCTATCCATTTTGTTGCAGATGTCAGGATTTCATACTTTTTTTATGGCTGAGTAATATCCATTGTGTATGTACACCACATTTTATTTATCCATTCATCCAGTGATGGACATGTGATTGGCTCCTTTTCTTTGCTATTGTGAATTGGGCTGTAATAAACATAGGAGTAAAGGTATCTTTTTTCATATGCTGCCTTCATTTCCTTTGGATATATTCTCAAAAGTAGGATGGCTAGGCCGGTGCCGCAGCTCAACAGGCTAATCCTCCGCCTTGTGGCGCCGGCACACCGGGTTCTAGTCCCGGTCGGGATGCCGGATTCTGTCCCGGTCGCCCCTCTTCAAGGCCAGCTCTCTGCTGTGGCCCGGGAGTGCAGTGGAGGATGGCCCAAGTGCTTGGGCCCTGCACCCCATGGGAGACCAGGAGAAGCACCTGGCTCCTGCCTTCGGATCAGTGCAGTGCACCGGCTGCAGTGCGCCGGCCGCGACGGCCATTGGAGGGTGAACCAACGGCAAAAGGAAGACCTTTCTCTCTGTCTCTCTCTCTCTTTCACTGTCCACTCTGCCTGTCGAAAAAAAAAAGTAGGATGGCTGGGTCATATGGTAGATCTATTTTTAGTTTTTTGAGGAATTTCCATACTGCTTTCCATAATGGCTGTACTAATTTGCATTCCTACCAACAGTATATAAAGGTTCTTTTTCTCCATCTCCTTGCCAGCATTTGTTATTTTTTGATTTTTTGATAATAGCCATTCTAACTAGAGTAAGATGAAACCTGATTCCCTGATAGCTAATGATACTGAGCATTTTTAAAATGTATTTGTTGGCCATTTGTATTTCTCCTTTTGAAAAATGTCTATTCAAATTCTTTGCCCATTTATTAACTGGATTGTTTGTTTTGTTGTTGAATTTCTTTTGTGCCATTATGTCCATATTCTGGATATTAATCCTTTATCAGATGCATGCTTGCAAATATTTTCCCTCATTCTGTTGGTTGTCTGCTAATTCTGTTGATCGTTTCCTTTGCTGTGAGGAAACTGCTTACTTTGATGTAATCTCATTTGTCTGTTTTTGCTTTTATTGCCTGTGCTTTTTTTCTAAGGCTATACAGCTAGTCAATAAGGGCAGACTAGATTGTGCAGTATAACAAACAGCCCCCAAATTTTAGTTGCTTAAAACAACAAAAATTTCTTTTTGAAAAAAAGATTTATGTGTTTATTTGAAAGAGTTACAGAGAGCAAGAGACTGACAGAGAGAGTAAGAGTTTCCATCTGCTGGTTCACTCCCCAAATGGCTGCAACAGCTGGAGCTGGGCCAATTCTGAAGCCAGGAACCAGGAGCTTCTTCCAGGTCTCCCACATGAGTGCAAGGGCACAAACACTTTTGCAGGCACATTATCAGGGAGCTGGATTGTAAGTGGAGCAGCTGAGACTTGAACCAGCACCTATATGGGATGCTGGTGCTTCAGGCAGTGACTTTACCTGCTATGCCATAGCTCCAGGCCCAAGAATAAAAATTTCTTGCTTATGCTCCATGTGCATGCTCATGAGTTGGCCAAGGATGTTCTGTGCTATATTAACATCTACCAGAGACCCAGGCTGAGGGAGGCGCCGTCTTTATGCTTCCTTGATTGCTAAGTCAGGAAAAATGGAACATGGTGAATTATACATTCCCTTTTAAAAACTTCTGCCCACAAATGACTCATCACTTTCCTTCAAATTTCATTGGTTAAAATAAGTCATAGGGCCATTTATGTAAATTAAAAGGGCCAAAAGTGCTATTCATTTATGTGCTTGGAAGGAGAAAAAACATTTTGGTGAATAAAACAAAGTTACAATGCAACCTAAAATCCATGCTGTTTCTTTTCTTTTCTTTTTTTAATATTTATTTATTTGAAAGGCGGATTTACAGAGAGGCAGAGAAGGAGAAAGTCTTCCCTCTGCTGATTCACTCCCTAAATGGTCACAATGGCCAGAACTGGGCTGAACTGAAACCAGGAGGCAAGAGCTTCTTCCGGATTCAGGGGCCCAAGGACTTGGGCCATCTTCTACTGCTTTCCCAGGCCATAGCAGAGGGCTGGATCAGAAGTGGAGCAGCTGGACTCCAACTGGCGCCCATATGAGATGTCAACACGCAGGTGGCGGCTTTATCTGGCCTCCATGCTGTTACTTTTATACTGTTTGTCGCTCCCCCTCTTCGTGGAGGAACGACACTAAACCCTGCCAAGGCTTCATATCCGAGTCACGGCACCATTATGTCGCTCCCCCTCTTCATGGAGGAACGACACAGGACCCTGCGCTGTTCTTTCGTCTGCTCGGCCCTCCCCGGGTTTGCTGCTGGTTCTTCCCGGGTTGGCTACTATCCCTTCCACCTTCGTGGAAGGGCAGTTCCCCCTGGCCACATTCCCCACTTCCGCAGGGGAGCGGCACACCGCCGGCCGGCTCTCTGGGGGCTGCACAGGTGTTCCCCTTAGGTGTTCCCCTTAGATGTTCCCCTTAGATGTTCCCGGTGAATGCCGTCTCTCTCCTCCTTTATAGTCCTCCTCCGCCAATCCTAACTCGGCTGCCCACACGCCGAGTACGCTGCTCTCCAATCAGGAGCAAGTCCTACAGTTTATTGGTTGAACTGGAGGCAGCTGTGCGGAAGCTGTTTACTTCTCTCCCAGCGCCATATTGTGGGAGAGCAGATGCATAGAATAAGTCTTAAGTCCAGTAACCTAGTCTAGTCCGGATTGCTCCCCACAGATCCCCCTTTCTTTTTATTTTTGGTGTTGATACGCGCCTGTCTTCGGTGCCCCGTGGCACACACTCTGCTCTGCTTGCTAGAGTTGCCACAGGTTCTTACAAGTCCTATCAATCAGGCAAACCGAATCCGGGTCCTCTCTTCGCCATGTTGTGAGGAGGTTTTTAGGCGCTGATGCGTGCCTGTATTCGGTGCCCTGCAGCGCATGCTCTGCTCTGCCCGCAGGGGCTTACAAGCCCTAACAATCAGGCAAACCGAATCCAAGCCTTCTCATTGCCGTATTGTGGGGGAGACTTATTAGTGTTGGTTCGTGCCTATCTTCGGTGACCTGCAGCTCATACTCTGGTCGAGCTGCTTGCTGGTGCTTACCGCCTTAATCAGGCAGACCGAATCCAAGCCTCCTAATTGCTGTGTTGTGGGGAGGCCTTACTGATGTTAATTCGTGCCTGTCTTCGGTGACCTGCGGCGCATGAGCTGCTAGCCGCCCGCAGGTGCTCATCGCCTCACTTAATCAGGCAGACCGAATCCAAGCTTTCTCATTGCCATGTTGAGGGGAGGCCTTTCTATTTCTCTATTTCTCTATCTCCGGGCATTCCTATTTCCCCCATTTTACTTCTATCTTCCAGCATTCCTATTTCTCTCATTTTACTTCTGAACTTCTGTTTCTCTTATCCCCGCGGCCTCCCGGTGCCTCGCCCTGCCGGCAGCTTCACGGCTCCGCGCGGCTTCCCGGCGCCTCGCCCCGCCGGCGGCTCCGCCCCGAGGCTGCTTCTCGGCGCCTCGCCGGCTCTGAGCCGCTTCAGCCCGCACCTCTCTCATCTGCGCGGCTCGGCTTTGCACGCACACTCCGCGGTCTCTCACTAGCCCTTTCGCGTCTGAACCACGGCCTCGTGCCAGCCCCGCGTTCCCTATTTATTCACGCCCCGTGCTCTCTCTGCACGCGGCGGCTTCCGCGGGTCACACAGCGTAGCTTGCGTCTCCGCCACTAGCATTCAATCTAAGTTCCCCGGGCTAACCTGGCGAATTCAACCCAGCTCACGTTTCTGCGCCTTTCGGTCTGGCTTCCCGTCCTTTGCTCCTCAGGCTAATCTGACGGATTCCAACCTAGCTCATACGTCTTTGCTTCTGGTTTCAACTCTTCGCCCCCTATTCCCGGGCTAACTTGAGAATCCCAAAGTGGCTTTCGTTTCCGCCTTGGCCTGCCCCCCGCGGCTTCAATTTCCCTAACATTTTTCTCTACCCGGTATGTTTCCCCAAGCTTTCCTCCAACAATACTCCTCCCTCATTTCTCCTGGCCTCTCCCCACAGTCCGCATCCGAGTCTGTTTGTTCTAGCTTTCACTTTCGCTTTCGACCTTAGAGATTTCTCCCAGCTTCCCCCCCGTAGTCCGTATCTGAGTCTATGCCTAGGCTTTCAATAGCTTCTTCCGGCACCTTTTTCGTCCGGCTTTTCCCTAGGCTGTTTGCTAGTCTCTGTCTCTGGTATTTTCCCTAGGCTGTTTGCTAGTCTCTCTCTCCGATATTTTCCCAGTTCTTCCCGTTTCTTCCCTCCTAAGTTTGCTATCCGTCCTAGGTTTCCTGTCCGAGCTAGGTTTCCTATCCGAGTCATTTCTTCCCTCCTAAGTTTCCTATCCGAGTCACGGCACCATTATGTCGCTCCCCCTCTTCGTGGAGGAACGACACTAAACCCTGCCAAGGCTTCATATCCGAGTCACGGCACCATTATGTCGCTCCCCCTCTTCATGGAGGAACGACACAGGACCCTGCGCTGTTCTTTCGTCTGCTCGGCCCTCCCCGGGTTTGCTGCTGGTTCTTCCCGGGTTGGCTACTATCCCTTCCACCTCCGTGGAAGGGCAGTTCCCCCTGGCCACATTCCCCACTTCCGCAGGGGAGCGGCACACCGCCGGCCGGCTCTCTGGGGGCTGCACAGGTGTTCCCCTTAGGTGTTCCCCTTAGATGTTCCCGGTGAATGCCGTCTCTCTCCTCCTTTATAGTCCTCCTCCGCCAATCCTAACTCGGCTGCCCACACGCCGAGTACGCTGCTCTCCAATCAGGAGCAAGTCCTACAGTTTATTGGTTGAACTGGAGGCAGCTGTGCGGAAGCTGTTTACTTCTCTCCCAGCGCCATATTGTGGGAGAGCAGATGCATAGAATAAGTCTTAATTCCAGTAACCTAGTCTAGTCCGGATTGCTCCCCACACTGTTGGCCTTATAGGACTATTGCTAGTATTAAAAATGTGCAAACAGGGGCAGGCATTTGGCCTATAAGTTAAGATGCAGCTTGGGACACCAGAATCCCATATCATAGAGCCTGGTTTCGAGTTCCAGCTCTGTTCCCAGTTCTAACTTCCTGCTAATGTGCATCCTGGGAGGCAGTGATAACAGCTCCAATAGTTGAATCCCTGCCACCCATGTGGTAGATCTGGGTTGAATTCCAGCTTCCGGCTTCCTCCCAGTTCATCCATCACTGTTGTGGGCATTTTGGGGTAAACCAGTAGATGAGAGATTTCTTTTTCTTTCTGCTTCTCAAATAAATAAAAATGAAAAAATATGGGGGCAGCACTGTGGCATAGCAAGTAAAGCCGCCGCCTCCAGTGCCAGCATCCCATATGGGCTCCAGTTCAAGTCCTGGCTGCTCCCTTCTGATCCAGCTCTCTGCTATGGACTGGAAAAGAAGTAGAAGATGGCCTAAGTCCTTGGACCCTTGCACCTGCATGGGAGACTCTACCAAAGAGTTGCTCCTGGCTCCTGGCTTTGGATTGGCGCAGCTCCGGCCATTGCAGCCAATTGGGGAGTGAACCAGTGGATGGAAGACCTCTGTCTCTCTGTCTCTCTCTCTCTCTCTCTCTCTCTCTCTGCCTCTCCTTCTCTCTCTGTAACTCTGATTTTCAAATAAATTAATAAGTCTCAAAAAAATGGGAGCTGGTATCGTGACACAGTGGGTTAAGCTGCCTTTAAACAACATCAGCATCCCATATCTGAGTGCCAGTTCAAGTCCCAGTTGCTCTGCTTCCAATCCTGCTTTCTGCTAACATGCCTACGAAGGCAGCAGAAGATGGCCCAAGTGTTTGTGCCCCTGTCTGCCATGTGGGAGACCAAGATGGAGTTCCTGGCTCCTGTACTTAGTATGGCCCAGCCCTGGTTTTGTGACCATTTAGAGTTATCCAGCAGGTGGAAGATTCTTGTCTGTCTGTCTGTCTATCTATCTATCTATCTATCCCTCCTTCCTACCCTCCCTGCCCTTGTCATGTTGCCTTTCAAATAATTTTCAAAACATATGCAAACATTTTTAGCATGAAGGATTTGGGATGGGTCTGGCTTTTAGTTAGTTTGATAAGTATTGAAATTGAGTCTTAGGAGGGCACCGTGGCTCACTAGGCTAATCCTCCGCCTGCATGCCGGCACCCCAGGTTCTAGTCCTGATTGCTCCCCTTCCAGTCCAGCTCTCTGCTCTGGCCCAGGAAGGCAGTGGAGGATGGCCCAAATGCTTGGGCCCTGCACCTGCATGGGAGATCAGGAGGAAGCACCTGGCTCCTGGCTTCGGATCGGTGCAGTGTGCTGGCCGTAGCGGCCATTTTGGGGGGGGGGTGAGCCAATGGAAGGAAGACCTTTCTCTCTGTCTGTCTCTCTCACTAACTCTGCCTGTCAAAAAAAAAAAAAGAAAGAAAGAAAGAAAGAAAGAAAGAAAGAAAGAAAGAAAGAAAGAAAGAAAGAAAGAAAGAGAAAGAAAGAAAAAGAAAAGTTGAGTCGTAAATATAGATTAAAGTAGAAACAGGTCCAGTTTATCTTATGGTCTCTCCTGGAACTCTACACCAGGAAGCTGTCTCGCTGTGGTAAGAGAACCTGTGGCTATGCCCCCTTGCTGCAACCTAGAAGTTTCAGCAAAGTGATGCACTCTACTGATTTTCTTAGGAACTGTCATATGGAATCATAGGCTTTTTTGAGAGCTGGGCTGATCCTTAGAGAGTATTTATTCAATCATTGGAAAGGAAATGAGGCTCAGACATGCCAACAAACTTGGGTCTAGTTAGTAGCAGAGCCAGAACCACACCCCACACTTTGCACTTCTGAGCTTAGTAGTTTTTCTGTTACTTCTCACTCTAGACTAATAAAGTGGTGTCTTTGCACTGAGT
The DNA here is from genome assembly GCF_051225735.1 of Oryctolagus cuniculus. NCBI lineage: Eukaryota > Metazoa > Chordata > Mammalia > Lagomorpha > Leporidae > Oryctolagus > Oryctolagus cuniculus. The sequence goes on along the minus strand of NC_142883.1, from coordinate 33,919,319 downwards.
TCGTGCACTCTGCTGAGGGGATTTATATGATTTTCCTGCTTTCTCTTTTACAGTACTGAAGGTGAACAAGAGCAAGCATTAAAGAAGCCACCAAAAGAACTGAAGGATAAAGACATGTATGGCTACCAAAGAGTTGCCTAAGAGTGCTGTGTAAAGTCTTGGCTTTCAGGAAAAGTATTTCCTTGTTTGTGAGGATCAATATTCTTTCCATTGTTTGTATAAACTTAATATGAGTGGTTTTCTTCTTTCACTAAAATGTTGTTACTAAATTAGTGATGAAATCTATTCTTGATAACATCTTACAACCAAGGAAATACAATGATAATAATGTTGTACTTGAGGAATATTAAATCTGTTTTCTACTGAAATAGTTTATTTTTAGCTGATGGACTATATCTAATGTTAGTATTATTTTATCAAGGATATACTTTCAAAGTTTCTGCTAGGAATATATTATTCAGAGGGGCAGGCATTTGGCACAGCAGTACAGATAGATACCTGCATCTCATATCAGAATGCCTGTGTTTGGGTCCCAGCTGTGCTTCCAGTTCAAGCCTCCTGCTAATGCACACTCTGGGAGGTAGCAGGTGATGGTCAAGTACTGTGTCCTTACCACCCATCTGAGAGAACTTGATTGAGTGATGTGCTACTTTGTCCTGGCCCAGTCCTGGCTGTTATGGGCATTTGGGGAGAGTACCAGCAGGTGGAAGATCTCTGTCTGTCTCTGCCTTTCAAATAAAAGGAAAATAAATAAATAAAACATGAAAAGCAAAAATAGATTTATATCATTAGGTTTTTCTTACTATCTCTTAATTACTGTGTGCTCTGAATTGTTCAGCTCGCTGATAGACATTCAGGACCTGTCTAGTATCACCTATGAGCAAGATGGCTCTTTTAAGGAAGTCTCAAGCAAGACACCCAAAGTAACCCATGCACCTACTAGTGTCAGCACTCCACTCAGCCCAGGTAATCACTCACTGGGAACAGCCTTTTAGGAGAGGAACTTCAAGGCTCTGGGAAGTAAGGCTGTGGGATCAGACCTAGTGGATATTTTCTCAACGCAGAGGTGTTTCCTTAGGACTGAAGCTGGAGGGGACAGTCCCATGAGGCCACATAGGGGTGGTGGTGGTTATTAAGCAGCTGTCAGGTTTTGGTTAGGATTAGAATGGCAGAGAAATGAAAATGTAAAGTCTACTGTGTACTCTAAGCACTACCAAACTCAGTGTAAATGCTGAATTCTCTAGAGTTTGCAACTTAAATAGTACCTTGTATTTAGACATATATGTGTATATATAAAAATATAGTATGTGTGTATATAAAGTGTGTATATATAGAAAGTTCTTGAATCTTATAACTATATGCAACCAGTATTAAATATTGTTTTAATGTCCTTATTTCCAATATTTTCTGTGGTTTAAATAATTTCCCTTTATTTTATTTTGATGGCCAAAAGACTGTTTAAAAACACCTTGAGGAGCTGAGCTGTGACTCAGACCAGCAATTATTTCAGTTATTAACAATTTGGAGAAGCCAGCATTGTGGTACAGTGGGTTAAGGATGCTTAGGATGCCTACATTCCATTTAGGAACTCCTGGCATTGAGTCCTGCCTCTGTTTCCAATCCAGCTTCTTGCTAATGTGCCTTAGGAGGCAGCAAATAATGGCCTGGTACTTGGGTCTCTGTCACCACATGGGAGACCTATGGATGGAGTTCCTGGCTCTGACTTTGGCCTTGCCCAGCCCCAGCTGTTGCAGGCGTTTGAGGAGTGAAATAGTAAATGGAACTCTCTATCTGTGTGTGTGTGTGTGTGTGTGTGTGTGTCTGTCTGTCTGTCACTTTGCCTTTCAAGTAAATAAATCTTAAAAAAATAAGTTAGAAAATCCTAGTTAGGTATAGAATTTTGTGGGTTTTGTTTTTAAATGATATAAAAGATTCAGACACTAACTGCCTTCTTTTCTACAACAGGGTCAGCTTCTTCAGCTGCCAGTCAGTATAAAGACTGCCTTGAAGATATCACATTTCAGGTTAAAACAGAAGCTACTTGTTGCTGGAACAATCAAGAATCGATTCAAACTTTGTCTGGTAAATCTGCAACTGTCCGAGAGAGAGCAAGGAGTCTAGAATCTCTCTTTCCTTCCACTGAAACATCTTCCAGACTGACTGATGTGGTAAATTCATATACCAGTCCTGCCTTATATACTTAAGCAGCCAGCCCAGATGGCTCAGTGATCCAAAGAGCCAAGGTTTTTCCAAATCCATTAAAAAATCAAGAAATAAGCTGGATTCTCTCCAGGTGTTCTTGGGGGCTTCTCTTCTGAGTATATATCATAGGGGACTTCAGTTTTGTTTACTTCTTAATGTCTCTCCTGGCTACTACCTTACCAGCTTTGATTGAACTCCCGAATCAATAGCCTGGAGGGAAAAAAAATTGTGTGCCACATTCTTCCCTTCCTCTCCCATACCTCCTTCTATTATTTGTTATTGTTCTCCTCCTCTTCTTCTTCTCCTTCTTCTCCTTCTCTTCCTCCTCCTCCCCTCTTCCTTCTCCTTCTCCTCCTCTCCTTCTCTTTCTTTTCCTCTTCCTCTTCTGCTTCCTTCTCCTCTTCTTCATCTCTTTCTTCTTCTCCTTCTTCTCTTCCTCTTCCTGCTCCTCCCCTTCCCCTCCTCCCCTCCCTTCCCCCTTCTTCTCCTGCTTCTTCTTCTTCAGCTGCTACTACTTCTATTTCTACTTCTACTTCTGTTACTTCTATTTGCTTTGGCCCTCAACAGAAAATTGTTGACTCCTTTGGGCATTTCACAGAGGGTCTCACTCTGAAGTAGGAAATGTCAAGGAATTTTATGATTTCATTCAACAGACTGTTAATTGGGTGGGTTCTGAGTGCCAGACATCACATCGGGTATGTAGTCCTTGCTCCAAAGATGCTCCCTGCCTAGCGAGAAAGACCACCTGTTGTGGCACAGAGGTGAGTACTGAGTGCTCAGGAGGTAGAGAAGGTTGAGAAGGCTTCCAAGAGGAAGTGACAGGTGCATAAGTTTTAATGTGGAAGTGATCTAGCTGTGTCTGCCTCTTTACCTCAAGACACATGTCAGTTACCATGTTTATGTCTTTATTATAGAAAAGATTGCCTGCGTGTCCTGGGGCTTGTTCCTCCAGCATTGCTATTGCTAAGGCATCTGACATATCACTTCATGCCTTCCAGAAAAGGAGCCTGCCTAAAGGTACCCTGTGTTTAATATCAAAATAAAAGTTCATAGTAGTGAACTTAAATTGATACTCATCTATCTTTGATGCTACAAACAAAAATGCAGTTTCTCCCTTGATTGTAAAGCACAGTTATTGCAGAAAACTTGGAGAATAAAAAAGAACTTAAGATTAAAATGATCGGCCGGCGCCGCGGCTCACTAGGCTAATCCTCCGCCTAGCGGCGCCGGCACACCGGGTTCTAGTCACGGTCGGGGCACCGGATTCTGTCCTGGTTGCCCCTCTTCCAGGCCAGCCCTCTGCTGTGGCCAGGGAGTGCAGTGGAGGATGGCCCAGGTGCTTGGGCCCTGCACCCCATGGGAGACCAGGAAAAGCACCTGGCTCCTGGCTCCTGCCATCGGATCAGCGCGGTGTGGCCATTGGAGGGTGAACCAACGGCAAAAGGAAGACCTTTCTCTGTCTCTCTCTCTCACTGTCCACTCTGCCTGTCAAAAAAAAAAAAAAATTAAAAAAAAAAAAGATTAAAATGATCATTTAACCTTACTGTAATTCTTTAACCTCATGTATATTTTGGTACATATTTTTTCATATATTTAGAAATATATAAAAAATGTTAAGCAAATTGAAATAGTTTGTATTAATTCTGGAGGGCTTTTCTCCCTTGATGATATATTCCAAGGATTTTTGTCATTAAATTATTCATAAATATGTGTAATAGCTATATCATAGTCCAGTCTACATTTGAAGGTACTTTTTAAAAGTTTGTGGAAAAATGGAAATAAAAGATATTTACTTTGGTGCAAAAAAGATTGGAATCTATGTATAGTGTTTTCATAGTATGCATTTTCCATGCACTTTTTTAAACTTTTATTTAATAAATATAAATTTCCAAAGCACAACTTATGGATTACAATGGCTTTTTCCCCCCTATAACTTCCCTTCCACCCACAACCCTCCCCTCTCCCACTCCCTCTCCCATTCCATTCACATCAAGATTCATTTTCAAGTATCTTTATATACAGAAGATCAATTTAGCATATATTAAGTAAATATTTCAACAGTTTGCTCCCACACAGAAACACAAAGTATAAAATACTGTTTGAGTACTAGTTACAGCATTAATTCACAATGTACAACACATTAAAGACAGAGATCCTACATGAGGAATAAGTACATAGTAACTCCTGTTGTTGACTTAACAAATTGACACTCTTGTTTATGGCATCAGTAATCACCCTAGGCTCTTGTCTTGAGTTGCCAAGGCTATGGAAGCCTTTTGAGTTCGCTGACTCTGATCTTATTTAGACAAGGTCATAGTCAAAGTGGAAGTTCTTTCCTCCCTTCAGAGAAAGGTACCTCCTTCTTTGATGGCCCATTCTTTTCACTGGGATTTCACTTGCAGAGATCTTTCATTTAGGTTTGTGTTTTGTTTTTGTTTTGTTTTGTTTTGTTTTGTTTTTTTGTTTGTTTGTTTGTTTTGCCAGAGTGTCTTGGCTTTCCATGCCTAAAATACTCTCTCCACGCACTTTTTGAAGACTTCTCAAATGTTGTTGCTTAACGATTCCCTAATGTTGAAGATTTATGTCATTCCCCAATTATTTATTCTTTTTTTAAAGATTTATTTATTTATTTGAAAGAGAGAAAGGAGAGGCAGAGAGAGAGAGAGAGAGAGAGAGAGGTCTTCCATCCTATGATTCACTCCCCAATTGGCCACAACGGCTGGAGCTGTGCCAATCTGAAGCCAGGAGCCAGGAGCTTCTTCCGGGTCTCCCACGCGGGTGCAGGGGCCCAAGGACTTGGGCAGTCTTCTACTGCTTTCCCAGGCCATAGCAGAGAGCTGGATTGGTAGTGGAGCAGCCAGGTCTTAAACCGCCACCCAGTTGGGTTGCCAACGCTTCAGGCCAGGGCGTTAACCCACTGCACCACAGCGCCAGCCCCCCAGTTACTTATTCTTTTACATAAATTTTTATCTGCACCTCTTATCCTTTCCTCAGGAGAGATTCTTAGATGACAGTTTGTGAATCAAAGGATCTGAGACTATTAACAGCTCTTGAGGCATATTGACTTTGTTATATTGATTTTAAGGGCTTATTTCATTGGAACAACTTAGGATATCCCTCAGGGGATAGGAATTTTGTGAATTATGTTGAGCAGTTTTGGTTCATATTATAATTGAGCAAGACCCTAGGTATGATTGTTCCTATACCCCCTGATCTGATGATCTGTGAGGAAAAGCCTCCTACTTGGCGTTTTGTTCATTTTAGCTGGTTCAGAAACTGTGTCTCTCTAGCAAGCAGCCCCTGGTCCAGATTGGCCCCCAGCCTCTTGTAAAACTTCATACCTGGCCGGCGCCGCGGCTCACTAGGCTAATCCTCCGCCTAGCGGCGCCAGCACACCAGGTTCTAGTCCCGGTCGGGGCGCCGGATTCTGTCCCGGTTGCCCCTCTTCCAGGCCAGCTCTCTGCTGTGGCCAGGGAGTGCAGTGGAGGATGGCCCAGGTGCTTGGGCCCTGCACCCCATGGGAGACCAGGAAAAGCACCTGGCTCCTGGCTCCTGCCATCGGATCAGCGCGGTGCGCCGGCCACAGCGCGCCGGCTGCGGCGACCATTGGAGGGTGAACCAACGGCAAAAGGAAGACCTTTCTCTCTGTCTCTCTCTCTCTCTCTCACTGTCCACTCTGCCTGTCAAAAAAAAAAAATAAATAAAAATAAATAAATTAAAAAAAAAAAAAACTTCATACCTTACCTATTCCAAATATTCTTAGGAAGGGAGGGGCACAGGCCAAGGAGTTCTGGGGTAAGGGCCGATGTAGGAAAAGGTTTAGGGTAACGAGGGAGTAAAGCCATTGACGTACTAGGAAGTCTCTACTTAGACCATTACGTAGGGGCCTTCTTCCCCCTCTTGATTTGTTTTCTCACAGAGAAATCCTTAGTCAAGTCTATATGGGAGCTTAGAAAAATCCATTTTGGGTTTAAGTCATGTTCTCCTTTTTCTTTTTGAAGAACTAATAGAAGCTATCTCCCAGCATCACATTGATGAGCTACCACCACCGTCTCAAGAACTTCTTGATGAAATTGGTAAGATTTACTCAATACTAGATGTGTTCCTTGTCCTGCTTGGAAGGACCAACTCACAAGCGTCAGCACTAGAATGAAAGACACTATGAGGCTCTGGTTGAGTGTACAAAATTCAGGGCCAATAAAAAGCCCACAGCCTGGGATGATAATCAGTTTATCTCTGTTGTTGTTTTGTTATTTAAAAGTTTTATGGTAATGATTCTAAGGGGAAATAAAGTGGTTTATGATGATGCTCTTCATTTAGTAAAGGAATTCTTAGCTCCTTTTCAAACTGAAACAGCCATCCCTTAGAGGCCTAAAGGCTGCTCAGGCCAAGACACTTGTATTTTCAGTTTTGCCTTTAAAGTTTTTGGAATTGTAGATAAATCCCTTTTCTAAGAGTAGAGAAGTCAGTGGCACAAAACCTAAGGAGACTAGAATTTTCCACTGGAGGCATGACTGAACAGTACCAGCTCAATTTTATTTGCAACAGATTGGCTGGCCCTGCCTGGCTGAGGTGATACTGAAAGTAATGGTGCATGGTTATAGAGAATAGGAAACCCCCATTGCTCTCTTCTTGGCAGCCTGGCCAACCATCCCCTTGCCCTCACAGGGGACATTTTTTTTTTTAAGATTTATTTTTATTTATTTATTTGAAAGACAGAGTGGGGACCAGCATTGTGGCATAGTGGGTAAAGCTGCTGCCTGTGGTACTGACATCCCATATGTGTGCCAGTTCATGTCCAGGCTGCTCCACTTCTGATTCAGTTCCCTGCTCATGGCCTGGGAGAAGCAGTGGAGGATGGACCAAATGTTTGGGTTTCTGCTAATCATAAGGAGATCAGAATGAAGCTCCTGGTTCCTGGCTTCAGCCTGGCCCAACACTAGCCGTTGAGGCCATCTGGGGAGTGATCTCTCTCTGGTTCACTCCCCAATTGGCTGCAATGGCTAGAGCCTGAGCTGATCCGAAGCCAGGAGCCAGGAACTTCTTCCAGGTCTCCTATGTGGGTCCAGGGACCCAAGGTCTTGGGCCATCTTCTACTGCTTTTCCAGGCCATAGCAGAGAGCTGGATAGGAAGTGGAGCAGCCAGAACTCGAACCGGCACCCATATGGGATGCAGGTGGCAGCTTTACCCGCTGTGCTACTGCGCCGGCCCAATAAATAAATCTTTAAAAGAAAACAGTGATGGAAAGAGAGAGAAAGAGATAAAGAGATCTTCCATTTCTTGGTTTACTCCCCAAATGGCTGCAATAGTCAGGCCTGGGCCAAATTGAAGGCAGGAGCTAGGAATTCCATCTTATTTGCTATATGGGTGGGTGGTACTTTCTGAGGTGCATTAGCAGGAAGCTGAAACAGAAGTAGAGCAGCCAGGATTCAAACTGTAACTCCAATATGGGGTGCCCATGTCAAGTGGTGGCTTAACCCTGTGTACTACAACACTGGACCCCAGAGGGCACATCTTAATGGACCTCTGATGGCCCAATTTTTACAATGTGGCCTATAGAGAAATTCCTGAGAGATAACCCTTGGTTTGCAGGATCTCTGAGGTTTTATGTCTGATAAGGAAGAGGGAGGTGAGTAAGGACCTACTGGTTTGAATCAATGGACAGCTACTCCACTAGGCTCCTTATTATAACCCACAGCCCCTGTTGCTTGGCCTAATAATGTAGGTGGAATCAGTCAGAGCTATTAGAATCTTCCTTGATTCCTTCTTCTGTAGGCATACACCCTTTCTTGCCTCTCCTCATCCCTCCACTGGTGTCACAGGTTCTAGGGTCATTGAATCAGGCTCTTAGGGCCCACACCTCCTCTCCTCCTTTCCACCTCTGGGGTGCTCTGGGCATTCCTGGAAAATCTCTCTCTTCTCCATTTATCTTTTTTTTTTTTTTTTTCCAAGCGGAGTTAGACAGTGAGAGAGAGAGACAGAGAGAAAGGTCTTCCTTCCATTGGTTCACCCCCCAAATGACCGCTACGGCCCAGTGCGCTGCACTGATCCAAAGTCAGGAGCCAGGTGCTTCCTCTTGGTCTCCTATGCGGGTGCAGGGCCCAAGGACTTGGGCCATCTTCCACTGCCCTCCCGGGCCATAGCAGAGAGCTGCACTGGAAGAGAAGCAACCGGGACAGAATCTGGCACCCCGACCAGGACTAGAACCTGGGGTGCCGGCGCCACAGGCAGAGGATTAGCCTAGTGAGCCACGGTGCTGGCCCTCCATTGATCTTAAAATAACAGAACTGTTGAGAGCTGAGATGACCCTGCACATAGCCTAGTCAGGTAGATTCTCAGTACCTTCTGTTCACTAGTCATGGCTTCCGACAGTAACTGTAGTCTCTTTTGATCACAGCTGATGCTTTGTCTCTGGGTTCTGCAGGCCTCTCATTAGCATGTGACCCCTCCCTGCCACCTCCTCCACTTCAGCAGCTGTGTTGCCAGGCTTCCTCCTGGGCTGAGGCCCCTTGGCACTGCTCTACCCCAGTGGTCTCTAGGAGCCTTTCCCATTTCACTCAGGCCCATTATCTGGACCAGGTTTCTGGGTGATGTCTGCATTTTGAGATGGGTTATTAATTTTCCAGAAAGACAGAGGGCAGAGGGTGCTTGAGTAGTTACTCCTGACAATGGACCTGCCCAAACAATTATTGTATATCATCACTCTGTTGTTCCCTCTGACCTTTGGGAAGTGACCTGGAGCTGTCACCTGCTCTTTTCCAGGGCTCACATGTAAAGCTCTGAGCTCTTGATAGGGATCTAAAGTGGGAGAAGGAGGGGCCTTTAGAATTCTTAAGACATAGGTGATCATTTAAGATCAACAGGAGACTGCTTTTATCTAAAAATGGATTTTGAATTTCAACTTATATTAAATGAACTTATGTGGCCCATTGATGCCTAGTAGCTGCTGACTAGGGCTACTTCTTGCACAGAACAGTACCAGGCCAGTGAGCTTAAGATGGCCTATCTGCACTGCTTCCTGGCTGTCTTTCTGCCCTGCTCTGCTCTGCTTTGCCCTGGGGAGCATTTTGAGGGAAAAAACACTTAACAAATGCAAAGCAGCATACTGAGTTTGGCAGATGATTGTCTTGGTCTAGTAAGCATTTCTTTAGGAATTAGAAATGACAGGGATTCTTTCGTCTTCCATTTTTCCATAGACCATGTAGTATGTCATCCTAAGAATATGACATATGGGTCAGTAGAGATGGGGAAACATTTGAATTGTTCGATGATATTACAAACTTTTTGAGGGTGTGTAGAGATTACAACATAAACCTTAGAACTGGACTGCTTGAATGCAAATCTCAGTTCTACCATTTTTTATCTGTGCTTTTAGGCAAATTCCTTAATCTTAATTTTCTCATATAGTAATGACAGTAATACAGTCAATCTCATAGGATTATTTTGAAGATTAGTTATCAACAATAATCCTCAATCTTCAATTAATGTACATGAGTGCTTAGAAACAGTACCTGGGCTGGCACTGTGGCTCAATAGGCTAATCCTCCGCCTAGTGGCGCCGGCACACCGGGTTCGAGTCCCGGTCGGGGCGCCAGATTCTGTCCCAGTTGCCCCTCTTCCAGGCCAGCTCTCTGCTGTGGCCCGGGAGTGCAGTGGAGGATGGCCCAAGTCCTTGGACCCTGCACCCGCATGGGGAGACCAGGAGGAAGCACCTGGCTCCTGGCTTCAGATCGGTGCAGCATGCCGGCAGTGGCGGCCATTGGAGGGTGAACCAACAGCAAAAGGAAGACCTTTCTCTCTCTCTCTCTCACTGTCCACTCTGCATGTCAAAAAAAAAGGAAACAGTACCTGGAGCTGGTTTTGTGGCTGCTACCTGCAACCTCGGCATCCCATGTGGGCACAGGTCTGACTCCCAGCTGTTCTACTTCTGGTCCAGCTCTCTGCTAATGTGCCTGAGAAAGCGGCAGAGATGGCCCAAATGCTTGGGCCCCTGCACCCATGTGGGAGGTGTGAAGGAAGCTCCTGGTTGCTTCCTGGCTTAGGACCAATCCAGCTCCGGCCATTTTGGTCATTTGGGGAGTGAACTAATGGATAGAAGATCTTTCTCTCCTTCTCCCACTGTCTTCATAACTCTGCGTTTCAAATAGTACATAAATCTTTACCAAGAAAAAAAAGAAACAGTGCCTGCCACTTAGGGCTTTGCAAATGTTACCTATCATCATCACTTTTTTTTTTTTTAAATTTTTGACAGGCAGAGTGGACAGTGAGAGAGAGAGACAGAGAGAAAGGTCTTCCTTTGCCGTTGGTTCATCCTCCAATGGCCGCCGCGGCCGGCGCGCTGAAGCGCGCACCGCAGCCGGCACACCGCGCTGATCCGATGGCAGGAGCCAGGTACTTATCCTGGTCTCCCATGGGGTGCAGGGCCCAAGGACTTGGGCCATCCTCCACTGCACTCCCTGGCCACAGCAGAGAGCTGGCCTTGAAGAGGGGCAACCAGAACAGAATCCGGCGCCCTGACCGGGACTAGAACCCGGTGTGCCGGCGCCGCTAGGCGGAGGATTAGCCTAGTTAGCCGCGGCGCTGGCCCATCACTTTTTTGTTTTTTAAAGCAAAGTTATAGAGCAGGAGAGACAGATCTTCCATTCACTGGTCCACTCCCCAAAATGTCCACAATGGCCAGGGCTGGGCCAGGCCAGAGCCAGGAGCTTCTTCCAGGTTTCCATGTGGGTACAGATGCCCAGGTATTTGAACCATACTCCTCTGCCCTCCAAGTGCGTTAGCAGGGAGCTGAATGGGAAGTGGAGCAGCTGGGACTCTACACTGATGCCTATATTGAATGCAGGCGTTGCAGGAGGTAGCCTTTACCCTCTATGCCACAGCGCTGGCCCTATCACTTTTGTATTGGTTTTGTGTGTTGTATGGGAGTTTTTCAGCCTTGAAGTTTCTTTAAAACCTGGAATATATACTCTGAAACAGTGGTTTTTGCACTTTATCCAGCATTAGAGTCACCCAGAGGCTTGTTAAAATATTGATTACTTGGGCCACAGCTCCAGAGTTTCTGTTTTAGTAGGTCTGGGATGAGTCCTGAGGATTTGTATTCTTAACAAGTACCCAGGTTATGCTAATACTGCTGGTCTGAGGACCACTCTTTGAGAACCACTGCCCTAGAAATTGGTGACATGAAAAGGAGAAAATAAGTTGCCTTCTGCTTTTGTACCATGACAGAGTGCTTGAAGCAACAGCAGGCCTCATCCACTGCATTGCATGAGAACACAGCACATGATCCGGTCATCACTGCAAATGGTGAGCTAAATACCCAGTTATCTTACATCATATTCTTGCTTTTACACTGTCCTTGGCAGCAAAGTGGTACATATGGGGAAGTGTGCCTGTGAAGTCAGCCACAATTCCACCTCAATTTTGACTTCACCAGTGACTTTTGCATGGCAAACTGTTTAAAATCTCTGAGACTCAGTCATCCTCACCTGTAAAATGGAAATACAAATTCCTGTCTCCTGCATTACAGCAGCAGCTCCCTGCAAAGAGCTGGTACACTGTAAAATACCTAGCAAATGTTAGTTTATTTTCCTTCATAGGAATGCTGGCAGGATGAAATGAGACAGCATATGTGAAATGCTTGGCATACATTAAAGTGTTCATCCTTTCCCCACCCAAATTCCTTCTTTGGGTCTGCAACCTAGAAACATCTATCTAACCAGAGAAAAACAGGGTAGTCTCTGAAAGTTAGTCTGCATTTTGTTTTCAGGGTCACTTGCCTCCTCCTGGATGTGCCCCTTCTTTTCTTTTTTTCCTCTTAGCCTTGGCACAGGCCAAATTTCCTGTAGCTTCACCTGGCACCAGACAGTTCCCAAGACCCCAGAAGCAGCTGCTGTGAATCTAGGCACTCTGCACACTGCCACCTGGCCCCCTGCTCTCATGGGAAGACAGGAGTGGGAACAAGTGCATCGCATATTTCAGGGACCACTAATTAGCCTTAATTCTCATACTCCATTTTAAGACAGGCTTTCTCTCTCTCTCTCTCTCTCTCTCTCTCTCTCTCTCTCTCTTTAATTTGATAGGCAGAGTTGTTAGACAGTGAGAGAGACAGAAAGGTCTTCCTTCCGTTGGTTCACCCCTCAAATGGCTACTACGGCTGGCGCACTGTGCTGATCCGAAGCCAGGAGCCAGGCACCTCCTCCCAGTCTCTGATGCGGGTGCAGGGGCCCAAGCACTTGGGCCATCCTCCACTGCCCTCCCGGGCCACAGCAGAGAGCTGGACTGGAAGAGGAGCAACCAGGATTAGAACCAGCACCCATATGGGATACCAGCGCTGCAGGCAGAGGACCAACCAAGTGAGCCACGGCGCCAACCCCCAGGACAGGCTTTCTCAAAATTTTTTGTTCTAATAGTTATTCTTTCAACTGTTCTTAGATCACAAACATTTAGAAGAACAAGAAACTGATAGTAAAAAAGAAGATAGCAGTATGCTTTGGACCAAAGAAACCCAGGATCTAGAAGAGGACACAGAGAGGTAACAGAAAAAAGCTGGCTGTTCAAAAGGATTTTTAAAGTTGTGTGATTTGTATTGGTTTTTTTTCCCTAATACTAATAAATAAGAAGGGAAAAATAGTCTTTTTTCATATTGCCCTAATAGTCCCCTTTAAATTTTAAAAAATATGATAACATATAATAACATAAAATTTACCATTACCATTTTTAAGTGTACAGTTCAGTGATGTCAAGTGTACAGATGGTCCTTGACTTAATGTTTGACTTTGCAATGGTAGAAAAGCAGTAGCATTCAGTAGAAACTGTACTTTGAATTTTGCTCTTTTCCCAGGCTAGTGATAAGGGGCTCAGTACTCTTTGTGATGTGGGCATCAGCAACCATCTGCAGCTCCCTGTCAGCCCTGTGATCTCAAGGGAAATAACCACTACTATACAGTACATCGTGTTGCTAAGCCAGGATATTCAGTTGGCTAAGCTTATTGACTGTGTTTTCAAGTTACAGTATTTTTTTAAAAGATTTATTTATTTGAAAGTCACAGTTGCATGGAGAGAGGGAGAGACGGAGAGAGAAGAATCTTCCATCTGCTGGTTCACTCCCCAGATGGCTGCAACGGCCAGGGCTGGGCCAGGCCAAAAGCCAGGATCTGGGAGCTTCATCCATATTTCCCACATAGGTGCAGGAGTGGAACAACCAGAACATGAACCAGCGTCCATATGGGATGCTGGCAACACAGAGAATGGCCTCACCTACTATACCACAATGCAGACTCCTCAATTTATAATATTTAACTTAGCATAATATCTTCAAGGTTCATCCATGTTGTCACATATGTCAGAATTCCTTCCCTTTTTAAGGCTGAATAATAATCAGGTGTGTATATAACATGCTCTGTTTATCCAGTCATCTATTGATGGATATTTAGGTTACATTTACCTTTTGGTTATTTTGAATAATGCTGCTATGAGCATCAGTGTACAAATATCTCTTTGAGACCCTGCCTGCAATTCTTTTCGATATATACCCAGAAATGGTATTGTTAGATCATATGGTAATTCTATTTTTAATTTTTTGAGGAGCTGCCATACTGTATTCCACAGCAGCTGTACCATTTTACATCCTTAGCAACAGTACCCAGAGGTGCCAATTTCTCCACATCCTTGCCAACACTTATTTTCTCTAACTGTAGCCATTCTAAAGGGCTTGGTAATAACTCATTTTATTTTGATTTGCATTTCCCTAATAAGTAATGATATTGAAGATCTTGTTGACCATTTGAATATCTTTGGATAAATGTCTCTTTGAGTTCTTTCCCCATTTTTAAATAGGGTTATTTGAGTTTTTTTCTTGTATAATTACTTTTTTTTTTTTTTGGGTTTTGTTTTTATTTCATTTTGTGAGGCAAACACAGATTTCAGCTTCTTTCAAAACACTTTAGTTAAAGTGCTTGGAAGAGAATTTTTAGATCTTTCTAACCAATAAGAGACAGTAGGGGCAATCCCCCAGGAGATTCAGTCTAAAAGTACAAGTTTGCCTCAAGAAACCTGATTCTGTTCCTGCTTTGGAGCTCTCCTTTTACTGTGTTGCAAGGTAAACCATTCAGCTCATCTCCTTTGCCTCTTGATTTTCTTGCCTTCTCTTAAGCTGTCATTCTGGGCCAGGACTAGGGTAAGTTAAGTCAGACATACTCCTCTGGCACAGAACTGAAGGAGGCACCTTCAAGCTCAATAGTCAAGTAATACTTTAATGCAATATTTTAAAAAATCAGATTTAATGCAAAAAAAAGTCCATGGTAAACAAAGTATCCAGATTTTAAAGAACAATAGGAACTGAGTTTGCACCTGTATTACTTGCCTGGTCCTGATCTTGCCTTTGTGGGTCCTTAGGGAAGTCATGCAGAATGCTCTTAGTAAGTGATAGAAAATGTAAATGATAGAAATCCGCCATTACCAGAGTGCATGGGAGGCCGGGCATGGCTAGTGTTCCAGCTCAGCAGTGCCATCAGGAATCTAGGCTTTTATATTTTTTCCTTTTAAAAAATGTATTTGAGCTGGCGCCGCGGCTCAATAGGCTAATCCTCCGCCTTGCAGTGCCGGCACACCGGGTTCTAGTCCCGGTCAGGGTGCCGGATTCTGTCCCGGTTGCCCCTTTTCCAGGCCAGCTCTCTGCTGTGGCCAGGGAGTGCAGTGGAGGATGGCCCAAGTGCTTGGGCCCTGCACCCCATGGGAGACCAGGAGAAGTACCTGGCTCCTGTCTTCGGATCAGCGCGGTGCGCCGGCCGCGGCAGCCATTGGAGGGTGAACCAATGGCAAAAGGAAGACCTTTCTCTCTATCTCTCTCTCGCACTGTCCACTCTGCCTGTCAAAAAAAAAAAAATATTTGAGAGAAAGAGACATTCAGACAGAGAGTGCTCCCACCCTCTGGTTCATTCCCTATATGTCTGCAGCCTGGGCAAAGCCAAGCCAGATATCATAAATTCAATCTAGGTCTCCAACATAGGTGACAGGGACCAAACTACTGGAAATATCACACTGCCTTCCAGGGTCTGCATTGGCAGGAAGCTGGAATCAGGAGTAGAGCCCAGTATCTAACCTCTGATAGGGGACTTGGGTGTCTCTTAACTTTTGGTCAAATGCAAGCCCTGGGACTTAGTCTCTTTTGATCTTGTTGCTCTGCTGTCCATGGCCTTTATGTTCTGGCTGGCCATTCCTGGTTGCAAGATGGCTGCTGTCCACATACCAGACAGATAAGAGGATGGGCAAAGGAATGTTTTAACTGACAATATGGCCCCCTTTTTTTTATCTGGAAAACAAAAATCTTTCCAGAAACCCTTCCCAAAAGTCATCTGCTTACATCTCTTTGGCCAAACTGTGACACGTGACTACCCTCAAGGGGAGATTGGAAATTGAGGTTTTAGCTTCTCAGTTGCTATAGAAGGTGGCAAGGGAGAAAAGTATTATGAATAACTTTTGGGTAATTAATCCAATACCTATCATACTCTTCAAGAACTGAATTAATCTCTATAAGGATGGATGAGAGAGAGAAAGAGATCTGGGAGGGAAGGTTTGGGAAGTAGAGGAAGAAACTGGAGCCTGAGGGCCTGAGAGGAGAGTAGGGAGAGAGGTTTTGGGAAGACAGAGCAAAGGAGCAAAAAGGGAGAAGACAAATGTTTTTTCAAGATAGGTTTTAGAAACCTGTGATATGGAATGTAACTGCATGCCTTTTGTCCTCGCAACACTTTCAGAAAAAACTATGCCATTATTGAAGGCAGGCTGAGTAGCATTTGATTATCCAAATACAAAGTTCTTTGCACATGATAAAAAATTAGCTACTGTTATTGTTATCTCCCCCTTTTCCCAAGAGGTGGGCTCTGTGGGCCACTGATGCTCAATCATCTCAATGCTAGGAATGATGGGTTAGAGTGGAAGTGGGTATTTTTTTTCCCAATGGATAGGACTTTTCTTTTTTTATTATTTTTTTATTTTTTATTTTTTTGACAGGCAGAGTGGACAGTGAGAGAGAGAGAGAAAAAGGTCTTCCTTTTGCTGTTGATTCACCCTCCAATGGCTGCTGCTGCCAGTGCATCGCGCTGATCCAAATCCAGGAGCCAGGTGCTTCTCCTGGTCTCCCATGCAGGTGCAGGGCCCAAGGACTTGGGCCATCCTCCACTGCACTCCCTGGCCACAGCAGAGAGCTGGCCTGGAAGAGGGGCAACCGGGACAGAATCCGGCGCCCCGACCGGGACTAGAACCCGGTGTGCTGGCACCACAGGTGGAGGATTAGCCTATTGAGCCACGGCGCCGGCCTGGATAGGACTTCTCAGGCCTTGTTAAAACACTCTATTTGAAGTGTGTGGACTCAAAAGGCTTCCATAGCCTCGGCAGCTCATGACAAGAGCCTCGGGTGGTCACTGACATCGTAAATAACTGTGTCAATTGTTAAATCAACAACAGGAGTCACTGTACAGATACTCCCCATGTAGGACCTCTGTCCTTAATGAGTTGTACTATGAGAATTAACGGTAAAACTTGTCTTCAAACCGTACTTTATACTTTGTGTGTCTGTGTGGGTGCAAACTTTAGAAATCTTTACTTAGTATGGAGTCGGTCTTCTGTATATAATGTTAATTAAAAATGAATCTTAAAGAAGAAGGGGATGGGAGAGGAAGCTGGAGGTGGAATGGGAGTGGGGGTGGGAGGGTGGAAAAATGACTATATTCCTAAAGCTGTACGTATGAAATTTGTATTTATTAAATAAAGGCTTTCTAAAAAATAAGTAAAACACTCTACTGTGCATCTTCTAGCCTCAGAGATGGTTCTTAGTCAGAAAAGGATGAGGGAAAATGTGTTGAGTTCCAGTCTCAGGTAATGGCCTCTAGTTGAGACAGTCTGGCACCAAGCTTTGGAGGGGGTGATTTCATGGATGCTGAGGCTTTTTGTCAAGGGGCTAACACATTAAAATCAGATCTCAGTAACCTGTATGACTCTAGAAGCAGTCTCGCCAAGTTGTCATTTTATCAAACATGTAGTGAAAGCACAGATTTTAATATCCCTTCCCCTCTTTTGTCACACTTCTTTGTCAGAGGAGAAAGAAAGTGACTGTTGTCTGTCTCTGTTCTCTGCACTTGCCCCTGGACAGAGCTCACTCCACTCTCGATGAGGACCTGGAAAGATGGCTGCAGCCACCTGAGGAGAGCGTGGAGCCACAGGACCTCCCCAAGGGCTCTGCAAGGTTACTGCTCCCCACCAGGGAATCATTTTCTTCTTTATCCTGAAGTGTAGACTAAGTTTTAGACTCCTTGGAGAATGTGTGTCTGGTAATTGGATTGCTGTAGATAAGCCAGCTCTGACTCCCGTCTGTCTGCACCCTCTGCCTTCAGTTGCTCACAGTGCTCAAGATGTTGATTAGTAGATTGATATCAGTTATAGAGAGAGGCCTCCAAGATTGCTGCATTTTGGCTCTGCCACCTTCAACCTTTTCATCAGTCATTTGAGTTAAATCAGAAAAGGCATGCTAATCAGATGTTTAGATAACATAAGTCTAGGAATGAATGCTAACATGATGGGTGACAGACAGGATTCAAAATGGTCTTGACAGTGAAAATGTTAGATGCTGTAAGAGATAAAAGATGCAGAAATTTTAGATCTGAAATTATAGAATGCAGGAGACTTGGTGTGTTTGCTGATGTTTTGATTGGAAGCTCTTACCATAGTGTCATTGAAGGCAGGAAGTGTGTCTTATTTTTACACGAGTAGCACTTAGCATGCATCTTGACACATGGTGAGACTTCAGGCAATTCTTGAAGAAGGCATGGCAACGCCTCTGTGAGTGCTGTGCTTGATGCAGTTGCTGAAAAGGTCAAGCAGCATCAAGGCTAGACAGAGATGTGCTGCCCAGATCAAGGCAGTGTGTGAGACAGGAAACCACCAGGACACAGTGTGGAGTGGAGCTGCTTTCTGGGTGTTGTCTTTTAAAAGAGATATTAACAACCAGAAGAGGGTGGCCATCCACCAGGCAGAGGTCTGGAAACCAGGTCATCTGAGAACAGCGGAAGGAGCGGGTAGGCTCCGGCCGAGAAGAACAGATGGAGCGGAGAATTTGATAGCCACCCTCAGATACCTGAAATAGTGTGAAGTGAAGAGAGTCAGCTTACTCTCTTCTGCCCCAAAGGACAGAGCCAGTGACTAGAAATTGCAGAGTAACAGATTTTTATTCAGCAAAGCACAAACTTTCTAATAGTCACAGCAGCTGATACTTAAGTTTTCACACTTAATTAATAACAATGGCTGCTGCTGCTCAAGCAGAGGCTGGGTGATTCACTTGTCTTGGGTTGTACAAAGGTAGAAGAGAGCCCAAAAATAAAAAAGTAAATTAATTAATTAAAAAGTGCCCAAAGGCCTCCTCCAGCTCTTGAGCCTGTGATGCTATTAGGGACGAGAAGTTAGGAGGAAAGAAAATCCTCTTAGTTGATTTTGTTTTCTCTCTCATTTCACACGTTACTTTTACTGTCCACCAAATTGAAAACAGAATTGCTAAGCGATGTTGTGTTAGTCAGCCAGCACCTACAGAGCACTGTCTGTGAGCCAAACACTGGGCCAGAAGCTGGAGGTGCAACAAAGGTTAACGTCTCTGTCCTTCCACAGCTCAGAGTTGAGTGGCGGAGATGGTTTCTGCTTAACAGTTTGGCAAATTTGGTCTTAAATTGGATATTTCATATCTGAGAGTTTTTCAAGAACAAGAGGTGATTAACCAAAAGGTGGTATTGAAAAGCATATCAATAACAACAAAAGTAAAATGCCTTTTATTTTTTACTTTGAGGAAATATAGTCTAATGGTCAAAAGCAGAGTTTGAGGCAGACTCCCAGGGTCACATCCCAGCTCTAGGACTTACTAGGTATATAATGTATCCTCTGTGTGCCTGAGTCTCCTCATCACTTCATGGAGATGGTGGTGGTAACTAACTCTAATCGTTGTTATGGGAATTAAATTAGTTAATATACATTATAGCACTTAAACCAATGCCTAGCTTACTGGGAACACTCCATCAGTGCTAGCTAGTATACATTTCCTTTGGAGTGTGGTCCTGTTCCTCTGGCCATTATCCATATGGTTTGATGACCCCAAATTATTGTTATTAAAGGGAGACAAATACCAAGGATCAAAAAGTTGGTGAAAAGAAGAGAAAAGGAGACAAAAACATCAAGTCACAGAGAAGGAAATCAGAGAGCTTTTTAGGGGCTTCTGAAGAAGGTAGGAATGAATGTTACAATGCAATTTGCAATCCTTTGGCTTTGAAGAACATCAAAGTTATTTAGAAATGTTTTGCAGACATTATATGTAATCCTCCTACCTTTGATATTTTCTTTATCCCCTGCAATTTAGCTTAGGTTTTCTGTTAATTACCATTCATAGCTTCATTATAAAACAGTAAGGACTTAAGAATTCCATTTTTAAAGCAACCCTTCAGCCACTCTCATCATCATTACCTCGCACGCACATTGTCTGGAGAGGTATTTTGCTTCATAAGTTTTAAACTTAGCTGACACAGATATTGCAGAATAATAAGAAATCATATGTTACCGAATTCAAGTATGATCCACAAGTAGTGTGAATTTATAAATTAGCCTTAATTTCAAAACTGTTTAGATGGTGCTTTCAGACTTCTGACCATCAACAAACAATGCCTTTCTAATTTTAGTTCCTCTTACTTGGAAAATTAGAGACATTAATTCTTTCAGATCATCTGGTGTCACTTTCATTTCCTCTGTAGTCTCCTCTCATTCTTTTGCTGCCCTGCTTTATGCCTCGGGATGCTGACCCAAATACACAGCTTCTCCTGGGCTTCCTGTTGGCCAAAGGGAGGTTCTGTCAGAAGGTCAGAGGGCTAAAAGAGAGGTTGGATCATTACTTCCTTTCTCTGTCTACTTCAGGCCCTTGTAACTGGTAGAAGCAGTGTCCCTCCACAAGTGCAGCTTCTATGAGGCAGCCCATCCTTCTTCCCAGTTCCAGCTTTCAACTGAGTTCCAGTAGCTGCGCTCCTGTCCCCACCCCTCAGTCCCTTCAAGATTCAGGCTTCCCACTGCTGGTAGTCATTGGATGCCTTGCCATTGCTTGTTTTCTCCCTTAACTCTATCTGCACCTGTGTATGTAATAATTTCATGAAGGAATATGTACTTGAGCCAGTCATGGATACGATACATCGTTTCCTTCAGAACCCTGACTGGCACAGGAAATAAAGTGTGTGGCCTTTTACCTAGTATTGACTTCGCTGAGGAGATAATGGAGGGACTTTGTGACCTAGTGTGAGCAGTGTCCATTGCTATGGCAGGGAGCTATAGAATGATGGGGGCAGGAGTGCTATTAAGTGTGTTCTTAGATTCTCTGGAGGCACGTGCTGTGGTATAGCAAGTAAAGCCACACCTGCAGTGCCAGCATCCCATATAGGTGCCAGTTTGAGTCCTGGCTGTTCCACTTCTGATCCAGCTCTCTGCTGTGGCCTGGGAAAGCAGTAGAGGATGGCCCAAGTCCTTGGGTCCCTGCACCTGCGTGGGAGACCCGGAGGAAGCTTTTGCTCCTGGCTGTAGATCAGCGAAGCTCCCGCCATTGCAGCCAACTGGGGAGTGAACCATCGGATGGAAGACCTCTCTCTCTCTCTTTCTCTCTCTCTGCCTCTCCTTCTCTCTCTGTGTAAATCTTTTTTTTTTTTTAAGATATATTTTATTTTTTTGAAAGACAGAGTTACAGAGAGAGGCAGAAACAGAGAGAAAGATCTTCCATCCACTGGTTTACTCCCCAGATGGCTGCAACAGCCTGAGCTGTGCTGATCCAAAGCCAGGAGCCATGAGCTTCCTCTGGGTCTCCCATATGGGTGGAGGGGCCCAAGGACTTCCACTACTATCCCAGGCCATAGCAGAGAGCTGGATTGGAAGAGGAGCAGCCAGGACCAGAACCAGTGCCCATATGAGATGCTGGTGCTTCAAGCCAGGGCTTTAACCCGCTGTGCCACAGCGCCAGCCCCTCCGTGTAACTCTTTCAAATAAATAAATAAATAAATATTTTTAAAAATCCTCTGTAGAATAGGAAAACCACTATAGAAAACACAATCTACCCTAAACTAGAGAGAGCACTAATATGAATTCTGAATTCTGCCATCCATTGACCCAGAACATAATCGGGTTGTTTGTTTCTTCTCCCTATATTTCATCAAGATGAACTAAAACCCTGTTTTTGGAAGCGACTGGGTTGGTCCGAACCATCCAGGTAAAGAGATATCAGATGTTTGTAAGTCAGAATTTACTGTTTATGGACAGTATGAGCAGAGTTAAAACATTTACCACATCTAGATGGACATTAGTGACAAAGACTTGAATTCAGACAAGGTTGCTCAATTTTTAAAATGGTTATGTTTATAGTTCACTAAAATATAAAATGAGATTAATGCCAACTTTGATTAAATAAATGATAAAATCAAGAACAGTTTTAATATATTTGAAGTACAGAAGATGCTACTGTTGATTGCATGGTAGTTATTTGTCTTTCCATGATACCCTGCTGAACATAATCCCCTTGATTAGAAAGACCCAGATTCATTTCCCTTGGTTCAGTTGAATAGAAAGAGGATGTTGTTTGTGTCTTTAAAAAATATACATACAAACTTCCTTTTTTTTTCTTTCAAAAACATACACACAGGATAATCGTTCTGGATCAGAGTGACTTGTCCGACTGACTGGACTTGGATCGTGGGTGGATTCCTGGCCTGAGTTTGAGTGCCCTGGTTGTGAGCTCCTTTCTTCTTTCATCCGCTTCAGTTGCTATTGGGGCAGTGGTTCCGGTTCTGTAACTTACACTTTGTTCAGCTGCCATAGTAGACGTAATGGTTTGGCCCTGTTGGCAGCACATTTAACTGTTTGTTTTTAGTCAGATTTGAGAAAGGTAGTTTTGATTGTAAAAATTTTTTTCATGTGTCCAGAATGGCTTTTTGGTTTTGTTGATGTAAACTTTTGAAAGCTTTAATTTCTGTTACATAATAAAGTGCTTACTTTGAATTGCCAGTTAGATGTCAGCTGTGTAAGATTTTTTTGTGTGTCTGAGTTAATGGGAGTTGGGAGCAGAGGATTGTCACCAAAAGAGTATTCCACTTCTGTTACTAAGTTTGACATATATGGGCCGGCACTGTGGTTCACTTGGTTAATCCTCCACCTGCAGCGCTGGCATCCCATTTGAGCACCGGGTTCTAGTCCCGGTTGCTCCTCTTCCACTCTAGCTCTCTGCTGTAGCCCTGGAAGGCAGTGGAGGATGGCCCAAATGCTTGGGCCCCTGCACCCGCATGGGAGACCAGGAAGAAGCACCTGGCTCCTGGCTTCGGATTGGCACAGCACCAGCCAGGCGGCCACTTTTGGGGTGAACCAACAGAAGGAAGATCTTTCTCTCTGTCTCTCTCTCTCTCTGTCTATAGCTCAACCTGTCAAATAAGTAAATTAAAAAAGAAAAAAGTTTGGCATATAAGCAGCTACCACTACCACCTATCATACATCCAAACTGGCAACAGCTGCCTGTGATTTATAATAGAAATACTGCCTGTCCACTTGGCCAAAATTTCTGTATTCCCTTTCCAGCTTGAATTTGCTCACATAGTGAAAATATAGGTAGCATAAAAGCTTAAGATATAAATGAACTAACTGCATCTCTGTGTATTTTGCATTATACACCTCATATCATCAGTGTGTTGGAGGAATGAAATTTGTGGTAAGACCAAGATGACAAAATTTTCTCTAATCTATCTCTATCACAAGAGATAACTGGTCCCGGCGCCGTGGCTCACTAGGCTAATCCTCCGCCTTGTGGCGCCGGCACACCGGGTTCTAGTCCCGGTCGGGGCACCGGATTCTGTCCCGGTTGCCCCTCTTCCAGGCCAGCTCTCTGCTGTGGCCAGGGAGTGCAGTGGAGGATGGCCCAAGTGCTTGGGCCCTGCACCCCATGGGAGACCAGGATAAGTACCTGGCTCCTGCCATCGGATCAGTGCGGTGCACTGGCCACAGCGCGCCGGCCGCGGCAGCCATTGGAGGGTGAACCAACGGCAAAAGGAAGACCTTTCTCTCTGTCTCTCTCACTGTCCACTCTGCCTGTCAAAAAATAAAAAAATAAAATAAAAATAAAGAGATAACTGGCCAAATATATATATATATATATATTTTAAAGATTTATTTATTTATTTGAAAGTTGGAGTTACACAGAGAGAGAAGGAGAGGCAGAGAGAGAGAGAGAGAGAGAGAGAGAGGTCTTCCATCCGATGGTTCACTCCCCAATTGACCGCAACAATTGGAGCTATTCTGATCCGAAGCCAGGAGCCAGGAGCTTCCTCTCAGTCTTCCCACATGGGTGCAGGGGCCCAAGGACTTGGGCCATCTTCCACTGCTTTCCCAGGCCACAGCAGAGAGCTGAATCAAAAGTGGAGCAGCCGGGACACGAACCAGTACCCATATGGGATGCCGGTACTGCAGGCAGCACAGCTTTACCCACTCTGCCACAGCACCGGCCCCTAGATATATTTTTGTATCTAACTTGTTTTTTTTTTTAGGATTTATGTACCTTCATCTACCTCCAGTTTGGAGTCTTCACATATCAATGAAAACCTTTTCTTGGAAGTCGTATGCTGCTGTACAGTACTTGCTACCTAATGTTTTATTCTGAGTATTTCCTGCTTTATTTGTGGAAACTGAATATTTCCTGTTGTGGATGTCATATTTATACTTCTTAGCTCCCAGAAGTTTTACCCTGCACAGATAAAATGCAAAGGCACAAATCTGCCTGACCGTTTCAAACCAAGTGAACAATTACTTGCTATTGTAACAAGTAGAAAACAGTATGTGAAAGAAACCTTGAGGGATACAGAGATTGACAATGCAGTCCTTTTCTCAAAAAACAAAAAAACAAAAAACACCTTATTCTGGGATAGACACTTGGCCCAGCAGTTAAGGTACTTGTTAGCATACCTTTGTGCTGCACTGAGTACCTGTGTTCAGTCCCTGACCCTTTGGCTCCTGACTCTAGCTTCCTGCTAGTGTAGATCCTAGCCATGATGGCTGAAATAGTTGCATTCCTCCCATCTGTGTGGAAGACCTGGATTTAGTTCCTGACTCCCAGTTTTGTGGCTTCCTCTTGCCTCCCCCGGCTGTTGTGAGTGTTTGAGAAATAAACTAGTGGGCAGGAACCATCTCTATCTGTCTCTCTTCTCAAATAAAAAAAAATTAATTTGTGAAACAAAACCAACATACATAAAAATGTAGTATTATCATAATAAGTGGTAAATTAGTATGGCATTAATATTCATAAGATCTACAGGTTGAACACATATAATCAATCAATGGAGTAGACTTCTGACTGTAAGATTGGCCAATATTAACAGTTATATTGGTAGATACTACTTATTGGTTATAGAGTAATTATTAGGGAACAGATACTATATACACATACAGTAATCTTTTTTCTTGTCCTGCTGCTCTTTCAGTATGTGTCTTCTCCCACTCTCATCAGCTGTTTTAAACTTTCATCCCTCGCTTCCCATCAGCCCTCAACAGAGACATCACCTCCAACTCTAAGAGAAAATAGAAACCATCAGATGGGAATTAGTTTAGCTTTTCACCATCAAATCACCTCACATGATCACATCTATTTCTGTAGAATAGAGCAACAGTTATAGGTGGAGCATTCTAACCTGAACTGGCCTTGGGCCTCTTCTCATCTGTTCTTTTTACTCTGCTTCCTGTTAAACTGAAGAGGATGCCCCACTTCCTTTTTAGGCCATTCCCATTTCCTGTCTGCTCAGGATTAGCCTCCTCAAGTTAACATCTTTTTCTTTTTTTTCCAGTAGCTTCTGTCCCTTTATTATTACTTTTTTTGGTCATAATTAACACACTTGTATTTTCCTATCTTTAAAAACAATTCCCTGGGGGGCCTGTGCCATGGTGCAGTAGGTTAACCCTCCACCTGCAGTGCCAGCATCCCATATGGGCTCCAGTTCTAGTCCTGACTGCTTCACTGCCAATCCAGCTCTCTGCTATGGCCTGGGAAAGCAATACAAGATGGCCCAAGTCCTTGGACCCCTGCACCCATGTGAGAGATTGGGAAGAAGTGCCTGGCTCCTGGCTTCGGATTGGTGCAGCTCTAGCTGATGCAGCCATTTGAGGAATGAACCAACGGAAGGAGGACTTTTCTGTCTCTCGCTCTTACTATAACTCTACCTCTCAAATAAAATAAATAAAATCTTTAAAAAAATTTCCTGGATCTCACTTCTATTTCCAGCAATTACTCCACGGCTCTTCTCTCACTGCAGTTAGATTTCTTGAAAGAGTTTATACCTACTATCTTCAGCAACTCACCTCCCTCTCAACCCACTAGAACCTGAACTCTACTCCTTCCGTTATTCAGCAGTCACTAAGATCACTAATGCCTTCCATGTTCCTAAATTGCATAGACACTCTGACCTCAATGACATGTGTTCTTTCAGCAGAAGCCCTTGGCTTCCTTGATGTTGTACTCTGGTTTTTCATTCTATCTCTGATTACTCCACCTCAGCCTCCTTGAGAGACTCTGCCTCGATTTTTTCTCACTCAGTTTTCCTTTTAAGAGACTATATTTACTCCCTTGGCTTTAGTTAGCATCTGTATACTGATTGCTGTTATGAGTCTAGGCCAGACATCTCCATCTACCCCCTGCTTTTTTTTTAAAGATTATTTATTTATTTGAAAGGCAGAGTTACAGAGAGACAGAGGCAGAGAGAGAGGTCTTTCATCCGCTGCTTCACTCCCCAGATAGCTGCAATGGCTGGAGCTGTGCTGATCCAAAACCAGGAGCTTCCTCTGGGTCTCCCACGTGGATGCAGGGGCCCAAGGACTTGGACCATCTTCTGCTGCTTTCCCAGGCCATAGCAGAGAGCTGGATCAGAAGTGGAGCAGCCAGGACTCAAACCAGCGCCCATATGGGATTCCAGCACTGCAGGCGGCAGCTTTACCCACTACAGCACAGCGCTGGCCCCCTCCATCTACCCTTATGTTCGAGGTCTCCACTTGGATTTCTTTCAGTTAACTTACTGACATACCCAGTACTGAACTCATAGTCTTGACCTCCTCTACCTCCAGTCAGAGGTGATATTGTCCAGTCAGTCATCAGACTAGAAATCCAGGAATCATCCTTGACTCTCATTCCTCTGCCCTTTACTTCAAAAATTCAATCATTGAAACTTATTTGTATCAGCCTCCAGAATATATGTTACTTAGACCAAGTCTCTCTCTTTCTATTTCCACTATCCTCTTGCCTGGACCATTGCAGCAGCTTCCTCAAGTAGCTGCTTCTATCCATTCCCACACTTAAGAAATCACTTTTTGAGTGGCTCCCATATGTCAAGCACTACAAGGAAAACTGACTGTCAAAGCTTCTAATCAAAAGTTGGATAAAACATTTTTTTAAGATTTCTTTGGTCCTCTTGCTTTCCTTTTTCCTTTACAGTGATTTTTTTTTTTTTTTTTTTTTTGACAGGCAGAGTGGACAGTGACAGAGACAGACAGAGAGAAAGGTCTTCCTTTGCCGTTGGTTCACCCTCCAATGGCCGCCACGGCCGGTGCGCTGCAACCAGCGCACTGTGCTGATCCGAAGGCAGGAGCCAGGTGCTTCTCCTGGTCTCCCATGGGGTGCAGGGCCCAAGCACTTGGGCCATCCTCCACTGCACTCGCGGGCCATAGCAGAGAGCTGGCCTGGAAGAGGGGCAACCGGAACAGAATCCGGCGCCCCGACTGGGACTAGAACCCGGTGTGCCAGCGCCGCTAGGCGGAGGATTAGCCTATTGAGCCGTGGCGCCAGCCCTACAGTGATCTTTTAAACATACAAAAATAATTACTTCATTCCCATGTTCATATCTTTGCCCACTATACTGAGAAGCACTGGACTTCTTTCATTTCTTCAAATACATCATGACACATACTGTTCTCTTTACCCAGAACGACTCTTCCCCTATATGTAGCTACCTCATTGTTCATTCCTCAGCACTTCACTGCCTCAGGGAGTGTTTTGAAGTCCCTGCACCTAGACTAGGTTAGAACCCTCTGTAAAATTCTTCTTTAGTACCACGCCCACCCTCTTCCCGTATCCAACACATAGACCATACTTTTATTTCCTTGTGTGTAGCACATTTACAAACCAGTAGAATGCTCTACCCGCTATTGCTCGCATACAGCTGCAAGCTCCACAAGGCCAGCGATCATGCCTGATTTGTACTTAAGTATCCCTAGCTCCTGGCACAGAACCTGAACCGGCAAAAATATTAGGTGCTCAACAAACATTTGCTGTGTGTGTGCATGTGTGTGTGTTTTAATGTATTTGTTTATTTGAGAGACACAGATAGAAAGAACCCACATACACTGGTTCACTCCCCAAACGCCTGCAATAGCTGGGGATGTGCCGGGAGCCAGGAATTCAATCTAAGTCTCCCATGTCAGTAGCAGGAACCCAACTGCGCAAGCCATCCCTGCTGCCTCCCAGGGTCTGGATTGGCAGGAAGCAGGATTCATGGGCTGGAGCCAGGAACTGAACCTCCAACTACTGTGATACGGGATGTAGGAAACAACTGCTAGGCTAAATGCCTGCTCCCCTGAGTGATTATTTTAAACACAACAAAAGAAGTTGTGTATTTTATCTCTATTTACAAAAGAGGAGACTTCCCAAAGAGAGTCTGTGAGATTCCCAAGATTATACCGGAGCAAACATTTATATACTTGCAGTAAGACGCAGTAGCCTTCCCCGAGATTATAGCTCGAGGAATGCCCTGAGCAAAGTTGTAGAATTAGGAAAGTGTACCAACAGCTAACTTTAGGTTAAAAATAGAATCCCGGGGCCGGCGCTGTGGTGTAGTGGGTTAAAGCCCTGGCCTGAAGCGCCAGCATCCCATATGGGTGCCAGTTCTAATCCCGGCTGCTCCTCTTTCGATCTAGCTCTCTGATATGGCCTGGGAAAGCAGTAGAGGATGACCCACATCCTTGGGCCCCTGCACCCACATGGGAGACCAGAAGCAGCTGCTGGCTCCTGGCTTTGGACTGGCGCGGCTCCGGCTGTTGCAGCCATCTGGGGAATGAACCAGCGGATGGAAAACCTCTCTCTCTGTCTCTACCTCTCTCTGTAACTCTGTCTTTCAAATAAATAAAATAAATCTTTAAAAAACATTGTGGAATCCCATCCCCATTCCATTGTCTCCTGTTGGGTTTCATACTGAATTTCTGGAACATACTGCGTCTTTCACTTTTTCTCATGATGGGAAAGAGACAATGTAGTGAGTTCCAGATGCACAGCAGATGATTAATAAATAATGACTCACTATTCAGTGAAATTGCTGGAGCACCTGTGGAAATTTAAGTTATTAAAAATTTGCAGAAGGGGCTGGCGCTGTGGAATAGTTGGTAAAAGCTGCTGCCTGCAGTGCTGGTATCCCATATGGTCACTTGTTTGAGTCCCAGCTGCTCCATTTCCGATCCAGCTCTGCTATGACCTGGGAAAACAGTAGAAGATGGCCCAAGTGCTTGGGCCCCTGCACCCACGTGGGAGACCTGGAACAGGCTCCTGGCTCCTGGCTTCAGATCAGCACAGCTCTGGCCATTGTGGCCATCTGGGAGTGAACCATCGTATGGAAGACCTTTCTCTCTGCCTCTCCTCTCTCTGTGTAACTCTTTCAAGTAAATAAATACATCTTTAAAATTTTTTTTGCAGATTAGGGTTGCAGTTGCTTTCCCCCAAATACACTGCTTTTGGCCCCTTTCTGAATGCTAATAGTAACATTGTGTTGATGTTACAGAAATGGTTAATAGTGAGGTGCCCCCTGGGGGCTGGCACTGTGGTATAGTGGGTAAAGCTGCCACCTGCAGTGCCGGCATTCCATATGGGCGCCATTTTGAGTCCTGGCTGCTCCACTTCTGATCCAGCTCTTTGCTGTGGCCTGGGAAAGCATTAGAAGATGGCCCAAGTCCCTAGGCTCCTGCACCCGCATGGGAGACCCAGAAGAAGCTCCTGGTTCCTGGCTTCGGATCGGCGCAGCTCCGGCTATTGCGGCCAATTGGGGAGTGAACCAGCGAATGGAAGACCTCTCTCTATCTCTTTCTCTGCCTTTCCTTCTCTCTGTATGTAACTCTAACTTTCAAATAAATAAATAAATCTTAAAAAAATAGTGACATGCCCCAAAAAACTTGAAAATAGATTTGTCCTCTGGAAGCTAAATAAGTAAAATCCACTCTCTATTTGAATATTATTAGTTGTGTAGTTGATATGGCTAGGATGAGGTTTGTATCCCAAGTGTTTATGGACTAGAGGCTTGGCCCCCAATGTAACAGTATTGAGAGGTGATAGGACCCTTAAGAGGTGAGACCCAGTGGGAGACCATTAGATTACTAGGAGCATCATCCTTGGAAAGGATTAATGCCCATCTCTTGGGAGTGAGTTGTAGAACTGGAATTGTTGCCACTAGGATGGGTTGTTACAATTCAGCTTTTGAGGCAAATCCTGCCTGTGTGATCTCTCAAATCTGTCCCCCTCTTTCCTCTCCCTTTCATGGGCTCCCACCATCTGATGCTGTCCATTATGAGGGCCTTGCCAGAAGCCAATGCCAGTCGTACTCTTGGTCCTCCGAAACTGTGAGTTAAATAAGCCCTTTATTTTTTAAAAAGTAAAGTATTCGTTCTCAGGTTTTGTTTTGTAGCATCACTGAACAGGTTAAGACAATGGTGGAGAAAAATTAAAGGGCTTTCTTTAAGTGCATGACTGAAAAAAGTAAGAGAGAATCGTCCCATCAGATAGTAAGGTACAGTGTAAAGCTGCAATAATTGGGCTGGCTATTTAGCACAGCAGTTAAGATGCTGGTCAAGTTGCCCTTGTCCTATATTGCAGCACCTGGGTTCTAGTCTCAGCTCTGCTTCCCATTCCAGCTTCCTGCTGATGTGCACCCTGGAGACTGCAGATGAGGGCTCAAACACCTGGGTCCCTGCCACCTGCTTAGGAGACCTGGATTGAGCACCAGGCTCCAGCCTTCAGCTGGGCCCAGCCCTGACTGTTGTGGGCATTTGAGAAATGAGCCAGCAGATAGTAGTTTTCTGTCTCTGTCTCTCTGCATTTCAAATGTATACAAAATAAATAAACATCTTAAAGGCTGCAATTATTGACAAGGTATGACATTGATATAGAAATGGAAAGATATATAGAATATAATAGACTAAAAAAATCACCTTGAAGTGTAAAGGTTGGGAATTTAGCATATGAGATGATGTGTGTCAAACCAGATTCTTTTTTTTTTTTTTTTTTTTTTTGACAGGCAGAGTGGACAGTGAGAGAGAGAGACAGAGAGAAAGGTCTTCCTTTTGCCGTTGGTTCACCCTCCAATGGCCACCGCGGCCGGCGTACCGCACTAATCCGAAGGTAGGAGCCAGGTGCTTTTCCTGGTCTCCCATGGGGTGCAGGGCCCAAGGACTTGGGCCATCCTCCACTGCACTCCCGGGCCACAGCAGAGAGCTGGCCTGGAAGAGGGGCAACCGGGACAGAATCCGGCGCCCCGACCGGGACTAGAACCTGGTGTGCCGGCGCCGCTAGGTGGAGGATTAGCCTAGTGAGCCGCGGCGCCGGCCTCAAACCAGATTCTTTAATAGATGATACTGGGATAACTTACTAGTTGTTTGGAAAGATATAAAAACTGGGTCCTTGTACCAAAAAATAAATATCTGTTTAATCAAGTATTTAAATGTAAAAACAGATATAAAAATTAAGAAAATATAGGTGACTATTTTATAGTCTTGGAGTGAAGAAAGCTTTTTTTTTAAGGTTTTATTTATTTACTTGAAATGCAGAGTTACAGAGAGAGGACAAAAGGGAGGAAGAGAGAGAGAGATCTTCCGTCTGCTGGTTCACGCTCCAAATAGCAACAATAGCCAGGACTGGGCCAGGCTGAACTCAGGAGCCTGGAGCTTCATCCCACATGAATGCAGGGGCCCAAGCACTTGGGCTGTCTACTGCTGCTTTCTCAGGTGCATGAGCAAGGAGCTGGATTGGAAGTGGAGCAGCTGGGGCTCAAACCAGCACCTGTATGGGATGGTGGCATCACAGGTAGCAGCTTAACCAGCTGTGCCACAATTCTAGCCCCTGAAGAAAGCTTTTCTAAGCCATGGTCTCAGGGTGAGAAGAGATATCGATTTTAGTACATAAAAATGTAAAATTTGTTTACTACCAATATTTCCTGAACAAGGATAAAGCCAACAAACATGGTGAGAATAATTGCAATATACTAATACACAAAAAGATTGTATTCCTAATATTCAAAGATCTGTAGAAAAGATAAACAACCTAATAGAAAAATAGGTAAAGAATTCACAACAAAAGCAATACATATGGACAATTAGCATATTAAAAGATGTCCAGTTTCATTAGTAAAAGAAATGCAAAGTAAAACAGGATATTGAGGAAAAATACTGGTAATATCTCCAGTGAGTGAGAGTGTGGAGAAACAGACATCATTCGCTGTGTTGGGGAACAAATTGGTATTACTTATCTGAAGGAATATTTGTCATTATGTATTTTATATTTTTAAATTTTTAAAAAGCATTTATTTGCTTACTTGAAAGGCAGAGTGATGGGGGAGGGGGGGTGAGAGAGAGAGAGATCTTCCATCTGCTGGTTCCCTCCCCAAATGGCTGCAGTGGCCGGATGTGGGTCTGGTAGAAACCAGGAGCCTAGAACTCCATCTGGTTCTCCCACATGGGTGACAGGGACGCAAGTACTTGGCCCATCGTAGGCTGCCTTCCCAGCAGTGTTAGCAGGGAGCTGGATAGGAAGCAGAGCAGCCTGGACTAGAACTGGTTCTGTGATGTGGGATGCCAGCATTGCAAGTGGCAGCTTCAACCCTTTGCACCACAATACTGCTTGTAGTGTGTATTTTAAATATGAAAATTTTTTGAACTTGAAGTTCCTTTTAAACCATTATTTTAGAAATTTTATCATACATGTGAGTCACTTGGAGATCCTGTTAAAATAGAATCTGAATGAGTAGGGTTGAGGGGAACCCCAAGCTTCTGCATGTATTTTTTAAAAATATTTATTTACTTATTTGAAAGGCAGAGTTACAGAGAGGCAGAGAGAGAGAGAGAGAGAGAGAGAGAGAGAGAGAGAGAGTGAGTCTTCCACCCACTGGTTCACTCCCCAAATGCCCACAATGGCCAGAGCTGGGACGATCCAGAGCCAGGAGCCAGAAGCCTCTTTCAAAGGTCTTCCACCTCTTTCATGTCTTCCCCTTCCAGTCCTTCTGAAGGACTTGAGCCATCCCCTACTGCTTTCCCAGGCCATAGCAGAGCTGCATGGGAAGTAAAGCAGCTGGGACTTGAACCAGTGCCCATATGGGACGCTGGCACTGCAGGTGGTGGCTTTACCCGTTATACCATGGCACCAGCCTCTTCTGCATGTATTAAGCTCCCAGGTGGTGCTGATGCTGCTGTCTCCTGTACAATTTTTTTAATAGAGAGGAATTTGTTTCTTTTTTTTTTTTAAGATTTATTTAATTACTTGAAAGAGTTACAGAGAAGGAGAGAGAGATCTTTCTTCTAGCGGTTCACTCCCCAGATGGCCACGTGGCTGGGAATAAGTCAGGCCAAAGCCAGGAGCTTCTTCCAGGTCTACCCACATTTAGGCCATTCTCCCCTGCCTTTCCCAGGCCATTAGCAGGAAGCTGGATCAGAAGTGGAGCAGCCGGGATACATACTGGCATCCATATGGGATCCCAGCATCGCAGGCTGTGGCTTTATCTACTACCACAATGTGAGCCTGAGACGTCTTTTTTCCGAAGCAGTGGTCCTTAACCCTGGGTGTGCATTAAAACCACCAGAGGAGTTTTTAATCAAAAACTGATGCACAGACTTCATCCCTCAATTACTTGATTGAGTTCATTTTAAAAGCCTGGACTCCTTTCTCTCTGTCTCTCTCTCTCACTGTCCACTCTGCCTGTCAAAAAAAAAAAAGAAAGAAAGAAAGAAAGAAAAAAGAAAAGCCTGGGCTTTTAAAAGCTCTCCAGGTAAATCTACAGTTGGGGGTGGGGGATGTTTGTCACAGCAGCCAAGTTGCTACTTGGGGCCCCTGCATCCCATATTGGGCTGCCTGGATTCAAGTTCCAGCTCCTTTTCCAGTTCCAGCTTTCTGCTAATGGGGACCCTGGGAGACAACAGAAGTTGGCTCAAGTAGTTGGGTCCCTGCTACCCACGGGAGACCCAGAAGGAGTTCCTGGCTTCTGCTTGGCCTAACCTCAGCTGTTGTGGGCATTTGTGGGGTGAACCAGAAGATAGAAGATTTCTATCTGTCTGTCTCTTGTCTCTCTGCCTTTCCAAAAAAAATTATTTAAACAAAATTTCAAGTGCAGCTGTGATTGAGAACTATTTTGTCAAGGAGAAAATTGGATTGTATACAAAAAGCATGTATTTACATAAAGATGCTTATTGCAACATTATTTAAAATATTGAAGAATCGGAAACAACTCAAATGTTCAACAATGAAGGATTGGCTTTAAAAAACTGTGGAGGGGCCAGCGTTTTGGCATGGCAGGTTAGCTCTTGCCTATGATGCTGGCATCCCATATGAGCACCATTTCAAGACCCAGCTGTTCCACTGTTGATCCAGCTCCCTGCTCATGTGCCTGGGAAACCAGTGGAAGATGGCCCAAGTGCTTGGGCCCCTGCATTCATGTGGGAGACCCAAAAGAAGCTCCTGGCTCCTGGTTTTGGCCTGGCACAGCCCCAGCCATTTGCAGCAATTTGGAGAGTAAACTAGTGGAGGGAAGGTCTGTCTCTGTATTTCTTCCTCTTTCTATAACTCTGCCTTTCAAATAAATAACACATGAATCTTTAAAAAATAAAATAAAAATTAATTATGGAATGGACATAAGTGGATTAATTAGAAATTATATTAAAGAATAGGTTTATTGGCCGGCGCCGCGGCTCACTAGGCTAATCCTCCGCCTTGCGGCGCCGGTACACCAGGTTCTAGTCCCAGTTTGGGCGCCGGATTCTGTCCCGGTTGCCCCTCTTCCAGGCCAGCTCTCTGCTGTGGCCAGGGAGTGCAGTGGAGAATGGCCCAGGTGCTTGGGCCCTGCACCCCATGGGAGACCAGGAAAAGCACCTGGCTCCTGGCTCCTGCCATCGGATCAGCGCGGTGCGCCGGCCGCGGCGGCCATTGGAGGGTGAACCAACGGCAAAGGAAGACCTTTCTCTCTCTCTCTCTCACTGTCCACTCTGCCTGTCAAAAAAAAAAAAAAAAAAAAAAGAATAGGTTTATTGACACAGAAAGATGTCTGTAACATGGAATAATGCTACTAGTCGTAGTATGCTAGGAGGTATAATAGAACCCTATTCATGTAAATTATAAATAAATGTTTATATGTGGTAAATGCATAAAAGGAATCTCTGGAAAGATGCTTATTAAAATAGTAAAGTGTTTCTTTCAGGTGATTCCAATGTTTTTTTGTTCTTTGTAAAGCTCTCAATTTAGGGGAATAAGAGTGGGTGTTTGGTACAGTGGTTGAGCTGCCATTTGGGACACCCATATCTCATATAGGAATGCTTGGGTTAGAGTGCTGGCTCTGCTCTCCATTTCAGCTTCCTGCTAAGACATACCCTGGGAGACAGCAGGTGATATATGGCTCAAGTAATTGTGTTCCTGCCACCCACATAGGAGACTCAGAGTGCCAGTCTCCAGGCTTTGGCCTAGCTCAGTCCCAACAGTTTGAGGACATTTGGGGAGTGAACTAGTGGGTGGAGAAGATCTCTCTCTCTCTCTCTCTCTCTCTCTCTTTCTCTGCCTTTCAAAGAAATAACTTTGGGGTTGGGGCTGGTGTGGGATAGCAGGTAAAGCTGCCACCTGCAATGCTAACGTCCCATATAGGTGCCAGTTCATGTCTTGGCTAATCCACTTCTGATCTTGCTTCCTGCCGATGGCCTGCGAAAAGCAGCAGAAGATGGCCCAAGTGGTTGAGCCCCTGCTACCACGTGGGAGACCTGGAGGAAGCTCCTGGTTCCTGGCTTCAGCTGGCCCAGCACTGGCCATTTGGGGAGTGAACTAGTGGGTGGAAGATTTCTCTGTCTCTCCCTTTCTCTCTGTCTCTTCCTCTCTCTGTGAAACTCTGCTTTTCAAATAAATAAATCTTTTTTTAAATTGAGACAATAGAAATGATTTAGGAATACTTAAACCTCAATCAATAGGAGGCAGAACTAGAATGTCATTATAATTTGCCATAAAGCTAATCATTAATTATAGCTAATTTTTAATAAAAACTTCAGCAGAAGAGAATGGTCAGTGTGGAGCATAGACCATCCTATAACCTTGATGATCCTTAGGAGTCAATATTAGAATGCTGGATATGATAAGGTCTATGGGGGGGGGGGGGGGAATACACGTAACATGGAGAAAAAGGTAAGAGTCTCTTCCTTACCCAAAATGGTCAACCAAATTGGAATGTCACTCTAAGTCAAGAGAGAACCAAGTCCAGCTGAGTGATAGCTGACGGGAGAGGATTGTGAGAAAGGACACTAACTTCTATTGTGTGGAATCCATGTACCAGGCAGTAGTTTCCAGATGAAGAAACTAAGGCTTGGGCAAGTTAGTTATCTTGTCCAAGATGTACAATCTAGATCCCTTCTATAGTACTGTACTCTTCTTGACCAAGATATAGGATGTGAGTAACATGGATTTTTTTTTTTTTTTTGACAGGCAGAGTGGACAGTGAAGAGAGAGAGACAGAGAGAAAGGTCTTCCTTTGCCGTTGGTTCACCCTCCAATGGCCGCCACGGCCAGCGCGCTGCGGCCGGCGTACCGTGCTGATCCGATGGCAGGAGCCAGGTACTTATCCTGGTCTCCCATGGGGTGCAGGGCCCAAGCACTTGGGCCATCCTCCACTGCACTCCCTGGCCACAGCAGAGAGCTGGCCTGGAAGAGGGGCAACCGGGACAGAATCCGGTGCCCCAACCAGGACTAGAACCCAGTGTGCCGGCGCCGCAAGGCGGAGGATTAGCCTAGTGAGCCGCGGCGCCAGCCTGAGTAACATGGATTTTTACCTAGGGTCAACCAGACCATTCATGAAACGGAAAAGCTAGAGTTCTATTTTTTGACCTGAATACAATGCAGTTTCAAACAAGATTGGGACAACTTTGTACAGTACCTTGTACCTTATTAAAAGAACTAACACAGCATGATTGGTTTGGATAGTCTTGTCTTCACAGGATCTTCTGACTTATTTCTCCTCTGGATAAGTCCCTGGAAATTGCTAGAATTTGGAGAATAAGGGAGGGTCTGGAACCTTCCCTGTATACAAGGAAATTCCGGTTTTGTTAAGAACTTGGCCAAAGGTTTGCTAGTGTCAACTCATAAGGACAAATCCACGATTTCCTTTCAGGTCCTGCCTGGATTTCCCTGAAGAATTGTGGCTGTATGCCAGCATGTTTAATAGGAAGCTCTTTCCTTTATGACATCATTAGACAGAGAGGTAGCTAAGGGGACTACTTGAGACACTCTTAGAACAGCAGCCACTTTTGTGGGAACCCAAGAACAGCAGCTTTTAAAACTCAGGGTGAATATTCAGGCTTCATTAGGATCTCAGATACTAACCAGCCAGTAAAATATGACATCTACCCAAAAGGGCACAGTCTTTCAGATGGTCAAGACAAATAAAATTGGGTCCAAGGTAGCAGTTTCAACACACAAAAGGTCTGAGGTTCATAGCTCCAACCCTCAGCAGGGGCAAGGGTACTTTCTTGCCTCTAGCCAGCGAAGTGCTGCAGTCTCCCTGAGCCCTCCTCCCCAGCGAAGATCAGAAGCTGCACATCCCACCACTCCCCATTCAGCATCCGACTATCCTCGATCTTCCTCCCCGGAGCCAGGGCCCGGCTTCTCTGCAGCACAGTTTTCTCGGGGAACCGAGTCCCGACCAAGAACGGAAGCATTCCACCATTCCTCTCCTCACCGGAAGACCCAGCAAGTTCAGACAGTACCTTCCCATGCTGTCAGCTCGCATCGGAATGCTAGTCCACTCAGAGAGGAATCAGCACGAAGAAGTGGTGAGAACAAGCCAGTACGCGAGGTCAGCTACCGTGGCTCATTAACCCCAGATGCAAAATCTTCTCGTCGATTGAGTTTTTTAGACCAGAAGGATAACTATCAATCACAAATCTTCCAAGAAGAGGATCCACCCTCCAAGGTCCAGAACCCACAAGGGGTCAGAGTTCCTCTTAGAATTTCCATTCATCCAAAAGATGAAGCCGTACAAACCGACCCCATTCGAAGGACTTTGACTACCAGTGAAGTCAGGTCGCCGAAGAATCCCTATTACCTAGAGCAGGGCAGCAGCCGTCTCACTACAGACCATCGGGCAGTTCTGAGAAAGATCCCTGCCCAAGAGCCAGAAATGGGTCCTTACAGTTCAATTCCTTCTGAACCCAAGGCCTCACATAGGAACATCAACTTGGAATCATCCTTGAAACTCTCTGTCCTTAGAGATTTGGATGATAGACACCGAGTTCCATCACGTTCTGAGCCTGAGTCTCTCTGCAAGCATTCTGTCTATGCTGAAACCAAGCCCTCTTCAAAAGTCTTAATGGTGTCACAGGTGGAGTCCAATATGAGGTCCCCAATCCGAGGAGACACTGAGGTCAGTCGCAAAGTCACCATTTCCCCGGGACAATCAGTACCATTAACTCACCGTGCCACAACTCGAACAGTGTCTGAAGGCCCACACAAATCTTCCATGTTTGTCACTCCAGAGCATGTCTATAAAGAGCAATCACAAAGACCAGCAGAAACTAACTACATGTCCCCAGGACCCACACTCAGGTATCAAGAATCCTCCCAAAAGCCCCCCATCCATGCAGAACTGGAACTGACCCCTCGGCCCTTACCCCCTCGATCCTTACCCAAATATGGGCCCGAGTCCTCATGGTGGGGCTTACTGAATCCTGAAGCTGAAATATCCCAAAGCTGGCCGACAACACCTGATTTTGAGCCTAAGCCCTCTCCTCCCCTAGACCCATTCATGTCCCTTTTGGAAATGAACTCAAGCCCTTTCTGTGAGGATCTGACGTTCCAGAGAGAGAAGGCAAGCCCACCACCGCCACCGCCGCCACCGCCACCACCACCACCAAAGGAGTCTCCAACCTGGGCGCCAATGAGGGAAGTGCCAAAGGCCCCCAAGCACACCTGTACACAACCAATTCAAAGGTTTAGTGCTTTCTTCCTGGGTATGTGAAGGAGCAGTCTGCCCAGAGGCAGCCCCAGTTTAGTGAGATGGGATGTCGGGTTGGGGAGGAAAGACCCCTTCTTCATTCTGGGCCTCAAGACCGCCCCCTTGCCAGTGCCTGCACCAGTCCCAGCCTTGAACCTGTTGCTCCATGCCTTCCCTGCCAGTTTCTCTGAGCTCCAGGTGAATGATGTGGGTGATAATGCTGGGGCCCAAGGTGGGACTCTTCCAAGCAGTGCTGCTTAACTTTTCAATGGAAGGAAGTAGAGTGGTTTATAGGATCACAAGCTGATTCCTGGGAACGAAGATGAAGAAATGAGCTGGGGGTGAGGGCTGGTAAAGAGCTGTAAAGAGAATAAGGGCCACAAGTCAATATTTTGGATTCGAAGGATAGAGGATGGGGTATAGATGAGCTGGGACTTGAACTTTCCCAGGGGGAAAGAAATTAACAGTGGCACAGAGAGAGGGTGTAAGAAATGAGGTAAGTGGGAATGAAGTATTTAGTCTTGAACTGAAGGAGAGGATCAAAGGCTGAGGGTACCTTTGGGTGGAGAGATGTGGAACTAGAGATACAAGTAATAGGGGGAGGGGTATACATCTCATAAAGAGAGAAAAAAGCAACAATCTCTGTTACTTTCAGATGTTTCTGAGGAAATGTGCAATCGGGTCATCTGGTGGCTGAAAGGTCTGTGCATCCCCCATCTCCACCCTTGTGGGCCCATTGTGGGGACTTGGGAGGACAGGTGAGAGGGTGGCCTCTAGGTATTTGTGAAGCTAGGTCTTTTGGGAGAATGCATAGTTCTGATCAGAAGGATCCAGAGGGAATTCTCATCTTGCCTCAGATTCCACCATTAGAGCTCTTCCTTTGGGATTCTGATCCTGTTTCACTTTTGAGAGTCATGTTTTAATGGGGAGTTACTTCTTGAAAGGAGACTAATTTAAGCCCCATGGCCTTTCAGCGTAACTGGTCTTACCTACCATACTAAAAACACCACCAGAACAAATTGACCTTGCTTCGCAGTCGTGCTCAGGGCCAAGTCCACACTAATTCATGTTAAGAGCTCGTCTGTGTCTCTGGTTCCTCAGAACTCTGCTCAAGCCCCTATCTATGACTCAGGAGGTACTTACTAGCTGCTGCCCAAACAGGATCTCCAGGAATGTTTAGGCCTCCTTCTTGAGGCCATCAGTGGATCTTGTGGCCAACTCTAGAATCCTTAAGAGAAATGTCACCTTGTATGGAGGAAGATGGGGACCATCTCTTATAGAGTGAATCTGACAGCAGGGAGTTTTTGCCGTGAGCACTGTTGCTCCAAATATGTTCTAGCTGTGTGAGCATAAGCCACAGTTCCGGATGAATAAGTTCCTGGGGAGGAGAGGGTCCTGGGAAGGTAATCCAGTCACAGCCAGCATGAACCCTCTGAGTAATGGACAGCACCAAGAAGAGGGCAGCTCTGCCCTTTAGAGGGAGCAGAGCTCTATAAAGTAGGGATGTGGTTAAGTATGAACTCTGGACTTACCTCATTGGGTTTGAACCCTGAAGCCACTGTTTTCTGACTGTGCCCTGGGGTAAGTTGTTTTACCTGTACAAGCCTCAGTTTCTCTATCTCTTAACAGGAATAATGGTTTCCTTTTAGAGTTATTATGAGGATTAACCAAGCTGTTATATGTAGAGCACTTAGCATGGTTCTTGGCAGCAGTGAGCACTCAGTGAGTTGCTAGCTGTTGTTATTTGGGCT
This sequence comes from Oryctolagus cuniculus, assembly GCF_051225735.1. Taxonomy (NCBI): domain Eukaryota; kingdom Metazoa; phylum Chordata; class Mammalia; order Lagomorpha; family Leporidae; genus Oryctolagus; species Oryctolagus cuniculus. Next base: position 33,879,090 of record NC_142883.1, on the reverse strand, counting down.
ACTTTTAGTAGGAAGGGATTTAGGCCCAGATATGCTCAAATCCACTGGGTGTCTTTAGTAAAATTCTCTTTTTCCCTTCTGTTGATCCTCTGGATTCCATTTGCTGTCCCGTGGGAATGCCTGGCTTCTACATCTCTGACAGATGAGGAGGTAAGGAGTCCCCTGGGAAGTTACTTTCAATCTTCCTGTTCACTTCCCCTTTTGCCCCCATGATCTTATCCAAGCCCCACTCCTGTCCTCTGAGGGGAGGTTTGGAAGGAGATAGATACAGCTTCTTCCTATGGTTGGACAAGTTGTTCACTGTACAAGGGCACCTGATGAAGCACCAAGTGTGACTGAAAGGTAGCCTGTGCTCCACTTTACCAAGCTGTGCACCTGTGGAGCTGCATCTGCCCAGGGGGCTTGCACAGAAGTACTATAGGGGCTAGCTTACAGCCCTGGAGGGGAAAGAATAGAGACCTGCTGGCAGATGAGGCATCATGCCAAGTGCTCTGTGGAGAGACCAAGCAGCCATGTGTTGGGTCAGTCCCCACCTTGCTCTCCTCTCTCTAGCCTGGGGCGCTGCAGAAAAGCATCATGTTTCTGGGTTACACACTATCTGTCTCCTCAACTTGGAAAGACATAAGGTAGACTCTGCTCACAGCAACCCCGTGTCCTAAATTTGGCAGAGTGTCCTAATTTCACTGTGCATTTGTTGTCCCCCTAAGTCCTTAGGCTCTTCTTGGCCTGTGTTTGATAAGATGGTCAAAGTTCTGCTGCTTCCATCCTTTCTCTTGCCCTTTTTCTCTCTTATTCCAAACCTAGCAATGGCTTTTAATGAGTCCCATTCGTGGAATAGCCCAGATGAAAAGCTGACTACACTTGGAAAACAATTGAGTAGATGAGCAAGGGGTAGTCTGGACTCAGATAATGGAACAGCTGAAAGGGAGGTGTCCAGCAATGTGGCTGCCACCCCCTCTGCATGGATTCTTACTCAGCCCCAGGCCCTGAGCTCAGTGGGAGCTGGGAACAAATACATTTAGAGATTATCTCCCTTTCTCCCTCCCTCCTCCCTTCCTTGCATAGGCAGTTTCTGTTCCCATGTCTAGAACTCTGCTAGGCACTACAGGGAGAAGCATTGAAACCTTAGGGAACAAGCATTGTTTGGTTTTTGAGAAACTTTACCATCTGGTTAGGGAGATAAGACAGACAGGAAATGTTTAGACAACAGAGTGCAATAGTCTGTGCTCCACTGTCAAAATAAACAGAACAGACTGATTAGGTGCTCTTGGAGGGTCTTAGGGGAGATGGGTAGGGGGTCAGGTTATACCCTCTTTCCCAATGCCCAACGCAGATGACCTAATGGCTAGCCTCTTACTCACCCCTCAGTACAAATCTATACCTTTGGGAATGCATATATTTCCCTTTGTTGAGGAGTTGAGGTTTTTGAGTGAGCAGGTTCCTCCCTGTTCCCCATGCTCACTCCCTTTTTCTGTGCATCTTGTTTTAGTTTAGGAAGTCAAAAGCCTTGGCAGCAGGATGGCTCCTTCCCAAAATAGCTCTTATCCTGTCTGGATAATCACAGCTCTCCAGCACTGTTCAGCAGCAGAGCTGTTCCCCAGAAGCTGGGAAGAGAGGGCTGCTGGTCTTCTCTGGCCCCCTGGAGGTAGAGTGCATGGAGGTGGGCCAGGTGCTTTCCCCACAAAGCCTGGGAGAGGGAGCCTTTCCTCAGCCTGGCTGCTAGGCCACATGACCCCAAGACAGCCCCAGGGTGGAGACTGCAGTGCTGGTTGCTGGTGTCCAAGGCCTCTGGCTCCTCTGCTCTGGGAATGGTTGGCCATAAAGGCTGTTTCAAATTCTGTTCTTGGTAGGGAGTCTCTGGTGGCCCAGCCATGGTGTTTGGCTGTGGAAGGCAGCATGTTTATTGTTGTACCTCACAAGCCCCTCTGTGTCCCCCGACTCAACTTCTCTCCTCATTTCTCTTCTCTTCCCAAACAACTCCTCAAGGCTCTTTGGTCCAAGCACAGATGCTTCTCATCCTTTGATTGGGATGTTAGGGTCTAGAAGTCTTTCCCAGAGGAGCTTTTGCTGGACAGAGCCAAGCATTCCTGCTGGGGGTGCTTTGCTATCAGAATTAGCAGCAGTGCAACAGGAAGATTCTGAAGTGGCTCCACTGGGTCAGTGAAGTCGGCCTTCTCACAGCCCTGGGGAGTTCCTAGAAATAAAACAGCTCTTGATGAGGGGATATGCTAGCCCCAAAGATTCTGTGCCTTCAAGGCACCTGGCCCACTTGCCCTTGAATGTGACTTCTAAGGCTGTCAGGGGACAGGTGGTTTACTCTCTGCTGTATCATGTCAATTATGCAAGAAACTGACCTTGGAAAATGGGCCATGAACCAGAAGAAGTCATCTCAGTGATACCTAAGTGTTTTCAGGGTAACACGTCATTTGACTCCTGAGAGACAGGTCAATCAGCCTTCTATCAGCTTCTGAACCACAGGGATAGGGAATTCTGCTCATAGGAACTCATTTACAAAGGAAAATCCCAAGCCATTGAGGAACCTGGAGAGTCTCTGCCTTCACAGGGTGCTGACAGAATCCTGGGCCCCGGGCTTTCTGAAAGGAACCCTGGAAATGGTCTTTTCCACTCCCCTCATTTCCTCTTGCTTTGTGCAGAGGCTTGTAGTTGAGGAAAGAGAATTGCAGAAAGTGGGGCAGGGCACCTCGGGAGGCTTTTCATAGCAGCTTGAGCCTCAGCACAGCTTCCTAGGAAGCAGGCATCTTCTATCACGTGACTCCTTGTTCACCTCCAGCTTCCATGGGCAGCCAATTCCACAGGAGGATGGAAGGCCCCTGGCCACGACTTCCTAAGCTGAGGACAGGCTAGGTTGCCTGGGACTTTCCTGGCTTTAGAACTGAAAGTCCCATGTCCTGAGACCCTCCTCAGCCCTGGGCAAACAGACAGTTGGTGACCTGGGACAGTCTGCCTCAGAAAGCAGCCCTGGAAGCACAAGGTAGGGAAAGCTGTCGGAACCAGGCAGGTTCCTCATCTGCCTACAACATGGGAGCAGGAGAATGTGGTGTCTTCCTCTGGGCCTTATGGTAAATCTGAGGTCAGAACCTCTCAGTTTTTTTGTGCTGCTAGGAATGATCCCACATAGCAAAGAATCTGTCTCATTCATTTTGGACCTTCCGCCATATCTTTAGAAGCTACTTGGTTCTAACAGGAACCCATCTCCAACATCACATCATTTTAAAAATAATTGTTTAGCTGACACAAGTGACTCATGTATATGAGATCCAGTGTGATGTCTCAGCACATGTTATACAGTGTATAACGGCCAGATCAGGGTAATTGGCATATCCTCACATTGCATCTTTCTGTCACAGTAGTTTGGTGATGTTCAAAATGGCTGACTTTTCAAATGAGAGGAGAAACAGGGGGCCTTGGTGGATGAGGGAGCCACACTTTAGAAGCAGAATGCATATTTGGGTGAGGAAGCAAATCTGTAATCAAGAAGCCACCCTGACAGCTGCTGAGCCAGGGGAAGGCTGTCCTTAGTGGCAGAAATGGCCATGTCCCTTCACTGTCCACTGCTCAGCTGCTTTGGCCCAGCTGCCATGGAGGCAGCAAGAGACAGCTGCCTCTGAATGAAGGCCCGGAGGAAGGGGACAGAAAGGGAGCAGAATGGGAGGTAGCTTGGGCTCTGGCATTGTGGCTGGGAGACCTGGGCCAACCAAAGTCATTTCTACCACAAGCAAAGTCATTTAGCTCCGAGGGTCTCCCCAGTGGCTGTTTTTAGGAACTTGGGCCGGTAAGTCTGCTTTCTAGAGAACAACTGGTATCTAACTGGAGAAGCTCACTCCATAGGTCGTGGCAGCATGGTCATTCCAATGACACTTTAGTCTAAGGCATTCTCTGGTATTCTTTCTCCTCCCAGCTGCCTACACCCGTTAAAACATGCATGCATTAAATCCCTTGGAGGGAAGGTATTTGAAATAGTCGCTTTTTTTTTTTAAAGAGTTTATTTATTTATTTGAGAGGTAAAATTACAGAGAGAGGGAGATACAGAGAGAAAGGTCTTCCATCTGCTGGTTCACTCCCCAAATGGCCACAATGGCCAAAGCTGAGCAGATCTGAAGCCAGGAGCTTCTTCCAGGTCTCATGTGGGTGCAGGGACCCAAGCACTTGGGCTATCTACTGCTTTCCCAGGCTACAGCAGAGAGCTGGATCAGAAGAGGAGCAGCTGGGACTAGAACCAGTGCCCATATGGGATGCCGGCGTCACAGGCGGAGAGTTAGCACACTATGCCACAGCACTGGCCCGGAAATAGTCACATTCGTACTTGCTGATTTGGTGTTGATAATTTTCTCATTAGCAGAGGTAATAGCTACATTCATTTTAGATTATACTATGTAAATTGTGTTAGTGAATCTATAGCCACCTATATTGTTGGTATTTTTCCCCCCTTTCCCAGATGAAGAAACTGAGCCTCGGAGCTTATTCATCAAAGCTGAGAGCACTTTAAGGAGCATCTGGCCTAGGGATTCAACTATGTGGTGTAGACTTCTTTTTCTGTAGCCATATCTTCCTTCTCAGTATTTCAGCAGCACCTTTAGATATCAAGAACTGTGAAGGGAAAATTCCAGTAGGAGGAACATCTGTGTCTTTGCATGTGAACTGGGAGGCAGGAGGTAGGTGGGGCCTGTGAGCAGTTAGAATGAAGGGCAAGAGATGGGTCAGTGGAGCCCAAGGCCCCAAGGCTAATCTATGCTCTAAAATGAGAGTGGAAAGCTGATCAATGAATCCCTTTTAGTCAGTCTGTATTGATCAGCCATTCCTGGGGGCAGAGCCTGGTCACCCAGGCAGACCTCACATCACATGTTCACTGAGTTGAAGTGAGCAGAGGTTACAGGAGAAGTTAAAATAGAAGATACACTCCCTGCCCTTGAGGGGCTTGCGGTTAATCTGGGAGAGAAAAGTATACAGATGGGTCACTTGAAAGGGTGTGGACATCAAAAGACAAAGTCCAGTGAAATGAATCAGCAAAGCTTCTAGCACGGAGGCACTTTGAGGATAAAATCCAAGGGGAGGAAGACTTTGGCACAGTATAATGAAGAGCTTGGGAACTCAGCTGCCCAGTAATTGTAGGAGATTTGTTAAAGTCAGTGGCTTTTTGGCCATGGACAGTGTTCAAACAGATGCTGGTAAGAGGAGCTCTCAAGAGCAGTCAGACATCCTGCGGGTAGTCACATTCAGAGGCATTTAAGTCCCTCCCAACCTCGAGCTGCTGTAGCCCTCCCTGCTCAGGGATAGTGTGGGAAGGACATTCTTCCCCATCAGCGTGGCTGCCCTCTAGCACCCTGCCAGGTCTGGAACTGCCCCTCTCCACAGCCATTCAACAGGAGCCAGAAAACGGTGCTCCCCAGCCTTGCCACCCATATCTCACCCCCATCCCAGGATCACGGGACATGAAGTAGCAGTAGCAGGAAAGTGGGACTTAAGGTAATTTGGCTTCTTGCCTCTGCACAGACCTTGCTGGATAGACTAGCTGAGGTTTCCTTGAAAGAAGCAACACAGAGATAGCCCTTTGGCCTGCCTCTGCAAGAAAGGAGGAGGTACAATTAGATCTTGCACTACCTAAGGGAAATTTAGGTACTGAATGAAAAAAAAAATGGCCTTTGCTAGTCATGCAGATCGGAAATCCTGATTTCCTGTGGTTACCATTCTTTATTCTTGGCTTTGAACCTAGGACCTGGCTTGGCCCAAGTGCAGCCTCCTTGCTTAGTTCCTGTGCCACATAACCTTCATGAATGGGTAGGCAGGAAAGACCCAGTGGAAGGGACCAGGAGATTTTCCACACAGAGTATGTTCGCCTGACCTAAGCAGGGGAGCTCAGGATGGTAGGCTTGAGCTGTGGTTGCTGATCTGAGCTTTCCAGAGGAGTGATCCTCTATACCAAATTAAGTATCCACTGCCCAGACAATTGGTTGAATACCCCACCCTAGGTGCACCTGGAAAACAGTACTTAAGGACATGAGTGCCTGGTGTGATGTTGAATATCAAGGAACAGCCAGATCCCCAAGAGCCAAGTGATCCTGAAGCAAAGTTGGCCAGGCCACCTGCTGCTGACTGGAGGTGGGGAAAAACACTCAGTTGTCTGGAACCCACCCTACAGCTGCTGCCTCCATCAACACAGAATGTGAGGGCTGGAGTTGAGGGTGTCCAGTCTTCTGCAGGAAGGTAAACAGAGACCCAGAAGGTCAAAGAATTTTTAGAGAGTGAGATAATAGCCAAGGCTGGCCCGGGGACTTCAGTCAAGCTTTCTCAGAGCCCTCTGCAGGACTCACACAATAGTTCAAAGTTTTATATTCAGCTTTTTTTGTTGATTTGTTTTTAAAAACATTGATTTATTTATTTGAAAGGCACAGTGACAGAGAGGGACACAAACATAGCAATCCTCTGTCTGCTGTTTCACTCCCCAAATGGCTTCAACGAGTGGGGCTGGGCCAGGCCAAAGCCAGGAGCCAGGAACTCCATCTTGGTTTTCTATCTGGGTGCAGGGACTTGGGCCATCATCTGTCACTTTCCCAAGTGCATTAGCAGGGAACCAGATCAGAAGCAGAGCAGCCAGGACTGAAATCTGCACTGTGATATGGGGTGCTAATGTCGCAAGCATCGGCTTAACCCACTGTGCCACAATGCCAGCCTCTGTCTTCAGCGTTTCCTTTATCCAGCATGCCTCAGGTTGGGCAGTAATTAGAAAAGGACTGTGACCATCAAGACCTCCAACATTCATGGAACTAAGTGCCATGGTCTCGGGCTTCTCTTGGAGGCTCACTTCCTCAAGGCAAGCTGGCACCACGCAGGGCACTCTGGACCTTGTGCAGCAAGTGTCCGAGAAGAGCTGGGATTCCAGCCACAGCTGCGGCTGAGCTGGCTGAGCTGCATTTTGAGATGTTTCTGTGTCCACACTTGGAACACAGCTGGGGCTGGGTGGGGGAGGGTGGTTCTGGTTGAGGAAAACAGGGCTTTGTGATGAGGCCTGCCTTCTTTGACTAGGCTTTATGCCTACCCTTAGTCCACACAGCTGCTAACTGGAAGAACCCAAGAAGTATTCTCCTAACTGCATGCATGAGTATTTGCAGCCCGCGGCTTTGAACATTGGGGCATTGTGTGGCCCAAGCTTAGCATTAGGGTCTGATGGCATCTGCAGCTGCTGCTTCTGTAGACTTCCAATAGCCATTGGTTCCTTTCTTTATGTCTTTATGTCTTTGTGTTCTTGAATACAGCTTCAGATCTCCTGGTCTGCCCCAGGCTTTTTCCTCTCTACCTCCAGAGGTTCCCTCTCCTTAGAGCCACAATACTGGATCCTGTCCTGTGCCTCCTCCCACTTCCCTCACTTCCTAGGCCTTCTCCTGAGTCTCTTGTGGGGCCAGCATTTCTTCATCACCTCCTGTTTCTGCCTTGCTTTGTGAACTTCTTCCAAAGCCTAGAGCAGCACCAAGCATACCCCCCCCCCCACTGCATCTACTTTTAGAATGTCAGAGCTGCAAGGAACCTTCAACATTATCTAAAATAGTCCCCTTGTTTTCAGGGCTGGAAACTGAGGCCCTGACAGGTTCAGGGAGTTGCCCAAAGTCACCAGACTTGAAAGGTTTCTCCTCTGCTGCTGGCTCCTGAACACTCCGATGTCTTTAAGCAGCAACGTCCCGCCAACCCTCCATTCCAGTGCCACATTTGCACTTGTTTCTCCAACAGCAGCCCTGCCTAATTTCACCTGCTGTCTCCAGGTGCTCTTCCCTCCCACAGCTGAGTACCTTCCAGTTCCAGCCATGGCCACTGGTTCACACATTGCCCTCCAATAGGGTAGGAAGGCCTCTGGCCTTCTACATACAGAAAGGACCATGTCTGTGGTCCTGCCCTGGGGGTCAGGCAGGGGCATGCTTCTGGAAACTTCCTCAGGAGCCTGACCAGCTCTGACCCTACTTAGCTCAGGAAATCCCTTACCAACTGCCCATCCCCCAGGCATCTATCTTGCCCTAGCTGCTACCCTGACCCTTCTGAGCCTCTAATGCCTGCAAAGCTGCTGGGCGTCTGTCTCACAGCCTCTCACCTGCTTGGCAGAGGAAGAGTGGCCCAGTTGGGCATGGGTCGTGCATGGGCTGGTCTCTCCCAAGGCCCCACTTTCCTCAGCCCCAGGCAAGGCTTTGCCACCTTATTAAAGCCACTCGGCCTCTCCAACCCTTCCCGCAGATGATTCCTAGATAATTTGTGCAGCAGATCCTCTTTAATCTTTGATTTGGGGCACCGCACGAAGGGAACCTGCTGCTAACCTGTGTCTTCACAGCTTGAATGGGGGTGGACAATGTGACACTCTTTTAGGTAGTCTGGTGGGGGTATGGGAAATCAGTCGTTTGGACATCAGTCAGCTTCACTTTCTGAAAACCCTGCTGAATCGCCGGGGTAACTGTTTTCTCCCCAACTTGTGTGGCAACTCCCCCTCCCCTTGGAAAGGATGACGGGGTGCCATTCTTTCGGGACCTGCTCAAGCCCCCCAGGATGCTGCGCTGCCCAAACAGGCCACTGTCAGGGGTAGGAAAAGGAAGAGCCAAGTGTCCAGCGCAGCAGAGGGACGAGGACCCGAGGCCCTGACCTTGTCCTGAGCAACTCTCCATCCTCTGCGCCTTCGGGGGCCGCGGGCTTCAAGGCGGGGGGTCCCCCAGTCTGGCGCCACCCTCGCGCCGGCACCCAGCACAGCAGAGGTGCAGGCCCCCGCCCCGTGACCGACTCGCCCCGCCCCTGCCGCTGGGCCCCGCCCCCCAGCGGTCCGCACTCGGGGAGGCGGGTGGGGGCTGGCGGTGCGGCGAGGTCGGCGCGCAGCTCCCGCCGCAAGTCGCTCGGGCGCTGTCCAGGCGGAGCCGGCCCGGCCCGGGCTGCAGCCATGGTAAGGCGGGCGGGCGCGGGGCAGGGCCGGGGCACGGAGGGCCCGTTGCTCCCGGACGATTCCAGGGGACCCACAGCGCCGCAGCCCCGGCTGTGCGGGGCAGGAGGCGCTGTCTCCAGCGCTGGCCGGAGAAGCTGCGTCGCCGCTCTCAAGTTTGTCCTCTGATCCGAGCAGCGGCAGAGTGGGCCCCGACCCCCGGGATGCCGCCCGCGGTCTTGGGCGAAGGGGTGGGTCCGTGCTGAGGGAGGTGCCCGCTGACCGAGACGCGCATGTGGGGCTGGGAGGACGCGTCAGCGACTAGCGGAGGTGAGGGTCCCCGTCCTTGCCAGGTCAGCTGTTAACCTCCTCACCTACTGCCCTGAGCAAAGGGGCCAACACCAGCGTCCTGTGGAAAACGCAAAGGACGCCCATAGACCATGCCTGCCTGCCCGGAAGGGGTGAGACCCTTGGTCCTTCCTTCCCCCATCACAAGGGGCAGCCCCTGGGCTTTTCCCAGAAGGACCTGGAAGAGAAGAAAGCCAGCTCACCATCCTGCCCGGTGGGTTCAGCCATATCCCTCTGTCCCTCTGCTCCCAGACAGAAACCGTGAGGGAAGCTTCCTCCTGCTGCATCTGCGCACCCCCGCCCCACACACACACAACCTTTCACTCTGCAGTGGTGGGGGCTGGGGGTGCTCATTCCTGCCACCTGCCTATAGTGGGAAGAGAAACAGTAGCCCTAGCCAATCTCCCTGGAGGCTCAGGTAGGAAGTTCTGATGATTGCCTGTGAGGGCGCCAGCTCCTCTCCTGCCGTTGTTGCCACAGGCAGTGTGTGAGTGTCAGGGTCTCCGGGCACATGTCATCCTCCACCCAGTCTGGAAGCCCCCAGCCTTTGCCCTCTGCAGTGGAAGACACAAGCTGCTTTCAGCGGGAGGGGATCCGTTGCCAGCCTGTGGGGGGCAGGATGTTGGCTTCTAACAGCCTCCAGAAGGGAACTCCCTGGGCCTGGTAGAGTCAGAAGCTTCCAGGTCTGGAAAAAACAACCTTTTGGGTTCTTGTCTCTCAAGCTGTGTCCAGGCAAAGGCCCAAGTTCTTGGCCAGGAAGTCTTGGTGACCCTGTGACCTAAGAGGGGGTTTCTGGGAGAGGCCCAGGGGTGCCCGTCTGTATCCTTGCTCCCCAAATGGGGGATGGACAGGCTGATTGTTCTAGGGATGGAAGCCTGGGGAAGCACTGACTATCCCAAGTGCCAAGCCTCGCAGGGGCCAGAGAGGCTTTTCTGCCACACACTAAGTTTGGTTCAGCTGAGGTCTTGGTGCTTTCAGCTTGGCTGAGGCCACCCATGCTTTCTAATTAAAGATACATCGCCATCACCAAAGTCCCCAGCCTTAGGTCCCTGCCCTGAAGGCAGCCAAGTTCCTAGACCCTTCCAGTCAGGCCAGATTCCTCTCTGAGGGTCTCCTTGTTAACGGAGGTCGGTGTCCAGTGGCTTAGGAAATCTACAGCCCAGGAGCCCCCAGGGAGTTTAAATTTGCATGTGAAAACAATAATAGGCCAACACTAATGACATCCTGTGACTTGAGATCTACCTTCTCTGCAAGTTCAAAGCCCAGCCTCCCTGGGAGGCAAGGAAGAGCCATTAAGGCCCTGAAATTAAGGCACTGTGCAGACTCACACAGGGTATTTCCAGCACAACCGGAAGCATTTGGCCTGACTCCTAGTCAAGTGCACCATCTGCGCACTCCCAGCCTAGCCCCTCAATTTGTTTCCCACCTAAATGGCAGCTTTGAAATCTCAGGGATGCGAGCTTCTCTTTGGCTTCAAGCCTTGCCCCTGGGAGATCAAGTGCTAGCAGCTCCCTGTTGACTCTGAGGGATGATGGAATTGATACAGGCTCCCATGAGTCAGAGGACAGGCATCCCAGGCCTGAAGGAGTCCCTGGAGCAAACCCCCTTAGTGGCAGGAGTTCCCTGTAGGGAAGTCTAGAAGCAGTTTTCTGAAGACAGGGTCTCTGCTGGGAGAAAACCAAGGGACACTTGAGAAGTCCCATGAGAAGCTATACACAGGGCTATGTATAAAAGAAACATCCTACTTTATAAAACATACATCCTACTTTAGTGCTGCTTAAAGTTAAGGTAAAATTGGGAGATTGTGGGGTGGGAGTCCTTGAGGAATGAGTCTTCTGGGTGGATGCCTCTAGGAACTGATGATGGACCAGGTCACCTTGGGGACAGCTCACAGACCTCCAGCATGCCTCCGTGTCCTCAGGGGTTAAAAAGAGTGGCCCAGTGGATCAAGGGCTTGTGCTGCAGGCTGAGGTTGGTGCTGTGCCCACCAGGGTAGGCAGCGGGCAGGCCTCGTGGGGCAGCCAATCAGAGGAGGAGGGGACTGCAGAGGAACTGAGTGATCTGCTGCAGCTGAGCTTGTCCTTGGAGGGTGGGAGCCAAGGGAGGGGGGGGTGGGAAGGACATTCCACAGGCTTTTTTGGCCCCTGCCAGAAACAGAGGGGGGTCAAAGAGAAAGGGAAAGGCGCAAGCCAGGAAGCTAGATGACAACAAGAGCATCAAGACAAGGCTGTGTCTGTGTGAAGAGCTTTGCCTGGGAGATAAAATTAGACCCAAAGCTTACTGACAGGGAGTCCAAAGAGTGGGGCATGGACCGTTCCCTGGGAAGGCAAAAGAATTCTGTCCCTGAGGACGGGACTGAAGCCCGGGTAAGGTGCTGCTGTGGGAGATGGGTGGACTTGTCTGCTGGGCTAGGATTGGGGCTCAAAGTCAGGAAATGATTTGGTCACAGAGCTGGAGGGCAGGATGGACAGACAGGAGGTGAGGGCCCTGGGGTCTGGCTCCTTGTCCTGAGTTCTTGTGGCCCCTTCCAGGCTGATGAGCAGCCAGGCTGCCCGAGAGGAGGCTGGTGTTGGGTTTCTTGTGGTGCCACTGTTAGATTGTGGGGGCTCCGTGTGTCCCTCAATGTCTTCCCTTTACCCTCCCCTGTTGCCCCTCCACTCAGAACCTCTGGGGCAACCAGGTAGGACACAGCCCTCTCTCACCCACCCTTAGCCTGGCCCCCAGACCAACTGCAGGGTCACTGTGAGGTTGTGCAAAGAGGCAGGGTTTCCTGGAATTCCCCAGACTTAGCTGCCAGACAACAAGACCTGCTGCTCCCTCACCCTGTCCCCTCCATATCTATAATTGATCATCCAAACTGGGACACTTTTGAGAGTGATAGGGAGCACACTTAATCATTGTGTTAGGACAGTAAGCATAAACCAGGGTGTATGGTCACCCCATCAGAAATACTATGGGCAAGAAAAGACTGTGAAGTCAGGCTTGACCCAGGACTGCCTCTTCTGGTCACTGAAATGCATCCTTTCCCCTGTGATGGTTCCACTTTCAGGCTAAAGGGCTTGGCCTCATTTCTTCCTGTCTGTCCAGGCGAGCCCTGGAGACTGTGGCTATAAGCAGGTGTGGGGACTTAGGAGGTGAAAGTCTGGAAGTATCTTAGAGGACTTTTCCTCTAGCCTCCTTTTCTTGATCTGTCTCTGTCATAAAACAAGAAATGTGCATGTCTGTCTTGCTCAATTCTTCCCTTTGTAAAATAGGGATATGCAGGAAGACTATGGCCATCTTATCTCCCCCATCCTGGCTGGGACTCCACAGTGGTCTGGGATAGCCCCCCCTGGCTTGGCCAGTCCCCAGTGGGTGAGTCAGCCTCCGCATCCGGCCCTTGTGCATTGTCTGGGGGTGGCACGTGGGTATTGTGAGGCAGAGCTGAGCCCAGCACTGCCAGGCACCCCACAAAGGAGGCTGACCCCCAAAGGAGAGAACAGGCTTTAGGGTCTAGAGCTGAGGGTAAGAGTGGGAGGAAAGTGCCCCTCTTCTAAGCTGGGGATGGAGTAGAACAGGCTTCAACAGAGGAACCAGCCCCTGAACCAACCAAACTGGTTCACAGTTTGGGCCACACCCCCTCCTGCACCTCTGGCTCTGGGAAGAGGGGACAAGGGGGCAACTGAGGGGTGCTTCCCCTGTATGTCCCTACCACTGGGGACCATGAGCGGCAGCCCTGGAGTTCCAGCCATCTTTCAGCCCTCCCCGCGCTCTTCCTGACACATCCCATCTTCCCTCACCTGGCCCCTCCCACGTCCTCTCCACCCACACTCAGCACTCATTGGCAAGTTCCAGGGGCAGCTTCTGGAATGGCTAGTGTCTGGAGCAAGGGGTAGGGTCAGCGGTACCGAGCTCAGGGGAGTGAGCACCCAGAGAAGAATCTGTACCTGAGTTCTGAGCTCACTGACCAGCAGTGTGACAGGAGGCGCAGATCCCCCTGCCGGCTCTTGACTTATGGGGGTGGAGGGGTCGGGGAGGGGCCTGCAACGCCCTTCCCCCTCCTTATTTCCCTCGTATCCTTGCTCCATTCTGACTCAGACTCTCCTTTGAGTCCTGAGCCACACTCTCCTCTCAGGTGTTCTGCTGCTGTCTGCTGCCTTCCTACTCAGTATGACTTCCTGACCTTTGGGGCTGGCCCCGGCCCCTGGCTTGCACTGACCCCCAAGGCAGGGCAGCCTCAAAACACCCTGTTGAGAGGGAACGCCAGAATTGGAGCTCCTTGGTTGCCACGCAATTGCTAGGGCTTTGGGGACCACTCAGGACTCCTCCAGGACCCTGGGGCCCTTCCTGGAACCCTGGACTGGGGAGGCTTTGTGAGCAGGAGGAAGGCACACCGAGCACTCCTCGGCTTGGCTGCAGTTCCTTTCTCTTCTAACCACAAGCGCTTTCCCCTCTCTCCTCACCTTCTCCTGTCATCCACATTCTTCCTCCATCTTCCCTTCCGGCTCCCTTCCTGCCAACCTCCCACCTACTTCAACCCCCCCATCCCCACCCTTCACCCCCCACCCCCAGATCAAGCGTTTCCTGGAGGACACCACGGATGATGCAGAACTGAGCAAGTTCGTGAAGGATTTCCCAGGGAACGAGAGCTGCCACCCATCGGAGGCCAAGACCTGGGTGTCCAGGCCCCAGATCCCGGAGCCAAGGCCCCAGACCCCGGAGATCTATGATGATGACCTGGAGTTGAGACCCCCGTCATGGCCCCAGGCCTCTGACAGCCAGCAGTACTTCTGTGCCCCAGCCCCTCTCAGCCCCTCCACCCGGCCCCGTAGCCCTTGGGGCAAGCTCGATCCCTATGATTCTTCTGAGGTAGAGCCTCCACTCCTGCCTTTGCCTTCCAGTGGGCTGGCTGGTGCAGGGAGAGCTTCAGGGTGTGTGTGTGTGTGTGTGTGTGTGTACGCGCGCGTGCATGTGTATTTGTAGCCTCTCTCCGTCTTGCATCAGTGCCAGCTTTGTGGTACCTGCCTCTAAGAGCCCTGGAAATGGACAGTATCAGCAGGGATGAAAGGCCCGCTGATGACCTCAGATGGGAACTCAGAGGAGTTTGGCACTGCAGCTTTAGGGAAAGGGCAAAGCCCTGGAAGGGAGAGAGAAGACTGGGGGCTGGGATCCCCCTGCCTCCTGCCCTGATGCGTTCTGCCTTCCCGCCTGCTAGGATGACAAGGAGTATGTTGGCTTTGCGACGCTGCCCAACCAAGTCCACCGAAAGTCTGTGAAGAAAGGCTTTGACTTCACCCTCATGGTGGCAGGTAGAAAAGAAGCAGGGCCGGGCTGGGCAGGGGTGGTTTTAGGTGGAGATGAGGGGTATGTGTGGGATAGGGGTGTGGGTAGGGAAGGAGCAAGCAGCAAATGGCTGTGCCTTTTTCCAAAGCAGCCGGGAGCCCCTACTGGCCAAGAGTACATGTGTGTCAGGTAGAAGGGTGAAGTGGTGCACGGGGTATTTGACCAACAGTTTCTAGTATCTGCCGCTTTCTGTGTGACCTTGGGCAACCTCTTGTCCTTTCTCATTCAGATGAGAAGGCTGGACAAGCCGATCTGTGTCCTGCCTTCCAGCTCCAACATTCTATGGTTTGGTCAGTCTACTCCCACTCAGATAAGAGCAGTTTCCTTCATGCCAAGGTCCAGTAGAGCTGCCCCTCCACTACAACTCTTACCTTCTGAACCGGTGCCTCTGTCCTTTCTCCTGTCAGGAGAGTCTGGCCTGGGGAAATCCACTCTGGTCAACAGCCTCTTCCTCACTGATCTGTACCAGGACCGGAAACTCCTCAGTGCCGAAGGTAAGGAGAAGAGCATGAAGAAAGGCAGCTAGACCTGTCTCAGGAATTAAACTTACCCCAGAGTCTGGGGGCTGGGGCCCTCCCTGACGTGCAGGAGACCACGGCTTCCTGGAGAGATTGATGGCACCTCTCCAGAGGCCTCTCTGGCCTGGCAGCCCACCAGCCACGTCCCTAAAGATTTGGGTGCAGAATTAGAGGAGGGACCAGAATCCTGCTCTCTGAATGAGTCTCTGACCCCCAAGAGGATTCCAGGAATTTAAGAAAAAAAAATGGGAGCAGAGAAGAGGCTGGGGCCAGAGCCAACAGCCACCGGCATTTCCTGTGTTGGGAAATGTACTCCTTGCTGGTTCCCAGAGAACAGGCCCCAGGCAGCTTGGGAGTGGGAAGGCAGGCAGCATGAAGCTGGCTAGGGTAGGGCAGTTTGTTCTGACTGGGTAGGTCCCTGTCCTTGCCCTGGCCTCAGTTTCCCCCTTCTCCAGAGCGGATCATGCAAACCGTGGAGATTACTAAGCACGCAGTGGACATAGAAGAGAAGGGTGTGAGGCTGCGGCTCACCATCGTGGACACGCCAGGTTTTGGGGACGCAGTCAACAACACAGAGTGGTATGTCTCAACAAGCCCAAACCCCAGCTGCCCCGGCCTAGTCCACACATACACACAGGAGCCCTTGTCAGGAGAAAGAGATTTGTGACTTTGAACATGTCACTCCCTCTTACTGGACAGCCAACTTCTCCTCCGTAAAGTGAGAGGGAAAGGCCTGGAATCACATCTCTAGTGTTCCTCCTAGTGCTGATCTGTAATTTCATAGTGGGGGTAGGGACACAGAGCAAATGCAAAAATATGTAGCATGGTGCCTGCCGTGTAGTAGGTGCTCAGTAAACATCGCCGTCCTTCCTTACAGGTAGGTCTTGTTGGAAGAACAGGGGTACATGGAGGGGAGAGGTGCAGAAGAGAAGAAGGAAGAGGCAAAGGGAAAAAATAGGTAGAACTTTGTTTAAGTTTCAGGCACCCTGCAGGCTCTCTGCTGGAAGAAGAGGTGGCTTTGCCACACACCTCATCATCCCTGGCTGGAGGGAAGCCTAGGTAATGGGCAGGTGATCAGACCTAAGTGAGTAGGTGAGGGGGGGAGTGGCTAAGAGATAGGAGAAAAGCTGGCGCTTTGATGAAGAAGCTAGGCAGGTGGTGCTCAGAGCCCTAGATGGGAACTGACATCTTGAATGCATTTAGAAACTGCACAATCTGTTTCTTCAACTGAAAAATATCCTTATCACCTCACCCCGTTGATCTGAAAATCACCAGAATAATGCATGAGCATTGGAAAACAGAATAATTACGGGACCAGCAACATCATTTGTGGAACTCAGTGCAAAGTAAAAAGGTGGGGGTCCTTGTTAGGAAGTATTACAGATTTCAAGTTGAAATTCTCCGAGCATAAAACTAAGCATGGGCTCATCTGACTGCAGGTCACTGTGTGACTACTCCGGTCATGTGTCCTTGAAGCTGACCCTGAATAATTGCCTCACACAGTTTTTATTTTTATTTATTTGAAAGGCAGAGTTAGAAAGAGACATTTTTTTTTAAAGATTTATTTATTTGAAAGGCAGAACAACAGAAAGAGGGAGAGACAGAGAGATCTTCTATCTGCTGGTTCACTCCCCAAATAGCTGCAACAGCCAGGGTCTGAGCCAGGCTGAAGCCAGGAGTCTGGAATTGCATCCGATCTCCCACAGGGGTGGCAGAGCCCCATGTACTTGAGATATCCTCTGCTGCCTTCCCAGGCACATTAGCAGAAACCCGGATGAGAAGCAGAGCAGCCAGGACTTGAAGCAGTGCTCTGACATGGGATGCTGGCATTGCAAGTGGCAGACTAACCCACCGTGCCACTGTGCCAGCCCCTGCCTCTCACATTAATCAGATCCTTCTAAGACCTCTTGTGCTCTGTGCCCCCCATCACATGTTTTATCATAACAACAGATGACTTTCAGCTCAGCTAACTGGTCCATACACAGTATGTGGTCTCCATCAATATTCCCAAGGGAGCAAGGTGAGCTCCATATAGTCTGCCCGCTTCCTGCTCTGTCAGTATGTCTTAGCAAACTGGGCTTGCCCTGAAATTCTAGTCCCAGCTGGTACCTGATTCCTACTTAGCAAGTACCACTCTCTCCTTCAGTCAATCTACTCGCCTCCTCTTACCTTCTGTACTAATGATAATAATTTCAAGTTCAGTGATAATCTCACCTCACACTTTACAGTGTACCTCCATAGCTGCTCGTCTAGTCAGCCAACACCAGGTGTCCAGCCTGCGTTGGCCATTTTAAAGGATGCGGAACAAGCATGAATGATCCCTGTCCTTGTGAGACTTACAGTCTAGTGGCAGTGGAGGTGAGGGAAAGGGGAGCAGTTCTCTAACATGCGTCAATCAGATGGCAAGTGAGTACTTGGGTCAGGGAGTCTGCAGTGACAAACATGGAGCTGGAGCCAGAAGGCCAGGGACTCGGGTGGGTAGAGAATCTACTAGCCACATGGTCCATATCAAGTCTCTTAGCAGCTCTGGATTTAATTTCTTCATTTGCCCCATGAGTGAAGATGCTCGTAATGCACAATGCCCACCTGTCAGGGAATTAAGGGCTACACTAGGCAACATAAGAGGAAGAGACCTGAACATGGAGATTCTTGGGGGAAAGATTTATATTTGTTTCACTGAGTGGTGACTAGAAGTATACATTGGTGTAGCCCAGAGAGCTTTCACAGAAGAGGCGGTTCTTGGTTAAGGCCTTAAGGATGGGAGTGGGTTTGGAGAAGTGGAGCAGAGGGTGGAACCACATGAGCATAGGCCATGACTGTGAACCTGACTTGGAGCCTCCCTGGCTTCCAGTTGGTGTTTACCTGCAGCCACCTTGCTATTCTTACTGCTTTGTTTGGTTATCTGGGCCCTCTTCCTCTCATCACACAAGTACTTATTGAATCCTGCCTGTGTGCTTAGAACACAAGACACACACCTTTGTCCCACCCAGGGATCCCCCCCCTGAAGATGTAGGAAAGCAAGCCAGGGAATAACAATGTCTTGAACACACTGCTCAGGTCTGGGGCTGCTTCTCTGCAGTCCCAGAGCCCCGCAGGAAGCCCCCACTCCCACAGTGTCTCTGCTTCTCTGTCCCTGCCCCAGCTGGAAGCCTGTGGCAGAATACATCGACCAGCAGTTTGAGCAGTATTTCCGAGATGAGAGTGGCCTGAACCGCAAGAACATCCAAGACAACAGGGTGCACTGCTGCCTGTATTTCATCTCACCCTTCGGCCACGGGTATGGTCTGAGCCTGAGGCTCCTGGCACCACCGGGTGCTGCCAAGGGAACAGGCCAAGAGCACCAGGGGCAGGGCTGCCACTAGCAGGTGGTCACAGATTCCTGTTCCCCAGGCTCCGGCCATTGGATGTTGAATTCATGAAAGCCCTGCATCAGCGGGTCAACATCGTGCCTATCTTGGCTAAAGCGGACACACTGACACCTCCAGAAGTGGACCGCAAGAAACGCAAAGTGAGGGAAGCTGGTTGGGGGAGGGGAGAAGGTGGGCTCCTAGAAAGAATGGGGTCCCCAGAACTGTGGGCCCTCATCCATTTGCCAGATCCGGGAGGAGATTGAGCGCTTTGGAATCAAGATTTATCAGTTTCCAGACTGTGACTCTGATGAGGATGAAGACTTCAAATTACAGGACCAAGCCCTAAAGGTGGGGCCATCCCAGCGCACCCCTTTCCTTCCTTGTTTCTTCTGGGAAGAAGAGGGGAGTAGAATTCTTATATATGGTCAGGCTATCAGGCTAGGAGAGGACCCTGGCTTCCTAGACTGAAGCCGAGAAGATGAAGATACAGGTGGAAACAGGTGAGAATGGGGGTTGCTGACAAGCACCCCTAAATTTTTCCAGGAAAGCATCCCTTTTGCAGTCATCGGCAGCAACACTGTGGTAGAGGCCAGAGGGCGACGAGTTCGAGGGCGGCTCTACCCCTGGGGCATTGTGGAAGGTAAAGCCCCATGCTTGTGAACAGGATGTCTCCTTGCCTTCGGTGGCACTCTCCTACCCATGCCCCTGGCTGACCCCTAGCCTTGCTATGCAGTGGAAAACCCAGGGCACTGCGACTTTGTGAAGCTGAGGACAATGCTGGTGCGTACCCACATGCAGGACCTGAAGGATGTGACACGGGAAACCCATTATGAGAACTACCGGGCACAGTGCATCCAGAGCATGACTCGCCTGGTGGTGAAGGAAAGGAATCGCAAGTATGACCAGAAGCCAGGACAGAGCTGGCAGGGGGGAGTCCCAAGTGCAGCCTTGGGTGAGACCCAGCCCTTCCCTTGCTCTTCTACAGACCCTGGGCTCAATCCGAGCAGGTGCTGGGGTCCTCCTAGCCTCACCCAACCCTCTCTTTCCCTTCCCCTCAGCAAACTAACTCGAGAGAGTGGTACCGACTTCCCCATCCCTGCTATTCCACAAGGGACAGATCCAGAAACTGAGAAGCTGATCCGAGAGAAAGATGAGGAGGTGAGAGCAGGATCGAGCGGTAGGGACTGAGAGCCTGGGAAGCCCCGTGGTGATCATACAGCTCGGTCTCTCTCGGTTTGGGAGGACAAAGATCTCTGTCTGGTGCATATCTGGGTCCTAGATTGGTCAACTGGTTTCTACTCAGAGTCTTCAATATACCCCAGGGCTACCAATGCCCTGGCTCAAGGGAGCAGAGCCTGGGGGCGATTCCCCAGATACTACAGGCCTCTCTGAAAAGGCCCTGTTTTGATGCGTGTGCCTATTCCAGCTGCGGCGGATGCAGGAGATGCTACACAAAATCCAAAGACAGATGAAGGAGACGCATTAACTGGCTTTCGGCCCCGGATATTTAAATCTTCTCTTCTTCCCGCCCATGCCAGCCGCTCCCAACACCAGCTCTGCTCAGGCCCCTGCAGCTACTGCCACTTCGCCTTACATCCCTGCTGACCTTCCAGAGACTCAGAGGAAATAAAGTTTAATAAATCTGTAGGTGGCTCCTGGTGTCCCTGTCTGTGTCCTCACCACCTCCTCAGGCCAAGGTCCTAGCACTGCTTGGAAAGGTTGATGGAGGAGGATGCTGATTTCTGGCATCCAGCAGGAAAGGAAAAGCCGCAGCGGTGGGGGAGGCAGTTTGCGCTGCCCACGGCAGGGTTCACAGTCTTTCCTCAGAATCCAAGCTGGGGGCAGGCTTTGTGGCACAGCAGGTTAAGCTGCCACTTGGGATGCCCACGTGCCATATTGGAGTGCCATGTAGAGCCCTGGCACTTCTGCTTCTGATCCAGCTTCATGCTAATGCAACCTGAGAGGCAGCAGATGATGATGGCTTCAAGTACTTTTTCGGGCATCTGGGGACTGAATCAGGATGGAAGATCTCTCCTTTTCTCTCCTCCCCTCTCCTCCCTCTCTCCACCTCTTTCAAGGCAAGTGAAAACAAACATGAAAAAGACTTCCTTTCAGGTGGCACCGCCATCTTCCAGTCATTTCCCCAAGATGAAAAGGAGAGAGAGTAGCACCCGATGTGTGTTCTCCAGGCCTTTTAGAAAACATGGAGTTGTTCCTTTGGCCACATACATGCGCCTTTACAAGAAAGGTGACATTGCAGACACCAAGGGAATGGCCCCTGTTTAAAAAGGAATGCCCACCAGTGTTACCATGGCAAAAGTGGAAGTCTACAATGTTACCCAGCATGCCCTTGGCATTGTAAACCCTAGGGGCAAGATTCTTGCCAAGAGAAGTAATGTGCATACTGAGCATGTTAAGTACTCTAAGGAACAAGAGAGCTTCTGAGCTGTGTGAAGGAAAATGATCAGAGAAAGGAGGAAGCCGAATAGAGAGGTACCTGAGTTCAACTAAAGTGCCAGCCTGCTCCACCCAGAGAAGCCCACTTTGTCAGACCCAATGGAAAGGAGCCTGAGCTGCTGGAACTCATTCCCTAGGAATTCATGGCATAATAAGTGTAACAAAAAGGAAAGACCTCTAGACTGTTGAAAAAAAAAGAATCCAGCCTGGCCATTTTAGTGACGGTATCAATCGTGCTTCTACTTGGAGCCTGGACCTTTATCCGTCTTTCCCATAGTAGCCTCAGTTATGTAGCCGTTTTGGATATGACACCTGTCTTTGGGAAAACAGCTATTAACCAGATGAAATCTCCTATTTCCTCTCATCTGGGAAAAGATATGCAGAAGTGAATTTCCACATTAGGAATCCTGTGATGCACCACTAAACAAATGCATAAACACTATCATAAATGCTTGCAATGAATAAAAGCACACTCCTTGTCCTAGAGTTCAGTATCTATTGAAATATGAAGCATAGGATAGGATGTATTTGTTCTAGACCCTGGAATTAGAAAGTACCAAACACAGGCAAGGTTCTGGTCTTCCTGGGCCTTACTAATTGTGCTAAAAATTCCAATGCTCTATAAACAGAGATACGTGGGAACACTCGTCCCAGGCCTGGTATTAGAGCGTTCGGGCCCACTTCGGAGCTGAGGCTCCGAACCGGCTATCCTACGTTTCTGTGGGGTTGGTGGTATCTCGAGGCCACGGCGGCCTCCAGCGGCCACACTCTGTTCCCGTGGCCCGCGCTGGGCCGCCGGGAGTCAGGAAAGGAGGGACGACGAGCTGAGTTCTCGGGAAAGGCCTGTTCCCCTTCCTCCGATAGACCAGGGGGAAGCGGCTAGCTAACTGCAGTCTCGGATCCAAGTTCCCTCTCGGGTGAGAGATCTTCGCTCAGGACGGGAGGCCGAGGTCGTCCTCTGATAACAAGTGAGGGTTGGAGGAACCCGGCGCCGCAGACGGAGAAGACCAAGACCGAGCATCCCCCGACTCAGCTTGCGGCTTTCTCTTTCATTCTGGCTTTAGGACCGCACGACCGCAGCGAAACCAAAACAAGAAGCTGAGGTTCCACCGGGGTTCTATTTAAGAAGCACCCCTAGGGCGGGGCTGTCGCCGGAAGCTATTTTACGGCCTGTGTCCCCGTGATGCCCCGCCTCCAATCGCACTACCAGTAGGCGACAGGACGCCCCCACTTCCGGTCCCCGGAGCTGTAGCCAGCACGCCCCCTCCCCCATTCTTGCTGCTCTTCCATTGGCTGCCGCAGGGACGCGCTGTGATTTCCCATTGGTCGCGTCCCCTCTCCGGAGCTGCACCTCCTCCCTCCTGGTATAGTCTTGTCTTCCGGCACCCGATAGGTCAAAGACTGGGAGGGCGTCTGCCCTTCCTGGCCAATGAGCGATGTGGAGGGTGAGGGCGGCGGCTGCGTGGTGGGGGCAGGGCGGGACTTAGTGTGGCCATTGGCCAGGACGGGTACAGGCCAGAAATACGATTGGTTAGAGCGAGGGGCGCCGTGGTGGGGTCCGAGCTGCGCGGTCTCAGCAGCTGCAGGAGACGGAAGTGGTGAGAGCGCGGCCTCGGAGGGTCGGGCGGACGCCGCCTGGGTGAGTCACCGTGCCCCGTGCACTGCCAACCTGGGAATGCAACGACCCGGTCTTGCCTGGCCCCGCCTCGGCCCCCACCGCCTTTCTCGAGTCCCGCCTTCTGTCATTCGGTGCCCCGCCTCCGAGCCTTTAGGCTCCGCCCCTAGAACCTGGGCACCTGGGCTCCCCTGCCAGCCTAGCCCGTCCCCTGGGACCAGAAAAGGAGGACCTGGAAACCTCCGGCCACCTAGGCCTGGCCCTTGTCCCTTCTTCCCTGCCTCCTTTCCCCTGCGGCTGCGCGCCAGTGGGCGGTGAGGCAGCACCTCTGGCTTGCAGCTTGCGGGCTCCCCCGTGAGGGAGGGTGGGCTGGGGAAAAGGGAACCGTGAACAAGGAGGTGGGCAGGAACACAGATGGAGGCTTTCATTCCTGCTGCCTCCCGCGGGGCTCCGCTGCGCTGCTCTTGAGCGTAGCAGGCATGAAGGAAAGTGTGAGTGAGACCTGGGCCTGACTCAGGAGGCCCTGTTTTGAAATCCTTGTTACTTGGACCCATTTGGCAGATACTGATGCTGAAGCCTGGGGTGGCTCGATTCTTTCGCCGTTGTGTGGCCGCCTCCCCATAACCTCCACCCCACTTTTTGTCAAGTACACTCAGCAGGTCCCGTCCAACCCTGCTGCTCCCTTATCACAGGTTGTGGTCCCCTCCCTCTTGTCCTCTGCTCTGGACTCTGCCCCCAGTAAACAGGTCTGGTGGATGCTGCTCCCAGACTCAGAGGCAGGCAGAGCAGTCTTATGGATCTGTGCATTCACCAGGGCTAAAAAGGAGCCCCAGCTGGGCAGCCCTTGTGGCTTCAGAGTTGCTGTATTCTTCTGCTCTCCTACAAAAGACAGATTTCGGAGTGCTCTTCTCCTCTGGGGTCAGGGCACAGGACTTGCATTCTGCTGCATGGTCTTGAATGGTGCTCATTCCTGCTGCACAGGTTTGTGGCTGACTTCATGCCCTGCAGGGTCGCTGTGGCTTCCTCCCCGAGTTGCTACCATTGCCTCCACCTGGCAAGGTGACTTGGGGGGAACTGGATTCTCCGTGAGAGAGGGGAGTAAGAGTCGTAAGGAAGTTCTGGGGTACAGGTGTGGTATTTGTTGATTCTATGCTGATGTTAGTGGTGCTTTTTACTCATCCACTTCTCTGTCTCCTTGTAGTGAGCAGCAGGCAGCCAGGACCCTCACCACGGTAGAATGGTGAGTACTTTCTTTCCCCAGACCATTGTGTTTTCCATAATCCTGTGTCTGTCTCTGTGAAGCTGCCTTAACGGCTCCTGGACCTTGAGCTCCAAGCTATTCTGTTCGGCCCCTAAACAGGTTCACACAGCCCTAGGACCACAAACCTCCAGAAGTCTTTTCTGCATGTGCTTTGCCACACCTTCCCTCCCTACCTGCACAGCACTGACTTTCAGCCCTTTGTAAGAGCCCCCCTTTTGTTTTCCTTGGGTCCCTGGTAAACTCTCTGTTCTTTTATTTTTAAATAAAGATTTCTTTCTTTATTTGAAAGGCAAGAGAAGTAGCAGCTCTTCCATCAGCTGGTTCACTCTCCAAATGGCTGCAACAGCCAGGGCTGGGCCAGACCAAAGCCTGGATCAGGAACTGCATCCAGGTCTCCCACATGGGTGGTAGGGGCCCAAGTACTTGGGCCATCATCCACTGCTTTCCCAGGTGCATTAACTCAATTGGAAGCAGAGTAGTCAGGACTCAAACTGGCACTCCAATATGGGATACTGGCATTGCAAGTGGCAGCTTAACCCACTGTACCACAGCATCAGCCTCCAGATCTCTTATGTTGTGTTCTGAGAAACTAGAGCTTCTTTATCTCAAGATCCTTGGACTTCTGGTCGGGAGTGACTCCACAAAGACAGTGGCACCTCTCCAGCTGCAGATTGCTTGTCTGTAATGTCAGCGCAGGCAGCAGCTGAATGACATCTAGCAGGGTGACGTCCGAAAGGTGCCCAGAATGTTACCAGGGTGGTTTTGCATGATCCAGTAAACTTTCCGTTCCTTGACTGCCCTTCATCTCAAGTTCAGGTTGACTCCTGGGAGCTAGGAGGGAGAGGCAGTGAGAGAACTGCAGGGCCTGCCCAGACCAGCCCCTCAACCTGGCTGCATCTCATCAGTTTTCTTTCACGTGTCCCTTGTGCTTATGTTGGTCAGGGATTCCCTGCCTCCCACCCTTCCTGCCATAGACATGCTGTACTGTATGCACGTAGATCTGGTTTCTTCTTAGAAAGCCTGCTGGCCCTGACCCCCATCAACTGATAGCGCCTCTCCTCCTTCTCTTCTGTGACACCCAGAGTTGGCCTCATCTCATTCCAAATCTGGCAGTGCCACTTGCATAAAGTAAGTGCACTCCTTCTCTGTAAGCCTGAAGCCGCCCTTGTTAAAACAGGGTACGACGTTTTTCTTACAGGGTCGAAAGGTCTTGGTGAGGTAATGTTGGAAACTACTTGGCTCATAGGAAATATTTAATAAAATGTCAGGTTTTCTCCCCCTCTGCAGCCCCCTCCCCAAGTAAAACAAAAGCCCTGGTTTCTGAAAGTCACCAGGCACAAGAAGTCTGTGGCTCCAAGCAGCTCCTTCTGTGATTCCTTGGGTACCTTATTCCTGGGGCCTCTCCCTAGCTCCCTCCAGCCCTTACGCCTGGGTTTCAAGTTTTGTTTTCCTACAGCTTCTGTGGCGCATAATTCCCATTCTCCTCTTTCCCAGCCTAAGAAATTCTTTCTCCGAGAAGGATTTTTTTTTCCTTTCCCGGAGTTCAGAGGCTGTGAAATTCGGGAGCCACAGGGCCGAAGGGGTAAGGCTGGGCAAGGGTGTTGGAATAAAAACCTCAGTGGATTTCCTTTGAGAAGTGAAATGACTAATAGGGCACCAAACCAGTGTCCATTCCAAGGGGCAAAAAGAGCTTAATGAGGTCAAGGGTTTGGAGGACACAGATACACAGGACCAGGGTAGGGTGTGCTTTGGGAGGGAAGGAGGGGACACAGAAACAGACCGGGTACAAGGTGGAGACAGGCAAGGAGCTCCCTCCGGGGATCCAGAGCAGGCTTTTGGGAAGGCGTGGGGACGGCTGTGTGGGGAGAGGAGCGTGGGGTGGTTCATCTGAGCCTCCCCCTCACAGGTCCAGACTCCTGAAGGGCCCTGGATGGTCCTCGGGATACCCTCCTACCCCGTCCCTGGGCTGCAGGGGGGAGGAGCCTGGGGCTGTGGGCGGGGCCCTCGTGGAGCTGCCCCACCCCTGCCTCCGCCTTCCCGTCGCCATCCAGGCTTCTGCCGGCGCCTAGCTCCCCTCCCTCGCGCGCTCGTGCGGGAGGGCGGAGCTGGGCCCGCTCCATTGTGGAGAGGAGGGGAGAGGCGCGCAGGAGCCGCGGAGAGGCCCGGCCGCCGCGGCTGCACCTGGCGGGTCCCGCAGCCGGGATGCGGCGGGTGCCCGGGACTGGCGGGCAGCGCAGCGGCTCCCGGGACATGTGCGCTGGCCCAGATCGCCCGCGACCATGAGCCTGACCGCCCGTGTCTCCTGCTCCATGCTTAGCTGCTTTGTAAGTGCCAGCCCTATTTGCGGGGGCCGGGACTCCATGCTTGCACCCGCAGCCCCGCCCAGGGCCAGCCTTTGAGATACCAAATTTCAGCCCATCCCCCCTTCCCGAGGCCCCCCCTAGTCCGGTGCCAGATGTTTGGGGACAGGGAAGGCGGGCGGGTGTTAACCTTGTCTTTCTTGGACTTGCTTCATTCTTTGGGAGCTGGGGATTGTCGAAGGTCGGAGATGAAAATTCTGTCCCATCTTGGCCCCGCAGCCGCTGCCGTGGACTGCAGATCTCCAGGCCCCGCCCTGCAGGGGTGCATCCCTTTACCTCTGCCTCTCCATCTTGGTGCCCACCCGCTGTTCTCCTTGCTTGGGGATGTGAGCGTCGCGCCCAGGCTGTGCGGGATGCTGCAGGGCTGGTCCTGTGAGCCGCGTCCTGGTCTGCGGTCCCTTCCCCCTCCCATCACTCCATCCCTCACCTGATATGCCAGTCTTTTCTCCTTGACTGTCCCCCAGACAGCCTCTCTCTGCTCCGTCTTCCCTGCCTCTGCAGGGCTCCGTCGCTCTGCATCATTCCGGGTCTGTCCTCCTCCCCCCTCTGGCTACTGCTCCTTCCCAGCTTCCCCCATCTGTCCTCTCAGATGTCCCCCCGCCCCGCCCCCGGGTGTCTGCCAGGCCTCCTCTGTCTGTGCCCTGGCTGTCCTTGCGTCTCCTGGTTCCCTTGGTTCCTCGCAGTTGCGTGGATCCCCCTCTCTCCCCTCCCTGGTGGCGGGGAGGGGAGTTGCTTCTGCTCGCTCTGGGTATTCCTTAGGAATTTCCCTCCCATCAGCAGGCAAGGCAGAATGCTTGGCAGGTGGTAGGGACTTGTCAGCATTGTGGGCCTAACAGGAAGATAAGCTCAGCTCCAAAACACACCCTTCTTTCGAAAGCATCCTTGAAGGCCCTCTAGAGGCCTAGGACTGAAACCTCCCCCCCCAAGTATTCTTTGTCTCCTTACCCAGGAGAGTGGAGCTGTAGTGGCTGTCGTTGCCTGGTGCCCCTTCTCTCCCTGTAACCGGCTGCCGTACCTGGCTCCTTGTCCCCAGAACAGCATCCCTTCCCCACTGCCACTGCTGTCTCTCCCTGCACCGCTCCTTGTTTCTCCCCTTCCCCACTGCCACTGCTGTCTCAGCCTGCAC
Organism: Oryctolagus cuniculus; assembly: GCF_051225735.1. Classification (NCBI taxonomy): domain Eukaryota; kingdom Metazoa; phylum Chordata; class Mammalia; order Lagomorpha; family Leporidae; genus Oryctolagus; species Oryctolagus cuniculus. Next base: position 33,851,831 of record NC_142883.1, on the reverse strand, counting down.
CGGTCCTTCTTTCTCGTGGTCTTTGCCCTTGCTCCGGCATTGACCTTTTGGTTCTGGAGGAGAGTCCCTCTTGGAGAGCCCCGGTTTCCAGTTCCTCCTTGCACCTCGCTCTTCACCTTGGCCTCATTTCACTCTTCCCCATCTCTAACCAAGCCAGGTCTCCTTCCCCTCCTTGATAGTCAGAGCTCTTAAAAGGGTGTGTGTGGTGTCTGGATTTTATTGGCTGGGGAGGGGAGCAGAATGAGCCTGCTGGGCCAGGTGGTGACTTGGGGCTGTGGCCTCCCTGCAGGGTGAGGAAGGGCCCCCCAGCCTGGAGTACATCCAAGCCAAGGATCTGTTCCCCCCCAAGGAGCTAGTGAAGGAGGAAGAGAGTCTGCAGGTAAGGAGCCTTTGAGAACCCTGGGTAGGTGGGTCTCTCTGCCAGTTACAGAAACACCTTCCCCCTCTAAAAACAAACATCTGCAAGAGGCCCTGGTGGCAGACTCTGGCTTCCTGCTCTGTCTCTGGAGGGAATGGGCTCTGTCAGAGGAGCCGTGGCCCCAGGGAAGGAAAGGCAGGTTCCTGTACAGATGTTGCCTGGGGCTGTTCCCTGGGCGAGGACTCTCCTTTCCCACCCTGGTCCAGATTTCCCAGAGGGAATCCCACAGAGCAGGGGACACAAGGAGAACAAAGAGGTGACTCATTTCTGGACTGCGGGTTCCTCTACCTCCTGGCAGGTACCCTTCACCGTGCTGCAGGGTGAGGGAGTGGAGTTCCTGGGCCGGGCAGCCGATGCCCTCATTGCCATCTCTAACTACCGGCTGCATATCAAGTTCAAGGACTCTGTCATCAACGTGAGTTCCTGTTTTTCCCTCTCACACTGAAGCTAGAATCCCCATGAGATGGCATTGTTCCAGTGCTCTCTGTCATGTCTACAAAACAGCTGGTATTTCCTTGTCTTTCCCCTCGGCCTCTTGCTTTCCTGCCTCATCCTCCTGGCTGTAGGTCTGTCATTTTGTGTGTCTGGTTCATTCTCCCTTTCCCTCTACTTTCTTTCCCTTACTCTTTTGCTGTCCCTCCTAAGGGGTACAGTGGCATTGTTGGAAGAGTGCAGGCTTTGAAGTCAGGTGAACCTGGGCTCTCTTCGTGCACTGCCACTCACCAGCTCTGTAACCTTGGTCAAGGCATCTAACCGGAAGCTTGATTTTCTTTTAAATAATAAGGAATGAAAACCCCTGCCTTGCAGGGGCATTATGAGTGTTAGTTGGGGAGTCACCTATGTAGTGGAACAAGCACAGTTACCAGGCACTTTAGGAGATCCCCAGTGGGTGTTCATCACCTTTTTCACTGATCCCTCAGCAGCTACAGAAAGGGAATGAGGAGTGGTGCTGAGGCAGAGGATCTGAACTTGTGTTTGCCCTTCCCCTGAAGGTCCCCCTTCGGATGATTGACAGCGTGGAGAGCCGTGATATGTTCCAGTTGCACATTGCCTGCAAGGACTCCAAAGTGGTGAGGTGAGAACAGTGGGGCCTCCCTCTGGTCCCCTGACCCTGCATGGGTCTTCTTGGCAGGAAGAGAGGAAGGATACTGTTTCCCTTTGGAGGAAAAGGTGAAAACTGTTCCGGGTTTGGAGGTCAGTTTACTGACCTGTGGTGTCTTGAGGTGAAAAACATGGAGCTAATGCTTAGCTTGTGGAGTGCCCACAAGGAGTGAAGGAGATAGGGTGTGTGAAAGCTCCTAGGACACTGTCTGGCACATGATTGGGCTCATTTAGTCATTCATTTAACATATTTTTATTAAGCACTTTACTCTAAGCCAGAGTACTGTAAGCACTGGGGATACAGTAGGGAACAGACAGACAACCTTTTTCACCCTCTTGGAGGTTAGACCCCAGCAGGAAATAGTGAAGCATGTTGAGTGATGGTGAGTGTGAAGGGAGAAGATGAAGGAGAGAAAGGGGGTGTGGTGCGCTGTGGGGGGAGGCTATCATCAGAGCAGCCTACAGCAGAAGGATGGCATTTCAGTCAAGACTTAACATTGGTGTTTGGGGGAAGAGCGTGCTACAGGGAGAGTACAGCCGGCGCAGAGGCCCTGGGGTGGGTTCCTACCTGTGCCTGCACAGTGTGGCTGCCGAGACGTGCGCAGTGGCATCGGACTGTCACGCTGTCATAATGACCGGCTTTTACTTTGAAGGAACTGAGAAATCACTGGAGGCTCTGAGAACAGGAGCGACGTGATCTGATGAATGTTTTATAGAGTCCCTCTGGCTGCTGTATTGAGAATAGATGAAAGAGAATGGGGCCCAAAGCAAAGGCAGAAACTGGGAGGCTGGTCAGGAGCGGTTGCACTGGCCCAGGTGCGAGGTTGTGGCAGGCTCTCCAGGGGCTAGCAGTCAGATTGGTGAGAAGTGGTCAGATTCCGGGTGTATTTTGGAGGTGGATGTGACAAGACTTGCTATCAGATTGGACACGTGAGAAAAAGGAGTCTGAGGTGACAGCAAGGATTATTAAGAGTATCCATGTCTGCGGGGGATTCGGCAGGAAAATGCACCTTGCCCTTTCCTTTGAGGAGGCTAAAGTTCAGTTGCTAAAGGAAGACTTAACATGTGGCAATATGCTGTGCAGAAACCTCTAGTTTACCCCCCAAGCATATTAGGAATCAAGAAGAAGGAGACTGGGGAATGGAGTAGGCCAGGAAGGCTTTAAGGAAGACGTGGCACTGCAGCTGTCTTCTAAGCCCCAGCAAGATGAGGCCAGGCAGAGAGGAGACGGTATCAAGCAGAGGAGAAGAAACAAGGAGATAGGAATGAGCAGCACGGCCTCTGGCTGAAGCAGAAGGCTTGTGCTGGGGAGTCATGGGAGAGAACACTCGCCTGGCAGGGTAGAGACAAGCAGTGGAGACACTCAGGGCCATGTCGTGGTGCTTAGATTTGATACAGGAGACAGCAGGGTTTTCTTAGATGGTAACATAAGCATGCCTCAAACCCTGGGGTTCTCGGGAAGAGAATTGTCACAAGAAATGACTTTTCTTGGCTGTTGGCCGTTGTCCCTGGTCCTCCCACCGTCCCTACTGCCCTGTCTCCTGCTTTGCAGCCTGCTCTCTCACAGCCGTGGTTTGACCCTTATGGCCCCATGGCACGTTCACCCCTTGCCTCATCCAGGCCTGTGGCTTCTTGCCCGGCAGGTGCCACTTCTCCACTTTCAAGCAGTGCCAAGAGTGGCTGTCAAGGCTAAGCCGGGCCACAGCAAGACCTGCCAAGCCTGAGGACCTCTTTGCCTTTGCCTACCACGCCTGGTGCCTGGGGCTGACTGAGGAGGACCAGCATACCCACCTGTGTCAGCCAGGTGAGACCAGGCTGTTTTCTTTTTGAGGCTGTTTCTTACCCCTTCTTTCTCATTCCTGCTCCACCCCTGGACCTTGGTGTTCTGGGACACTAACTGGCTGAGGACTGTGTTGCAGGAGAGCACATACGATGTCGGCAGGAGGCGGAGCTTGCGAGGATGGGCTTTGACCTGCAGAACGTCTGGAGGGTCTCACATATCAACAGCAACTACAAGTAAGAGGGCAGAGGCCAGGGGACCCACATACCAGTGCAGACCCAAACCGAAGCACAGCTCCTGGATCTGTGAGGGAGAAGGGAGCCCGGCCCTCTTGCCTCCAAACCAGACCCATGGGTTTGTTGTTAAGTATCTTAGACCTGGTTTGGTGACCCCATCTGGTCTCTTCTCAGATTATGCCCCAGTTACCCCCAGAAGCTGCTGGTTCCTGTGTGGATCACAGATAAAGAGCTGGAGAATGTGGCTTCCTTCCGCTCCTGGAAACGGATCCCTGTGGTTGTGTATAGGTAAGGCAGCGGGGAATTGGAAGTAGGGAGGCTGTTTTTAATTCAGTAAGGAAAATCAAAATGGAACATTATTGATAGCCTCGTGGACTGGGAATTGACATCCTATGAGGAAGTGATTATGAAATAATTTTCTTTTAAAGATTTATTTATTTGGGCCGGCGCCGCGGCTCACTAGGCTAATCCTCCGCCTAGCGGCGCCGGCACACCGGGTTCTAGTCCCGGTCGGGGCGCCGGATTCTGTCCCGGTTGCCCCTCTTCCAGGCCAGCCCTCTGCTGTGGCCAGGGAGTGCAGTGGAGGATGGCCCAGGTGCTTGGGCCCTGCACCCCATGAGAGACCAGGAAAAGCACCTGGCTCCTGGCTCCTGCCATCGGATCAGCGCGGTGCGCCGGCCGCAGCGCGCCGGCCGCGGCGGCCATTGGAGGGTGAACCAACGGCAAAGGAAGACCTTTCTCTCTGTCTCTCTCTCTCACTGTCCACTCTGCCTGTCAAAAAAAAAAAAAAAAAAAAGATTTATTTATTTGAAAGGCAGAACAACGAGGAGAGAGGAAGTGAGTATGAAACAGTTTTTTTAAAAAAACATTTTATTTGTTTGAAAGGCAGAACAACAAGGAGAGAGGAAGTGACTATAAAATAATTTTAAAAATATTTATTTGGGGCCGGCACCACGGCTCGCTAGGCTAATCCTCTGCCTGCGCTGGCACCCTGGGTTCTAGTCCCGATTGGGGCGCCGGATTCTGTCCCGGTTGCTCCTCTTCCAGTCCAGCTCTCTGCTGTGGCCCTGAAGTGCAGTGGAGGATGGCCCAGGTCCTTGGGCCCTGCACCCGCATGGGAGACCAGGAGAAGCACCTGGCTCCTGGCTTTGGGTGGGTACAGTGCACCAGTCATAACAGCCATTTGGGGGGTGAACCAATGGAAGGAAGACCTTTCTCTCTGTCTCTCTCTTTCTCACTGTCCACTCTGCCTGTCAAAAAAAAAAAAAAAAAAAAAACTATGAATAGTTTATGCATTTTTAAAATATTTATTTATATACTTGAAAGGCAGAATGACAGAAGGAGAGACAAAGAGTGAGACAGATTGATCTTCTATCTGTTGGTTCATTCCCCAAATGCCCACAACAGCCAAGTCTGGACCAGGCTGAAGCTGGGAGCCAGAACTTCACCCTGGTCTCCCACATGGGTGGCAGGGACCCAAGTATTTGAGCTAACATCTACCACCTTCCCAGGTGCATTAGCAGGGAGGGTGATTAGAAATGGAGTAACTGGGACTCAAACTGGCACTCTGATTTGGGAAGCAGTGTTGCAGGAAGCCCACTGTTGCTATAATGCCTGTCTCAGTTTTTACATTCTTTTTTTTTTTTTTAAATTAATTTATTTATTTGAAAGTCAGAGTTACACAGAGAGGGGAGAGGCAGAGAGAGAGAGGTCTTCCATCTGCTGGTTCACTCCCCAAATGGCTGCAGCGGCCAGAGCTGTGCCAATCCAAAGCCAGGAGCCAGGAGCTTCTTCCAGGTCTCCAACTCTGGTGCAGGAGCCTAAGGACTTGGGCCATCTTCTGGTTTTCCAGGCCACAGCAGAGAGCTGGATTGGAAGTGGAGCAGCTGGAACTCGAACTGGGATCCTATGGGATGCCGGCACTGAAGGCAGCGGCTTTACCTGCTATGCCACAGTGCCGGCCCCCAGTTTTTACATTTTAAAAAATATTTATTGGCCGGCGCCGTGGCTCAATAGGCTAATCCTCTGTCTAGCGGCGCTGGCACACCGGGTTCTAGTCCCGGTCGGGGCGCCGGATTCTGTCCCGGTTGCCCCTCTTCCAGGCCAGCTCTCTGCTGTGGCCAGGGAGTGCAGTGGAGGATGGCCCAGGTGCTTGGGCCCTGCACCCCATGGGAGACCAGGAGAAGCACCTGGCTCCTGCCTTCGGATTAGTGCGGTGCGCCTGCCGCGGCGGCCATTGGAGGGTGAACCAACAGCAAAAGGAAGACCTTTCTCTCTGTCTCTCTCTCTCTCACTGTCCACTCTGCCTGTAAAAAAAAATTATTTATTTATTGGAAAAAATATATATATAGAGAGAGCGCGCATGCGCAAGATCTTTCATCCACTGGTTCACTCTACAAATGGTCGCAGTGGTTGGAACTGGGCTGATCTGATGCCAGGAGCCAGGAACTTCTTCCACGTCTCCCATGTGGGTGCAGGGTCTCAAGCATTTGGGCCGTCTTCTGCTGATTTCCCAGGCCATTAGCAGGGAGCTGGATTGGGAGTGGAGCAGCCAGCACTCAAACTGGTACCCACATGGGATGCTGGCGCTGCAGGCGGTAGCTTTATCTGCTACACCACAGCACCAGCCTCAATTTTTTGCATTTTTAAGGGTCATTTACAAAAAAGACACAGCAGAAGCTAGTTGTAACTTACGAGGCTGACAATTTATTATCTGATTCCTTACTGAAAAAAAATTTGCCAACCTCTTACTCGAGAACATTGTAGCTAAAACAGAGCAAGGAAATCATAATCATCAGATTTGGAATTGTTCATGATCTTGGCTCAGGCCTTGTTCGCCTGCTGGCTGTCTGTACCTGGAACAGGTGCTATGCAGATTGATGAGTCAGGATCACCTTGGGAATACAGCGCCCATTTGAGAAGGTGTGTGTGGTGGTGCTTTGTAAACTGTAAAGCCCTCTAGAGATGTTAGGGCTTTTGGTTGCTATTCTTATGGCTGGAGGAGTAGGCAGCCCCTACTGGCTCTGAGGACCTGACTATGGCCTCCTGGGCTCTCCAGGATAGGCCTCTAGAGGCTTTGAATGCCAAGGGCATTGTGGTTTCTTCTGTTTTGTCAGACACCTGCGCAATGGGGCTGCCATTGCCCGCTGCAGCCAGCCTGAGATCAGCTGGTGGGGCTGGCGCAATGCTGATGATGAATACCTGGTCACATCCATCGCTAAAGCCTGTGCCCTGGACCCAGGGTCAAGAGCCCCTGGGGGCTCCCTCAGCACAGGGAATAATGATGCCAGCGAGGCGTGTGACACTGACTTTGGTAAGTCTGGGTGATGCTAGCCCCCCAGGGAGCAGCACCCCCCACCCCCTTGGCCTCATTGGCTCCCAGGGAGTCCACGAGAGAGACTGGGACGATGACAGCACATGGGGTGCCTGGGTCCCTGCCTTTTAGGGGGTTGTGGGTTTGGGGGATCTCATTGCATGTTCCTCTTGAATGAAAGTGAGTGCCACAGGGCCAGGGCGTGACTGGGCGGCTGGCTGATCCAGGGTCTTCCCCCGCTGTGCATGTAGATTCCTCTCTGACTGCGTGCTCTGGGGTGGAGAGCACAGCGGCCCCCCAGAAGCTGCTGATCCTGGATGCGCGATCCTACACAGCGGCAGTGGCCAACCGGGCCAAGGGAGGCGGTTGTGAGTGTGAAGGTATTGCTGTGAGCCCAGTGTCTGTGGCTGACCTGAGCTCGGGGCGGCTTCGGTGAGGGGGTTGGGGGAAGCTTATGTTGCAGAAAGAATCACTCAAACTTGGTTTGGAATTAGGAGTCTGCACTTATTAGCTATGATTGTGTTTAAGTTGTTTAATCTGTCAAAGCTTTATCTTTTCATCTGCAAAGTGAGATACCTTGCAAAATTGTTAGGATGATTAGAGGCTGCATATATAAAAACGCTGGCACAGAGCAGTTGCCATTTTCCATAGTGTCTCTTTTATCTGAGACGCCCAGTGGACACCTGGCATTGCAGATACTACTGATCTGTATGTGTGCATGCACTATATTTTTTCCCATGCATACATAACTGTGGTGAAGTTATTCAGACACAGTAAGAGATTAACAACAATTATAGCAATATGCTGTAAAAAGTGGTTTTTTTTTTCCTTAAACTTATGGTTTATTTCTAGAATTTTCCATTCAATGTTTTTGGACTGGGGTTGATCATGGGTAGTTGAAACCATGGAAAGCAAAACCACAAATAAGGGAGGGACTCCTGTATTGAGAATTTACTGTTCTTTGTAGCAGTGTTATTATCATGTGTCATTAATATTGTTTTCACTACTAGTATTTGGCACCTGAGTATCCAGAGATGAAAGTGTGACTTGGATTTCGAGAGTGTATTTAGTTCTCATCCTGGAGGTTTCTGCCCTGCCAGGGAAGCTTTGTCCATTAGGACAGCTCTTGTGCTAAATGCCAGTTTGCAGGACAGCCTTTTATGGTACACTCTTCCTCTCCTGTCTACAGAGTACTACCCCAACTGTGAGGTTGTGTTTATGGGAATGGCCAACATCCATGCCATCCGGAACAGTTTCCAATACCTCCGGGCTGTGTGTAGCCAGATGCCAGATCCCAGCAAGTAGGTGTTCCCTGCTCTGAATCCATCATGCCTCCACTCTCATCCCTTACATAGTACTCCTTGTGCTTGGAAGATTGAATCAGGAGATGGGGGATGTGGAGGCACAGGAGACCCGAGAGCCTGGGTAGAGTTGGGTACAGTGGGCCAGTTCCCAGAACACTCCTTCCACTTCTCAGCCAACACCTTGGCACAGTCACAGAACATTGGATTCTTTTTGTTTGGATCCGTTGTCCTACTCAAAGAACACAGAGAACTGGGGAGAGCAAGTGGATAAATGTGCACATGATGCTTTGCAGCTCTTCTGTTGAGCCTGAGAAGTGCTTATCTGCCTTGGTGCTGTCTTTTCCTACCTTCCTGCTAGACAGTCCTTGACAGAAAGACAATGGGTTGGACCTCTTAGTTTCAGCCCTTGCTGCGGACATTGTTGGGTGCAGATGGCTGTGAGTGGTGGAGAGACCTGTGGCCTCAACACCACCAGTGACAGACTTGATTTCTGCTCTTACGTAGCTGGTTGTCGGCGCTGGAGAGTACCAAATGGCTGCAGCATTTGTCGGTGATGCTTAAGGCAGCTGTGCTGGTGGCTAACACAGTGGACCGAGAAGGCCGGCCTGTGCTGGTACACTGCTCAGATGGCTGGGACCGCACACCACAGATTGTGGCCCTGGCCAAAATATTGCTGGACCCCTATTACAGGACACTGGAGGTATTTAGATGGGAAAGAACAGAGGGAATGGGGTTGTAGGGAGATGCTGGGCCCTTTGGATGTGTCTTGGAACTCTCATTAGGGGACCTTGGTGGCTTTGGGTCCTCTCCTGTTCTTTGAAGCACCAGCTTCCCACGTTGAGCAGTCCCCTGGGGACTGGCACACCAGCCTCTCCAGAGAGGCCCTGAGGTTGGACTGCTTCCTTTCTGTAGGGCTTTCAGGTGTTAGTGGAGTCTGACTGGCTGGATTTTGGGCACAAGTTTGGAGATCGCTGTGGCCATCAGGAGAATGCAGAGGACCAAAATGAACAATGCCCAGTGTTCCTCCAGTGGCTCGATTCTGTTCATCAGTTGCTTAAGCAGTTCCCCTGCCTGTTTGAGTTTAATGAAGCATTCCTGGTAAGTACTAAAGTCTTTGACTGGGGTGGGGGTCAAGGTGAAGCCGAGGCCCCAGGTGCGAGCTGTCTCGGCCTTTTAGGTAAAACTGGTGCAGCACACGTACTCTTGCCTCTATGGCACGTTCCTGGCCAACAACCCCTGTGAGCGAGAGAAGCGCAACATCTACAAGCGGACCTGCTCTGTGTGGGCTCTCCTGCGAGCCGGCAATAAGAACTTCCATAATTTCCTCTACACACCTGGCTCGGATGTGGTAAGTGCCAGCCCCGTTCCTGTAGCTGCTGCTAGAAACCTGCAGGGAGAAAAGGCTGAGTTGGTGGGGAGAAGGTAGAGCCAAAGGCTGAGGGAAGGAACAGGGATCAGGAACGTCCGACCAAACGCTGGTTTCGCCTGCTTCCCCTAGGTCCTGCATCCTGTCTGTCACGTGCGGGCCCTGCACCTCTGGACAGCTGTATACCTGCCAGCATCATCTCCATGCACACTCGGGGAGGAAAACATGGATCTTTACCTTTCCCCAGTGACCCAAAGTCAGGAGTTTTCTGGCCGCTCTCTGGACAGGTAAGAGGGGCCCTTCTTGCTTTTGAGAGATCCTGTCTTCTGGAAGGGCAGTGACAGCTTTCTATCTTGCCTGAATGTTGTTTGTTCTTTGATGAGATACTTATAAGCAACTTGCTGAGTTGAAGGAGAAACTTGGCTCACGACTTGAAGCCAGCCTGTGGTGTTGTGTGTGTGTTTTCAAGGTCCTCTGTTAAGATAAGGTTGATCACCCTCTCTCGCGGAGTTGCCATCACCCTGTGTGATCGACTCAAGCAGGAATGGGGAGAACAAAGAAGAAAGGACTGTTTCAGGAAGGTTCATGGGGATGGTGGTGTGTATTTGTTCACTGATACAGGCATGGGGAACCTGTTATCTAGCAGTAGCCTTCGCCACATGCAACATGAGCTTCCAGCAGCACCTGGCTCTCAGGGAACTGGGTTCCCAGAAGGGGCATAGCCTTTACATTATTCCCTCAAAAAAAAGTCAGAGTTTAAAGACATAAAATTAAAGTTTTCTTCTGGCTGTGTGTTTGAGGGGAAGTGGGATGGGGGCTGTTGAGTTTTAAGAGTGTTCTTTACTATAGAAACTCCTTCCTCGTGATCCTTGTCCCTGTAGCTGTGCACTGTCAACGCTTCCGTGTGTGTCCTTCTAGATGCTTACGTAGACGTAGCTACACTCTTACATTCTCCTTACAAAAATGTTTTTAAAAACACAAAACCAGAACTTTTCATATAGTATTCTGAAAAATGTTTTTCCTACTTTGTATTAGGCTGTTTCCCTATAAAGATATAACATATAAGCATATAGAGTTACTTTATTGTTTTTAGCATAGTAGTACAAACTTGATATGTATTGTAATTAAATAACTGGTTTTCTGTTGATCATTAGGTAATTTCCTTTTTTGAAAATCATTACAGAGTACTTTAGTGATTATTCATGCATATATGCAAAATACATACAATATAAACCATCTAAATCATTTTTTAAAATATATTTATTTATTTGAGAGGCAGAGTGACAGAAAGGGAGACAGAGACAGAGATCTTCCATCCACTGGTTTGTTCCCCAAAAATCCCATATCATTCAGGGCTGGGCCAGGCTGAAGCCAGGAGCCAAGAACTCCATTCTAGTATCCCGTGTGGGTGACAGGTACCCAAATACTTGTGTCGTCACCTGCTGCCTCTCATGGTGTGCATCATCAGAAAGCTGGATTGCAAGCAGAGGAGCCAGGACTTGACCATGCATTCCAGTATGCCATAATATGGGATGTGGGCATCCCAAGCGGTGTCTTAACCTGCTGTGCCCAACGCCCACCCATCAAGACACTTTTAGGCTGTTTGATAAGACACAGAACAATGCTAAGTCAGCATTTAAGTGATAAGATTATGTGAGGTTCAGAGCTATTAAAAGAAATGATGTGTTTTTAGGGCCGGCGCCACAGCTCACTAGGCTAATCCTCTGCCTTGCGGCGCTGGCATACCAAGTTCTAGTCCCGGTCGGGGTACCGGATTCTGTCCCGGTTGCGCCTCTTCCAGGCCAGCTCTCTGCTGTGGCCCGGGAGTGCAGTGGAGGATGGCCCAGGTGCTTGGGCCCTGCACCCCATGGGAGACCAGGAGAAGCACCTGGCTCCTGCCATCAGATCAGCGCAGTGCACCGGCCGCAGCGCGCTGGCCGCGGTGGCCATTGGAGGGTAAACCAATGGCAAAAGGAAGACCTTTCTCTCTGTCTCTCTCTTTCACTGTCCACTCTGCCTGTCCAAAAAAAAAAAAAAAAAAAAAAAATGATGTGTTTTTAAAAGAATAATTTGGTGTCTTAGGAAATTTTGATGAAGGACCAGGCAGGAACCGTGGCTTGTGTCCCAGGTATCTGTCCCAGGGCCAGGCACATAATTCACACTTTGATAAAACTTTAAACAGATAAGTAGATGGAATAAAAGGAGTTGTGGGCTTGGTAACACGGTTAATGGAGAGGGGTCCAAATGAATGAATGAAATTCATGAGAAATAGTTTTTTGTCTTTTTTGTTTTGTTTTGTTTTAAGCCTATCTGGAGGCGGTAGGGGTGAGAATGAACAACTTTAAGGAATAGAAAGAATACAGGACAGTGCATTGAGGGCTTTAAACATTGCAGTGGAGAGTTTACTTTGATTCCGTTGTCCATAGGAAGTCATTGTGACCTGCTTACAGAGAGATTTCTGGAGAGCTAACCTATGAACAGGGCAGCTGGATGCCTAGAGCCTGGCCAGCATTCTTCTGGTGATGGAGATGTGAGGGGAAGGGTTCCTGGAAATGAGACAGGATGCAGACACACTACAGAAAAGGCATCCACCGGCTACCCATTGATTCAGAGTTGAAGGGTTGAAGAGAAAACTGAAGACGACACAAAGTCTTTGTTCTAGTCCCAAGTGTTTGAGCTCAAAAACTAGGAGAATGTTAGTACCACCAGTAGACACGGAATAGTTCAGCAGATAAGCCAGTTTGGGGAGAAAGGAGAAGATACAGGGTTGAAATATTAGCTGATGGCAGAGAGCAGGCATGTTATATGCAGCTCAAGATGGAGAGCTGCATTTAGAGAAATAGATAGTGTCAAGATTTTAAAGGAATTGGTTTCTGTAACATCTGACTCACCTTTGGTTCTACCTTTCCCAAGGATCTCTTTCTTCCTCTTCCATTAAAGTTCAATACCTTCCTCTGTGCCCAGCTCAAATCCTTCCTTCTCTGTGTAGCCTTCTTTGACCACCCCCACGGGATGAGCTGAGCCCACCTTTGTCACATGTAGGTTTGCTAGTGTTTGCTATTTTAATCTGAGTGAAGAATGCATAAGCATTACATTTTTCCTTTTACTTCTTTTTGTATGTTTGAACGTTTCTATAATGTAAAGTTTCAAAAAAAAAAAGAAAGAAAGAAAAAAAGAAAGAAAGAAAATGGCTGTGGTACTTTAAAAAGATGCCTGGGTTTCACTCTTGGCCATTCTCATTCAGTAGGTCATGGATGGGCCCTGGAAGATCCACAAAAGCTCCTAATGTCCACCAAATATTGAACCCTATTGGTCTGTTTTACTCAGTGGGCATAGAGTAGAGGCAGTTGATGTCATTAAGAGTTTAAGCTCATTCATTCTCCAAGTCATTTGCTTGATACTGTACTAGGTACTAGGGATTCAAATAAGATATAGTCAGCTATAGAGGCGCTTTAGTAGAGGGAGAGAAACAGAGAACAGTAAGAGCAATAATGTGTCCCAGGAAACACTGAACACTGTGTTTTGGTGCAGATTATTTTATTCCATCTTCATGATGGCTGTAAGAGGAGGCTTAGAGAAGTTAAGGTCACACAGCTAAAATGTTGCCAAGCTGGGATTCTGACCCAGACCCTGGGACTCCAGAGACTCAAGTCAAAAGTGATCACAAAAGTGAAATCAAACATCAAATGTATTTAAGACACTTATTATAAAATAAATTTCAAAGAGCAAGTACCCAAAATGAGCTATAATTGTAACAGCCTTTGGGGGATTTTTCTGTATGGGCTGAACGAGAAGTTACTCCAAAAATAGGAGGCCAATGAAGCCTCATCTGTTTCCTGTTGAATTTCCCTGAAATATTTTGTGCTTTAGGGACTTTAAGCTGCATTAAAAATCAGGGCAGCTATTCTCAAAAGTGTCTGTTCCCCACTGGGTGTGGAGAGTGAATACCCAAGACCAGGGGAGTTTCCATGGGGCCTTGGGAGTCTGAGGAGCACCTGCTGCTAAGTGACTGGAAAAGCTGTGTCGAGCTTGCCTGAGTGTAGTCCTAATTCATTTGTGGCTAATTGGTCTGTGGTTGGTTGCCTGTATTTGGAATCCTCATAACATCTCTAAAAGGTAGGACCTGCTATTTCATAGAGAAGGAAACCAAGTCTTTGAGAAGTTAAACGACTATCTTGTAGTCATATAGCTAATCAGTATTAGAGCCAATATTGTCTACCTCCAAACCCATCTTCTTTCTTTCTCATTGTGATAGAGGCACTGGGATATTAGGTATGAGGTTCAAGTATAGACCTGGCTGGAACAATAGATTGAGGAAGCATCAGTTTTTGGGCAGTTGAAACCATGGGAGTGGTTGACCTTGCCTAGGGAGATTGTATATGTTAAGCACTGGCAAAAGCTGAGAATGTACTGTGGGTTCTTGAGAACAGGGTCTATGGTTTTGTTTTTTTTGTTGTTGTTGTTGTTTTTTTTTGCCAAGTAGACTTTGCAACAACATTGGTATTTGTAATCTTAAATGTCATTATTTCTTGTGATCTCTAGCTTTGATTGGAGGAAGCACCTGTTTCCTGACTTGGAGATGCTGTGTTTGTCATTCCAGATTACCTAAAACCAGATCCATGGATGATCTTCTTTCTGCTTGTGACACAAGCAGCCCCCTGACTCGCACATCCAGTGACCCTAACCTGAACAACCACTGTCAGGAGGTCAGAGTAGGCCTGGAGCCCTGGCATGGCAGTTCTGAAGGATCAGAGACAACTTGCATGGAATCTGGGGTAGAAAGTCCTCAGCAGACTGCAGGAGAAATGGGCCTTCCTCCCCCTCTGCCCAACAGCCAGAAAGATTACTTGAGCAATAAACCTTTCAAGAGTCACAAAAGCTGTTCTCTAAATTATAAACTGCTCACTACCGCATTGTCCCGGGAAGTGAAGAGCAACACCTCTGATCCTGAGATCAAAGTCCTGGAAGAGATTAAGGTACCTGCTCAGGACCCTCCCGCCCAGGATGAGCTGGGTAGGACTTTGGACGGCTCAGGAGAGCCACCTGAACATTGTCCTGAAGCAGAAGCTGTCAGTGTACTCTCAAAGGTCATTTCTAACAGATGCGATGGAATTTGTGATCTTCCTAAGTCTTCGCAGGACTCCCTTACGGGTGCCCCTCAACAGACCCTGCTAGATTCTGGGCCAGGTGTACCCTCCAGATGTATCCTGGATCACAGTCTGAGCACTTGCCGCAACCCACCGACTGCTGCCTGCCAAGCTCCTCTAGGACAAAGTGCTGATTTCCTCAGCCAAGCCCCTGCAGCATCGGTGGGCGTCACTCATCAGGAACAGCCCACTTCTGTGCCAGATCTGATCCATGCGGAGGAAGACACCGGCAAAAGAGGAAATAATAGGAATGGACAGTTACTAGAAAATCCTCGCTTTGGAAAAATGCCATTGGAATTGGCCCGAAAGCCAATTTCCCAGAGCCAGATCAGTGAGTTCTCTTTTCTAGGGTCCAACTGGGACAGTTTCCAGGGGATGGTGACTTCATTCCCAAGTGGGGAGTCCACCCCTCGGCGGCTGCTTTCCTATGGCTGTTGTAGCAAGAGGTCAGGCAGTAAGCAGACACGGGCATCAGGGCCCTGCTTTGGCGGCCAGTGGGCTCAGAGAGAAGGTGTGAAGTCACCAGTCTGTTCTAGTCATTCCAATGGACACTGTACCGGCCCAGGAGGAAAACACAACCGAATGTGGTGGTCCGGTCACCCAAAGCAAGTCTCCAGCACGAAGCCTGTCCCGCTGAGCTGCCCTTCTCCAGTCCCTCCGCTCTACTTGGATGATGACGGACTGCCCTTTCCCACTGACGTAATCCAGCACAGGTTGCGACAGATCGAAGCAGGATACAAGCAAGAGGTAGAACAGTTACGTCGACAGGTGCGTGAGCTTCAGATGAGGCTGGATATCCGTCACTGCTGTGTCCCTCCAGCAGAGCCCCCAGTGGATTATGAGGATGACTTTGTAAGTATTCACCAGCTGCCCTCCCTCCCTCCCTTCGTTGATGCTGTCAGCCAGTGTTGCAACCACTCAGCATTCATTCATTAGGAACCTGCCATGTGCCACTGGGTTAGGTGCTTGGGCTATAGGATGCAAGATAAGTAAATGATTGGAAGGATATTCCTAGGTGGTAGGATTGAAGGGGGTATCAGGTATTGGGGGACTGGAATAGAATGAAAGGTCAAGGAAGGGTTTTTCCATGGAGATAATGCTGGAGTTGAGTGCTGAAAAAGTTTGTGAGGTAGACAGTGAAAAGGAAGCATGAAGATAATAGGTACCCTGAAAAAAAAGGGTGGTGTAAATGTGTATTGGCGTGCATAGACACTTGTGCTGGGACTATGAAGGAGAGTTGGGTAGTGTGGTAGGGGGGTGACATCAGAGAAGTTGAAGGGGTTTGGAAAGGTCAGCTTGAATGCCCCTCTTGTTTAGATTTTATACTCAAGGCAATACAATTTTATACCAGTGAGTACCATCAGATTTATTTATATGTATAAATTAATTTGAAGGGCAGAGTGACACACATAGAGAGTTAGAAACAGAGAGAGGGGTCTTCCATCTTTTGGTTTACTTCCCACATGACTGCAATGGCTGGGGTTGGGCCAGGCTGAAACCAGAAGCCAGGAACCACACGGGTGGCAGGAACTCAAGTAGTTGAACTGTTACCTGCTGCTTCCCAGGCACATTAGCAGAAGAAGAAGCAGTCAGGACTTGAACTAGTGCTCATATATGGGATGTGGGCATCACAAGGGGTAGCTTAACCCTTTGTTCCACAATACCAGCCCCAAATTTGTATTTTAAGGAGACTATAGGGGCTGGTACTGTGGTATAGCAGGTAAAGCCACTGCCTAGGTCTCTGGTATTCCATACGGGTGCTGGTTCAAGTCACAGCTGCTCCACTTCCGATCCAGCTCCCTGCTATTGCGCCTGGGAAAGCAGCAGAAGATGGCCCAAATAACCTCATGGGAGACCCAAAAGAAGTTCCTGGTTCCTGACTTTGGATTGTCCCAGATCTGGCCATTGCCACCATATGGGAAGTAAACCAGCAGATGGAAGATCTCTTTCTGACTCCCTTTCTCCCTCTCATTCTGTAACTCTACCTCTCAAATAAATAAATCTTAAAGTAACAAAAACAAAAACTAGCAGTGTAGAAAATGGATGAGGCAGTTGAGAACCAGGTTGGAGGCTGGTTAGGACATTTTGGAATAAACAAAGTAAGAGATGATGAGGGGCATCTAGACTGCGCTGTGTTGGGTAGCCTCAAGTTCTGGCATCGCAGTCCTGGGGGAGCTTCTTGGAGCCATTTCCTCCCCATACTATCCTGCTGTTTACATAGCAAGAATGCCAGTTTGTCTTCTGTTAAGGCATTCTCACTTGCCTGTTGTCCACTTCTCTGCTGATGGAATGGAAAGGGCTAATAACTTCTTATATTTCAGGCAATGCATTGGCAAAGGTACAGATAATGAATAGTGTAGGTCTTAAAGGCCATACAGTGCCTCAGCTACTGTTACAGTGCAGAAGCAGCCATATATGATATGTAAATGAACGCTACTATGTTCCAGCAAAACTTGAGGTTAGGGGCTAGATTTGGCCTATGGGCCATAGTTGGCCAGCTCCTGGTTTAGAACTTAACAAAAGGGGCCAGCAAGGTGATGTAGTGGGTAAAGCTGCTGCTTGTGACACTGTCATCCTATAGGGGTGCTGGTTTGAGACCTGGCTGCTCCACTCCTAATCCATCTCCCTGCTAACGCACCTGGGAAAGCAGTGGAAGATGGCCTAAGTGCTTGGGCCCCTGCATCCACGTGGGAGACCTGGATGAAGCACCTGGCTCCTGGCTTCAGCCTGGCCCAGCCCTGGCTGTTGCGGCCACTTGGGAAGTGAACAAACCAGTGGATGGAAGATCTTCTGCTCCCTGCCCCAGCTCCATAACACTGCCTTTCAAATAAATAATAAATAAATCTTAAAAGAAAAAAACAACAAAACAACAAGAGAGACTTTCTACACTGTAGTATAGCTTTTTTTTTTTTTTTTTTTGTAGTATAGCATATTAAGAACATGGAGCTGAAGCCAGAATATTAACTTCAAAGCCCACCTTTACTACTTAATAGCTCTTAGCTTTCTCTGCAGCTGGGTTTCTTTATTTATAACATGGGGACAATAGTAATATACATGCTGAGGCTATGGTGAGGTGTTATATCAGTTCATGCATGTAATGCCCTTAGAACAATATCTGACACGTCGTAAATGGTATTAGCAGTGATGAGGTTGATGGTGACGTCTGCCTTCTCTCTAGACGTGTTTGAAGGAGTCAGATGGTAGTGATACCGAAGATTTTGGCTCTGATCACAGTGAAGACTGCCTTTCAGAAGCAAGCTGGGAACCTGTTGATAAGAAAGAGACCGAGGTACTTCCAGGCAAATATGTGATGGGTACTTATGTGAGCTCAGAGATGAGTGACAGGCTGTAGACTGAGCTCTCCCCCAGATGAGTGTCATCTTTATAGGCAAGTAGAGGCCAGTTTGCAAAATCAGTCTTGTCATTTTTCCCCTGAGATGTTTTCCTTGTTGCGGTGTTGTGCTTCTACCTTGTTGACATGGACCTGGCATTTTTCCTTGTGCCTTCTATTAGGTGACTCGCTGGGTTCCAGATCATATGGCATCCCACTGCTATAACTGTGACTGTGAGTTCTGGTTGGCCAAACGAAGACACCACTGCAGGTGAGATATTTTTATGATTTAGTAAGATTCATAAAGCAGTGCTGTAGGTATGTACAGAACTGAAGTGCATTGACCTGAAAATAGAGACCTCTTCATGTGAGCTATCTTGTTTGCTCCCAACCCTTTTCTCCATTTAGTCATGGAAAGCTTTTGAGAGCCTCAGTCGTTCTTAGGAGACTGGCATTTCTGATGATCTCTTCCCTCTTTGTGCTTTGGCAGAAATTGTGGGAATGTATTTTGTGCTGAATGCTGCCACCTGAAGCTGCCCATTCCTGATCAACAACTCTATGACCCAGTTCTCGTCTGTAACTCATGTCACGAACACATTCAAGCATTTCGTGCCAGGGAACTCATGAGCCAACATCTGAAGAAACCCATCGCTACAGCTTCCAGTTGAATGCCAGAGGAGATGACCTATTCAATTTTAGCAGGTTTGAAGGGAGGATTGCTTCAGGTGTAGTTTGGAAGGTTCTCTGATGTGTGGCTCATGGATTCAGAGCTCAAAGATAGCATCTTGAGAAATCCTCCTTGGTACCATGAGCCTGGAGCAGAAGAATTGCAGTTTCACAGGAGGTCCTCTACGGGTGAGGCCCTCACCTTGGGGTAATGGTCCTGATCCAGACCCAGAGTCTGGGAGCTTAACGTTGAGTTGGTGACTCCAGCTTCTTTCTCCCAGGAGTCACAAGATGATGATTTCATAGATACTGCCTGGTGCAAAGTGCCCCAAACAGCAATAGAAAGGCATATGTATAACAAAACTCCAAGTGATAACCAGACCCATCCTCCACCTTGACAAAAGCAGACTATACTCTACAAGTGAGGAATTCCTATCCTCTTTGAGATGAACTGTATCCCGTCCCTCTGTGCTCTGTGTCTGTGCATGAAGGCTCAGTCTTTAGAGGCGCTCCCTCTAGTTGCATTCGTACTGTCTTTCTGTGGAGTTTGGTTTAAAGACTGGTTCGGCAAGTGGAGGTTTCGATGTATCTTTCACTTGGTTCATCGCCAGCGTCAGTGATTATTTGGTGTAGGGGGACAGTTCTAGGGAGTGAAACATGAGGGAAAAAACTCTGCTGATGTTGTCCAGGCCAAGGTCAGTTCCTCTGAGCTGTGAAGGTAGGCGTCTCTGTTACCCAGTGGCAGCTTTTGAGGTATGCACTGTGAAGAATGAGAAGGGAAAAGCAAAAGTTGCCCTTGTGAAATATCTGCTGATTGTGCCCTCCCCTTTGCACCTGACTTTTCCTAGTTGTCCTGGTGCTAACACAGGAGCTACACCTTGATCCTCTCCTGGCATGAAGATAAAGCTAAGGTTTTTGTTGTTACTGTTCCATGGCCCACTTCCCCCATGTTGTCTTTCCCTTGGCTGCTGCCGCCTCTGGGTCACACTGCTTCTTATCCTGAACACTTGACACCTTAAGGGTAGAATTTAGTGTTTGGTTTTTACCTCCTAGAATATGCTGTTTGGCATGTGAGGGTTTCAGTCCAAATGCTGCTGTCTTTTTCTGTGCACTTAACAATGGAACCCAAATAGAAGAGAATAAAGCCTTGATACCAAAATTGGGAGAGAAAATGTGTCCATTTGGACCAAACTTTTTTTTTTTTTTTTCAATCTAATTATGTACCCATGGCACTTAACCAAAAGACAGAGTTGATATAGCCATGTACTGTGGTTGGGACAGATACAGTCTCCTTGGCCTATAATGAAACCACTAGAACATCCTTTATACATTTTCCTTAATTCATTTGTGTATAAAAGGCAAATTACATTTAAACTTATCCTATTTTAAAATTATGGTAGTGAGCTTTTTCATTGCTACTTTCATGTTGCATTCTAGAAAAAAAAACTTTTTGTTCATTCCAAAATAACTAGGATCTGCATTTAGAACAAGAATTGTTATTTGTCCTGACCTTTTCTTCAGTCCTACAGAGAAGCATCTGTGCTTCTTTTATACTTGCCATGGATGTAACCTAAAAAGTTTTGGCATATTTAGGTCAGCCTGGGAGAACTTTTTTTTTTTTTCCATTTAAATGGAGTTGAATAATGATTTTATGTCTGGGAGATTCCTGAGATCACTGTAAAAGTAAACTATTTCTTGTCTCTGATACAGAAACTTTTTTTTTTCAATCATTAAAATGTACTGCCAGTTGTGAGTGGCTTTTGAATTATCTTGACTTTGCACTTCACTCTGCCTGTTTTCAGGGGGAGTAGGATTGGTAGCAATTGGGAAGCTGTATCTGTCTACTGTGTGTGGCTGTTTTGAGGGTCTGTCCCATCAGTGAATGAACTGCATGGCCTTGGAGAGAGACTCTGGGTTCTTGGCTCAGATTTGTTCATCAAATACTCCTTTCAGAGCTGTTGTGGGTGTAAGTGACATGATGTGGCCAAAAATCCAAACTGTGCAGTTGCGTTGTGACAAACATGCAATGTGCTGTAAAAACTCAATACAGTTGAAATAAAATCTCTATATTAGTGCTGCTTTGTTGGGTCTTTTTATTTTAATTTCTAAGAAAACTTGATTCTCATTGTTCTTTGAACATGAGAAAGGACTAATAATACAACATTATACCCTGTATCCTTCTACCCAACACTAAGTTTTTTTTTTTTTTTAAAGAAAAGGGCCCCCCCCCCCTTTTTTTTTTAGCACAGCTTCTATTAGATTCTTATTTATTCATCGGGTATGGATTTATTCCTGCAGATTCTGTAGTATTCTCCCGTGATCAGGCGAGGTTTCTCTTTATATCTAGAATGCCATCAGCTGGTGCAGCAAGCCCACAGACTGTACTTCTGTTCCCTGATTCCATCTTCCAGGCCCCGCAGTCCTTCCTTAACCCCGAGGAAACTGTCCCAAACAGAATGCTGGCTTACAGTAGGGGCGTAGTGAGAAACCGAGGAGTACACAACGCCACCTTCTGAAAGAGGAATTTGCCTACTCAGGACATCGTGCCTCAGCCACCACCATTTTGACACGGAAGTCCGCTGTTGGTGAGGACAACAGAGTTAGGCCCTTTGTTCTCCAGAATGATGACAGTGCCCTGCCCAGCACACACTTTCTGCATTCTAAAGCCCGGGGCTTCGTATTCCACGGTGGATAACCGGGCTTCCTTCTTTGCAGGGTTTAGAATTCCCTGGTGGCCAGCGCTTCCCGGGCCTGGGGACGCGCCGAGGGAATGCGGCTTGCGCACCGCCTCCCCTCGTCCGCCCTGCAGCGGGCGTCCGGCAGCGGGGCAGCCGGGCCCGCGCCGGGCAGCCGAGGGGGAGGGCAGGCTCGCGCCCGCTGGGCCGCGCGGCGGGAACTCGAGGCCCCATTGGCCGCGCTGGAAGGCGCGGCGGGGACTCGTGCGCCAACGGTCCCGGGTCGCGGCGGGCCGGGCGCTGGCAGGAGGGGGCAGGGCGAAGCGAAGGCCGGGGGGGATCGAGAACGGGGTGGGAGAGCCAGGCTCGGCGGGGCGAGGCCGAGGCCCAGGCCCGGGCGGGGGCAATGGAGGAGGCGCTGCTTTCCACCCCCATCAACCCCAACAACTTCCCGGCCAAGCTGTGGCGGTTGGTGAACAGCCCCCGGTACCGCTCGATCCGCTGGGACGGCCGCGGCGAGGGGCTGCTCATCGACCAGCCGCTCTTCGAGGCCGAGCTGCTCAGCCCGCC
The DNA here is from genome assembly GCF_051225735.1 of Oryctolagus cuniculus. Classification (NCBI taxonomy): domain Eukaryota; kingdom Metazoa; phylum Chordata; class Mammalia; order Lagomorpha; family Leporidae; genus Oryctolagus; species Oryctolagus cuniculus. The sequence continues at coordinate 33,829,924 of NC_142883.1, read as the reverse complement.
GGGGCCAGGGGCCGGCGGCGGTGGTGGTGGTGGCGGCGGCGGCGGCGGCGGTGGCCTTGGTGTTGGGGCTGCCGGGGCCGAGCCCGAGCTCTTCAAAACCACCAACTTCACCAGCTTCATCCGCCAGCTCAACCTCTACGGCTTCCGCAAGGTGGTGCTGGGCGGCCCCGGCACCACGGGACCCGGGCCGGGGCCGGGCGGCGGCGGGCCGGCGGGCGACGGGCCACTCCACCACTTCCACAGCCCGCACTTCCGCCGCGACCAGCCGCAGCTGCTGGTGCACCTGAAAAGGCTCACCAGCGCCAACAAGGCCAAGCTGGCGGCCGGCCTGGAGGTGCCTTGCCGCCCGCCCAACCGCTTCCAGAGGCTCCTCATCACCTCGGCCTCGGCCTCCGCCTCCTCCTCGGCCTCCACCTCCCCGCTGCAGCAGCAGGAGCCGCCGCCGCCGCCGCCGCCACAGTCCGCGGGGCCCCGGCCCGAGCCACACGGTGAGTCTGGGCCTCCTCGACTCTCGCCTCCCGGGCCACATAGGCGGCGGGGAGCAACGGCCACTGCAGAGGGCTGCTTCCGCAAGTCCTGTCCTGGAGGTGTTCGAAAGGCGCCAGGGAGCCCCCTTTCCGCCTTGTGCCCGAGACTGTGGCTCAGGTCCGGCCCCCTACCCCGACCCTGGCTTCTCCCCAGAGAGGGCCACAGGACCTCCTGGACCTCCTCTGCAAAGAGCCCTTAAGCGTTTCACCCCTCGTATGCCCACGGGGGCTTGAAAGCCCAAGGATTTCTTCCAAACCCCCACAGCCCTGTGCCTTCCCGAGGCTGCCTTGGTTGGAGCCCCCGGTGTGGAAGCAGCCCGCCAGGCTCTCCTTGGCTCCTGCGGGAAGCAGGCAGAGGCACTCCACAGGTCGAGGGGGAAAAGGAACGGAGCCCCAGCCGAGAAAACACAGGATACTTCCCACTGAGAGAAGTGTGGGAAAGGCACTCTGAGGGGAAGTTCGCCTGTGAAGAGACATGCCATCTTGCACCTGCTACCTCGTCTTAGCGACCTGGGAAAGAAGGGTTAAGTTATGCCAAGATTCCAAGTGAGCTGTGGAATGGTAGACACTACTTACCTATCCTAAGAGCAGAAATATAACATAACAATGGGTGGTGGTTTGCAAGGTTCCCCGGCTATGTAGAATGACGGCAAAGCATTTCTTTGGTTTGCAGCTGGTTAGAGCTTGATGCTTTAAAGTGTTAACGGTTAGACGCAGGAAAAGTAAAAATGGTTTTCTTTACAGCTGTCAGGTTTTAGTTAAAAATTTTAGAAAGCTCACATTTACAGTAAGCCTTTGGGTTTTTCACCATTGGCTACAGTCTCAATATTCAGAAAAAAAAATGAACTCTGTATGTCTAGGAAACTTCAGGCACTCATTGTGATGGTGAATTATTGTATAGACTTGATTTCCAGGAAGGTGAGTGGGGGGTGATACACCCTTTCTCTGTTTAAAGGACCCCTGATAAGAAGTGGGCTGCCAAGGAAACAACAGACTTTATAAGAATTCATTCTTCACCTTCAACTGGGAGAGTAGCAGGCACGTTTTCAGCATGCTAGCAGGTTTAATATAAAGAAGTCTTGGTTGTTTTAGAGTTATGGAGAAAAATTTAAAGATACAAGTAAAATAACACCATGTTCAATTTAACCTAGGCCTGGGTCTATGAATGACACAGTCCTTTGTTTATTTGGGGAATTTACAAGATAAGGGACTAGGCTGTGTGTCTGTAGTGTTTAGACGATAAGGCTCTAGGTCAGAGTTCTAGCTAAGTTCTAAGTTGGAAAGATAGCAGTGGCACAGGAATGTTCTTAAAGGAATTCTAAAAGAATATTAAGCTGCTTCCATGTGATGGCCATTGGCTTTGGTGGGAAATGCAATCGAGACAATTCCGTAGAAGACATTTGGTATGTGTATATATATATATATACACACACATATACATTTGGTATGTATATATGTGTGTATATATATATATATTTCAGATTATGTTTTTGGTGGGCTTAAGGAGAAAAGACTGAAAAACATGTTACTGGGAGAAATAGGATAAACACCTTTTTTAAAAAAAATGTATTTATTTGAAAGAGTCACAGAGAGAGGGATGACCGTGAGAGAAAGGGAGGTCTTTCATCCTCTGATTTACTCCCTAGATGGCCGCAAATGGCTGGGGCTCGGCCAGGCTGAACCCAGGAGCCAGGAGCTCCCTCCACGTCTCCCACGTGGGCTGTCTTAAGCTGGTTTTCCTAGGCCATTAGCAAGGAGCAGCCAGGACATGAACTGGCTCCCATATGGGATGCCAGCGTCTCAGGTAGTGGCTGTACCCCATACACCACAGTGCTGGCCCCAGGATAGCCACTTAATGCAAAGGACCACACATACATACACACATAAGAAACGACTCTTGCTCATTTTTTTCTTTTCACTAATCTTTTGCCTTCACCTGTCTTCAACCCAGTTGTATTCTAAGGATAAGGTCCATCTAGTTGAAGAGACACAAGGACCATCTAGAATCCTAATTCACTTACGTGTCAACTGGTCAGCATTTTGTTGACCAATTGTTGAAAAAAGTATCAATTCGTAGTTTTGTAGTATAGATAATATGTCAGCCCATATATACCTTGGTTATTGTTCTCATGCATTTCCTTTTTGTTTTTAAATGCTGTTCTGCCTGTTGGTGTGTGCAGGTGTGTCAGGTGTGCATTGCCTAGACTACAGGTGTGGTTCACTAGAGAACTGTGTTACTGGCTCAGTGGAATGTAATTCTGTTGTCACTTCAAGAATACTGGCACAGCTTTGTTCTCATTCCAGGTTCTACGTCTGGCTGCACTCACTGCTGCTGCTCAGTTTTGTTTTGTTTTCTGTGTGCTACTTCAACTTAGGGTCTGAATACTTTTTATCTCTTTGACTATAGAATCCTCTGTTTTAGGACCTGGTTCTTTTATTTAAAGAGCCAATTGTCCTGTTCACCTTTCGAGAATATACTTGATAAGAAATATGAAGATCACATATCCCCCACCCTTTTTGTTTATACACTTTTGTTATTTTGTTTTCAAAGGCAGTTTATTTTAAGGAATTTTTTTAAAAGGGAACTAAACTAAGTAACAAGTCTGAGAAACAGATAATCTGTCTTTGCCTGGGAATACCAAGCTCTCAAGAGACACATTTTGAGATTCTTTCCTGGCCATTGAGCCCTTCAGATTCCCTTCCATAAAAGGAATCAAATCTTTAAGAACAGAAATCCATCCTGCACTACAGTTCCAGAATTCTAAATTCAAAGTTTGCCAGATATGTCTATTTTTTTTAAGATTATTTATTTGAAAGGCAGAATTACAGAGAGGCAGAGGAAGAAAGAGAGAGAGAGATCTTCCATCTGCTGGTTCGCTCCCCAAATGGCCGCAACAGCCCACGCAGGTGCAGGGGCCCAAGCACTTGGGCCATTCTCTGCTGCTTTCCCAGGCCCTAGTTGAAAGCTGGATCATAAGTGGAGCAGCTGGGTCTTGAACTGGCGCACATATGGGATGGCGGCACTGCAGGCAGTGCTTTACCTGCTATGCCACAGCACCGGCCCCGCCAAATATGTCTTAAGGATATTCTGAAGATATATATTCTGATTCTATGTGAAGTTGATCAAAATAGAGCCCTATGAGTGACCCTTACCAGAAGAATAAAGAAGAGCTGAAAGTGTTTTCATTTTTTTTAAACAAACTGAAACACCTTTCTGATAATGCTCTTAAGTTAGTAGCATCTAAAGCAGATGATACGTCATCACACACAATTTATTATGATAAAAGTAGAATTTATATTTTAATTCAGATAGAAGCCAGAATTTGAAAAATCAAGGTAGAGAATTCTTTAGCTTTGTCAGTTATTGACAGCCTGAAAATTCATCGACAGCTTGCCCCTTAAGAAGGCAGAAGGAGGACGGTGAGTTATTGTATACTGTAGTCAGTATGTCCTTTTGGCATGTGAAACATTCAAGGAGAAATCAAGTAGTGAGTAGTTTTAGACACTCAGAAACACCTGATCTGAAGGGCTAAAAATGTTCCTTTAGAGAAACAGGACTGTCAGCGGAGAGTTCACAGTGTGTGTGCATGGGGAATTACTAGTTAAGTGTCAGAAAAACTATTTTTGCGCTTTAAGCAAAAACAAAAAATCATTAAGGTATCTGTCATTTGAATACATTCAGTCTTCTGAACTAGGATTTTTTTTTCCCTCATTAGATAAAGAACTCTTGATTTGTAATGCTCCAGAATTTGCATTTTTGTATATGTAGATGTAATTCTTTACATTTTTCATTAGTAGAAAATAGATTGAGAAGTATGTGACATGCTGAATAGGTTTACACTCTATTTGGAAAAGGAGATCTTTTGACTGCCGTCTTTCAATATGTAGGGGAATACTAGAGTAGCATACAAGTTAGGTTTTCTCCAATTTAATACAAAAACTCTCCTTAGGAATAAATTAGGCTAATTTTGTGTTCAGGAATTATAAGATAAGTTCAGCCTGCAACATTAGCATATATTTTTCCTTTCCTCATTAAATATTGTTACCATTTCTTTTCCTTTTCTCTGCACTTCTTATTACCTTTTGCCTTGTAAAATAAGAGAAAGCAAATAGCAGAATCTTTGGGCCTGGATATATAGATTTTTAATAAGTTTTCCAGGTGGTTCTAATGTAATCCAGTGTTTTGAGAGCTGCTGGTATTTGGGAAGGGACATTACTAGAAATAGTCTGAATAAAAAATGACAATGGAAAATGTTGATTTAAGGGATGAAGAAATCAAGGTTAAACTTCTCACACCTGACTTTTTTTCTTTCTTTTTTTAAAGATTTATTTATTTGTTTGAAAGGCAGAGTTTCAGAGAAGCAGAGGCAAAGAAAGTGTTCCATCTGCTGGTTCACTCCCCAAATGGCCCCAGTGGCTGGAGCTGGGCCAGTCTGAAGCCAGGAGCCAGGAGCTTCTTCTGGGTCTCCCATGTAGGTGCAGGGACCCAAGTGCTTGAGCCATCTTCTACTGCTTTCGCAGGCCATAGCAGGGAGCTAGATCAGAAGTGGAGCAGCTAGGTCTCAAACTGGTATCTGTATGGAATGGCGGCACTACAGACCACAGTGCCAGCCCCTATATTATAATTCTTGTTGTTCTCTGTATCTATGGATACAGAGCTTATTTTCATGCCTATTTTTAAGGTTCCTAAATGGTTTGAAAGTCTGAATGGAAAATTACTAGAGAGAATTTACACACTGAAACAATCTGAATCAGTTAATAAAGGTAAAAGGTAAGATGGCTGAATCATCTTTTAAGGCTTTTAACATTGAATATTTGATTTAATGTTAGAGTTTGGACACTTTACCTCTTCTTTTTTCGAGATTTATTTTGGTACTGGCACTGTGGCTCAGCAGGTTGACCTGCAGCCTGCAGTGCCAGCATCCCCTAACGGCACCAGTTGGAGTCCCGGCTACTCTACTTCCAATCCAGCTCCTTGCTAATGCTCTGGGAAAACAGCAGAGGATGGCCAAGTGCTTCAGCCCCTGCACCCATATGGGAGACCCAGAAGAAGCTTCTGGCTCCAGACTTCAGCCTGGCCCAACCCTGTCCTGCGGCCATCTGGAGAGTGAACCAACAGATGGACAATCTCTCTCTGTGTCTCCTCTCTGTTTTTCAAATATATATATATATATAAAGATTTATTTCATTTATTTTCTTTTTTTTCAAACTTATTTTGATTCTTAGAAATACATGAAGTTTGAAAGTACTTTTTTTTTTTTTAATTTTTATTAGACAGAGAGAAAGGTCTTCCTTCCGTTGGTTCACTCCCCTACTGTCCGCTACTGCTGGCGCTGTGCCAATCCGAAGCCAGGGGCCAGGTGCTTCCTCCCGGTCTCCCATGCGGGTGCAGGGACCCAAGCACTTGGGCCATCCTCCGCTGCCCTCCCGGGCCACAGCAGAGAGCTGGACTGGAAGAGGAGCAACTGGGACTAGTACCCGGCACCCCAGCTGGGACTAGAACCCGGGGTGCCGGCGCCGCAGGCGAAGGATTAGCCAAGTGAGCCATGGCGCCAACCTATTTCATTTATTTTCAAAGAGTTACAGAGAGAGAGAGACAGACAGACAGAGAGGTCTTCCATCTACTGGTTGACTCCCTAGATGATTGCAGTGGGACATGAACCATTGCCATATGGGATGCTGGCATCACAGGCATTGGCTTTACCTGCTACACTACAACATTGGCTGCCCACTTTATCTCTTGACAGCCATGTTGAGAATCAAACAAAAGTTTAGGTGATAATTATTTCAGCATTATATGTGAATCTCATATTCTGGATTCTAAACTTTAAAAAATGATTTTAAAAAAGAATATAAAATGACCTATAGGTGAAAAATAGATTTTGTAGTCTTTGGTTTTAATTTTAATATGTCTGATGGTATAATGTATAATCAGTAAATGCACTTTCTTCTTTTATGCAGGACCAGTGGCTGTAGGACAGTTTCACCGGTCATTCCGGCGAGATAGTTTGTCTCCTTACTCCTACGTGACAACTTCATCCCACAACCACAGTACTTTCCCTCTGAAAGGTTTAGATCGGACCCCGATTCCTCCTAGAACTTGGCAGAACTCCCTTGGAATGCACCCTGGACAAGTGGAGACATCTCCTACTTTTTCAGATAAAGGGGTTCCATTCCCTGTACTGCAGAGATTTCCAACTGAGGTTACCTACACACTGCAGCCCAGCACCACGTCTGTACACGTTCAACAAGGTCCTCAAACGATGGTCAGCTCCTCCCAAAAATACAGTAGCTACACACCCTCTGCGCAGTACTCCCAAGCCTACTATCCAACAGGTATGAGACATTTGAGTTCACTGGCTTCTGTTAAGGTGGTTTATAATGAGCATTTACATTTTTAAATGCCTTTTAATCTCTGTGCTTAAACCAGATAGTAGGAATATGCTGCTAAGAAATATCAAAGATTTTTAGCAAAATGTAAACAGCATATATTGTATTCTTAAGGATTGTGAAAATTCTTTTGGCACATGAAAGTGTATGTCTTTAGTGAAACTTGTATCCTCAAAATGTTTCCTAGTTTTGAAAATAATACTTAATAACCTGGAACCTTACTTTAACTTGCCTTTGATGCAGTGTTTTGTTTTTCAAGAAATACTTATATGTATTATATAGTTTACATTTTTTAATTTTACAGTGAGATTATCTCACAGTGAAATCATTCTAGTATCTCAGAAATGATGTTTAATTAGGAAGCATGCTCAGGAAATTAAATTAAGTTCTTTAATAATGTGAATGTTGGGTGGGCATTTGTCCTAGCGGTTAAGACTATTTAAGACACTGATGACCCACATTGGAGTGCCTGGGTTTGATACTCAGCTCCGCTCCTAATTCCAGCTTCCTGTCAATGCAGAACCTGGGAGGCAACAGTGATGGCTCAAGTGGTTGGGTTCCTGCCACCAACATGGGAGACCTAGATTGAGGTTCTAGCTTGGGCCCCCAGCTCAGGTTTGTTGCAGGCATTTGGGGATTGAATCAGTGGATGAGAACTCTCTGTCTCTCAAATAAATAAAAACAAAACAAAACACAAAAAGTGGGGTCCCTGCAATGTTAATCCTAATGTTAATCTGGCTAAAAAACTTGGAGTAGCCAAGAAGAGAACCTTACAAGGCACCTGACCTGGAGTTCAACCAAGGACATTGAGAACAAACTGGTGTATCCCAAGCCACTGATTGAAATTGGGAATCCTTATGATAGTGACCATCTATTTTGCTTCATGGAAAAAATTTATCTTTTTCTGATATCTTTTTGCAAGATAATAGTCTTTTCATTTTTGTTCAAAAGTATTTTCTATTTTACAGAAGCACGTAGCAGTGGTATCTATTTCATCATGTAGAGTGCTTTACACGGGGTGATGAAATAGGGCAGTAAAAACAAGACAAGGGTCAAAGCTTTCTAAAGATCAGAAAGAAAGAAGGAAGCATTCCTTTGCCTTGTGAATTGAGGCTGTAGGAGCACTGATTCTTCACAGTAGATCTGGAAGCAATCCTAGAGGTATTTCATTAGGTCATTTTCCCAGGCAGGACTAAACTAACTTTAAAATTAGTCAAAGGAATGTAATTTAGAAAAAGGAACTGAATAATTTGTTGCCATTTAAAAGTTGTAAATCTGGTAACAGTTCTATTTGTAATAGTACTCACTGTTCTGTAACTCCTAACATCTAACTATATGCTTTTGTTATTAGCTCATTGCGTTCTGCCTACAGGTAGCAAGGAGCCTTAAATTAATGATATTAAAATAATAAAACCAGAGTTTAAATTATATTGTATTCTGTAGATTTATAGAGTTGCTACTTTTTTGGTAGGTGGAGTTAAGAAAAGCTGGGAGAGGGACTTATGTGGAGTAGATGATTTAGCACTTTTAATCCTTTTACCTGTTTAAGAGTTAGAAAAACTTTTAACCGTCTAATGTAGAAAAATGGTTGAGGTCTAATGTTTTTCAATTTGCAACTACTTCTTTGAAGAACAAAAATCTGTGCTGTCATTTAAAAATAGAAGATGACTAATTTCATCTTCATAACTTACATATCTAAATAAGAGTCAAATTTTTATCACTGGGGAGTTTAATCCATTATTTTAATAAACAAATTGAGTGTTGCTATCTAAATTATTATTTTGGCTGCATTCCATGTATGCTTAGAATATATGTATGTACCCAGCCTATCTCTTCCTCACACTGGCTTTACGTTTCATAACCACACCAGCTAATTCCTCTACATCTCCTTTCACCTGTAAATGTTTCTCTTTGCTTTCCACAAACTACTAAGGACTCAGAGCTTCTGGGAGGTTGAAATTTGAAAGAAGCCTGTAGCCAGGAGATGTAGAAATGTGCTCTGACTTTCCAATCTGGAATTTGGAAGGCATTTTCCTCTGGAAATATTAGATATGGTGACTGGTTCTATATTACTGTTAGTCTTGTGATTAAGATATAAATGGTTATGGTCTGGTTTAGGAACTAAACCAACCTATATGATGTAGTTTCTATGGGAAAATGTATTGCAAGTTCCAAGGAATCCTCATGGAAACTTCTAATTCTGAATTTTTATGAGAACCACTTATATATTTTTTAAGATAAAACACTGCAAAGAATTAATGTGATTCATTCATTGTATAAATTATATTTGTTAAATTATTGTTTTGGATATATTATTTAAAAATTACTTTATTTAGCTTGGATGTAAACTTAAAAATTGAAAATTAACTCCAAGGGTTCTAGGAAAGATGCATTTAAAAAAAAAAAAAAAAAAGAACAAGTAGGAGCTGGAGTTTAGCCAACTGTGTCTCAGATCAAAGTACTTGGGCTTGATTCCTGGCTCTGGCTCCTTGCTCCAGCTTCCTGCTAATGCAGACCCTCAGAGGCAGCAATGATGGATGGCTCGAGTGACTGGATTCCTGCTACCCACATAAGAGATCCAGATTGAGTTCTTGGCTCCCCATTCCCAGCCTTGCCAGCATTTGGTGAATGAACCGATGGATGGGAGCATGCACTCTCCCTCTGTCTTTATGCTTCTCAAATAAATAAATAAAAAGATGGCTGCTTCTGTTTTGATAGTATATAGCACATGTAAAATAGAATCTTGTGTTATCTGAATTTTTCTTAAGAGACTAAGAAAACTCATGAAAACTTTTAATACACAGAGTAGTTCTTGGGTGTAATATAGGCAAAACTGCTTTGAACTTTATGAGCTACTATATAAATAAAAAGGCTTGTTGAATATAAAGACCTCCTATGAAAAAGAAAAGAAACAAAAGTAGTGAGCAATTTAACTGATATTTGGTGGGTAGCATTTTATGAAGAGCACAACAGACTTTCCCAGAGTTAAATAGACTATTGTTCTCAGAGGCAAGATAATAATCACTTCCAAGTTCAGCTAAGTCATAACAAAAGGGAGTAATTTTGAAATAATGGTCATTCTTGAGTCCTTTGAAAATGAACTATAGACTTGAGGCTTGAATCAGATTTTAATAAGAAACAACATTCAACTTTCATTCAGAAATTAGTTGTATTAAAAAAAACCTTGAATCTTGTCTTGAAAGAGTATAACCAGGCCGGCGCCGCGGCTCACTAGGCTAATCCTCCGCCTAGCGGCGCCGGCACACCGGGTTCTAGTCCCGGTTGGGGCGCCGGATTCTGTCCCGGTTGCCCCTCTTCCAGGCCAGCTCTCTGCTGTGGCCAGGGAGTGCAGTGGAGGATGGCCCAGGTGCTTGGGCCCTGCACCCCATGGGAGACCAGGAGAAGCACCTGGCTCCTGCCATCGGATCAGCGCGGTGCGCTGGCTGCAGCGCGCCAGCCGTGGCAGCCATTGGAGGGTGAACCAATGGCAAAGGAAGACCTTTCTCTCTGTCTCTCTCTCTCACTGTCCACTCTGCCTGTCAAAAAATTAAAAAAAAAAAAAAAAAAAGAGTATAACCAGGAAAATTTGAACTTTGTAATATTTCATCAGTTACTAATATCAATAGTAAAACCAAACACTGGGAATAAAAGTTTGCTGTCAGATTCATAAAATGAGTCATTGGAACAATTTTTTTAAAAATTAATTTATTTGAAAGGCAGAGAAAGAGACATGGAGAGGTCTTCCATTTGCTAGTTGATTCCCTAATGTCTGCAACAGTTGGTGTTGGGACAGGCCAAAGCCAGGAGCCCAGAACTAAATCTAGGTATCCAACTACTCATGCCATCACCTTCTGCCTCCCAGGGTACACTTTAATGGAAGCTGGAATCAGGAACACAGATGGGACTCGCAATGATGGTACACATTTTTTCCATTCTTAGCACACTTTCACAGATAAAATGTGCTAGGTCTAGTACTAGTTGAGTCTCTTTAGTATCATCCTATCTAGAATTCAGTGTTTTTTTCCCTGATGTTATTTTCACAGTGTGCTATAATAATTTAAATTCCCCCTTGTGCAAAAGACTCTCTGACTCTATTTTAGATCTTTTTTAAAAATTTTATTCATTCTCTGCACCGGTGCTGCAACATAGAGGGTGAAACCACCGCCTGCAGTGCTGGCATCCCTCATGGGTGCCGGTTCTAGTCCTGGCTGCTCCACTTCCAATCCAGCTCTCTGCTATGGCCTAGGAAGGCAGTGAAAGATGGCCCAAGTCCTTTGGCCCCTGCACCTGTGTGGGAGACCCGGAAGAAGCTCCAGGCTCCTGGCTGTGGATTGGCCCAGCTCCAGCCGTTGTAGCCATTTGGGGAGTGAACCAGTAGATGGAAGACCTTTCTCTCTCTTTCTGCCTCTGCCTCTCTGTAACTCTGCCTTTCAAATAAATAAATAAATCTTTAAAAAAAATTTTACTCATTCTCCACTACATGTTTGCGTTTTTAAAAATTATTTTTATTCGAAAGGTAGAGAAAGAAAGAGAGAGGGAGATGTCCCATCTGCTGGTTCACTCCCTAAATGCCTGTAACAGTTTTGCTGGGCTAGGTTGAAACCAAGATCCCAAGCTCAATTGGGACTTCCACATGGATGGTAGGGACCCAAGTATTTGAACCATTACCTGCTGCCTCCCAGGATGCACATTAGTAGGAAGCTGGATCAGAAATGGAGCCAAAATGTGAAGCCAGGCATCCAAGTGACATCTCAATTACTGTGCCAAGCACCTTGCCTCTCTGCTGTGTGTGTGAACATATATGAATGTATCTTTGTTTATATATTCATATTTATATATAGAGTCCTGTTTTGAGGAATTGTTTTCATGGGGCATTATAATGCTAAATTGATTCAAAATAGCATTACCCTTTAAGGTCAGAGCAGTGATTAACAAATTTTAACTGCCCTTTATCTCTTATTTAACAAAAAAAAAAGGGAAGGAGAGAGAGAGAGAGGGGAGAGAAGAGAGAAAGGGGAGGGGGAGGAGGGAAAGAAGAGAGAGAGAGGGAGAAGGAGAGAGGGAGAGAGGGGAGAACGCGAGCAGATCGATCTTCCATCTGCTGTTCACTCCACAAGTGACTGCATCTGCCGGGGCTGGACAAGGCTGAAGCCAGGAGTTACGAACTTCTTCCGGTCTCCCATATGGGTGCAGGGACCCAAGGACTTGGGCCAACCTCTGCTGCTTTCCCAGGCACGTGAGCAGGGATCTGGATTGGAAATAGAGCTGCTGGGACTTGAACTGGTGCCCATATGGTATGCCGGCACTGCAAGCAGTGGCCTAATCTGCTATGCCGCAGGAATCACTACGATTGGGCATTGTTCTGAGTATTTTCCAAATGATTAAATGACAGTTTAATCATCACAACAACCTTTTCAGATAGGTAGTATAATTATTCTCATTTCATAGGTAAGGAAATTTAGGCACAACTGGTGAGAGGCAAGCTGGGAAACAAATCGAAGCAATCTAATTTGAGTCAGTGCTCTGCTGCCTGCCTCTCATCAAGAGGATCTTTTGCTTTTGGCCTTTTTGTTTTCTTTTTTGTAAAGGGAGTGTTTTTTGGTGTTTCTCTTCCCCAGAGTTAGCTATTCCTAGATAGGATAGACAACAGAGATTGTCTTTGCTACTGGTAGCATTGGGACTGCTTTGGTTTATTGATTGACTCTGTCCAAGGAGAGAGAACATATTCTAGCTGCTAGAGTTGAAAGTCCAATTTGGGAGCTCAGGGGTAGGGGGCTGCCTCTAGTTCATTTCTCTATCCCCTTACATTAAGCACAGTGCTTGACTATTATGGACCCTTAATAAACAATTTATTAAAAAGAATAAACTAGTTCTAATCCCAGCTTTTCAGTTTTTCAACTGATGTGACTTTCAGTGAATTATTTCACATCACTCAATCTCAATTTGCCTTTCTGTATAGTGTCCATATAGTTTGGGTCAGGAACTAGATGAATCAATGTTTTAATATAAGTTTGCAAGTTTACATGTAATGGATAAGGTTGTACGGATATGTACTATTTACATGTAAATACTATTACATTTATGTAAAGGATAAGGTGTTTGTAGAAGCTGTCTTTTTTTTGTTGTTTTTGAAGATTTATTTTATTTATTTGAAAGACAGTACTACAGAGAGAGGTAGAGACAGAGAGAGAGGTCTTCCATCCACTGGTTTACTCCCCAGATGGCTGCAACAGCCAGAGCTGCGCCAATCCGAAGCCAGGAGCCAGGAGCCTCCTCTGGGTCTCTCACGTGGGTGCAGGGGCCCAAGGACTTGGGCCATCCTCCACCGCTTTCCCAGGCCACAGCAGAGAGCCGGACTGGAAGAAGAGCAGCTGAGATTTGAACCGGTGCCCATATGGGATGCCAGTGCCTCAGGCCAGGGCTTTAACCTACTGTGCCACAGCGCTGGCCCCTAAAAGCTGTCTTTTAAATAACCTGGGGCAGCATTTGACCTAGCAGTTAAGATTTTGCTTGCGATGCCCACATCCTATATTAGAATGCCTGGGTTTGTGTCCTAGCTCAGCTCCACACCCAGTTCCAGCTTCTTGCTAATGCATACCCTAGGAGTGGTAGGTCATGGTGCAAGTAGTTGGGTCCCTGCCACCTGTGTGAGAGACCTGGTTAAATTCCTGACTCCTGGCTTCAGCCATTGCAGGCATTTAGGAAGTGAACCAGCAAATGGAAGATCTGCCTCTCTCTCTCTCTCTCTCTCTCTCTCTGCCTTTCAAATAAAATAATAAATAAAAATGTTTTAAATGAACCTAGATATTAATACATTAGTGGCCAAGTTACAATAACACATACTTTTCCCCAAGGAATACATAATATTTTACATTTTTATTGAAAAATGTATATCACTTCATTTGTAACTTTTTCTGAATTGGCCCTTGGCAAAAAGATTTGCTATTATTGTTTTAAGGTACATTTAATTTCTAAGAGTTTGGCCTTTATGAGTCTAATCCAACAAAATGTACACAAATATAGATAATGGACTTCTAAGAGCTGTTTGGTACTGTTACTCATGTGGTCAGGTAACCAATGTTAGTTCCTCTGCAAAAAACCTGATTTTGTGTTCAAGAGGGACAAGGCACCAGGAAGCTCTCTTTACCTGCTTAAAGAAACTAAAAGCAAAAGCACAATCACATTTGCCTCTCTTTTCCTTGTGGTAAATACATATAAAGTATACCATTTTAACTTTTTTTTTTTTAAGTGGCCTGTTCTGTGGTATTAGGTCCATTCATCACCACCATCACCCATCTCTGGAACTTTGCATCCTCCTCAACTGAAACTCTGTACACATTAAACACTAACTCTGCATTCTCTCCTCTCTTGGCCCCTGAAAACCACATTCTATGTGGTCTCTAAGAATTTGACTACTCCAGAATACTTCATATAAGTGGAACCATGCAGTAGTCAATACATAAATTTACATTTTAACCACTTAAATGTACACTTCATTGGTACTAATTACATTCACAATATTGTACAACTATCACCACTGTTTCCAAAACTTTTCATCACCCAAATGAAACTTGTTCCCATTAAGCAATTGCTTCCCATCCCCCCTTTGTCCTAGCCCCTGGTAACCTCTAAGTTTTCTGTCTCTGTGAATTTGACTACTCCAGGAACCTCACAGAAGAGGGATCATGTGGTACTCATCCTTTAGAGACTGGCTGATTTCACTTAGTGTATTGTCAGATTCATCCATGTTGTGCTGTGTCAAAATTTCATTCCTTTTTAAAGACTGAGTAATATTTTATCCTATGTATATCCCACTTTTTTTAATCCATTCACCTGTTCAGATGGACACTGGATTGTTTGCACCTTTGGAAAGTTGTGCACATAGCTACTATGACCATGGGCACACAAATATCTTTTCAAATGTGTGCTTTCACTTCTTTTGGGCATACAGATGCTCCTTAATTTGTGGTTGAGTTTTATATTAATAAATCCATCTTAAGTTGAAAATGTCACAAGTGGAAAATTCATTCAATGCACCCAACTTACTGAACAACCTAACTTAGCCCCACAGTGCACTGTAGAGCGTTGATTGTTTCCTCTCCTGACCACAGGGCTTTCTGGGAGCTGTGGTCACTGCTCTCTGCCCAGTATCATGAAAATGTTCTGCTGCATGTCATTAACCAGGGAAAGACCCAAATTCAGAATTAGAAGTATTTTCAAAACATTTATTTATAAAAATATATTTATTGTACCTAATATTTATTATATTTATTCACAAATAAGTAAGTTTATTTGAAAGGCAGAATGTCAGAGAAAGAGAATATCTCCCAGGGCTGGGCCAGCTCAAAATGACATCCTGGTCTCCCACATGGGTGGCAGAAGCCCAAGCACTTGGACTGTGCTCTGCTGCTTTCTCAGGCACACTCGCAAGGAGCTGGGTCAAAAGCAGAGCAGCTGGGGCTTGACCTGACACTTTGGTGTAGGATGCCAGTGTCCCAGGCGCTGACTTAACCTTCTGTGCTAAAATACTACCCCTGGAAGTATGGTCTCTAATGAATGCATATTGCTTTCATGCCAACATAAGGTCAAAAAGTAGTAAACTGAACTGTTATAAGTTGGCAATTGCCTGTATACCCAGACGTTTTCTTTACCTCTCCATAAATAAGGAGATGCTGGGGTTCTTGTTGCTATAGTAACCTACCTTGAAATTAAGTTACTATTATATTTTCTCACTGTTGACTCTGTACTATTCTGTAGTAGTTTCTAATCTAAAATATTTGAATTACCTCCATAAGATAAAATATGTGAACTTATTTGCCTTACCTTTGATCATTTTTAGCAATTCTGGCTATTTTATTACTTAGAAAAATTTTAAAGTGTCATAAATTCTTATATTTATAACACAAATGGGAATTCTGTTAGTTTATTGTTTTTCCATCTTCATGCAATGTAATATAATGCCTTGAGTGAATATTGCCTTCAGGAAGACACTGAAGATCTTTATGTAGATGTATGAGTTTTAAGACATGTGATGAACTCAGTTTTATAAGTATTAGTGCTTTCATAATACACAGTAGATTAAGTTGTCATAAACTAGACACTTGGTTGGATTTCTATATATGTTTTCATGTTCAGTAAATTTACTAATACCTTACTTAGTTCTATCTTTTTGACTATACAAAGTAAGACTGCACTGGTGAGGAAATGACCATTGAACATTGAGTAGACTTTTGGATTATAATATATTCAAGTCCTCCTTTTCTTCATGCTGGTACCTTTTTATTTTCCATTTGCTCTTGGACACTTTAAAGGACATTCACTATTTTGTTGTTTTCTTAGATACCAAGCCAACTATCAACTATGTATTAACATATTCTCTGTTGCGTAATATAGTTTCTTTATTTCTTCAGGAAATTCATTTTAAAGTGAATTTTTTAAAGATTTATTTTATTTATTTGAAAGACAGAGTTACAGAGAGAGGAAGAGAGACAGAGAGAGAGGTCTTCAATCCGCTGGTTCACTCCCCAGATGGCCGCAACGGTGAGAGCTGTGCCAATCCAAAGCCAGGAGCCAGGAGCTTCTTCCGGGTCTCCCACGCAGGTGCAAGAGCCCAAGAACTTGGGCCATCTTCTACTGCTTTCCCAGGCCATAGCAGAGAACTGAATCAGAAGAGGAGCAGCCGGGGCTAGAACTGGCGCCCATGTGGGATGCCAGCACTTCAGGCCAGGGCATTAACCCGCTGGCCTCTTTAAAGTGACTTTTAACAGCTATTCAAAATATGTAACCAGTGGTTCGGAACAAGGAAATACCAGAGACATAAAGCCAGCACTTTTCATTAATTTGTAGCAAAGCAGTACTGTTTGGTATCCTGTTGTAATGAAAACCTGCAGCTTCTGAGTCTCCCTGCCACTAGGGGGCTAGGTTTTCCTTTGTTGTAACTAGGGGAAAAAATTGTTTTTCTTTCAGTTTTAGTAAACCTTGCAGGCACTATTCAGTGTTTAGCTATTTGGATTTAGTTTATTTCCCCAGATGCTTATGCTTTTGGATACCTCAGGACAAATTCATATCTAAAACATTTTAATTGTGTATTTGAATAATCTTCAAAGAATCAAGAAGCTATGTGCTTAACAGATATTTGAAAGTGACAACAACTTGAATTTTATGTGGTAATTTTAGTAATATGGCTTTTTATAATCACCAAACTTGTTAAAAATCATCATTCAGAAAATACCAGCCCTTGTATTTATATTGGAGGTAGAATTCTGTCCATTTTAAGTTTTTCTGCATACAAAATTTAGTACCTTAAGTTGTATATTATATAACAAGAAAATGTTTATTTCTAGTATTCCTTTATGAACTCTGACATTTAAAAAACCAATAGTCAATAATGGAGAAATTGGAAACATTTCAGTTAATTTTTATCATCTTTAGACTAAAATAGTTTCAAAAAGGTTAAAGAATGAGATTATTTAGTAATTTTTTTTAAAAAAAGATTTATTTATTTATTTGAAAGGGCTACAGAGAAGGAGAGACAGAGAGAGATCGTCCATCCATTGGTTTACTCCCCAGATGGCTGCAAGGGCCTGTACTGAGCCAGGCCAGGAGCTAGGAGCTTCTTTCAAGTCTCCCACATGGGAGGCAGGAGCTCAAACACTTGAGCCATCTTCTGCTGCTTTCCCAGGCACATTAGCAGGGACCAAGATGGGAAGTAGAGCAGCCGGGACATAGCATCGCAGGTGGTGGCTTAACTCATTATGCCACAACACCAGTCCCCAGTAATTTTTTTTTTTTTAATTATTTTGTTTTCCGAAAGGCAGAGTAACAGAGAGGGAAATAGATTTGCATTCACACATTCACACTCTAGATAGCCACAGTGGCCAAGGCTTATGACACCAGCATCCCTTATTGGAGTGCTGGTTCAAGTCCTGGCTGATCCCCTGGGAAAGCAGGGGAATATGGCCCAACTGCTTGGGCCCCTGCCATGCACATGGGAGACCCAAATGGAGTTCTGGCTCCTGCCTTTGGCCTTAGTCCCAGCTGTTACACACACTGGAGGAGTGAACCAGTAGATGGAAGATCTCTCTTTTTTTTCTCTGTCACTCTGCTTTTCAAATAAATAAATCTTTAAACAACAAAAAAAGAAATCTTAGGGAAGTATAAATATCATGGTATGAGAGTATGTGCTTTGACACTGTTACTGGCTCTGTCACTATCAGTGACTTGTAGACAATGTCTTTGAGCTTTCATTCACTAATTTTGGTAAAGTCGTGTAAATACCTCATCCATCTGCTATTTGAGGCAGGATACATAAAGCATCTACTACTGTGCCAAGAAACATAGTAGTAGTTCACTCTTATGTCATCCTCTGTTGAATCTGTAAGTGTGTGGTTATTATTGATTTTCATTTGTGCTAGGGAACCTGTTGTGGAAAAGAGGAGACCTAGCATACTAAGTAGAATTATCCCAGTACGAAGAGTTGTCTTTTCATGGTGTCTTACCTATAAATAAAAACCTTAGAAAGTGTATTTCTTTAGTTAACAATAGTAACAGTTAACATTTATTGATTTCCCATATACTCTAAATGCTTTATGCATATTAACTCATTCATAGCAACCATATTAAAGTAGGTTCTATCATTACCCTTATTTTTTTTTTTAATTTATTTATTTATTTGAAAGTCAGAGTTACACAGAGAGAGTTAGAGACAGAGAGAGAGGTCTTCCACCCACTGGTTCACTCCCCAGGTGGCTGCAACGGCCGGAGCTGTGCTGATCCGAAGCCAGGAGCCAGGAGCTTCTTCTGGGTCTCCCATGAGGGTCCAGGGGCCTAAGGACTTGGGCCATCTTCTACTGCTATCCCAGGCCATAGCAGAGAGCTGGATCAGAAGAGGAGCAACTGGGACTAGAACCAGCACCCATATGGGATGCCAGTGCTCAGGCCAGGGCTTTAACCAGCTGCACCACAGCGCCAGCCCCACCCTTATTTTAACAGGGCACAGAAGCTGAGACCCAAAGGAATTAACCATGCTTAAGTTTACTCATCTGTTAAACTGTACAGCAGGGCTCCAAAGTCGGGTACTACTTGTCTAAATAGTTAAAACAGTTTTAGCATATATTTCTACTAGATCCATTCTTTAATGGTTGGGACATTTGGAGAATATTTTATACTTATTTAAAACAATCCTCCCTCTAAATTATTGTTGTTATTGAAGTGATTGAAATGGTTATTTAGAAATTCCAAATATGTTCGCATATTTTCAAATTAAATTACTGTCAGTAAGAATAAATGTATGGTTAGAAAGATAACAAAATGGGTACTAAAGAAACTACTTCTAAAAGTAAACATGATCCTTTTAAACTTTATTATGAAGTTTATTATCATGTTATTTTCAACAAATAATATCACCTAATATTATAATAGCACTAAATAATAATTTTGTTAGATACACAAAGGAAATTTTTCTTTGGAGTTCTTTCCAGGTTGAAAGAGGGACGTGCTTTGAATGCTGTTAGAGGTTTCTTTCAGTTGACAGCTTTTCTGTGTGTTTGTTCCAGCTGTGCTACAGTGCTGTTCTCCTTCTACCCACATGGACGCTCTGAGTAGTTGTGTCACTCCCACTGCCTCTTCCTATGCACACTGTAACTACTTCCAGGTAAGTCTTGGGACAGTAGACACGACTGTGCTTCATATGTAATATTACTGACCTTACAGAATTGCCAAGTATAATTTTATGTTAATGAGTAGCCAGAGGTAAGCTATGGAGTATAGGCTTAGTTTTCTTGATTCCAAAACAAAGGATGTTGATATAAATAATGTCTGATGCTTCTTATAGGCCAGCAGTATCCAATATGGGAGCCACTAAAAACATGTGTCTATTTGAATCATTTAAAATTAGATGATGGGCAGACATCTGGCACAGCTATTAAGATGTTGCTTGGGATGACCACATCCTGAATCACAGTGCTTAGGTTTGGCTCTGGCTCCACTTCTGATTCTAGCTTTCTGCTTATGTGTACCCTTGGAGGCAGCAGGTGACAGCTCAAGTACTTAGACTGCTGCCATTTACATGGGAGACTAGGATTGAGTTTTTCAGCTCCTGGCTTTGATTATATGTGGTTAGTGTGACTGAGAAGTGGATTTTAAAATCATTTAATTTTTTTTTTTTTTTTTTGACAGGCAGAGTGGACAGTGAGAGAGAGAGACAGAGAGAGAAAGGTCTTCCTTTTGCCGTTGGTTCACCCTCCAATGGCCGCCGCTGCAGCCGGCGCACCGCACTGATCCGATGGCAGGAGCCAGGAGCCAGGTGCTTCTCCTGGTCTCCCATGGGGTGCAGGGCCCAAGCACCTGGGCCATCCTCCACTGCACTCCCTGGCCAGAGCAGAGAGCTGGCCTGGAAGAGGGGCAACCTGGACAGAAAACAGCGCCCCAACCGGGACTAGAACCCGGTGTGCCGGCGCCGCAAGGTGGAGGATTAGCCTATTGAGCCACGGCACCGGCCTAAAATCTTTAATTTTGAGGCTGGCGCCGCGGCTCACTAGGCTAATCCTCCGCCTTGCGGCGCCGGCACACCGGGTTCTAGTCCCTGTTGGGGCGCCGGATTCTGTCCTGGTTGCCCCTCTTCCAGGCCAGCTCTCTGCTCTGGCCACGGAGTGCAGTGGAGGATGGCCCTAGTCCTTGGGCCCTGCACCCCATGGGAGACCAGGAGAAGCACCTGGCTCCTGGCTTCAGATCAGCGCGGTGCGCCGGCCATAGCAGCCATTTGGGGGGGTGAACCAACGGCAAAGGAAGACCTTTCTCTCTGTCTCTCTCTCTCACTGTCCACTCTGCCTGTCAAAAAAAAAAATCATTTAATTTTGATCATTATTTTCTTTTTTTAATCTGAAAGGCAGAGAGATAGGGATGTAGACACAGATAGACAAATAGAGATCACCCTTCTGCTATTTCACTCCCCAGATGCCAACAGCCAGACTAGGCCAGGCCAAAGCCAGGTGCCTGAACTCAGTCTGATGTGGGTGGGTGGCAGGGATCTAAGAACTTGAGTCATTACCTGCTGCCTCCCAAGGTATGCATTAGCATGAAGCTATATTGGAAATGGAGGTAGGACTTGAGGCAGAACTTGAACCTGAACACTCTGATATGGGATGCAGATGTTGCAAGTGGCATTGTAACTGCTGCACCAAATGCCCACCACTGGACATTTGTTTGTTTTGTTTTTGAGGAAAAAGGAAAAATGTCAAAACAGAAATTTAAGTAGTAGCTTCTATTTCTGTCTTAACCTGCATTTGTAAACACCATATTTCAAATATCTTGTCATTATTTATTAGAAAAAAATTGCTTTGATTTAAATGTTTTATATTATTACTTCCAAGGTAAGATTAAATTCTATGTTTTGTATTTTTATGCCATAACTCCTAAAGGTTGGAATTGTGTGTTTGCCTTGGATAATCATCTAGCTGAGATAGCTCTAGTTCTTTTTTTTTTTTTTTTAAAGATTTATCTATTTATTTGAAAGGCAGAGTTACAGAGAGGCAGAGGCAGAGAGAGAGAGGTCTCCATCCGCTGGTTCATTCCCCAGATGGCCGCAATGGCTGGAGCTGCGCCGATCCGAAGCCAGGAGCCAGGAGCTTCTTCCAGGGGCCCAAGGACTTGGGCCATCCTCTACAGCTCTCCCAAGTCATAGCAGAGAGCTGGATTGGAAGTGGTGCAGCAGGGACTTGAACCAGCGCCCACATAGCATGCTGGCACTGCTAGGCAGCTTTACCCACTATGCCACAGCACCAGCCCCTGAACACTTTTATAAAGATCTTTTCTTACTGTCAAGATGCTGTATATTCATTATAGGAAAATAGAGGTAAGAAAACAAAATTTAAAAAAGGAAAAAAGAGAAAGTATTTAGGATTCCATCCTGAAAATAAATGCAGTTAGTTTAGTTGAACTGTAGATACCTGGTAGGGTATATGCATGAGTAGTCAGTATATCATAATGGTTAAGAACAAGAGCTCTTGAGTCAGGCAAACCTAGGTTTGAAACCTGAGTTTCTGTTATTTCACTGTGACTTTGGGTAAGTTGCGAAGTTTCTCTGAAGCTTTGTTCTATCATTAGAAATGGAGATTGCCACATTTCACAGGGCTTTTATGAGGATTAGATGAAATAACGTATATACAGTGCTTGGTACATAGTAAGAACTCAATAAGTAGTACTGTTGGCTAAAGTAGCTTGATTCTTATACTATTTAAATTTACATTTCATGTTTGGCATTAATAGGCTTCTAAAAATCATTGATACTGTCTTTGTAGTGCATTTGGCAACATCAACTTACCGCAAGTTTTATTGAATTGGAGTTCTATATTTTCTGTTTGTAATCTGAGATAATCGAAATTTATTGCATGTCTGCTCTGTGCATAGCTTTGTATTTGGTAATATCAATTTGTTATGTTTCATTAAATTGTTACTTTTCTGTATTTTATGTTCACAGCTTTATGTATTTATTACCAGTATGTATTGAATGCCTACTCTGTACAAAGCACTATGTGTAAGAGAATATGTCTCAAAGATACAAATCTCAAACTAATAACTATTTTATTCTGTTGCTTTATTATTAAAAATAGACAGTATCAGAAACCAAAGGACAACAGATATTCCACCCATTCTTTCTCAGATCATTTGGAACAGAATATCAATATCTCCCCCTGAATCTATAAAAGGATTAGTGGATATGGTTTTTTTTTTTTTTTTTTTAATTTTTGACAGGCAGAGTGGACAGTGAGAGAGAGAGACAGAGAGAAAGGTCTTCCTTTGCCGTTGGTTCACCCTCCAATGGCCGCCGCAGCTGGCGCACCGCGCTGATCCAATGGCAGGAGCCAGGAGCCAGGTGCTTCTCCTGGTCTCCCATGGGGTGCAGGGCCCAAGCACCTGGGCCATCCTCCACTGCACTCCCTGGCCACAGCAGAGAGCTGGCCTGGAAGAGGGGCTACCAGGACAGAATCCGGCGCCCCGACCTAGACTAGAACCTGGTGTGCTGGCGCCGCAAGGCGGAGGATTAGCCTATTGAGCCACGGCACCGGCCAAGGATTAGTGGATTTGTGAGCATCCTGTGTTTAATATTTCCTTACTGTATTCCTAAAACAATATATGATAGATACAAGTGATAAGTTTGTGTGCCTAGTTTTATGGAAGAATTTGGTATTATAGACAATTTATCAGAAGATAAGTATTTGATTTTATATACATTGACCCTGAGAATTATTGGTCTATTCCAATATTAAACCTAGCATAGTTGTTGACATATAGTAGATGCTAAGTAAATGTTAAAAGTAGATTTGAGGCTACCATTGCTGAAAAGTAGATTAGTATTTAGGTTTTCTTAGTGAATTCTTTGTTGACTTATGTTTAGCTGTCATCAGCCTAAATGTTGTTACTTTTCTGCTCAACCTCATATTTGATTTTTCTGTCCAAACAGTACTATTTTCTCTTTTCCCAGAATCCTCCAATGCAATCCTCCTATCCAGTTGAATTTCTGCCTTCTAATTGGTCTTGCAATACTACTGATGAGAACAAAAAGACAGAAGTAAACCTAGAGGCTGTCTTTCAGATAGTAGATGAGTTGCATTCCTCCCCTAAACTGGAGATGGTAAAGGTGGAGCCCGTTGAGAGTCAGTGCCCAGCATCTCAGTCTAGCAGAGGCCAGCATATCCTCGCTAATTCCAGCAACAGCAATCCGTCTTCCACAAGCCAGGCTAGCCAGCTGGAGCCGCTTACTCCTGTGGGCTCAGATATTACCTCTTTTGTGGTTGGAACAGAACAAGCAATTACCTGCTCTCTGCCACAGTCACCTGAGTACATCTATACCATCCACACAGCTCAGCCTGTTGAAAATAGCACGATGCAGGAATCTACAGCTATCGAGCAAGCTCATGTCAAACTGAAGGAGCAGCTAAGTCATAATCCATCTCCATCTTCTGTAGTATTTGTACAGGAAGGGCTACCGTTCAGCACACACCAGGTAAGGGGCAAAAAAAAAAAAAAAATTCTAATAGAACTCAAAAGTACCTAGTGCTTTTTCCTAAAGATTAGTTGAGAGTTTATCCAGGTTTTATTTGGGTTTAATACCATTTCATTATGCTTTCCATAAGGATCATATCCCAGTGTTCTGCACAAAAGATTCCAAAATATATTGTTTTAACTTCTGGCATCCTCTTGTTATGTTTTGGTCTGAAGTCAAGCTCTCTAGGCAGTCTGATTAAGCACTGTGGTATATATATATATATATTTAATTTTTTGACAGGCAGAGTGGACAGTGAGAGAGAGAGACAGAGAGAAAGGTCTTCCTTTTGCCGTTGGTTCACCCTCCAATGGCCGCTGCAGCCGGCGCATCGCACTGATCTGAAGCCAGGAGCCAGGTGCTTCTCCTGGTCTCCCATGTGGGTGCAGGGCTCAAGCACTTGGGCCATCCTCCACTGCACTCCCGGGCCACAGCAGAGAGCTGGCCTGGAAGAGGGGCAACCGGGACAGAATCCGGCGCCCTGACCGGGACTAGAACCCGGTGTGCCAGCGCCGCAGGTGGAGGATTAGCCTATTGAACCGCGGTGCCAGCCTAAAATTTATTTTCATAGTGAGAGCATCCCTTTAGTTTTGTTTCTTAATTTGGATGTCCTAAATAGGCCTGGCTGATACAATTCCACTACCCATAAGGTTTGATTTATTAAACAGATGATATGAGGACTTTCCTAGCATTTGTAGCATGGAGGTAAGGAGCTGATTGGAGTTCTTATATTCTTGAAGCACTGTTGAAGTCTTGTGAGCATATTGTGTTTTGGTTTTTTGTTTGTTTGTTTGTTTTTTTGACAGGCAGAGTGGACAGTGAGAGAGAGAGACAGAGAAAGGTCTTCCTTTGCCGTTGGTTCACCCTCCAATGGCCGCCGCAGCTGGCGCACCGCGCTGATCCAATGGCAGGAGCCAGGTACTTCTGGTCTCCCATGGGGTGCAGGGCCCAAGCACCTGGGCCATCCTCCACTGCACTCCCTGGCCACAGCAGAGAGCTGGCCTGGAAGAGGGGCAACCGGGACAGAATCCGGCGCCCCAACCGGGACTAGAACCCGGTGTGCCGGCACCGCTAGGCGGAGGATTAGCCTAGTGAGCCGCAGCGCCAGCCAACATATTGTGTTTTAATTTCTTTACTTATGTTTGCATACCTAATATGTAACCCTGACTCTGTCTAGTTTGAGGGACATATTCTGAAGGTGGAGGTGAATTCAGTTATTGTTGCTAGTTTATGACCAGAAAATGAATAAACTGTGATTTTAAGCAATTAGTAGGGATAATTGATCAAAAGTACATCCAGGGGCATATATTTGGCCTAGTGGTTAAGAAGCCAGTTAAGATTCCTTTATCATACAGTAGAATACCTGCTCCTTGGAAACAAGAGGAGGAAGCGACAGGTGACTGAAGACTGAACAGTTGCTGCTGGCTAATTGTAGCTTTTACTGTTGCGTCTCTTAAAGCTCTTAAGGGATTCTCCACTTTGGTTCCATTTTGTACATGTTTGGAAAGTAATCAGCAGAGACAAGGTGTGCTTGCAAAGATTTCATAGTTCCCAAGAATTAAAAAAAAAAAAAGATTCCACTTGATCAACTTAATTTTTTTTTTTTATCTTCCCTGCTTCACTCCCCTTCCCTTCAACCCTCTTTTCCAAACTTTTCTGCTTTGCAGTATGTTGCTGGTAATGAGTTGCAGAATAATGCAATCTTAATTTGTTTTCTCATAAGTGTTTGAGTTAAGAGCTCCTGTATCTAAACAAATACAGTTGGGGGGTCCTTAAAAAAGAAAATCTGCTGCCTCCCAGGCACATCAACAGGAAGCTGGAGCAGAAACATGGAGAAGCCAGGAGCTGAACCAGGCACTCTGATGTGGGGCATGGGCATCCTAGGCAGCTTAGCCTCCTGTGCCACAACACCTGCCTGGCCCATTATACTTTAAATATGCCTGTAGAAAAAACACAAGCTTTATCTTTGCTTACAGATGGAATACTAGGTTTCATATCTTCAAATTACATTCAAACAATTATTTTTTTAATAAATATATTTGAACATCATAGTTTTTCAAAGCTATGTTTTTAACTTTCAGATTTATTTCATTATAGAATTTTACTTTAAGTTCATAAAGAAATAGAGTATTTTAGAAAGTTATCACCTTGACAAAGGTAAAATCCAAAAAAGAATTTAGGAATCCAAGAAAGAAGCTCATATCCTGTAAATAGCACAGATACTGATTTGTTTTTATAAAGCTTGAAGCTAGGCTGGCTCTGCGGCTCAATAGGCTAATCCTCCACCTGCGGCGCCGGCACCCCGGATTCTGTCCCGGTTGCTCCTCTTCCAGTCCAGCTCTCTGCTGTGGCCCGGGAGTGCAGTGGAGGATGGCCCAAGTGCTGCACCCACATGGGAGACCAGCAGTAAGCACCTGGCTCCTGGCTTCGGATCAGCGCGGTGCGCCGGCCACGCAGTGGCCACTGGGGGGTGAATCAACGAAAAGGAAGATCTGTCTCTCTCACTGTCTACTCTGCCTGTCCTAAAAAAAAATAATAAAGCTTGAAGCTTATATAACTTTGAGTGCATCTTTAAGTAAAAAATACAAAATTAGTTGGATAAAGTATCTGTGCCCCATTTATACCCAGTAATGCATATGACCATTCTAATACCACCAGCAGAAAAAGTCTGATATATGCTAGAGTGGTAAAATATAAAATATTTTACTTTTATTTTTGGGGCAGATGTTTGGCCCAGTGGTTCAGCCACCACTTGGGATGCCTGTATCCGTATAGAAGTGTGCAGGTTCAAGTCTTGGCTCTATTTCCAATTCTAGCTTCCTGCTAATGTACACCCTGGGAGGTAGTGAGTGATGGCTCAAGTGCTCTGTCTCTGCCACCCACTTGAGAGATCCCTATTGAGTTCTGGGTCCCTGGCTTTCGACTAGCACAGCCTTGGCTGTTGAAGGCACTGGGGAGTGAATGGGCAAATGGAGGACCTCTCCCCTCCCCTCTCCTCTCCTCCCCTCCCCTCCCCTCCCTTCCCCTCTCTTCTCTCCTCTCCTCTCTTTTCCTCCCTCCCTCCCTCTCCTTCTTCCCTCCCTCCCCCTGCCCCTCAGATAAAACAAAAATAAAATACCTTACTTTTGTAAGTTAAATCAAGCCTCATTATAAATCTCCCTCTGATGCTACATTAATATTTAGTTCCATATACATTTCAGTGGCTTGAGTATGAGGACATGTGCATCTTATTGATGTTTAGATAATAAAATCAAAGGTAGTATCATTTATAAGGATGAAAAGTTTTACACTTGCTTGTTGGATCATCATCCTATAATACAGCTCCTCTGATAAAATATATGAAGTTTTAGTAGATGTCTGGAGGAAAATCTCAGAATAATATGTGGGTTTAATATTTTAGGTGGATGCCAGTATAAAATGCCAGACCAATCCACCTGAGAGTATCTTGCCTTCAGAACAGATGGGATTCCTCATTTCAGAAATGGGGCCTGCGAGCAAGCCTAGTAAAGACACAGGTTTATCCACTCCAGCCAGATACAGAGAGCGAAGAAGCAACTCCCAACAAGGAAAGTCCCCTGGTAAGGATTACTGTGCTCTGAAACGCTAGAGGTAGAACTGTGGTGGAGAATTAATATGTGAATGATAGTTTTTCTGGGACTTCATTTATTATTTATAATTGTATTATACCCATCACATTACTATTTTTAATATAACTAATTTTAACTCCAATATTTTCCCTAATTATCCTTATAAAGTATATAATAGTTACTTTCCTAATGTTACATGTAAGAATTTAAGCTTTGAAAAATATTGACCATATTAAGAAAAAAAAGAATTTAGGTTAACTTGCGGAAGGGTGATTTAGTAATTGTCTTCAAATATCAAAAATTTTGTAATTATAAATGTTCTGTTCTCTTTTTAGAAGACTATAGGACAAGAGGATATGTGCTTAAATTGTGATAGTGGAAAGATACTATCTGAAACCAGAATATATAAGAAACTCAAACAACAAAATAGCAAAACACCAAAATAATCCAGTTTAAAAGTGGACAATAGATCTAATTAGACATTTTCAAAGGAAAATGTAAAAGTGTCCAACAGATACATGAAAAAAGGCTTGACATCACTAATTATCAAGGAAATGCAAATCAAAACCACAGTTGGCATTTAGGATCCTTTGAAATTTTGTATTAACTTTAGAATGAATAGCATTTTTCTATTTCTTAAAGAAATTAAATTTGGATTTTGATAGGAATGACATTGAATCTGTAGATTGCCTTGGTGGTTTCAATAACTTAATAATTGTCTTCCAGTCCATGAACCTAAGATGCCTCTCCATTTATTTGTGTATCTTTTAATTTCTTTCAGCAATATTTTCTTTCTATTTTTAAAGATTTATTTATTTTATTGGAAAGTTAGAGTTACACAGAGAGAAGGAGAGACAGAGAGAGAGAGAAAGAGGTCTTCCATCCGATGGTTCATTCCCCAGATGGCTGCGATGGCTGGAGCTATGCCAATCCAAAGCCAGGAGCCTGGAGCTTCTTCCAGGTCTCCCATGCAGGTGTAGGGCCCAAAGACGTGGACCATCTTCCACTGCTTTTCCAGACCACAGCAGAGAGCTGGATCAGAAGTGGAGCAGCCAGGACTCGAACTGGTGCGCATATGGGATGCCAGCACTGCAGGCAGCAACCTTACCCGCTGCACCACAGTGCTGGCCCCTGGAGGTTTCTTCTTTAAAGAAATTGGAAAGCAGACATGTGGACTTAGAAGTACCTATTTCAGCAGTTGGGGAGCTAAGAATGGATGGACTAACTAAAAGTCCAGCCCTTCTCTTCCACCTCCTGTACAGAGGACTGGCTCAGGAAGAAGATCAAAGATTTCTCCTTTGGAATACTAAAGGGCCCCAGAGAAGACCTTCATGTATTAGCATTTGGGGTTTTTATAAAGAAAATGGAAGGCACACAGTGACTGATCACTTAAACTGAGCCCACCAGTTGACAAGTGTTGTCAGTAGAGCTTACAGTAAGCTTTTTTTTCCCCCTTCAGAGGCAGAGAGACAGAATCCCACCCATTGATTCACTCCCCAGATGAGTGGTATAGTCAGAATGGGGCTGAGCCAAAGCTGGGAACTCTATCCAGGTCTCCCAATTGGGTGGCAGAGAACTAACCACTGAGCCATCATCTGCTGCCTTCCTGGAAGTACTGGCAGGAAGCTGGAATTGGGAGCTAGAACCAGGAAGTGAACCTGGGTGTTTTGATAGGAGACACTGTGTCTTAACTGCTAGGCCCAATGACCTTTCCTCAAAATAACTTTTTTTTCCTTTTTTTTTTTTTTTTTTTTTTGACAGGCAGAGTTAGACAGTGAAAGAGGTCTTCCTTCCGTTGGTTCATTCCCCAAATGGCCGCTATGGCCAGTGCGCTGCACCGAACCAAAGCCAGGAGCCAGGTGGGCCCTGCACCCGCACGGGAGACCAGGAGGAAGCACCTGGCTCCTGGCTTCAGATCGGCTCAACACACTGGCTGTGGCGGCCATTTGGGGAGTGAACCAACAGAAGGAAGACTTTTCTCTCTGTCTTTCTCTCTCTCTCTCTCTCACTGTCTAACTCTATCTGTCAAAATAAATAAGTAAAAAAAAAAATTTTATTTAGAGGCTAGCGCTTTTTTTTTTTAAAGATTTATTTATTTATTTGAGAGGCAGAGAGAGAGGTCTTCTATCTGTTGGTTCACTCCCCAGATGGCCGCATGGCCGGAGCTGTGCCAATCCAAAGCCAGGAGCCAGGTGCTTTCTCTGGTCCCCCATGTGAGTGCAGGGACCCAAGGACGTGGGCCATCTCCCACTGCTTTCCCAGGAGAGACATAGAGAAAGGTCTTCCATCCACTGGTTCACTACCCAAATGGCCATAATGGCTGGAGCTGTACCTATTTGAAGCCAGGAGCTTCTTCCAGGTCTCCCATGTAGGTGCAGGGGCCCAAGCACTTGAGCTTTCTTCCATTGCTTTCCCAGGCCATTAACAGGGAGCTGGATAGGAAGAGAAGCAGTCAGGACATGAACTGGCACCCATATGGGATGCTGGCTCCACAGGCAGAGGTCTAACCCACTATACCACAGCACCAGCCCCTGCATAAATAATTTTGAAAATGTATATAGGTGCAGGTATTTGGCCTGGAGACTAAGACACCTGCGTCTCATCTGATTCCAACTTCCTGCCAATGCAGAATTTGAGGGCCAGTGGTGAATTTCAAGTATTTGGGTTTCTGACACCCATGTGGAAGACCTGAATTGAATTCCCAGATCCTGGCTTCAGCTTGGCCCAGCTCTGGCTGTTGCAGGCATTTAGAGAGTGAACCAGTAATTGGGAGCTGGTCTTGTGCTCTCCCTGCCCCCCAAACTGTTTCATCTTCCTCTCTCAGCATCTGAAATTAATTAATTAAAATACATACACAAAGTAGCAAAAATGGGTGAAATGGAGGATTAAGTAGCTAAGAAATTTTTAAAAATTAAATTATCACTTCTAGTAAAACCAACCTTGGTAATTCAAACCAGCTTTCCCACTGAAAACAACTAATAAACTGGACAAAGTATAAAAGCAATATTCTTAAAAAGACTAACAAGATAGTAAAGAGTTACTGGGCTGAGTGCCAAGTGATAGTGGAAATTAAGTAAGCTCATCTCTTAGGGCTGGTTTTGCCTCTATGGCATTTGCCATCCGTAAGAGGTGACTGAGAGACTGAGCTGAGCTGTATAGCTGTCTAGGTCTAGGTCTAGAGGGAAAAACTCAGAGACTAGACTTCCCAGAGGTCAGACTAGTCCCCACTTTCATGACTAGGCCCTTAATAGGCTGTATCCCATCCCTTGTATAGATTGTAGCCAGGAAAACCTTAACTGAACTGGATCAAGGTGATCCCTGATCCCTAGTGTCCCTAAGTACCTAGTAAAAGCATAAATCGTCTTTGAGGAAGACATCATCCTAGGCCTCAAATTATTTTTACAAGTACTTTTTCAAATACAGAATAACCAGTTGCATGAAGGTGGTAGCCAGCATAGCTGAGAAACAGCACAAACAAGACAACTGAAAGATTATAGAAACTCAATATAATGGAATTACCAGAATCAGATAATAAAACAGCCATACTTATTATTTCAGAGAGATAAATGCCAAGCTTGAAGACTTGGGAAAAGAACTAAAAACTCAAAAATGAGAATGGCAGGGCTGGAAAATAAAATTTGATTATAGAATTTAAAAATACCTAAATTTAGAACTCAGTGAATAAATTTAACAGCCCATTTAGACCTAGTTTATGAGAAAAAAAGCTAACAGGAAAGTAGAATAAACTACTCAAAAGGAAACTCAAAAGAATGAAAAAGTTGTGAAACATTTGAAAAATGAATAGGGATTAAATGGTCTTAAATTGAGATCACAGAAGGAAAGGGGAGAGACAATGGCAGAAATATTTGAAGAGATAATAGCTGGGAATTTTCTAGAACAGACACACAGATAACAAGGAAGTAAAACCATTTCCACAGCAAGACACATCGTAATGAAACTGCAGAAAACCAAAGAAGTAAACATTGGCAGAGAGAAAAGAAAGGTTATTTTGAAAGAGTGTTGTTTAGAACAGATGCCAGCAAACTTTTTTGTAAAGGTCCAGATAGTAAATATTTTAGGCTGTGTAATAACTATCCAGTTACGCCATTGTAACATAAAAGCAGCCATCAAGAATATACAAAGGATCATGACTGTATTCCAGTGAAACTTTATTACAAAAGCAAGTGATCAGATTTGACCTAGGAATTGTAGGTTTTGCCAACCTCTGAGCTCAACAGCTGACTGTCGACAGTAACAGTGGAAACCATAAAACCACAGAATAACGTTTTCAATATACTGAAAGAAAACTGCAATTCCAAAGTCTCTACCAAGCAAGCAGTTCCTTCAAGAAGAAAGGCACTGGGGCCGGCGCTGTGGCACAGTGAGTTAAAGCCCTAGCCTGCAGTGTTAGCATCCCATATGAGCGCCAGTTCAAGTCCTGGCTACTTCTCTTCTTTTTTTTTTTTTTTTTTTTTTTTGACAGGCATAGTGGACAGTGAGAGAGACAGAGAGAAAGGTCTTCCTTTGCCGTTGGTTCACCCTCCAATGGCCGCCGTGGCCGCGCGCTGTGGCCAGTGCACCGCGCTGATCCGATGGCAGGAGCCAGGTACTTCTCCTGGTCTCCCATGGGGTGCAGGGCCCAAGCACCTGGGCCATCCTCCACTGCACTCCCTGGCCACAGCAGAGAGCTGGCCTGGAAGAGGGGCAACCGGGACAGAATCCAGCGCCCCGACCGGGACTAGAACCCGGTGTGCCGGTGCCGCAAGGCGGAGGATTAGCCTAGTGAGCTGCAGCGCCGGCCTGCTTCTCTTCTGATCCAGCTCTTTGCTATGGCCTGGGAAAGCAGTAGAAGATAGCCCAAGTCCCTGGGCCCCTGCACCCTCGTGGGAGACCTGGAAGAAGCTCCTGGCTTCTGGCTCCTGGCTTCAGATCAGCTCAGCTCTGGCCATTGTGGTCATTTGAGGAGTGAACCAACGGAATGGAAGACCTCGCTCCCTCTCTCTGGCTCTACCTCTCTCTGTAACTCTTTCAGAGAACTAAAATAATTCTTTAAAAAAAGAAAAGAAAAGAAAAGAAAGGCACAGATATTTTCAGGTAAATAAAAGATTGAAAGCACTCACATCAACATATCAGCACAAAAGAAATTCTACAGAATGTTCTTTAGGCAGGAATTGGTTCATGCAGGCTTTGCAGAATCAGGGATGCATACTGTAATTTCTAGGGTATTCACCCAAACAATAAAAATAATACATAAGAAGACAGGAAGAAGAAAGAAAGGAATGAAAAAGAAGACAAAGAAAAACAAGTAATAAAATAGTT
The DNA here is from genome assembly GCF_051225735.1 of Oryctolagus cuniculus. Lineage (NCBI taxonomy): Eukaryota > Metazoa > Chordata > Mammalia > Lagomorpha > Leporidae > Oryctolagus > Oryctolagus cuniculus. The sequence goes on along the minus strand of NC_142883.1, from coordinate 33,797,060 downwards.
AACCCTAATTCAATTATTATATGTAAATGATCTGAAAGCTCTTAATTAAAAGGCAAACATTGCCCAAGTGGATAAAAAAGCAAGATCCTAATCATCATATCTCTTTTTTAACGGATTTATTTATTTGAAAGGCAGAGTTACAGAGAGGGAGAGGAAGAGGGGGAGAGGGAGAGAGAGCGAGCGAGCGAGCGAGAGGTCTTCTATATGCAGGTTCACTCTCCGAGCTGGGCAGATCTGAAGCCAGGAGCCAGGAGCTTCTTTGGGTCTCCCATGCACGTGCAGGAGCCCAGGGACTTGGGCCATCTTCCACTGCTTTCCCAGGCCATAGCAGAGAGCTGGAATGGATGTGGAGCAGCTGGGACTAGAACCGGCGCCCATATGGGATGTCGGCGCTTCAGGCCAGGGTGTTAACCCGCTGAGCCACAGCGCTGGCCCCATGGGTTCAAGTCTTGACTCTGCTTCTGATCTAGCTTCCTGCTAATGTGCACCCTGGGAGGCAGCAGGTGATGGCTCAAGTACTCAGGTCCCTGCCACCCACGGAGGAGACTCAGATTGAAAAGGTTCCTGACATCCACATGATCCAGACCCAGTGTTGTCTGTCTGTCTCTTTCCCTCTTTATCTCTCCCCACTCTTTTAAATAAATTAATTTTAAAATGTGGTGCACATGTACATCAATATACAATGGAATATGAGTATTCTATTTTTCAGTCTTAAGAAAGAAGATCCTGTCATTTGCCACAACATGGGTGGGCCTAACAGACATTATACTAACAAAAATAAGCCGATATATAAAGAAAAATATTGTGTGCTATCATTCACACAAGGGTGCTTGCAAAAGTTTGTGGAAAATGGAATTAAGGCTAAGTTCCTTTTGGTGCAAAACATTTTGAAATCCATATATAGGGCCGGCGCCGCGGTTCACTAGGCTAATCCTCCGCCTTGAGGCACCGGCACACCGGGTTCTAGTCCCGGTTGGGGCGCTGTTTTCTGTCCAGGTTGCCCCTCTTCCAGGCCAGCTCTCTGCTGTGGCCTGGGAGTGCAGTGGAGGATGGCCCAAGTGCTTGGGCCCTGCACCCCATGGGAGACCAGGAGAAGCACCTGGCTCCTGCCATCGGATCAGCGCGGTACGCCGGCCGCAGCACGGCGGCCGTGGCGGCCATTGGAGGGTGAACCAATGGCAAAGGAAGACCTTTCTCTCTTTCTCTCTCTCACACTGTCCACTCTGCCTGTCAAAAAATAAATAAAGAAAGAAAAGAAAAGAAAAAAGAAATCCATATATAGTTTGTTGATAATACATATTTCCATGAACTTTTTGAAGATATCTCATATGATGAATTTCAAAATATTTTGTACCATAGTAAACTAATGTTTTAACTCCATTTTCTGTGAAGTTTTTGAAGTTCTCTTTTATGTGGAATGAACAATGACAAAAAGGTCACATACACAGAATTAGAATATGAAACAGTAGTTACCATAGGTGGGGGAAGAGGAAGTAAAGAGATGTAGGCCAAAGGATACAAAACAGAACCAGTTTTAGGAGTTAATCCACAGCATGTTTTGCTAATTTAGAGAGCTAATCTACAGCATGAGGACTTTTAGGCGCCATTTGTCAAATAAGTAGATTTAGCTTCTGTCACACAAAAAAGTAACTGTGAGAAGACAGATATGTTCATCTATTTCAGCATACAAACTATTTTAATGTCTGTATGTATCTTATACTTTCGTGTTGTAGACCTCAAATATGCACAATAAAACATAGTTTTAGAAAAGCAAGATCCTACATATTACAGGCTTGACTGCAAGAGACATGCAGGTAGAAAGTAAATGGATGAAGGAGCTGACTTTTTGGTGTATCAGGTTAAGCTGCTGCTTGCAAAACCAGCATTACGTGGCCGGCGCCACGGCTCAATAGGCTAATCCTCCACCTAGCGGCGCCGGCACACCGGGTTCTAGTCCCGGTCGGGGCGCCGGATTCTGTCCCGGTTACCCCTCTTCCAGGCCAGCTCTCTGCTGTGGCCAGGGAGTGCAGTGGAGGATGGCCCAAGTGCTTGGGCCCTGTACCCCATGGGACACCAGGAGAAGTACCTGGCTCCTGCCATCGGATCAGCGCGGTGCGCCGGCCGCAGCGCACCAGCCATGGCGGCCATTGGAGGGTGAACCAACGGCAAAAGGAAGACCTTTCTCTCTGTCTCTCTCTCTCTCTCACTATCCACTCTGCCTGTCAAAACAAACAAACAAACAAACCAGCATCCCATATGGAGTACTTGTTTGAGTCCTGGCTGTTCCACTTCTGATCCAGTTTCCTGCTAATACACCTGTGAAAGCAGCAGAAGATGGCCTGTGTACTTGGGACCCTGACACCTACGTAGGAGACTGAATGAAGTTCCAAGCTCCTGGCTTCTACCTGGCCCATACTCATTGCAGCCATTTGAGGAGTGAACTAGCAGATGGAAAATCTCTCTCTCTGTCTCTCCCTCTCCCTGTGTAACTCAGCCTTTCAAATAAATAAAGCTTAAAAAAAATAAATGATGGGAAGAAATATGCTGTGCAAACACTAAGTATGAGAAGGCTAGTATGGCTATTTTGATAGCAGATAAAATAGACTCCAAGAATATTTTTTTCTTTCTTGATTAATCACTTTTTAAAAATAATTATATAAAGGAAGAAATTTCATGTTAAGACAGAAATTTTTTTAAAGATTTATTTGTTTATTTATTTGAAAGGCAGAGTTACAGAAAGGCAAAGAGAAAGAAGTCTTCTATCTGCTAGTTCACTCCCCAAATGGCCGCTACGGCTGGAGCTGGACCAATCTGAAGCCAGGAGCCAGGAGCTTCTTGTAGGTCTCCTATGTGTGCTGGGGCCCAAGCACTTGGACCATTTTCCATTGCTTTCCCAGGCCATTAACAGAGAGCTGGATCAGAAGAGGAGCAGTTGGGACTCAAACCAGAGTTCATATGAGATGCCGGTGCCACACACAGAGGCTTAACCTACTACACCATAGCACTGGCCCCCTTCATTCTTTTTTATAGCTGAATAATATCCCATTGTATGTGTATATACAAACACACACCACACCACATTTTCTTTATTCATCTGATGTTGGACATTTTGGTTGATTCCATATTTTGGCTATTGTGAACAGTGTTGCTGTAAACATGATGGTGCAGGTATCTTTTGATACAATGTGTTCAAGTCTTTTGGCTATATATCCAGTATACAGAATTGCTGGATCATATGGCAAGTCTATTTCTAGTTTTTTTAAGAATGTTCCATTCTGTTTTCCGCAGTGGCTGCGCTAATTTATGTTCCCTATACATTTTTTAACTGAGTAACAATGCAAATAAAATGCTAGAGACTGTGGGATACAGTAAAAGCAGTTTTTAAAAGGAAATTATCCCTGGGGTCGGTGCTGTGGTGTAGCGGGTGCCTGCAGTGCTGGCATCCCACATGGGCGCCAAATCGAGTCCTGGCTGCTCCACTTCCTATCCAGCTCTCTGCTATAGCCTGGGAAAGCAGTAGAAGATGGCCAAGCCCTGGCCAGTGCCACTGCTCACTAGGCTAATCCTCTGCCTGTGGCACCGGCACCCCGGGTTCTAATCCCGGTTGGGGCATCAGATTCTGCCCCGGTTGCTCCTCTTCCAGTCCAGCTCTCTGCTCTGGCCCAGGAAGGCAGTGAAGGATGGCCCAAGTGTTTGGGCCCTGCACCTGCATGGGAGACCAGGAGGAAGCACCTGGCTCCTGGCTTCAGATCAGCGCAGTGTGCCGGCCATAGCAGCCATTTGGGGGGTGAACCAATGGAAAAGATGGAAAAGGAAGACCTTTCTCTCTGTCTGTCTGTCTGTCCCTCTCACTGTCTAACTCTGCCTGTCCAAAAAAAAAAAAAAAAAGAGAGATGGTCAAGTGCTTGAGCCACTGCACCCATGTGGTAGACCTAGAGGAAGCTCCTGGCTCCTGGCTTCAGATCAGTGCAGTTCCAGCCATTGTGGCCAACTGGGGAGTGAACCAGTGGATGGGAGACCTCTCTCTCTTTATCTCTCCTTTTCTCTTTATGTAACTCTGACTTTCAAGTAAAATAGATAAATCTTTTTTAAAAAAAGAAAATAATCCCTTTAAATGCTGGTATTAAAAAGAAGACCTAACATCAGTGATTTGAAGTTCCACCTTAGGAACTAGAAAAGGAAGAAGAAAGCAAACCCAAAGTAAATAGACAACAAATAAGGAAATTCACATATACAGTGACTGACTTTTTGAAAAAAATCAACAAAATTGACAAACTTCTAGCTAGATTGGTTAAGAAAAAACAAAGCACAGCTACAATGGATGAAAAAGCTTATCTTAGAACTTACGTATATTAAAAATTATAAACTTATGTATCATAATTAAGAGGCCAGCATTGTTGGACATTGGATTAAGCTGCCATCTGTGTCACCAGCATCCCATATTTGAGCAGTGGTTCAAAGCCCTACTGCTCAGCTTCCCATCCAGCTCCCTCCTAATGTGCATGGAAAAGTAGCAGAAGATGGTCCACGACGCTGTGGGGCAGTAGACTTATCCTCCGCCTGCGGCACCAGCATCCCATATGGGTGCCGGTTCTAGTCCCAGTTGCTCTTCTTCCAATCCAGCTCTCTGCTATGGCCTGAGAAAGCAGTAGGAGATGACCTGGGTCCTTGGGCCCCTGTACCCATGTACGAGACCAGGAAGAAGCTCTAGGCTCCTGGCTTCAGATTGGTACAGCTCCGGCCGTTGCGGCCATTTGGGGAGTGAACCAACGGATGGAAGACCTTTCTCTCTGTCTCTCTCTCTCACTGTCTGTAACTTAACCTCTCATAAATAAATAAAATCTTTAAAAAAAAAAAAAAAAAAAGAAGATGGCCCAAATACCTGGGCCCTTGCCACCCATGTGGGAGACCCAAGTGGAGTTACTGGCACTTCTTATTACTATTTCAAGTTAGGGTGTTAAAGCAATTGGATGCATGGCCCAAATTACTGAACGCTAGTCAATAGGTTGTTATTCCTATTCTGTCTTTGCTTAATGCACTAGGGCCCTCTAGCCTGATCTCATCTCTTTTAGTGCTCTGCTGAATATGTCAGAAAATAGCCAATGCATTGTTAATATTGTCCACCTCTTCCTCTATTGTTGTGTGCTCACATAGCCTGTGACTTCCTTCCAGAGTACTGCAGGTAACGATTTTACCACACGTTTTTGCATGGATAGCAATCACTAAGATTCTAGCCTATTGCATGTGTCTTAACCACCTCTTACTTAACTGCTAAGCCAGTTCCATATGTTTTCATTTGAATTACAACAACAAGTTGTTTCTAGATTCCAATTTCATATTGATCAGTATATAAGTTAGACTACTGTAACAAACAGAACAAAACAAAACCAGTAGCTGAAACAAGATATGAGTTGACTTTTTCCTCTTGGTACATTCTGAACTCCAGCTGTCCAGAACTGATACGGCAGTTTTACTTCCCTTCTGCTAGGCCTTAGGTACAGGGTGGGTCCATATGGTTCACCACCGTATCCACGTTTCAGACAGCAGGCCGCTCAACATACCCCTTTCTTGTATGCACATAATCATCCCATATGCTTGCCTCTCTTTTTCCCGAAGTTGGTAATGTCAGTAAGCTGCAGGGAAGCCTAGAAATACAGTCTTTAGCTGGGGGCCATTTTGCCTGTTTAAAATAATAGCATTATGTAGAGATACAGATTGTTGCTGATGTGCCTGAGGAAGCAGTGGAGGATGGCCCAGAGTAACAGAGAGAGGAAGGGAGAAACAAAAAGAGAGCTTCCATCTGCTGAATCACTCTCCAAATGGCCACGATGGCTGGGGCTAGGGCTACACTTGGGCCAGGCCAAAGCCAGGAGCCAGGAACTCCATACAGTTCTCCATCTTCTGCTGCTTTCCTGGGCACATTAGCAGGGAGCTGGATCAGAAGTGGAACAGCCAGAACATGATCTGGCACTCAAATGGGGTGCTGGTGTTGCTGACAGTGGCTTAACTTGCTGTACCACAACACCAGTCCCAGCCATCCCTCTTAAAATGCCTTCAGTCACTTTACCACTTTGTTGTCTTTCTTTATCACTAGACAGTATGGCCTTCTGTCATGTCGCATTCTTTCCCTGTACTAGGAACAGAACTTCCCTTCTCTGTTGTCCTTTTCCTCTTTCCCCAGGCTCTGGATTCTTGTATCATAACTAGCAGAGAATAGGTATCTCTGCTGTGTTGTGATGTCTTTAAGGCCTCATATTTGCTAGCCAAAACCATCTGTCCAGATATATTCCTCCACAAAGGCGGTCACCTTCCTAAGAGGAACTGTGGTGCCTGCTTGTTAAATAATATTTCCTCTCTTCTGCTGTATATTATGATTATAATTGCAACTGATAAATTAGCTAGCATGTTAATTTTCTTTATTCACTATTCCTGTTGGTTTTTGCTGAGTAGACCCTTTGGTCACTGGTGTTGATAGATGAGTCTTAATTGACCTTGGCTTCCTGCTGTGGAACAGAAGAGTTGTGAAATAATGGTATCATTATGACTCCTAATCATACTTGCATTTTATAGGTGGGGAGCAAATGAGTTATGATTAAGCTAGAATCTCTCTGCTAAAAAAAGTTAACTGTTGCAATTAAAGTGTAAGCAGAAATACAAATCATGAAGTTGCAAATCATTTTTCACTGACCTTAGCCTAAAAGTTTGCCTATGGAAACATAGGGTGTATATAAGGCCCTGTGGCGTAAGACACCTTAACCAAAGTCAGTTTAAGATTTTATATACTACCTCTTAGAGACACGACAACATAATGGGTAGGAGGAAAGCTTTTTGTGCTGGAAGACCCTAAGTTAAAATCTGAATTATTTTCTTTGTTGTGTGACCATAGACATGTTTACTTTACTGAGCCTGTTTTCCCATCTGTGAAATGAAGATTATAATTATATAAACCATATAACTGACTTAGTATAGTGCCTGGTTACATAGTTAAGTAGTCTGAAAATAGTAGGAATAGAATTTTAACAATAATTGCTATTATTTTTAGAATACTTATTCTTTAAATTTTTTTTTTAAATTTTTATTTGGAAGGCAGGGAGATGAGGGAAGGGGTAGAGAGAAAAAGAGAAGAGAGAGTGAGAGAGAGAGAAAGAGAGATATCTTGCACCTCTTGGTTAAATTTCCCAAATGCCTGCACAGCCAGGTCTGGGCCAGGCTGATACCAGGGGCCCAGAACATGATCCAGTTCTCCCGACAAGTACTCCAGTATTTGAGCCATCACCTGCTACTTCTCATGGTGTACAATAGGAAGCTGGAATCAGAAGTGGAGCTGGAACTGGAACCCAGGCACTCTGACATGGGATGTAGCATCTTATGTTGTTTACAACTAATTCCTTTACAGATGACTGGTCTCACTTTTTTTTAAGATTTATTTTTTATTTATTTGAAAGGCAGAGTTAGAGAGAGAGAGAGATCTTCCATCCACTGGTTCATCCCCCAAATGGTCGCAATGGCCAGGGCTGGGCCAGGCCAAAACCAGGAGCCAGGAGCTTCTTCCAGGTCTCCCAAGTGGGTGCAGGGGCCCAAGCACTTGGGCCATCCTCTGCTACCCTCCCAGGCACATTTGCAGCAAACTGGATCAGAAGAGACACAGCCAGGTCTCAAACCAGCAGCCTTATGGGATGCCAAAATTGCAGGTGGCAGCTTAACCTGTAATGCCACAGCGCTAGCCCAGCTGGTCTCATCTTAAATTCACATGGATTCAGGGTTGAAAAATCCTATAATATTTCTTAATCAATACATTCTTCATTCTCCAAAGCCACTGTATCATATTTTCTCCTCTCTGCTTCAGTTTCCACTGCCCCTCTTCTCTCTTCATTCATAACTATGACCTTGTTTCTTATTTTACTGAGAAAACAGATACAGCAAGAAGAGAACTTCAATATCCTCTCACTGACATATCTACCAGTCTACCTACACTTGTAACTCTATGCTCTTTCCTCCTGTTAAATGGAGAAAAGCCAGCCCTTCCATTTGTGTACAGAATTCCATCCCTTTTGTATAGTCATAGACTTAGCTTCTACTAAATCCTCTTTACTTTCCAATAATCACATCTTATCTTTTATGTTAGATAATTTCCATCAACATGCAAACATGCCATCATAGGTCCTATGTTTTTTTTTAAGATTTATTTTTATTTATTTTAAAGAGTTACAGAGAGAGGTAGAGTCGAAGAGAGAGAGAGGTCTTCCATCTACTGGTTCACTCCCCAAATGACCACAGTGGCCAGAGCTGAGCTGAGCTGAGCTGAGCTGAGCTGAAGCCAGGAGCTTCTTCTGGGTCTCCCATGTGGGTGCAGGGGCCCAAGGACTTGGGTCATTTTCCGGCACCCATATGGAATGCTGGCACTGCAGGCCAGGGCTTTAACCCACTGTGCCACAGCACCAGCCCCCATAGGCCCTATGTCAAATTCATTTTAGGGCTAGTTCTGTGGTGCAGCACTTAAGCTGCCATCTGCAGCATTGGCATCCCATATGGGCACCAGTTCGAATCCCAGCTGCTCCACTTCTGTTTCAGCTTCCTGCTAATGTGCCTGGGAAAACAGCAAAGGATAGCCCAAGTGCTTGGGCCCCTGTGCCCATATGGGAGACCTGGCTGGAGTTCCTGGCTTCTAGCTTCAACTTTCCTAGACTCGGCCACTGTAGTCATTTAGGGAGTGAACCAGCAGATGGAAGATCTTTCTTCTCTCTGTCTGTCTCTCTCATAGTAACTCTGACTTTCAAATAAATAAATAAATAAATCTTTAAAAATTATTTTCATCATTCCTTCATTCATATTTCTATCCAGTTATTGCTTCATATTTTCTGCCATCGTTAGAGGAACTCTCCTTGAAGTATGTCCTTACCCTAGCTACTGCAGTCAGGTTTTTATTCTTCCTGCTCAAGTGGAACTGCTGCTGTGAAGGTTCCTGATGACAGCTGCCTTGCTGAATCCAGCAGTCAGTTCTCAGTCACCATTGTACTCTACCTCGGCAACACTGAGAAAGATTGCTTCAAGCTTCCTGAAGCACCTCATTCCAGCTTCTGGAACATCACCCTTTCCTGATTTTCCTTCAAAATCACTGGCTGCTTCTTTACTGAATTCTTTTCAACTTCCCTGATTTCTATCGAAATGCTGGGCCAGTGTTGTGGCACAGCGGGTTAAGCTGCTGCCTGTGACATGACATCCCATCTGAGCAGTCCCAGCTGCTCCACTTCTGATCCAGCTCCCTGCTAATGAACCTGGAAAAGCAGCAGAAGATGGCCAAGTACTTGTACCCCAGCCACCCATGTGGGAGAAGCTGATGGAGTTCTTGGCTTTGGTCTGGCCCAGTCCTGGCCATTGCAGGCATTTAGAGAGCCTTTCTGTAACTCTGCCTTTCAAAGAAACCAATAAATTTTTTTTTTTAAAAAAGTACCGATGAACCCTAGAGCTCAATTTTTGGGGACCTCTCTTCTTTCTCTGTTTCAGATGATCTCAGCCAATCTCTTTGCTTTTATTATCTCCTTTATGTGATGATTCCTAAATTTATGCCCTAAGACCTCATCTTCTCTGAACTTCAGCCATATGTGCCCTGTTACCTACACTCTGGACATCCTTATGTGTCCAGTAGTTGTCTCAAACATATTCTGCCCTTTCCCTACTTTCACTTACTTACTTGTAAATAAATAGCACATCTGGTCATCTAGTCAGCCAATAATCTTGAAGTCTCTGTTGACTCCTTCCTCTCACACATGCAGTCCATCAGCATATCCTTTCAGCTCTGGATCCAGATCCCAAATATGGCCATTTTATCACCAACTTTAGAAGCTCTCACCATAGTCCAAGCCACTACTTTCTCTTATCTAGATGATTGAAACAGTGTCTTAATTGGTCTTCCTTTTTCCACTGTCGGCCTCTGGTATTTTCTGCACATAGAAGTCAGGGATCCCTTTTTTTTTTTTTTTTTTTTTTTTTTTTTTAAGATTTATTTATTTATTTGAAAGGCAGAGTTACAGAGAGAAAGAGAGAGAGAGAGAGAGAGAGAGAATCTTCCATCCACTGGTTCACTCCCCAAATGGCCACAACAGCTGGAGCTGGGCCAATCCGAAGCCAGGAGCCAGGAGATTCTTCTGGGTCTCCTATGTGGGTGTAGGGGCCCAAGCACTTGGGCCATCTTCTGCTGCTTTCCCAGGCCCATTAGCAGGGAGCTGGATCGGAAGTGGAGTAGCCAGGACTTGAAATGGTGCACATATGGGATGCTGGCACAACTGGCAGAGGCCTTACTTGCTACGCCACAGCACCAGCCCCTGGGCCATCTTCTACTGCTTTTCCAGGCCATTGCAGAGAGCTGAATCAGAAGAGGAGCAGCCAGAATTTGAACTGGGGCCCATATGGGATGCCAGTGCCACAGGTGAAGGCTTAGCATGCTACACCACAGCACTGGTCCTGTGAGCAGTCTTTTAATTAGCCAAGGATTGAATTAGGTAAAGTTTGAATATTTGAAGAGTTAAACCACCCCTTTGGTTTCATTTTTTTTATATTATTATTATTATTATTATTATTATTTGAAAGTCAGAATTACAGAGAGAGGAGAGGCAAAGAGAGAAATCTTCCATCCGTTATTTTGTTCCCCAAATAGCTGCAACCTCCAGGACAGGACCAGGCCAAATCCAGGAGCCAGCAGCTTCTTCTGGGTCTCCCACATGGGTGACAGGGGACCAGGCACTTAGACCATCTTCTGTTGCTTTCTCAGGCACTCTAGCAGGGAGCTGGGTCAGAAGTGAAGCAGCCGGTACTCAAACTGGTGCCCATATGGGAAGGCTTATGGCTTTAACCTGCAGAGCCACAGCACCAGTCCCCATTTGGTTTCTTTTAACAAGTAGTTATTTGGCCGGCGCCGCGGCTCACTAGGCTAATCCTCCGCCTAGCGGCGCCGGCACACTGGGTTCTAGTCCTGGTCGGGGCGCCAGATTCTGTCCCAGTTGCCCCTCTTCCAGGCCAGCTCTCTGCTGTGGCCAGGGAGTGCAGTGGAGGATGGCCCAGGTGCTTGGGCCCTGCACCCCATGGGAGACCAGGAAAAGCACCTGGCTCCTGGCTCCTGCCATCGGATCAGCGTGGTGCGCCGGCCGCAGCACGCTGGCCGCGACGGCCATTGGAGGGTGAACCAACGGCAAAAGGAAGACCTTTCTCTCTCTCTCTCTCTCACTGTCCACTCTGCCTGTCAAAAAATAAATAAATAAATAAATAAAATAAAAAAATAAAAAAAAAACAAGTAGTTATTTAATAACTACTCTGGACTTGGTACTAAGCCAGGTGCATTAGGGATACACAAGTAGTCCTCTACAGTTTTATTTCTGCTGGAAATAAGAATTGTGTGATTCTTATAAAAGATAAAATTCTGTATTTCGTTACCATGCTCTAGCACTGAAAACTGAGGTATATATGGCTATGAATTTAATGTTTATAATGATTTCATGCTTTTTCTTCCTTTTTGAACATTTCAAGCTTGATAGGAAAAGATAACTTTTTTGAAGATTTATTTATTTATTTGATAGGCAGAGTTAGAGAGAGGGAGAGGGAGAAACAGAGAGAGAGAATCCTCCATCTGCTGGTTCACTCCTCAAATGGCTGCAATGACTGGGGCTGGGCCAGGCCAAAGCCAGGAGCCAGGAGCCAGGAGCCTCATCCAGATCTCCCACGCTGGTGCAGAGACCCAAGCACTTGGGCCATCCTCTACTACCCTTCCTAGGCACATTAGCAGGGAGCTGATGGGACTTGAACCAGCGCCCCTAGGGGATGCCGGTGCTGCAAGCCATGGCTTTAACCTACTGAGCCACCAGCGCTGCCCCCAGTAAAGATAACTTTTTAGAAGTGAAATTAATCTAACATAACCCATTTTAAGTGAGCAATTCACAGGGACAGAGAGTATGTTCAGAATGATATATAATCTCCATTTCTATCTACTTTCAAAACATTTTCATCACCCCAAGAGAAAATACTGTAATAATTAAGCGCTTATTCCCAAATCTTCCTTTCCTCACTTCCTGTCAACTACCAGTCTGTCTTCTGTCTCTGTGGATTTACCTGTTCTGAATATTTCGTAAATGAAGCCATACAGTATGAGACCTATTTTGTCTGATATATTTCACTTAGCATAGTGTTGGGTTTTTTTCTTTAATATTTTTGTTTATTTGTTTGAAAGGCAGAGAAAGAGAGAAAGACAGAACAGAGATATCTTCCATCCATTGGTATACTCCCCAAATGCCCACAATAGCCAGGGCTAAGCCAGGCTGAAACCAGGAGCTAGGAACTACATCTGGGTCCCCTACATGGGTGGCAGGAACCCAAGTACTTGGGTCACCGTCTGCTGCCTCCCACGCACATTAGCAAGAATTTGGATTGGAAAGGTGGATTAGCCAGGATTCAGACCAGGTACTTCAGTATGGGATGCAGGGGTTGCAAGCAATGACTTAACATGCTGTACCACCATTCTCTTGCCAGCAAAGTGTTTTTGAAGTTTATCCACACTGTAGCATGTGTATCTATACTTCATTACTTGTTGTGGTTGAATAATATTATGTTACAATGTATGTACAATTTGTTTATTCATTTATCCAGCAATGGACATTTGGGCTATTTCTACCTTCTACCCATTGTGAATAATGCTGCCATGAACATTGATGTGCAAGTATTTAAGTATCTATTTTCACTTCTTTTGGGTGAATACCTAAAAATTGCTGGGTCATATGGTAATTCTATGCTTTTTTTATTATTTTAAATATTTGTTTTATTTATTTGAAAGGCAGAGTAAGAGAGCAGAGAGAGAGAAATCTTCCATCCACTGGTTCATTCCTTAAATGGCTACAATGGCCAGGGCTGGGCCAGACTGAAACCAGGAGCCAGGAGCTTCATCTGGATCTCCCGCATGGTTGCGGGGACCCAAGCATTTGGGTCATCCTCCGCTGCTTTCCCAGACACATTAGCAGGGCACTGGATTGGAAGTGGAGTGGCCAGGACTGGAACTGGTGCCCATATGGGATGCTGGTGTCACAGGCTATGGCTTTACCCCATGCCATAATGCCAGCTCCTATGTTTAAGTTTTTGAGGCCACCAAACTGTTTTCCATAATGGCTGAACTCTATTATGTGCATACCAGGAACGTACAAGAGTTTCAATTTCTCTACATCCTTGCTAGCACTTATTTTCCATTTTAAAATTGTTATTAGAGCCACCCTAGTAGTGTGAAGTGGTACCTCAGTGTGGTTTTGATTTGCACTTCTGTGATGACTAATGTTTTCCTGTGCTTGTGCTTGTTGGCAAATTGTATAACTTCTTTGGAGAAGATAATTTTTCAGAACTATTACGACAGTTTCAACTTGATGACTTTTTTCTGATTTGTTTAAATATCTTTTGATTGTACCCCTAGTTTCTGTTATTAGAACAGAGGTTGGTAAACAATGACCTATAGATGCAATTTAGCTCTCTGCCTATATTGCATATGGCCTGCAAGTTAAACATGGGTTTTATATTTGAAAATTTTATTAATTGTTAGGGGAAAATCAAAAGAGTATTTCATGGCACATGAAAATTATATGAAATTTATATTTCCATGTCCATATTAAATATTTATTGTGACACTGTCACACCCATTTGTTTACATATTGTGTATGTTTGCTTTCATGCTGCAGTTGCAGATCTGAGCAATTGCATGAAGACTATAAGGCCTATAAAACGTAAAATATTTCATATCTCGCTATATACAGAAAAAGTTTGCTAACTCTGTATTAGAAGTCTAATTCCTTGTTCTTAGCTTCTGATCTTTTCACATTTTTATCATTGGTGGCCAAAGAAGTCCTTAATGGAATAGGGAGGTACTCATTGTTGGAAGAGCTCAAAATGGAATAGTATTTTGATAGATACTGAATTCCAGTTTAAGTATTAGTGATAGGAACCAATTATAAACATCCTGAAATACCACTTAAGTTTGAACTCATTGTTACTATGTCCCATCAATAAGGTTCAATTCACTGTAAGAGACTTCCAAATTCTGAAATACTATGAATATAGCAACTGTTGGAATATTATTATTGTTCAATATCCCATTAAACAGGAGCATCTTATAACAAAGAGTCAACCAATGTCATTCTGTAATTATTTTAAAAATGTTATTACCCTGTGTAAGTAGAGACATCTCACACTTCAAGCTTTTTTGCCTTTTTTTAGAAGACTTAAAGTTGATTATGTATCCAAACTATAGAGACTTTACTGATGTGTATTTTATTAGAAAGAAGCTGTTGATAAGAGTTATTGGCATGCTTTGTGTGGGCCTTTTGAACACATGTTGACTTAAGGAAATACCTCTTGGATCAGTAATACCAAGAGGTAAAAACTGTTAGACTCATTTTTGTTCCTCTAATTTCTGTAGTGTTATTATCTTAAACTGAATGTATCCAGATATTAATCTCATTGTGAAAGCTGTACTTTTATGTTCTGATGGGTGTTTGGTCAAGGGAAACTGAATGTAAGAGTAAGGTTCAATTCATTCCTAAAGAAAAGACTCCCCAATTTGTAGCTATTGGATTATAGATCAGATTTCATTGTAGTTGTAGCCCTTACTCTAGAGGGTGCACTTAGTAGGAATTAACCTCCCAAACACATGGATGCAATATTCTTATTTTTGTTTTGTTTTGTTTTTATTGATTTCTGTACTTTATAATTCCTTTATTGGCAGCTTTGTTAAGGAAGGAAGCTCACTTTAATAAAATTATTATGTTTAGATGCTCATTATTAGAAGGTATTGCCAAGTGCTTTTTTTTTTTTTTAATGGTGAAAAAACATATATTTAGAATTAGCCAGCTGGACTCCGTTCAGATGATCCCAATTTTGTTGGCAACGTCCAGAGCATCATAGTCAGGAGCCAGCCGCACATACGCCTTCTTCTCTCCGTCAGGGCTGATCAGGGTGTTGACTTTGGCCACATCAGTGTCATAGAGTTTCTTCACAGCTTGTTTGATCTGGTGCTTGTTGGCCTTGACATCCACAATGAACACCAGTGTGTTGTTGTCTTCTATCTTCTTCATGGCCGACTCCGTGGTCAGGGGGAACTTGATGATGGCATAGTGGTCAAGCTTGTTTCTCCTGGGGGCGCTCTTCCGAGGGTATTTGGGCTGCCGTCGGAGGCGTAGTGTCTTGGGCCGCCGGAAGGTGGGGGACGTGCGGATCTTCTTCTTCTTGTGGCTGTGGACGCCTTTCAGCACTGCCTTCTTGGCCTTCAAGGCCTTCGCTTTGGCTTTGACTTTAGGAGGGGCAGGAGCTTCCTTCTTCGCCTTCAGCGCCATCTTGGTGAAAAGGCCAAATGCTATTTTAAAGCTTAGTTATTGTGCCTCCGCCTGCGGTGCCAGCACACTGGGTTCTAGTCCCGGTCGGGGGGCCGGATTCTGTCCCCGTTGCCCCTCTTCCAAGGCCAGCTCTCTGTTGTGGCCCGGGAGTGCAGTGGAGGATGGCCCAAGTCCTTGGGCCCTGCACCCCATGGGAGACCAGGATAAGCACCTGGCTCCTGCCTTCGGATCAGCGTGATGCGCTGGCCGCGGCGGCCATTGGAGGGTGAACCAACGGCAAAGGAAGACCTTTTTCTCTGTCTCTCTCTCTCTCACTGTCCACTCTGCCTGTCAAAAAAACAAACAAACAAACAAACAAACAAAAAACACTTAGTTATTAAAGTTCAGGGGATTTGTTACTGCTGTTCTTCAGTGTACCTCCCCATATGAAATCTGTAGTTGCTTTAATAGTCTTTATCTTTGTCATTATCAAGAATTCCTACTTTGCTTTTAAAGTAGATTGCAGCTAGGTATGTTTGTATCCCAAAATCTTATTGTAAAGATGTATGTGGCCCATGTTGTGGCACAGTTGTTTAAGCTGATGTCTGTGATGCTCGTATCCCATGTAAGCATGGCTTTAAGTCCCAGCTACTCCACTTCCAATCCATCTCCCTGCTAATGCTGCTGGGAAAGCAGTGGAAGATGGTCAGTATTTGGGCCCCTGCTACCCATGTGGAAGACCTGGGTGGAGTTCCAGGCTCCTGGCGTTGGCCTGGCCCAACCCCAACTATTATAGCCATTTGGGGAGTAAACCAGCAGGTGGAAGATATCTCCCTCTCTCTCTCTCTCTCCTCTCTCTGTCTTCTCTCTCTCTTCTCTCTCTCTCTAACTCTGCCTTTCAGAAAGGCAAAATGGCTATAACAGCTGAGACTGTGTCATACTCAACCCTGGAGCCAGGAACTCTATCCATTCTCTCACATAGGTGGCAGAGAGCTAAGTGCGTGGGCCATCTTCCATTGCCTTCCCAAGCACATTAGCAGAAAGCTAGATCAGAAGCAGAGCAGTTGGGATTTGAATCAGCACTCAGATATGGATTATCAGCATTGCAAACAGTGAGCTAACCCGCTGAACCTCAGAGCCGGCCTCTTATTGTAACATTTGCTGTTACAGTGTGGCCTATCCTTCTTGTTTTGATATGGAGCTGAGGTGTTTAGAAACTGATCATAATAAGGTGTTAATCTTCTGCCTTCTGGTCAGCTTACAAAAATCCAGATGCTTAGGTTGCACTCTACCAGTTAGATCAGAATGTCTGGAGGTGGCCCCAGGTATCAGTATTTTTTGGGAAAGATCCCCAATTGATTTCAATATGCAGCAAAGTTTAGAAATCACTGGCTTTATATTAGCCATACAGCTTAGAATTTCTTCCTTCCAGTTACCTACTTATTCCTTAGAATTAATTAGATGACCTTGTATTAATGCATTTTAGCTACTTGAGAAAAAGATGTTACATAAATATATTAGTGTTATTATTACTATTATTATTTAAACTGTACATAAGTCAGTTCTTTTTTGGTAAAACATATAACATGAAATTTACCATTTTAACCATTTTTAACTACACACTTCAGGATTGTTAAGTATATTCACATTTGTGCAACTATCACCACTATCCAAAAACGAAATTTTATCATCTTCCCAAACTGAAACTCCATGCACATCAAATAACGCCTCTCCTCTGACTGTGCAGCCACCATTCCACTTTTTGTGAACTGGACTCCTTAGGTATCCCCAGATAAGTGGAATCATATAATATTTTTACTTTTGTGACTACATCTTAAAGGTTTATAGTATCTTCAAGGCTCATTTATGTTGTAGTGTGTATCAAAATAAAAACTTCCTTTTTAAGGCCAATTGATATTCCAGTGTAGGTAAATATACCACATTTTGTCCATTCGTTTGTTGATAAGCACTTGTGTTGCTTCCACCTTTTGGCACTGTGAAAGATGCTGCCATGATCACAGGTGTACAGGCAGCCAATGTTCACTGATAAGCTGGTAGTCCCTTTTCCCTATGCAAGATGCATATCTGGATGAATTATTTGTTCTTTATGTATTACATAGATTTTACTTTAATGAGAGCACCTGCCTCTAGTGACTAGTTTACCTTTTACAAAATATGACAAAAATTAGATACTGTTCTGATGCTTTGTAGATTTTCTCAAAGATGATAATAGTATTCCTTTTTATTTGAAACAGCTATTCTGCCAAGGCTGTGGATTGGTCTTGCCTACAGCTGTGTTCCCGAAACATAGCAACAAAAGCTTCTGTATGTCTAGAATAAAGGGATAAACCTTAAAAAGTAGAGAGAAGAGGGCTGGTATTGTGGTACAACAGGTTAGAAGCCGCTGCTTGTGATACCAGCATCCCATATTGGAGTGCTGGTTTGCATCCCAGCTTCTCTGCTTCTGATCCAGTTTCCTGCTGATACAACTGGGAAGGCGCAGAGGATGGCCCAAGTGCTTGGGCCACTTCCATTCATGTGGGAGACGTGGATGAAGTTCCTGGCTCCTGGCTTCAGCCTGGCCCAGAACTGACTATTGTGGACATTTAGGGAATGAACTAGAGGATGAATGATTTCTCTTTTGTACTCTTTTTCTGTGTATGTGTGTGTTTGTGTCATTTTGCCTTTCAAATAAATACATCTTTAAAAAGAATGAGAGAGGGGACTTGCATTGTGGCATAGTGGGTAGAGCCATCTCGTGACACCTGTATTCTATATGAACAATGATTTGAGTCCCGGCTGCTCCACTTCCAATCCAGCTTCCTGCTAATATGTGTGGGAAAGCAGTGGAAGATGGCCCAGGTGCTTGGCCCTTGCACCCACTTGGGAGACCTGGAAGAAACTCCTGGTTTCAGATCATCCCGGCTCCCGCAGTTGCAGGCATTTGGGGAATGAACCAGCAGTTGGAAGATCTCTTTGTGTGTGTCTCCTTTTCTCTCTCTCTCTGTAACTCTGCCTTTCAAATAAACAAATCTGGAGAGAGGAGAGAGAGTGAGCGAGAGAGAGAGCGAGCAGACAGGCAGGCTGGTAGGCAGGCAAGCAAGCAGGAAGGACAGAAGGAATAAAGGGAAAGGAGGAAAGGAGGGCTCATGCTGCATACGTTAGGTTAACTTCAAAATGCCAGGGCAAAAGTGTGAGCTTCAAAGCCAAACTAAAAAGGCGCTCTGGTCATATTCTAGAAGTTGCAAACTAATTAGATGAACTCTAAGCCATATAGGATCCTTTCTTGCTGCTTGTGTTCCTCGTGTAAGCCTGTTAACTGTGCTTCTATCCATGATCTTAGCTCTTTTGTATTACAGAACCTGGTATGTGAGTTCATGTTCCACTTCTTTCCCTTGTTGATGAAGCACTCTGAATCTTGAGCAGATTCCTTCTTTTAAAAGACGGCTCAGCTGGGTATTTTCACAAGAGATCTGCTGTATTAGTAAGTGGGAATTGTTTGGAGGCAGACAACTTGAAGAACAGTAGTGATTACTTATTTTAGCATTGCTTTTCTTAAGACATTACCTTTTCATATTCCTACCACCCACCCATCTATGCTTATAGCATGGAGGAAAGGAATTTTCTTTCATGTGTATATATTTCACTTTGATCTCTTTGACACTTTTCCTTACTTTTTCATTTATAATAAAAGGTAATTGGGGCTGGTACTGTGGCTAAGTAAGTTAAAGCCGGGACCTACAGTGCTGGGATTCCATATGGGCTCAGGTTCACTTCTGATCCAGCTTCGTGCCTGGGAAGGCAGCAGAGGATGGCCCAAGCACTTAGACCCCTGGCACCCACGTAGAAGACCTGGAAGAAGCTCCTGGTTTCAGCTTGGCCCAGCCCTAGCTGTTGTGGCTATTTGGGGAGTGAACCAGTGGATACAAGATCTCTCACTCTCTCTTTTTCTCTTTCTAACTCTGCCTTTCAAATAAATAAATAATTTTTTAAAAGGTAATTAAAATGGAAAGGAGCTTGGCTATACTGCTGCAAAGGAGAATGCTGAACTTTGTTGATCTCTTTGGGTTAACAACAGTGCTGCATCAGTGTGCTTTAGAAATATCATAGAAATGCCTTGAAATTGAGAATCTGATAGAACAATATAATTTTAGAGTGAATTCTGCAGGTGTGACATAGACAACTTACTCTTCCCACCTGGAGACTTAGAACTCTACGGTCTGAGAGGCTAAGTGTGAGTAAACAATCTTTTTTTTTTTTTTTTTTTTTTTAGATCTTCATCTGCTGGTGGACGTGGCCTGCAAGCAGGAGCACTTTCCAAAGGAAGAAGAATTAAAAGAGTGAGGAATGGGTGACGAATGTGACATTGTGCACAAGCTATAGCTGGAGGCAGACTAGCCTAGCACATGACACACTGTTGGGATTTTTTTCAGTTGTTAAGGAAAAGAAAGTATTTTTTTGTTTTGTTTTGTTAATTGAGAGTTTTGTTCATTGAGAATTGGGAATTTGGTATTTACTACAGCTGTTCAGTTCAGATAATTTACCTTGACAAACTACTAAACATCTTGCAGCCATGTTTTTTTGCTGCCCAGATCCCTTCCAAATGAAAAGTCCTGGCCTTCTGTTATGGTCAAGAAGCGTTTGAAAACTGCTGCATCTACGGTACTGGAGAGCAATGTGTGTGTGTGCTGACTTGTGTTGCCACTCAAACTGCAGTCAGCACAGCTCCCGGGGAGTTCAGTCTCTGCTTCAAGTCACAGTGGGATCCTTTCAGAGAGGACTGTGTGAGAAACAAAGACACGTGGGGTCACCAAGATCACAGTTCTAAATGGCTCAGAAACTCTAGGGAAGAAACTCTGGGAAAGAGCTAATTTTCTGACTGATTAACCAGGAAATTCTCTTATTTCCTAACCCAGCATTCTGTTTCAAGAGCAAGGCGCCCGGATTTGAACCATCCATCACACTTAACAGCTCTCGATTCTTTTATATTAATGGGAGCATTCTTCTATTTTCATATCTTTCTTTAATTTTGTTGAAACATTGTCGTAAATGGTAAAGTTTGTTAATATGTCACATACTTAAATGTAAAGAAAAATATTTAACTTGTTTAATATAGCTGTATTTATAAATGCTGGTATTGTTAATGGTTCTAAAACTTTATATTTTTATTAATATTACAGGATAGAAGGATTAAGATACATATTTAATATTTTTATTTTGAAGGGCAAATGTACAGTGTGTAAACAAAAACATTAAGAGATTTAACAGCGTTTTCTTATTTTGGATTTTTACACTCAGTATAAAATCCTCTCCTACATAAGGTTTTGTGTGCAGATTTGGGGGAAAACTGATTAGCAGTCATTTGGCAGAAGCTATGTCTCTAATTTTTTTTAATAGTTTGTAGTTAGTTTAAGCTTCTGAGAGCATTTTAGATAGTGGGATAGACTGTAACATTTTTTTCTTCATCCTTTCGATAAGATTCTGAATTTGAGTAGTGAGATTGTGGGGCTGTTGTTTGGGAGAGGCGTGCATCTTGGATGTCCAGTTTCTGTGGTTGATTGCTACTTGCTCACCCAATGACAGCAAGAAATTTCTTAATTTAAAGTCTTTTCAATTGACTGTAACTTTCTTACTGGGTTCTGCCTCAGTTTTCCTAATAAGCACTGCAGAAACAAAAGGAAAGCTTAGGAATATGTAAGCAATGAAAAAGAAAAGGCACTTGGTGACATGACTTTATTGTACCAGCTATTGTGGGTTAACGAGTTGTTTCTTAAATTGCATTGTGCCTTCCCAATGATGTCAAACCCTAAATGTGTTAACCAAAATCTATGTTTTCGTTTTGTTTTGTTTTTCTGTTTTTATTTTTTTTGTAAACAGGTGAATGCTGTGTTGGTCTGCAGTGACTCAGTTAAATAGGAATGTAGGTTCTGAAAATCGACCTGTCTGATCCGTCCAATTAGACCAGTTGATGTCCATGTGATGGGCATTTATTCGTCTTTATTAGCAAGGCTTAAAAGATGAACAGATTATCAAGATTTCTGTATCTTTTGTCTAGACTATATATTTTGGCAGTGTATGTGAAGAGGAGACCCAATTTCCTAATGAAGGAACTTTGCCTTTTCTCTGTCATGTTGAAGAGCTGATAAACTATATAGGTGATATTCTTTCCCTTCAATCTGCCTTTCTTGGCGTTATGAATGTTGAAATTGATGATATCTTTTGAGGAACATGTGTCAAGCAGGAACCTTGGCATAGATTTGGTTTCAGTGGTTTTAAGGCTTAACTAATGAAATGCCTTAATCAGCTTTCCAAACTTTTTTTTAATACATGAATACAGCAGACCAAGGAGCTGGATCTCCTGCTGTACTCACATGCCTGATACCTATCAATTAAAGCTGTCATCAATGACTTGGGCAAAATGGCAAAAGGTAAAATAAAATCCTCATGTGAATTAGTCAGTAGGGTCTGATATATACTAACAAGTTTCCTGACTAGCACCTCAGTATTCCAGCACCTTATGCACCGATAAATTTTAATCAGTCAACAATAAAGTGAGTGTTCCAACTAGACTTGTTGTCTTTTTTGTTTTTACTGTTTGATTTGTCTTCAAGAAAAAACTCAATCTTTATGAACTGTAATAATAGTAAAATTCAGAAGATAATGTACTTTACTTTTCGAAGAATCTGATTTTTTTTTTTAATTTATATGGTTTATTTGAAAGGCAGAGTTACAGAGAGAGAGAGAAGGAAAGAGTGTGAGAAAGATCTTCCATTCACTGATTTACTCCCCAGATGGCTACAGCGGCCAAAGCTGGGCTGATCGGAAGCCAGGAGCTTCTTCCAGATCTCCCACATGGATGCAGGGACCCAAGACTTGAGCCATCTTCTGCTGCTTTCCCAGGCACATTAGCAGGAAGTTGGATCAGAAGTGGAGCAACTGGGACTTGAACCGGCGTCCTTATGAGATACTAGCACTGCAAGCAGCAGCTTTACCTGCTATGCCACAGTGCTGGCCCCAGAGAATCTCATTTTTAAAAATTGTCCTGATTTTTTTTCATACCCACTTGAATAAAGCCATGTTACACAGAACTAGTTTTTTGGGAAAAGATTATCTTCAGTAAGTTAATGCAGATGTGAAAGTAGATCCTGAAGGGTGATCTGTCTCACGTGCAATATCAGGTAGTAGATATTGCATTACTGTAGTGATAGCATCTTTCTGACACCTCTGGAGAACTGTGATGATAAAGCAGCTTGAGGGATAATTCTAAAATTTTGAAGCTGGAGACCAATGTCTCTTGCTTGTCAATTCTAGTGAACTAAATAAGCAAAGCATATCAGTGAGCCAAAGCACACAGAGCTATTTGCCCTGGTCCTGCATGTCTCAAGATCATGATGCACTTTATCACTCCCAAATCTCAGAGTTTCCTCAAGAGAAGGTGGCCACATTTCTGTCCTCCTTCTTTCATCTAAGAATGTGTATGACTATTAGGTTTAGGTCTTTTAATTTCTTTGCAAGTTCCAAGTAGAAATGAATGAGAAAGAATCCATTTGAAGGCTACTTTTTGTTTAGTTTATCTTTAAAGCTATCTCTACATCAACAAGTGCTACATAAAAGTGTATTTTTCATTATTTGGTACAATGATACAACAGACATAAAATGAAAAACAGAAACCATATCAGATTTTTAAAAATTCTTTCTAGCAGAATTTGAGTTCTCCCTACCTTTTAGGGAAGGAGCTTCCAGAAGTCTATATTGCAATATGTTCTTAAGATCCAAACGAGAGAAAAGGTGCAAAGAATTTATCTAAGAATGTATCTAGGTCAGATATTAGCTCTAAAATTCTAAAACTATCTTCATAAGCCTATAGGAGAAAAATGTTCAAGATAAATGGATCACTCACACTTTTTGTTAAGGAATTCTATCAATTAATGTTTACAACTAACCTACAGTGCAGTTGTTATTAGCCACATTTTGTAGAAAATCAAGCAGAGGTTCATTTGTACATAAAATAAAAACAATTTTACCATCCTAACCATTTTTAAAGTTATGTTTCAATAGAGTTATCTGTATTCACAGTGTCATTCATTTGTTTAATTTTGAAAGATGTCCAGTAGTTCAAAAATAAAATATCTGACCACAAATATAATCTGATAGATTTGAAAAATTCAAGTATCAGAAACATTAGAAACTTTCACATTATTTCTAATAGCAAGTTTACTATAAAGATATAATGTAAATATTAGTCAAAAATTAATTTTCTTTTTGCCTCAACTTTTCTCATTAGGTGTATTGTACCCCATTGCTTGTATTTATGACATAGACTTAGTAACAATCTTATATTGAGAATATAGGGCTCAATCTTAGGAGGAATGTCATTTTACCTCCCAAAGAAGTGAGAAGAAAATAACAGATGGGTTCCAGACCTCCAGCAACAACCTGACCTGAAAACTCCGTGCAGGCACAGTTTACATAGAACCACTGAATTTCAGTCGGTGAGAGCTGAAGACAAGCTGTGAGTGGAGTGGGCTGAGCCCTTGCCGGGATAGCAGGCCCGAGCAGCAGTAGGTCAGTAAGTACTGCAGCAGGGAATCACTTCATTCTGGCTTGTTGCCATTATGGACACTGAAACTGGGAAACAGAAATACCTCTCGACTGATATTTGTAAAACCTTGTGTCTGTTCTTTAATCGTCTGGATTTCCTTTATTTTCTTTTTTTCCATTTATTTCCTCATACCTCCACCTGTCTTCTCTTGGGGTAGATCTGCTTAGGTGTGTTTGAGGGGCCCTGAGAAAGGTCTTGAGGATGATAGAGTTGAATGTAGTTTGGTTGTGGCTCAACAGAGGGAGCAGAGGAGCAGAGAGAGGAGCGAGGGAAAGAACGTGTCTGGTTAAGTAAGTGTTGTGGGCGCGCCCCCGGAGGAGGCGGGGCCGGCCGGGGGTGGCTGCCTCCAGCTGCTCCACCCTCACTTTGTCAGCAGGTAGAGAGCGTGATTGCAGTCCCAGGGGAGGGAGTCAGAGCTAGAACACCAATTACAAACCACAGGCTTCCTGCTCTAGGGAGTCGATCCAGAATTATCTCTCTGGAAGGGAAGCGCTGGAATCCTTCCGAACTTTCCAAGTCCACCCATGATTCAGGGACACTGCCTTCTCCCCCTGGGATTCTCTGTGTTTCTGGTGACTTGCTGCTGATGTGTTTGCTACTTTGTTTTTTCACTCTTTTCAAGATTTGATCATTCCATTTGCTGTTGTAAGAGAAAAAGGACTTTTGTTAGGAGATTTCAGAAATGAGTTTGGATCTTCTCTAAGTGTTTTTAGGATCCTTGGGAACAGTAGCTCTCATCCTGGAGTCAGTTTCTGCCTCTGACCTGCTTGGATTATTTTTTCAGGCTGCGGAATTTCTCGGCACCTACCTGTAGCGCTGGGCAGTTGGTGTGGTTGCAGAGTAAGAAGGTGGAAGAATGAGCTGTACCTGGTTAAGCAGTTGAATCCTTTTTTGAGCAGGATCTGTAAAAGCATAATTGAATTTGTTTCACCCCCGTGGATTCCAGTGGGCCGAGACAGCACAACAGGTTTGCAGATTTCTTTTGAAATTCTTTCTTCCCTCCTCCCTCTGCCTCAGCAAAAGAAACGAATCTCTAAAGCAGGTTCATGTTCAACTGCTTAGCTTCCCAGCACTTATTCTGAAGACTTTATAATACTTTTAAACTTGACCTCAGAGTGCAGTGGGCTTTGTGGGTGAAGTGCATTTATATTTACTTATGGGTGAACATTTAAAAATCTCACTCTGTATTTGTACAAAGACCTGAATTTGTGTATGTGCCTGAAAATCACACTGATCTACTCTCCTTGGGCTTATTAGTATTTTTTGAAGGTGTTCTATCTACTTGGAGCCTGTGACTAATCACCTCCCTACTGTCCCTATCTTTTATTCCCTATTCCCTCAAGGAATTTGAAAACATGTTAGGAATAGTCCTTTGTTTTTCTTATGAACCTAGAAAATTACAGATTATGAGATCTGGATATTAAAGTAGTTGCCAAAGGCATCTCAGGGGAAATCAGAGTGCTTGGCATTCTCAAACTGGAGAATAAAATCTGGGATCCCTAAGTGAAAAAAGAAAATGGAGATAGAAATATAAATTTTAACTGGGAAAAATAATTGGAAAGCTAACCTTTTCACATCTTTTAATTATGGTAGCTGGAAAAGATTGTGATGCTCAAAATTATCCTGTAATATGTGAAGATAAGTAAATTAGTACCTAATTTATAGACAGCTTTTGGTAAAACAAAATAATTGAAGTCTGTCCAGCTATATAAATTAATAGGCCTAGAGTTTTGACTACACCTGAAATACAGTTTAATGTGGAAATTTTTCTGGATATATGTTGTATCCTCATTGGACATCTTTCAAGGTGTGGCCTGAAATTTTATTATTATTCCCTTTCTTCCATTTAAAAAAAAAAATCTTGTGGTCTTCAGTCATTTACCACTGACAACTTTCGTGGCTTAAAAAGGACCATCTCTTCACGTTCTGAGCTCCAGCTCTTCACTCTCACCTTGGATGCACGGCTTTAGCTGTTTGCTTTGCCTTGTTTTGTTCATGAACACTGGGTTCAGTGCCTCAGCGACCTGATGCATATGGAAGACCAACACAAATGATCTGACATAACCAAGCTTCCCGATGTGACATTCAATCTCGAGCAGAGTTGAAATTCTAAAGAGAAGTGGTGATACCTTTCCCAGTCAGAGTGAAGATGGGAGAGAATGACATACCTGCCGCAGAAGTGGGCTGAAAACGCCCTCTTCTCTGCCCAATCAGAAATGCCACCTGCTCTTGGGAATACACTTTAGAGGAAGGAAGGGCTAAAACTACAACCTGGTTTTCTGAAACTGAAGCGTAAATTTCTTTTCTTCCATTTATCCGGATACGAGAACCTGCATTTGGTATTAGCTAAAGGAAGCAGTATGTATGACCGAAGTGCATTGCGGCAGCTGGTAGCATGAGTGGTGGCCACCAACTGCAGCTGGTTGCCCTCTGGCCCTGGCTGCTGATGGCTACCCTCCAGGCAGGCTTTGGACGTACAGGACTGGTACTGGCAGCAGCGGTGGAGTCTGAGAGATCAGCAGAGCAGAAAGCTATTATCAGAGTGATCCCCTTGAAAATGGACCCTACAGGAAAACTGAATCTCACTTTGGAAGGTGTGTTTGCTGGTGTTGCTGAAATAACTCCAGCAGAAGGAAAATTGATGCAGGTTAGTATAACTTTCTTATATTTTACTTTCCATCTGTTTGAAATATTCCTTTCAAAGTGTATCTCTCAAATCAAGAACCATGTAAGAGCTGCTGCTGTTTACCTTTGTATTTGTTCCATCTATGAAGGATATTGCCTTATTGACATTCTAGAGCAAACTTTTATATTCCAGAAGAACTAAGTCTTAGAAAAATCATTTGCGTGTTTTTAAGTGGGTTGCATAGCCTTTTTAGATATGTATAATAAAACCTTTTTTTGTTTGCAAGAAATATACTGATCATTAGTTTTTAAAGTATAGATGAAGTGTATGAGCTTGTATTTAATGGACCCAAGGACTGTACTTTGCATTCTGTTTAAATTTGAAGTGAGCACTGAGAAGGCTGATTTAATGGTCAGCAGCACCCTGAAATTCTAGGATGCCCTTGAGCATAATTGATTACTGTGTCACTTTTAAAATTCAGTCAAGCTTGAATGCTGTGGCTGGCCTTACACCATGTGTGGCACCCTATTGCTAAGCCCAAAATGGAGAGAACTGAATTACAAAATGGACACAAGGTGTAAACCTGCCTCCTGATCACTCTGTCTTGTCCACACAGAATTTTATCATTTTCAAAAATGTATGTTTTAAATCTGTTTTTCTTACTGCCCCATAAAATTTTTTAGACATAGTTTCTTAAGTGTGCAGGCTATTGATTTTGCCTGTTCCTAGTCTGTTCTTTATGTGTTGAATTTATGAACTGACTAGGACCATCACATTTCATAGACCAATTACTCATTCCCCATGGTGAGGACAGAGCCTACAGGGCTCTGCCTTTTTAATGAGAATTCTGTCTTACTCCATAAAATGATGTTGCTTATTGATTAAAATTCATTTTATAAAAGGATACTTCTTGCTGTACCTCTTTGGTTCAGGTTAAAATATTACTAAAAGTGATCAATCTCAAAGTCTAAACTCAGGTTTTTATTTTGTGATATGAATGAACTAAGAAAAGAATTAAAATACTACGTGAATTTAAATTTTTGTCTATGTAGAAAAGAAGGTAGGAAAATAAAACAAATTTCAGAACTCTTTTCCAAACAAGGATTTTTAAAATTCAAGGAGGTTCTTCATTATACTTCTCAAACAATATTTTGAAGCTGGGATAAATGAAGTTGAAGAAGAATTGGGTGAAATGGAAGGTTGCACTTTAAAAATAAGAAAGAAGAGTATATCTGAGGAAATTGTATGAGGTTTTTTGGATAAGAGTTTAACATTTAATTTGGACTCTAGGGCAGAATTAGAAATACTTAAACGTGGAAATCACAAACCATTTCGAATATAGCAATTAGAAAGAAAACTTCCTTCCTGCCTTGTTCTTCCTCATACCCTGAAGCTTGAGGTCTGCATTCCATTTTAATTTTTGTCTTGAGTGATTTTACTGTAGAGCCATCTTTAGATGTCTCTGAGGTCTTTGGGCTCCATCCTAAGCTTTGTGTCTTACTAGTGTCCTGAGTTTGCATGTTCAATGGGTTAATTTCGTGCTGCATAAAATAGTTTCCTCTTTTATTTTAAATCCGTCTTCTGCTACCATAAAGCTGTAGGTGGAGTTTCTGTGTTTTCATACAGGAACAGGTAAACAAGAAGCACAGTTGGCGTTCTCTTTGTCATTCACTGTTTTACCAGACTCTGTCCTGTGTTCTCTTATTCTGCCCTTTCTCTCACTCTGGCAGATCTTTCTGTTCTTGTGTTTTTCTTTTTAACTATTGACTTTGAGCCATCAGTTTACTTTAAATATTGTTCTTCATTTTGTGAAGAGGAAACTTCATTGTATCTTAGCAAGGACGTCCAGGCTCTAATTGGGTAGTTTATGTCACCGGCAATTCTCATTCACCTTTTCTGTCCATGTGTGCTTTTTCTATGTTATTAATAAATGTTTACAATAGCCTAGTATTAATCTCTGGATATTTTCAGTATTGGTCCTGGTTCTGTTTTTAACCACAGCAGTCACTCTATTTTCTTGGTAGCCTCTTAGGAGAAATTTTATTTTTAAAAACCAGAAAATAACCTTTTGAATTATATGTGTCAGTTTTTCTTTATCCATTATTTGATTAACTCTTCCAAAGAGTTCTAATGTTTTATGGACACATGGTTTACTCTTCTGGAATCCATGCTGTTTGTTCCTTATCAGATTGCACTACAACTCAGATTTATCTAAATGTGGTCAATAAGCCTTCCGTTTGACTGAAATTCTCTTTATATCTCCTAGAATTGTGTTTTGTAGCACTTTAGTTTATTGGTGGATCGCTGTACCCTGGTGTCAAAAATCTAAAGGCATTCTTTATTGGCTTTGATGAATTTTGCATAATTTTATGTATGTCTCAACCCCTGAGTTATTTTCGCTTCCTGCTAAGATTGGTTACCCTATGGTCAAGTCTGTAAAACTGGGGATGCTATGCAATGGAAAATGTAAAGTTGTGAGAACACTAAGTTAAAAAAACAAAAAACAAAAAACAAAAAAACAACCTTAATGCGGTTTCTGGAGTTCCCAGAGAGTTTCTGAAAATCAGACATGTCTACATTTTGCTCAATTCATTCAGGTTATGTGTGATTTCATAAGGACCAAATCAACTGGATTTTTATTTGTATTTCAATTTTAATTTGCTAAAGGGAAGATAGCTTTTAAAAATGATCTTAACAATAAAATAGGCCATAGATTTGCTTCTAAAATAACTTCACTTGTTTCTACTTCATTTGATGGCTGTGTATCCAAGGGCATTGCAAGCTAAGCCTTAGTCCTCATTCTTACCCCTCACCTTTGTGCTTAGGTTTGTCTTTGGTAGTAGTATCATACATTGTATAAGGTATATCCAAAGTTTTAAATTGTAATATTCTAAAAGTACTAGAAAAAAGTCAGGATAGAAGAAGAAATTTGGCTTTTGCAAGAACATTCCCTTCTATTTCTCAGGTCCTCTATTTTCCATTTCAAAACTTCCTATCTTAGTCCTGACCGATTAATTACACTGCTTTCCTTTCTGTTTTGCCTGAGTGTTGTCTCTCTGGGTGACCATGGCATTTCAAATCCTGAAGGAAGTTTGCCACTCTCTTTAAAGTCTAATTCTTAGGTTTCCCTACTTTTGCCAAAGTCTTTCTCTTCCTCTTTAATTTCCTTCTACTTTTTTTTCTTTATTTTTCATTCTATTTGTGTATTTAGAGTAACCATCTGCTGCTATTTTGATCAATACTTCTCTAGTTACATTTTTCCGATCAGTATTTCTCTAGCCATCAAAACAAGCAGGTCAAGGATACTTTTCCAGGTCTCCTTATTACTTAATGCTGACTGATAAAAAGGATCAACTTTTTACTATTTTAATTTTCACTTGGATATATTCTTTTTCTTCATTGTAGGTGGAAAACATGATGGAGTTTATGCATTGTTTGAGTTCTAGTTTTCTCATTTGTTTACCTCTTAAAATATTTGTGTCTATTGTTTCCAATAATATTGACACTTCTTAAAGTGATTATGGTTGTATTTTCCTTCTCAATCCTGTTACTTATTTATAAATATTTTTAGAGGGATAACACAAAATTAATCTTTCTTCTCAGAGCATGAGAGTAAGAGGATCTTAGTTTAGCACAAGAGAGGTCGCCAGTTCTTTAACCACCGTACTCTTCCTGCTCAGCTGGTTGTCCTGGATTTTCTTAGACTCCAGGATAAAGTTATGATCGAGATTAGAATGTACTGCCCTGAGGCTCAGACTGACAGTCGGAGCACTGGCAGGTTAGCGGTTGACCAGTAACAGGGAACACCTCCGGAGTAAATTCACCTTTCCACAGTGTCTCTGCTTGCCTCTTAATTTTACCTATTAATCAACACATAGTTATCCCATCTTTGTGTTCTTACTTTACTTGTAACTGGGGCCTGAAACTTTATAATTAGAGCTTTGAACAAAGCCTAAGAGACAGTCTTATATAGCAAGCTAGTTGACAAAGTGATTAAACTGAAGCTTAAGGGACTTCTGAAATTTTTTTCATTGTATTGGAAAGGGGAAGTGGGGGGAGGAGCTGAATGACCAATAGAGATCTTTCATCCACTGGTTCATTCTCCAGATGCCTGCAGTAGCTAGGGCTTGGAGCTCAGAATTCAGTCCAGGTTTTCCACGTGGGTGGCAGGCACCCAAGTACTTGAGCCATCACAGCTGCCTTCCAAGGTGCGTATTAGCACTGTGCAGGATGGGAGGCCAAGGAATTGAGACTTTTAAACCAGGTACTCCAGCATGGGATGTGGGTGCCCTAAGCCATGTCTTAACCCTGAGCCAAATGCCAAATGCCTGCTCCTTTTAAAATTTTAAAATTTTCATTTTATTTGAGAGAGAGAGAGAGGCAAACTTGACTGTTAGTTCTTTTAGTTCTGACTCTGCCACCAAGTAGCTGTGTGATTTGGGACGAAAGAGGTGTTAACCTTTCTAAGCTTTAGTTCCCCCTCTGTGAAATTAAAGCATTGAAATATAATAGCTGCCAAATTGTGCTGGGCACTTTACTTGTATTGAGTTCTCATAGTAACTTTATGAAAGATTGGCACTTTTATTTTTTACATTTTGCAGGTCAGGGAACTGAGGATTAAATTGTGAGTATTTGCTGAAATATTGACTGATACTATCTAGTAAGTGAAATAGCTGGAACTTCACCTACAGAGCCTATGCTTTTCCAAGTCTAAAATTCTGGACATCTAAGAATGTCACAGATATACCGAACAGCAGTGTAGTCTTGTATAAATGATTTATTTCCAGAGTAGAAAAGAATGAAAAGAATGAGTCTCATTCTGAGATTGATCCAGAATACACAAAATCCTGCTACCTTATTCTGTTTCCCTCATTTTGTATTTCATTTGCAAAGATTTAGTAAGTCAGAATGTTTATTTACTCAGTTATCTCCCAGCATCTTTCATTACCTTTCTCTTCATTTAAAAACAATCCTTAGTGAGTTACCTAATACAGAACCTAAAGTAATACATTTTACTTTCAAGCTTATTTACTTATATTTTTTAAAGGCAGAGTGACAGAGACCTTCCATCCTCTGGATCACTCCCCAGATGCCCACAACAGCCAGGACTAGGCCAGGCTGAAGCCAGGAGCCAGGCACTCCATCAAGCTCTCCCATGTACCTAGCAGAGACCCAAGCACTTGAGCTTAGCACCAGATGCCTCCCAGATTACACATTAGCAAGAAGCTGGATTCGAAACAGGACCTGATCTCAGGCACTCCTGCGGGGGATGCCAGCACCCCAAGCAGGAGCTTAACCCACTGTGCCATGATGTCCTCTCCTTGAACTAATAATCTTGAAATAATACGCACTTCACTGACATTGCTCAAGTTAGAGTTCCTTGAATGCAGAGATTTCAAAGTATATCTTGAGATTTTGTTTTGATGCAAGGCTTTTTTTTAAGATTTATATATTTATTTGAAAGGCAGAGTTAGAGAGAGAGAAAGAGAGAGAGGGAAAGAGCACACAAGTGCTATTCCATCTGCTTGTTCACTCCCCAAATGGCCACAGTGGCCAGGGCTGTCAGGCTGAAGCCAGGAACCTAGAACTCCATCCTGGTCTCCCAGGTGGCAGGGGCCCAATTACTTTTGTTTTTTTTTTTTTTTTTTCTTTTACTCCAATAAAATAGAGGAGGGAAAAAAGTGTTATAAATGAACAATGTATTATAAATGCCCTTTAGGAAACAGAATTGGTGGTATTGGTGGTGGCGGTGCTGGGGGGTGTGAGAAGTTGTTCCATTGAATTTATGTAGTGATTTTCTTCTACGACACTAAAATGATTCACAAATACCTGCAAGCCAGATAAGAACAGGTGATGTTTCCTCATTTTACAGAAAAAGAAACATTCTGGGAAAGAGAGGGCAAGAACAAAGGTACGCAGTTGGACCCAGCCTGCTTTGCAGGAGACATAAGACTAATCCAATTTTTAAGGCATGTTCATTTCTCAGGGATCAAGTTTACTGAGGGGACATTCTAAAAAGCTAAATTATTGTCAATGGCTGAGATATCCTGTATTCAGACTTATGTTGCCCAATGTGTTAAAGAGTCAAAAAGCTATTATTGGTGAAGCAATTTGCCAACTTTATGTTCCAGAAAGCCCTATGAGCTAATGCTCTGACCTGCCTTCACTGCCTGAGTCTGTACAGTGGCCTTTCCTGGACTGGCCTGGCACCACCACCTTCGTCCTCCTCTTCCCCTCACCAGGGTATCATTAGACACAGGCAATGCCCACCTCAGGGCCTTGCTACTTATGTGTCCCACAGTCTTAAACACTTATATCCATATATTTTCTGCTCTCAGTCCCCTAAATGTCATCCCAGTGTCAAAGAGGCCTTCCTAGACCATCCTATTGTGAACGTCTCTTCCTACCCCCCACCCCCCCACCCCCGGGCTCATATTCTCCTTCCTTACTTGATTTTTCTTTATGAAATTATTGTCTTATGACATAATGTTTTACTTTTCTATTGTCTGTCTCCTCTCAGAAAAATATGAGTTCTGTGAAAGCAGCGATTTTAATATCCTTTGTTCAAAACTGGATATCTCTGCCTTAATATATTTAGTGGCTTAGATTTAGGGTCTCCATAAATATTTATTGAATAGATATAAGGAACATCTTGTTGATACTGAGTAACTCTTAGAGCTGGGAGATAACTCTAGGGTGAAATAGACTTATCTATCTCATTACATTTTAGAGTATAAGATCCATTTTTAAGTGTTTTATGTTTGATATAGCATTCTTTATTCATTTACTGTACTTTAAAAATTTTTTTATTTGAAAAAGAAAGCTCACATCCTCTGATTCACTCCCCAAACGCCCATGACTAAGGGGACTGGGCTAGGGCAAAGCTGGGAGCTGGCAAATCAATCCTCTCACTTGTGGGTGGCAGAAACCCAATTACTTGAGCCATTACCTGCTGTCTCCCAGGGTTTGGATTAGCAGAAAGCTGGCTTCAGGAGCTAGAGCTAAGTTATGAACCCAGCTACTCTTTTTTTTTTTTTTTAATTTATTTATTTGAAAGAGTTACACAGAGAGAAGGAGAGGCAGAGAGAGAGAGAGAGAAAAAGAAAGAGAGAGGAAGAGAGAGAGAGAGAGAGAGAGAATGTCTTCCATTAGCTGGTTCATTCCCCAGTTGTCTGCAATAGCTGGAGCTGCACTGATCCGAAGCCAGGAGCCAGGAGCTTCTTATGGGTCTCCCACGTGGGTACAGGGGTCCAAGGACTTGGGCCATCTTCTACTGCTTTCCCAAGACATAGCAGAGAGCTGGAACAGAATTGGAGCAGTGGGACACCAACCGGTGCCCATATGGGATGCCAGCACTGCAGGCGGTGGCTTTACCCTCTATACCACAGTGCTAGCCCACCCAGGTACTCTGATATGAGATGCAGGTGTCTTACCTGCTAGATTAAACACGCCTCCCCTGTTAGTCTCCTGACTTACTAACAGCCTAGTGTCTCCTTGATTATTACTTCAAAATCATAAATATGATTATAGTGAATATGTTTGAGATGCTTCTTTACACAGCATTTCGGTTTTTTATATATAAATTAATCAACTATTTTTTTTAAGAAATTCTGGTTTTCCAAGAAAGATTTATTGGAATACTGATTTTAAACCTTTAACTATAAGATAAATAGCATATATAAAAATGATCTACCTTCTTAGTCCTTAAACTTAAGATTCCCAATACTAGTTTTGAGGTACCCTAAAGCAATGTGTATGTGGTGTGTGTGTGTATGTGTGTGTGTGTGAAGGAGAGAGAGAGAAAGAGAAAGAGAGAGGCCTCTTTAAGAATGTGATAAAAGGGGCTGGTGTTGTGATGCCATCAGGTTAAGCCACCTCCACTTGGGACTCAGGCACCCCATGTCACAGTGCTGGTTTGAGCCCTGGATGCCCTGCTTCTGATCCAGTTTCCTGCTAATGCACCTGGGAAGGCAGCAGAAGATGGTCCAATTGCTTTGGCCCCTGCTACCCACATGGGAGACCAGAATGGAGTTCTGGGTCTCTAGTTTTTGTCTGGCCCAGCCCTGGCTGTTGTAGATATTCAGGAAGTAGACCAATGGATAGAAGATCTTTTTCTGTCTTCCCTCTCTTCTTGTCTCTTGTTGTGCCTTTCAAATAAATGAATGAATAAATATTTTTAAGAGAATATGATAAAGTTATTGAACATATACATAAAATACAAATTTTACTTAGCATACACAATTTTGCATAGAGTTTAAGTGAGTTGAGAGCCTCTGAGATGCTTCTAGAGATGTAAGGATTCCAGATTAACAGCTGCTACCTTAAATTATTCCCAGTTATTTCAAGAAATAAAGCCAGATGCTCAAAATGTTCGTATGCGTAACTCAAAGTCAGACAATAATATTATAATGCAATTGTAAGTGGTCTTATCTTAGATGAAGGAACTCCCAAAGTAAAAATTCATATTAGACAAAGATCTGCTTATGTGTATCAAAGGAATTCTGCTCGCTAAGTATTGTGTGAAACTGTGCATCAATGCAAGAAATATTTACAATCTTCAGCTTGGTAGTTTCACTGAAAGACCCCTAAGAATAAAGGCTGTCTTACTGATTACTGATGTTTTGTTATAAGTAGAACAGTTGTTGCTCTCTGTGTCTGTTGGTTGCTAAATTCAGAGAACAGAGGTTGTAAAACAAACGTTAGCTTCAGTTTCTTTCCACCTCTTTGGTTTCTACCCTTTAAGCCTCCTTTCTTTTCCTGGGGTAGGAGTCTTTAAGTCCTTACATTTCTGTTTGATCTAATGGGAAATTTTGTATTTCTTTAAAGTCAATATTTATTGTCTATTGCTTATTTATTTTTACATAGTCCTTTTATCTTGGTTCTGTTTTAAACATTAAAGTTTGTAAGTTAATTTTGTTCTATAATCTTTAACATAGTAGAGTTTGTGTTTAATTTGCAAATTTGGGAACACTGAAATAATCAAAATCGTTTAAAAGTTTTTCAAAATTGTAAGCACACAGGCCCACATTATTTCTTGAGATAGGATATTAGATTAGAAATTCTGATCCCTGAATTTAAAGCAGTGATAGGTATCAAATATAGCAACATAATGATCTTTAAGGCCACTGTTTGTTTGTTTTTTTATAGAATACTTCTGTTAGATAGAAATTGACCATAATAAAACTAATTTTACATAACATATTCAATCATCATGTACTCATCAATTTTGTGCATATTAATACAAGGGTATGTCAAAAAATTAATGGAAAATGTAATTAAAAGGTTAAGTATTTTTGGGTGTGCAAGAAAAATTAAAATGTATGCATAGTATTTTTTTAAGATTTATTTATTTATTTGAAAGTCAGAGTTACACAGAGAGAAGGAGAGGCAGAGAAAGAAAAAGGTCGTCCAACCACTGGCTCACTCCCCAGTTGACCACAACGGCTGGAGCTGTGCCATTCCGAAGCCAGGAGCTAGGAGCTTCTTCCGGGTCTCCCATGTGGGTGCAGGGGCCCAAGGACTTGGGCCATCTTCCACTGCTTTCCCAGGCCATAGCAGAGAGCTGGATCACAAGTGGAGCAGCTGGGACATGAATCAGCACCCATATAGGATGCTGGCACTATAGGCAGTGACTTTACCCACTATGCCACAGCGCCAGCCCCCTGCACACTTAGTTTTTAATAAAACACATGTCTATGAACTTTTTGAAGACCATCTCATTTATCAGAAGGGCCTTTTTGATAAATATATACCCATTGAGAGATATTGTTGCCGTTATTTCTGTTGGTTTTGCTTTATGTTTTAATGTCTATTAATCTTGCTATTTCTAAAAACTAATACAGATTCTCACTCTATTTCTTCTGCAGACTATTTTGTAATCTTATGAATTATCCTCTCTAAAAACAACAACTAAAAAGTCCATCTATCTATGTTCCAGGTTTTATGTTCTTTCATTTTTATATCTTTTACTTAGAATTACATTGATCATCTGACCTTAAAATTCTGGTGATCAAATTTCTTTAACTTTGTGAAGAACTCTATTGCCCTATATTGGAACTAAGTTCTATTCTGTTTTCCATTCCCAGGGTAAAATGGGGGTTAGGACTGGAAGAGGAATGGGGTATTCTATTTGTGACAGACAGTCATCAGATTTCAAGATAGGAGAACACCTGGTCCAGTCTTTTCTTTTTAAAGATGAAGAAATGAACCCAAAGTGATTAGTGCTTGCCAAAGAACTGCCAATTTGCTGCTATATCTTACTTGCTAATATTTTGTTAGCAAAGTTTATTTGTTTATTTAACTTTTTGGGTCACTGCAAGGTTATTAAAAAGTAGATGTCGGTAGAGTTTCCCCTTGAATATTCCATTAAAAGGGTATTATGAACTGCCAGAGGGTCTCTTTTCCTCTGTAATCCCTTGTCTGTGAGAAAGCATACTTTAAGACAAGTGAACACACAAACAATAGCCTCCTGCAATTTAGCATTACTTTTCGTGGCGCACATGTCAATTTTATTCTGCCATAGAATCCCTGCTACCAGGTGGTCTGCTGCCCTGGATCACATCCTCAAAGCAATAGATTCTTTATGGGGTCTCAGCTCAGAACCTTACCGACATGGAGGCTTCCCTGGGTGCTATGCTGTGATTCTTCTACTATATACCCAATACTGTGATGGATACTGTAGGAATTCAGACTAACACCTTCACTTGGTCCCACTGAGGAGATAGAACTTAAAACAGCAGGCATTAAGGTGATGAATACCAGACAAGAGGCACAGGCATAATTGCATTGGAGTATTGGTTCTCATTTTCTCAGGAGTTATTCAAGTGACTGGGAATTCTAAGTTCTCTGTCACTGAAGAAAAACAAAACAAAACAAAAACATTACATTTTAACTCAGGTGACTTCAGCTAACTTAGAGCTAGAGAGCAACTACAGCCCAAGCAATCATACCTTCTGACTTCCCACTGTTACAAATTAAATGCAGTTTATGGTACTCCTTGTATAAAGTTTCTGTATTTAGAATATTTGTATCATTTTCTTTAGAAGTCCCAAGTGGCGAGACACCGTGGCTTTCTTTACAAATGACAAATTGACTTTCTAAAATGTGTAAGAAGTTCCTGTTAAATTTGTTAAAGTTAAAATGGTAATTTTAGCTTTCAGCAAAATTCAACACATTGCAAGTTCTGCTTGAATTGGTAATCTCACTGGCTTTGTATTAATTCCTCACAAGCTGCATTCCATAAAGGGAGAAATACTCAGCCCATTTATGTAGCAAGTGAAGAGTATTTCAATATCATCTCTGTTTAAAAGAAGTATTTCTAATGTTAAGGTTTTTTCCATTATTGATTTTAGTCATAAAGAAGTATGTTTTCCCCAGTCTCTAAAGCACGGGTTTTGGTATAGTGTGGAGGATAGCGAGAGCATGTGAAGAAGAATGTCCATATCTGCTGTGATGAGGTTGGGTGTTATCTCCTTTAAAGTTAGGAAGCTGCATTGGATAACATATTTTGTACCATCATGATTTGGGATTATTTAGGTGCACCCTTTGGGTTTAGGAAAACCCTCTAAACCCAAAGGGTTTATGACATTTAGAAAGTAAAAGAAGTCTCTGATCTGCTGGAGCACAGCTGCCTGGGTAACTGAGTGACCTGTGAGATCCTCTG
Source organism: Oryctolagus cuniculus (assembly GCF_051225735.1). NCBI lineage: Eukaryota > Metazoa > Chordata > Mammalia > Lagomorpha > Leporidae > Oryctolagus > Oryctolagus cuniculus. Next base: position 33,758,838 of record NC_142883.1, on the reverse strand, counting down.
CAGCTCCACACTGAGAGAGTTTACATTTACTCTAGAAGGGACTTAATAGACTAAAGGGACACGCATCTTGCCTGTTCCATTCCTTTTCCCTGAGATCACATTGGTTTGGTAGCTGAAACAAACAAAAATCTAACTAAACCACTTAAAGTCACGTAACAAATCAGTAGCAGGACCTAAGCATCAGACTCGGTTGTACTCTGGTCCCGCACTGTCATTCCACTTCAGTTATTAGCCATAAAAAGGAGTTTTATATTTTAAGATACCTGTAGTGGGTTGAAGACCCTTGTTCTAAATCCTTCATCAGACTGTCCTTTCATCAGCCCACACTGACTTCAATCACTCAACTACACTTAAGCAAGCGAACCTTAACCTTTGGAAGAGCCAGAGGTAACTTAGAACCAGTCTGGGCCAAAGTAGTGAAAGGACTAGGGAGCATCTGACCCTAAACTGCTTTGTGCAGTTGAGTAACAAAACTGGAAATAAGAGTTCAGAGCAACTAGTAGGTGTTCAAATGTGGGGACAGCATTTGGAGGTATGCGGGGGGGAGTGAAAACGGGGCCATCTGATTGGTAACTGTGCCTTGTTATTAAACCGTGACTTTCTGTATTGTGTATCCCCAGAGCTGGAAAACTTCCGCTGGCACAAAAAAGAGAAGGGCTGCCGTGCTGTTGCTGAAGGCCATACAGTAGACACAAAAGCGCCTTCTTAGAGGCCTTCAGCAGAGGCAGCTTGTACAGGCAAGCCTGCTCCTCTCAAAGACTGGGAATCAGATTCTTTCCCCAGGGGGTTTCCAACTAGTTTGCACTTCAGAAAAACCTTTTCTTTCTCCTGCTGTTCACGCCCTGCAAAGAATTTTCTTCTAACCAAATAAATTGTTTTATAATCAAAGATCCTTGTCCTTAGTTGTTGGACATCAAAGACAGTTTGGAGGAGACTGGGGGATTATGTGAGTGCCTAGAATTTATTTTGAATGCAAACTTGCAACATTAGCAGTTCCCCAAAGAATATATGCATCTGAGAGCAGGGAGAGAGCCTAATATAACTAAGTCTTTATTCTTCCTTGCTTGGATGCGCCCAGTAAGATACAAATGGGTTGAGACTCAACTTAACTCATGTGCTTGGTTCTTGAGGATCAGACTGACTAGAAGAGGTGCCCCTTCCCTATTTTCCTCTTAAAACTTGATGGTGGAAACATCAAACGCTATTGATAAACTTGAAACAAACAGAAACAACTTTTTTAACCTTCAGTGCTTCAACTCCTGGGAACTTGGTGCTTCTCCCAGTGCAGCTGATGATATCACCAGAAGTCGGGAGCCACATTCCCTGCATTCCCTACTGTCGCCGAGGTGCTGATGATGTCACTTTCTCCCACAAAGGAAAACCTCAGCACCCTGAGGGCCTGAACTCAGGCTTTGGCAGGTAAATGAAGGAGGAACTTACTTTTGGATTCAAACCGATTGAGTCAGGCCTAAAGCCGCGCAATCACTCTCAATGTTAGTGTCACAGCCTCATCTCTGGAGCCTGAATAGACAGACCATTTATCATTCAAGGAGAATTAAGGCTGTAACTTTAAGAAATTCTCTTTTGGGTAAGAACAATGATTCATTTAATATTTTGGTGCATTTGAAGGGTATTGTTGTCAGAGATTTTGGCTCCCTCTTAAATATCCCTTTTCTGAATCCAGGAATTTTTCCTAAGCTTTTCTGGAATTCATTTACAGATTATCTGGCTTTCCTTCCCCGAGCAGATTAACAACAAAAACAAGAATTAGGTAGAATCAAATGATAGGGCAGCTGTAAGCAGAATTATGCCCTGGGAAAAGTGCATTCTTCTCGACTCTGTGGTTAGGAACTGAAGAGAGCATTTGCTCCAGAAACCTTCCAGTCGCTTTCTATCCCCTCCTGGAGCCACAGAGTGGTGGTTGGAAACAGAATTCCAGCAACACCAAGAATGCTCAAAATTTCCAATAGTGGCAGCTACAGAGCCCGCACAAGGATTCTTTGAGCACTTTCTTTGGAGACTGCTCATGCTGTCCTTGTGGCCAGGAGCCTCCATCATCAATCACAAAAGCTTGCTGTGAGCACAAACCTGGGGAAAATGTCAAATGTCTATCTCTGCCACTGGAAACGGTCCTTTATGTTTTTCTTGTGTTCTGAACTTACATGTTAGAGGTTTTAGAGACAGACAGTCTCTCAGGGAATCATCAACTGACCCTTGTTAAAAACGTGAAGTTTTTTTCTTTGAGCACTCATGTTGTACTAGGTGGGTAAGGTGGGCTTTGTGAGGTAAGCAAGATTTGCCGAAGATTTTATTCCACACAGCAGTGCTCATTTGGCTATGCCATTCCTATCCAGGCATTTGGTTACAGTTTATTTATTTATTTATTTTGGACACTAGGAATGTATGAGTAAAATTCGCTGAAGGGGAAATGGGGAACTGAACTGTAAGGGAAGACGCCAACCTAGAACTGACCTTTCACCTTTGTAATCTCATTTCTCCTGAGTTGATGCATGTTTGAACCGAATTAGCGTTACATAAAATGCCCTCGTTTTTCAAGCAATGTCAGTCTTCAGAGTATGGAACAAGATTTGGCATTTTGTTTCCATTTTTATTGTTTTGTTTTCTAAAGGGAAGTTTGAATTGGAGCCCGTCTGGCAGGATTCCATGCTTCTACCATACCACCTGTCCTGGCAAAGACAATGGAATCAAAAGTCAAGTTCTTTATGTCTGCACCTGCCTTGGAAGCGCTGCCAGAAGTCCTGATTCTCTCTAGTAGCTAACCTCTACCCAGAAACCATGGGATTGGCACCCAAACACTGGGTGTATGCCCAAATGTGGATGTCCCAGTTTCAGGAGGACTAGTACTAGTTCTTCCATTGACTTCTGGCATGGCATTCAACGATTATTTTATTGTTTATCAAATGGAGAAGTTGTAACTTTGTGGTTCACCTGGTTTTCAAGGCTTTTGTGAGGATTTACTAATGATGGTGAATCACTTGCTAATTTATTACTTAAAAATTGCCTCATACAGTTCTGCAGCTAGTGAGCAAGAAGGAGCATACAATCCAGCCAGAATAGATAGGAACATAGTCCCAAAGTCAGACTATCATGCAAGGTTCCCAGGGAGTCTTAAGCTACCATTTCCCCGTAGTTCTTTTTTCTTTTCCCGGAAATGTAGGTTATCTTACTGGCCACTGGTTGAATGCTCTCTGATTAGGCAGTTGTTTTGGAGGTAACAAAAACAGCCTGATGAGAACTTTTTTTCCTTTTCAATTATTTAAGTGTTTCTTGAGTTCCCTCAGGGCAGAGTTACTTCACTATCTTCTAACTTGATCCATAACTGGAAGCCATTTGGCTTAAGAACATAATTTCTATCACCAATTGAGTAATTACAGATAATCTGCCCCCCAAATGATGCTCTTTGCATGGTATCCTCATCTAATGATATAATATGATAATAAGGCATAAAGGGTTTTCTAAAATGAGTGGCAACACACTGCCATGGAAAGAGCAATCAGTAGACTTGCATTTTAATCTCAGCTCTGAGCCTTCTTAGCTTTATGACCCTAAGGAACATTGCTCAACTCTGAGCCTGTGTCCTCATGAGTAAAATGAAGCTAATAATAATAAATGTCCTGAACTACCTGGAGTGAAATAATGTATGAGAATTGTCTTTGAAATTTGCAAATGTCAGGTACTATTATTAATAGTAATTAGACTTGAGCTCTTCTTATTCACCTAATTGCAGTCAGAAATATTACTAAGTGTAAGGGCTATTGATATAGGCTCAGTTAACCTATTTGAACTCAATTTGGCATTAGCCTGAAACAACAAAGCAAGACCATTTATATATTTTTAAATGTAGCTATAAAAGAAAAAGGTTTAGCTCCAGAATGTTGTGGGCCAAAGGGCTGACTAAATGTGACCATAGTGTAGTACAGGTAGTCTCAGTGGCTTGGAGAGTGACTCACAGTGAGTTCTGGGGTGGGGGCATGAATCCGGTCATTAGCTTGCGCAGCCCTGGACCTTCCTATGTGTGGCTCTTCTACACCATGAGCTCATTTGCCCCCTTCCACCATCTGGGATGTGATCAGCTGACACAAAGCAGCTGCTTTCTAAACGAATCAGAATATATCACTCTTACATCTTCCCTTTTTGAAATTTTAGAGTATTTCTTTTTATTGCTGCTCCTCTGAAACAACTGCTAATAACGTGCAGCCCTGTTTCTAAGGACTGGAGAGGAAGGTGTTCAGGACTGAGAAGGGGACTAATTTACCCTGTTCATTAGGCTGTGCTGGCCCCAACATGTTCTTTGTAGCACAGCAGATAGATTTTGTAGCTTACTTGGCAATTATCCTGTAAGTCCCCAAAACTCCCGGTTCCCCATCTGTGAAGAATTGCATCAAATGCGAATAGGCAGAGTTTTAGCCATAGATAACCTATCAGACATTTGTGGCTCTGAAATGATTTTCAGGGAAGGATCATTCTTCAAGCCTTCTCAGATACTGGCATTTAGAGGTGTATTCCGTAATCAGTGTTTCATAGCTTTATCAATTTGAGGTCTCTTCCCAAAATTGGTAACAATGGAATAGAGGTAATTATGGGTTTCTTCATCTTTCCTATTTATTTACCTGTTCCCTGTCATGAGCAGCCAAACATACACAGCTTATAACTAACTCTAGGAAACAAGCTCAGTGACCCTCACTATCCTTTCAGCGCTTGCCTAGTGTTCGAGCTCATTTCAGTCGCCCATGGGACACGGGGAGAGTTAGGAGACTCCAGCATTGAAGGGGCGGGAGGCGGAGCGGGGCAAGCAGTTTCCCATTATTGGTTTTGGGATGTGTCCTTCCTCTTGGAAGGCTCCTGAGGAAACCTGTTTTCTTCCAAAGGCCTAATAAAGATTAGTGAGAGACGTCTGCAAAGTATTTGAAGCGCTTTGAAATGAAGGCATGGATAAACACTCAGTGTCACTGTTATTATCATTAAAAAGGAAAGCCCAGCATGTGATGCTTTGGGTTACTTCCAGCGGCCTTGTTTGATGTCCGTGGTTCCTTTTCTGACCTTTACCTCTTGATATCTTTATACATTTATTGAGGCTGTTGGACAAAGTCTTGAGATACTAGGCAATAAGGTGTTGGGAATGAATGCCTGCTGGCCTCCATGTCTATGGGTGGACTTTCTGAAAAGGTGTTTTCTGTTTTTAGATACTCTATTGTTCCAGTTTGGCAGTCGTGGTGGGAAGGTTAATTTAATAGCTGATCATTTGAGCAATTTCCATTCTGTTCCTTACCTCAGAACCAAAGTTTTATAGGAAACCTTTTATTAAGTAAATACTGAATTAACTGGAACTTTTCTCTACTATTCTTATGAACTAGAACTAAAAGGAAGACAAAACTTCTAGGGACTTTGTAGACCCAGCCCAATCTCTTATACTGCAGGATGTAAATTATTTCATGCTAAAAATGATCATGATGATGTCCTTGTAGTGTTGCAAGATACAAATAAGGGCTAAATTATTTTCACTGTGATGTATTTAGGCCAGAAAGTACACCAATACATTTTAGAAAAGGTTTCGACAATACAGACTGGATTTAAAAGGACTTCCTGGTCCTTGGGAAGGTAAACAAATCACAAATTTATTATTATTTGAGGACCTGTGCTAATCAGAATATCCTATTCCCTGATTGGCAGCTGTATTTGAGAATCAGAATTCTCCTCTCTTTTTTTTTAAATTTTTTAATGCTGTTGGTCTTTCCTTTTGAGCTTATAAGTTTACTGTGTTTTATAAAAAGGGCTCATCTTCATAACCCTAATTGATGAATTGTTTATGTTTTGAATGGTCATCCAACAATAAAATTTGCATATATTTTTCCTTTTTAGTTTTTCAATTGAATTTCTTTTTTAATTCCCATCATAACTACTGAATGACTACATAAACCGATTTTTTTAATTCCTAAGCTTAGCTTATACCAAATGTAAGCTAGTAAAAAAAAAAAAAAACAAACAAACAACTTTTAATCTTTCCATCAGAACTGAAGGAACTCAGCAAGATCTACAGGAAATTTATGCTGAGGATGGTGTGTATCATGCCAGCCACTGATGGAAAATTATTTAAAGTTAGCATCATATTTTACTTTATTGAAAGCAACTACTATTAAACTAACATGGTAATGTGTGTATAAACATAAAGAATTAAAACTGAGTGTTTAGGTTAAGGTGAATTATATACACAAAGATGAGGACCCTTCAGAAAATTCATGCAAGGAGCAGGCGTTCAGCTTAATAATTAAGGTGCAAGTTAGGATGTCCATGTCCCACATTATTAAAGTGCCGGAGGTTCAAGTCCTGGCTCCACTAACTCGAGCGTCCTGCTAACACACACCCTGGAAGACAACAATGATGGCTCAATTGGAAACTGGAATTCTTAGCAGGAAACTGGAATTAAGAAAATTGGAATTGAATTCAAGCTCCTGGTTCCAGGCTCCTGGCTCCTTCTCCTAGCCTAGAGCCTTTGAAGACATTTGAAGAGTAAACCCATGGATAGGAGTGCATGCACGTGTTTCTCCCTCCCTTCTTTCCTCCTTTCCTCTCTCCCTGTCTGTCTCTCTTTTTTGCCTTAAATATTTTTAAAAGTTCATGGAAAATGAAATTAAAAAATGAGTTTATTTGGGTGCAAAAAATTTTGAAATTCAGGGACCAGTGTGTGGTACAGCAAGTGGTGCACTTGCTATGCTGTCCTGGCTACTCCACTTCTGATCCAGCTCCCTGCTAATGGACTTGGGAAACAGCAGGTCATGGGTCAAATGATTGAGTTCCTGTCTCCCTTGTAAGAAACCAGGATGAAGTTCCTGGCTCCTGCCTTTGGCCTGACCCAGCCCCAGCTATTGCAGCTATTTGGGGAGTGAACCAGCAGATAAAAGATTCCTTCACTTCCCTTTTCTTCCCTTCCCTTCCTCTTTGTATCACTCTGCCTTTCAAGTAAATCTTTTTAAAATAAATTTTGAGGGGTGGTGCTGCTCATGTCAGGTAAGGCCTACCTCCTGCAGTGCTGGCATCCCATATGGGTGCAGGTTCAAGTCCCAGCTGCTCCACTTCGGATCCAGCTCTCTGCCATGGCCTGGGAAAGCAATAGAGGATGGCCCAACCCTAAACAGCACTCTGGTCTCAGAATTAACCCTTAAGGCATTTGGGTATGGCTAAAAAGCCCGTGAGAGCATTTCAGGCATGGAAAGCCAAGACACTGGCAAAAAACGACCTACATGAAAGATCTCTGTAAGATCCTGGTGGAAAAAAGGGGTTATCAAAGAAGGAGGTACCTTTCTCTGAAGGGAGGAGAGAACTTCCACTTTGATTATGGTCTTGTCTAAATAATGTTGGAGTCTGTGGACTCAGGAGGCTTCCATAGCCTTGGCAGCTCATGACAAGAGCCTCGGGTGATCACTGACGTCATAAATAAGAGTGTCAAAATAACAACAGGAATCACTGTGCAATTGTTTCCCATATAGGACCTCTGCCCTTAATGTGTTGTACTATGAGAATTAATGGTAAAACTAGTCTTCAAACTGTACTTTATACTTTGTGTGTCTGTGTGGGTGCAATCTGTTGAAATCTTTACTTAGTATAGAGTTGATCTTCTGTATATAAAGATAATTAAAAATGAATATTAATGAAGAACAGGATGGGAAAGGAAAGAGGAGGTGGGATGGTTTAGGGTGGGAGGGCGGGTATGGGGGGAAGAACCACTATAAACCAAAAGTTGTACTTACGAAATTTATGTTTATTAAATAAAAGATTTCTATAAAAATAAAGAGAAGATGGTTCAAGTCCTTGAGCTCCTGCACCTGCATGGAAAGACCCAGAGGAAGCTTCTGGCTCCTGGCTTCCGATCGGCCCAGCTCCAGCCATTGCAGCCAGCTGGGGAGTGAACCAGTGAATAGAAGACCTCTCTCTCTCTCTCTCTCTCTCTCTCTCTCTCTCTGCCTCTCCTTCTCTCTCTGTGTAACTCTTTCAAATAAATAAATAAATCTTTAAAAAGTTTTGAAATTCATGCCTATGCAGGCTCTTTAAAAAGTTTAGGGAAAATATGTATTCTGGAAAAAAATATGCATGGATTTCAAATTTTTAAACCTATATTTCTTTTTATTTCTATTTATTTCTTTCTTTATTTATTTTTGACAAGCAGAGTGGACAGTGAGAGAGACAGAGAGAAAGGTCTTCCTTTTTGTCGTTGGTTCACCCTCGAATGGCCGCTGCGGTGCGGCCGGCGCATTGCGCTGATCCGAAGCCAGGAGCCAGGTGCTTTTCCTGGTCTCCCATTCGGGTACAGGGCCCAAGCACTTGGGCCATCCTCCACTGCACTCCCGGGCCACAGCAGAGAGCTGGCCTGGAAGAGGGGCAACTGGGAAAGAATCCGGCACCCGACTGGGACTAGAACCCGGTGTGCCAGTGCCGCAAGGCGGAGGATTAGCCTATTGAGCCACGGCACCAGCCAAACCTATATTTCTTTAATTTTTTGTTTATTTTTACTTATTTGAAAGGCAGAAGAGACAGACACAGAGAGATCTCCCATCTGCTGGTTTACTCTTCAGATATCGGCCACAGCTGGGGACTGGCTGCAGCCAGGATCAGGAACTCAGTCTTGGTCTCTCACTTGGGTGACAGGGATACAATGACTTGAGTCATCACAGGCCGCTTCCCAGGATGCTTATTCGCAAGAAGCTGGAATTAGGAGCAGAGCTGGCAGTTGAACCCAGATACTGACATGGCCTGCAAGCATCCCCAGTGGCATCTGAAATAGCTATGCCAAATGCCTGTCTTTAAACTTTCCTGTTTTTTTTTTTTTTTTTTTTTTTTTTTTTAAGGCTTGTTTATTTGAAAGGCTGAGTAATAGAGAGTAATAGAGATCTTCCATCTGCTGGTTCATTCCCCAAAAGGCCAGAACAGTCGGGGCTGGGACAGGTCGAAGCTAGGAGCCAGGAACTCCATCCAGTCTCCCATATTGGTAGCAGGGGCCCATCATGGGCCATCTTCCACTGCCTTCCCAGGCGCATCAGGAGGAATCTGGATCAGAAGTAGAGCAGTACATGAACTGGCACTCCGACATGGGACGCCAGCATCACAAGCAGTGGACCTAACTCACTGTGCCACAACACTGGCCCTCGAAACTTATCTTTTAATTCATTTTCCCATGAGCTTTTCACAGTACTCTTACACATATGTAGAATATAGAGAATATCCTAAACTGTGTATATTCTATAGAGAGAATATATATTCTAAAAGCTTGTAGTTAGCCCTTTAGGGGAAGCTAATTCCTGTAAGCAAAACTTAGACCACCCTCTGAAAATAGCTGTGTTTGGATTCCCTAGAACCACATTAATTACCTGACCATTGAAATGTTGCCTGTTGACAGTATGGTCACCTGCAAAATGGACAACCTGAGACAGTACACTTAAGTTCTTTTTCCTCAAGTCCCCTCTTCCATTCATAATTTTAGTTAATTTCACTTAGCAGAAAACAATCAAGTCTAATCACAAATTAACTTTCTATCTGTTTTAGCCTTGTCTGAAGTACAGCATGAGATCTGAGTTCCTTCTTTTTCCTGTTAAGTTTTACTTGCTCATTTCTCCTTGATTGTATTGACTATTTTGCCACTTAAGAGTTGTTTTTTAAGGATGTATTTGTTTATTTGAAAGGTAGAGAGGAGAAAGGGAGAGGGGGGGGGAGAGGGGGAGGGAGAGGGAGAATATCTTCTGTTTGCTGGTTCATTCCCCAAATGGACACAATGGCCAGGACTGGTCCAGGCCAATGCCAGGAGCCCAGAATTCCATCTGGGTTTCCCACAAAGGTGGCAGGAGCCCAAGCACTTACAGGATCTCCCGCTGCTCTCCCAGATGCATTAGCAGAGAGCTGGATCATAAGCAGAGCAACTGGGACTCAAGCTGGTGCTATATGGGATGCTCAGCTCCCTGCACCACTACACTGGTACCCCCTTCAGAATTTTAACTTACATGATGGTACTTCTATTTCTTATCTCTCATTTCCAAATAAAAACTCTGTGCCCGCTGTTGAATTAAGTGTCTCTTCTCACTATGAAGACTGGTTGTCACTTTTGTAAGATCCTTTAGAGAAGTATTGACGTTAGTCCTTCTTGGGTCAGGACTTTGGTAACCCCTCTGTGCCAATATCAGCACAGGTTGACCATCTGCATTTCCAGACATGTTACAGAATAGCCATTTGTTGAGTGAGCCGGCCTGTTGCTGCTCTTGCTCACATGGAGACAGATTTCTTCAGGCTACACTGACGGGCAGCTAAAGCGCATGCAGGCCACGTGTTCACAGCTGTCTTCCCTTCAGAAAAAAATGGATTCCCCCTTCCTGTCAAGTGAAAGCTTAAGTTTTAGAGAAAATTACAAAATACAGAAAATGAAAGAAAAGAACTGAAGTCACGGCATCTGTGGCTTTTCTATATCCTTGATGTGAAGGCAGCTGCCTAGAGGATTTCATTGTGGATGTTGATGGCAAGGTATGGTCATCCCTTTGCCGTTTGTTCACAATGTAGTTTCTAGGCAGCAGTTCCTGCATCATCTAGAAAACTTTTAGCTCAAGAAACCACATTTGTTTTCTTTCTTTCAAGCTGTAGAAACAGTGTATTCTTTACTGTTCTAAACAGTTGATCTTTCTGGTGAGAGAATAAGTTACATGATCTTTCTTCCAAAAGAATATTTCTGACTTTGGTGCTTTACAGCTTTCTGCTTCCATTGCCATAATGGATTTATTTATCATGGAACTGTGACTATCTCTAGCGGTTCAAGTGTCTACAAAAATAAACATCCCTCCCAAAGGAGTAATTTCGTAGCAATTGCTGTGGTAGTGGGTTTGGATGCATCTTATCATGGAATCAGATCTCTGATTGGGAGTAACTGAACTGTGTATGTTTAAAACCAGGGAGCTTTCACATCACATTATATTGCTTCATACTGATAATTCTCTGTCCATAACTTTGGACAGGTAGGGCATGCTTTGACAGGCCATTTAGCTGTCTCAAAGCCATTGCCTTACATTCCCCCCCTTGGAATTTCAGATCCTGTTTAATATTTGCTAGTTTTGCAAGTACTGAAGGCAAAAGTTGTAGTGGTAATCTCGTGAGGAAGGAAATCAGTGTTTCTTATCTATTTTCCATATATTGTCAATCTGTCCAAGCAAACCTATTATATGGAGAGCTGATAAGGAACTTTGTTTTTCTCCTGGTGTATTTGCCTGCATAGTACCATGCCCCACTTTGGAGAAGCCTGTGGTAGAGTTTGGGCTCTTTAGATAAGGTGGAATATCTGTAACTGAACCATTGTGTGCCTCCACAGATTTTCACAATCCTGAAGGTGAGGAGAGCTGGGAGGAAGAAAGGGGGCTATTCCCCCTCCCCACAAGTCCTGAAGTTCAAGGATACAACTGGTGTTTCAGTGGGGCCAGTGCTCCTGGAGCAACCCAGTTACTGGAGGGCTAACTATTGCACTATAGCCGCCTTCTTGTTCTCTGCAGTATTCTGCGAGGTGGCCCTTGCCCTTCCCTGTGAATCATCTCCTCAAGTCTTCCTAGCCTTTTGTTGGACTACTTTGAACTTCATCTCTTTTACAAACTAAAACTCTCACCCATGCTGTGTAAAAAGGATTGCATCACTATCTAGTTTCTACATATTTCAAAATTACGTGATACCGCACTAAGTTCTTGCTCACTTGATTTCTTCTCTTTTCCTAATAACTTTCTAAATTACACCCCTCTGTTTAAAGTCCAGTACTTTTCTCCATTCTATCTGATGTCAAATCATAGATAAGCTACAAACATGTTCTCTTCCTTATTTGAGGCTATCTTTCAGAATGGTGTGGAGGCAGATTCTAAGAGATTCTCTGGAATTTCTTCTAAAATTCACCCTCAACTGTTACAGTTTCCTTTTGCAGATTTTATCTCTCAAGCTTATCATCAACTCATATTCTTTCCACAAGTTCAGTGCAATCAAGTTTTCTGTTTATATTATAAAAATCAAACTGATTTCTGTTTTTTCCCCTAAGAGAGAATTATATCCCTGTTAGATAGCAGTCTAGAGAATGTGGAAATGCTTCTTTGAAGCAACCCAAGAATATCCGATTGTGTTTCTGTTCAGGGCATTGAGTAAGTGAAGGCACATGGATTGGGATCTGTTGGAGAATGTATAAAGCATTACAGTGAATCTCAAAAATCAAATCAGTGTATGTGCCTGACTTCCAGTGTAACCAAAACAGTAATGTCAAGTTCATCTTCTCAAGGTAGATACACTGCAGAATAGTCTTTTTTGTCTTTTTTTTTTTTTTTTTTTTGGACAGGCAGAGTGGACAGTGAGAGAGAGAGACAGAGTTCTTCCTTTACCATTGGTTCACCCTCCAATGGCCACCGCGGCCAGCGCACTGCACTGATCCGAAGGCAGGAGCCAGGTGCTTATCCTGGTCTCCCGTGGGGTGCAGGGCCCAAGCACTTGGGCCATCCTCCACTGCACTCCCTGGCCACAGCAGAGAGCTGGCCTGGAAGAGGGGCAACCGGGACAGAAGCCGGTGCCCCGACCGGCACTAGAACCCAGTGTGCCGGTGCTGCAGGCGGAGGATTAGCCTACTGAGCCACGGCGCCGGCCTGCAGAATAGTCTTTTAACATGGAAGCCTATCACCCACGACACGGGGTGGGTCACCCGCTGCTCCCTAACAGCTACATTATCCAGCAGGTTGGGACAGGAGAACAAAGCAAACATATCCAATTGAAGCTGCAAAGGAAACTCAAGGAAATAGAATGTAATCGTGGTGATTATGTTCACATATGAATTACAGAGCATGAATTTCATCAGCTGTCCAAATTTTCTCGTAAGGGAATTTTGTGATGTTCTGTGACATGGCTTTGATGTCAGACCATGCATGGAAAGTCACCTTCTTAGGTTTTGTAGACGGGCATTGTCCAGTGAGAGAGTCGTAGTATGTATAGTGCAGTTTTGGAGGGAGTGTTCAATTCTTAGGTGTTGTCTTTTAGATTTATGTGTCTTAGTGGCAGGGGCTGTCATTTACTCAACCTTCGTAGCTTCAGAGGCCAGTAGTTAATAAAGAAATCATGAACACTTCCACTGTCTTCCTTGGGAGTCTACAAGTTAGCATACAATTAATAACCCCACACAGATGCTATTCAGTCTCTTGGTACTCACCTTGACAAAGAGGGCTTTCCTTAGCTCCCCTATCTTTATTTATGTCTTTTTTGAAGTCTCCTATTCTGTTTTGGTCTTAAGCTGATGTTTTTTTACAACTTGTGCATTGTCCTTGGGGGGAAAAATCTGTGTAGTTGGCCCCTTCCTCTGTCCACTGCCCCATGACATAAAGTCCATGCAGATCTGCCATCTCAGGGGTAGGCTGCTTGCTGTGTCGGTGGTGAGGATTCTGTTTCATCTCAAAGGTCTTATTTCCCTACCCCCATCACCCTGTAAGCTGCCAGCTGCACAGACTCTTACCTGCACCTCCCCAACCGCTTACACAGGAATCTGGTTCTCCTGGCCCCAGGACTGCCCTTGACCCTTTCCCCACTCCTGAGTGGTCCTGGAAACTCAGTGTCCTCCGCACCTAATGCATGCCTGATAGTCTTTCTTGCTATGGCCTCAGGAGAGAGAGAGAGGGAGAGAGAGCACATTCTGAACACTCCTCCTTTTGTGTCGGCATCTCTGTGAGGTGCTTTGGAAGGACTCCAGCCAGGCGTGGAAGGGCTCTTTGATAATATCTGACGGGTGGGTAAGAATTTCGGGCACCTGGCCAAGATACACATTGCCTGTAATCGTTAACTCAGTCTGTAAACAGTTCAAACGGCACTGAGAGGCCGTCAGTTATTACATTAGAAGAAGCCTTTCATCTCTTGCTCAGAAGCCAGGCGTCCAGCACTGGCCCCCACCGTGGCAATTGTAGCCATGGCGCTCCATGCAAGCCACCAAGACCGAAGACGTGCAGGGACATACAATGGGACCTGCTCTGAATGACTAACTTTCCAACTCAGCGCTGGAGCAATAACTAAATCATTAATTTCCTTTTGTTCTGCACCTGGCTTGATGCTGGAAGGAAAAAGGGAGGAGAACCCCAAAACCCTGATCAGGAACAGTGGGGAAGGAATTATCACCTGCACTTGAACATTGCATTCTACTGCTCAGTTTTCCTACCCACAGTCATATATGAAAGCTTTGCAACCTCCCTTCCTTTAGCCTTTTTTCACGTCAATCCATTCCCTCTTTGGCCCTCCCTGTATTAATTAGAGATGTGTACTCCATGTCTTTAAGTAGCTTTACAGTTACTCAATATGTTAGACCCTAGTGCAAGGCACAGTCCGGCAGAAGATAAGAAGCATTTCTGCCCTCAAGGTGCTCCTTGACTAGGAGACCCTAAGATAATGCTAGATACAGACTGCAGATAACTCACCTATAGAGTTCCTAACAAGTGCCAAATAAGGCATACAAACGAGTTTATGCAGGAGTTCACAGTAAGGAGAGAGAACAGCAACGTGGACAAGGGGCTCTCTCCATGCAGACTCTGTTCTGTGAAAAAACACTTAGAGGTTCTTTCTTTAATTTTAATTTTTTTAAAGATTTATTTTATTTATTTGAAAGACAGAGTTAAAGAGAGAGAGGTCTTCCATCCACTGGTTCACTCCCTAGATGGCCGCAACGGCTGGAGCTGCACCGAACCGAAGCCAGGAGCCAGGAGCCTCTTCCAGGTCTCCATGTGGGTGCAGGGGCCCAAGGACTTGGGCCATCTTCTACTGCTGTCCCAGGCCATAGCAGAGAGCTGGATGGGAAGTGGAGCAGCCAGGACTCGAACTGGCACCCATATGAGATGCTGGCGCTTCAGGCCAGGGCGTTAACGCGCTGTGCCACAGGCTGGCCCCTCTTTTTTTATTTTTATTAGTTTCCTTTCTCTCATGTTTCTCGTCCTTTTTCTTTTGCCTTTTTCATTAAACCCTAATTTTTCTAGGGTGGGTGTTCCAGGTGCTTAGTAAATGGGATCATCAGACCTCTGTTAGCATGTAGCTGATGAGCTCAGTTTGCAGGCAGGGAGTTATGAGACCCATCTTCCCATTGAATATCTTGGTATCAAAAGATGATGCAGGAGAACCAAACATGACTTAAGTATCTTATTACAGAAGGCCCTTTTCTGATTAATATTTTTAAACATGTTCGATTAAAGTTACTATTGCTGAAGGTTTGTTTCAGATACCACAGGAACAGAATTTAGATTAGGCTTTGAGTAAAAAAAATACATATATATATATATTTATTTATTTGAGAGGCAGACAGAAGAGAGGAAGAGCTCCCTCTACTTGTTTACTCTCAAAACGCCCACCACAGTTGGGCCTGGGCCAGAGGCCACAGCTGAGAGCCAGGAACCTCATCCAAGTCTTCCCTGTGTGTGGCAGGGACCCAATTACTTGAGCCATCAATACTGCCTCCTAGGGCCTGTATTAGTAGGAAGCTGGAGTCAGGTGCTGAAGCCAGAAATCAAACCCAGGTACTGGGATGAGGGACACAGCCATCTTAACTACTAGGATAAATGTCTGCTCTTAGGAACCTTAGGGGTCAGGACTGTGGTGTAGCAGGTAAAACCGCCACCTGCAGGGCCAGCATCCCATATGGCTGCTGGTAGTGCGCCTGGGAAAGCAGGGAAAATGGCCCAAGTGTTTGGGCCCCTGCACCCACGTGGCAAACCTGGAAGAAGCTTTTGGCTCCTGGCTTCAGACCAGCCCAGCCCCAGCCATTGCTGCCATTTGGGAAGTGAACCAGCAGATGGAAGATCTTTCTCTCTCTGTAATTCTGCCTTTCAAATAAACAAATCTTAAAGAAAATAGATAAATAAGTGAAATAAAATTTTGCACTCATCAGTTTCAAGGTGAGCATCAAAGTTACAGGTTTTGCCTTCCAAATGTAAACCAGCTTCTCTTTTTCTCTACGAAACAGTATCTTAACATTTGCCTTGCAGGAAAATGACAGAGCCATGAAACAGTCTTCCAGGAAAAAAAAAAAAAAAAAACTAAACTAAAACTGGACTGCCTTCTGTAACTTCCCTGGGGCTCTTGTCACATACTAGTTTCAGAGCTCTGATCTCATGCCCTCTGTTTTCCATCTTGTTTTCTATCTTGCTCAGCTTTCTGGATCACATTTTCATTCCCTTTACATATTTCGGATTTGGAGTTTGTCCATGGTCACGTTGCTGAAGTAGCTTTGGGGGAGCACAGGTTGGCAGCCTAGCCTGCGGGGTGCAGCCTCGCAGCACATCATGTGCTCAGCTTCTGATCTGCCAGCTTGCCAAGGATGTGCAGGGCCCCCTTTCTTTTCATCTCAGGGGACTAATACTTGCTCCTTGTTCACTGTAAAAAGCAAGTAGCTCGATCTTAAAAAAGAAACTGGAGCCTTTAGAAGGACACAGACGCTAAAGCAAACAAAATCAAGTTTCTTTACCATTTGCCCAGCGTTGTTATTTGTTCATGGTAAACAGGAGAATGGTTATTTGAAAGTGTGTGTTAGATCATATTTATATGGTACAATTGTAGAAATGCAGAATTTATAAGGTACTTATATAAGGAAGCTTTGAGGCATGGTACCTGATCCACTTAGTTCAATGCCCTGGTGAATTCTGAGGTCACATAACAGGTTTAATATGATTGGGCAATAATGGGGCAAACCCCTGCTTTTCTACCTGAATACAGAGACTGTCTTTTGGGAAATGAGCAGTCTTGAATTTAGCTTCCTACCCTGATTGCTGCCCTTCCACCTGTAGGAAGGAAACTGCCTAGGATAGTTTTGGTCCTTCTGGATCATTTGTTCACAGATTTTAGCAAGTATCAGAATCCATTTTAGAGGGCTTGTTAAAACAGTCTGCTGGTCTCTACTCACAGAGTTTCTGGCTTAGTATTTTTGAGATGGGGCTAAAAATGTGCATTTCTAAGAAATGTCTAGGTGATGTTGATGCTGCTGGTCCTGGGACCACATTTTGAAAAGCACAATTCTAGGTTGCTATCTACTTTATAACCATGGTGACTTTAGCAGCTATCAACTGGCTTGGCCAGAGCATCCAGCCTGAATGGAAGTGACTGTGTCTTTCATGTCTGCTAGTGAACACTTAAGGGAGATTTCATCCTGCCTACAGAGGTTAAGTGCAAACTAAAGGTCAAGACCCTTTGGCTGGTTGCCTGAGGCTAAGTCATTTGCCTACAGCCAAGGGGCAAAAGGCTTAGTGACTCTTTGAAGGAGCAGATTGTAGGGAAGAGCTTGCTTTGGGAAAAACTATTAGCTGAGCCACAGAACAAAATGGCATAGGGAGAATAAAGCCAGTGCTCTTGATTAGTTCTTATCTCATCCTCAAAGAGAAAATGCCAAGGTTGCCTTCCCTTTAGGAATTTCCATTTTTCATCTTTCCACTTCCCTGAGCTACAGAAATGTTTAAGTTGTATCATTAGATTAGGTTAGAACCCAAGGTTCATCTGGCATGGCAGCCTACAACAGCATCGTCCCTTCTGGGTTTATTGTGGCAGGACCATCTCAAATGAACCAAGAACCACAGACTCCACTTTTTTTTTTTTTTGACAGGCAGAGTGGACAGAGAGACAGAGAGAAAGGTCTTCCTTTTCTGTTGGTTCACCCCACAATGGCTGCTGCGGCCAGCACACCGCGCTGATCCGAAGCCAGGAGCCAGGTGCTTCTCCTGGTCTCCCATGTGAGTGCAGGGCCCAAGGACTTGGGCCATCCTCCACTGCACTCCCTGGCCACAGCAGAGAGCTGGCCTGGAAGAGGGGCAACCGGGACAGAATCCGGCACCCCGACCAGGACTAGAACCCGGTGTGCCAACGCCGCTAGGTGGAGGATTAGCCTATTGAGCCATGGCGCTGGCCTCACAGACTCCATTTTCAATAGGTCTCATTTACTCAGCCACTTTAATTCCATTTCTAAGTGTTTTCATGTATTAAATTTAACATTTGAAATACTACATCAATAGTATCTGCAGCCCTGTCTTTTCATTCCAACTACACTTTTTATTTCAGACTCTTCTTTAGTCCTCTCAAGGCTGACTTAATTTTTGCTGCTCAAAGATAACTTCCTTTCCCAATTTCCCTGTTCTGTCAGTGCAATCTCCCTTTTCTAATTCTCCAGGATTACAACTTTTAACTCCTCCCTTGCCTCCATCCCTAAAGTCTAGGCTGTCAGCAAGTACTTTCAACACTTCCTTTATGGTTTCTGTGACTCATCCCTTCTCCTTTTAACTGTTACGACCAGGGTTCAAGCTCTCATCATGCCAGTACTGGATTACTGGAATGGCTCTTTTCCTCACCAGTTTTCTCTTCCTTCCACTAGATCTAGTTTTACTCCATAGTATAACTGTTCTGCTTAAAATACTGTTTTGATAATGTGATCATCTTGCTCAAGAAGTTAAAATGGGTGTTTTCTCACATATTACAACAAGCCCTAACTCTTGGCATTTAGTTGCTTTCATGATCTGGCCCTCCCTCAGCCATCCAGGCCATCTGTGCAGATCCATTTTTCAGTCAGGCAAGTCTCCCTGTACCTTGAAGACTTGAGGGAAACTGGTCAAGAACCTTGATTTCCCCTTACCTGGCCTCTTGTTTCTTCTCAAGACTAAAAGTTTCCAAAAATCAGCTTAACAGATGCTAATGGGCCAGGTGCTGCTTATTTCATGTGGATATTTCTCTTCCATCTAAATCCTGTCCTGTTAAGGGCTAGCTAAAAACCCGTCTCCCCCCACAAATCCCACAGTACAAAATATACAATTCTGTATTGCCATTTACTTTGTAGATAAGTGTATGTGTCATCTCTTCAGTATGACTGTAAATCCTGGGCAGGACCTAACCCAGTTTGGGAAGAAGACAGATGCTCATCAAACCCCTGCCAACTAGGAGGCCATAGTACTTCAGGCCCATTTTGATATACCCATGGAGAAAATCTCTGTGTTTGCCCACCCAGCATCCTGCTTCATAGTCACATCAAGTGACTCCCTATTATCTCGACAAAGAACACTTGGCAGCCACTGACCTGCCCTGTTACAGAGAGCTTGGGGGGAAATTGTAGCAGCATTTATTTTAGGGAGAAAGGTGGTTCCAGGAATAGGCCTGATAATGCCAGGCTAAGAATCAACTTAGTGAACCATAGCAATTCCAATAGTAGGGTGTTTGGCTGGGAAGGAGGTTCAGCTTCTGAAGTGTCTCAGGTAGGTGTTGGCTTAGCAATTAGATATGCTGCTACTTTCTGAGGTCAGCCTACCTAAAGACAAAAGTGTGGTCTGATGACTGGGTGGTTACTCCTGCGCCATAAGAACTCATTTATAGGCATCTGCACAGAGGTACCCACCCGAACAAACACTAAGAAGAAGCAAAGGAAAGTGCTCTCAGCATAGTCACTGTGTCAACAGAAATATCAGATAAGGTGGTTTTATGAAAGGGGGTGTGTGGTGGAGGGGAGAGTCTATGCACCTGTGGTTGGTGATTCAGAAACTTGGTGCCACATTATATGGCACCATGAGGCCACCTATGTTCTAGCCACCCCATGGTGGCTGATGTCATATAATTACCTATTTGCCTACTGGGCCAAGAGGAAATGTACTGGATGAAAGCCAGAGTAAAGTGTAGGTGCATCTTAACTGAGACACATTTAGAACCAATGAAAGCAAGTGGCCTTTTGGATCTCTTTTCTGTACCAGTGAAGCCATTGTCATTGTCATTAGAGACAAGGAGGTTGATTTCTGAAGATTTCATGCAATTTGGCCTGCCCATTCATAAGACAAATATGTTCCCATTTTAATGTATTCAAATGAATTCCTGTGGCTCACAGAAGTTGCCAGATTACAGTATCTCAGGCAGGAACAGGGTCCAAACAATTCCTGTTGGCTGAATAAGGACTGAACTTAAGTCTAGACTGACTCAGCTTTTCTGTTAAAGTTATTTGAAATTCAGATATCTCTCCAGAGATTGTTTCTAAAGCATGCTCTGTGTGAAATACGAATCACAAACAAATGGACTCTCAGGAGACCAAAAGCTCAAGTTTTTACTATTAATTCAGGAGACATTTATTGATTGTTATGTTAGGGCGTTGTGCTACGTGACACATAAAAACAAAAAAACAAAACAAAACAAAACCCTCCTGCCCTCATTTAGTCAGTCATAATATAAAATGGAAGGTGAAAAGTGCCAGACCATAGGTAGATACGAGTGAAATGTGCGGGATATTTCAAATAAAGAAGAGATTCTGCGTCAACCTGCCCTGTGAGGATAAGTAGGATTTTGGTAAGTCACAGAATAGGAGTAAGAGCTGTTCCGAGACAGAACAGTGAGGGGTGCACTTTGGCTTGGAAAGGCAGTCCAGCATCTTAGAGAGAAGGGAAGACAAAGCTGAAAAGGCAGGGGAAAGGGCAGGAACTGACACTCTCTGAGTAGCAGCTTGTGTACAAGAGCTGCTTTGGAATTTAAATATGTCCTTTCATTTCATGTCTGCAGTGATCTTGGGCAGGTGGTGGTGCGCCCATTTTTTTTTTTTTAAGATTTATTTATTTATTTGTAAGTCAGAGTTACACAGAGAGAGGAGAGGCAGAGAGAGAGAGAGGTCTTCCATCTGATGGTTCACTCCCCAGATGGCCACAATGGCTGGAGCTGCGCTGATCCAAAGCCAGGAGCCAGGAGCTTCTTTCTGGTCTCCCACGCTGGTGCAGGGGCCCAAGGACTTGAGCCATCTTCTACTGCTATCCCAGGCCATAGCAGAGAGCCAGATCAGAAGAGGAGTAGCCGGGCTAGAACTGGCGCCCATATGGGATGCCGGCACTTCAGGCCAGAGCATTAACCCACTGCGCCACAGCGCCGGCCCCAGCCCCCCATTTGTTTTAAAATCAAGACTCAGCAAGGGTGGTTGGCCAAAGCTTGGCAGTGACAGAGCTGAACTGTGAAGCCAAGTTGTCTGATTCCAGAGCTCATACAGAGCACTGAAGCTTTGATTGGGCAGGCCAAGGCTTAAGTTTAATTCAGTTCAGAAGACTGTGGATGACATTTGAACAGGACAATGACGTGATCAGTGTCATGAGTGTCGTGTTTAGGGAGATGGCTCTTGCAGTCCCATAGAGGGCTTTAAGAGTGGTCAGAGACTGGAGACTAGTTGGAGGGCTATCATAATGGTTCCAGCTCAGTAGACATAGAAAAGGTAGGTTTCCAAAGATTAGTGATTAGATACAGGGAGGAGGGACCATAATGACCTACGTGTTCTGCCTGAGTCTCTAGGAAAATGATGGCGCCATTAACAAGAATAGGTAAGTTAAGAGGGGTTATTAGTTTAGGGTGGAGTGCAGGGAGAAGATGATGCTTAGGTTTGGTATTTGAGTTTAAAGTACCAGCAGGATCACAAAGAAGTAATACCTGACAGGCCTTTTGAAGTACAGGAGAACTTGACTTTGGAGAACAATTTGGGAACCATCATTGAAGACACTGGAGTGAATAAGAACTCAAGAAGAGAGAGACCGGAGATCAAAGAATCGATCCTTAGGAAACCCATATTTTTAAATGAGAGGGGAAGAAAAGAAAGGGGAAGAAGCCACAGATAGAGAAGTGGACAAGGAGGTTGTGGGAAAACCCTGAGAACACATTAGGAGTGGCAGTGAAGAGGGTCGCGCGAGGGGTGCTTCCCAAGTGCTGTAGGGATATTTGTCTTCCACAGCACAGTCCTGTTCTTAGGAAACAGCTGACACCGCTCACTTCAGGCCTGTTCTAGTTTCAGCTCTGTTACGGAGGAAGTGAAGTAATCAGGGCGCTGTTTTCTTATTGAAGATGGATCTAGTGGTCACATTTTAAATTTAAGCTGCTGAGAGCTCTCAGTTCTCCTGCCAGCAAAATAAAGTAAGATTTCAAAATGTCTCACTAAGTCATTGGCGGTTCTGTTCCCAAGAAAGTTCTTCTAATTCCAGTGCTTCTCTTCTTTTACTTGTGCCTCTTCCTGGGGACTGTCAAGTCTCCCTCTGTTAGATGAAGTTCACGAAATCCATTCCCCAAGTTCAGGTTGCAGGCCCAGTATGCTTCGCCTAGTCTCTTCAATCTTCAGTTACCTAATTTGTGAAATGAGTGTTGCTAATAGAGGGAGAATAAAATAGCTAATGAAGGATTATAAAGCACTTTGCTAAAATAAAATGTAACATCAAAGCTGAATAATAATCTTAATTTAGGGTGAAGGGTTCCATTAGCAGAGTAAAAATAAAGAGGACAAAGGGTAGTGTTGCTTTGTACCTTGATAACAGTGCGCAAATCAAAAGTGCGGCTATTGATCCTCGTTGCCCTGTGAACTCTCAACCCGGGAATTTGGCTCCCCTCCCTACCTCTCTAAGCACTTCCCTTCCCCACTCAGTCTGGTGAGGGCACCTCCCCTCCCCGAATCTCCTGACCAGCGCAAACAGGAACTTCTATGCGAGGGAGCCAACTTGATAACTGAGAAGATTCCTCTTCCATTTATCAGTACTTTGAGTATCTTTTTATATTTCCTACTCTCTGCATTTAGCAAGAAACATAAAGAGGTCGGAGCAATTAGGAAGGAACAAAGAGGTCCTAGTCACACCGAGCAAGTTGAGGGATGTTTGGAATATTTGCCCATATAACTGCCTTTTGCATGAGGTGGCCTGCGCGCATCCCCAGGGGCAAGGGGACCACAGATCACTCCGCTGCTGCTAGGCCTTGTCCCTGTTCCCTCAGCTGCAGCTGCACACGTGGGCAGTACACTCGCTTCTTAGGGCATAAAGGACTGAGAGAAGAAATGTAATCCACCTCTCATTCCACTGAAGGTAGGAAAAAGGAACCTACTCAGAAAAACTGCGGAGTACTGTGGGGAGTGAACTGACTGAGTTTTCCCAGAACTTTCCCATGCAGAACACAGGGCCAGGTCCTCGTCACATCTTGGTGCACTCAGCCAACACTACTGCCTAAAGCAGGTGGGGCAGTGGGAGGTGTGGAGTGGTCGAGTCCCCTTCAGTCAATACTACAGGGATTTTTTAAATTCTTCTTCTTCTTAATAGTCTCTAAAAAGATCTCATCCATCTGGGGGATGAAGAGCCTATAATGACAGGAATCCTCCCAGAGTAATATAGTAAGAGCAAGTTGGTGTAGCTGGTCCGCATTCTCCCGTGTTTATGTGCTGGGTTCCATGAATTTGAATTCTCTGTGTATTGCCTGATCTGGCCTTAAGACCCTTGGGCGTGTGCATGTGTCAGCCATAGATCTACAATCAGAATTTAGTCTCCTACAAGCAGGAGCCATTGCTTTTGTGGGTGGGGGGCTCT
Organism: Oryctolagus cuniculus; assembly: GCF_051225735.1. Taxonomy (NCBI): domain Eukaryota; kingdom Metazoa; phylum Chordata; class Mammalia; order Lagomorpha; family Leporidae; genus Oryctolagus; species Oryctolagus cuniculus. Next base: position 33,735,493 of record NC_142883.1, on the reverse strand, counting down.
TTCCTTCTTCCTTGTGCAGGACTATGCTTGACTCAGCACTTTGAGATTGAGGGGAGACAAAAGAGTAACTGGGGATGGATTGTTACGCAGCAAGGTTTTCCTGAAAGACTGAGTTTTGTGCAGTTATAGAAGAGATTTGGTGTGATGGTGAGAGAGTTCTTTGTGGTGAGTTTAGATGTGATTAGCAGGGAGCTGGATCAGAAGTGGGGTAGCCAGGACAGGAACTAGTGCCCATATGGGCTGCCAGTCCCCCCAAACTTATTTTCTCTCATATGTTTGTCAAAACAAATGATTCAACATATTTTTCTTTTTTCTTTTCTTTTCTTTCGTTTTTTCTTTTTTTTCTTTTTCCTTTTTTTTTTTTTTTTTTTTTGACAGGCAGAGTGGACAGTGAGAGAGAGAAACAGAGAGAAAGGTCTTCCTTTTGCCATTGGTTCACCCTCCAATGGCCACCTCGGCCAGCGTGCTGCGGCCAGCGCACCGTGCTGATCCGAAGGCAGGAGCCAGGTGCTTCTCCTAGTCTCCCAGGGTCCAAGCACTTGGGCCATCCTCCACTGCACTCCCGGGCCATAGCAGAGAGCTGGCCTGGAAGAGGGGCAACCGGGACAGAATCCGGCGCCCCAACTGGGACTAGAACCCGGTGTGCCGGCGCCGCAAGGCAGAGGATTAGCCTATTGAGCCGCGGCGCCAGCCCATATTTTTCTTAAAGTCTACTCTGTGCCTGGCATTATGCAGATGGTAAATAAGACCTCAGGATCTACTTTTCAGGATATAGAAAAATACTAATGTTTTATTGAGCATCTATTAAGGACCTAGTATTCTGGAGGAAATGGATAAGAGGGTGGGTGACAATGGGACGCTGACTAACTAAGAATAGGAGTGGGTGTTTAACCCGGAGATTAAGAAGCCTGTATCCTACTTTGGAGTGCCTGGGTTTCACTCCCTGCTCTAGTTCCTTACTCTAGCTCCTTGCCAGTGCAGATCCTCTGAGGCAGTGGTAATGGCTCAAGTAATTGGGTTCCTTCTTCCCATGTGGGAGACCTGGATTGTGTTCCCAGCTCCTAGTTCCACCCTAGCCCTTGCAGATATCTGGGGAGTGAAACAGCACTCTTGAATAGCACTCTCTCAAAAAAGAATTATCAAGAACAGGTGTTTGGTTTAACAAAAAGAATTATGAAGGGAAGGTGTTACAAAAGAATTATGAAGGGCAGGTGTTTGGCTTAGCGGTTAAGATATCAGTTGATACCTGCATCCCACATTGGAATGCCTGGGAGTTCAATTCCTGGCTCTAGCTCCTAACTCCAGCTTCTTGCTAACGTATACCTAAGGAGGCAGTGATGATGATTTAAGCAATTGGGTTCCTGGATTCAGTTCCCAGCTCCCAGGTTCAGTCTGGCACAAGCCCAGCCCAACCCTGGCCATTGTGGGCCTTTGAGGATTGAACCAGCAGATGAGAGCTCTCTTTCTCTCTCAAAAATTTAATTAACTAAAAATATTTATTTATTTTTATTTGAAAGGCAGAGTTACAGGGAGAGAGGGAGGTCTTCCATCTGCTGGTTCACTCTGGGTACAATGGCTTCAACAGCCAGAGCTGGGCCAATCTGAAGCCTGGAGTTAGGAGCTTCCTCTAGGTCTCCCACATGGATGCAGGGTCCCAAGCAGTTGGGCCATCTTCCACTGCCTTCCCAGGTGCATTAGCAGAGAGCTGGATCAGAAGTGGAGCAGCTGGGACTTGAACTGACGTCCATAGGGGATGCTGGCACTGCAGGTGGTGGCTTTACCTATTACTGGCCCCCTAAAAAATAACTTGGAATAAATGATTGTAGGGAAATGTATAAGGCAAAGTGTTTATTTCTGGGGACTGATAGTCGTTCAGAGAATTAGAGAAAAACCCAGTTTGGGTTGGGTTGGGGAGTCAAGGGCAAAAAGGGAAAACAAAAAGAAGGAATGAAGATCTGGGAATCTGGCTCTCAGGGGCTAGCAGAGGTGCCGTTTTCTTCTGTAGAGTCAAGGAGGCAGGGAAAGGGTCATAGGAAGAGAAAGAAAAAGGAATTTAACAGAGAATCACAGTACCTTCACGTCACATGTTTTCTCTATGAAACTTCTTAAGAGCTAAGATAGTATTTTTCTGGTTTTGTTCTCTTTCATGCCTAGAAGTCTGCCATAAAAGGCTATTTATATATGTCTTACTTTTTAGCTCCTACAAGCTCAAAAGATGCTGCTATTAGGAGTTACTAAAACATTCAAAGAGTGGAAATGCTGACTGGCACCAGTGCCAGGATACCCAGGCACCATCCACAGAGCCCCGGGGAAGTGCTGAGGCCCAAATGGCAGTCCCTCCCAGGCTCTCCCAGTGCCATCTCTTTTTTCTTTCATCCCCTGCCTAGAAGGCTACACTGTGGGTGAGCATAAAAATCGACTCTCCTGTTGCATCCAGGCAGCTGCCAGCAGTCTGTTTGCCTTGCTCTTTGCTGGCAAATCATTAAACAGTCCCCCCAAAGCAGGCCTCCTCCCCAGGGCCACCCCATGGACAAGGATTCAGAGTTGTGGTCAAAGTGCTGTCAGCAGTCAGACCGGAGCCCTTGGGTTGTCTCCAACACAAGCCTTTCCTGGCTATTGCCTCTTCTAAACAGAAGCCTCCTTGGCCTGATGTCAACCCCTCTATGGCTTCTGAGGAGAAACTCTGGGCATCTGAGTTGGCTGGTGGCTTGAATAATGTGAGCCGTCTCCTCCTGATGTAATTCCTAAGTGCAAACCCACCCCAACCCCTCCCGCAGCCATCCCTATTGTTTCTTTATCGAGGGCTAGGTCCATCTTTCATATTTTTCCACTTTGCAATGTCAATGCAATGTTGTGTGTTACTGCCCAGGAGCTGGGGGACTGGGATCAGCCAACGCAAACTGCATGGCTCCACCCGATCCTCACTCACAATGTGCCAGTTAAAGCCCGAGTGTGGAAGGAAGATTTAGTTAAGCTGACCCGTTTGGATCTAATATCTACCCTCAAAGGGCTTAGAAGCACCAGGGCAAGCCAGCTATGGAAAACAGCAGTATAGGGCAGAGTTTTTGGGACAACTTGAAGTTCCTCCAGTGTCTGAGCAGGAGACTAGACCTGAAACACATGGAATCTGTGTAAAGTAACCAGGTTAATTAAGACATTTCACACTGGTACATTGAAATCATCCAACTCAACAGCACTGAAGTAGCCCTGCTGGTAGTACAGATGGGCCTCTGGCGTATTTCAGTAAGTCAGCTGGTTTCCTCCAGATCTCGCCTCTCTGCAGGGGACTCGCTGGATGAAGGGCCCTGGTGCTGCTTCCCGTAGGATGGAGGTCGCTGAAGGGGGTAAGGTCTTCCTGGCACAGTGGTTAGAACTCAGCTGACCTTCCAGGACCTTAGTAGGATTCTGGGGTGGTTGAGCCCCAGATTCTTCACCTGGTAGAGGGGAGGAGTCCAAACCACATGATGAGGGTATTTTCTAAGGGCTTGGCCTTTGGGGGATTGGAACTCGGTATTCATTGCTCATAGCTTTACTTTCAAGATCCCTGATGCAACTACAATGATATTTGATAGCTTGCCTCTTGTTTTCCATTAGTAGCTTCCCTATACCCTTACGACTAGAGGCTGCTCTGGGCTGAGTCAGAATAAAAACTGTTTGTCTATGAAAAGTACAATGATAAAAAAGTTCTCCCTCAGTGCCTGCACTCAAGTCCCAGCTCCACTCCTCATTCCAGCTTGCTGCTGGCACGCACCCTGGAAGACAGCAGGTGATGGCTCAAGTGGTTGGGTTCCAGCCAACCACATGGGAGATCCCGAATTCTCATCTGCTGGGAACTTGGTTTGGGGAGTGAACCAGCAGATAGGAGCACTGTGTCTCTTTCGCTCTTTCTCAGCCTCTCTGCCTCTTAATAAATACATTAATTGAAGGAAAAATTTTTCTCCTTCTGTCCGGTTCCTGCCAAATGAGTTTTCTTCTCTGATATCAATCTAGTTCACAAGTAACTCCAGTCCTTAGCACTTCTTCCTTCTCCTCACTCTCTTCTGTTCGCTCATCAGCGTTTAGGATCCTGTGAGTCACCCTGGCAGACACCAGACAAGAGAATCCCATTGTGGGGGCCGTTGTCATGGAGAGAGGTCCAGGGACCATCTCTTGATGCTGAGACATGGGGTGAGAGTCCCATAGGTGTGTTTCAGACTGAAGAATGAGGCCTTTAATGTGGGGTGAGGGTGCAAGGGAAGTGGTGGTTGGCTATGTGACCAATACTGGGGTCTGAGCTTCGGTGACCTTTAATTTCAGGACACACCTTTCTCAACCTAAACAAACAGAGCCTCTTCATTGGGGAAGCATCCGTGAGCAGCGTCTGCGGCTGGCCGCCTTTGTTGTGGCTGGGAGAAGAGATGAGATAAACCCTGGGAGAGAGGGAGGAAGCCAAGGCTGGTAGGCAGCAAGAGCAGACAGACCCTGCTTCTGTCTTGTTAATCATTCAAGTTTGAAATTCTAGGAACGGGGGCCCTGATGCCTCCTACCACAGCCCCATGAATTGTAGCTCATCGGTTATGTTTTTTGTCCATACAAGATAGTGCCCCCAACCCCATCCCCCCAGCATATATAATCAATGGTATTCTAAAAGTTCATGGAACGTGTATTATAAAATAACTATGCATGGATTTCAAAATCTTTTCTACCAAAATAAAGTTATTTTTGATTCATGTTCCATGAACTTAAAAAAAAAAATTGATTTATTGGGTTTGGTGTTGTGGCATAGCAGGAAAAGCCACTTCCTATGACACCAGCATCTCATATGGACACCAGATCAAGTCTTGGCTGCTCCACTTCTCATCCAGCTTCCTGCTAATGTGCCTGGGAAAGCAGTGGAAATTGGCCCAAGTCCTTGGTCTGAGCCAGGTCGAAACCAGGAGCCAAGAACTCCATTGCAATCTTCCAAGTGGGTGGCAGGGTCTCCCGTACTTGGGACATCATCTGCTACCTCCCTGCATGTGCAGTAGCAGAAAGTTGGATTGGAATTGGAGAGTTAGAGAGAGTCTTCCATCTGCTGGTTCACTTGCCAAATCAGGCCAGAGCTGAGCTGATCCAAAGCCAGGAGCTTCTTCTAGGTCTCCCATGTGGATGCAGGGGTCCAAGGACTTGAACCATCCTCTATTGCTTTCCCAGGCCATAGCAGAGAGCTGGATCAGAAGTGGAGCAGCCAGGACTCGAAGTGGCACCCATATGGGATGCCAGCACTGTAGGCAGTGGTTTTACCCACTATGCCACAGCACCAGCCCCCACCCCCATCCATGAACTTTTTAAAGTATCCTCATATATCTGGAGGCAGCATGGTAGAATATACAGGGTACTGGGATTGAGTTTAGGAAACCTCAGTTGCCTTTAACTAGTGTGTAGCCACGGGCAGTCCATAACTTGAGTCTTACTTTTCTCATTTATAAAAAATTTGAAGCTCCCTTATAGGTATGAACCAGGCTCAACTGTTAAAAATTCACATCTCTTTTATAAACTGCATGGCAACTGGCTTCAGATCAAGTTGTATTTCTTCTTTCTCTCAATACTAAGGGTCTATGATATGCAAAACCCCACATTGGATTCTGCATGAGCTTGGTTTTTCTTCTGAGACTTTGCCACTGTGCTCATATTAGTTCCTGACACATTTGATTTCTACTCTGGTCAGCTGTCCTGCTCACCGGCACCCCTACCTCTCCAGGTGTTTCCTGGCTCAGGGAAGGACTGTTGGGGGCCTGTGTCAGCCATCCTCTACAAGTCCACTCCCTTCAGATGGCCTAAGCTTATATCTCAGTCTTTCCACCAACATTATTTTCCTCCATGGTTTTAAAAATCACGAAATGGAGCAGGAATCCACTTTACTTATGTAGATGGTTCAGCAGAACAAGCTCACCTTGACACTCCCCAAACTCCTGCCCTGATTCACTAGGAAACCCAGCCATCTCAAAGAGACAGCAGCCAGGTAATGTAAGGATGGGAAAGGGGTCCAGAGGTTCCCAAATCCAAGCCTAAATGATCACCGTTAGGATCTCCCTGCCTTCAATGTGAACTTCGGCTCTGTAACTACAGGGCAAGGTTACCAAACTGAACCTCGTTGGAGGCTGCTCTGGTGTTGGGAACTGGAAGCCGCAACTTCAGGCCAATCTTATTTTTCCCAACCCCTGGCAGGGAAGCTTTACTTTATGGTGCTGGCGTGTTCTGCTGCCCGAGATAAAAGTCAGGCGGTTCTAAGTTCAAGTAAAGGAGGTTGCACTGGAGAAGACGATTATAAAATCTGAAAAGAGGAAATGGGGAGAAGGATGCCTTTGATGCCTGGCCAATGTTCCTGATTACAAAGGCAAAATTGTGGCCGGCAGTAAAGTTACCTGTCCAAGGCCCAGGTGAAGGTCTGTACCTGGAATCAGAGAGCTAAGATTATTGCCGCAGAGGGTGGGGGGAGGAGAGTGGCTGGGAAACAGGAGACAGCAGAGAATTGCTTGCAAAAGTACACACCCCAAGAGCAGCCGATGCTGTGGATAAAGGGAGATCAGCATTAAGTTTGGGGCTCAGCGAGCCCTGGAATGCCCTTTGTGAGGAGGTAATGAGATCACATAGCTTCCTGCATGGGAAGGAGGCAGGCTGAGAACTGGAAGAGCTTGTTCAGTGGGGTTTGGAGGGCTGAGAACAGGAGGGAAGTGACCGTGGATAATGAGCTGTCCCAGACTGCGCCTTGTGGAACGCTGGCATTGAGGCTCTGGTGATTGCCTAGAGAGGAAGGAGTCAGAAAGGGCCCTGTCCCTTCCAGGAATAAGGAGGGGTTTATTATTACAGATGCAGTAATAGCAGCCACCATTTACTGAGCACTTGCTGAGAGTCAGGCGCTATGTGGGCAATTACAGCCAGCACCTCCAGTCTACACCATAATCAGATGAGGCTGCGAAAGGTTAAGTAACTTGCCCAAGGTTACACAGGTCAGGGGTGGGAAAGAGGGAACAATATAGCACAGTCCTCCATAGGCAAGCTCACAGAGGTGTAAAATGTATGTGCGAAGCCAGATCCTGAGTCAGGATGACCTAGGCTGGGAGAGTGAGTTCCCCTTAATTTGCCCCTTGTGGCTGCCTCGGAGATGGGGGTGTCCCAACTGCTGGCCTCTCAAGAAGATGTAGACTCACCACCCTCTCCCCAAATCCCAAAATCACTTTCTCTTGATTGTCTCGTGTCACCAGGAGGACATGTTGGATCATCCCCCACGACAACGATGGGAGACCTGGCAGCCCGAGTGGGCAAGGACATTTGGATGTGCCTTCTCCTAGGGAGCCCTCTTCCCAGCTGAAAATCCCCTGGAGAGGAGGGCAGAGACAGTCCCTGGTGACCCCCACAGAAGACAGACACTGCCGCGTTAGGAGATAAACAGAGGCCTGGCTGGAACGGCTGTTTTGTCGTTGTTGTTGCTTTTAATCTGAGAACACTTGAAAAATACTTGCTGTAAAACAATCAAACCATACAAAAGTGTAGTGAATATGGTTCTCAAACATGACTGCACAAAAAATACCATGTGACTTTCCTCTTAAAAACGACGTGTATTATTTATTTATTTGAAAGAGTGACGGGGTGGGGGGAGAGAAGGAGAGAGGGAGCTGGAGATCCGTCTGCTGGTTCACTCCCCAGATGAAAGCAGGGCAGTCTGGGACGGGGACAGGAGCCAGCCCTCGGATATGGGAAGCAATGTCGCAGGCCACAGCACTGGCCCCCCTTGGTTTTCTTTCTATCAATCTGACGTCAAGACCCTGTCCCACTAGGTGGGCAGGTATTTATTTTCAAGGGAGCGTCCCCTCACAGAGCAGCATAAAAGTCCTAAGTATCCAAGGGAGCCCTCTGATACTTGTTCTGGACACTACAAAGATGTCCCTTGTCCAAACACAAGTGTCTCCTGGAGTCCCTGGGACCCTCATCTCTGCCAGCTCCTGGCCTCCTAGAACCCAACACCCACTTATTCTCGTCCCCAGGAGCGCCGCCTGCAGACACCCCCTGCTCAGCTCGCGGCTCCCACGACACACTCGTCCGAGCCTTCAGGACGTTCGCGCTTCCTCAGTGGCCCAGCGTCTCACCAAAGCCAGGAAGGGGCAGGCTGTAAGCAGCATTTGCTTTTGGCAGATGCCCTGAGACAGGGAAAGAGCAGGTGAGGCAGCCTTCTTGGAAATGAAGGAGGGAAACAACACACAACAGAATATGTTAAACAGCTCTCGTTCCCATTCTTCCACCGTGGCGAAAGACAAACTCGGTGTCTCCCTGTGTTACCCTGTGATTGAGTGTTGGATGCTAAGGCCCTCTCTGTACGCTCTCCCAGAGCAACCGTTAGCAGGATTTGGGTGTGCGGGCTGCTGTCTTAATGGCTGACTAGCGGTTATCTGATTGCAGACCTTCTATTTTTCATCAACAAACATTGAGTATCTAGCTTGCACCCCCCACCGAAGCGGCAGGACAGACTCGGTGGTAGCCTGGAGGGGAGAGGCACGGAGGCAGACACTTCAGTAGGCTTTGACTGGCCAGCAGCAAGAACCAAAAGTGTTTAGGGAAATGAAAGAAGTAATTTCTGGAGCATGAGACATTAGGGGTGAAGAGGAATGGGAAGGCAATGGCAGGGCCTCTGGAGCTGCGTTTAAGCGTGCACGCTTCACTGCAGGAGCTCTGGGGACCCTGCTCAGAGACTCTTGCAGAAGAGTAGCATGCTCCACTGAGTGTCTTGGAGCACTTTGGCTGCAATATATGGTAGTGAGATCTAGTTAAGAGGGCGTTTCAGTCAATCAGGATAGCGACGAGGGTGGCCTGTAATAGAGTAGCCACAGGAGAATGGAGGAAACAGGACAAAGAAAAGAAGTATCTAGGAGGTAGGATTGTCAGAATTTGGAGACTGGTTGGATAATAGTGGATAGTAAGTGGTTCCAGTCCCCAAGACAGGGAACACTGAAGGAGCAGGTTTGGGGGTCAGAATGGTGAGCTCATGTTGAACATGATAAGTCTGAGGGGTTTCATTTAAGGATCGCGAGGTAAAAATGTCCAGGGAGCGGGGCTGTTGCACATTGGAGGGGGCGTCAAAGGTTGGTAGAACATGGAGTTGAATTTATTTTGATGCAAAATGTATATGAAGTCCATGCATTATTTTTACATAACATGCATTTCCATGAACCTTTTGAGAATCTCTCATGTGGATTTGGGGCACAAGACTGGGCTGTGCGTGTGTAATCCGCAACTTCTGTGTGGAAACCAAGGCCATGGGGTCAGCTGGGGTCACCAGAGACAGCATGAAGAGTAAAGAGCGGAGGGATGGGGACAGAGGCCTGGGGGTACCCATGAGCATTCCGGGAACTTGTATTTGGACCCTTTTGCTTTAGGAGCACACAATTAGTAAGAATGAGTTGAAGAACGGCATCATGTTTTCAAAATCTAATGTAAATTGTTCTTAATTTCTTTTTTTTTTAATTTTTAAAAATTACTTTAGGTTACTAGGCAGGCGCTGCGGCTCACTAGGCTAATCCTCCGCCTAGCGGCGCCGGCACACCGGGTTCTAGTCCCGGTCGGGGCGCCGGATTCTGTCCCGGTTGCCCCTCTTCCAGGCCAGCTCTCTGCTGTGGCCAGGGAGTGCAGTGGAGGATGGCCCAGGTGCTTGGGCCCTGCACCCCATGGGAGACCAGGAGAAGCACCTGGCTCCTGGCTCCTGCCATCGGATCAGCGCGGTGCGCCGGCTGCAGCACGCCGGCCGCGGCGGCCATTGGAGGGTGAACCAACGGCAAAGGAAGACCTTTCTCTCTGTCTCTCTCTCTCACTGTCCACTCTACCTGTCAAAAAATAAAAAAAAAAAAAAATTACTTTAGGTTACTATTTCTTTCTATTTCTTCTGACCAGGGGATGGAAGATATCTCTCTTTCTGTGCCTCTCACTGTCTCTCTCTCACACACACACCTCTACCTTTCAAATAAATAGATCCTTTCAAAGAGTAGTTTCTACCCATAGTGGTGTTATGAGGATAAAAACAGCTAATATGTGGGCTGGCTCTGTGGCGTAGCCGGTTAAGCCGCCACCTTTGATGCTGGTATCCCATATGGATACAAATTCGAGTCCTGGCTGCTCTACTTCCAATCCAGCTCCCTGCTAATGGCCTGGGAAAGCAGGGGAAGATGGCCCAAGTCCTTGGGCCCCTGCACCCACATGGGAGACCTAGAAGAAGCTCCTGGTTCCTGGCTTCAGTCTGGCCTAGCCCTGGAACCATCAGGTGGACAATTTCTCTCTCTGTCTCTCCCTCTCTCTGTAACTCTGCCTTTCAAATAAGTAAAATAAATCTTTAAAAAAAAAAAAAAAAAAAGAGTTAATACACCAAAGTGTCTGGAACAGTCCCTGACCCATGGTATTTACTCCATAGAGATAAGCTGGTGTTATCTTCATCCTTGGTACTATTAGCATAGACAACATAGGGTTGACTGTGTTCATGTGAAGTCCATGACAGCTCTAATCTTGTGTGGTCTTCACTTTTCTGAGTGTAGGTGGTGACGGTAGCACCTTCCTTGTAGTGAGATAACAGAGATAACATCCAGGGCCCTAGCCTGCAGGAGGCTCCTTAGTGGGTTAATTTCCTGCCATTCCTCCTTCCAGTAGTTGTTTGTTCCTAACCAGGCTGGAGTGGTGACGCTGAGACCAGGTTTTCACCTTCCGCCGTGTCAGAGGAATTCTACAGGATGGCATCACTCTGTGGATGCTGGTTCCCGGGAGGGCCCGGGGGCAGGGTGGTGGTCATCTGTTCTCAAGTCCCTCTGTAGAGACTGCTGTGTCATGACAGCCTTTCCTTCCTTTAACTAAAACATCCACATCCGAGTGGAACAACCTAGGAGTAAAGGTTTACTTCAGCCTACAGTGTGCAGGTTCCCAGTCCAACACTGGCGGCCCTGTTGGTTGAGGCACCTGGGGAGGCAGGAGGATGGTGAGGGACAACCTCCCGGGCAGCAGGAAGCAGGGAGAGACGGGAAGCACCGTCCCTCTCTGCAGAGGGTTCCACCCCAACCTTTTCCAGTCACTCCCCAAAGGCCCTACCTTCAGACACTGTAATTGGATGAAGCCTCTGCTCTTAGACCATCAATCACTAATTCGTTAACCGTTACCACAAGACTTTGGGGTTAAAGTCCGTATGAATTGGGGGAGCCAGATCCTATTCAATCCGTAACACTGCTCTGCGCCCAAGTGACTTTCCCCCTCTCCCAGTGACCTCCGGTCAGTGAGAGGTGTCCTGGAGTCATCATGGGGAAAGCTTGACCTTGGGGTACTCGTGGGCAGGTCAAAAAGCAAAGCATGGGTTTCTGTCTGAAATTTGTATTTCTTGAAGGCCAGTCTCACATCTTTGTTCTGTTGGAGGAGCTGACCAGTCATGAGGGAATCCGTTTCAGATGCAAATCTGGTGGGCCTGGCTCCCAGGCCTCACCCTTGCTGGCCTTCCCCTTTCATGCTCACAGTCTGACTTAACCCCCTGCCTCCATGCTGCGGCACAGGTGGCTTCCTCAGCCGGGCCCCTGCCTTCCCACCCTGACCCCTTTTGTTGGTGCCCTGAGTGAACACCTCTGAGGAAGTGGTCAAGTCACTTCTTGTGAAAAGCTCTCTCCTTCCACTCTGGGATTATTAGTGCCCCCCCCCCCCCCCGTGTGTCCTCTCACAGACCCTTGCCCAGGCTGCGTCACAGCATCACAGTACCCTGCGATTGCATGTTTGTCTTCCCAGCTGCCTGTCTGCCTCGGCACTGACGGCCCAGGACATGTACAGTGTTGTACACTGCCTGGCCCCAAGGGGGCCTGCGGTGTTGGCAGAATTAAAAATCGAACAGATGCCTGTGGGGTAGGTGGACAGTGCAAACAGCTCCAGCCTCATGACCCAGCCTTTTTTCTAGGGCCTGAGGGGCATCACGTTTCTCCCATCCTGAAAACCACCAGAGTAGTAATCCTTACCTTCAGAGACAGGGAGTGGAACTGCTTCTCAGCTCAGCACCTCTGACCCAGAGATTCTTATCCACAAGGATACAATGTAAAGCAAGGTGGGACATATCTACAGAGAACCTGCTGGGCTCCAGGGGCTGCAGTGAGGCAGAGAGAATAGCCTGAGAGTGTCTCTGGAAAGTGACTGTGCTTTTAAATCCGTCATCAACATTATCATCTTCTTAAACATCTTCATGAGTTCAAGGTCCTCTCTGGTTCCTCGGTTGGTTCTTTCTGGAATCTTTCAGACTGCAGTAGCCGTGGAGAGGGAAGGGTGGGCAGCTTCCTAGCAGGAACCCCCTTGCCAGGAAACACTGGGTTTCAACCATATGGGATCCCTGGCCTATGGGATGAACCAAGAGCAAATAATTCATACTTTGTTCTCATAGTGCTTGATTCTTTCAAAAGCAGTTTTATTTATTATTTGAAAGGCAGAGAGAGAGAGAGAGAGAGAGAGAGAGAGATCTTCTGTCTGCCCAGAATAGCCAGGGCTGAGCCAGGCTGAAGCCCAGAACCCAGAATTCCATCCTGCTCTCCCATATGGATGACAGAAACCCAAGTTCTTGGGCCATCGTCACCTGCTGCCTCTCAGGCATAATAGCAAGAAGCACATTGGGAAGCAGGGAGCCAGGATCTGAACTGGCACTCCCCTATGGCACGGCATGGGGCAGATGCAGGGGAGCATAGTGAAAGAAGAGAGGCAGTGCGGAGTGAAAAGACCCAAGCCCTGCGAGAGATGGGAATGCACAGGGCAGCAGCTGCTGGAGTTTGCTGAGGAAGCAGAAGTCCCTGCAGCACCCAGTGTTGCCCTTGGGGACCAAGGACCGAAGCAGGCTTCTGAAGGGACTGGTAGAGGAACATGTGGATGTTCTCTTGGCCTGCAGGTTTTGGAGTAGGTAGAAGGCTGTGGAGGGGAGACAGGCTGCGCCTGGAGAGGCACCCTGTGTTGTTGGAGCTGCTTTGCAGCAGGCTCTTCATTCAGGGCCCCTCTGGGACACCTTCTTGCATCCTTGGCCCCAGTCCCCCTGCAAGGACAGCTGGTGGTAGCTTCCCATCAGCCATCCTGTTATAAGGCTCCCCTCATAGTACCCAGAAACATGCCTGGTGCCTGCCTGCAACCGTGTGGAATTGTGTGGTTCCTACCACTCACTGCTGCTCCCTAGAGTCTCCCTAACCCAAGTCTGTCTGTCTCTCCCTGCAGTCCCACCCCCTGTACCTGTGCAATGCCAGTGATGACGACAATCTGGAGCCTGGATTCATCAGCATCGTCAAGCTGGAGAGCCCCCGCCGGGCCCCTCGCCCCTGCCTGTCGCTGGCCAGCAAGGTAGATCCACACTTGACCTTCACACGCCCTGAATTTCACCCAGCTCCCAGTTGTGAGGGGCTCTGTCCTCCTTGTCTCCTAAGAGTGAGGTGCCTGACTCCCTCAGGGTCACCCGACCCACGCTGGGTCTGAGGGGTGCTTTCGCCATCAACCAGCACTAGCACAACTTTCTGACTTTCATCCTGGCAGGTGCCTCACCCCCACCTTCCCCCATCACCTGAGTTCCTAAGCCCCGGCCCTGCCCAGCACCAGACCAAAGTGGGGCAGCGGATGACTTCTTCCATCTTCCAGAAGCATTTCCTGAGCTCTGTGTGAGAACAGCAGAGACGGAGCCACTGCCCTGTGCGCTGAGTGTGTGTGCGGAGGGTGGTTAGATGGCATGGGCACTAGCAGGTGTCCTTAGCGGAGAGGATCCTGCTTCCAGGGAGAGTGAGAGAAGGGAGTGGACCCCCAGCCTTGGTCCAAATCCCTGGGGGTTTCCTGATCATCAGGGAAGCCTCAAGGAAGCAGCCTGGGTTCTTTTTCTTTTTAATTTTGTCTTTTTTTTAAGATTTTATTTATTTGAGAGGCAGAGTTACAGACAGAGGTAGACTCCCCAGATAGTCACAACGGCCAGAGCCGCAGTCATCTGAAGCCAGGAGCCAGGTATTTCTTCCCAGTCTCCCACGCGGGTGCAGGGGCCCAAGCACCTGAGCCATCGCCACAGCAGAGAGCTGGATTAGAAGAGGAGCAGCCGGACTTGAACCGATGCCCATATGGGATGCCGGCGCCGCAGGCAGAGGATTAACCTACTGTGCCCCGGCACCAGCCCCAGCCTGGGTTCTTCCCTCTTTGAGTGTCAGAGATGTGGGCCAGTTCTGAACTGGTGGGTGTGGCATCTCCACAATGCTGGGAGGGTCCCAGTGGCAGAGAATTTTGTGAGGGCGAAGCTGTCCTGCTTCTGGTGATGGTCGCTTGCCCCGATTTGTGCAGTTTGGATCAGTGTTGTTCATTCAGTACTTTGCTACACAGCTGCTCAGCATCTGCTTTGCGTTAGGCAGCGTGAGGGGGACGTGTTAGAGAGAGATGGGGAAGGAGGGTTCAGAGAAGCTCACTGCTCTGTTGCTTTTTCTTCTCCTTACCTATTCAGAGGTAATATGTGCTTGTTTACTCTGGACACTACAGAAAGGTGTAAGTAGGCTTTTAGAACCGCCCAGAGGTTCTGCTGCCGTGTCAGAGCAGCGCCTGCTTTCACACACGCACGGGTCCTGGCATCCCCTGCAGGCCTGAGACATGCTCACAGACACTGTGAAGCAAGAAGCGTGCTCAGTGCCCTTCTGTCGGGCCTTTGTTCTGTCGTCATAAAATGGGACTTTTATGCCCTATCCCATGATTATTATGAAGATGACAATAATGTATGTCAAGCGCCTAGTAATGCCTGAGCTAAAACAAACACCATAACAAAAACACGGATGGGGTTTAGAACAGTACCTTGGCTGCTGCCCTGTAACCATGGCCCTCGCTTCTTCCTCTGCATTCCCTCCTTGCCTGACTCCTCCCATCATCACTCTCTGGAAATTGCTCTCTAGTGGCTTCTTCTTTTTTATTTATTTATTTTTTTAAGATTTTATTCATTTATTTGAAAGGCAGAGTTACAGAGAGAGGGAGAAACAGAGAGAGGTCTTCTATCCACTGGTTCACTTCCCAAATGGCCACAGCCACTGTAGCTGAGCTGAACAGAAGCCAGGAGCCAGGAGCTTCTTCCAGGTCTTCCATGTAGGTATAGGGGCCCAAACACTTGGCCATCTTGTACTGCTTTCCCAGACTATAGCAGAGAGCTAGATCAGAAGAGGAGCAACCAGGACTCGAATCAGCACCGTATAGGATGCTGGCACTGCAGGCAGACTTAGCCCACTAACCACAGTGCTGGCCCCACTAGTGGTTTCTTTTAAAAATATTACTTATTTTATTTTCATTTTATTTGAAAGGCAGAGAGACAGAGACAGGTACAATCTGGGGAGAGAGTGTCCACCTGCTGGTTTACTCCCCAAATGCCCACAATAGCCCAGGACTGGCCCAGGCTGAAGACAGGAGCCTGAAACTCCATCCAGGTCTCCCACGCAGGTGTCAGGGACCCAGGTCCTTGAGCCATCAACTGCTGCCTCCCAGGGTCCCCCTTAGTAGGAAGCTGGATTGAAAACAGAGGAGCTGGAATTCCAACCAGGCACTCTGATATGGGATGTGGGCATCTCAAGCATTGTCTTAAGCGCTATGCCAGTGCCCACTTTGATGTGGGGTGTGGGCATCTGAAGTAGCAGCTCAGCCCGCTAGTGCCACACTCCTGCCCCCGTGTATGTGTTTAATATGGCTCATGGGCAGGGTCAGAGACAGGTGAGGTCTTTGCGGAGGAAGGATTTGGAAACCACCATCCTCAATCAGCTCTGCTCTGGCTCTTCCTCTTGGTCCCAGTGGTACCATCACCACTGACCAAACTGGGGCTTTCAGACCAGACAGCCCTGTATTTAAAGGACAGCTCCTGCTGTCTCTATGTGACCTGGGTGCGTTAGTTCCCCTCTCTGGGCCTCTGTCTCCTCGTCTGTCAAAGGGGACAAGTAATAGGACTTTTAAGTAGTTATGAGGGTTTAATGAGACAGTACAGACGGAAGCCAGTAGCTCTCTGCCAAGCATTTAGGAATCACTCAATAAATCGTTGCAGTTATCGTTACTGTCATCATCATTGGCACCAACCCATGCGTTTAGATTAAACAAGGTTGGGATTTTTTGTGTGTTTGTTTTTTCTTCCCTTTCTTTTGTTATATCTTGTTCTTCTCTCAAACCCAGTAATTCTGGACTCTTCCATTCTTGTCACCACGCCCACCACCCTCGATCCAGTCACCCAGATCAGTTTCTGTTTCTTTATTAGCAGCTCCAAGCCATCCTTGTGATTTGCCAGGCCTTTATCGCCTCATGCCTGGCCTAGCCCAGTGGCCTTTTGCCTGGCAGGCGCGAGATCTGGTGGGGGCAAGCCCTGCTTGGTCGTTCAGCAGAGGCGTTCTGGAGACTCAGGTCCTGGGTGGGAATCCTGCCTCTGCTGCCTTTAGCTGGTGGCCCTGGACAAGTTGTTCAGCCTCTCCGAGCTTCAGTTTCCTCAACTCAGAAGTGGAGCTGGGTGAGTGCCTTGTAGGATCATGAAGAGTAGATGAAGCCATGTGTGCAAAGCACTTAGTTGATGTAATAATAACTGATACTTAAAGAACATTTCTATGTGCTAGGTACTACTGTAAGTGCTGTACACAGATTCATTTATGTACTCCTCCCCACGACTCTATGAAGTTGAACTCTGATGAAGGCTGCCAGAATCTTGCTTTTCATTCCTAGAACTCTGGTCACAGAGTCAGATTGTTATCCCAGCATACAGAAAGGGAAACTGAGGCACAGAGGAGTTAACTGATTTGTCCAAAGTCTCAAAGCTGGTAAGTTGGTACCAGAGCCAGGATTCAAACCCAGGCAGTCTGGGCAGAGTGGCTTTCCTTCCTCCTCTCTCTTAAAAATTTTCACCTGTTCCACTTGAAAGGAAGAGGGGGAGAGAGACAGGGCCATCTTCTATCTACTGGTTCAACTCCTCATGTGTTTGCAAGGCTGGGTCAGGCCAAAGCCAGGAGCCAGGAACTCAGTCTGGGTCTCCCAGGTGGGTGGCAGGGACCCAGTGACTTGAGCCATCACCTGCTACCTCTCAGGGTGCACATCAGCAGGGAGCTGGGATGGGTAACAGAGCTGGGACTCAAACCGGGCACTCCTGTAGGGGATGCAGTGGTCCCAAGTGGCACCTACCTGCTATGTCAAACGCTAGCCCCTTTCTCCTTTCTTTCCGATCCTTGCCACCTTGTACCTTCCCCTGCCTTGCTCTCCGGCCCAGGTAGATCCGTCTTCTTGTACTGAATCTTTCCTGGCAGGCCCAGCCCAGCCAGCCCGGGGAAGAGCAGGAATCCCTCCCTCCTGGCACACCTCCAGCAGCTGGGGTCTCTGCGCAGGCTTTCAGCACCAGGCTCTGCCAAGGCTAGATTTCACGGAGGTGACTCGGAGGATGCGGCGACTGAGGGGCCTTCCTACCCCTACCCTCCTCCCGCCTCACTTGTATCGGCTTTGTGTGTTGAAGATTGATGTCAGGTTTTGTGGGAGGCTAATAGTGGCGGGAAGGACATTTTGAAGTGACAAAGGTTTGAAAACTACTAGACTGTTCTGTTCATTGTGTTGTATAATACTGTTGTCAGCGTTATAATTTTATGTACATGTGTGCCTTATCTCCACGCCTAGTTTATGAGCTGTTCTGGAGAGTCTGGCCTTCCCTGGCTTGGGGCCCTGTGCACAGTAGGTGCATAGTCAATTTTAATGAGCAGGAGACAGACAGAGACTTGTGTGGCATGGAGAGGGAACTCTAAGGCCCAGAGAGGTGCAGCAGCTGACCAGTGAGCCCAGCGAGTAAGGGACAGGATACCAGCTGGCTCTCCCTGCTCTGGCTCCCACTGCACTCCCTCTCTGGCTGCTGTTGCTCACAGCCACTGGCAGCCTTGTCCACTGGCCCCAGGGCTGACCCACTCTGAAGCTTCCAAGAGGTCTCTGCGTTGTCTTTCCAAAGCTGAGGCTTCCTGTCTTGAGGGAATGCACGCACACACGCACACACACAAACACACACACACACACACACACACACCTGCTGACCAGCCTCTAGTTCCCCCAGAAGCCCTTTCTTCTTCCTGCTGCCCCTTTTCTTGGGTGCAGGTGAACAGGAAGCACGGATGGCCCCTCATCAGGCTGCCATCTGGCCCCTAATCTTTTCTTTCCTAGAACTCTGGACACAGGAACCCACTGCCTGCAAGTCCTGTTTGTTTTCCCCTGTTGGCCAACTCTCTGGGCTCTTTGATCACTTTTACAGCTTTGTAATTATGGGCTGTGATGGGCTGGGGTGTTTGAATGGCACGGTAATTGCATTCTACTGTTCCTACCCCAATTCTTCAAAGAGAAGAGGGTGGGGAAGTAAGAAAGTCTCCGAAGCAGTAAGCCTTTCCCTTCGCCATGCTCTTCCAGGCCCGGCTGGCCCAGGGTCTCGTTCTGGGGTGGGAACCCTGAGGACTTGGGAGTCCCAGTTCCATGGCAACTGGGTCACCTCTCCTAGCCCTGGACCAAGTCCCTGGAGCAGGAGACAGCTAGTACAATCCCCTCCCAGGAACTGCTTGTCTGCTGGCGCTGCTCCTGAGCCCTTGCTTGGAGGACGCAGAAGGTGGGAGGGGCCTGCAGGCAGTCACCAAAGGCGGGGTGGGCTTCCTGGGAGCCAGTGGGTGGGAAGATGGAAGCTGTGACCTCTTGATATCTTCAGCAGTTCCATTCTGAGGCCCATGAATTTCCAGTCAGCCTGGCGAGCCTGGACCCAGGCTGGGCTTGGGTGCCAGTAGAGGGTCTGGCCCATCTCCCAAGGAAAGGGGGTGAAGGAACAGGGAAGCTACCATCCGATCAAAATGGGGCCCCACTTGAGTGTCTCCACCACCCAGCCATGGCTCTCCTGCCTGCAGGCAGTGGGTTCAGAGGGGGCCCCTGGCCCCTGCCGCTGCCTGAGGAGTGGGGAGCAGGGAGTGGGAGCCAGGAGCTGCTCCCAGCCTGCCTGGCAGGAGACCTGCCTTAACAGGCTCTCCCTGGGAGGGCAAGCCGAGATCAAAGCCTGAGAGTCTGAGTAAGTCCCAGCACTGGCTCCTCTTCCTGCCACCACTACTTGCAGAAGGATTAACCCCTTCCCTGCAGGGGCCCCAGCAGTATGAGAGTGGTAGCCTGATGCCATTATAAGATGAACCTCTGCTCCAGGGGGGGAGCAGGAGCATGGCAGTGGTGGGCTAGGAGACCCAGCACCAAGGCCTGGACAAGCTGCTGACTCCCCCTCGTGCCTCCACCCAACCCTTGGCTGCTGTGCTCACCCTCCTGCCTTCCCCTGGTTTGCTCTCTGCTCTGCTTGGTTGGTGAATTCTGCTTTGTGAGCCTACTCCTGGGGCCCGCGCGGGGATCATGCACACGGCTGCAAGGTGGTCTCCTTGTGGGAACAGCCCCACCCTGCTCGAGCCTCTAATGGCACCCAACGGGAGAGGATGGAGGGCGGAGTCCTGGACAGGAGCCCCTCTGACTCCTTGAATGGAGCTAGAAAAAGGTTGGCAGGGAAAGAGGGAGATGGGCTGTGACAGGACTTTATCACAGAGGCCTGAGGGGAGAGTCGAGTCCCAGGATCTTGGCACTTTGCCTGAGCTGGGGGCTACCCTGCAGGCCCCTGTTGTCCGGCTGGGCTACACCCTCTCTGCACCCCTCCCAAGGGTGCTGGTCGCTCCCTACCTTTGTCCTCACCCCGCCTGGTGAAGGCAGACTGAGCGGGAGGGCAGGGGCTGTCTTGTTTGTCCTAGGCCCTAGAGCCAGGCCCACCACCAGGCACCCAGTAGGTCCTGGAGAAGAGTTTGCTCCATTACAGAAGGGCAGACTGAAAGCTGTCCCGTGAAGGCAGTGGTTCCCGGGTGGGCTCACGGGGCAGGGTAGGGCAGTCCCATGGGTCCCTTGCCTATATAAACGTGACTGGGCAGTGTGTGCAGAAAACTGAGAGGGGGCGAGGCTGGGCCATAGATGGCCTGCGTCCTTCTGTGACCCCGGCCAAATCCCTGCCCCGTGTCCCCACAGGCCCGGATGGCAGGTGAGCGAGGAGCCAGTGCTGTCCTCTTTGACATCACCGAGGACCGAGCTGCTGCTGAGCAGGTACCCAGGGACAGTGGGGAGTTGGAGGCAGGGGCTGGATGGAGGAGGATGAAGCTGCTGGGGGGAGGGGAAGTCACAGCAGCCCGTGTGGGCTCCTTGCCCCTGCAGCTGCAGCAGCCGCTGGGGCTGACTTGGCCGGTGGTGTTGATCTGGGGTCACGATGCCGAGAAGCTGATGGAGTTTGTGTACAAGAACCAGAAGGCCCACGTGAGGATTGAGCTGAAGGAGCCCCCGGCCTGGGTAAGCAGAGAAGACCCCCAGACCCCACTCAGCTCTTGCTCTCACCCCCACTTGGTCCTGGGACTACTCTGCCAAAAGTCCTTAAACTCCTGAGCTGAAAGAGACACTAGAAAGCGAAAGCCATGTAGTCCAATGGCACCCATCACCCCTGCGTGAGTGTCTGCCCCTCTCTGGACCTCATTTGCAGAATGAACAGATTGGACCAGATGCATTCTGAAGTCCTTTTCAGCTTTGTGGTTTCATGGCTCGGAGTAGCAGAGTCAGAATGGCCCCTGGCCAGTTTGATCCCTGGTGGGCAGGAAGCCTCCCCCTCTCTGCTCTCCTCCTGAGGGTGCTGGTTGCTCCCTACTCTGTCCTCACCCCACCTGGTGAAGGCAGACTGAGCAGGTGGGCTGGGGCTGTGTCTTGTTTTGTCCTACGCCTAGAGCCAGGCCCATCCCCAGGCACCCAGTAAGCCCTGGGTAAGAGTTTGTTGCATTACAAAAGGGCAGCAGCTCCTCGCTGGTGGACAGATCCCTTTCCCGGCTTGCCTTCACCTGGGTTTTCAGGTCGTGGTTCCCATAGTGGACACCTGGATGACCCTCTCCCACGAGGACCATGGGCAGAGGGGGACCGCATCTCGGGTAGCAGACATGGGAACTCCAGGCTCCTTATGGATCTCCAGGGCTCCTTCCAGAACCATGACCCTTTCCCTCTCTGCTCACTTCCCCAGCCAGACTACGATGTGTGGATCCTCCTGACGGTGGTGGGCACCATCTTTGTGGTCATCCTGGCCTCAGTGCTGCGGATCCGGTGCCGCCCCCGCCACAGCAGGCCGGTGAGCAGTGCGGGCTCCCTGGAGAGGCTGGTGTGCGGACTGGTGTGGGAGGGTGGGGAGTGGGCAGGAGAATGTGTGGAAGGCAGATGCCCTTATGCCCATGAGATGGGTCACGTGTACACACCCCAGCATCTGTCTTTGTTGAGCTCCAGCAGCCTCCCTCCATTTGTTCTTTTGTTCATGCATTCATTCATTCATCAAACCAAGCTCCTGTTAGGTGTCAGGCACTGCTGAGGATAGTGCATGAACAAAATGACAAAGAACCAGATAACAAATCAAATACTAAGTAAAAATATGTGACAGTCTAGGTGGGGGTTTATGCTGTGGAGAAAAATAAAATAGCAAAGCGGAGAGAGAATGCAGTGGGCCCAGGGCTAGTTTTTGAAAGCAAGTCCAGGGAAGGCCACGCTGAGATGATGTGATAAAGGCTGTAAGCAGGCGAGGGCGTGATCTGTGCAGGGATCCGGAGGAAAGTGACCGAAAAAGAGAGAAGAGCCAGTGCCAAGGCCTTGAGGCAGAAGTGAGCCTGGCGGGTCGGAGCAACAGTACGAAGGCTGTGTGGTGGAAACATAGCAGGCGAGACGGTACTGCAGCAGGCGAAGTCAGGGAGTGCATGGAGCCCGGCTGTATTGGGTTGTTCAGGCCATTGTCAGAACTTTGGTCTTCCTCTGGGTGAAGTGGGAACCATCGGAGGGCTTTAAGCAGAAGAGGGGCCATGATCTGACTTGAGTTTTAACATGATCCCTCCTGCCGCCATGTGGAGGAGAGACCACAGGGAGGCAAGACTAGAAATGGAATCCACATGGCAGCAGTGGGGGCTAGGATTAGGGAGACAGAGGGAAGAGGATGAGGAATAGTTCGATTCTGGGTATATTTGGAAGGTGAAGCCTAGGCTTACTAATGGCGCGATTACTAACGGGGAATCAGAGAGAGAGGAATCAAGGTTTCTGGCCTGAGCAACTAGAATGCAATTGCCGGCCAGTGCCGCGGCTCACTAGGCTAATCCTCCACCTGCGGTGCCGGCACACCGAGTTCTAGTCCCGGTCGGGGTGCCAGATTCTGTCCCGGTTGCTCCTCTTCCAGGCCAGCTCTCTGCTGTGGCCCAGGAGGGCAGTGGAGGATGGCTCAAGTGCTTGGGCCCTAAACCCGCTTGGGAGACCAGGAGAAGCACCTGGCACCTGCCTTCGGATCAGTGCGATGTGCTGGCCGCAGCTGCCATTGGAGGGTGAACCAACGGCAAAGGAAGACCTTTCTCTCTGTCTCTGTCTCTCACTGTCCACTCTGCCTGTCAAAAAAAAAAAAAGAATGCAATTGCCATTTCCTGAGATGGAGAAGGCTGGGGGGTGGGCACAGGTAGGTGGTTGGGGTGGTCAGTGGGATTAGGAGTTGAAGTTGGGCCGGGTAAGGTTGGAAGTGCCTGCAGAGGTGTCAGGCAGCAGGTTTCTCTCCTTGGTCATCTGGGAGGAAATGGTCAGTGACAGGAGCAAGGGCTGGCCAGAGCCACGCTTGAGCTTTGAAAGGACAGCTTCCTGGGTTGACTGGCCACGTGATCTAGTTGGACGACTGGGACCTGAGACCAAGCTGGGACCCGTGGTGGGGGAAGATAACCCCTTGCCCCATTCCAAGCCCTACTCCTCTTCCCCAGGATCCCCTTCAACAGCGAACAGCCTGGGCCATCAGCCAGCTGGCCACCAGGAGGTACCGGGCCAGCTGCAAGAGGGCCCGGGCCGAGTGGCCAGACGCCAGTAGCAGCTGCAGCTCAGCCCCGGTGTGTGCCATCTGCCTGGAGGAGTTCTCTGAGGGACAGGTATGGCAGGCATGTGGTTCACGGTGCAGAGCAGGCTGAGAAGGGAGACGACCCACTGCCATGGGGGTGGACAGGCCTGGGGCTGGCAGAGGCGCCCTGGCTGTTATCTGTGTCCAGTGTGTCCTGTGTGGAGCAGAGGTAGGGGATTGCCCTGAGGTTTGGTTACTTTCTCTGGCTTTCTTGAGAGACAGCCCTGCTGTTTGTTGGGAGGGGACCAGTGCCAGAACGTGTTTAGATGCATTATCTCCTGTTAGCCCCAGGGCTCTGAAGGGTGGGGGTAGATTCCAGTTTTTATCCTCACCTTACAGCAGAAAACTGTTAAGCAACATGCCCAGGGTCATAACATCACTAAAGCTCACACGGTTCTATCCTGTGGTGAGGTCTTTTGCAAGGGGATGATAGCACGAAGGAGAGCCAGAGGGAGTGGAGTGGGGGAGGGGGAGGGTGGAGTCCTGGTTTCCGGCCACTCCTGTGGCTACTGAAACATTTGGTTTGGACCCCCGTGTTTTCTCCAGGAGCTACGAGTCATTTCCTGCCTCCATGAATTCCACCGTACGTGCGTGGACCCCTGGCTGCATCAGCACCGGACTTGCCCCCTCTGCATGTTCAACATCGTAGGTAGGAGGTGGACCAGGTACTCCCCCACGTGCCTGCGGATGGGTCTAGAATGTGGCTTCCCCCTGGGAGAGGGTTCCTGTCCCGAAGCTGGGAGAAAGCAGATGGCCACAGTCGCTCCCGCTGGGCGCTGCTCAAGGAGGCCTGGTCTGAGGGGAAGGGGCAGTCGCACTGTAGCCATCTTCATAATTTTAAAAGTTATTTGTATTTTATGACTTTGTTGATTCTAAACCTGGGGGATTTGTATATTTATTATTTGAATTTTCTGGTAATAAAATATCCTATTCTAACAAAAATCAGTATATTCTGACGATTTTCTAAAAGATGAAAGTGGAATGAGTATCTCGAGGAAAGAAAACCTTTCTCTAGTTCACCCAAAGAGGCAAAGTGGGCAGAGAGCCGGCCTGGGGGGAGCGAGAAGTCACAGGGCACAGGCAGGTGCGGGATGGCTCGTGGCAGAGTCTAATAGCTTGATGACAGCCACGCCTTCCTGAATGTGTTCTCCATAGGGTTTTGGAGTCAAACACCTGTGCTCTTGGTTCTTTTTTCCAGAGGGAGATTCATTTTCCCAGTCCCTGGGACCCTCTCGATCTTACCAGGAACCGGGCCGGAGACTCCACCTCATTCGCCAGCATCCCGGCCATGCCCACTACCACCTCCCTGCTGCCTACCTGTTGGGCCCTTCCCGGAGTGCAGGGGCTCGGCCCCCACGACCTCGTCCCTGTCTTCCATCGCAGGAGCCAGGCACGGGCCCTCGGCACCAACATCCCCGGGCTCCAGGCGAACAGCAGTGCCCGACAGGGGCCCAGCACCCCTACACACAGGGCTGGGGGCCGAGCCGCCTCCGATGTAGCTCACAGCACCCCACTGCTGGCCCAGGGCCCCTGCGCCGGGCCAGGCCTCATGACAGCAGTGGGTCTGGAGAAAGCAACTGCACCGAATGTAGTGGCTACCTGGCAGATGGGCCGGCCAGTGACTCCAGCTCGGGGCCCTGTCACGGCTCATCCAGTGACTCAGTGGTCAACTGCACGGACGTCAGCCTGCAGGGCATCCACGGGAGCAGCTCCACCTTCCGCAGCTCCCTGAGCAGTGACTTTGACCCCCTGGTGTACTGCAGCCCTGAAGCGCATCCCCATGGGGAGGAGGTGCAGCCCGGCGTGACCTCCCGGCCCCGTTCCTTGGACTCGGTGGTGCCCACAGGGGAGACCCAGGTCTCCAGCCACGTCCACTACCACCGCCACCGGCACCACCACTACAAAAAGCGGTTCCAGTGGCATGGCAGGAAGCTTGGGCCAGAAACTGGGGCACCCCAGTCCAGGCCTGCAGTCCCTCGGACACAGCCCCAGCCAGAGCCGCCGTCTCCCGATCCGCAAGTCACCAGGTCCAACCCAGCAGCCCCTTCAGGACAGCTCCCCAACTCACAGCGGTCCAAGGCCCTCCTGGAGCCAGCCCCCGGCCCTGTAGAAGCCTCCAGCCACAGCCCCAGCCTCAGCAGTCTTTATGACTTGCAGAAATCCAGCCTCCCTGGCCGGCACCCACAGCGGAGACGGCGGGGCTGCCCCTCGGAGCCTCCACCAGCCTCTCGGGCCCAGGACTTGACTGTGCACCCAGCTTGCCAGATGTTCCCCCCTTTCAACCCCAGCCTGGCATACCCTTGGCCCCCAGAGGCCCACCCACTGATCTTCAGACCTCCAGCCCTGGACCGGAGGCTGCTACCGGAAGCCCCAGGCCCCTGTTACTCAAGTTCACAGCCAGTGTGGTTGTGTCTGACTCCACGCCGGCTCCTAGGACCGCACCCACCTGGGGAGGGGCCTTCTGAGTGGAGTTCTGACACCCCAGGGGGCAGGCCATGCCCTTACCCACACTGCCAGGTGCTGCCAGCCCAGCCTGGTGAGTTTCCAGGGGAAGTGGGTGTGGTGGGGAGACGAGAGGAGAGCTGGATGTCGCGAGATGGGAAGCCAGCCAGCAAGGGGTTGATGGAAGCTAAGAACAGCTGGCACAGCAGAGGCCATGGGCTGGAGTCCTGGGGCCTTGCTCTTTCAGTTGCCAGCCCACAGGGAGGCCCCGAGGGAGGCACTGGCATGGCTGAAGCATCAGCAAGGGGTGCTTAGAGGTTTGGGGCAGTAGCTCGAACATCAGTGTTTTGGAGCGCTGCCAGTGGTCATAGCTCAATATTAGCTCCAAATACAAAGAAGGCCAAGAAGTGTTCCCTGGGGAGAGCATGATCTGACAGGAGAAATAATTACAGGTAACCATAATACCAGGCCAAGTGAGATGATCTATGTGCGCGATGAACAAGAATAGAAATCAGAGGCCGTTCCCCGCAGTCCCATGGGCCCCTAGATCTTCTCCTCTCACCCTGTGGGGAAAGAACAACTGGAGCTTCCCTTCCCAGCACCCTCACAGACAAGGCCAACCACCCCTCTGTGGGGACTCAGCACATCCCTGCTACTGGTGACAATGTCAATTCTCAGCTTTAACTTGGTAGCTGTTGGCCCCAGACAAGGGCACTTCAAAAAGTTTGTGGAAAAGCAGAATTAAGAGATGTTTATTTGGGTGGCAAAACACTTGAAATCCACGTGTAGCTTTTTCACACCATGCATTTAGCAGGAACGTTTTGAAGACCCCACATCCTCCCCTGCTTCCAAAGCCCCCCTCCCCACTCTCCCCCTTCTCCTCCCACAAGGGGGTGGCCCACAGCTCTTTGAATGCAGCCATTGCTAGGCAACCCCCTTCCACCTAGGGAGGGTACCCAGAGAGCCTGAAGCATAGGCCTTCATGTCTAGGAATCCTACAGGCAGGACCTGAGAACCGCTGTCAATCATTCACTCAGTCATTCATTTCCTCTGTCCACCCTGTGTGCTTACCCTGTGCTAGATCCCACACCACAGCCAGACTCTGAGGACAGGGAACCTGCCCGCCAGGAAACCCCCAAGTCCGTGGGGAGACAGGCATGCCAACAGTCGCATTTAGCAGACAACTGCCCCACAGAGCGTGTGATGCAAGCTTGGGCTGTGTGTGTAGACCCTGTTGTGTGTGTGCTTTCAGTGTCGCCAGCACCAGATCTCCGTGACCTCCTTTGATTTTTCAAACTGAGACTAGTTTCAGTGGGTCCCTTTGATCAGTCCTCACACCTACTCAGTGCCAGGTGCTGTTCCTGTGTCTCTGCTGGCTCTGTCATTTTCTCCTTAAGTCCGGTACTGATGGCCGCTGCCGGTGTCCTAGCCACAGCCTGAAGATTCCTGCAGGAGACTCCTGGCTCCCCGGGCGCTATGTCAAGCTGCGACCTGCTCATTGAGGGTTGTGTCCCCAGCCCCACCCACGTGCCCCCCTGGTGCTTCCAGGGCCATCTGCCTTATGACAAGCTGTCCATAAATCTCCAGACGTTCTGTGTCATCCACAACAAGCAAAAATCCAACCTGGGGTGGCCTTCAAGGCTCCGGCAGCAGCCAGCCTCCAGCCTCCTTCCCCACCTCATTTTCTTTTTCTTTTTTTTCTTTTTTTCTTTTTTTTTTTTTTTTTTTTTGACAGGCAGAGCGGACAGTGAGAGAGAGAGACAGAGAGAAAGGTCTTTTTGCCGTTGGTTCACCCTCCAATGGCTGCCGCTGCCGGCGCGCTGCAGCCAGCGCACCGCGCTGATCTGAAGGCAGGAGCCAGGTGCTTCTCCTGGTCTCCCATGGGGTGCAGGGCCCAAGGACTTGGGCCATCCTCCACTGCACTCCCGGGCCACAGCAGAGAGCTGGCCTGGAAGAGGGGCAACCGGGACAGAATCTGGCACCCCGACCAGGACTAGAACCCAGTGTGCCGGCGCCGCTAGGTGGAGGATTAGCCTAGTGAGCCGCAGCGCCAGCTCCACCTCATTTTCTACTCTTTCCTTTCCCTTGCCCCACCTCATGCCGTAGCCAGACCGGGTAAACAATTCCTGTAGCTGGAACATCTGCAGCTTTCCCTGATCCCGCAGACCGACTCTGCAAGGCAGTTCACACATCCCCACTCCAGGAAGCCTTTCTGACTGCGGCACTTGGATGTGGCCCTCCCCTTCCTCTCTGTTCTCCTTGTGCCCCCGGTCCTGTCCCACGGCCACAATAACCATCTGCACGCCAGCCTTCTCTCCGGAAAAGCTGTCAGGTCCCTGCTTAGTCTTTCTGGTCTTCTATTTGGCTCCTGGTTGCAGGCCAGATTCACATTGAAAGCTTAATGAGTGCCGATCCCGTGAGTGAATGAAGAGTAAATACCAGGAACACACTGGGTGGTATGTTTCTTTTTCCCTCTTAGTTGTTTTCTCTCCCCGTGCCCCAACCAGGCCCCTCTCAGCTTTGAATCTAATCACTTGTCCAGACACGTGGCTTGCTCCGCCCTCCCCCCCCCCCCCCGTCCCCTCCCAGCACGCTGTCTTGCAGGTGGGAGACGAAGGAACTTAGCCTGACCCTCAATGACCTCTCTCTTCCTCAAACACAGGCGCAGAGGAGGAGCTGGAGGAGCTGTGTGAACAGGCTGTGTGAGACGAGCAAGCCTAGCTCCACCCAAGAGTGTGCTCTGCATGACTCGGGGGGCCCTACCTGGCTGGATCCTGTTCCTGAGAGAAGAACGGACCTCAGCAAACACCCCTCTTGGCCATAGTTCCTGGAGCCACTGGAAGAAGAATGGCAATGGTGGATGGCAGGAGGCGCTGTTTCCTGCTCCCAGCTCCACACCTTGTTTGCAGAACACATCTCCAGTGCAGCAAGTCTGTGTCCCGCCAGGCAACCAGCTGCTGCCTGTGTGCACGTGGGGGCTGGATCCCTTGAAGGCCCCTTTTCAGAGGGCCAGAGCTAGTTATGGGTAGCCAGGCATTCCGTTACAAAGGTGCTGCTCCATTCCCCAGCCCTCCCGACTCTCCCTTGCCCCAGGCCTCACGTTCACAGCGGCAGGCGGGTTCAGCTGAGTGCTTGACCCCGTCCCATCTCCTCCCTGGGGTGAGCAGCATTGGTGCAGCAGCATTGGTGCTGCCCAGTGAAGCTGCAGAATCAGCTCCATCACTCTCCTCCTCTGCAAAAGGACCCGGAGTAGCGAGGGGCTCTGCAGCTTCTCCAGGCACTGCCTTCCTTCCAGGCGTCTTGTCCTTCGGTTGTCAGACGCACAGTGTGAAGTCAGAGAGGAGGCTCTGGGAAGCCAGGCTGTAGAGTTCTGTCCCTGGAGTGGGCCAAGCACGTTGAAGAACCCACGATGGAACCTGCCGTCTCCAGACGCCTTTGTCAGTCCAGCAGCCCCAGTTCCTCTGGGGACTGGGGTGGGGGGGGGCATCGTGGGGAGGGAGTAACTCCTCCTGAAAGGGCTCCTGTCTGCACGTCTCACGTCTCTCAGCAGATGGACAGGAGGGAATTTCTCCCAGACTTCCTCCGAGAAGAGGGAGGATGGACTGAAGGTAGAGGCGGGAGGATTACAGCTGAGCAGGGACAGCAAAGAATTCTCTGGGACAAGTTTTGTCTTGGAGCAAGGATGAGGATCAGGGGAGAACAAAGGAAAAGCAAAGTGTAACTCTTGGGTTTGGAGGGCCCAGAGGCCTGCCTCCCCAGTAGAAGCCATACACGAGCCAGGGACCCACAGAAAGGGTGCACACGAGTGGGCATGGAGCAAGCAAGTCTGGCCTGGGCAGCCCGTGCCGAGTGGGCAAGGGCCAAGGGGCCTCCTTAGGGCGACATTCAGCCCCAGGGCATCCTGTTGCGGGCCCCTCAGGCATTATCCCATTTGGAATGTGAATGTGGGGGGCAAAGTGGGCACAGGACCCCTTTCTTCCCTCACAGTGAGTGGGAAGACAGCAGCTAAGCACCCACATGGGTATTTATATCTGAACCAGACAGAAAGATGCTTGAATCAGGCAACTATGTTGAGAAATGTATTTATTTGCTAATATATTTATCCATAAATGCAATCTGGTCTTGTGGTTTTGTTTTGTCGTTACTGTCACGCAGGGTAACTGCTTCATTTCTGTCTACACCGTAAAAAATTCCATCAGAGGCTACCCTCATTTAGGAGAGTTTAGGGTAGAATGGGGGGCATGGCAACAAGAACTGGTTTGTAAAGCCCCTAAAAGCATAGCATAAAGGTGAGAGAAAGCAGAAAGCATGCCTGGATTGTCATCTTGGCTCAGTTAATTTGTATTCCAGTGACGTTGTGACCTTTAGCAAATAACGTTCTGCCTCACTTCCACGGGCCTGCTACACAGAGTTGTTGCTGGGCTGACATGAAGGAGCAAGTGAAACATGTCCCCAAGTGGAAAGTTACTATTATTGAGAGAGAATAAATCTAAACTCCAGTCTCAGAGTCCATCTGAGCACAGCGTGGGAGCAGCAACCAAAACTGGGCCTGCCTTGTCCATTAGGAGGCCAAGCTAGGCCAGGACAGCAGCACCTGAAGCCATTTATCTGCCCAAGGGCCAGTCCCGATACACACAGCCCGACAGCGGTTCCCAGGGCCAGGACCACCCTCGCCTCTTCCTCCCGCTCCATCTCCTCTTCTGCTCCGAGAAAGCTTTGGTAGGGGTGGTGGCCGTCTGGAGCCCAGTGTCGAACCTGCGTGCAAAGCATTTGTTTTCCTATAGTTTAGTGGAATGAGAAGAGAAAGGCGCCAGGTCTCCCTACACGTGTTCCTTACTAGCTGCACAACGTATAAACGACCAGCTGGAATGATCAAGCGTACCCCTGGTCTTTAAGAAGAAAAGTGCGTTTTTCGCGCGTGGGCCCGCAGGCCAGCGTTCCTGGGGACGCGAGAGGAACCCCTGGGGCGCCGTGACAGTTGGGGGCCGGGGGCATCTTGCACTTGTTTTCGGTCTCTGCAGAGACAACCCAGAGGGAGACATTGGGCTCGCTGCCCAAGCGCTCCTTACAGCGCAGGGCAAAAACGGACCTCGGCTATCCCCGCGGGACGCTTGGTGCCGGCGGCCCAGTTCAAACGGCCCGCATCACGGCATTCAAGCTCGGGCCCGGTTTGGCGCGCGCAGGCGCCAGCCGCGCCGCCCCGCCCCCAACGGGGACGCGCCGATCGGCCCAACCGCCGCGTCCGTCTCGCCCTCGCGCCGGCCCAGGTGACTGCAGGCAGCCCCGCCTCCTCAGCCCCGCGGGAGAAACCATCTTCTCAGGCGGGGGGAGGGGCGGGGCCGGCGCCCTCCCACACAGGAACAGGAAGTGCGAGGCGCCGGAAGTCGCGGGCATTCTGGGTAGTCAACTGTTTACTTCCGGCGGCCGCGGAGGCTGTGGCTGCATCCCCGGCTAACGTTGTGCTTCTCGTCGGAGAGGATGGCTCTGGAGACCGTACCGAAGGACCTGCGGCATCTACGGGCTTGTTTGCTGTGTTCGCTGGTCAAGGTGTCCGTCGGGGGCCTAGCTGTAGGGGTGATGGAAGAACCACCGTGAGGGAAAGAAGTTGGAACGAGGCTGGGGGCACAGTGAAGAGAAACTTAAGAGCCAGGGTTCTGAGACGTGGAGAGTGGTGTGGGAAGTCGAAGAAGCCATTGTTCTGGTCGTTGGTTCTCGGTCTTGGCACAGGCCTGGCGCTTTAGCTGACGTTTGGTCAGTCGAGGGTGGGAATGCCTGACCCTGAGGACTCTAAAGAAGGGAAGAGACAGAACCGAACTGGGGGAGAGGAGAGGAGGGAGTCTGAAGGTAGAGCTTGGTTGTGAAGCTTTGGGACCTGCTGAGACAGCCAACATGGGAACCAAGAGACCAGGGCGAAGTATTGAGAAAGCTACCCCCGCCATTCATCATTCATCTCATCACTCCTTTTCTTCTTTTTCCCCGTCTCAGACCATAGACCAGTTTGAGTATGACGGCTGTGACAATTGTGATGCATACCTACAGATGAAGGGTAACCGAGAGATGGTATATGACTGCACCAGCTCTTCCTTTGATGGGTAAGCCCCCTCGGATGTTCACCCCACCCAAGGACGTAGATGTGGAGCAGGCTTTCAGAACCTTAATCCTGGTTGGCTCAGAAGTTGCCTTTTTCTTTCTTTCTTTTTTTTTTTTTTTAAGATTTATTTATTTGAGGCCGGCGCCGCGGCTCACTTGGCTAATCCTCCGCCTGCGGCGCCGGCACACCGGATTCTAGTCCTGGTCGGGGCGCCGGATTCTGTCCCGGTTGCCCCTCTTCCAGGCCAGCTCTCTGCTGTGGCCAGGGAGTGCAGTGGAGGATGGCCCAGGTGCTTGGGCCCTGCACCCCATGGGAGACCAGGAGAAGCACCTGGCTCCTGGCTTCGGATCAGTGCAGCGCACCAGCTGCAACACGCCGGCCGTAGCGGCCACTTGGGGGGTGAACCAATGGAAAAAGGAAGATCTTTCTCTGTCTCTCTCTCTCCCACTGTCTAACTCTGCCTGTCAAAAAAAAAAAAAAAAAAAAAAAAATTAAAAAACAGAGTGGCAGAAAAGAGAAGTCTTTCATCACCTGATTCACTCCCCAAATGGCTGCAATTGCCAGAGCTGGGCCAATCCAAACCCAGGAGCTAGGAGCTTCTTCCGGGTCTCCCATGGGGGTGCAGAGGCCCCAGCACTTGGGCCATCTTCTACTGCTTTCTTAGGCCATAGCAGAGAGCTGGATCAGAAGTGGAGCAGTCAGGACTTGAACTGGCGCCCACATGGATGCCGGCACCAGCCCTTCAGCAGTTACTTTGAGACATTCTAGTTCTGTGTATCCTGTGCAGTGGCCATTAGCCATATGTAACTATTGAGCACTTGACATTTAGCTAGTTCAAATTAGAATCTGAGTTTTCAAAAACTTTATTTATTTGAAAGGCAGGACAAGAAAAGAGAGGAACATACAGCATAGAGCACTTCTGTCTTACTGGTTCACTCCCTAAAGACCTGCAACAGTCAGGTTTCAGACTGAAGCCAAGAGTCAAGAACTCTGTCCTGGTCTCCCATGGTGGCAGGGACCCAAGTACTTGGGCCATGCTCTGCTGCCTTCCCAGGTGCATTAGCAAGGAGCTGGATCAGAAGTGGAGCAAGCAGGACTCGAACTGGTACTGGGATATAGGATGCTGACATCTGATGTCATAAGTAGCAGCTTAACCCACTGTGTGTTCCACAACCCTGGAACCAATTAAATGCTTTAACTGTGAAATATATGCCAATTTTAAAGATTTAGCATGAGAGAAAAAGCTTAAGGTATCTTTCACATTTTAAATTAATTATGTGTTGAAATGATAATTTTTTAAATTTATTGGGTTAAATGAAATGCTGAAAAATTCATCTTTAAAATTTTTTATTATATTTGAAAGACAGAGAGAGACAGTTCTCCCATCCACTGATTCACTTCCCAGATGCTTGCAACAGCCAGGGCTGGGCCAAGCCAAAGCCAAGAGCCAGGAACTCAATCCCGGTCTCCCAAGTAGGTGGCTGGGATCCAAGTATTGAGCCATCATCTGTTGCCTCCCAGAGTACAATTAACAAGGAAGGTGGCATTGGAAGTGGAGTCAGGACTTGAACCCAGGCACTTGGATATGGATGCACTGTCTTAACTGCCCACCTTGAGTCTGATGTTTTTGTTTTTAACTCTTAAAGGTAACTACTAGAAAACTTAAAGTAAAGTGTACTATTTCTGTTTCCATGGAACACTGCTTCACTAGACTGCCAGCTTGGTGATGGTGGGTACTATGTTTATCTTCAGCACCACTCCTGGCATAGGGCCAGGAAGGTGTTAGCTGCTGAGTAAATGTTAGGTACATGAAGACCCTTTTTGAAAGTGAATGAAAGGGAATATACAAAAATTGCAGATTATGGCCCAGAGCTGATGCTTTTAGGGATCTCTGGAAGGCCCTATAAGAAAAAACGTTCCTTTGTCAAAATTGTCCAGTAGGAGAAGCGAGAAACAAGAAATTAAGTGAACAGGAGCCAGAGGATGGTGTTGTGAACAAATGAATGAGGAGGCTCCCATCTGTGCGTAAAGTGCCCTGTTAACTGCAATGAGAGAGGCTAGAGTTACACTCTCAGGTACTTGCTAGGAAGAGTGATGGGGAGGTGAAGTGTTTGCTTTTTTTTTTTTTTTTTGACAGGCAGAGTGGACAGTGAGAGAGAGAGAGAGACAGAGAGAGAAAGATCTTCCTTTGCCATTGGTTCACCCTCCAATGGCTGCCGCGGCTGGCGCGCTGCAGCCGGCGTACCGCGCTGATCCGATGGCAGGAGCCAGGTACTTCTCCTGGTCTCCCATGGGGTGCAGGGCCCAAGCACTTGGGCCATCCTCCACTGCACTCCCTGGCCACAGCAGAGAGCTGGCCTAGAAGAGGGGCAACCGGGACAGAATCCGGCGCCCCGACCGGGACTAGAACCCGGTGTGCCGGCGCCGCAAGGCAGAGGATTAGCCTAGTGAGCCACGGTGCCGGCAGTTTTTGCTTTTGAGAGAGAGAGAGAGAGAGAGAAGTGTTTATATAACAAAAAGTTTATCACTTTAGTCATTTTTGAGTGTGTAGTTCAATGGCATTAGTGTATTTGTATTGTTGCACAATCATCACCATCCATCTCTAGTAGAAGTTTTTAATCTGCATCCATCAAACACTAACTCACCGTTGCTATCTCCCCCAGTGCCTGGCAACCACTGTTCTTTATATCTTTCACAGACTTAACTACTCTAGGGACTTTATGTATCTGGAATTATACAATATTTGCTTTTTTGTGATTGGTTTATTCCAGTTAACGTAATGTCTATAGAATTTATCAATGTTGTAGCATGTGTCAAAATTTTCTTACTTTTTTAAGCTGAATAATGTTTTGTTACATGCATTTATAGTCTATTTTGTTTATCTGTTCATCCATTGATGGTCACTTCAGTTGTTCCCACCCTTTGACTATTGTAAATAGCACTTCTGTGAATATGAGTGTACCAGCAGCCTGCTTTTAGCTCTTTTGGGTATAGATCCAGAAGTGGAATTACTAGATCATATGTTAATTTAATGCTTCAATTTTTTGAGGAACCACCATACTATTTTCCTTTGTGGCTACACCGTTTTTTGTTCACACCAACAATTTATCCCCATCCCTGCTGACACTGTTTTCTAAAAAGTTTTATAATAAAGTTAGTTCCACATTTATTTTATGATTTATTTATTTGAAAGGCAGAGTGACAGAGAGGAGAGGCGAGAACAGAGAGAGAAAGATCTTCCCATCCACTGGTCCACTCCCCAAATGACTACTTGCTAGGACAGGGCCAGCCTGACGCCAGGAGCCAGAAACTTCATCCTGGTCACCCATGTAGGTGGCAGGGGCCCAAGCGCTTGGGTCGTCTTCCACTGCTTTCTCCTGCACATCAACAGAAGCTGGACCAGAAGTGAAGCAGCCAGGACTGAAGTGGCGCTGTGACATGAGATACCGGCACTACAAACAGCGCTTAAGTTTCTCTGTTGTGGACATTTGGGAAGTGAACCAGTGGATGGAAGATAGCTGTCTTGCCTCTCCTTTCTGGCACTCTGCCTTTCAGACCTGATTTGGTAGGCAGTCATTAAGCATTTGATTGCGTGCATGAATAACAGAAAGGACCGCTGTAGCTCTTGAGAGCACCAGATACTTGTCTCTCTTGCTCACAGAGCAGGCCTCTAGCCTTGGGATCGCCTTCCTGTTACCAGTGTTCCAGAGGCAGAGCGTCAGGAAGGGACTGTTAGGATAGTAGGGAGAGCTAATGCTTAATTTTTTAAAAATAAGATTTATTTATTTGAAAGAGTTACAGAGAGAAGGAAAGAGAGATCTTCTGTGTTGGTTCAACTCCCCTGATGACCATAATGGCCAGGACTGGGCCGAGCTGAAGCCGGTGGCCATGAGCTTCTTCCAGGTCTCCCATGCAGGTGGCAGGGGAACAAGCACTTGTGCCATCTTCCACTGCTTTCCCAGGCCATTAGCAGGGATCTGGATCAGCAGTAGAGCAGCTGAGACTTGAACCTTTGCCCATATCGGGTGCCGGCATTGCAGGCTATGACTTTACCCACTACACCACAATGCAGCCCTAAGCTAATGTTAACACCTGTTCTGTGCTGGTCTTTGTACTAGGTGTTTTCAGCCCATTTTTCTGACCTTTACTAATGAAATTTTGAGAGAGATTTCCATATATATTTCAGGCTGCAGAACTTATTAGAAGAGAGCCTGGCTGGGGCCAGTGCTGTGGCATAGTGGGTTAAGCCACCACCTGCAGCGCGGGTGTCTCATATCGGGGCTGGTTTGAGTCCTGCTACTGCACTTCTGATCCAGCTCCCTGCTAATGTGCCTAGGAAAGCAGCAGAGGATGGCCCAAGTACTTGGGTCCCTGCACCCATGTGAGAGGCCCAGATTAAACTCCCAGTTGCTAGCTTTGCCCTGGCCGTGGGGGCCGTTTGAGGAGTGAACCAGTGGAAGAATGGCTCTCTTTGCCTCTTCCTCTCTCTCTCTCTCTCTCTGTAACTCTGCTTTTGAAAGAAGTGAATAAATCATTAAAGAGAGAGAGCTTAGTTCAGTCTTGCATCATTTCTGCTGGGAGGATCAGCAGTTGTGTGTGCATGAGACCCCATCACCCTTTGATTGTGTCGGTTGTAGTCGCTTGTACTGCCTGACTGCTGCTGAAGCTGCTCTGTTTCCCAGGGACTCCCCTGTGACTGGCGGCCCGAGGACAGAAGGGCGGAGGACCTTTGATCCTAGCTTTGTGTCAGCCCCTTCCCAGCGGCAGAGCTGTTTTCCCTGCTTTCCAGTCATGACTCACTACGTGGCTGTTCCTTAGGTCTCCTCTTCCAGAACTCCTGTGCTGGCCAAGCAGCTCCTTGGTCTCCCTGCTTTCTGGCAGGGGATGCTCCAGCTGACTGTTTCTTTTCCCTCCCTAGAATCATTGCCATGATGAGTCCAGAAGACAGCTGGGTTTCCAAGTGGCAGCGAGTCAGTAAGTGTCTCCCTTTCTCCTGTCCTGGCCTATCTGTGGTGTGTTACTGTGCCTCAGGTCTGGTGGGGCTGTCCTAAATCACCAGGAGGTACGACCTTGGTGGGGAGAGATGGGATTGTTAGAAAGACCAGGAAGCCGTGTCCTGTGCCTCACAGCCACTTGGAGCCAGAAGTGTTGGCTCTCTTGGAGTTGTAGCATGTCTTTAAGTGTTAGCCTAAGCCTCCAGTTGCTCTTTAGTTTGAACTCACTCCCAGTGCAATGTCCTTTCTTTTCTCTCAGGTAACTTTAAGCCAGGTGTGTATGCGGTGTCAGTCACTGGTCGCCTGCCTCAAGGTAATAATCGTGATAACAGTCACTGCTCATTTACTGTACCAAGCTCTACTA
This sequence comes from Oryctolagus cuniculus, assembly GCF_051225735.1. Lineage (NCBI taxonomy): Eukaryota > Metazoa > Chordata > Mammalia > Lagomorpha > Leporidae > Oryctolagus > Oryctolagus cuniculus. Next base: position 33,698,678 of record NC_142883.1, on the reverse strand, counting down.
AAGTCCTTTACATGAATTAATACCAATCCTTGAGCTTTGAGGTTCTGCATTTTTAATGAGGAGATGGAAGCACAGGTTAAATAACTTGCCTGAGGTCACCCAGCTAGGAAGTGAGGAGCCAGAACCCATTGCTTTAAATTACTACCTGTGTTCGCCTTCCTCCTCTCGTTCTTGGCACTTGCCTGGGTCTGCATTGGGAACAAGCCCACCAGACATGGCTGGATGAGCAGTCTGGGAGTTCCAGTTTGCGTGTAGCCCCTCGAGGTGGCAGGTGAGGGGCTTTTCCTAGCCTTCTGAATCTTCCCTCACAGAGGTGTTTCTTTTCCTGCCACAGGAATCGTGCGGGAGCTGAAAAGTCGAGGAGTGGCCTACAAATCCAGAGACACGGCTATAAAGACTTAGCAAGATGCAGGGCAGCGGCACCTTTGCTCGCCACCTCTTGTCTCTGCTTATTTTCTGTTGTGGAAGTAAACAGGCAGAACTTCAAATATTCCCACTCTCTGACTCAGACTCAGCAGACTCTTGAGAGCAGCACATCATGTCCCCGGGCCTTTTCACTGTCTTTGGACTGCTGCTGAGGGTGGGAGGGGTTTGGATTGGTGGATCAACAGAGACTGAATGGAGGAAAGAGTAGGATGCTGATTTTCCTACCCAAGGCCAGGACTCTGGGTCAAATGCCAATAAACACAAACCCCTGCATATTTTTTAAGACTTATTTATTTGTTTGGAAAGCAGAGGCAAAGCAAGAGAGTTGTCCATCTGCTGGTTCATTCCCCAGATGGCCACAACGGCTGGAACTGTGCTGATCCAAAGCCAGGAGCCAGGAGCTTCTTCTGGGTCTCCCACATGGGTGCAGGGGCCCAAGGACTTGGGCCATCTTCTACTGCTTTCCCAGGCCACAGCAGAGAGCTGGATTGGAAGTGGAGCAGCCGGGACGGCATCCGGTGCCAATATGGGAAGCCGGCACTGCAGGCAGTGGCTTTACCTGCTACACCTCAGTGCCGGTCTCACCCTAGACATTTTTTAAGGCCATGAGACACGTCTTGCCTCCTTCTCTGTTTCTCTTAGGCACAGTGAGAGCTGGCTCTGTGAGTGCCTGCCTAGAGCAGCAGAGGCTCTCCTGCTCCCTGTTGGCTGTCTCTGAGCCTCCAGAGTTGCAGCCTATCCCATATGCTTCATGGGTGTCACTGGAAGGTCTGCTGACCTGAGGTTGGGTCACCCCTCAGCCTGCAGTCCTAGTGTCTAGTGGTTGTGTCTCTGTCCTCTGGACCTGGTACACGTGTGCCCCTTGAAGACATCCTGAGGCTTCTTAGTGCCCTTTGCCCCTTGACCATGTTTGTTTCTCCTTGTCTGGTTTCTGCCAGTCTTCCTATACCTTAGGCCAGTTTCACTTACTCACACTTCACATTCCCTTAACTGGAGACCCTCAGACCTCAGGTGGCTTCTGGATCTTGGTCTGTTGCATTTGTGCCTCTGTGGAAGGTGGACCTGTTTGTTCTATGCCCTATTAGGGGATTTTGAATTAATGTCGCATTATTGGCCAAGGTGAGTCATTTGTTTTAGAATAAGAAATTCACCTAAATTCTCAGTGATTTAAATTTTCACAGAAATCCTGCTAGTGTACCATGTTGAGTTCTGTTTCTTATTGTCTGTAAAACGGGAGTAGTTATCCCTGCCCATTTCCCTCAGGATTGTTGTGGTTAGAATTAAAGCAACATGGTAATTCTGTAAGTTTATAAAAGTTAGAAGTCATATATGCTCCTTTTCTTAGCCATTGAATATATACAGTAAATGTACCACTAGCCAAAGTAGTGGGGAAGAAGTACCCAGAACCACAACTTTTTTTTTTTTTGACAGCATTAGACAGAAAGAAAGGTATTCCTTCCATTGCAGAACCACAACTACAGGTTGAGCTCAGAGATGCCTGCCCCAGGGCTGTGTGCCCTGTAGCCACCTGGTGTTGCTAGTGAGTTAGTTTGTCCTGTTACCTGGGGCCTGGAGTGTGTGGAAAGGAGGGGAGGTGCTGACTCTCCCGGATCTGTCCCCGCTTGTCCTCATGGGCCAATGAGAAAGATGCACTGGCCAGATTGCTCTTCCATCTGTTCATGGGTCCTTAAACCAGAACCATGTTCTCTGGTGCCTTCAAACTCCGAGGGAATGATCACATAGCCCTAGTTCCAAACAAGTTTTGCAAGGGTTTTCCCAGCCCTGCAAACTGGAAGAGTTTGATGATAGTGAGTTCTGTTGCTCGGTTTAGACCTGATCGGAACCTGATTGGAACCTTCGTAAGCAGGGCTGGCAGGCCAAGGTCTGTGTCTGATAGGGAAGAGGTGGGTTTCAGCAAGAGTGCCCAGGCCCTGCAGCCAACGCCCAACTTTCACTGGCTTTCTCAAAAAGTCCCTTGGAAAGCCCCAGCTACTGTCCTCCGTGTCTGACCCGGACGTGGTTGTTCGGTGAGAATGGAAACAGTTGTGGGGAGGGGAAGCAGGAGGAGCTGTGCACAAATAACCACACAGGCCGCCTCAGCCCCACGCTGAGCTGCGCCCTAACTGTCAGTCTGCCAGGAAGGGCAAGATGCAAGCTTTTGATGTATGGGGGAGGGGGCTCCACATGTCTGTGCCAAGTGTGTTCTGCCTGAGAGCAGACTGCTTCTGGCTTAGCTGCTTGCCTTCTGTGGGACTTGAACTTGGCTGTGGTGACACAGCAGCCCAGATAGGCAGTACGATGCTGGAGTCTCATTCCCTGGGAACTTGGAGAAATTCAGATGAGTGGCTCAGCTCCCTGAGGGTGAGCAGTGCTGGATGGAAGAGGGGGTCTGAGGTGCTAGCGCTGCTGTCTAGCAGTCTGCAGCCATGAAGGCTGTTGTGCAACATGATAGCTGTCAAACGTGTCAGCCGCATCCTCACTGCTGGGGTTCTAAACCTGCCCAGGTCTGAAGATCCCATCTTGATCTCTTAGTTGTAGTTTGATTCTCTTCACAAGGGAGAGGCTCAAGTCAGGGGAAAAAAAAAAAACAAACTAGAACTGTGGTAGCCGGGCTGCCTGCCAATTCTGCATCTCCACTGCCTACTTTGCACATGCTGCAGGGCTAGGGTCTCCCCAAAACTGAGGGCCAAGTGACCACATTGACGAATGCGCAGACTGCAGCCCCAGCACAGACTGGTAGCTGATAAAACAAGGATCAAGTTGTTCTGGTCGTGTTGGGGAGCGGGTTACCCAAGAATAATGCTGATCAGCTGCTGAGGACCCGCTGAGTCTAGGGACCGAGGTCTTGCATTTGGTGTGGCTCCTGCCTTGTTAACTCCCAGCCTGCCCCTCTCAGGCATCAGATCTTGTAGAGATGAAAGAGGCCAGGTGGATAATACTGAAGAACAGACGGATACTATCCTACTCTGGAAGTGTGGTGCATGTCTGGTATCAGGAAAGCCTGTCTGGTAAATAGCATTTTGCAGTTGACAAAGCTTTCGCTTCATTCTCCTGTTTAATCCTCACAAAACCCTTGGGACAAGTTAACATCCTTGTTAGTGATGAGGAGACTTAAAAGAGAGTTAAAGTGACTCAACTAGGGTCAAGTAATGGAGACTCAACACCAGAAAGATGGTTCTGGGCTGTTTCTAATGTAGTATCCCCAAACAGGGTCATTGTTCCCTCTGTGGGTGTTCACAGAACCAGTGTGAGGCTTGCACTTTCTGTTGGGTGAAGTTACAACACATTGACCTACCACCACTTCTACTTCACAAGTCTCAACGTAGCCAGAAGGGCAGTGGTCTGGGAAGAAAGTCCGTGGGAGTACTCAAGGGTCCCTGGAAACCAGTCCAGCCCTGCTCAGTTCCCTCTGACTGCATCTTCCATTCCACTCCAGCTGCTCTTAGGCACCTGCTGACCCCACATCACGCAACCTCTCTTCTGCTTTTTCTCCCCACCCCCATCTGCAGCCTGATCACCCTACCGGAACACAGACTGGGGTGTGATGAAAACATGTATCCAACAAAAGGCACGGTCCCTGCCTCCCAGCCCTGTGACTTTTCTAAGTCACTTCCCTAAATGTAGTTATCAAAACTATGGTTTTACCTGGCTGGATACTGATTACCTGTGGAGATGGAGGTTGAAGAGAGAATGAGGGGCATGTCAGGTGTTGGTGGCCTTTTTTTTTTTTTTTTTAAGGTTTATTTGAAAGAGTGACAGCTTTCATTCGCTGATTCACGCCTCAAATGGCCCAACAGCCAGTTTGGACCAGGCTGAAGCCAGGTGCTCCATTCTGGTCTCCCAGGTGGGTGGCCTAAGGATTTGGGCCATCTTCTGCCTTCCCAGGTGCACTAGCAGGTAACTAGTTTGGAAGTGGAGCTAGGACCTGACATAGCACTCTACAACAATTCCAGCAGCTATTTTCTGTTTGTTGATCTGGCTGCTAGTTCACTTTCTGAACATTTATTATTACTTATTCTTTTTTTGTTTGTTAAAAAGTGCTTAAAGATGCAATTGGAGGGGCTGGCACTGTGGTGTAACGGGGAAAACCACCGCCTGCAGTGCCAGCATCCCATATGGGCGCCAGTTTGAGTTCTGGCCACTCCACTTCCGATTCAGCTCTCTGCTGTGGCCTGGGAAAGCAGTGGAAGATGGCTCAAGTCCTTGGGTTCCTGCTCCTGTGTGGGAGACCCAGAAAAAGCTCTTGGCTCTTAGTTTCAGATCAGCCCAGCTCTGGCCATTGCAGCCATTTATGGAGTGAACCAACAGATGGAAGATCTCTTTCTCTCTGCCTCTGTGTCTTCCTCTCTCTACTTCTGCCTTTCAAATAAAGAAAATTTTTTTAAAAATGCAATTGGAGGTCCCTATCTTAGGGTAGTTGTAAATCTAATACATTATTTTTATTTTACTTGGAAGGCAGACAAAGGCAGATCTTTCATCTACTGGTCCATTCCCTAAATACTGGCAATAGCTGGGCCTAGGTCAGGCCAAAGCTGGGAGCCAGGAACAGTCTGGGTTTTTCAGTGGGTAGCAGGGATCTAAGTGAGCCATCACCAGCTGCCTCCCAGGGTACACATTAGCAGGAAGCTGGAATTGGAAGTAGAGCTGGGATTTGAATGCAGGCGCTCTGAAGTGGGATGCAGACATACCAAATGTTGTCCTCTTTTTTTTTTTTTTTTTTTTTTTTTTAAGATTTTTATTTATTTGAGAGGTAAAGTTACAGAGAGGAAGGTCTTCCCATCTGCTGGTTCACTCCCCCAAATGGCTGCAACAGCTGGAGCGGAACCGTTCCAAAACCAGGAGCCAGGAGCTTCGTCTGGGTCTCCCACACAGGTGCAGGGGCCCGTGCACTTGGAGGATTTTCTGCTGCTTTCCTAGACCATAAGCAGAGAGCTAGGTCAGAAGTGGAGCAGCTGGGACATGAATCAGCGCCCGTATGGGTTGCCAGAGCCATAGGCCGAAGCTTAGCTCTATAATACCACAGTGCCGGTGCCCCAGACGTTGTCTTTTTTTTTTTTTAAAGATTTATTTTATTTATTATTTGAAAGTCAAAGTTACACAGAGAGAAGAGAGGCAGTGAGAGATCTTCCATCCAATGGTTCGCTCTTCAGTTGGCCCCAACGACCGGAGCTGCCCCGATCCAAAGCCAGGATCCAGGAGCTTCTTCCTGGTCTCCCATGCGGGTGCAGGGGCCCAAGGACTTGGGCCATCTTCTGCTATCCCAGGCCATAGCAGAGAGCTGGATAGAAAGTGGAGCAGCCAGGTCTTGAACTGGCGCCCATATGGGATGCCAGTGCTTCAGGCCAGTTAACCCGCTGCACCACAGCGCCGGCCCCCAGATGTCAACCACTATGTCAAACACCTGCCCCAGAATCAAATACCTTAACTTGGGTAAAAGCAATTTGAAAGCTATAAACTACTAAGTATATCTAAGGGTTTGTCAGGATGCAAAGTTGTCTACATGTAGATAAGTTCTAGGAAGCTGTAGAAAGAATTCCAGCCCTCTAGCATTGTTGGACAATAAACATTCCAGTACATCCATCATATGTAAATATATTTTTAAAAAATATTTATTTGAAAGGCAGAGTTAAGATAGGCAGAGACAGAGAGGGAGAGGTCTTTCATCTGCTGGTTCACTCCCCAAATGGCCTCAATGGCCGGAGCTGAGCCGATCTGAAGCCAGGAGCCAGGAGCTTCTTCCTGGTCTCGTGTGTAGAAGGGCCCAAGGACTCAGGCCATTGTCTGCTGCCCTCCCAGGCACAGCAGCAGAGAACTGGATCACAGCAGCCAGCACTCAAACTGGTATCCATATGGGATGTCGGCACTGCAGGCAGAGACTTTACCTGCTATGCCACAGCTCCGGCCCCAATACATAAATATCAAATCAAACCTTTTTCTTCAAGCACCAAGACCTTTTTAATATTTCTGTTCTCATTGTTTTGTGTGGGATACTTATTTATTTATTTATTTGAAAGAATCACATAGGGAGAGACAGATCTTCCATCCTCTGGGTTCACTCCCCAGATGGCCCCAGAATCCAGGGCTGGGTCAGGCCGTAGCCAGGAGCCTGGAGCTTCTTCTGGGTCTCCCACGTGGATGCAGGGGCCCAGGCATTTGGGCCATTCTCCCCTGCTTTTACCAGGCCATTAACGGAGCTGGATCAGAAGTAGAGCAGCCGGGACACAAACCGGTGCCTATATGGAATGCTGGCATCTCAGGCTGTGCCTTGACCAGCTACACCACAGCGCCGACCCCATGTCTGGTATTTTTTAATGTGTTCTATGCTTCCTTGCTATTTGGATGTAAGGTTCTGAATATAATTGAACTTCTGCTTGATCAAAGTCACTGTTAAAAACCTCCATTTTTGTATCTTGGTAAAACGGTTCCAGGACTGATTGTTTTTCTACCTTCCGGATTCATGTCAGCCTGTCACCTGCATTGCTCTGGTATGGCTGTCCTCCTTCCAGTGTTGCTTGAGCTAGAACAGATGGCCTCACTTGGTAAAAATGGCTCTAGGGTGATCGAATCAGGCTCAGAGGGAAGAAGAACGGACTTGGCTGCCTCCTGGTCTTGGGGTTCAGAGGGCTTCCAAGAAGTGGGGTGGCCCAGAGGGAAAGCTGTAACCAGTGAAGGCAGAGCTTAGAACTTCAAGGCAGGGAGGCCCTAGCCTTAGGCCAACCCCTTGCTTTCTGTGTGAGAGGACTGAACCCCAGAGATGGCATCAGCCTGACCTCAGGGGGAAGTCACCACCCTTTGTGCCTTTCACTTAAAGATACAGTGTTTCTCTTTGCCGTAAGATCCCAGGAAGCAGGAACTCAGTGCAGAGGAAACTCCTGGCCTTCAGGGTGCAGGACAGGCTTTCTGGACACTAGGGGCCCACCTGGTAGCAGGTGGAGGCCTGGGGCTGTGTGTTGAGAACTCCTGGTGCTGCTTCCTGCCTGGGCGCTCTCCTCCCTGCCAGCTGAGCTCCTGTGCTACATGCTTGAGGGAGAGTCAGGAACAGCCTCAGACACCGGGGTGGGGGATCCCCGCTTCTCTCCAAAATTCATTCTTCATTGTTCTTCCCAAACCCAGCCACTGCTACCTGTTCAGCCCCTTCCCCCATGCTGGAAAATACCTGGAAGGAAGTGAGCACTCAGGGCCACTAGCCCGGAAGTGGGGGTTTAACTGTCACCTCATCCCTGGGGGCTTGAGTAGCGGAAGGCAGAGGGGGGAATGCAAATCCATGCTTGGGAGGGAAGAACTCTGAGAGGAAGGGGATGGCAGCCATGGCCCAGTGGTCCCAACGGCCAAGGGAGCGACTGCAGGCGCCCACCCTACACAAGCAGCTGCAGCACTTTCTCTGCGCAGCAGGCGACTCACTTCCTCAGCCCTGCACCCGAAGAAGCAGGGGGATTGGAGGGCAGGGTCTGGAGTCCCGTAGCCGGGCCAGGAAGATGGAGAGCTGGAGGCCGTCACGTCCTGCGGAACGCGAGGGTGGGTCTCCATCTGCAGTTGGAGAGATTCAGCTTAGACACAGACCAGCCCTCTTGCCTGTGCAACCTCCACTCCGTTACAGACCCACAAGCCTGAACTCAGGGCCACCCAGTGTCCCTGCGCAGGAATCACAGCAGGCAGAGGCAAGGCAGCACATGGGCTCGGATCTCTCCCATAACTTTCAGATGGCAAGCTCCAGGTTCAAACCAACCACCTCTGTTGTGGGGGGCCCTCCATGCCATCCTGTGAGGCCTTATTGTTCCCCTTTCGCAGAGGAGAAAGCGGAGTTTCTGTTCCATCACTTGCCGGGCGTCAGTGGCCAGGCCAGGCTGCACTGTTTGAGCCCAGCCCTTTCTCCTTGCATGAGACTGCTATCCCCATGGCCCCCTTCTGTCTGTCCTGAAGGAGGGGGGTCAGGGGCGCATAACTGCGGCATAGGGGTCCTCTTTTGACCTCCAGGAGACCCAGCTCCCAGTTGGGGCTCCTTGGGATGGTGGGGTGCTGAGCTTGTCATCAAGGTCTGTTTGGGGGTACAGGGCTCCATGCCTCACTGCTCACCCACTCCCACCCCCTGGAGGGGGGCCTGGGCCCCCACCCCATTTTACCCCAGGCTTCTCACTGGCTCCCGCCCGGAGCCACAGCCCCATTGGCCCGCCCGAGCTCATTTGCCCTTATTTGGCCAGGCCGACTGCAGACCAGGCCTCCAGCCCTAGCCCAGCCCCCGCAGGCCTGTCTCTCTCACTTCGTCTTTTTGAGGTTTGGCTCTGGGGCCCCACAGGCGGTCGCTTCAAACGCACTTTCTGGTTGAGTCACTTTAACGGCTCCAGGGCTGTGAACTGCTGCTGCTGGCTGCCGCTACCGCTGCTGCTGCTGTTGGGGACCCTCCAGCCTCGGTGGCCAGCCCTCCCCCCGCCTGACTGCATAGTAGGCTCACAATGAAGAGGCTGGGGTGACCACTGGGGTTGGAAGGGATCTGCAGACCCCTTGGTTACCCATTTAGACCCCTAGGGGCAGGGAAGTCTTCCCCATCTCCTGTCTGCTTTGCCCAGCTCCCTTCTCACTGAGTTTAAGAAGAGAGACAGGTCCTCCCAGTAGATCTGTTCCTTTTGGGGGCACTTTGAGATGAGCCTCCTCAGGGGAACAGAAACACAGAATGCAGATTTTTGGCCGCTTTTCAGGAAGGTAAAACAACCTCGGAGTTTCCGGTTCCTCATCTCTGAGATGGGGACCCCATCATTTACCCCATCGGTCACCATGATGAGCCAATGAGTCCCAGGCTGAGTGTCTTCTACCCAGCTTCCTAGGTGCCTGGACTGAGCCTGGAGGGTCGCATGCACATGCTCAGAGTAGATTCTTCTTCCCACTGCTCACCTCCCGCTCTTCCTGCTAGGCCTCGAATATGTGCAGTTCTGGAGTAGTAGGGGGTCAGAGGTGGTGAGAGGGAATAGATAGCACTTTGCCTCTTATCCCCAAGATAAGAGGACACTTCTGCAAAAGAGCGTTCCTAAGCCGCCCTGCCTTCTCTGGGCGTAGGCAGATCTACCCTGAGCCAGCTGGGAGGACCCATGGCTGCCCAGTGGCTGGGTGGGTTTGGGGACACAGGGACTGCTGCTTCCTCCCTCAGGGCTCCTGGGCACCATTGCTCTTGGGGACTTCTAGAGCACAAATAGGTCCGCCCTACCTGATTTTTTTTTTTTAATAAATTCAATTAAAAATTTTTTTTCATTTCTTTCTTTTCCTTTTATTTGAAAGGCAGTGAGACAGAAAGAAAAAAGATCTTCCATCATTGGTTCATTCCCCAAGTGCACGCAACAACCAGGGCTGGGCTAGGCCAAAGCTGGGACTCAATGCAAGTCTGCCATGTGGGTGGCAGAGACCCAGGTACTTGAGCCATCATCTTCTGCCTCCCAGGGTGCACATCAGCAGGACGCTGCATCAGAAGCAGAGTAGCCAGGACTCAAACCAGGCACTTTCATGTGAAGCTCCAAGCCATTCTTGATTATTTAAGGTTTATTTATTTATTTGAAAGGCAGAGTGGTTCACTCTCCAGATGGCTGCAACAGTAGGGACTGGGACAGGCCACAGCCAGGAGCCAGGTCTCCCACACTTGGGTGACAGGCCCAAGCAGTTGGGTCATCTGTTGCTGCTTTCCCAGTTGCATAGCAGGGAGCTGGATCAGAGTGGAGCAGCCGGGACTCAAACTGGTGCCCATATAGGATGCCGGTGCCACAGGCAGCTGCACCACCATGCTGGCTCCAACAAATTTTAACTACTGCCTGCCCCCGCCTCTCCATTTTATAGCTGAAGAAGCAGAGTTGGGTCTGTGAGGTAGGGGCAGACTCAGTCACTGATCCAACCTCGTCTCTTGTTCCCCTGTTTTGTCCTGTTTGGTGGTGATGTTAAGAAAAGGAGGTTGGGTTGATGAAAGGTCACTGGGGGCTCCAGGCCAGGAACCAGCTCTCAGACACACAGTTCTTACGTAGCGGTTATAACTGGAGCTGTGTGAGGCAGCCAGGAGGGAGCCGTGTCGTAGGAGATCACAGAAGAGAATGCTCCTGCTTCCACATCTGTTCCCACAGATGGGTGGGTCTGCATGGCTGCCTTCCTCGCACCCGCACCCACCTTCCTCTCCAGCCTCTTCCAGACACTGTGCAGAGCCCAGCTTGTGCCCGCAGGCTGCCTTCTGCCACTCTCTGGGCTTGTAGCTTGCTTTCCTGACTCGGCTGTTTGCCGCCTGACCTTTCTGCTTCAGAGTCCTTGGCTCTTAAGATCCCAGGAGAATTGAACGTGAACCCTGCCCTGGGGGGACCGCTGTGCACTGGAGCTGCCCTTGATCCAAGCAGAGGACAAGAGAACATGAAGTTAAACCTGGAGGAGGACTCTGGGTGGCGCAGGTGGCACTCAGGGGTACAGAGCCTTACCCTCTCTCCTTGCCCAGAAGCCCTCAGCACTCACCATGCTCCCCGGGCACCTGCCTCGGTGCTAAGGGGACTTCTGCCAGGGACAGATTCCCTCTGGGCACCTGCTTCCCTTGACAGGCCCACTAGGGAGTGAGGGAAGAGTCTCAACATTTGGGACAACTGATTCCAGTTAGCCTTAACACCAAGTTCAATGCTGGGGGCTCAGTTTCCCTGCTTTGTGGCCAGGCCTGCCTCCAGCCCCAGCTCCCCAGAGGGCGGGTCTGCTCTGCCTCCTCTACTTCCTGTTTGTGAGTGGTTAGGTCCTGTGGCTTCTCTCTCCTTGTCTCTTCACAAGCAGGTTATCTGGGCTGCCATCTCTGCTTTCTCGCCTGCCTGCTCACCCAGCAGCCCCACCTGCCTGCCTGCAGGTCCCCTGAGGGCCCCAGGCCCTTGCAGCAGGAAGGAGGGGCTTGGTTTTCTTCTTGACCTTCATTTGTGGACCGTGAGCTCAGGTCATTTCTCCCACCGCCTGCACCTGCTCCCCTTGTAGGCTTAGGCCGTCAGATCATTTTCTGTTTCTCATCCTTACACAGCCTCTCCTTCTAAGCCCTCTTCCACCTGTAGTCACTTCTTCCAGGAAGCCTCTGATGGGCCCCGCGACTCTGAGGTTGCCACTGCAGCAGCCAGCCGCCCAGCCAGTGGCTCCTGTCCATGCACATCTGGGACTACTTTGCACTTGTTGCTATGATTTTGTAAGATGTAGATGTGTGTGCAGGGATCTGTGTGCGTTCCGCTTCACACTATCCCCCCGTAGACACACACATACATATACCCTAGATTCTGCACTCATTCCATTTAGGAGCCAGGTGTCCCCATCAGGCCCAAAGCGCTGCCCCTCCTTTGGGTGCAAACAGCTTACTCTCACGGACCCAGACCCGCAGACTCCCCAACATTGTCTCTCAGCCTGGGGGCTGCCCGAGGACAAGTCCTCTGCCTACATCCTTTTCTCCTCAGCCTCACCTCAGCACACAAAGATGGCTGGGGTGGGCTGGGAGAGGGGATGTGAGCCTGGAATGCTCCAGGATCCCGAGCTCCGTCCTCAGTGCCCCCTCACTTGGCGAAGGGCTCATCTGGTGTCTGCTGCCAGCTGCCCCCACCCTTAGGTCCCCTGAGAGGAAACTGACCCCTGAAACAAGACGGGCACGGGGAGGGACCTTGGAGGACATTTCCCAGCAGAGCGCAAGTGAGCCGAGGTTGGCTGGCTGAGTCTTGAGTGGGAGTGGGTGGCAGGCCTCTTTCACAGAGGGGCCTGAGGTCTCATCCCCATGCCAGTCACCCTCGTAGGCACTGGCCCTGGGTTCCCAGCTGAGGCTTCCTGTGCCTTCCAGGAGAGGCAGGTGTGTCTTAGGACACGGTGAATCTGGCGGGCTCTCTGGGCAGTGTGTGTGTGTGTGTGTGTGTGTGTGTATCTGCAAAGGCACCCGCTGCTCAGTCATGTGGGCCACTCATGTGGGTTGTGCCAGCCTAGCCTAGGGCAGAGCTTCCAGGCGGGCATCCCTCTTGCTGTCACAGGCACACACCCCACGCCATTCTTCTGATGCTTCTTAGTGTCTCCATGTCTTTGACCCAGGCTCTGCCCTGGATTTTATCTCTGGCCCTGTCCCCTTTCTTCTGGTTGGAGGCCCAGCAGAGCTGAGAATCGTTGCTGGGCTGGTGGGGGGAGCGGGGGATGGCCAGGGTGCAGGGACCCTGAGCCCCTCAGGACAGTTCTGCTTCCACCTAACCTGAGCATAGGGACAGTGAAAGCCCAGCCCCTCCAGAAAGCTGCCAAGGCTGGCCCCGGGCTGTCTCCTGAAAAACAGCCAGTGGTAGTCTCTGGGCAGTGGGAACGCAAAGAGGGAAACTGGCCTGGCTTGTCCAAGGGCGCAGCAGCAGCAAGAGCCCCAGCCTGAGTGGAGCAGAAGAGGACCCGAGTGGAGGTTGCTGGGGTGAGAGCGCAGCCCGGGATCTCAGGTCGCAGTCGGGCCCAGAAGCCAGCTCTCTGGCTCCCATGCTGTGGTGCTCATTTGTGGCAGGACACCTCTGGTGACAGATATGGGAACCCCCTCAGCAGGGGATGATGAGGACAAGCCGTGCTTGGGGGAGGGTCCTGGAGAGTGAGGGTCAGGAACCCAGGTCACTGCAAAACTTTGATATTCTTATCTGCTTATCGCCTGGGGCAGCCACTTCCCCTCCACCCAGGGTCTGAGGCAGCCATGGTCTCTTAAAGGAGCACAATCCTATTTCTGGCCAGCTGGTCCTAGGAGGCTGCCCTCCTTACCACTTGCTCTTTAGACCCTAGCTCTGTCCTACTTTAGGGGCCTGGGAACAGGTGACTCTCCAGACCGAGGGTCCCCTTCCCGAAGGGAAGGCTCTGGGCAGCCTCCTTTGCCCTGCCTCCCTGGACCCTGCATTGGAGAGCTTCCTGGGGTCTGTGTGGCTTTGTCCCCCAGTGGGGCAGGCCCAGGCCTTCTGGGAAGCAGTCTCTGGCTGTGGACACTCACTTCCGCCTCTCCTACCTTCCCAGCCCCATTGCTTTTGATTTCAGAGCCAAGCCCACTGAAGGGCTTGGAGGACGCTGGGGAAAGGACGTGACCTGGACTCAACCCACCGCAGCCCCCTGCCCTGCTCCCCTCCCCCAGCCAGGGGCCCTGGGCTGGGCAGCTTCCTGCCTTCCCCATGGGGAAAGCGGGGGTGGCGTGCAGGTGGGTGGGCCCTGTGCCCACATCCGGTGGCCTCCAGAACCTCCCGTCACCACCTCTTTCCCTCCCTTCTCCCAAGCTCCCTTTGCCTCCAGCCTCCCAGCACCTGAGTGCCCTGCCCCATGGTCTCCCCCTCCCCACCCCCCCAGTTCCTCTGTGCTCGCTCCAGGTCCCTGCAGGCCCCCAGGGAAACGTGAATCCCCGCCCAAGGCCAACAGGTCCACCTGGCAGTGAGATGAGGAGCCAGGCCTGGTCTCCTGCAGGCCCAGTGTGAGAACTGACTTTGTGGAGGGTGCTGGGGACGCTCGGGTGCCCTCACACATCGGGATTCCTGTGGCCCCGCTGGGGAGCACAGATGGAGGAGCCGTGGCTTGGTCTGAACGTCCGAGAGGGAAGGGAGTTTTCTGGACTAGGGTCCATGGGCACGAGCCTCGGGGAGAAAGCCCTTTGCTTGTGCTGGAATCCAGGACTCCCTCCCAAGGCCCTGCCAGGGAGTTCTGTCTCCTGGGTCACCTCCTCCCCGCCCCCGCCCAGGCTCTTGCACCATCCCCTGTAGCTGGTGGAGGAAGGAAAGGCTGAGGACCCGGAAGCCACCTGTCCGGGGCGTATGAGATGGTCTCCTCAGCCCCCTCCCGCCAGTCCCCAGCCTTGTCTCTGGTTTCCTGTCAGTGTGTCCTCCCTAGGGAGGGGAGGGGCCGCTGATCGCTGCGGTGTGGGGGCGGGCTCCAAGACCGTTGGGCGCCCTGAGATCTGGCCCACGTGGCCTCGGGGTTATAAACGCTGCCCGCCCTGAAGGGAACCCCATTTTGGAGCTTGGAGCCCAGGGCCGCTGCTTCTCAGCCCTGCAGCCTCAGGTAAGAGCCCGAACTTTCACTCCGGCCCCAGCCAGGACTCCTCAGCGCTGGGCCTTGAGAGCCTATGAGGGGCTTGGGTCGCAGGCTGGCAGTGGAGAGGCTGGGGTGGGGGGAGGCCAGGAGCACGGGCGCCAACGCTTCCTAGGGCAGCTGCAGGCACACATCGGCAAACACCTTCAGCCCCACCGGCCTCCCGGGGGGCGCTCCTCTGAGTTCTCTCCGGTCCAGGGAGATGGTGCCTGGCTCAGATGAAGAGGGAGGAGGCGGGAGAGCAAGGTGGAGGTGGCAAAGGCCAAAAACGTAAGGCCGGAGTCAGAGAGAGGCGCTGAGCGCCTTCCTCCGCCCAGCGTGGACATGGCTTCTGGCGCCATACTCTTCCTGGGCCTCTGCCTGGGATCAGCAGGGCAGTGGAGGAGAGTCAGGTGGTTGGGCCCGTGGGGAGGCTGGAGACTGAGGCCTTGGAGAGAATGAGGCTGTGGCTGCGTCAGTTCCTTTCTGGAGGGTGGGCAGTGTGGCAGGGAGGGGGCAGCAGGCCTGGGGGCTGGGGTCAGGAGTCAGGCCTCCAGAGTAGATATGGCCTCTACCTGAGGGTCCCTGAAAGTGGGGAATGGGGTGGAGCCTTGGGGGAAGGGAAGAGGGAACCAAAGAGGAAGTGGGGGGAGGGAGGTAGAGCAGGCAAGTCTGGCGCCATGCTGAGTCACCACCCACAAGGCCCAGGGCGGGCCCTCCGGGGGCGGTGGGCAAGGTGCAGGGGTCTTAGGAAGCCACAGGGAGGGCTGGTCGGGGGGCTCTCTGAGCAGGAGTTGGAAGAAGAGTGGTGGCCTGAAGAGCCGGCGCAGAAGGACAGACAGACAGTGCAGTCACCCATAAAGTAGAAAGCACTACTAACAGCACTGGAGGGTGTAGTGTTTCCTACTTTATGGATGAGTGTACTGTGGGCTTCGGAGACCACGCCACCACCGCCGCCACCACCCCAACGTCTTCCCCTGCCTCGGGACCGCATGTGACAGGTGAGCATTTCATACATCCCCTCCACCTGCCCAAACCCTCGAGAGGCCCCCCAGTGCCCCCCTCAGTGCTGCCCTTCCTCATGCCAACCGGAGAAGGGCACCCGCGGCCTCCCGGCTGCCCTGAAGTCTGGGAGCCCGGGGAGAGGGCCGGGTGTGTGGACCCCAGAGGCAGCAGCCGCGGGCGGATGGGGAAGCCACGGGCAGGGAGGGCAGAGGGAAGGGGTCCCAACGCTAATAAAGAATGTGCTCTGCTTCTCTTGTCTGAGACTTTGTTGCTGGGATGGGGCCCTGGGTGGCGATCGAAGGCACCTGGCCAGCGTGGGTGCAGCAAGGGCTGGACGGGGGCTCAGGCTCACTCTCCAACCATCAGAGGGAAGGGCCTGGGCCGGTGGGGTGAGGCCCTCCTGGCAATCTGAAGACAGGGACAGGACACGGAGAGGCCTTCCCACCTTTCGCCCTACTCTGGCTCTGCCTTGCTCTCTATTATTTACAGCTCCAAGCTGAAGCTGCCTACCTCTGGTTTTTTTTTTTTTTTTTTTTTTTGACAGGCAGAGTGGACAGTGAGACAGAGAGACAGAGAGAAAGGTCTTCCTTTGCCGTTGGTTCACCCTCCAATGGCCGCTGCGGCCGGTGCACCACGCTGATCCGATGGCGGGAGCCAGGTGCTTCTCCTGGTCTCCCATGGGGTGCAGGGCCCAAGCACTTGGGCCATCCTCCACTGCACTCCCGGGCCACAGCAGAGAGCTGGCCTGGAAGAGGGGCAACCGGGACAGAATCCGGCGCCCTGACCGGGACTAGAACCCGGTGTGCCGGCGCCGCTAGGCGGAGGATTAGCCTAGTGAGCCGCGGCGCCGGCCCCCTACCTCTGGTTTTAATCTAAGAAAGTCTAGGGGCCCCTGGGTGGTATAAGAAGTGAGCAAACACACTGCGGCACACACAGGGCATGTTATGCATAGACAAGGGCACGGATACTAATATGAAAAGCACACACACCAGCATGCATGTGCATTTGCACACAGGTTCCACACGTAGGTGCCAGTAACACACAAGAACAGTGATACATATGCACATGTGACATAGCTCGCATGGCACAAAATGACACACAGGGATATACACGAGACCCAGGGCACTTAATCAATATGATGGGATCTTCAAAAAGTTTATGGCAAATGGAATTAAAAAATAAGTTTATTTTGATGCAAACAATTTTGAAATGATGCCTCTGAGGGGGCATCAAAGAGTTTGTGGGGAATATGTATTAAGCAGAGAGTACACATGGATTTGCAGTAAAATAAAGCCTTTTAATTTAATTTGTCATGAACTTCTTGAAGTACACCTGCAATGACATAAATGTGACACATATCGCATATAAAAGCATACAGATACAAAGTGACATTCACATAATAAGCTTCACTCACATACATGTATGGTGACATTCAGATGTGATAAATATGAGGTAGATACATGAGGATGCATACAAGTGTATCACCATGCATATATGGGGGATATACATACACGCACACACACACATACACAATTGACCCTCCTTGTCTACAGGTTTTAAGGAAAATAGCTTTTAGAAATCCACATGTACTGAACATTTACAGCCTTTTTTCTTATCCCTTATGCAGTATAACGACTAAGAAGCATAGGCAGTATGAGTAATCTAGAGATGATTTACTGTAGCAAGGAAAAAGTATGGCTCGGTGTCTGTCACACCCTCTCCAGCGTCTGTCTCCACTGCACGGAGGTCCCGTGCCCTGGGTAATAGGCAAACACAGCAACATTTTATAAAAAGAGTTGAGCATCCTTGGGTATGGTATCTGCAAGGGTCTTGGAACTAATCCCCCACAGATACTGAGAGGTGCCTGTATCTGTCCATGTCCATGTCGTATGTCATCACACATACTGACGTGGCTGGGTGTAACATTACCAATAGTATAATGGCATGTAATGCCAACAGTGACACTTGACAAAAATGTATCATGACTCAGGTGTTATAATTGATACTTTCACACAATGGTAGCCTCCCATGCATATATCAGCATACACATAGATGATGTGGCAAACATATAAAAATATAAATTTATACGTAAAATATAAACAAAAATGCAATGGCACAGAAACAGACATAAACATCCAATGAGACTCAGATACAAAATACACACAAGCACACACACAATGGCCACTCCCACATAGAAATCTATTCTGTAAATGCATGCATATAGGAGTATCCTCAGACCTAAACATCAGTTACATACACCATGTAGCGGTGTGCCCATCGATCTACACACTGCTTTAGGGAAGAGACGATGTCCCCTCGTCCCATGTAACCCCCTCCCCCAGTTCCACCAGCTGTGATCTGGGTGGGGCCCACAGTCGGGCTCTGTAGTTCAGGGCCGTGGTTGCTATTCCATGGGAATGCCACACGAGGGCCCCCGAACTAGACTGAGACAGGCTGGTCTGGTGAATCCCAGGTTGGGAGAGGGGTTGCCTCCCTAGGGCCTCCCTTAATAATACCCTGTGTCTGGGCACTCCACCCCTAGGGCCTTGCCCCGACATAGACTCCTAGATGAAGGGGGTTCCCATGTCCTCGTGCCAAAAAGCCATTTTCTCACAGCAAAAAGGCTGGAGGCTGGACAGAGATGGACTTCCCGAGAATTCTGGGCAAAGCCAGGAGGTCTCCTCTGCTGGGCTGGGGCAGCCAGGGTGCCCCCCAAATGCGGTTTGCCAGGAGGACACCAAAGCAACCCTCTCTGCCCATTTCTACCCCTGTCTCTGCTCCCGTCTTCCTGTTTCCAACCCCCTGATTTCTTTCTTTGTCTCACCTCAGCTCCTGTCTTTCTCCGTCCTGCCCTTCTGTGCGGCTCGGTGTCGGTCACACCCGCCCCTATGTCTGTGTTCGCCAGTCCCACCCTTGGAAGGCACCAGGGTGTGTGGGGACGATGGCCGGGGAGGCCACCGTGGCGGGTGCTGGGCTGGCATCCCGCGAGGAACCTGCTCTTCCCTCTGTCCCGGCCCTGCCAGCCGGTCCAGCCCACCAGTTCATCGCCATCACCATGGAAACCAGCAGCCGACTTCCTATTGGTGGGCGGGAGGGGAGGAGGAGGGGGAGGGGAGGGCTGTTTCTCTCCTGCTCACCCCCCCATTCCAAGGCTCAGTCCTCCTCGGCGCCCACCGGCTCCGGGCTCTGGGATTGTAAGGGACCCCTGCAGTCCCCAGAGCTGAGGCCAGCAGGGGCAGAGACTATGAGCCCAGCAGCCCATCGACCCAGGCCTCCTTAGGACCAGCCCAGCCAGCAGCCAGGCAAGTGAGCAGCAGCGGAGAGGGGAGCAGGAGATAAAGGACCGGCGGATCACTGGGGCTCACCCCCCACAGCTCCCGAGGACCCTAGCCAGGCTGAGGGGTCGTGACGGATGGCCAGACTCACCGACACACACAGCATCAATACACCCAGCTGCAAGACACTGACACACTCAGCTACAACCAGTGACAGCATCACACATTGCCACAGCCCTGCAATACAGACACCCACCCACCCACACACACACAGAAACAACTGGCAACTCTGAAACAGGCACAGACGGTGACACACAGCGTCACCACCCTCCACACACACAAGTGGGGGCACCCTCCTCTAAACACGGACAGACTTGGGGACGCACACGCATACCCTCACCCGGGCACTGGCTGCTTGGTGGCCTCCCCACCCCCACAGGGACACCCTCGCCTCTCCACATACTCACGCACACAGCTGCGAGCAAACAGCGCTTGCACACCCCGGGTCCAGCTCCTGCAACCCCGACGCCTTCTGAAGCCTCCTTTGCGGGGGAGGAAGCACTCAGCCAGCCTTGGATGGAGCCTCGGTGAAGCCAGGAGCTCAGAGGGGAAAGGGTCTGGCCCGGCAGGACACTCACCAACCACCCACCGTGGCTGAGTGATGTCCCCCGGCCCAGGTTCTGGGGCCCCTTGGACCTACCATGGAGCAACTGACAACCTTCCCACCACCTGGGGACCCCAGAGCCGTGGAGCCATGGCCATTGCCCAGCTGGCAGAGCTGGACTCCGGGCCAAGGGGGCGAACCGGGAGTCGCAGCCCCAAGCATCGCTGCTACTCCGGCAGCTCGGCAGCTCGGCAAACTGAGGCCTGAGGAGAGTCCCAAGGCGGAGGGAGCCCGGAGCCCTGGTGCCATGGCGGGCACCGACCCTGAGGGAACAGAGGCTGGTCTGCTTAGCCAGGGGCAGCAAGCAGCGAGCCCTGGACCCGGGCACCTGAAGCTACAGGATAAGGAGGTGGAGGCTTTCCCTAAGGTAAGCGCTGTGAGAGGCTGCAGTCTGCGAGGCGGGGGTCTCTCACTCCCCTCCAGCCTGGCCAAGAGGCAGGCGATGTGCGGCCGCACTGCCCACCTCCCCGGCACCCCGGGCCGGACTTGGCCGTGGGTCTCTCTCCATCTGTCCTCCCTCATTGCACAGGAATTTCAGTGGGTCCATTTTTTTTTTTTTTTGGTGGCCATTTGTCTGTCCTTCTCTCTGCCTGTCTGTCTGTATCTGGCCTTGGCCCTAGCCCTGGCCCTGCACTGCCTCCTCCCTGTCTGTCACTCTCTGACAATCTGGCTGTCCTTGGGAGCTGGGGGGCATTGAGGTATGTGGAGGTGTGTGGGGAGGAAGTGGATTCAGGGGCAGGGCTCAGGGCTCGGCTGAGCGGTGTGGGGGGAGGAGGTGGCGGACAGGGTTTGGGGTGGGTGTGAGTTGCAGAGAGAGCGCTTTGGGAGAGGGCAGGGGCGTCACGGCCCCGGAGGAGTCTGGAGGGCTGGCACTGCCTACAGAAGATGGGCAGGGAGGGCAGGGAAGACCCCAGGCTTGAAGGGTGCCACTGTGGTCAAGGACTGCACAGCCCCTTCTCCTAGGCCTCCTGTGCCCATCTCCGAAGGCCTGGGACAGAGAACTTTCTCCTCTCACTGTGCCCTTGGGCCGTGTAGGAGGGACGCCTCCACAGCAGGGGCTCTGGCTGGGTGGGGTGGGTCCCTGAGGGGCTCTACCCCCTCCTTTCCCATGCTAGGCCACGCCGAACGTGGGCTTTGGGGACAGGCCCAACGTGGAGCTGCTGAGGGCCCTGGGGGAGCTGCAGCAGCGCTGTGCCATCCTTAAGGAGGAAAACCAGATGCTGGTGAGGCTTGGAGAGCGGGGCCCTGGGTCCTGGCTGGAGCCAGGCCCTCTGCCTCAGTGCCCTCCTCATTCCATGAGCACCTGCCAAGTGGGGGGCTCCCTGGAGGTGACATAAGCCTGGAGCGGGTGAGCCCCTATGTAGAGTTGCCAAGGGCCCCCCTGTGAGTCCAGGGCTCCCGCCCGAGGCCTGAGCAGTTAGGATTGGGTTTGTGGGGGGGTGCTCCCCACATGCCCCAATTCTGGCTGACCCCTTGTTAGAGAAAGAGCAGCTTTCCCGAGACGGAGGAGAAAGTGCGGAGGCTGAAGCGGAAGAACGCCGAGCTGGCGGTCATTGCCAAGCGCCTGGAGGAGAGGGCACGGAAGCTGCACGAAACGAACCTGCGGGTGGTGAGGAAGGAGCCTGCTGGGTGGAGGCCGGGTCGCAGGGGCAGGGCCTGAGGGGCTGGGGCTTGCAATCAGAGATGCTTAGCACCCAGGAAAGCAGGGAAGCAGGGATCCAGGCGCTGGAGTGCAGGAGGGCAAACGCCAGCCCGGGAGGAAGCTGAAGGTATCTGGAGCCACAGGAGGGAGAGGAGGCCTTGGCGGGGAGGTTCCAGGGCAGGTTGGGAGCAGGAAGCCGGACTACCACGTGCAGGGCCGGCTGCAGCCTCCTGCTGAGCTCATGCAGGGTGCAGAGCTGGAGTGGGGGAGGGATGAGACCCATCACTGTGGCAGCATCCTCTGGACCTAAAGTAAGAGGTGCAGTTAACCCTTTCAGTCCCATTTGGTGACTGCCGGGTTGAGGCGGACTGAGGCCCTAGGCAGGATCCAGAAGCAGGGGGCCAGGCTTCCAGGTTTTCATCCTGGCACTGCCTCATTCAGGACTAGCTGGGGAGTGGGAGAAGAGCCCCCAGGCCTCAGGTGACCCCTGGCCTTACCCCTCCTCTGGCTAGGTGAGTGCCCCTCTGCCCCACCCGGGAGCCAGCTTGGACTTGTGTCACAAGGCCCTAGCCCGCCAGCGAGCCCGGGACCTCAGCGAGACAGCCAGCGCACTGCTGGCCAAGGACATGCAGATTGCTTCCTTGCAGCGGGAGTGCAGGGAGCTGCAGGCCAGGCTCACCCTGGTGGGCAAGGTGCGAGGAGGCCCCGCTCACCCCTTCCCGCTCCACCCAGCCTGTGGGATGCGGACGAGATGTTAATGAGATGCAAATGACACGGGGAGGTGGAGGCTGCTGGAGAGTAGGTTCCCCTGGCAACGGCCCAGGTGGAGGGAGGAATGAGCCTGAACTGAAGGGGGTGGAGCCATCCGCCCCAGACCTGGGCATTTCTGCAGCTCCAGGCTGGGGGCTGTGCCAGCGTGTCTGAATGAAGGCACACACACTTCACGCTGGCGTGGAGGAATGCTCACCAGGCATGTAGCACAGTGCCCGGCACGCCGTGAGCGCCCCGTAAATGAGTTGCGGCGGCTGTTTGCGCACAGGCTAGCAGAGGCATATGCCTGCAAACGCACGCACAAACGACAAGGCATGTATAGATGGGAGGACGCGCACGCTTCCGTGCCTGGGCCAGGTGGAGGGCGGGCTCCGCCAGGGACGGCTTGGGGTTAGGCCTGACTTTCCTCTCTGTGCCCTCACTCCCAGGAGGGTCCCCAGTGGCTCCACGTGCGGGACTTCGATCGGCTGCTGCGCGAGTCGCAGCGGGAGGTGCTGCGGCTGCAGAGGCAGATCGCCTTGCGCAACCAGCAGGGGCCACCTCCGCCGCCCCGGCCTCCAGGCCCCGCAGTCCCGGTCACCAGAGCAGGGGCACCGGCCCCTGGGGCCCCGGGAGAGGTGAGCGTCGGCGCCAGGGCAGGTGTGTGGGTGTGTGCAGGTGAGGGGTGGGAGCGACCCCAGGATCTCCCCCTGCATCGCGCTCAGAGCCCGGCGAACCCTGTGGTGCCGTGCGCGCACTCCCAATGTCTGGAGAGCTTTCCCGACCTGGCGCAAGGCCCTCTCCAAGCCACAAGAGCTCATACCTGTGCCGCGCCCGCCCCCGAGTGTTCCGGGGTTCCGCCCTCCGGAGACCTGCGTCCTGCGGGGCCCGCCCGGCCGCCCCTGCCGCGCCGCCAGTGGTACGGCCCGGCAGCAAATCCCTGGTTGCCCTGGCAGCCGCCCGGGGCCCAGCCCGCGCTGCCTCCTCCCGCCGCCGCGGTAGAGCGGGGACGCCCCCTTCAGAGCCGGTCCGGCCCGCCAGGCCTGGCCCCGGCTTCTTGGGGGCGGCGGTGCATCTGCCCGGGCTCCAGGTACAGGCGACCCTCCCTGCGCTGGGGCTCAGGCGGCCCTTGTCCCCAGGGCCAGGAACCTTCTCCAGACCCCCTGAACTTCGGGGTCTGGCTCCTCTCCATCATCCCAGGTGGGCAGCACGTAGGCCCACCTCCTTCTGGGAAGAGGGATGGGAGGAGGGGACCCGGTGGTACCAGGGCCTCTGGGTGGGGGGTGCTTCTTGCTCAGATTTTGCTCCTCTGCCTGGCCCAGGGAGAGCGAGGCAGCTCCCTTCAAGCCCCTTGCCCTCTTGAGGTTTGTGTGGATAAATGGAAATGGGATAGGGGTGGGCTTGGAGGAGCCAGGGAGGGGTCTGGCCAGGCTTGCATCGCTCTAGGCCAAGCCTAGATTCGGGTGATCCAAACCCCCTAGCTTGGGGAACACGGTATCCCCCGGGGCCAGAGCAGTCTCCTAGCTCTCTGCCCGCTCTCCTAAAGGACACCCAGGACAGTTATTGAGTACAGAGCAGGGCTGCTGCTGGAAGCTAAAAAGGGAAAGCTTTGGCCTGGATAAAGGAGCTGTCTCTCAGGGCACAGGCAGGTCCCAGGATCTCAAAGCACTTACAGTGTAGGGGCACCAGGGGCAGCCTCTAGACTTCTACATCAGCTGGAGATGGTGGGAGGGGGTGGCCAGGCAGCTCCCCTCTCCCCTGGCAGGGGTCTTGCTGCTCACTGTACCATGAGGTGGGGACACCCCGTTTCCCCCCACCCCCCCACTCCCCACATCTCTACAGGCAGGCCAGGCTGGGAGCAGGCTGCCCTGGGGCCCTGTTTCAGGTGCCAGCCCCTGCCCCTGGGCATTTCCAGGCCGCATCCCAGCAGGATGTGGACAACCCAGCGGTGGTCCTAGGGGAGCCAGAGAAACAGCAGAGGGTGCAGCAGCTGGTAAGTGCGCAGGGTGGAGGCTGGAGGTGACCCGCCATGGGCAGATCTGCCTTCCCCCATGAGGAGCCCTGGATTCTGACCCCACAGGAGTCGGAGCTCAGCAAGAAGCGGAAGAAATGCGAGAGCCTGGAGCAGGAAGCCCGGAAAAAGCAGAGGCGATGTGAGGAGCTGGTGAGCTCTGGAGGGCCGCCCGGGCGGCCAGGCGGGGGGCTCCCGGTCAGTGGTCAGTGCTGCCGTCACCCCCTCTGCCCACTGCGAGACCCCACTGTTCCGCGTGCTCCGCGAGGCTTTCCTTTCCTGGCTGATGCAGGGGAGGAAGGCTCTGCCTGGGCGGGCAGGGGACTGTCTGTGGGGAGAGGCGCGCCGTGGGTGTTGGGCACCCTCCACAGAGCTCCCATGCCCCTGCCCCAGGAGCTGCAGTTGAGAGAAGCCCAGAACGAGAATGCCCGCCTGGCGGAGGAGAACTCGCGGCTGCACGGGAGAGCCACAGAGAAGGAGCAGGTGCCAGTTCTGCCCGCGTGCGCTAAGGGCCTGGGCCCCCAACAAGGGGCACGTGCTTAGGGTCGGGTATACAGAGCTCTGTTCCCCTTGGTGAGGGAGCTGGTGGGACAAGGCCACACGCCCAGCTCCCTGCCGCTGCCCCCTTGCCAGGTGGAGTGGGAGAATGCGGAGCTGAGGGGCCAGCTCCTGGGGGTGACGCAGGAGAGGGACTCAGCCCTTCGCAAGAGTCAGGGCCTGCAGAGCAAGCTGGAGAGCCTGGAGCAGGTGCTGAAGGTGAGGGCCTGCGTGTTTAGGGGAGGGCACTGGGCCCTGGGACAGCAGATGTGGCCTGTGTGTGGCACTGCCAGCCCCCCTCCTCCAGCCCAAGTCCCCTTTCCCAGAGGGGGTGTGGAGCAAATGGTACCCAAGGCTCCCTCGTCTTAAGATTTTTCTGTAGAAACTGGAGCTGGGGACATTGGCCTTGACCCAGGGTCTTGTGCTTCAGCATATGCGGGAGGTGGCCCAGCGGCGGCAGCAGCTGGAGGTGGAGCATGAGCAGGCTCGGCTCAGCCTGCGGGAGAAGCAGGAGGAGGTCCAGAGGCTGCAGCAGGTATGGGCAGCAGTGAGGGAAGCGCCACCACCTCACCACCCCCTCACCCGCCCGACTGGCGTCTGTGGAGCACCTGCTGTGTGCCAGGCCCTGTGCTAGGTGCTGGGTGAGACAGTGGTGAAGAAAGACCAAGTCCTGTCCAAGCAGCTAATAAGCAGATCCTTGAATGAGCCGATTCCAGACACCGACAGCGAGATGGGGGAGATGAGCAGGCTGATGCGACAGTGACTGGGACTGGATGAGGAGCCACTTTAAGGAGGTCAACAGGGCAGGCCTCCCTGTGGAAGCGACGAGTGAGCTGAGACCTCAAGGGCAAGAAGGAGCCAGCCAGGAGGGCCAGGGGAGGGCAGGCCAGGTGGGAGGAATGGCTGTGCAGGTGCTCTGTGGTCGGGGAGAGCTGGATCTGGGACCAGTGTAGTTAGGATACGGCAAGGGGTGCCAAGGAGCAGGAAAGAGCCAGAAGCTTTGGGGTGTCCAGGCCGCGGCAAGAGTGTGGGTGTTTTGCACTATGAACGGGTAGAGGCTGTTGTATGTGGCACTTCAAAGATCTAAGCAGGGGAGTAACAGGATCTGGTTGGTAACTGTCGAAGAGCACATTGTTGGCGCTGTGTGGCTGCTCTGTGGAGGCAGGCGTGGAGCAGGGAACGCCGGGGCTGGCAGTGGTCCGGGCGCAGGTGACGGGTCGTCTGCAGAGCGGGGACAAGTGGGCAGACTCAGAATGGAGTCTGGGGACAGAGCTGACAAGACTGACGGTGGGGTTACAGCTGAGTCCCTCCTGTGTCACCATTTGCTGTGTGCACCTGCTGGGGGTGGGCGAGGGGACAGGGCAGCAGATCTGGGAGGCCCGGGAGTCCCAAGTTCTGAGCTCTGCCTTGGTCAAGTCCGTGTTGCGTGTTAAACATGCAGGTGGCCGTGGCCGTGGACAATTGGGTGTGTGAGTGTGGGGGTGGGGAGGAGCGGTTCTGGGAGGTATTTGGAGTCCTTGGTGTGTTTAGCTGCGTGACTAGATGGGACCCCCTTGGGAGAGAGGGGAGGGCAAAGAATGGCCCATTACAGTGTCCTGGGCACCCTGACCTTCAAAGTTGGAGAAGACAAAGGGCAGGCTAGAGAGACTAGGAAGGAGGAAACCAGGAGGGTGGAGTTCCAGACAGAGAGGGAAGCGGTCAGGCACAGCAGCTGCCTGGCCCCTTTGCCTCTGGTCTAAGATCTCGTCCAGGGTGGGAGCCAGGGAGGGAGAAACCCTTCAGCCACCGCCCTCCCCGGCGCCCTCTCCTTCTCTCTCGAGCCTTGTCTCGCCACCCGCTATTTCCTCCCCTCCTCCACCCCCTCCCGCATTCTGCCTCCTCCCACTTGCAGGCCCAGGCAGAAGCCAAGAGGGAACATGAAGGCGCCGTGCAGCTGCTGGAGGTAGGGGCCCGGAGGAGGCCACCAGTCCCCCCACCTTGGGAGGGAGGCGGTGGCTTTAGATAGCTGCTGTGATGGACAGCGGGTTGTAGGAGGGGCCTTCAAATGCTCCAGGGCCTGGGGGAGACCCTCCGCCATGGGCCCATTTCTCCGGCTGGGGCCTGGCAGGGCTGGGGGGCTCCTGGGCTTGGGGGCAGCAGCCTCCGTTGCCACCCCCGGGGGCTGCCTTCAGCCTCCTTCCAGCTGGGCACTGCTGAGTCAGCCCAGGGAGCTAACTGGCTGGAGTGCCCTGAGCGGCTCCTCTTTCTCCCTCCCTCCCCGGGTCGGTGACCTACAGGGCTAAGGGTTCTAACCTGTCCTCTGCACTTTCCTTCCCTGCCGCAGTCCACCTTGGATTCCATGCAGGTACAGCCCCCGGGTCCCCCCGCCCCCCTCCCCACACCTCTCTGGGCTGGCCGAGCTGCGGCTCTTCCCTTGGGGCCAAAGCAGCCCCGGCTCTCATGTCCAACAGAGTGGGCATCACTGGCACAGACCCGGGAATCCTTAGGTGGGCTGGGGTCCCCTCCTCCCAGGCCTGCGGCTGTGTCTGGCCGACGTGGGGTGGGGCTGCCCTCCGCTCATTACCAGTTGGCTCATGGTGCTGGGGGTGTTGGCCAGGAGCAAGCCCCGGAGCTCAGGACTCTCTGGATGCCTTCTGGGGAACTGGCCCGATTCCATCTCAAAGTGTCCCCGGCTCCTGTCTGTCCTTGCTGTGGGCAGGGATTTGGTTGTCGGCGGTGGGAGGGTGGTGAGGGGCGGGGCTGACATGACAGTGCTGGCCAGCAGTGATGTCCCACAGCCCTGGACTTCGCCCTCAACTCAGACACCGTTGAGGGCAGTGGGAGCAAGCCCGGCCGAGGGTTGGGTGGGTGTGCACTGAAGCCTGGTGTGGTGATGGCACAGGCTGGCACCGGGCAGCTTTGCCAGGCCTGGTGGCTCATGGTGGGTCTTGGCGCAGGCCCGGGTTCGAGAGCTCGAGGAGCAGTGCCGGAGCCAAACCGAGCGCTTCAGCCTCCTGGCGCAGGAGCTCCAGGCCTTCCGCCTGCACCCTGGCCCCTTGGATCTGCTCACATCCGCTCTGGGCTGTGGTGCCCTCGGAGACCAGCCACCACCCCCCTGCTGCTGCTCTACCCCCCAGCCCTGCCAGGGGTCTGGCCCCAAAGGTAAGGCAGACTGCAGAGACGCTGACCTGGGATCCCGGGGCCTAAAGAGCAGGGAGGTGAGAAGCAGAGGACAGCAACTCATCCAACGTTACAGAGCAAGTTAGAGCCGTGCCTGGCCAGAACCGGGCTCTGATGGGGGAAAGCAGAGCCCACAGGAGCGACTGCTCTGGAGTCTGGCCCAGGCATCCCAGGCTCCTTTTCCTTCCCCGCCAACAAGACCTCTGTGGTCATGGCTGGGAATTGGACGGTAAGTTGGCAGCAGGCAGCGTGGCCTTGTGAGAAGTCAGGGCCTGGGAGAGGTCAGATCTGGGGGTCCCAGCTCCCTTCACTCAGCAGCCGTGTGATCGTGAGCAGCTGTGTACCCTCCGGTTTATAAGCCAGGAGGCCCTATGCTGTAACACATGCATCGCGTGCAGCTGCTCTCTAGAGCTTATGAAATCACAGTTGTGAGTCTCCTGCATCTCTGCTCAGTCAATTTCCCTTATGGAAAGAAACTTGGATCTGGAGGGCCTGACTCCCATAATCCAAGAGGCTCCGCCCTGTCTCTGGGGTCCCACCTCAGGCCACACACCCCCAGCCCACCTGCCGTCTTCTCTTTAGACCTTGACCTCCCGCCAGGCTCTCCAGGGCGCTGCACCCCAAAGTCTTCTGAGCCCGCCCCTGCCACTCTCATTGGAATCCCTCGAAGGTCAGCCAAGAAAGCCGAGTCTCTCTCCAACTCCTCTCGCTCCGAATCTGTCCACAACAGCCCCAAGTCATGCCCTACGCCCGAGGTCAGTACTGGGGAGGGGCACTGGTTTTGGGGGAGAGGGAGAGACAGGTGGCTGTGACCTCCCCAGGCCCCCAGGAGCTGGGAGTGGACTGCCCACTGTGGTCAGGGAGCTCGGGTGGAGCCTGTTCCCGCTCTCCAGGGCCTGCTGCAAGCCCCACCCTCCGGCAGCCCTGGGAGGCCGTGGTTGGCTGTTGGAGATACGGCAGTGCTGGGATCTGGCTGTGGCAGAGCACGTGGGAAACAGCCACCAGGACTGAAATCCCAGCTCTGTCTTAGAGGAGCCCCTGACCTTTACTGGGCTTGTTTCTTTCTTTCTTTTCTTTTTAGTGTAATTTTTTTTGAAATTTTAAAAAAGATTTATTTGCTTATTTGAGGGGTAGAGTTAACAGAGAGGGAGAGACACAAAGAAAGGTCTCCACACACTGGTTCACTCCCCAAATGCCCACAACGGCCAGAGCTGGGCTGACCCGAAGCCAGGAGCCAGGAGCTTTTTCCTGGTCTCCCCTGTGAGTGCAGGGGCCCAAGGACTTGGGCCATCTTCTACTGCTTTCCCGGGCCATAGCAGAGAGCTGGATCAGAAGAGGAGCATCTGGGACTTGAACCGGTGTCCATATGGAATGTGGGTGCTGCAGGCAGAGGCTTAGCCCACTATGCCACAGCGCTGACCCGGGCTTCAGTTTCGTGATCTGAATGCCGGGGCTAATGAACCGCCTTCTGAGGTGCTTGTGAA
The DNA here is from genome assembly GCF_051225735.1 of Oryctolagus cuniculus. Classification (NCBI taxonomy): domain Eukaryota; kingdom Metazoa; phylum Chordata; class Mammalia; order Lagomorpha; family Leporidae; genus Oryctolagus; species Oryctolagus cuniculus. The sequence goes on along the minus strand of NC_142883.1, from coordinate 33,669,706 downwards.
TCCAGATGACCTACAAAACCATGAGCAGAGTGTCTGTTTCATGGGGACACCCGGCTGATCCCAAAGCGCGGCTGCTGTGATCATCTTTCTTGGCCGTCACTCACAGCTCTTTTGATCCTCTCGTTCCTTGTTCTACCTATAAACCCCAGAAAACGAAGGGGGCAGATCAGGAGCAGCTCTGCTCTCCAGGGTTTCAGAAAGTGGTAGAAACCGCCCCGGGCCTCTACTGCCCCCTGATGGGAAAGGAAGTTGCTGCTGGCTTTGGAGATGGCAATGAGGGGCTGCCTGCTGGTGCCAGGCCTTGGCAGAAAAGATAAGAAAGCCTGTTCCCAGGCCAGCCCCAGCAATCTGAACTAGGGTCGGAGGATCAGGGGCACTCTAAGACGTGGGCTAGGCAAGTGGACAGGAAGTTCTGAGCTCCAGGGCTAAACCGCCGTAGTAGTGTGGCCAGGTGAGAGGCAGGGACTTCTCCAGGCACTTCCTGCCTCCTTGCTTCCAGCTCCTTATAACTGGGGTGCTTTGCTGCGTTTGTACCAATGACACCCGCTCCCTACATTGGCGGTGGGTGGGGGGCGACGACCTTATTTACTGGCTTTGCTGCAGCTGTGTCCAGGCTGCAGGCTCGCCCCACGCACCCTGCCCAGGGCATCTGGGCTCATCCAGGACCTGCCGGCCCAAGACCTGATCTCGAAGTTGTTGGGGGCTCCTTGCTGCTGGCCTTGTCCAGCACGCATGCGCTCATCTTCCCTCCTCAGAGTGTGGGGTGCTCCTCCTCCAGCCTGGAGACCTGCCCGTGCTGCCTCTGGCCCAGGGCCTTGGAGAGGAGCCAGCCCTTTCTGTCTGCCCCCAGGTGGATACCGCCAGCGAGGTGGAAGAGCTGGAGGCAGACAGTGTCTCCCTGCTCCCAGCAGCACCGGAGGGTGGCCGGGGAGGAGCCAGGATCCAGGTCTTCCTGGCACGCTACAGGTGAGCCTCTCACCCTCATCTCACCTTGCCCCCCACTCAGCATCTGGGGTGGATGGGAGGAGGGGGCTGGGACAGAGACGTCTGGAGGTGGTGGGGACAGCACAGAGACCCCAGTGGGATATGATCTCGTGATCTCACTGGGGCAAGACAGGCACCATGAGCACTGCACTGGCTAAGGTGGTTGGCCGGTCTCCGTGAATGACAGTGGGGGAGGGAAGGCAGGCATGGGACTCCACCTCCCTCCTCCCCCTCCTCTGTTCCTCCTCCGACAGCTACAACCCCTTCGAGGGCCCCAATGAGAATCCAGAGGCAGAGCTGCCGCTGACAGCTGGCGAGTACATCTATGTCTACGGAAGCATGGACGAGGATGGGTTTTTTGAAGGTATGACAGCAGTAGGGGGTCGTGCTGTCCATTCCGTTGCTAATGAGCCCCGGTTCCCTCCATTCAAATGCCCCCTCTCCCCAGCTCGCTCGGCCTACCATACTTTTCAGACTTGGCTAAGAGGCATGTGGAGACCTGGCTGCCCGTGGGGAGAGAGGAAGAAGGGAACACTGGGCCTCACCAGAGATCTGGCCTCAAGCAGGCCAGGCCAGGCCAGGCCAGTGGGGAGTTCTGTCGTGATTCCTTTGTGTGCTGGTAGTCGGGGGCAGGCCGTGCTCAGCCCTGGAGACACTCAAGGTCGGGCACGTAGCACAGATTTGATGCTGGATGCCACTCAGGTACGGGGAGGAGAAAATCGGGTCTCGAGTTCAGGCGAAGGTGTAGACAAGTGTTAGCACGGGAGCTTCACGAAGGCTCTCCAGTTGCCATGGGGTAGCCACAGGGCTCATGAGGCAAGTGTGGTAGGTGCCCCACTGAGACCGGGCAGCAGGGCAGGGCCTGTGGAAGGAATGGCCAGGGAGACTTCCCCAGGCTGGCCTTGGCCTAGGTGCCGGGCTGCACCCTCAGCAGTGAGGGGGACCACCCTGGGTAGGGCCTGGGTGAGGCACAGACGGGGCAGGGCGAGGACTGCAAGTGCACATAGAGGGCCCAGGAAAGGGATTAGTGGGAGGCAGCAGGGACTCCCCTGGGGCCGCCTGGCCCAGGGCCGGGGAGAGACACCCCAGAGCCTGCTCAGCAGCTTGCCTTGGGCACCCACTGGGAATGGCGATATCTGGTTTTGAGGCTCAAACAGCTAAATTCCCCAGAGGAGCAGATTCTGAAGAGCAGGATTAAGTAGCTTCCCAGGGAAAAAGCAAAGCAAAGACAATCCTAAATACCTTTTTTTTGGAGGGAGGTGGCAGAAGCCTCAGGATAAACTCACCCCAGATGACGAGAATTTGAACTGTACAGTCAGGGTACATGGGGCTGGATGGCAAGGGCTGTGGAGAGCTGGGCGTAGGATCCCATCTTCCCCGTCCAGCTTTAGCCACGGGGCTGCTCCTCACCGTTCTCAGTGGCCTGCGTTTCCAGCTTGGGCCCAGGCTCAGCTGCCACCTTGCGGGCTGTAGATTTGCATGGTGCCAGGGCTCCGGCTTTAGCTGCGCTGTAGTTCTAGTGCTCACATCAGCTTCCCAGGGCTGCCCTAACACATGCCCCCCAGCCACGTGGCCCCAGGGGAGTCCCTGCCCTTGTCCCAGCCTCTGGTGGTGCCAGGTGTTGCGTGGCTGTGACCACGTCACTCAGACGTCTGTGTCCGTGGCCCCCTTGCCTGCGCCTCTTCTTTCTGGGTCTCTGTCTCTTCTGAGGACGCTTGTTAGACTTAGAACCCACCCAGATAATCTGCAATGATCTCGTCTCAAGGTCCTTCATGTGGGGCTGGCGCCATGGCTCACTTGGTTAATCCTCTGCCTGCGGCACCGGCATCCCATATGGGCACTGGGTTCTGGTCCTGGTTGCCCCTCTTCCACTCCAGCTCTCTGCTGTGGCCTAGAAAGGCAGTGGAGAATGGCCCAAGGGCGTGGGCTCTGTACCCGTATGGGAGACCAGGAGAAGCACCTGGCTCCTGGCTTCCAATCCGTGCAACGCCGCTCATAGTGGCCATTTGGGGAGTGAACCAACGGAAGGAAGACCTTTCTCTCTCTCTCTCTCTCTCACTGTAACTACCTGTCAAATAAAAAAAAAAAAAAAAAAAAAAAAAAAAAAAAAAAAAAAGATCCTTCACATAAATGCATGGGCAAAGGTCTTTCTCCAAATAAGGTCACGCTCACAGTGTCTAGAGATTAAGACATATTTGGATGACTGCCATTCTACTCATTGTAATCAGATCATAAATTATATGTTCTAATTAAAAATATTTATTTAGTTATTTGACAGAGGGAGGGAGGGAGGGAGGGAGGGAGGGAGGAAGAGAGAGAGAGAGAGAGAGAGAGAGAGAGAGAGAGAGAGATATCTTCCATTTGCTGGTTCATTACCCAAATGCCTGCAACAGCTAGGGCTGAGCCAGGCCAAAGCCAGGAACCATGAACTCCATCCGGGTCTCTCACTTAAGTGGCAGGGACCCAAGTACTTGGGCCACTTTCTGCTACCTTCCCAGGCTCATTAACAGGAAATTGGATGGGAAGCAGAGGAGTTTGAACTTGACCAGCTCTCCAATATGGGATGCAGGCATCCCAAGCGGAGGCTTAACACACTGTACCACAGGGCCAGCCCATGATCTAATTTATTGAGATTCCATATTGTATCCTTATTTAAATTAAGTTTCCTTACTTTTTTTTGGTTCTCCTGCACAAGCGGGGGGGGGGGGGGCAATGGCTGCCAGGCACCCTTGCACTCAGTTCGGCTGACCCCCACCCCTGCCCTGAACCCTGGCCTCCACGTCCCCTTCCTCCCAGCTGTTCCCTGAGGATCTTTTTCCTTCTTTAACGTGCCTGTGATGTGACGTGCTGTGTGCCTAGCTCCTTTCTTCCTTACGTCCCTCAGACACCACCCCCAGACACGCTGCCTGCACCTTCCAGACTGACGCAGGCAGCCAAGCTGACCGCTGGTCCTGCTCGTAGACAGGGGCCTGTGTGGGTCCCAGCACCCACAGGGACTCCAGTCTCCGGCAGACACGTCCCTCCCGCTCCCTTCCCTGCCCATAGTGGTGGGTGGCTCTCCCTGCCCAGCTGGCTGGCTGTTTCTCCCAGAGGGAAGTCGAGGCCCCCCCATCCTGGCCCCAATCCTCGGGCCTGTATAAAATCTGCTATGGGAGCGTCACTGTGTTTCTTCAACTTGACCCGATAGCTCTCGAAGACTAGCACAGTAAACAGGCCCACAGCTGCTACCACTGGGCTGCGTGTGCTCTATTCATACGTGCCCCATAGAGCCTGGTCCTTCCACATCCTGCCAGCGTCAGCCCTGCCCGGAGCCTGGTGAGACGAGGGCTCAGCTCCGCCCTGCCTGAATCAGACTCTGCTTGTTAATAAATCTCGGCCTGGTGAACTGGAAGCAGCTTCACTCTAGATAACCAGAACCCTGACGCCACCCTCAGGGCGACGGCAGTGCCCGTCCTTGTAGCTGCACACATGGGTACAGGCTGACTTGCCGCTGCCCTCATACATTCGCTGGACCGGCTTTCTTTCTCTCTTTGTCTTCCCCTTCCCTACCCCTTCCTGTCCCTCCTCTGCCAGGGGAGCTCATGGATGGCCGACGGGGCCTGGTCCCTTCCAATTTTGTCGAGCGCATGTCCGATGACGACCTCCTGACCTCCCTGCCTCCGGAGCTGGCCGATCTGTCCCACAGCTCAGGCCCCGAACTCAGTTTCCTGAGCGGAGCTGGGGGCGGCAGCAGCAGTGGGGGGCAGAGCAGCGGGGGCCGCAGCCAGCCCAGGCCCGAGGAGGAGGAGAAGGAGGCCGCAGCGGAGGAGCTCAGTGGGAGCCCCCAGCCCGAGGGTCTGGGCGAGCCTCCCGCCGTGCCTTATCCCCGCCGCCTGGAGGTTCTCAAGCAGCTGGCCCACAGCGTGGTGCTGGCCTGGGAGCCGCCGCCGGAGCGAGTGGAACTGCACGGCTTCCGTATCTGCGTGAACGGGGAGCTACGTCAGGCCCTGGGGCCCGGGGCGCCCCCTAAGGCTGTGCTTGAGAACCTGGACCTGCGGGCCGGGCCCCTGCATGTTTCTGTGCAGGCGCTGACCAGCAGGGGCGGCTCGGACCCTCTGCGCTGTTGTCTGGCCTTGGGTGCCGGGGCTGGGGTGGTCCCTAGCCAGCTGCGGGTCCATAGGCTGACAGCCACGTCTGCTGAGATCACCTGGGTGCCTGGCAACAGCAACTTGGCCCATGCCATCTACCTCAATGGGGAGGAGTGTCCGCCTGCCCGCCCCAGCACCTACTGGACCACCTTCTGCAACCTGCGGCCTGGCACACTCTACCAGGCCCGAGTGGAGGCCCAGCTCCCACCCCGCGGGTCCTGGGAGCCAGGCTGGGAGAAGCCGGAGCTACGAGCTGCCTCCCTGCAGTTCACCACCCTCCCGGCAGGTGCGTGGGCTTGAGCGCTGGCGTCCGGAACCCGGGCCCGTGGGTGGTGGTGGGAGGGGCACCTGGCCCTGTTTCCAGCATTGGGGACGTGGCAGAGTGGGCTGGACTTCCTGGCCAGGAGCGTCTTAACGTTAGTGGGTCTTGTGCCCTGCTACCCCAGGCCCACCTGATGCCCCCCTGGATGTGCAGATCGAGCCAGGGCCCTCCCCTGGAATCTTGATCATCAGCTGGCTTCCGGTCACCATCGATGCTGCCGGGACCTCCAATGGTGTCCGGGTCACGGGCTATGCCATCTATGCCGACGGGCAAAAGGTATGGCCTGGGGACTCCACCTGCCTGGACCCTGGGAACGGGATGTGGGTCCTTGCTGTGTTCAGAGGCCTGGTCTCCTAGACCTGGCCCCCAGAGGCCCAGTCCCTGGCATTTGGGCGCTGTGTGGCAGATTGGTTAAGAGCATGGGCTTGGGCAGCGTGTGATGGATTTGAAAGTGGCTGCAGCACTGACACCATGTGGCCAGGAGCACTGCGATCAGGTGTGCGGAAGGCTGAGCTGAGGCGTGATGCGTCCTCCACTCGGCCGCTCAGCCTTCCCTCTCCCTCCTGTGCTCCCTTGGCCCTGCAGATCATGGAGGTGGCCTCGCCCACCGCAGGCAGCGTGCTGGTGGAGCTGTCCCAGCTGCAGCTGCTGCAGGTGTGCCACCAGGTCACCGTGCGCACCATGTCGCCCCACGGCGAATCGGCTGACTCCATCCCCGCTCCTGTCGCCTCGGCCCTATCTCCAGCCTGCCTGCTTGCCAGGGTCTCCTGCCCCTCACCACGACCTAGCCCAGAGGCCAGACCACCTCCTGCTCCGGCCTCCCCAGGGCTTGGAGACCCCAGCTCTCCCCTCCGGTGCCCTGCTCCCCATGGAACTCAAGATCCACCAGGGGGGCCTCCAACAAGCCCTGGCAGAGAGACGCCAAGGGGACCCCGAGAGGAACCGCTAGCGCCTTGCTCCCAGGTACCCTGTCTGGGGAGACTGGGAGCAGGTACAGGCTGGAGGGAGGGGCTGGGCACGTCCTCAGTGTCCTGCATTCCAGGGGGAAGCTGGGGGAGCTGCTCTGGGCACTGCAGAGCGGGGCACCGGCGAGCCAAGCCTGGCTGAGGGAGGCCCTGGCCCTGCGGCTCCCTCCCTGGCCAAGCAGGAAGCTGAGTGGACTGCGAGAGAGGCCTGCCTGGCCCCCTGCTCCAGGCAGGGGGCACTGGTGCAGAGGACGCCCGGTACTGAGGCCTGCTGCGGAGGAGATGCAGGGTCGGCGCTGAGAACTAGGGCCGAGGTAGGGGTTGGGGACCCACTGGACCACCTCAAACAATCGAGGCCTGTCTCCCTGTGTCTGCCCTCTGCCAGCACAGATCTGGGCACCCTCTTGGCTTGGCCCCTGCTCTGGCTCTGCAGCCGTTTCTTTGTTACATCTCACTGCACAGCTTTCTCTCTCTGGTTTGGTTCTGGTCCTCCGGCCTCTCCCTCCCCCCCCCCCCCCCGCCACCTCATGCACACCCCACTCTGGGCATGGCTCTTTTTCCCTCTGCCAAGGAACCTTGTTTTAAAAAATTATTTGTATTTATTTAAAATGCAGAGGGACAGAGAGCTCCTCTCTGCTTGCTAGTTCTTTCCCCAAATGCCTGCAAAGCCAGTGCTGGGCCAAGCTGAATCCGGGATCCAAGAACTCCATCTGGGTCTCCCACACGAGTGGCAGGGACCCGAGTGCTTGAGCCATCCCTTGCTGCCTCCCAGGGCGTGCATTAGCAGGAGGCTGGAGTCAGGACTCTAACCCAAGCACTTTGATAAGACGCGTGGGCGTCCCAAGCAGTGTTTTAACCACTAGGCAAGACAGCCGCCCTGCGGCCCCTCGGTGCCCTGCCCTTGCTTGCCTCTTGCAGAGGGAGGACACGGCAGAGCTCGGGGGTCGTCTGGTGAACCCCCTTGTGGATCACGGCCGCAACTCAGACCTGTCAGATATCCAGGAGGAGGAGGAGGAGGAAGAAGAGGAAGAGGAGCTGGGTTCTAGGACCCGTTCCTTCCAGAAGCAGGTTGCTGGCGACAGCACCAGGGAGAGTGGGGCCAAGGTAACGGGGTTGCGGGGGGGACTGGTGGGCCCCAGACCTCACGGGCCAGGGCCTCCGCCCCTTGTGTCAGCAGCTGCTCCCGCCGCCGCTGAGTGCCAGCAGCGTTCTAGGTGTGTGGCGTGGGCCCTGTCTTAAGCAGCAGGTGTGGATAGGCCTAAAAGTGGCCTCTGCCCTCCTGGGGAGAAAGGGGGAGGAGGCAGTGCTTTTCTTCTGAGCCTTCTCTGGCTCCAGCCCATCAGGCCCAGGGCTGTAGCAGGGGGAGGGTTGGGAATGGCCTCTGTGCCATGACAGGCATGGCGGCTGCCCAGTGCGGGCAAACCCCTGTTCCTTGGGTGTATTCTCCAATTCTCCCTGGTTCTGTCTGGACCAGCCACTGTCCCTCTGGTTCTTTCTTCTTAGAGGAATCTGGGGGAGGGCTGTAGGGCTGTCCTAACCCCTGCCCTCATTTGGGGGCAAAGGTCACACCTCCCTCCTCTCCCCCCACGGACCCCTCTTCCCTGCCACCCTCCACTGCTCCCCCACCCCAGCCCCAGCCTGACCCCTTTTGTGAGACTGACAGTGATGAGGAGATCCTGGAGCAGATCCTGGAGCTGCCCCTCCAGCAGTTCTGCAGCAAGGAGCTCTTTAGCATCCCAGAGGAGGAGGAGGAGGAGGAAGAGGAAGACGAGGAGGAGGAGCAGCGGCGGGCAGGCCATTCTTCCAGAGCCCCTGGGCCGCCTGAACCTGCTCTGCTGGGGCTTGGCTGTGACGGCGGCCAGCCCCAAGGACCCGGCCTGTGTTCCTTGGCTGCAGAGCCCTCCAGGGGCGGGGACCGCCTGGAGGACGTGCCTGGAGTAGTTGGCGGAAGCAGCCGGAGGAGAGGAGGGGGCTCCCCGGAGAAGCCCCCGAGCCGCAGGCGGCCTCCAGACCCCCGTGAACACTGTAGCCGGCTCCTTAGCAGCAGCGGGCCCCAGTGTCCTGGGCGGCCGGGCCCCACGCGGGAGAGGGGCGGCTCCTCAGTTGTTGAGGGCACCAAGGTTGGCCTTGAGGCTGGCGGGAGAGGTCGGCTGGCTCCTTCCCGAAGGTGCCCGCGAGGCCGGGCCCCGGAATCCGGCCTGGCCAGCTGCCTCTCCCCCAAATGCTTGGAAATCAGCATCGAGTATGACTCCGACGATGAGCAGGAGGCGGGCAGTGGGGGCGTCAGCATCAGCAGCTCCTGCTACCCTGGAGACGGGGAGGCCTGGGCCACTGTACCTGGAGCCAGGCCCAGGGGCCCTGTGAAGGCCAGTCCAGGCCCCAGCCCCTCCTCCCGCCTCCCAGCCTGGGAGAAAGGGGAGCTGGAACGGAGAGGCCGCAGCACGACTGGCAGAGCCAAGGAGCCCCCCTCGCGGGTCCGTGCCCACTTCCCAGCCTGGGCAGCCCCCTGCCTGCTGTGGGCTGGTGGCCCTGCTTGCTGCCTACTAGCCACTCCCATTCCACGCTGCTGCTCCATCCGCAGAGGTGGGGCCGGGCCGCCGGGCTCTCCCATGCGCTCCTCCCACCCACATTCCCACTGCTTTGCTGCTTCGGCTGACCGCAGCTGGGATGCGCAGTGCTCGGGCGTCGGGCGTCGGGCGTCACCTTTGGCTGCCTTTGTGGGGTTAGCCTTGTCTTCAGGACACCAACTGTGGCGCCGTGGCCAGAGCCACCTATTCCTGGCATTGCCAGGGGGCCTCCTCTCCACGCCCCTCAGCCAAGTCCAGTCCCCTCCACTGCACTCCCCCTCTCGGGGGGCTGGGGCCCCATCCTGTGTGCCCCCCAGGGGTCTCTGGGGAGGCTGGGAGAGAACTGCTGTGCTGCTGCTCTGCTGTGCTGTGCTGCTGCTGCTGCTGCTGCTGACGGGCAGAGCTGGGGAGTGTGGGCGGGGTCCTCTCCCCACTCAAGGGCCCACGGGAAGGACGCTGTGTCACCTCTGCCCTCTGCCACCGTCTCTTTGCAGGCAACAGAGCCTGGGGAACCCAGAATGCAGGACAGCTCTGGGAGGAGGGGCTTCCAGCGGAGAGGGGCCCGGGGCCCCCGGCCAGGTGCCACAGAGCTGGGTGAGTGCCTGCCTGGGGTGGGGCGGGCTAGGCTTGGGGTGGGGGCGCCTTTCCTGACCCTGTGAGTGGAGCTCATCGAGTCACTGTGCTGTCCCCAACCCTCTGCACAGCCCCTCTGAGGAGCCCTCCAGAAACACTGGCTTCCCAGGACCTGCCTGTCAGGGTCTTTGTGGCCCTGTTTGATTATGACCCCGTGTCGATGTCACCCAACCCCGACGCTGGAGAAGAGGAGCTCCCGTTCCGGGAGGGCCAGGTCCTGAAGGTGACTGCACCGCCCTCCAGGCACCGAGCCCCAAACCCCAGTCGGAGTCTTGCCCGGCGCCCAAGGGATCCGAGCTGCGGTGCAGGACGTGGCGCCCTCAGCCAGCGCATGTGGGCTTGGGCCCTGCCCCTGGCGCTTCTAGCTCTGTGACCTCGCCCAGATTACTTGGGTTCCTCACTGGTAAAATGGGGACAGTGTGAGTGTCCAGCGCACGGGCTTGTCTGTGGATTATGATTCCGTGTGCCTTAAGTGCGTGAACACCAGGCTGCTCCATGATTTTGCCAAGTGTTGACTGAAGGCTCTGTGCTGCTCCAAGGTTCCGGGGCTGCAGGCTGGGGTGCGGTGGGGAGCAGGCCTTGCGGGCGTTGGCCGCTGATGCCACAGAAAGTCATTTTCCCTGAGCCCTGTGATCCTTGCTCGATTTCTATCCCACGGCCAGCAGGAGGAGCGTGGCATGTGCCCTTCTGCAGCCCCCAGAGCGGGAGCTGCTGGCCTGAGGGCCTGCGGTGCAGGGAGCAAGCCCAACTGGCCTCCCGAGACAACTGGTCTCCGCCGCCAGGTGTTTGGGGACAAGGATGCCGATGGCTTCTACCGGGGTGAAGGCGGAGGCCGCACGGGCTACATCCCCTGCAACATGGTGGCTGAGGTGGCCGTGGACAGTGCCGCGGGGAAGCAGCAGCTGCTCCAGCAGGGCTACCTGGCTGCAGAGACCCTCCCCGAGGCCTCAGGTAGGACCTGCCGCTCCTCCCCACCTGCCTCCCGCCACAGCAGGTGCAGCCCGGACCCTCCTGAGTGGCTCTGTGTGTCCGGGTGGCCAGGGTGCCTTATTTGTCCAGGCTCCAGGAGGGCCCGGCGGAGACCAAAGCCACCACGTGGAGCGGGAGTCTGTGGCTGAGCAGGTGGGCCCGTGTAGGAGAGTACGCTGGCGCTACGCTGTGCTGTGGGCTCCCGGAGGCCTGGGGAGGGGGCTTTTGCTGGGGATGGGAGATGAAGGCTGTTGAGAAGCAAGCCCAGCAGCCCTGGCACGGCCCTGGGTGTGTGCCTGAGTCACGGTCCTGTTCCCCGCCACACCTCCTCGCCTCAGTTTCTCTTTTCTGTCTGCTTCCTTCCTCGGGCAGGAAACGGTCCCTTTGTGTACTCCACAGCCCGCATAGCTGGGCCTCCGCCCAAGCCCCGCCGCGCCAAGAAAGGTGGGCAAGACCTTGTTCTCCTTGGGGGCCTGTGTGTTGTGGGGGGGGGGGTGCTGGAGGTAGCACTGCTCAGTCTTGGGGAGATACCTGAGGGGTTTCAGCAGTCAGTGAGGGCAGATCTCCCCCCACATCCTCCTCATCCCGTGGATGGCTCGGTGCCAGTGGGGACCCCGTTCCCCAAATCCGGCACAGCCTGGAGCTTCTCCCCCACCCTCTCTGGGCCTTCATTCACTACTGCACCACTGATGCCCGCTGAGCATCCCTCCCCTCATCACCCTGGCGCGAGGGCTGCATCCTGCCTGTCCTGCACCGCTCCCTGCCTGAGACGAACTCGGGAGAGGGAGGTGTGGGCTCACAGGCACCCTCTTTCCACAGCAGAGGCCGACAACCCTGTCCAACCCGGTCCAGGTGAGGAGCGAGCCCTGAGACCAGGGAAAGACGTGGTGGGGGGTGCTGAGTCGGGGTCAGGTCTCCAGTGCAGAGGGTGCTATGGGGCGGGGCCTGAGAGAGAATCCCGAGTCTTTTCCCCCGTCCCCACAGGGCCCCCCCAGCCAGTCCCCTCCGCTTGCCTGAAATCTGCGCACTCCATGGTGGCTGCGTTTGACTACAACCCCCGGGAGAACTCCCCCAATATGGACGTGGAGGTGAGGATCCCCGGAACGCACCCAGCAGAAGGGGAGGGACGGCCCGGCTGCCTTGGGCCGCACACCTGCCTCTCACTCTCTCCACAGGCAGAGCTGCCCTTCCGGGCAGGGGACGTCATCACCGTGTTCGGGGGCATGGACGACGACGGTTTCTACTATGTGAGAGCACTGTGGGACGCGGTGCACCGCCCAGCTCGGCTGCCCTCTCGGGGAGGCCCTCTTAGAGTGGTAGCCTGGAGGAACTGACCAGGTCACCCTGGACAGTGATGTTGGCGTCAGGCTGCACCCCAGGAACTTCCGGGCCAGGGAGGCAGGCTGCGGCCTCTTTCCTGATCTCAGTCTTATCAGCATCTCCTCCCCAGGGGGAATTGAACGGACAAAGGGGCCTGGTTCCATCCAACTTCCTGGAGGGCCCTGGGCCCGAGGCGGGAGGCCCAGACAGAGAGCCTGGGATGTCCCAGGCCGAGATTCAGGTCAGTGAGGAACTGGCTCCCTGCTCAGCAGTTTGGTTTCTACCGTGCTGGGGGTGGTGATAATGGTGGTAGGGTCAGCATGGTGTCCTGGCTGCGGCAATGACACAGGTGCCCCTGTGTACAGGGTGGCACCCCTGAGTTAATTCTAGAGGGCAGCCCAGCCTCTCCCTGTGTGTGCCCCTATCTGCAGAGGTGTGAGAGCAGTGACCCTGACCCCCAGGTCACCTGACCTGCTGCTGCAGGTGAGGGGGTGGTGTGCAGAAGGACCCCTGCCCCTCCACCTGTCAGCATCATCCTTGTCCTCTCAGGGTGTTCCCATCCTGCTGGGTCGCCCTCCACCCTGGTGCCTTTTGAAGCCAGCTGCCCCGTGCAAGGCCCACCTGCGGCTTCGGGGGCGGGCGGCATACAAGGCAGCCTGCAGCCTCAGGGGCAAGGCCTGGGTGAGGGGGCTGAACTCCCACCAAGGAAACGCAGGGCTTCTGTGTGCAGCAGTTTCAAATGCAAAGGCTCTGCCAAGCGGGACCCGGCCCTGTGCCCAGGCCACCTGCTGTCGGCCGGGAGCGTGCGGGTCTGTGCGTAACCCATCTCCCCTCTTTGTTCCCTGTTCTCAGAGAACGAGGAGGAGAAGAGTCCAGTGCTAGATGGAGATAGATATATGTAGAGAGAGCGACATGTAAGTGGGGAGATGGCCCCCTTTGTCCTGTGTGACCCCCTCCACCATGATCAGACAGGGGCCCCATTGTCTCACCCATTGCTTCCAGGCAAGGGGAGGAGATCTGGCCACGACCCAGGTTTGGGTCCAAGGTCATCCCTCCCTTTCCCTGTCCTTCTGGCCTTGCACTTGCCTGGGCCATGCCAGCTGTCATGGGGATGTGTGTCATCTTAGCCTGTGCCGTCCCACATTGGCCGACCACTCGTGTTCCAGTGCACACGCGGGTTGTGGAGCACCATGTGACATCCAAGCTGCGACTCATCCGTGGTATTATAATACTGCATAGCCATCGTATTATAATAGTGTGATTATTACTGGGGACAAGAAGGATGGCACTGTGAGGCCAGCAGGAACAATAGCGTCCACACCCTTGTCTTTTGTGTGGCCACCTGATGGGGTGATTGGATGCATGGTTTCCTTCCGGCTCTCAATTTTGCCTGCTTGGGGGACAAGAGGGGAGCTTGAATAGTTGAAACCCATAGATAATCCCAAGCCATGCCTCTCTGTTTCCCAGCATTCCCGCTCTCCTGGGATGCAGTGGGAGGAGCCCTGGGAGGGAGTGGTGGGGGCGGACTCCCCAGCTGGGCAGCAGCCCTGGCCAGTTGGCAGTAAGTGCTTTGACCTCTAGGTCTTGGAGGGCAGGGGTTGGGCCTCAGCTATGCACCTGTTTCCTGGCCTTTGCTCTGGGTTCTGTGGTTGGCTCCACACCGTCAGCTGGTAGGGGTTTGGTGAGGGGAAGGAAAGGGTACCCATGGGCTGGCTGGCGAGAGCCGACAGGGCAGGGCCAGGTGCAGAGGGACAAGGAGGGGACGTGGGAGCACAGGTGAGGAGGACTTTGTCGCAATTCTCGTTTGCACAACTCCAAGTCTTTAGGTGAGTGCTGTCTGGGGTGGGCAGAGGCACAGGGAGCAGCCCAGGCTTTCACATGGAGCAGGAGATTTGGCAAGTGGGTGCTAGGGCAGGGAGGCCTCCAGGAGAGGGTGGTGGGGCTGCAGAGCACTCCCTGGGGGGCCTGGCTTCCTGGTGGTCCTCTCCAGGGACATGCAAGGGGGACTCCCCTTGGGCCTGTGTGCATCAGGGCTGGCCACACCCCCTGAAGGCCCTGGGAGGGAGCTCCTGGTCTGGGAGGTGCTACGAGGGCGGGCTTGGGAGGCTCAGGTCTGGAGCCCGCATGGAAAAGGAGTCAGGGGTGGGGCGGGCATCTTCCCTGACCCCGCCCCTTCTCTCTCACGTTCTAGGACTGGGTCAGCAGCACACCAGGGCCCCTGAGGCTCCCCGGCTGGGCCTGTGTCCCCGGCGCTGACAGTCCTGCTAGCATCAATCCGGGGCCGCCCCAGGGCTCCAGTGAGACGGTCCGGGGCCTCCTCTCCATGGGGAAGCAGCTGCTCAGGAGGCTGGGCTCTGGGAAGAAGGAGTGAAGCCGTGGCCCATGCCGCAGGCCCCAGAGCCCTCCAGAGGCCCCCCGGGACCCCCATCGCTGTCACGGCCGGGCCCAGGACGCCCGCTCTTCTGCGTAAACAACGGGGGCGCTTGGTGAGGGTCAGGGCTAGACGGGTCCTTACAGGTGCATCCTCGGCTGGGCCCCTTCCTCCTGTCACAGGGGAAACTGAGCCTCACAGCGAGTAAGTAGTGTGGCCCCGGCCACTGAGCACCTCGGCCACGCCAGGCCCGGACCCAGACTCCAGACTCCTACACTGGCCGGCTCATCTGCTCTTGGTTCCCCACCATACTGTGCAAGTCCCTCCTTGGGCCCCCCCAGCCCGGGCTGGGGAGCTTGAGGGGAGAAAGGGCCCATTCCCTGTGGTGGCTCTGGCCGTCCCTATAGTGTCTTCCCTGCCCCAAAGGAACGTGTGCCCCGGATGCTCCCCAGGCCCCTGCGCGGGCAGGCGGTGAGCCGTGTATATATTGTACATACTCAGTGCCTCAGTCCAGCTTCCTTCCTCTGCTTCCCCACGCGGCCAAGTCCTTGCCAAAGCGGCCTGCCCCCACCCACAGTGCTCCACCGCCCTGCCCAGGGCCTTCTGGCCCCGAGCCCCAGGGGCCAGTGGGCAGCAAGCAGGAGCTGGGTTTGCCTTATTTTGCTCATTGGATTCAAGTTCTCGTTTGCATCGTTCTCCTCTGGCCTCTGTCAGATTCCAGGGCTGGGGGGAAGGACAGATTTCTGCAGCTATTTTCATACATCCCCTTACATACACATAGTGGGGCGGGGCCGCTGCGCCCCCACCCCAGCCCCCAGCCCCTGCCCGTGCCTGGGTGAGCGTCTCTTGCATGTTTCCTTTGCCATGGTGGGAGATCGTCTGACTGGACCCCACCCCCACCTGGGTCTCCAGGAGCGTGGACTGGTGGGGGTGTTTGTTTAAAAAGACATTTTATTATAATAAAGTCTATTTTCACAAAATCTACTCTGGACTCTAAATGGGCAAAGGCCGTCTTGGAGGGGGGTGGGGCATACTGGGATTTGGAACCTGGAAATTACGTCCAAAGGGTGATGGGCCAAAAGCTGATCCACACTAGGTAGTCTGGAGCTTCTCTCCCTCTCTCCCTCCCTCCCTCTGGAGCTCAGAGTTGGACTCACCTTTGTGAGACCCAGAGCCCGATAAAGTCCCAAGGCCTCTGCCTCCGGGCCAGGGCTCGGAGATGGAGCCCCTCGAGTCGCCTCAGCATTGGGTGGACATCCTGGGAGGACACACAAGCTTCAGTGTGCATCCTGTGGGCCTGGCGTGCACCCCCAATGACGGTGAGACTGAGGTGTGGCCCCGCTAAGTGCCAGCCTGGGTGACCAAGGAGCTACCTTTATCTGCCTCCCCCAACCGAGGGCAGTCTGTGAGGAGTCATAGGAACACGTCCTGGGACCCAGTCCCAGGCAGGCAAAACGCAGCACTGAGCAGATCCCAATAGTCTTCATCTCCAGGCCAGCATCTACCGGTGGAGCCTCTGCTCCTGCCTTGGTGCCAGGTAGAGTCCCGTGGCCCCAGTTGAGTGCCCGCCAGCCAGCATCACTCGTGGCTAATTGCAGCAGTGGCTCAAGCTGAGAGTCCAGCTCAGCAGAAGACAGACCACAGCAGTGTGGGCCTTGGTCCCAGCCCTACGCGACACTGGTCTGGGTGGACTGTGCATTCCATGTATGATCCAGCATTGCAGCACTGGTGGCCGTGGACTGCGTGTCTAGCCTGCCCCGGCTCAGGGGCTGGCTTGTAGGGATGCACCACCCCGTTTTGGATGTTTCCTTCATTCATTCTGAGCAGCATACCAGCTGCAGATTTAGGACAAATCTGAGCTCAGGGCATTGGCAGGCGGGGCGGGGGTGGGGGTGGGAGGCAGTGACTGTGCACTGCTAGCAGACTCAGGACTCCAGTGAGCGTTAACCTGGCAGACGTGTCCACAGACTCAGAGAAACTAAATGGATTGCTTAGAATTTCTGGAAGGACAGTCACAAACCAAATCAGATTACAAAGACTGGAAAAAATAGGTAATTCTTGAATGTACAGATGATGTCATATACCGACAACTGTCAAAGAACTCTCAGGAGACCATGACCTCACCTAAGGAACAAAGTAAAATACTGGAAAGCACCCTCCTAGGATACGACATTTCCAAATGCTCAGACGGAGACTTAGAAACAGAACTTCAGAGAACACAGAAAAATGATCTAACACCTGCACAGAGAGACTTGACACAGAGATGGAGTTAATTTTTCAAAAATCGAACAAGGGGGAGGGAGGGAGGGAGGAAGGAAGGAAGGGAATATCATATTCTTAGAATTGTATCTATGAAGTATGTTGAATCTGTTAACAGCTAGTTAAAATTTAGAAATCCTAAATAATAAAAACAAAACAAAACAAACATCCTTCAACTGAAAAGTACATTCAAGGGGCCGGCGCCGTGGCCCACTTGGTTAATCCTCCTCCTGTGGCACCGGCATCCCATATGGGCGCTGGGTTCTAGTCCCAGCTGTTCCTCTTCCAGTCCAGCTCTCTGCTATGGCCCAGGAGGGCAGTGGAGGATGGCCCAAGTGCTTGGGCCCCTGCACCCACATGGGAGACCAGGAGGAAGCACCTGGCTCCTGGCTTTGGGATGGCGCAGCACTGGCCGTAGCAGCCATTTGGGGAGTGAACCAACAGAAGGAAGACCTTTCTCTGTCTCTCTCTCTCTCTCACTGTCTATAACTCTACCTGTCAAAATTTTTTAAAAAAGTACATTAAGAGAAATTCAAAGACATCAATGAAATAGTTCGAATAGAAGAAATAATCGTGACAGCAGAGAAAGAGAAGATATCTGAGTAGCTGGGGTCCGAGAGGATTGAGAATGCCGTAGGAGGGGAAAGCATGTTCAAAGATAATGACTAAAAACTTTCCAAACTTCGAGGGAGATGTAACTCTCCAGGTACAGGGAGATCAGAGGTCACCAGGCAGGCTCGGCTCAGTCAAGTCTACCCCAAAGCATGTTGGGATCACACTCTCCAAGATTCAAGATCAAGAAAGGATTCTCAAAACTGCAAGAAAAAAGAAACAAATAACACATACAGGAGTTCCAGGTCATCTGACTGCAGACTTCTCAGTAGAAACCTCCTAGGCCAGGAGGGAGTGGGATGGGACTGTCACAGCACTGGAGGAAAAGACGAATAACAGCCAACAATACTGCATCCCGCAAAGCTCTCCTTCAGATAGGAGGGAGACAACAAAAGCTGCTTTGCCTGAAACAGAGGTTAATACCCGTCTTTCAGGATCTCCAAGTGTAGCAGAGGGCTTACCAGTGTTACTAGGTGCAAACAGTAATACAGCAACAGCTTCCAAGTGCTGAAGAAAAAGAAATTTGGCCTTGAATTCTATATTTACCCAAATTATTAGTGCCGCTACCCAAGTGTCCCTCAGGAGGAGTGCTCACCCGTAAACGCCACCTGTGTCGTTCGTGGTGTGGATGCCCTGCAGTTTGCTTACCCATTCGCCTACTGGAGAACAGTTTCTGCTACATAAAACACCATTACGGGGCTGGCGCTGTGATGCAGTAGGTTAATCTTCTGCCTGCGACGCTGGTGTCCCATGTGGGCTCTGGTTCTTGTTCTGGCTGCTCCTCTTCCAATCCAGCTCTATGCTAATGCCTGGGAAAGCAGCAGAAGATGGTCCAAGTGCTTGGGCCCCTGCACCCACATGGGAGATGAGGAAGAGGCTCTTGGCACCTGGCTTCAGATCAGTGCGTCTCTGCCGTTGCAGCCATTTGGGGAGTGAATCAGAGGAAGGCGCTCTCTCTCTCTCTCTCTCTCTCTGTAACTCTACCTCTCAAATAAATAAATAAATAATATTAAAAAAAAAAAACCGCCACTATGTGCTTGTACTACAAAGAGAAACAACTTTCTTGACAGGCGTTCAGCTTGTTTGCAATCTTGTGGTGGTTGCGGATGAGGCTGAAACGGCCGTGACGCTTTCCCAGTGCATCTGAAGACGAGTCGCTACCTGGAAGAAGAACTGCTTGGGCAGGACATTTTGGAGTTTGCCTGACATTGCCAAATTGCCACTCCATAGCAAGGAGCCAATCTATATTTATGTTTTTTTTCACACCTTGACTGGCATTGGGTTCATTAATTTTATAAAATCTTAATTACTCTGATTGGTAAGAGTGAAATTTAATTCTTTTACTCTCAGTTTAATATTTCTTATCTTTAGTGTAGTTTGTGGAACACTGACTCATGGAAACTTAACTCCCTGGCCCCAATAATTACGACTATAAACGGGGATAATCAGAGAACCATTAAGCATTTCGACTTCTCCCATAAGCAACTTAATTTGCCAGAACTTTTACAGCACTACCCTAAACAAAGTTAGAAACCGTCACCTGAAACTAACAAAGCTTTGACTATTCACTCTTTTTTTTTTTAAGATTTATTTATTTATTTGAAAGAGTTACACAGAGACAGAAGGAGAGGCAGAGAGAGAGAGAGAGAGAGGGGGAGGGAGAGAAAGAGAGAGGGAGAGAGAGAGATATTCCATCTTCTGGTTCACTCCCCAATTGGCTGCAGTGGTTGGAGCCATGCCAATCTGAAGCCAGGAGACAGGAGCTTTCTCTGGGTCTCCTATGAGGATGCAAGGGCCCAAGGACTTGGGCCATCTTCTATTGCTTTCCCAGGCCTTAGCAGAGAGCTGGATCAGAAGTAGAGCAGCCAGGACCTGAACCAGCACCCATATGGGATGCCAGCACTGCAGGTGGAGGCTTTACCCACTAAGCCAAAGTGCTGGCTCCTGAATATTCTCTCTTTTTAAAAAATTATATCTCTGTCAAGTAAAGAGGAGAGTCTTTACAGAATAGCGGGCTGAAAGTATATACAACGCCCCATCAATTTATATATATATATTTTTTTTCTTGGTGGTGTATTCTATTCTATAATTTGTTATTATTTTTTTCCAATTTATATTTTTAAAAAGAAATGCTTAGGGAAAAAAACTACCAAGAAATGAGCCAATTCACCCTTCGTGGGTAAAACAGTGTTTTGGTGGAGGGTACAAAAGGAGCCAAGTAAACGGAACAATACAGTGTGTTACTCGGGTTGCAAACTCCATGCATCCAATAAGTAATTAATTACTGTGTCCTCACTACCCAGAACAGCACTGGTAAGCAGTGGATTCCCAGCAAAAATGTTTGGAGTGGATGAGTGAACGTGGATGGGAAGACTCAATATCACACAGCTGTCACTGTCAACAAATCTTCTCATGGAAACAGACAAGCATTCAAAAATTCTGAGGAAAGTGTAAATATGTTAGAATGTTGAAACTTCTTTTGAAAAGGAAGAATGAGAAAGAGAACTTATCTTACCAGAAATCAAAACATGTTAGGAAATGATAGTCATTAGAGTGATAAGATATTGACACAGGAATAGACAGATAGCAGATCAGTAGAATAGAACAATCTAGAAACATAAAATTTATGGAGAGTGACAAAGGCATTATCTCAATTCAGTAGGAAAATGACAGATTATTCAATTAAAGGCACTGGAACAACTTGGAACAACTGGTTATCCATTTGGAAAAAAAAAAGGTAAATGCTATTCTCTCTCTAATAACTGTTACAAATCAGAAAAAGTGACAACTCAAGAGAGAAATGGACAAAACTAAACCCAGGAAAGCTATGGAAGACCAGACTCATAGAATGACAATTGCTTTAAATAGCACCCTGACCTTAACCTTAAGAATCAACCCTTACGGCATTCTAGTCTGGCTGAAAAGCCCATGAAAGCATTTCAGGCATGGAAAGCAAAGACACTGTGACAAAAAAAAAAAAAAAAATGTCCTACATGAAGGATCTCTGTAAGAGACACCCCAGTGGAAAGAAGTGGCCATCAAAGAAGAATGTACTTTTCTCTGAAGGGGGGAGAGAACTTCCACTTTGCATATGGCCTTGTATAAATACTGATGGAGATTGTGGATTCAAAGGCTTCCATAGACTTGGAAACTCACATCTAGACCTCAGGCGATCACTGACGTCATACATAAGAGTGTTAATTGTCAAATTAGCAACAGGAGTCACTGTGCACTTGCTTCCCATGCAGGACCTCTGTCCTCAATGAGCTGCATTATGAAAATTAACTGTAAAACTGGTTCTCAATCAGTTTGTGTGTGTGTGTGTGTGTGTGTGCAATTATTGAAATCTTTACTTAGAACAGAGTTGGTCTTCTGTGTACAAAGTTAATTGAAAATGAATGGAGAATGGGACTGGGAATGGGAGAGGGAGGAGGTGGTGGGATGGGATTTGGGGTGGGAGGGCTGATATGGTGGTGGGAAGAACCACTATATTCCTCAAGTTGTACTTATGAAATTTGTACTCATTAAATAAAAGGTTTCTTTGGGAAAAAAATAAAAAGACAATCTTATAATTAATCGAGACATGAACATCGAGACAATAATATGATGACATCTTTTGTCTATAAGATCTCTACAGTTTTAGACACAGTTTGGCAATAGCCACCTGTTAAAAATTTAAGTGCACAACACCTGCGGCCCTTTGCTCATTCTTTATCCTGGCGGCCCCCTGGCCCAGTGCGGTGTCATTCACATTTCCCTTGTATCCTGTCATTCAAAGACTATTTATTTATATTTATTTGAAAGACAGAGTGGCACAGAGACAGAGATCTCATCCATCTGCTAGTTCATTGTGCATCCCTCAGGTGCCTGCAGAAGCCAGGAACTCCATCCGAGTTTCACCCATGGGTGGCAGGGGTCCGAGCCCTGGAGCCATCCTCTGCTGCCTCCCAGGGTGCACGTTAGTGTGAAGCTGGGCTGGAGTGGAGGTGGGACTCAAGCCCAGTCACTCCGACTGGACTGTGGGAGACCTGCTCCGCTGTGCCACAGCACCTTCCCCTGCATTGCTTCTAACAGTGAATGAAATGGGAAAATGTCAACCTCCAGCAACAGAATCATGTTCCCATAGTAGCCCAGCTAAACAGCATCAATATGCTACAATTTATTTATTTATTATTTAGAGTTAGTGAGAAAGGTCTTCCTTCCGTTGGTTCACCCCCCAAATGACCGCTTTGGCCGGCGCGCTGCACTGATGATGCGAAGTCAGGAGCCAGGTGCTTCCTACTGGTCTCCCATGGGGTGCAGGGCCCAAGCACCTGGGCCATCCTCCACTGCACTCCCGGGCCACAGCAGAGAGCTGGCCTGGAAGAGGGGCAACCGAGACTAGAACCGGCGCCTACATGGGATTCTGGCACCACAGGCGGAGGGTTAGCCAAGTGAGCCATGGCGCCGGCCCCCATATGCTACAATTTACAAAGTGAAGGGAAGGTGTTTGCCTCAGCAATGCTGGTTCCCAGTGCCATGCCCCTCATCGAAGTGCCTGAGTTTGAAATCCAGCTCGAGCGCCTGACCTGGCTGCCTGTAACGCAGACCTGAAACACTGTGGCTTATGTAGCTGAGCCCCTGCCACCTACGTGGGAGACCTGGATTGAGTTCCTGGCTCCCAGCATTGGTCAGGCCCAGCCACAGCCACAGCCACTGTGGGCATTTGGGAGTGAACTAGCAGATTGGGGGCCACGTCTGTCTCTTTGTTCCTCAAATTAAGAAAAAAAAAGAAAGTGAAATTATTCTCTAAGGGGTTGGTACTGTGGTGTAGCAGGAAAAGCCACCATCTGTGGTGCTGGTATCCCATATGGGCACTGGTTCGAGTCCTGGCTCCTACACTTCCAATCCAGCCGCCTGCTAATGTGCCTGGGAAAGCAGTAAAAGATGGCCCAAGTGCCTGGGTCCTTGAAGAAGCTCTTGGCTCCTGGCTTTGGACTGGCCCAGATCTGGCCATTGTGGCCATCTGGAGAATGAACTATCAGTTGGAGGATCTCTCTCTCTGTCTCTCCTTCTCTCTCTGCAACTCTGCCTTTCAAGTAAATAAAATTTTTTAAAATAAAGTTAAATTGTTCTCTAAGTAGTACCTGATAGACTGCAAGATATGTTGTTGAGTGAAAGAAGCACATTGCAGAACAATCTGGATAACATGACATCACATATGGAAAAACAGAAAAAAAGAATATTTCCCACAGATCCACAGATATGATGAACGTACAGCAAAAGGTTTGGAAAGAAAAACCCAAAATTGACAACAGTGGAGGGGAAGAGGGCTGGAATTGAGGATGGCGCAATAACCTTATCCAAAGAGATCTTTAAGTTAAAATCAAATTTAAAATTTTACTCAGAGCCTGGTGTGGTGCAGCTACGCTCGTGACGTCAGCATCCTGTATTGGAGTACCGGACAGTGCCAGCTGCTCCACCCGAGTCCGGCTCCCTGCTAGTGGCCTGGGAAAGTGGTGGAGGATGGCCCAAGTCCCTGGGTCCCTGCACCCATGTGGGAGATGCGCGTGGAGTCTGGTTCTGGGCTTCAGCCTGGCCCAGCCTTGGCTGTTGCAGCCTTTTGTGGAGTGAACAAGCAGGTGGAAGATTTCTGGCACTCCCTCTGTCACTCTGCCTTTCAAAGAAATAAATAAAACTTAAAAAATTTTTATTCAAAATACATGCAGGTATGATCTGTAGAATTCAAAATTAATAAAAAAATTTTTTTTTTCAGAAGACAGAAAACAGAGTCTATGAGCGCTGCTCCCACCCGACCTCACCTTCCAATGCCTTCCCGGCTGCCTTTTCTCCAGCCCCAAGCATGCGCACACACATGCACACGCACAGGAAATCTGGCTGTAATCCCAACTGAAGCGTTTGCTAAACAGCATTGAGAAAGAACCAGCTGTTTTGCAAGCAGTAGCCAAGGGGAGCCGTTATCCCACAGGACGTTGGGCTTCGCGTCCGGAGGGGATGTTTGGGAAAGCTAAGTGGGAAGCAGGGAGGGCGGTGTGTGTGTGTGTGTGTGTGTGTGTGTGTGTGACACACCCATCATACTGACTGCAGTCTTGTAGTCTTGAGATTTAACAATCCCAGCAGTGCCCTCCAGAGGCCACCCCCGGGTCGGGGAGCTGGAGGGTCACGGTGGGACAGAGTTGCTTGGGGCGTCTCCCCCAGAGCCAAGTTCTCCTTCCAGTTCCTTTCACGCTGAGAAACTCGCTCTCAGAGCCTCCAGTACACCTGAGCCAGACACGCGGGGCCTGGGTGGGCGGCCCACAGCGATACAGAAGGAGGAGGCTGACGGCTTTGCAGAGACTGTGGTTGGGTCCACAGCGATACAGAAGGAGGAGGCTGACGGCTTTGCAGAGACTGTGGTTGGGTCATTATGAATCAGATGGAAACACTGTCCAGTCGCAGAGTGTTTCCAGCCCCTCTACACAAAGGCAGGCCCACAGCCCCAACCTGAGCCAGAGGCAGGAGGCTGGAGATCCTGTATCTGGAGAAGTCTTCCAGCTCTGCGAGGGTGGAAAAGGAAGAGCACGATACAGACTTTCTTTGTGAAGGCTTTAGCTTTTCAAAGCTTCACAGGCCTCCTGATGGGCGGGATCCACTGCAGCTTCTGGGTCCGCCCCTCCTCTGCCCTGGAACTCTGGCCACACCCGCTGCCCTGCCTGCTGCTTTGGGTCAAGGATGTCCCCGGAGTGGCGAGCACTGTGGTGCAGGAGGTTAAGCTGCTGCCCGGGACACCTGCGTCCCATATCAGAGCCTGGAATCAGGGCCTGGATCCTTCACTCTCAGCTTCCTGTTAATAAGCCTGGGAGGCAGCAGAGGGTGGCCCAAGCACCTGAGCCAAGCACCTGCCACACATGGGAGATGAGGATGGAATCCTGGCTCCTGGCTCCTGCCTGACACAGCTCTTTCTCCCTCTCTCCCTCTCATTTTCTCTCTCTTCCCTCCTCTCTCTGCGTGTCTCACCCTCTCTTTCTGCCACCCTGCCTTTCAAATAAAATAAATATTTTTTTTGACAGGCAGAGAGGATAGTGAGAGAGAGAGACAGAGAGAAAGGTCTTCCTTTTGCCGTTGGTTCACCCTCCAATGGCTGCCACGGCTGGTGCGCTGCGGCCGGCGCACCACGCTGATCTGAAGGCGGGAGCCAGGTGTTTCTCCTGGTCTCCCATGGGGTGCAGGGCCCAAGCACTTGGGCCATCCTCCACTGCCTTCCCGGGCCACAGCAGAGAGCTGGCCTGGAAGAGGGGCAACCGGGACAGAATCCGGCGCCCCGACCGGGACTAGAACTCGGTGTGCCGGCGCTGCTAGGTGGAGGATTAGCCTATTGAGCCGCGGCACCGGCTCAAATAAAATAAAATTTTTTTTAAAAAAGCAACTTCTCAATAGGGCAGAAAGCCTCTGCCTGCCTCCTGTGCCCGTCGCCTGCCCCTGTATTACGAGACTGAATGAAGCCCATTTGTGTCAGGGACTTGGTGGTGTAGCTCTCTGGCCCCAGGATGTCCTTCCATCCCTGTGTCCACTTTGTCCTTCAAGCCAGTCTCAAGCTTCGGCTCCTTCCAGAAGTCCTCCTGGTCCCTTGGTCCTGCCAGCTGATGCTCCCTGAGAACCCCGCACAGGCCCTGGGGCTGCCATGGGTTTGTTTTTCTGCTCCTCCATGTGCACTGGCTGAGGGAAAGGCCCGTGCCTGCTCAGTGGGGCATGTCCAGTGCTCAGCACACTACCTGGTCCCAGCATCAGAGGAGAATTGCCGCACAGACGACTGAATGGAAGATCAGAAATAAGCGTGCAGAGGCAGCTGGGTGCAGAGCGCTGGTAGGTCCCACACCGAGGCTGCCCTGCCCTGGGCCTGCTGTTGCCCTTGGCAGAGTCCTTTCCCACTCTGGGCTCCCTCCTCCTCATCTCGACAACCAGGGGATTATACAAAATGTCTGTGCCACCGTGGGGCTCAACAATTCCCTGAGAGTAAAAGACACGAATACCCAGGCTGAGGCAGGCGACAGGGAGAGGCTGCCGTCATGCGTGGCGGGCAGGACCAGGAACAACCTTCACAAATGTTAAAAGGCGCTAAAACTGTGCACATCTGAATATGCAGCATTTTTGTCTTTCTTCTTGCTTATTTATGTGATAAACGATGACCAATCCTGAAAGAAAAAAAAATAGCCACAATCTAGGTTCTTATATTTTCAATTTATTTAAAAAGATTTATTTATTTATTTGAAATGCAGAGTTACAGAGAGGCAGAGGCAGAGAGAGAGAGAGAGAGAGAGAGAGGTCTTCCATCCGCTTGTTCACTCCCCAAATGGCTGCAATGGCTGGAGCTGTGCCGATCCGAAGCCAGGAGCCAGGAGCCAGGAGCCAGGAGCCAGGAGCCAGGAGCCAGGAGCTTCCTCCGGGTCTCCCACGTGGATGCAGGGGCCCAAGTACTTAGGCCATCTTTGGCTGCTTTCCCAGGCCATAGCAGAGAGCTGGATTGGAAGTGGAGCAACTGGGACTTGAGCTGTCGCCCATATGGGATGCCAATATTGTAGGTGGTGGCTTTACCCGCTACACCACAGCGCTGGCCCCTCAATTTAGTTTTACTTATGCTTATTAGTATTCTCTAACTTCTCATCAATGAAGATATATTACTTGTGAGATTTAAAAAATATTTCCAAAAGCCTATAAAATTCTAGAAATTGTTTCACAAAGAGCCACTTGACCAGGTCCACACATGGCAAGCCTCTGGCAGAGCAAGGCTGGGAGAAGGGTTTCTCCCAGAGGATCCTGGGCTCTGCTCCCGGGTACGTTGCCAGCCCCTGTTCCCTTGCCAAGATGTGGTCTGAGTGTGGAAGATCAGAGCGAGTGGCAGGAAGGTGGCTGAAGGTAGGTGTGGCCACAGCAAAACAGGACACAGGAGCCCTGGGTGGCAGGCGTGCAGCCTGAGGAGGCCCGGGAGGGGCACAGTCATGGGAACTTGCCCTCCCTGCAAATGGCAGCCCCTAGCCAGCCTTTCTCAAGGAAGCAGTTTCCTCTTCTACTTCAGACTGACCCAGAATCCTTAGCCCAGATCCTCCCGACTGCACTCATCTTGTCCCAGAGAGGCCCTGGGCGGTGTCACTCAGCTGACCACTAGCCACCAGCGGCTCTGCTTTCCCCTGGTTCCTGAAATCCAGGACAGCTGGCTGAAGTGCTGGAGGCGGATTCCTACCATGCACCAAGAAGACAGAGGGGGAGGACAGAGGAAGTTACCTCAGTCCTGAGCCTGTAGTCCCCGGGGCCTTCCTTCCTGTCAAGCCCAACGGTCTCCAGACAGATTTCCTGTCTCCTTAGCCCCACCAGGAACCGGGGCTGCCCTCCAGGGCTGGCTGCAGGGGCTGGGTGACTGTTGGGGTGGCTCCTGGGGGCTGATTGGGTCATCATCACAGGGGTCTCCCGTGCAGCCCTCCCCCACTCGTCTTCTCCCCTAGGCACAATCCCATAGGCTGTTGGTTCTGTTCCTTTCAAAGGAACCACTTAACCAGATTTTCAGAGGGGTTAGCTGTGTGCACCTGCTGTGATGTGTGCACTTGCTGTGAACAGCACAGGTCTGGGTGCATACAACAGAGTGCCAAGTCCCAACACTGGGGACATGGCTGGTACCCCATTTCCTGCCCCTCTGCTCTGTTGCAGGGGCTCCTTTCTGTGTACCACAGCCCCAGGAGGGGAGGAGAGAGCTCAGGCGCCAGCGGCAGACCTCCCTCCGCCCAGCCCCACCCCCAGCCTAGAGCACTTAAAAGCCCAGAGACAGCTGGGAGACACTGCCAACGTCAGGTGAACTGCAGAGGTGGGGTCTTGGCCGGGTGATGGCAGCTGGCAAGGGGTGGGGGTGCTGTGGACCCCTTACTCAAGCAGGCCTGGTTTCATCCACAGACAGGGCCCCCGGAAGTGGGGCTGGTGTGAAGCTGGGCACGAGGCACCCAGGAGGCGAGAGCTGGTGGAACACTCTCAGGGCACTTACTGGGTTGTACAGATGAAGCTGCTCCTGGCCCTAGCAGGGATCCTGGCCATTGCAGCCTTGCCCCAGTCCTCTGATGGTGCCACTCCAGGTAATGGCTCAGAAAGGAGGCAGAGGTGGTGCTTGGGTGGGTGGGGGTGGGGGTGCTGAGTCCCAGAACTCGGGGCAGGCTTCCCTGGCACTGGGGCCTGACGGGGCCCTTTGTGCTCATTGCTAAGCTTGTGACCCCCGCTCTGGGCAGCTGTGCTGGGGGAGGTGGAGACCTCGGTGGTGCTGAGCTGCATGGAGGAGGCCAAGCGACTAGTGGACAAGGCCTACAAGGAGCGGCGGGAAAGGTGGGCACCCAGCACCGAGCTCAGGGCAAACTTGCGCCAGGCCTTGCAGAAGGGGAGCCCTCAGCGGGCAGTTTCTGGGGAGATGTGGGGCTGATGGGGAGGTGGAGACCTCGGTGGTGCTGAGCTGCATGAGGAGGCCAAGCGACTAGTGGACAAGGCCTACAAGGAGCGGCGGGAAAGGTGGGCACCCAGCACCGAGCTCAGGGCAAACTTGCGCCAGGCCTTGCAGAAGGGGAGCCCTCAGCGGGCAGTTTCTGGGGAGATGTGGGGCTGATGGGGAGGTGCTGGGCTCTGTTTATCTTTGTGCCTCTGGGAGTGAGAACATCTGTAAAATCACCCCTCTCACGGCCTTGCCTCTGTCTGGGCGCTTATCTCTTTCTTTTTTCTTTTTTCTTTTTAAGATTTATTTATGTGAGAGGCAGAGACATAGGCAGAGAGACAGAGAGAGATGAGATGAAGAGAGGTCTTTCATCTATTGATTCACTTCCCAAATGTCTGCAACAGCTGCAGCTGAGCTAATCCAAAGCCAGGAGCTTCTCCCAGGTCTCCCACATGGGTGCAGGGGCTCAAGGACTTGGGCCATCTTCCACTTCTTTCCCAGGCCATAGCAGAGAGTTGCCGGGTCTCAAACTGGTGCCCACTTGGGATGCCGGCACTGCAGGGGGGAGGCTTTACCCGCTACACCCTACACCACAGCACTGGCCCCACTTATCTCCTTTTTATTAAGACAAAACAAAACAAAAAAAAAACTCCTTTGGGGCTGGCATTGTGGCCCAGGAGTTAAGCTCCCACCTGCAGCACTGGCGTCCCATGCAAGAGCCTGTTCTAGTCCCGGCTACTCCATCCCGGATCCAGCTCCCTGCTAATGCACCTGTGAAAGCAGCAGCAGATGACTCAAGTGCTTGAGTGGGTGCTACCCACGAGGGAGACCCTGATGGGAGTTCCAGGCTCCTGGCTTCTGCCTGCCCAGGCCCAACCTTGTGCTGAGTGCCCATCCTGGCTGGGGCTCAGCTGAGCATCGCCGCACCCCTTCCGTGGTCCTCACTCCTCCCTTCTCTAAGCAGCATCAAGCAGCGGCTTCGCAGAGGCTCGGCCAGCCCCATGGACCTCCTGTCCTACTTCAAGCAGCCAGTGGCAGCCACCAGGACAGCTGTGAGGGCCGCTGACTATCTGCACGTGGCCTTGGGGCTGCTGGAGAGGAAGCTGCGGTCCCTGCTGCCAGGGCCCTTCAATGTCACTGGTACTGGGGCTCCTCCTACCGGGCACCTGCTCCACTAGGGACCCCTGCTACTAACTGCCCATCTCCCGTGAGGTTCCCTAGCACCCCAGCCAGCACATCTCCCACTGGCCTCGCCCCAGAGCCCAGGGCTGCTCCCCGTTGCCTGGCAGAAGGGAGCAGGGCGGCGCTCCCACACATGTCTTCCCGGGCAGACGTGCTGACACCTGCTCAGCTGAGAACGCTGTCCACGGCAAGCGGCTGCGCTTATCAGGACGTGGGGGTGACGTGCCCAGAGCAGGACAAGTACCGCACCATCACCGGGCACTGCAACAACAGGTGCGACCCCAGGGCGGCCGCCGAGGGTCCAGCCTGCGTCGCCACCTCTCGCCAGCGCGCTGTCCTCCCCCTGCAGACGCAGTCCCACACTGGGGGCCTCCAACCGGGCCTTTGTGCGCTGGCTGCCGGCCGAGTACGAGGACGGCTTCTCGATGCCCTACGGCTGGACGCCCGGAGTCAAACGCGGTGGCTTCGCAGTGCCGCTGGTGAGCGCCGGCGGGCGGCGGGCGGCGGGGGCACGGCCCGCGGGGACCAAGCGCCCCTGACGCCCTGTGTCCCGCAGACCCGCGCCGTCTCGAACGCGATCGTGCGCTTCCCCAACGAGCAGCTGACGATGGACCGTGAGCGCTCCATCATGTTCATGCAGTGGGGCCAGTTCCTCGACCACGACCTGGACTTCACGCCTGAGCCGGCCGCGCGGGTCTCCTTCATCACTGGCCTCAACTGCGAGACCAGCTGCCTGCAGCAGCCGCCCTGCTTCCCCCTCAAGGTGCTCACTGCTTGTCCCGCCCACGGCAGTCCATGCGGCCTGGAACAGGGGAGGTGGCCAGCCTTGCCTCTCCGTGTCCAGAATCAACGCCAGTCCCGTGGGACCTGCCTCCCTCCTTCGAGCTGGCCCGGGTCTGTTCGGCCCTAGCTGCCTGATTCTTAAGTGGTGGAGTGCCAGGCTCCTTCCCAATGCCCCTTCCGTGGGTGCCTTCCCAGGGAGGAGCCCTTCCTACCATGGCCACACTAGGAGTGGGAGGGTCTGGCTTGGGGGTGGGAGCAGGGCTGAGTGGGTGGTGGTTGAGATCCAGGCTCAAGAAGAAGGAAGAGGAGAGAGAGGGAAAGGGACAGGAGAATAGACAGGTAAGGGTCAAGGTAGAGGCAGAGACAGGGGGAAGGGCAGGGGTGGGGGGAGAGGAGAGAGAGAGATGGAGAGTGTGTAGAAAGGAGGAGAGGGAGGACCCAGAGGAGAGAGGGAGACTGGTAGCATTAGAGTTCGTGGGGAGGGGTGGAGGGCTGGCAGCGCCCGCAACCCTTCCCACCTGGGTGTTCCGGTTATCAGCGGGGGTGCTTTGCTCCTGGCGCCCAGGCCCCAGAGGCCTCTGTGCAGTTTGAGGGGGTGGGGCGGCCTCTCCTCTCCAGGGACCCTCTGTGTGGGAGCCCAGCCTCTCTCCTGTGCTGCAGATCCCGCCCAATGACCCCCGCATCAAGAACCAACGCGACTGCATCCCCTTCTTCCGCTCCTGTCCGGCCTGCACCGGAAGCAACATCACCATCCGCAACCAGATCAATGCGCTCACCTCCTTCGTGGACGCCAGCATGGTGTACGGCAGCGAGGATCCGCTGGCCGCCAAGCTGCGCAACCAGACCAACCAGCTGGGGCTGCTGGCTGTCAACCAGCGCTTCCGCGACAACGGCCGGGCCCTGCTGCCCTTCGACACCCTGCACGACGACCCCTGCCTCCTCACCAACCGCTCCGTGCGCATCCCCTGCTTCCTGGCAGGTCAGTTCTCCGGGGGTGGTGTGAGGGACCAGGACGTGACCCCTGCTGGAGCCACAGGGGCCCTGTTTGTGAGCATCTGTAGGTTTGTGTTTACAGAGAAGGTCCTCACCTGCTTCCTGATGTTAATCAGTTGCCTTGGTGACAAGTTGGTTGGAGCCAGAAAGGAAACAAGATAAGCCCCTCCCCCAACCTAAGAGAGACCCAGGGTTGGCTGCGGAGCCTCTCCATCTGTCTCTCTGTCTCTTTCTCCTCTGGTCTCTGGAAGAGAGGAGAGTTCAGTCGCCCTGGGACAGGGAGCTGACAGGACAAAGGGGAATGTGGCCCCCTCACCCTCCAGAATCACAACATGGCATGATGCAGTAGCCACATGTCCCGCGTGGTAGCCGATAACCCCATGGAGCTATTTTCGTTTTACTTCTTTGAATAATAACTCTGTTTCCCAGCTGCGCTAGCCACATGCTGGTGATCAGTGGCCCTGCTGGGCAGCGCAGCCATAGAACACTGTCGTCATCTGGGACAGTCCGTGGATGACACTGCTCCACCATGCCAGGAGGCCCTCCTGTCCACGTGTCACCCAAACCAAGAGAGGCTGGGATTCCAAACGCAGACAGCTAGCAGCTTGGGCGATACAGCTGGGGCAGCGGGCGGAAGTCTTCCTGTGTGTTTTCTTTCTTTTCTACCAAAAGGAAACTGAAGTTATGTTCACTTTATTTGAAGGGAAAGAGAGAGAGCGAGAGATCTTCCATCTGCTGATCATTTCCCCAAATGCCCCACAACCCCACAACAGCCAAAGCTGGGCCAGGCCAAAGCCAGGAGACTAGAAGGAACCCAAGTAGTTGAGCTGTCATCTGCTACCTCCCAGAATGAATATTAGCAGGAAGCTGGATTGGAAGCAGAGGAGCCAGGACTCAAACCAGGCCCCTGATATAGGATGTGGGTGTCCCGAGCAGCATCCTAACCACTGCACCAGACACCTGCCCCTCCTGGGTTGTGCGTGTTTGAGGGCGGCTTCTCAGAGGAGTGCAGATGGAGCCCCGTGTGGGAAGATGGGAGCAGAGCGGGAGCGCGGAGGAGATATTCCAGGCCTTGGCTGGCCAGGGAGTTTCAGTGGAGCAAATGTTTTCTGGGCTGGAGGTCTCAGAAGTGACAGGGACTCCTGTTTCCCTCAGGGGACACCCGCGCCAGCGAGATGCCTGAGCTCACGTCCATGCACACCCTCTTTGTGCGGGAGCATAACCGGTTGGCCACCCAGCTCAAGCGCCTGAACCCCCGCTGGAGTGGAGAGAAGCTCTACCAGGAAGCCCGGAAGATCGTGGGGGCCATGGTGCAGGTAGGCCACGTCCCCAGCACCCAGCTGACTCGGGATCCCACTGCCTCTGCAGCGTCCTGGCGCTCTGACCTGGGGCAAACCACTTACCTCCCGAGCTCTGGCCTCTTCATCATGGTGCTGTGAGGACGTGTACAAAAACACCCGGCAGACACGACGCACCCGACAGAGGCAGCTCCGTCAGCGTCTTCCACCACATAGCAGCGGCTCAGGAAATGCTTGTCCCTTCTCTCTCTCCTTGTCACTCTTGGCTCCTCCTCCCTACCCCCTCTTCCCTTTGGCGCTGTCATCACCCACCCAACCCCCAACCTCATGTATCCCAGGAGCAGTGCTCTGATGCTTCAGTGTCCTCAAGTGCTCCCCAAGGTGCGCGTGTGCGCACACACACAAACACACACACATGCATTTGGAGACTCTGCAGGGGGACAGAACTGCAGGTGCTGAGGGTGAGTTTTTGACTCACACGGAGAACTCAAGTGAGATTCTTTTCAGCCTCAGAGAGAATTCAAGTGGGCTCTAGAGTGAGACTGTCCCACAGCCTCCCTTTGCACAGGGGGTAGCCCTGTGTTCTTCCTGCCTCCCCTCCTTCCACAAACCTGTGCTGAGCCCCCCCATAGGCCTTGCTGGGCACTGTGAAGAGTTTCAACAACTCCCATTCCCCTGCTCTCATAGGAGGAATGCCAGTCATCCAAGGGCAAGGGAGGGGCTGCCATCACCAACAAAGTGCTTTGTCATTTGCTCCCCTAAGGTGGAGGGCAATACAATTATCCCAATGTACATTTGGGGAGCTGGGGCTCAGTGGTTAATAACTGGCTGGAGGACACACAGCCAGTAAGCAGTGGGGCTCTGCGCATGCCCATCAGTGCTGCTCTGTTAGGTTTAGATCTGGAACTGCGGGAGGTGACCGTAGATGGACGTCGGCGGGGGGGACCCCCAAGGTCAGGTCAGGCCATTGCACATGACTTTTCTCCAGATCATCACTTACAGGGACTACCTGCCCCTAGTGCTGGGGCCAAGAGCCATGAGGAAGTACCTGCCCAGGTACCGAGGCTACAATGACTCTGTGGACCCACGCATCGCCAACGTGTTCACGAACGCCTTCCGCTACGGCCACACCCTCATCCAGCCCTTCACATTCCGCCTGGACCACAAGTACGGGCCCACGGGGCCCAACTCCCGTGTCCCACTCAGCACGGTGTTTTTTGCCACTTGGAGGGTAGTGCTGGAAGGTGAGCAGATTTAGGCCAGGAGATGCGGGCTGGCAGCTGAGGGCGGGTGGGCATGGCTGCCAGCAGATGGAGATGGGAAAAACTTTTCTTTCCATCTTTGGGGTAGACGCTGACTTTTCACTTGCAGTTCCCCCTGCCTCTGTCTCTGGATCTGATAATAAGGAGTGGGGGTGGAAATGGCTCTCAGGGAGAGCTGGAACCTCCCTGAGTGGTGGCTCTCCGTGACCCAGGAGGCCAGGAGGCCTTGCACGTCTGAGTGGCAGTCGGTCGTCGGAGACCTGGGCCCCTGCAATTGTGTGGTGCCACCTTGGCGCCCGGTGTTGTGTGTGTCCAGCCCTCTTCTCCAGTCTCCCTGGCCCCACCTGGAGTTGTCCTGCCTCTAACCTGAGCTCTGGTCCTGAGCTGGACCCTGCCCCTCCCCTTGCTCCTTCTGCCCCAGGCGGCATTGACCCCATCCTCCGGGGCCTCATGGCCACCCCTGCCAAGCTCAATCGCCAGAATCAAATCGCGGTGGACGAGATCCGGGAGCGGTTGTTTAAGCAGGTCATGAGGATCGGGCTGGACCTGCCTGCTCTGAATATGCAGCGGAGCAGGGACCATGGCCTTCCAGGTGAGAGCTGCCACCTGCTAGGTAACCCCTAACTCCCTGCCCTCTTCAGTGCCTCCTACCGCCCACAACTCCCTCTGCCACCCTCAGCCCCAGCCCTTTGCCAGGCCCCTACCATTCCCTGGGGCCATGTACTCCATTGCTAGCTCCTCTTGGCCTCCTTTGCATGCTGAAATCCCCAAACTTGCATCATCAGCGTGACAGCATAGCTACAGCCTGAAACTCTGTCTCCATCATCATCATCACCTCACTTTGCTTTGTTGTACATGAGCTCTGAGGAGGAAGAGATTATTATCACCTCCACCCTACTGATGAGCTGACTGAGGCTTGGAGAAATTCGGAACCTCGCCAGGGGCTCCTGCCAAGTCTGCGATGGGAGCTGGGTCAGCTCCCAGCTCTGGGGGTTCAGGGCTCCCTCTGTCCATGGCCTTGGTAGCCAGGAAAGTGGGTTTTCTGGGTTGATGGCATGCACGAGGATCTTATCTGCCACCCCCAGTGAGCTCCCAACCTGGACCTACCCCAAGTTACCTCCCCTTGCCCACACAGGGTACAACGCCTGGAGGCGCTTCTGTGGGCTCCCACAGCCCAGCACAGTGGGTGAGCTGGGCACGGTGCTGAAGAACCTGGACCTGGCGAGAAAGCTGATGGCGCAGTATGGCACGCCCAACAACATCGATATCTGGATAGGGGGCGTGACCGAGCCCCTGCAACCCGGAGGCCGCGTGGGCCCGCTCCTCGCTTGCATCATCGGCACCCAGTTCAGGAAGCTCCGGGATGGTGATCGGTGAGGAGGTGGCAGAGGCAGCCGGGCCTGCTGTGATGTGTGTGTGCACAGTGTAGTGTGTGTGTGTGTGTGGGGGGGGGGTTGGCTGTGGCCTGTCTTCCCATCTCAAGAAGGCCTTGAAGGAGTCAGGGATTTTTCTGTGTGTTCTAAAGGGTCTCCAGGTCATGTGCCCTGAACCTGTTGGGGGTGTAGCAGGAGGTGCCCTGGTTGTGCAGGAAGGCAGAAGGCATGCCGCCTTGCTACGTGTTCTCAGGGTTCACTGTGTACCCACAGAGAGAGCTGTCAGTCGCTATTGAAGTCCCACCCTAGCTCATTCATCGAGGTCCTCATGCCTCCACCTCTGTGTCTTCAGGCCAAGGGGCGTGAAGAGCCCTGGGCTGCCCGTGTGCCTGCAGCTCCTCTGTGGCCAGGGCAGAGTCTGCCGTGTCCCTCTGACATCCCAGGCGGAGCTGGAGCTGGCTGGTGCCTCCCAGCCATGAGGTGCTCAGGTGCAATGTCTGCGGTGCTCCCCGCACAGGTTTTGGTGGCAGAACAGGGGCGTGTTCAGCACGCAGCAGCAGCGGGCCTTGGCCAAGGTCTCCTTGCCCCGCATCATCTGCGACAACACAGGCATCACCACCGTGTCCAAGAACAACATCTTCATGTCCAACTCCTTCCCCCGGGACTTTGTCAACTGCAGCTCTCTGCCTGTTTTGGACCTGGCTTCCTGGAGGGAGAGGGCCTAGAGACCGGGTAAGGGGGTGCCGCAGTGAGGGGGGTACCTGGGCTGGCCGCTCTGGAGCACAGAGATCCCCCTCCCCAGATGAGCCTGCCCTGTTCTAGGGGCCACCTGTGACATAGAGCGATGAGTGCTCGTTCATTCCTGGGGGTGTGTGTGTGTATGCATGTGTGTGCACACTGTGCGTAAATGGGCAGTTCATGCCCATGTGGCCCGTGAACACAGGCAGTGTTTTATGTGCTGTGCATGTGTGCCATTCATGAGTGTGTGCTTGCTGTGTACAGGAGCCTTGAGTATACAGAAGGCAGCAAAGCAGACTGGGGAGGAGCACAGCCCAGGAGCTGGACTGCCTGGGTTTCAATCACGCCCACCTTGCTCTACCTTGCTAAGCCTGAAGGTCTCTGAACCTCTGCAAATAATAACGGTTATGGCTCCATTTGTAGCCATTGAGCACCTACTGTGTGCCGGACACTGGGCAAGGCCTGGAAACACACGGAGGCAAGGGGGGTCTCCGTGGCAGCCAGCGGGGTCTCGCTGGCAGCCTCCAGGCACTCATCCTGGGCTGTGTCCTGGGGAGCAGAATGACCAGCGACTCCCAGAGTGAACCCCTTGCAGTGGGGCTGTGGGGTGGAACCAGGGGCCAGGGCCAGCCAGGCTTAGCCCACTGCTCCCGTTGCCCTTGCTTACCCTGCTGTCCTGCTTATTCACAGGGTCTACCTGGAGGGCACCTGGGGCCCATGGTCCTTCTGTACCATTTGTACCTAATGCTTACGATAATAAAGCACCGCCCATCGGCTCTCAGTTCTGTCCCTGTCTGCAAAGGGCTGGCACCTCAGCAGGAGAGGGGACAAAACCCTGTCCTGGGGGGGGGGGGTAGGAGACAGGGGAGGAGGAGTAGCAGAGGTTTGATGGGCAGACAGATGCTCCCTAGATGGTGGGGACCCCTGTCCCCAGATGGCAGGAACCTCTGCATTTGCATCCTTGCAGCCTGGCACAGTGATTCAATGGTCCAGATTCCTTCTCACTCCTGGTTTCTCATGGCCAGGTCTCCAGGGCAGAGGCAGGGGATGGCTGGGCCCAGAATCAGACCAGGGCTGAGAGGTGAGAGAGGAGGGCGGCACACGCCCTAGCAGTCCTGCCTGGAGCTTGACATAGAATCTGACTTGTGGGCCTCTTCCTTCTTCCCTCTTTTCTTCCCACACATGGTAGGGGGTGGCTACAGCTGGGGGAGGGAAGGCGTGAAGGACGCTGGGGTCTGACCTGCTCCTGGGGCCTCCAGGTCAAGCTGGGCCCTCAGTGTGGTGAGCGCAAGAGAAATCCTCCTCCTACCCATTTCATGGTCGGGGAGTGGGCTTCTGCTCCTGGGCTCTTCCGGCTGCACGGCTAAGGCCCTCCCACTCCCACTCCCACTCCCACTCCCATCCCACCACGCCAGGCAGGGCTCCCTTCCCCAGCCTTGCCTCACAGCCTTGCCTCACAGCCTCGCTTGGCTCTACCCTCACCTTGCACAAAAACGTTCTTCAATTAAAAAGAACATGTGGGCCGGTGCCGCAGCTCACTAGGCTAATCCTCCGCCTTGCGGCGCCGGCACACTGGGTTCTAGTCCTGGTCAGGGCGCCGGATTCTGTCCCGGTTGCCCCTCTTCCAGGCCAGCTCTCTGCTGTGGCCAGGGAGTGCAGTGGAGGATGGCCCAAGTGCTTGGGCCCTGCACCCCATGGGAGACCAGGATAAGTACCTGGCTCCTGCCATCGGATCAGTGCGGTGCTGATTGGTGCCATTGGAGGGTGAACCAACGACAAAGGAAGACCTTTCTCTCTGTCTCTCTCTCTCACTGTCCACTCTGCCTGTCAAAAAAAAAAAAAAAAAGTGAGGGCTGGTGTTGTGGCACAGTGGGTTAAGCCACCACCTGCAATACCAACATTCCGTATCAGAGTGCTGGTTCAAGTCCTGGCTGCTCCACTTCTAGTTCAGCTCCCTGCTGATGGAAACAGGCAGTGAAAGAGGGCCCGAGTGCTTGTGCTGCCCATGTGGGAGATCCCGGTGGGGTTCCAGGTTCCTGGCTTCTGTCTGGCCCAGCCCTGGCTGTTGTGGCCATTTGAGAGAGTGAACCAGCAGATGGAAGATCTCTCTCTGTCCTTCCCTTACTCTATCACTTTACCTTTCAAATAAAGAAATTAAAAGCAAACAAACCCACCTGTGCAACTGTATAATGGGAATCGGCGCAGGGGATATTGTGGGGCTGCCCTTTCAGAGTCTTTCCTGGCTCCCAGCACTGTC
Organism: Oryctolagus cuniculus; assembly: GCF_051225735.1. NCBI lineage: Eukaryota > Metazoa > Chordata > Mammalia > Lagomorpha > Leporidae > Oryctolagus > Oryctolagus cuniculus. Next base: position 33,632,253 of record NC_142883.1, on the reverse strand, counting down.
CTGGAGGCAGAGGGGGCTTCCCAGCAGGGCCTCTGGAAGGGGGTGCCTTTGAGTTGCAGGGGGGCCCCGTCTTGGTTTTCCCGCTGCACCACCAGCTTAGATTCTCCCCAAGCCCTTCCCTGGCTGTTTCATGGCCACTGCTTCTCCCCAGGAGCCCTGTGCCTTCTGGCTTCTTTAAGAGCTCTCAGAACTCCCACCCACCCTGTCACCCCGCACCCCTGCGCACACGAGGCAGAACGCGGGGTCAGCAGCAAGTCCGTGCCGCCTTCCAAGGGGAGCGGCGTCCCTGCCAGCACCTTGAGTCCGTCATCAGCTTCCACTGAGCCCTGAGTGTGCTGAGCACCGTGCTGGCAGAAGTCTCCGGCTCAGAGAGCAGGATCTGGACAGGAAGGGCGTCTCGGAGGCGCAGGATTTCCACAGGCTGCAGGGTGGGGGTAGACATGGTGGGAACCAAGCGGAAGAGCCGCAGGTATCTGCCCTGGGGCTTGGGCCAGCTGTTGGCTGGTGAGCGGAGAGAAGCCCAGCTGAAAACGAGGGCCAGGGCCAGGGTGGGGGTGCTCCCAGGGACAGGCCATTGAACCTGCTTGAGATGGCACTGAGGAGCAGGGGGAGCCCAGGCCCCTAATCCTCCAGGGAGGCCCAGGGTGTGAGGTCCAGCTTGTCGATGGCTGAGCAGCCCACAAAGCCTTGGGGGAAGCTGTTGGCCTGGAAAGGGTCCAGGGGGACCTTGGTGATGTGGGTGTTGTCGCAGACCAGGCGTGAGAAGGACACTCTCCGCAGAGACTGCTGCTGCTTCTCCGTGAAGACCCCAGGGTTTTCCCACCAGAACCTGCGGAGACACAGGTGCAGCTGCTGGCCCCTCCCCACTCTGCCCAGGGGAAGGAAGGGGGCCTCCCCCAGGGCACTGGGACACCCACCTGGGAGGAGGGCTCCCCGGCCTCCCCAGCCCGTGTCACTTGCCTGTCTCCGTCGCGGATCTGCTGGAACTGCTTGCCCAATAGGCAGGCCAGGAGCGGTCCCACCCGCCCCCTTTCTACCAGGGGCTCTGCGACGGCCCCCACCCAGATGTCGATGTTGTCTGGGGTCCCGTAGAGATGCAGCAACTTCTTGGCCAGCTCTGGGTTCTTCAGCACTGCAGTCAGCTCCTCCAGGGTCCGGGGTTGCGAGAGGCCACAAAAGCCCCTCCAGGAGTTGTACCCTAGGGCGGAGACGCCGAGGCTGTGTCATCCTAGGGAGTTCCTGCTCCCAGCTTGCCCTGGGGACACAGCCGAGACCGTCAGAGCTCACAGCCTTTGGCACAGGGGAGGCAGAGACCGCGCTTTTCTGTCTGTGGCCTTCAGTCTCTGGCAGGTTATGTGGTCCTTACTGTGGTCTGGGCTCTCCTCTAAGACCTGGACAGAGGGGTCAGCTGGGGGACAGCAATGGTGAATGATGTGCCCCAGGCCCTGTGTCTAGAAACCAGCATAGCTTGGAGTTGATTTCCGACAACCTGACGGAATTGCCTTTCATGGCTATAAAAGAAAGAGGCCCAACAGTCAACAGACTCTGTTCTTTTCTTCATCTTTTCTGGACTTTTAAGCTGGTTTTACAGGTTGAATTTTGGTCTTTTTTTTTTTTTTTAACTGAGCAACTCCAAGAGAGAAGCAAATGTATGCTCTTGTTTCTGTGTTAGGGAAAACAGAGGATTCCATTTCATGCATGAATAAAGTGATTTTTCTTTTCTTCTTCTTCTTCTTTTTTTTTTTTTTTTGACAGGTAAAGTTATAGACAGTGAGAGAGAGAGAGACGGAGAGAAAGGTCTTCCTTCCATTGGTTCACCGCCCCCCCCCCCCATGGCTGCTACGGCACTGATCCGAAGCCAGGAGCCAGGTGCTTCTCCCTGGTATCCCATGTGGCTGCAGGGGCCCAAACACTTGGGCCATCCTCCACTGCCTTCCCGGGCCACAGCAGAGAGCTGGACTGGAAGAGGAGCAACCGGGACTAGAACCCAGTGCCCATATGGGATGCCGGTGCTGCAGGCGGAGGATTAACCAAATGAGCCACAGCGCAGGCCCCAGAATAAAGTGATTTTAAAAACCAGGGTTGGGCAGTTGCCTAGTGGTGAAGACACATGTTGGGGTGCTCACAGCCATACTGGGGTGCCCGGGCTCAAGTCCTAGCTCTGCTTCCGATTCTATCTTCCTGTTCATGTGCGCCCCGGGAGACAGCAGTTGCTGTCTTGGGTTCTTGGCTCCAGGCTTCATCTTGGCCCAGCCCTTGCTGTTGCAGGAACTTAAGGGTGGATCAGTGGATGGTCTGTCTGTTTGTCTGACTCTTGTTCTCTGTCTCTCAAAGAGAAAAACAAAAACAGCAAAATAAACAACCTGGTTTGCCTTCAGTTTCAAAGTTGGTTGGATCCTCAGGGTTACAGAGGGGGAGTCTCCAGGAGCCCCAGCAAGTAGCTAAAACTTCCTCTAGGCTGGGGAGACCCCAGGCCCACTCACCAGGCTGCCCGTGGTCCCGACAACGCTGTATGTTGATGGCAGCCAGATCAAACCCGTGGATCTTGTGAGTCGGCTGGAAAAGCCTGTTGCGCAGTTCTCCTGTCATCATTTTATCCTGATTCGGCAACTTGGCCTTCTTGGCCAGCAGGCCCCGCACCAGAGGGTCAAGTCCACCTGCAAAGGGAGACCCAGAGGCCTTCCCTAGGTGGGGTAGAGTGGGGACGTGTCCCGCAGCTGACCCCTGGCTCCGGCAGACTCTCAGTGGCAAGCAGGGCCAACTGAACATCTCAGGCTGGAAGCAGGGAGAGAAGAGCCCGGGCAGCATGTGGGGTGCGCTCAGGGGAAGAGGGGAGTCCAGACTGCCCGCGGCGGGGCTGAACACCCAGCTCTAGTCCATGGTGTTGGATCCTTCTCCTTCCATACAACCCTGGGAAAGCACTGCAGCAGCTTAATGAATCCTTAGAGAATGGCCCTGACTTGGGAGGCCTCAACATGGCTCAGCCCAGGGATACAGGAGGGCCAGGTCCAACCTCTGGCCCTGCGTGGAGGCAGAAGGCTTTAGGGGAGATTAGAAGAGGGCAATTTATTAAACAACCAAGGAATTCTTTCTTCAGAGGTCAGAGAAGTCTACCTGGAAAGGAGGAGGGAAATCCTAGGGACCTTAAGAGCCCAAAGGAGAGAAGAAATATGGATAACTAATATTCACTGGTCACCCCTCTGCATCAGGAACTCCTGTGGGGAGCTCTCCATGTGCATTGCATTTAATGCTTTGGATCTGTTCGTGAGACGGGTGTCATTATTGGAGGAGGAATCTGTGGCTCAGCGAGACGAAGGCACTGGCACAGGGTCACACAGGGAGTGCTCCGAGTCTGACTCCAAGCCACGGGCGCTTCCCTGCAAGGGCGTACCATCTTGGATCATCCTCCAGGTGTTGAAGAAGAGGGTGTGCAGGGGGAGTTCCGGTTCCAGGCCCCACGGCTGGTAATTCTCATCCAGGCGAGACACGGTAGGGGGCACCTCCAAGTGGCCGAAGCGGAAGGCAAAGGTGAAGACATTGGAAATTCGGGGATCCACAGATTGGTTGTAGCCTTGATAAGGGGGGATCCACGTTTGCATCTTGTCACCTAGCACGATGGGCAGGTAGTCCCTGAAGGTGATGATCTGGGGGGAGAAACCAGGCGTGAGGAAACTGCGAGAGGCTCACACCTCTGCAGAGCGAGGCTGGAGAAGAACTGTGGCCAAGAGGGATGCAGAGTCAGAAATCCAGGGTGACGAGTAGATAGCATACTTACTGGATTCCCATTCCTGTGACCATGGCAGGCAGAGCTAATCAATCCTATTACTCTTACCTGATTTGTCTCAACAGGGCCCTGGCCATTTGAATTTGGTACTTGAGATGTACTCTCTTTGCCATCTTTGCTCTACATTTGTGACCTTGTGGCTAAAGTGGCAGTCCTGTGTGTCACTTTAAGGTAACATGGTCATATTACTAAACGTTTCTCCATAGGCCAGGCAAGAGAAACAAAGAACAACAGGGATGATTCAGAGGCAACCAAGGGAAGCTCATCCAATCCTCAGTTCTGAAAGAAACGTGGCACCATGGAGAAACTGGTTTTTGGTTCTGCTTTTACTCAGAAACAAGGAACTAGCACAAATACAAAAAAAAAATTCAGAATAGAAATATCAGGTCTCCATGTAACATAATAGTTACAGCAATGTTAATTTTTTGCCCTTTCTTTCTAGTTTTTGTATATATGATACATATTTTAATGCAGCAATAATCCTGGAGAATGCATCCCTTTGAATTTCTGCTTTTTCACTAAATTTTCCCACATTTCTACCTGATTTCTACTATTAGTTTAAATTTGTTTAATTAGTGTATTTGAAAGATAGATACATGAAAGAAAGAAAGAGAGAAAGAAAGAAAAAGAAAAAATTTCCATCTGCTGGTTTATGCCCCCAAAGCCCACATCAGCTGGGGCTGGGCCAGGCCAAAGCAAGGAGCCAGGAACTCAGTCTAGGTCTTCCACATGGGTGGCAGGGACCCAAGCACTTGAGTCATAACCGGATGCTTCCCAGGGTGCACATTACCAGGAAGCTGAATCAAAAGTGAAGGGACTTGAACCCAGGTATTCCAATATGGGATGTAGGTGTGCCACGTATCATCCTAACTGTGCTAAACACCCACTCACACTTACTTTATTTTTTTTTCCAGTTTTTTTTTTTATTTAATAAATGTGAATTCACAAAGTACAACTTTTGTATTGTTGTGCCCCCTCAACTTCCCTCCCTCCCGCGGCCCTCCCCTCCCTCACTCCCTCTTCCATCCTGCCCTTCATCGAGTGTCATTTTCAATTACCTTCATATACAGAAGATCAACTTAGTATACACTAAGCAAGGATTTCAACAGGCTGCCCTCACACAACCGCACAAGGTATAGGGCATTGTTCAACTAGTAGTGTTGTTTTTAAGTTTCATAGTAAAACACATTAAGGACAGAGATCCTATGTGGAGAGCCTGTACTCAGTGACTCCTGTTGCTGATTTAACAATTGGCACTCTTATTTATGACATCAGCAATCACCCGAGACTCTTGCTATGAGCTGTCTAGGCTATGGAAGCCCCTTGAGTTCACCAACTCTGAACTTGTTTAGTCAAGGCCATATCACAGTGGAGGTTCCTTCCTCCCTTCAGAGAAAGGCACCTCCCTCCTGATGGCCTGTTCCTTCTGCTGGGGTCTTGTTCACCAGGATCTTTCATTTAGATTGTTTTTTGCCACTGTGTCATGGCTTCCTATGCCTGCACTCACACTTACTTTAAATGTGTGCAACCTTCTATTGCATTCACTGGTCATTCTCTTACTGATTTATGTTGCTTCTGGTTTGTTGAGTGGCATAGCCTGAGGGGTTCACATGGAGCAGCCAGCACGAGATGGTCCCCTGGCTGTGGCGGCAGTGGCTGGCCCAGCTGTGGCACCAGATCAAGCTGGGGAGACAGGTTCTCTCTCCCAGGAATTTAGATTTTGGAAGCAGCTGTTCTAGACTGTTCCAGAAGGTGCTTGATCTGAGCGCGCGGGGGGCTCATACAGGTGGTCATTTTCTGCCATGTTCTGAAAAGCAGAGAAAACCCATTTACAGAGAAAGCAGAGAACAATGGGGAAGCAGAGAGAGGAGCCAGCAGGAGGAAGAGCCAGAGCCAAAGCGCCTGGCCTAATCCGGATGGTTTCTAGTCCCTGGCTGCAACTCTTGGTGAGGGTTTGGGTTCCAGGAGAAACGTTTGTCATCTCCCATGTGACACATATATAGGGTTGCCCCAATGCTGAACATCTGAATCAGGCCAATGAAGTTTCTTTTTTCTTGTAGTCCACAGAGCCTTGTAATGAACTAACTGTGCCTTCCCCTCTCCCCCCATTCCTGGGTTGAAGCCCTAACCAATGCGGCCACATTGGTGGACAGGGCCTTTAAGGAGGGAATACAGGCTAAAGGAGGTCGTAAGGATGGGGCCCTCGCCCAGTGTGGCTGACGACTGTGTGAGCAGAGAGAGGGACACCAGGAGGACTCGCTCAGGAGAAGGCCGTGTGACGCGGGGGGAAGACGGCCTCCTGCAAGCCAAGTGCACGGCCTGCAGGGGCACCTGGACTTCCAGCTCCAGGACCGTGAGGCAACGCTGTTGTCTGAGCTTCTGCTCGCTGGCATTTCATTGCTGCAGCCTTAGTTAAAATAATCCGAGCCTTGCCTCTTCAAATTTCAGGCAGGCATTTTCTGCTATGTTGGGTGACTCTCTGCAAACATCTCCAGCAGCAGTGTTTCTGGGTCCAACCGTTAAATAATAAATTTTGAATTGTGGAGATTTTGAGGAAGAACACCTGGGGAGAGAGCTCTGTGATGGCTAGCGGGATGTGGAAAGGGCGCTTGGCTCTAGAACAAGGTGCGGCAGAGTCACTCTGCCGTGTTCCTGTCCACCCAGTCTATAACAAAACACCCGGGAATGATTCAACAGGCAATGAGAAAGAGACCCGGGAGGCTGGAGGAAGAGGGGGGACTGCAGGGATCGCAGTGTGAGTTCCTCCAGACTCTCAGACTGGGTTCAGGGGAGATGGCAATCTCAGAACTCCTACAGGAATAGAAAAAAAAAGTCAAGAGAAAGGGACTGGGACAAGGAGAGCCAGGTGGGACCCCCACCCCCATGTCACAGTGTCCACCAGCTCTGGCCACCCTGTCCCGATCCACGTTCCAGGCTGGTGGACGCTCTGATGGGCCTGCAGTGGCGGCATCAGTGAGGCCCTGTGTCTCTTCACCAAGGAGATCCAGGTACAGTGGCATCTGCTCCCCTAAAGGTTGCTTAGCAACGGCAGGCAGCCAGAAAGGTACCTTCCTGCCTCGCAGAGAGCACCAGCCGGGGTGGAGTAGGAAGCGCAGAAGCACCCGAAGCATGTGGGAGACCAGACTAGCAGGGCAAGGCTCAGGAAGCCAAGCTACCATCGGAACAGAAAACCCACAGAAGTCATCCAGAGCCTCCATGCTAACCCTAAGCCAGGTCGCCACATGCTGAAACAGAAAATAGAATCAAATCCTCGCACAGTCACCCAAATGTCCAGGATCCAACTGGAAGTCCCTCCTAACACCGAGCACCAGGAAAGCTGCATTGGAGTGAGGAAGATCATCACCCAACATCAATGCCAACATCAGTCACATACTGAAATTATCTGCAAAGAAAGATATTGAAGTGGACTTCCTAAAAGTGCTTCAAAAATCAACAACCGATTCTCTTGAAACAAATACAAAGCAAGGATATCTTAGCAAAGAAGTAGAAATTATAAACAAGTCAAATGAAGTTACAGAAGTGAAAATACACTGAGATAAGAGAACACCTGGCGGGGGGTGTTGTGGTGCAGTGGGTTAAGTTGCCAATTTTGATGCCAGTCTACCATATCAGAGTGCCTGATTTGAGTCCCAGCTGCTCCGCTTCTGATCCAGCTCCCTGCTCAAGTACCTGGAAGGCAGAGGATAATGGCCCAAGTACTTGGACCCCTGTCACCCATGTGGGAGAAGAGGTTAGAGTTCCTGGCTCCTAGCATTGGCCTGGCCCAGACTTGGCTGGCTGTTTGGCCATTTGGTGAGTGAATCAAGATGGAGGATCTCTCTCTCTCTCCCTCCCTCCCTCCCTCCCTCCCTGTCTCTCTCTTTGCCTTTTGAATAAATGAATAAACAGATCTTTAAAAAAAGAAAAAAAGAAAAAAACTCGGGTAGAATCAGTAGTACAGTGAACACGACAGAGAATAGAGTTGAATGCAAATGGAAAGAATTTATTGAAGTTGGATAAGAGAGAGAAAATAGACTCCAGGCAAACCAGAACATCAGCATTCTATGGAACAACAACAAAAGATCTCTTATCAATGGAGTCCCAGAAGTAGAAGACCAAGGGGGTGAAACAAAAAATATTTGAAGAAACAATTCCTGAAACTGTCTCCAAATTGGTGGAAGACATATAGATTGAAGCAGAGTTTCATGCAGAAACTTATACACGAATGGCCACAACAGCATTATTCATAGTAGCTCCTAGCTGGAAACTTGTCAAACGCCCTTATAGGTGAAGAATAGTTAAGCAAACAATGGTCCATCCACACTGTAGAAGCCTACTCCGCAAAGAAAGGAATGAACTATCGCTACGTGCAACAAGTTGGATGAATCTCAAAAGATTGCATAGTGCATGATTCCATTTACGTAAGGTTTATGAAACAGCATAACTATGGAGACGAAGAACAGATCAGTGGATCTGGGAGGAGCAGGGCTGCTGTGGCTTTATTCTAAAGGGGTGGCATGAGGGAGTCTGTGGCTGATGGGACAGTTAAGTATCCTTGTCATGGTGGTGGTCACACAAAACCACACACGTGATGAAACGGCACAGAGCTACACAGACAACACCCTGCCCCTGCCACACACACACACACACACACACACACACACACAACTGCATTCCCAGTGGGTGAAACCTGAATACGCTCTACGGTTTGTAGGAATGCCAGCTGCCTGGCTTTGCTCCTGTACCACGGTTATGCACAATGTCAGCACAGGGGAAGCTGCATGAATGGGGCGTGGGACCTCCTCCTTATACATTTTGTGCAACTTTCTAAGAATACGTAATTCTTTTGAGATAAAATGTTTTTAAAAATATGTGTCCGGGTAATATCAACACGTCAGCCCCTCTAAGTCTCCGCGAGTTGGTGAGTCAGCCAAGCCACAGGACCCGTTGAGTATGCGCACGACCTGCAGCTTAGGTGCAGGGACTTCAAAGGGAAGCAAAGCCACTCAGAACAAACCCAGTCACGGCTGGGTAGCAACCCCAGGGGTGACGGAGCCCACGACGCCCGTGATGGCAGCAGGGCAGGGGCCACTGATGCAACCAACACCTGAACTGACTTTCCCACACACCGTATCTGGGCATTCGATTTTGGACCGAGATGCCGAAGAAGCGAAGAGAGGCAGGGCTCAGAAGAATGAGGCCAGGGAGGAGAAGGGAAAAAGAGGAGTGTGGGGAGCAGGAGGTTGGCTGCAGGTGTGGCACGGAGCGGAGGGCAGAGCTGCGAGCGGGTGCCCGGTGGGCGTGGGCTCCCGCGCCTCTGTACCTGAATGAAGGCTCCCAGGATTTTGCGGGCCTCCTGGTAGAGCTTCTCCCCACCCCACTGCGGGTTGAGTGTCTTCAGTTCCCTCGCCAGCCGGTTGTGCTCCCGCAGAAGGAGGGTGTGAGAAGCAGCCAGCAGGGTCTGCTCCGAGGCTCGGGAGTCTCCTGCAAGCCCCGAAGGCAGGAAGCTATATTCTTCCAGAGCAGCCCCAGGACCCAGCCACCTGCACCAAGAAATGGTGGCGCCCCCAGGACCCTCTCCTAAGCTCCTCCTTCCAATTAACTTAAGGGAAGTCAGTTGGAGAGGCGTGGGGGAGGGGCAGGTGGGGATCACTGGCCTGAGTCTCAGTTCTGTACTCACACTTCCAGCTCTGTGGCTTTGAGCAAGTTACTTGACATGTCTGGGCCTCAGTCTCCCTATCTGGGAAAATGGGGAGAATATGGCTTGCTACACAGAATCGTGGGGGAGGCCTCAGGTGATGTACTAAAAAACTAAAATTAGCAGGAACCTGGAATTGGAAGTGGAGCCAGGACTCAAACTCAGCTACTTGGATCTAGAATGAGGGCATCCCATGCAGTGTCTTTAACTGCTGGGTCCAACACCCACTGCTACACTCATCTTGCAATTGCATTTACCACCACCTTTTGGAATCTAACACTGGTGCTTAGATTCTTCCAGCTGGGCCCTTTGTCCAGTCCTGAACCAGGGCCAGCTGTGGCTCGGTATGCCTTTCTCCTGGAAGATGACTGCCAAAGCCCCCTGGGTGAGCTCCTTTTCCTGGACCCTTCTGGTCCCGGCCCAGACTCACCCGCCAGGAAGCAGGGCACGCGGGCAGTGGCGTTGATGACCTCGCAGGGGCTCGGCTTCTTGCTGTCAAAGGGCAAGTAGGGCAGCCCGTGGTCTGAGACCTCCTGGTTGACGGCCATGAGCCCCAGGGGGCTGCTGAGGTTGCGGAGGCGGCTGGCCAGGCCGGGCTCGGGGCCGTACACGAGGCTGGCGTCCAGGAAGGAGGTCAGAGCGTTGATCTGCTCTCTGGCCAGGGACTGGAAGGGCGGAGTGGGGCAGACGAACCCGGCCCGGAAGAAAGGCATGCACTGCCCTTGAGTCTGCACCTTGGGGTCGTTGGGTGGGAACTGCAGAGAGATTGGGGTGGGTGACTGGGCAGGGGAGGCACCGTGGGGCCCTGGCAGCTTCTCCCTAAGGCCAGTTTGGTTGCAAAGACGGCAGTGGCGTCCTTCTAAGACCTTGGTATCAGACACTGTCCCCAGATGCCTCCTGCCACTGTGCCATTTCCTAAGCCCGTAGTACCCTGAAATTCATGACACCTGCTGTCTAAGCTTTCATTTCTCCTGGCAGGGGCTCTGAATTTTGGGTGGGAAGGAGGTCCTGAGATCCCTGGACAGGAAACCAGGATATGAGATAGGAAAGGGTCTGTTAATAACTACTATGTAACAGCTACACTATTTGGGGCCTGCTATGTGCCAGGTATTAAGCATCCTTTATCCCACTGTGGTCCCCCTAAAACCCTGTAAGGTAGACAATTCAGATCCATTTTACAGGTGAGAAAACTGAGGCTCAGATAGATTAAGTACCTTGCCTAAGAACCCACACACAAGAAAGGGAAAGATGTGAGATCTAGAAGCCGGCTGCATTCCACGGCTCCTGCTTTTTATACCACGGTGCACAGCCCTAACAGCTGTTTGAGTGAATACCCGACTCTCTAACCGTAAAACCCAGGAACAAGAAGTAGGGCACACTTCCTGTCCCTGCTGGAAAGTCCCCCAAATCCCTGCTGCTCACTCTGATGTGGCTATGATGTCTCAGCTTCTTCTAGGAAGTGAGGTCATCCTTACAGCCGATGACGTCGTGGCGTACAGCAGTGTGCCAAGAGCTTCACCGTGTGTACTGCAGCTCTCCCGGGGGCCCAGTAAAATGTGGGCTCTCTCTGCCAGCATCTGGGGTGAGGCTTGAAATTCTGCATTCCTTAAAAGCCCCCAGGTGGTATGGCTCCTCTCCAGGGCCTCCCAGTGTTGGCCCTTTGTCCTCACTTCGCAAGACTTGGTGCTTAGTGTGAGTGAAGAAGTGGATGGATGAGGCCTGGGGGCTACCCAGAGAGCGCTCAAGGCCTACCGCAGGTGCTACTTGATGGATGGGCTGGGGATGTCTGGGGCTTGAGGGTGACCCCCCCAGGGCGGGGCCCTACCGTGATGGGGAAGCAGTTGCCTCTCTGGACGCACGACTCCTCGCACTGAGCTTTGGAGAGCTCGCTGCTGCCCAGCTCGGTGTCGGGGGCAAAGTCCAGGTCGTGGTCCACGACCTGACCCCACTGCACGAACAGCAGAGACCTGTGCTGGTCCAGAACACCTTCCTCGCTCAGATAGCCTGCGATCTCGTTGGATACCTTGCGGGCCTACAGATGGAGACACAGCGGAGGGCAGGCTGGAGAATTCAAGTTTAGCTGCAGGCTATTGAGTGCCTAGGATCAGGTGCATTTAGCCTCCAGGAGGAGCTTGCAAATCCAAGAGAGGTGCAATCAGTTCTCCAAGAGCCTGCTGTGGCAAAGGGGCAGGGACGGGCTTGAACCCGGCTCTGCACGAGCCAGTGCCAGTTCCACTCCCGGGAGGAAAACAGACAGGCTGCCTCTGACATAAAGGCACCGAGGTGCCAGGTGCCTGGGAATGGGAGCTGGGCTCGGGGGAGCGGCTGTCAGTTCAGATGAGGCCAATAGACATGACCTCCAGGCAAACAACAGCTGATGCACGCTAGGGGCTGGGGCAGAGGAAACGGGACAGGGAGGCCATCTGCCCAGAGACCCCAGGGTGTCTGGCCTGCAGCACCTGGGACGTGCCTGGCGCGGGGCTGGGCTTCAGGCTCTGCTGCCCTCCAGTGGCACTGTGGGGGAGCACCGCCAGGGAGCGTCCCGGTCTCTGGCCGGCGCTGGTGTCTGGGCGGTGCACCCTGCCCCACCCCGCCCGCCCTCACTGGGCCGTCAGGTGCCTGCCCTCACCAGCGGCAGAGGGAAGCCATTGCGCGTCTTCCCGGGCGTCCAGCCGAAGGGGAGGGAGAGCCCGTCCTCGTACTCGGCCGGCAGCCAGCGTGCCAGTGCCCTGTTGGCGGCGCCCAGCGTGGGCTCCCTCCTGCAACCAGCGAGACTGCGCTCAGTCCGGCTGGCCCCAGGTTCGAAGCCCAGGAGCCAGAGTGGGAAGGGGTGGAAGGGCCTCTCACATGCCCCTCAGCCCTGGGGATCGGGTGGGCCCGGGAGCAGGTGCGGAGTCCTCGCCGCTTGCCTGGTGCGGTCACCTGTTGTTGCAGTGCCCGGTGATGGTGCGGTAAGGGCTGTCCACGTCGCATTTCACTACAGGCGCCGGGCCATCACAGCCCACCTCCCGGGAGAGCAAAGCCAAGTCCAGGCTGGGGCCTGAAACAGAAGGGGGTTGTTTTGTCTCCATTCTGAGGGCCTGGGGAATCGCAGCTGGGAGTGTCCACTGGGCGTTTTAGAACAAGAGCACAGCACAGCCTCAGTAAGTCCCCAGACACAGCTGGCTTCCACGTCCCTTCCTCTGGCAGAAGTGAGGACCCTGGCTTGAGACAGGGGCACGCGTGCGCGGCTTTTAGCCTTATTTCTAGCAGAGGCCCTGCAGGTGGGATTACTCCCGGGGCACTGATATCCATTAGGAGTTGGTGATGAGGCTTTGCTATGTGGGAGTTCCTTCTCCCCCTAAAAGGGCAGTGGCTTAGCCGTCTGCTAAGCTGCTCCTGGATCTGCCCACCTGGACCACGGTTCCAAGAAGGAAGCCACCGAGTGCTTCTGGGAGCTCAGAACTGCTCCTAACAGCCAGGGACTCTGCTCTGTCCCACGGGACAACGGTCCTGCCTGGCCATCAGAGGGCTCCTGGGTTCCCGTACCTGTGACGTTGGACAAGGACGCCTCCTGCCTCAGTCTCTTATAGGACTCCTCCCACACCTGCCCACTGCGGATGGCCGTGCGGGTCCTGCCCCTGGCGTGCTTGAAGTACCCCGAGAGCTGTGGGCTGGTGGGCGTCTCGGAGCTCATGGTGGCCTTCATCCTACGGTGCAGAACAGAGCAGTGGGACATCCTGACCTGGTCACTGTGGAAGGTGTTGGTGGCCCAGCAGAGGGACCCGAGGTGGTGTGGGTGCAGCCTGCGGGAAGCCGATGTTTGTGCACTCGGCGGCCCATCCTCTGCATCCTGGGAGAGCGCCTGTGGGAGGACCAGGCGTCCGTGGTATTGATCTTTGTTAGGTATGGTTCTGACGGAAGGCCGGCAGGTGGACAGCCGAGGCTCCCGGGATCTGTGGCTGGGATGTTTCAGAAGCAACTGGGGAACCCCAAAACCACACAGGTCCCCGGGCATCCTTATTCAGATTGAGGAACCCTGGCCTGTGGCTGGCGTGCCATCAGACCTTAGGAGAATTCTAGAAATAAGGCGTTCCTGGGGCTCCAGCTCTGCCTTGAAATCATCCCCCCGCACCTGACCTGGGAGCTGGTGTGGGGTTTGGCTGTGGCCCAGGGCTGCACATCCGGGGCAAGCGGCTCAGCCTTGTTATTCTTTGATGTTCCATGTGGAACGTGAGAAGCCAAAATCCTTCTTCTGTGACAACACAGAGGTGACCAAGGGCGAGGTGTCAGGGGAGTCCCCCATGACGACCTCGTGCCTCAGTTTCCTTGTGTGCGAGATGAGAGGACTTCTCACAAAGATGACTCTGCTTGGTGGGTACAGCTGCCTGACTTGTGACTACATAGCGGGCCAGCACCTCCGTTGAAAGTGCAGGAGGACACCGTGTCCCAGCCTGCAGGACCATGGGGTGAGCCAGGCAGGCACCAGGGGGACTGTGGTGACTGGGCTCCTAGCAGGCCTCCTCCCCCCCAGCCTCCCTGCGCTCTGGAAAAACTCAAATCCAAGAAATAAGCCACATGCTCTTTGCTGCTGTTCCAAGAGATGGGGTGGCCCGGTGCCCAGGGTGCTGCCTTGTCTGTGTGGTGACAGCCAGCCCCAGGTATTTAAGTAGAAATACATTGAAGTTGACTGCAGTGAAAAACTCAGCTCCTCACTTGCACTGGCCAACTTCAAGTGCTCAGTGGCCACGCGTGGTCAGGGCCTGCTCTATCGGACTGACAGTCACAAGGCCCTTTATCATCACTGAGTGTTCTGTTGGACCAGGCTGGCCTAGAGCAGGAGCCCCGAGCCAGCCAGACCCTGGTTTGAGCTCCAGTTCCACCAGAACTGGTTGAATGAAGTGCCTGCTGAGTGATTTTCTCCTCACCTATGAAGCGGGAGTCATAATTTATTCCATTGGAGACTTACATGTGGCCTTAGCAACAGATGGGCTGAATTTGACTCCTGACGGCCACATGCTAGCTGTGTGTGCCTTTGGGCAAGCGATGAGGACACTGCTAGCAACCATAGGCTGACCCATGTGGTTTGATCACAGTGGGCTTCAGAAACAGCTCTTAGGACAGTCGGATTCAGGACTCCGTGGGATTTAGTGAGGAATGAAGGGAAAGCACTTGGAGCTGCACCTGGCACGGCGTGGAACTCACAGGTGTTGGCGTCACCGTCGCCATGGTCCGGTGAGCCCCGGCTTGTTGGGATTCCCAGGTCCTACTCTGAAGGTCCCCAGTAAGATCCTCCATGCTCCTTCTTTCCTGCCTCCCCCTGCCTGGGCTCTGTGCCCCCCTGCTGTCCCCAGGGCTCACCCCCTGCTGTGTTCCGGCACTGGTGTCACCAGCGTTACCCCCCCCCCCCCGCCCCCGGGGTCAGAGAACCAGGCCTGGAGGGAGGGACCAAGAAAAGGAAAGCAGCCCATGCTTCCTCCTCTCCCTCCAGGCCTGGGGCGGCTCTGAGGGGAGGGAAGCCAGGAGCCTGGGGCTTTGGGTCCTTGTGCTGCACCTGCAGGTATCAGGTGCCTGGGCGTTAGGGAGGAGCTGCAGTACCTGCCCCAGCCCTGCACCTGCAGCAAACGAACACTCCCCTGCCTGGCTCCAGAGCTCTCCTGCGAGAGGCTCTGAAAGGCACCTTGCACTCCAGCTCTCCGTGTGGGGCCAGGCTGAGGCCTAACTCGTCCCTTGTGCTTCTCTGGCTTGCCCCAGGCCACTGCAGCGACCCTGACAGTTCTCCCTTTATACAGTACCTCCTCCTGACTCCAGGGCAGGACCCAAGTCTGTCACTGTTAGTGACATTGAATGCACAAGTTCTACCAGGGAGCTTCCTGGGACTCTGGAATGTGTGACCCATAGAAGCAGAGAGTTCGTACAGGATTAGATGAGCTGTCCTCTTCCAGGAGCCTTCAGAGTCGAGGCTGTCAGGGGCTGTGAGCTATTGCTCCCACTTGCCACATTCTTGCGAGGTTTGCGCAAGGGCGGGTTTGGGCCTCGTTGTGGCTCTCTGGTTTGTCAGGGCTGGCCTGGATGTTCTCATCGGACGTACCTGATTCGGGAATCCAGGAAGGCCTTGTTGACTTGGACCTTGGCCTGACTCACAGCATCAGAGATGGCCACAGCACTGGAGGTCCCTGCTGGGGGGCACAGAGGAAGAAGAGTATCAGACAGCACTCCTATGGGATGCTGTCTGTTTCTGCATCCCTCTTCGTCAGCCATCACGTCCGCCTCTCAAGTCTGAGCAGGCAGGAGACCCAAGATCAGGAAGCTTCCACCAGCGACCGAAAGACGGAAATCTCAGAATGGGATGGATACGCCTGCATCTTCATTTAAATGTCTGGAGTGTGCCTTGGGATTTCAGGGACCTGAGCATAGCCACTGTGGTGGCCTCGGGCTGTGAGGCGCTGGGGAGTTCTCTGGTTCCTGGAGAGGTGGTCCCACGGGCTCTCAGGCAAGCCCATCCCAAAGCCCACTGACCACCAGTGCCCTGACTGGGGAAAGCCGTGGTGTTGGGGGGTGGGGATTTCTTGTTTGCACTCATACTGGGGTTTGCAGTGGGGGAGCTGGATCCCTTCTCGGGACGAGGAGAATGTCGTGGGTTAAGCGGTGTCCACCTGAAGTTCACATGCATCTGGCACTGGATTTGGAATTAGAATCTTTGCAGATGTAGCTAATTCAGATGCGGTCACACTGGATTAGGGTAGGCCCCAAATCCTGTAACTGGTGGGTGTTGTAGGAAAAGGGGAAGACACCAGGAAAGGCCGTGGACAGAGACTGGTAGGATGCGGCTACTGGCCAGGGACTACCAAGGATGCCAGGAGCCACCAAGGGAGGATCCTCCTCCAGAGGCGCATGGCACCTGCCCACACCTTCATTCTGCATTTCTCACCCCGTGGACTGCCAGAGGGTGACCGTCCGCTGTCCTCGGTCACCTGGCATTTGACCTTTGGTACCACGGCCCTGGACAGGCACTTACTTGTGGTGGACGCTGCAGCCTGGAGCAGGATCAGGGAAGCCAGGAGGGCCGGGCCGCGGAGAAGGAGCCTCATCACTGAAACGAGATGTGGGGCCGTGTGGGGAGCCCAGGAGGAGAAACTGAGTCACAGAAGGCCAAGCCCTGCAGGGGCACCGGCTGCCCTAACGCGGGGACAGGGAAGGCATGGCCACTTCCACTCACTAAGCATCTGTTGGGTGCTGGGGAGGATGGAAAGAGGTGACGATGGAAGAGAGAGAACTCGGGCTTCTGGGGCTGAGGCCTGCCCCATGGCTTGGCATCTGCTCTAGCGACCATGACCTTGGGCAGCTTACTTAATGTCTTGGGCTCCTGGCCTGCTGAGTGACGGGGTGGGACCAAGTGCCTCAGGGTTTCCAATATTGCCCTGACAGCCTCTAATCCTGAGCTTTCTTTTTATTTTTAAAAGATGTATTTATTTGAAATGCATAGTGACAGAAAGAGAGAGATCTTCCATTGCTGGTTCACTCTCCAAAAATCTGCAGTGGTTAGGTCTGGTCCAGGCTGAGTGAGGAGCCAGGGACTCCATCTGGGTCTCCCATGTGGGTGTAGGGGCCCGAGTACTTCTGCTGCCTTCCCAGGTGCATTAGCAGGGAGCTGGGTTGGAAGCAGAGTACCTGGGACTTGAACTGGCGCTCTGATATGGGATGCTGGCATTGCAGGTGGTAGCTTAATCTGCTGTGTCACAACCCCACCCCCAGTCCTGAGGTCTTGTGCCTGTCTCGTCACAGGCCTGCAAAATGCTGTCACGAAGCCTGGACCGTGCCTCCAGCGCTCTCCTCCTCCATGCCCTCGGGGTGTCTTCCTGCCTGCCTGCCAGCCCTCAGGCCCAGCGCCAGCCGAGTGCCTGAGAGGCAGACCGTAGGCTCCCTTCTTCTGCCAGAGGCTCCATTCGCCTTCAAGAAGCCAATTTGAGGGGCCGGCCTGGGACTGGACATTCAGGCCTAAGTACAAATTCAGATCAGCTGCAGTTAACAGGCATAAGATGCTGGGAACAAAGTGAAGACCCGAGAGCCCTGGCTTGGGGAACCCCTTAAAACACTGCACGACTCCCATGATAGTGGCTAAGTCATGTTCTATCAGACAAGTCTCAAAAATGCACAGGGGCCTGCACCAGACAAGTCTCAAAAATGCACAGGGGCCTGCACTGTGGTGCAGTGGGTAAAGCTGCCACCTGAGACCCCAGCATCCCATATGGGTGCTTTTCCGATCCAATTCCCTGTTAATGTGCCTGGAAAAGCAGCAGAGGATGGCCCAAGTGCTTGGCGCCCCCGCAGCCATGTAGGAGACCTGGAAGAAGCTCCTGGCTCCTGACTTCAGCCTGGCCCAGCCCTGGCTGTTGCGGCCATTTGGGAAGTGAACTAACAGATGGAAGATTTCTCT
Source organism: Oryctolagus cuniculus (assembly GCF_051225735.1). NCBI lineage: Eukaryota > Metazoa > Chordata > Mammalia > Lagomorpha > Leporidae > Oryctolagus > Oryctolagus cuniculus. The sequence goes on along the minus strand of NC_142883.1, from coordinate 33,614,355 downwards.
GTCTCTCCCTCTCTGTAACTCTGCCTTTCAAATAAATAAAATAAATCTTAAAAAAAAAAAAAGAATATACACAGAGCACCATTCTGTAGCTGCCCCCCTCCCCGTGTGACCCTGGACACTTATTTCCTAGGCCTCACTTTCCAAGCAAGATGGATACGTGAGGTCTAGGATACCTCCTGGCTTTCAGGATTACGATGCTGTGAGCACAAAGTCCTTTTGTCCCGCAGTAGATTGAGTCACATTTTCCCCGTACACCAAACTGGGATGACCTGCAGTGCTAAATCTGGCACCAGCAAATGTCCCAGGAAGGCAGGTCCAAATGCAAGCCAAGCTTTCTGAGAAGCCTTTAGGAAATGTCATCACCAGCCTCGCAGATACCAGGAAAGATTGAGGTTAACAAGTCTTACCTGCCAAGGGCTTTGACCTCCTGTGGCAGCCAGCAGTGCTGCTCTGCTGGGAGGAATTGGTCTTTTATACCTTCCAGCAAGAATTTATTTCAGGGAAAGGCCAGAGGAGAGGTTTCAAGGGACTGGCATGGCTTGGTGGAAACACTCAGGTTCAGCAGGAAACACCCTGTGACTCCAGGTAGATGCACGAGGAAACTGTAGAATGGCCAGGATTCGTAATGCGATGGCGCTGACGCTGGGTAGAGCAATTCCTCTTCTTCGCATTTTTCAGCTTAAATGTGTGGCCCTGAGCTAGTCATGGAAGACAAAACTCCAAGCTCTGGGCTCTCTAAAGCCCTGGATTGTGTCTGAATAGCTTTTTTTTTTTTTTTTTTAAGATTTTATTTGTTTATTTGAGATACACACACACAGACAGAGAGAAAGGTCTTCCATTCACTGGTTCACTCTCCAAGTGGCTGCAATGGCCAGAGCTGGGCCTATCTGAAGCCAGGAGCCAGGATCTTCTTCTGGGTTTCCCAAGTGAGTGCAGGGGCCCAAGCACTTGGGCCGTTTTCTACTGCTTTCCCAGGCCATAGCAGAGAGCTGGATCAGAAGAGAAGCATCAAGGACTTAAACCAGCACCCATATGGAATGCCGGCGCTGCTGGCAGAAGTTTAGCCTACTGTGCCACAGTACTGGCCCCTGAATAGCTCTTAAAATCAAAAACAGTTAGGAGTGTTTGGCATAACAGATAAGCTGCTGTGTGAGATCTTACGTCTCACACTGGAATGCCTGAGTTCCAGTCTTAGAAGGCAGCAGGTGATGGCTCCAGCCTTTGTGTCCCTGCCACCCATGTGGGAGACAGACCTGAATGAGTTCCTAGCTTCTGGCTTCTCTCTGGCCCAGCCCTGGCTGCTATGGGCCTTCGGGAAATGAACCAGCAGATGGAAGATGTGCATGTGTGTGTGCGTGTGTGTGTGTGCATGTACGCACGGATCTGTACTTCTTTATGAAATTAGACTTTGAGTGGAAAACACTCTGGGAAGATTGTTAGAAATTCATCAGCCAAGCCCAGATCCCTTGGTTTACCTTCAAAAAGGGGCTATCCTTTTCTCCAGCCAATGGAATCTGTGTGAAAAGCATTTCTCTCGTGATGATCCCAGGCAAATGAGCCAGGCACCTCAGTAGAAGGCAGCTGTCCAGGAAAGGTGAGTAAGATTTTTCTTTGAAATGTAGTCCAGCTCCTTAACCAAGCACTGCTTTTCTCTACCTGACCATTTCCTGAATGTGACGCCTGCGTCTCAAGTTTCTTGCCTGCGAGTTTTATGCCTTGTAGCTTGAGGCAGCTGTGTGTTCGGACAGTTGGTTCTGAATGATTTCACGATGGAGGTCCCTTTTAGAAGACCTTATGGGATCACACTGCTTCTCATGGTCAGTGAGCCACTGGGGTCAGGGTGACAGTAAAACACAAGTGTGACCATCCCTGGTCTTTGTCATGCTATGACATGACGGATCCGTCTCTGCAGGGAAGGCGTGGTCAGCGCCAGCTCAGTGTGGTCCTCCCTTGGATCCTGGTACGAAGCGTGTGGGGGGCTGTCACGGTGGACATGGCACCATCCTGGAGCCAACTTGTACTTCCAGAGCTTTGCTAACGTGCGATGACGCGTTTTTGCGGGCTCATCTCAGTTTAGCCAAATCTGTTTTGTATAGGGCGCTGCCTCCCCATCAGGGAATGGCAAAATGGCCTGAGAAATGGAGACTGGAGGATGAAAAGCTGGGAGAAGGCTGGAAAGGCCAAAGGGGCCTCCTGTCAGCACGGAGGCTTCAAGCTGTTTCAGCAATGGCCGTGGCAGCGACGGCAGGAGGAGGAGAGGACGCCCAGTGAGGATAATAAGGTCCACCACTGGCACAGGGCGGCACACCCCCACTCACCCACCTCCCCCGCACAGACCCTACTTCACAGGAATTCACGCCTATGCTTGAAGCTGGCCTCCGGCAGGATTGTGACCTTTGTCACCTCCAGACTTAGACTGCAGCCTCTGGCGGGTGACAGAGTGACCATTCTGTGTATCTGAGGGGACTGGAACCCTCACTCTGGGCCATGGCCTTCCAGCCATCCCCAGGCACCGTTCCTCAGAAGCCCAGTTGGGCTTCTCTTTAGCTGCTCCTTTTCACCCCTCCCGCTGCCTGGCGGGGAGGGGGCTTTTCCTTTCTGGCTGAAAGGCATTCGCTGTTGCAGCTTCCTGGAACATCAAACAAGGCAGCATCTTGAGGCCCGGCCCGGAGGGCTCTCTGGGCCCGGGTTTACTCCCTCCCTCTGGGTCTCATCCACTCGTTCCGTCCTCAGAGGAGGGAGGAGCCCAAGCACCCGGCTGAAGCCATCCTGGGCTCTGGAGGGTGTGGGGATGGCAGAGTTGCTCTGGGTGGCAGCCCTGGGAGGCACAGGCCTTTTCAGACGGCCCGCTTCCGGAGAGGAGAGAATCTGGCTTGGATGTGTGTCCTCTCCGATAGAGAGAGCGAGGATCTGCTGTCTTCTTTGAGTATTTTTTATTAGGAGAGTTGATCAGATTTTGAAAACTTTTTTTTTTTTTTACAGATTTATTTATTTATTTGAAAGGCAGAGTGACAGAGAGGCAGAGAGAGAAAGAAAGAGAGAGAGAGAGAGAGAGTCAGTCTTCCATCCTCTGGTTCACTCCCCAAATGGCCACAACAGCAGGAGCTAGGCTCATCTGAAGCCAGGAGCCTGGAGCTTCTTCCAGGTCTCCCATGAGGGTGCAGGGACCCAAAGACTTGGGCAATCTTTCACTGCTTTCCCAGGCCATAGCAGAGAGCTGGATGGGAAGTGGAGCAGCCGAGACTCGAACCAGTGCCCATATGGGATGCCGGCACTGCAAGCAGCAGCTTTACATGCTACTCCTTAGCACTGGCCCTGAAAACTGTTTATTTTTATTTTATTTGAAATGGAGATAGAGATAGAGATAGAGAGAGAGAGAGAGAGAGAAATCTTCTATCTCCCTGAATGCCAAGGCAGGGCCAGGCTGAAGCCAGGAGCCCAGAACTCCTCTGGGTCTCCCACGTGGGTGGCAGGGACCCGATTACCTGAGCCATCACCTTCTGCCTCTCAGGGTGCACATCAGCAGGAAGCCAGAAACAGGAACTGAGCTGGGGCTCGATCCCAGGTTCTCTATTATGGGATGTGGGCACCCCAAGCAGCATCTTAACTGCTGTGCCAAACACCTGTCCCCAACTAATCAGACATTTGGCGACCTCCAAGATGGGCATAACCTGGTACCTAGTGAGGTCGTCCGGTCAGCTACAGCATGTTGCGACTGGAGGGCTGGGGCTCGTGCAGGTGCTCCCAGGGAACCAACCAGGCAGGCAGGCAGAGGGAATTCCCAGGATGCAGCCTGGGGGCGGGGCAGAGTTGCTGTCCCTTTCTGCTCTTCAGTAATGGACAATCCCTTGTTCGGTCAAGGCTGTCCCCCCATTTCCCATCTGGGGTCAACCTCTCCTTCCTCCTCTCTCTCCCTCCCTCTCAAATACCTAATATTATGTGCTTCCCATTTTTTCTTTCAATTCTTTTACTTCCCAATTAGCGTACCCACTATGAATTTTGATAAGTTTGCTTCAAATGAAAAAGCTGTCAGATCTGTTTCCTGCCTTGGCAGAGTGGTGTCGAGATATGGCTGGGAAAGATAACAGATCTTAGAACTCAGCCGAGACAATCTGACCCAAAATAAATCCTGAGATGATCCAGGTAGAGATGGGGTGACAAGGCAATTATCATATAAGTCACAAACACAGGATTTTGAACAAAAATTCATAGCGAATATATCTTTCTGATTAAATGCCCCATTTTCAGGAAGCACTCGCGTGTGCACATATGCCCAAACATGCACACATATGACACTAAGCTACTGGTGGAAATTCAAGCCACGCTGGATTGTTAAGACTCAGCGAGCTAGATTCTAATCCATTCCTTCACTGTGTGATGTTGATGCTGTGGTTTGGATGCGGTCTCGCCCTCACGAGCCCATGTGTTGGAAGCTCCATCTCGGGATGGCGATGTGGGGAGGTGGTGGCACCTTTAAGAGATGCAGCCCAGTGGGAGGTGATTAGGTCACTGCAGGTGCTACCTTCAGAAGGGATTTAGTCATTCTTGCAAGATCAAAGTTAGTTCCCAGGAGAGCCAGCCTGATGCCTCCGTGTGATCTCCCACCTTTGCGCCGTCTTGCACGGTGATGCTGTCCACCATGATGTGCCACGGCTGGGCGCACCATGCCGAGTGCACTTCAGCGTCCAACTCTGAGAGCCAACTGAAGTTCTTGTCTTTGTGCAGTGCCCAGCCTCGGGCATGTTGTTCTAGCAGTGGAAAACTGGCCGGGACGGTTGAGGGAGTGAGTCACTCTTCATTGTAGGTCTCGGTTTCCTTGTCTGCAAAGAGAAGGGGCTCTGCTCAACACTTAGGCGGCTCCCTCGGGCTCCGATGACGAGGACTCTTGGGAGCCATCAGATCCAGGGGCACTGTCACCTCTGCCCCACTGTACAACCCTGGACTCGGCACGTGGCCCCAGGCTTGCTTTATACAAAAGGGAGTCAGAATTCTGTGTCATCACTGTTAGGGAGAGCTGCGATGGGGCAGTGGGCCGTTAGCCCAGTGACCACTCTGCTAAGTTCAGAGAGACAACCAGAAACAAAAGTGGGAGGAATCTCGAGAAAAAGCGGAAGAAAAGTTCTGCTGGGCTTCTGCTCGCTACCCCAGTATGCAGGCTGGAAACCAAGCGCCAGCCTGCTCCCTTCTTATTTCTCTTTCCCTTGTCGCTTCTTCTCTCGTCCTCCCATCTCAGCCACCAAGTGCCCTTCGCATTGCTCTCCCTGCCACCACCCTCTCTACCCCACACTTCCTTCTCCTCGGTACACAGCTCCCCACTACCTACAAGACAAAGCCTCAGGTTTTGTCCAAAGTTCTGTGACTCCCTACTGCCAACACGCCTCCCCCTCCCTGCCTGTCACTCCTTCACCCAGCCAATGAACCCATCCCCTCTTCCCTGCCGCACAATTCCTGAGTCTGTGCCTTTCCCTCTGCTGTCCTCCATGCCCGCCTTGCTGTCTGCCTTCTTGTTTAAGTCCAATACCTCGCTCAAGTGCTTTTCCACAGTCTTCCCTACCTGCCAAGCTCCACAAAGCATTGCACGTTGATTCTCTGCTTCTCCTCTTTGTTTTTCCTATATATTATTTTTATGTATCTTTTCTGTTGTCCAAATTAGATCAGAAGCTGTACTGATTGTATGGGGTAATCACTCATATCTGTTTTACTGATAAAGATGATGACAATGGTACAGAAATTGCCTTAGTTTAACTCAGCCATGCAAGTCCGAGTTCTTGATGGTCAGCTCTGAAGCTGCTCCTGGAAACCATTTTCTAGCCTGATTGAAACCTGCAGCTATTTGACGTGTAGCTGGAGAGAGTGATTTCTGGAGTTTTCTATCTTGTCTTTTTGCAAATCTTAGAGCACCCTCTTTTCATCCTCAGCTGGACAGAAACGGAGAAAGCCAAGAAACTGTGAGGGACATCGGAATGTTTGTCCACGTACAGTTGGGAGAAAACGGTAGCTGGAGCCCATTTCCAGCCTTAGGCTAAAACTTCATTGCCTGTTTCCCACACGCCCAGGACTCACTCAGAAGCAATGGAACCACGTGCCCCTGGTCTGGGAAAGTCGCTTTCTTAGGTCTCTGTGTCAGATGGAGGCTGCAGCTCTGAGTGGACATCCCTTGGGAAGGCACCTGCTCCCCCTGACTCACTCACAGTGGTGGCGCCTGCTGCGTACCAGGGCGGGTGCTCTCTGGGATGTAAGTAAATGGCTGAGTTCTCACTACTTCCCTTCTGGGGCTCCACCCGGGTGACTTGGGGCCCACGAGGTTAACAGAGGCCCTGGAAGACTGGGGCGGAGGCCGGGCTGGGCTGTGGCACTGGAGAGTTTTCTCTGAAATGGAATCCTTGACTTCCGGGAAGAATGTGGGGACTTGTCTTTGCCTCTTACTCTTCTCACGGTGCTAACAAGGGGACAGAGACCATGGCCGGGGAGTGAGAGAGTCTTGACTGTCCCGCTCTCTTGTCCTTAATGGAGACTCTGAGTGTGGAATGTCCTTTCAGTGTGCAAGCCATGGGGGCGGGGAGGGGGGGGTCGTGCTTTGAAAGCATGGCCTCTGCTCTGCCTCTGACAGAAGAGAATTGTGCCTTCGGAGGAACTTGGGAGTCTAAAGTTTCTTCAGTATCACACATTTTTAAAAATATCATTATTTATTTGAGTAGAAGAGAGGGTGAGAACTCCCATCTTTTAGTTCTCTCCCAAATGCCTCCAGTGGCTGGGGGCTGGGCCAGAAACAGAGCAGGAGCCAGGAACTCAATCCAGGTCTCCCATGTGGGCACTGTAAACTGAGGGTGAGCTCAGAGCAGGGTCCAGAGAGCTCACTGAGCCCTGGCACCAGGCTCCGGAACCCTGGGGGAGTCACGAGGCCTCTTGAGTGTCCTCCTTTGGCAAATGGGAGTGATAGCACCCAGCTGCATCCCGGGGTCTGAGAGATCCCGAGACAGCGTGTGCAGACACGGCAGGCCTGACTCAGCAGGGTGATTTCTTAGTCACAGGAGCGGCTACTTCAGCGTGAGCTGGATCTTGCGATGCCGCCCGTTGGCTGTCTCCGCCTCATCCAAATCCCCACTTACAATCCCGAGGAGGATCAGGGCTGAAACTAAGAAAGGAAATAGCTTAAGTACCATGTGCTCGCTGCTGGGCTGCATGTCAGACAGCAGGCAGGGAAATGGAGTTTCTTTTTTTGGCTTGTGCTGCTGGATTGCCTGGCTGTCCTGGTGCCTGTGTGGCTCCCATGGGCTGCTTGCTTGCTGTCTGAGGGAGAAATAAGGAGATGATTGGGCCCATGGGGCCCACTGGATCTCCCAGAGAACTTGTTTTTTGGATATGAAACACACCATGTCCAGGCTAAGGACAGCAGCTGGCACAGGCAGGATTTCTGCTCTTTTTTTTTTTTTTTTTGAGATTTATTTATTTATTTGAAAGACACACACACACACACACACACAGAGAGAGAGAGAGAGAGAGAGAAAGAGAGATCTTCCATCTGCTGGTTCACCCCCCAAATGGCCGCAACTGCCGGGGCTGGACCAGGAGCTTCATCTGTGTCTCCCATGTGCAGAGGCCCAAGCACTTGAGCCATCCTCCGCTGCTTTCCCAGGCACATTAGCAGGGAGCTGGATTGGAAGTAGAGCAGCCAGGACTTGCACCGGCAACCATATGGGATGCAGATGCTCCAGGCAGCACCTTTACCTGCCACGCCACAGCTGCTCCAGCCCCACGCAACTACATCTTTGATGGTCTGAAATTAAAAAACAAAAACACAACAACAACAACAACAAAACTCTCACAAGAATCCAGAGATAAAGCAGATTTCAGGGTTGGTTTAATCTAGTGGTGCTGGTGTCCCTTGCCTGCAGGTCTCCTGGTTTGCCTCCTGGAAGCTTTGATTCCAGGCTGCCCACAACCTCATCCACATCCAGGGAAGCTAGAATCTCACTCAGGAGAAAGGACAGGCTGCTTACGTGCTGAGCCACACTCCCACCCGTTGCTTCCAGGATCGCCTCCCCCAGAAGTACTTGGAGCCCATGCTGTCGCGGGCCTGCCCACACCTTCCTTGGCTGCCGTGCACGTTAGCTGTTCGGCTCTGTGCCAGGTCAGCATTGTCCTTGGCTGACAGGAACTATGCTGCCAACAGGTGTCTAAGAGGCTCCATTCTGCCTCTTCCCTAGGGAGCAATCAATTCTCCAAGGAGCCCCGATTTCTTTGTGCTGGAGACTGGTATTTAGAAACCACAGTCTAGTGATAGGTGTGCTCATTGCTAGTGGGGAGTGGCCATGTCTGTGGACAGAGCCAGGAACTGCACGCATAGATAGCAACTCACACACATGTGTGGATACAGACACACATATCTATCCTCTCTTTTGACCTTGTCTTTACACATTAAAAAAAAAAAACCATGAAGTTCTCCTGCTAACTCCTGCTCTGATCCAGCTCCACTGGGTCCATCCTCACTTTCACCCTTTTCTTTGTTGGTAGCTTCTTTCTCAAGAAAAATGGCTCTCATCATCTAGGATATATTGGCTTATTTGTTCAGTTCTAGCATGCATACACAATAGTTTCAGAATTGCTGTGAAATAAATGTATCGACCAGAGCCTCTGTGCTCGTGGACTTATCTCTTCTTATTTACTCCTCGGTTTCTAGTCAAAGCCCTGTTTCCCAAAGCCTCTTAGGTGCTTCCTTTCTTCCTCTGCCCTTCAGTGTGGTTGTGTGCTATATTTGTAACATAGGTTCATTTGTCACAGTCTGCATTACATTTTAAAAACCCTTCACTGCTTGGTAAATCATTTAACATTGAAATTCATTAAAATGCACTTGCTGTGATCAAAGCTCGCTAAGTTTCAATAATGTGACAACTGGGTACACCGCACAGATCCACGGGAACGGTGCCACCCCCATCAAACCCCCTCACATTGCCCCTTAGTGTCAGTTGCTATTCCTGAACACAGTGCCCAACAACAACTGATCTATTTTCCATCTCTATTGCTTGTCCCTTCTCTAGAATGTAATATAAAAGATATTGTACACTATGTAGTATAGTTTAGATAGTGTACAGTATTTAGTCTTTTGTGTCTTGTTTTTAAAGGTTTATTTATTTGAAAGGCAAAGTAACAGAGAAGGAGGGAGGGAAGGAGGAAGGAGAAGAGAAAGAGAGAGAGAGAATCCATTTGTTAGTTAACTCCCCAATGGCCTCCATGGCTGAAACTAGGAGTCCAGAACTCCATCTGGGTCTCCCTTGTTGGTGGCAGGGGCCCAAATAATGCATGACAGGAGGCATGAGCAGGGAGCTGGATCAGAAGCAGGGCAGAGGGGATTCAAAGAAGTGCTCCACTATGGGATGCTGGCCTTGTAAGTGGCAGCTTAACCTACTGTGCTACAATGCAGGTCCCCAGTGTGTTGTTTTGTTAACTTAGGGTAAGAATTTGAGACATCTATGTGGTTTTCTGTATTAGTAGTTTCTTATTTTTATTGTGTAGTATTCCATTGTATAGAAATTATGCAACCTGCTTCAACACTTACATGTTGATGGACATTCGGGCTATTTCCCACTTTCACTGTTGTCAATAAAGTTGCTGTGTACTTTCACAAACAGGTCTTTGTGTGGAAATGTACTATGATTCCTTCCAAGTGAATAGGCATGAATTGGATTACTGGTTCATATGGTAAATGCATGTTTTACTTTATAAGAAAGTCCCAGTTTTCCAAAGTGACTGTTACTTTGCATTCTGACCAGCAACTATGAGCATTCTAGGTGTTCCACAGCTCCACTAATTTTTGGTATCTTTTTTTTTTTTTTTTTTTTGATAGGCAGAGTTAGACAGTGAGAGAGAGAGAGAGAGAGAAAGGTCTTCTTTCTGTTGGTTCACCCCCCAGTGGTTGCTACGGCCGGCGCTGTGCTGATCCGAAGCTAGGAGCTGGGTGCTTCCTCCTGGTCTCCCATGTGGGTGCAGGGCTCAAGCACTTGGGCCATCCTCCACTGCCCTCCCGGGCCACAGCAGAGAGCTGGACTGGAAGAGGAGCCACCGGGACTAGAACCCGGTGCCCATATGAGATGCCGGCGCCGCAGGCGGAGGATTAACCAAGTGAGCTACGGCGTCAGTCCTGATCAGGATTTTTTAATTAAAACAAATTTTAGTTAACACACAAAAATGGCCCAGCCTCAGGGGTACAATGCGGCACTGCAGTACATGTATGAGCAGACACTGCGTGCTGACTAAATGAGGGCAATCAACATCCCTGTCTCCCCCAGCACCATCCCATGCTGGGAGGCGGCTTCGAGCTTCTCTCCTGCAGCCATTCATGAAGTAGCTTGCCGATCACTGGGAGCTGAGGCCCCCCTGGTGCTGTAGAACACCAGGATACGAGCTTCCCTCTAACTGTATTTTGGTGTCCATAATCCAACCTGCATCTGTCACCTCTCCCTCCACCCTTCCCAGACTGTAGAACTCTAGAATCATTATTCTACACTCAGACTTTGTTTTTTAGCTCTCACATGTGAGGGAGAACATGTGCTATTTGTTTTTCTATGTCTGACTTCTCTTAACATAATGTCCTCCTGTTCCATCCACAGCCACAAATGATAGGCTAGCAATCTTTTTTTTGTGATTGAATCATATTCCACTGTGTCTACATGCTATGTTTTCTTTATCCATTCGGCTGATGGGCATCAAGGTTGTGCATATCTTGGCTGTTGGTAACAGTGCAGCAATAGGGGTGGGCCTTCATGTTGTGTAATAAAAATGAAAATAAAAATAGAGCATAATAAAAATAGGAAGAGATTTTGACTTTTATTCTGTATAATCCAAACTTTTGATTCTCAAAAAGATGTCAGAATATGAGTACAGAATATCAGGGTACAAACTCCTTCCAGAATCTGATAAATGTTATGAACACTTCCCAGAAGTCAGAATTCTAGGGAAGGGGTTCATGGACCCATTGAATCCTATTCATGAATCTCAATTTTAAGAATTCTGATTTATGGAAATCAGTAAACAAAGAGAAAACATAAAGACCCAGTTAACCTGTAAAAACATAGTACTAAGTATGGTTAGTTACACCAATAGCTTATATTTCTACACCATGCAGTACAGTAACTAGTTTACATGTAATTATGTCAGACTGACTTTCCTAGGTGGGTAGGCTTCAAAAGGCTGGAATCCTAATGCTTTTATCACTAACTAGAGTGAAGCCTTAATGAATTCTTTAGCCCTTGGCCTTCACTAACTTCATCTGTTAAATGGGAATAAGGGGCCGGTGCTGTGGCATAGCGGGTAAAGCAGCTACCTGCAGTGCCAGCATCCCTCTTGGGCAATGGTTCTAGTCCCGGCTGTTCCACTTCTGATCCAGCTCTCTACTGTGGCCTGGGATAGCAGTAGAAGATGGCCCAAGTCCTTGGGCCCCTGCACCCACGTAGGAGACCTGGAAGAAGCTCCTGGCTCTGGGCTTCAGATCAGCAGCTCCAGCCATTGCGGCCAACTGGGCAGTGAACCAGTGGATGGAAGACCTCTCTGTCTCTCTGCCTCTCCTTTTCTCTGTGTGTAACTCTGACTTCCAAGTAAATAAGTAAATCTATAAAAAAATGGTGATAAAAATGGACTTAGGGTTTCCATGAGGATTGGGAAAAACCCCAACAAAGTTCCCAGGCTAAATTAGCTCCTACCTAAATGGTGCTATTTATGGAGAGTCCTTGGCAAGGCACAAACAGCAGCTATGGCACCCCAGGTGTTCAAGGCCATGCAATCAAACTGATTCCTGAATTCAGGGGACAACTGCTAACCCTGTTGGGGAAGTAGCAGATGTTAAAGGGAGCCAGCTGAGGTTAGGGCATGTCCTGAATGTCACTCTGTGGGCTTCTCAGAGGGCCAGGGCAGCACAGCAGTTAGTTTAATAATCTGGAACTAACACACAGGGGAGGAACCTGTGCCATGACTACATCTCTTCTTTCCTGCTGCTGTCTTCCTTGTTTTAACTGTTGGCCCTCCCTGTTTTTTCCTTCTCTGGCCCAGAGAATACCAACACAACGACTAATAAGTAGGACACCCGCACCCCCCCTCCCCCGCCCCTTGAAGAATGTGCGTTCGTGTCTGGGGAGTGCCACCACCTTCCCCGATTCCTTTGGGATTAATGGGTGCATTCTTTCAGTCTCCTCCGCCCGTTTTTCTTGCGTTCAGCGGAAGACAGTACGGCACAGTGGGAAAACAGGTCTAGTCTCATCACCCTGCATTTACGCCAAGTGGGCTGACGGCTGTGCCTGGCCCCTCATTTGTACAGCGCCCTAAGTCCCGCCTCGGGAGTGAGTGATCCTCGTTCGCACAAATGGTAAAGCGGACATTCGCAGGCTCCTGCACTGCCCGCTCTGGGGCGCTAGGGGGCGACGCCGCGGCGGGAAGGGCGGGTTGCGTGCGTAGCGTCTCCGCCCCAGCGTCTGCGTTGCCAGGGGAACTGGGGGCGGTGTGCTTTCCGGCGCAGTCGCTGCGCGTCGCAGATATCATGGCGGAGACCGTCTGGAGTACTGACACCGGGGAAGCAGTGTATCGCTCCCGGGACCCTGTGCGCAACCTGCGCCTCCGGTAGTCACGCCGCCCCAGCCCGGGGTGCTATGCTTTTATGCCCTTAGATAGTTCGAGCCTGAACTTGTCGTTCTTCTGAGGCCCCCACTTGCGCTTACAATCCCGATCTTCCTCCCTGGTCTCTCTACATCGCTCTGCATTCCACAGATCTTCTGTACGCAGGGCTTCCAAGCTCGCCTTCCACACCCAACCAGGTCGTTTCAAGGCCTGTCGCTCTCCGATTCCTCAAGCCCTGGCTCCGCAGTAGTCCTCTCACCCTCTCTTCCCCGTAGGGCCCACGCCCCACCCGGCGCCTGCCCTGTGTTTTGTATTTCCCATGCTTGCTCTGCGTTGTGTGTGTTGTAACGCGTATTCGAGCTTCTGTTTTCTTCACAGAGTCCACCTGCAAAGAATCACCTCAGGCAGCTTTCTTCATTACCAGCCTGCGGCCCAGCCTCGGAAGGACCTCATAGACTTGGCCACCTTCAGGCCTCATCCCACTGCCAGTGGGTGTCACGGTGGAGTCGCAGCCCCCTGGGGACCTGGGCGAGGGCCTGGGGGGTAGAGGTTCCCGTTAGGACAGAATAGACCCAGGCCTGTGGTGTTCAGAGAAAGCTGCACTTTTTTTTAAATTTTATTTTTATTTTTTATTTTTTTTTTGACAGGCAGAGTGGACAGTGAGAGAGAGAGAGACAGAGAAAGGTCTTCCTTTGCCGTTGATTCACCCTCCAATGGCCGCCACGGCTGGTGCACTGCTGCCGGCGCACTGTGCTGATCCAATGGCAGGAGCCAGGTGCTTCTCCTGGTCTCCCATGGGGTGCAGGGCCCTAGTACTTGGGCCATCCTCCACTGCACTCCCTGGCCACAGCTGGCCTGGAAGAGGGGCAACCAGGACAGAATCTGGCGCCCTGACCGGGACTAGAACCCGGTGTGCCGGCGCCGCAAGGCGGAGGATTAGCCTAGTGAGCCGCGGTGCTGGCCCCACATTTTTTTTTTTTTAAGAAGTATTTTTATTTCTTTGAAAGACAGAGTTACAGAGAGAGGTAGAGCCAGAGAGAGGTCTTCCATCTGCTGGTTCACTTCCCAAATGACCACAATGGCCAGAGCTGAGCTGATCCAAAGCCAGGAGCCAGTAACTTCTTCCAGGTCTCCCATGCGGGTGCAGGGGCCCAAGGACTTGGGCCATCTTCTACTGCTTTCCCAGGCCATAGCAGAGAGCTGTGATTGGAAGAGGAGCAGCCGGGACACGAACCGGCACCCATTTCGGGTGCTGGCACTGTAGGCTGGGGCTTTAACCCACTGTGCCACAGCGCCGGCCCCAACTGCACCTTTCTTACCTAGGAGAAATGGAAGGCATAGAGATTGTGTTGCTTGCCCAAGGTCATATAATTGGAGCCTGCACTTGAACCCAGGTGGTGTTAACTACTTCATCGTGTTGTTTGTGGAAATTGAATAAGATACGATTCCTGCTATCAAGATACTGAGGCAAATTGTGGTCCAGTATAGTGGCAAAAGACAGCGTATATCTGATATGTTATAAATGGGCCTGGCAACCATAGCATTTATGGCTTTTTGTTCGTTTGTCTAAGAAAGATATGCTCAAACTACATATGCATGTAAATACTTTTAAAAACAATTTTACGATTGAAGACTGCTTGCAGACTGTGCGTTTGAACACCCACTGTGTTCTTGTGGTTCTCCTTATCTGGGAAGCCATAGGTGTGAGGAACAGAGGCTGGTGCTTGTATTGGGCCATTAGTGTTTCTGCCTTTTGTTTCTCTGCACTCAGAAGTATTCCTCTGTGAAATGGGGGTTTTGAAGCTGTGTCTCTGAAAAAGATACTCACCCCTGGAGTGTGTTAGATCTGGTTCTTTAACAAATCATTTATTTGCCTTCCCTGCCCTCTCCTGACGCTTGGTCTCTGACATGATTGTGATTCTAGCTGTATGGCTTCAGGAACAATTAAAATGAAAATGCCAGGGTTCTTACCTAGCAAATGCAGGCAGCTGGCATTGAAGAAGAGCTGGCTGGTCAACCTATATCCTAGGCTCAGTTCCTGACAATGAGTTAAATTGACTACTTCCTGGAAGGCAGAACTACATTTTATTCAAATTAGAATAGTGATTAAGACTTTGTGAGTTTTAATCTTGGCTTCAACTCCTGCTAACTCCAGTGTATCCTTTGTCTACATTGAATGCTTAATAAATCACTGAACTCCTGCTGGTTTTGTGGCAAACATAAGAGTAGGGGCTTTGGTTACAATCAACCTCAGAGCAAGAAATGGTGGTGACATAACTCTGTTGTCTTTGCAGGTGGACATCGCCCAGAGGAAGATGAAGATGAGGAGGTGGTCATTGGGTGGCAGCAGAAGCTCTTTAGCCAGGTGAGCGGGTGTCGTTCACCGCGTGGTCTCCCTCCACCTGGCTGGTTCTACATTGCCAAAGTGATTTCTGGGATGGTCGTAGCAATTTGTACCTCCCTCTGTTGTGTTTACAAGGGCAGTGTAATATAGTGACCACCACCGCTCAGTGTTATGACCCTGGGTGAGGCACGTTTCCCCACCGTGGACCCTACGCCACCTATAACAATGGGGTTGGACTAGAGCTTCACCCCTTTGCTCTCTAACATTCTTGGGTCCCCTGCCCTCCATTGGTTTAAATCTATGAGAATTAATTATGGAGCTATGTCAGATAATATCAGCTCTCTAGGACTGATTTGGTAGTAGTTCTAGGATCAGAATTTTGAGGTATCTCGGATGTCTGTTTCCTTGTGGCGACCTCAGTTTGAAGTAGATCTGTACCAGAATGAAGCAGCCTGTCAGAGCCCTTTGGATTACCAGTACCGGCAAGAGATCCTGAAGCTGGAGCAGTCGGGGGGCAGGAAGAACCGACGAATCTTTACCTACACCGACTCTGACCGCTACACCAATTTGGAGGAGGTATTGTTCTTCCCAAGGCCCTGTAGCTTCCTTCTTTGCCTCCCCTGGCTTTTTGGCTTCACTGGGTTCTGGGTGCTAAATCGGAAGCCTGGCAAGGGAGGAGATCCATAGGCTGTCTGGAAACTGCCGTGAGCTGCTGGCAGCCAAGCTGAGGCACAGTGGGCAGAGTGCAGGTGGTGTGGCTGCTGCTCCCGTCTCCGCCTGCTGGAGGGCCAGGAGGGGTGTGCAGCGTCTCGGAGGCCAGACTTGCAGGGTGCAAACCCGCAGAAGCAACCCTTTGACTGCCTCCAGGCATCGTGGGTGGAATCTGGGACAATCTAGATAAAATTCAACAGGGACCGCAGCCACGGCTCTGAGTGTACGTGTTTGAAGAGGCTTCAGAGAGCCGTGAGGGGAATGTGGTCTCCTGCAGCTGCCTCTGCCATACCCTTGTGGACTTGTTCTGTTTTCTTCTGTCACTGCATAAGCTCTAGCTTCTCAGTGAGATCTTTCAACTCCGGGAGGGTGCAGCCTACATTCTGTGGTTTCAGTCTCTAACCCTGCAGCTCTGCAAGGGGCAGGTGTTAAATGAGTGTTTTGCAAGGTTGGAAGGCTTCTGTTAAGAGAGATGTGGGTTGGTAGCATGTAATATTCAGGTTGTCTGTTTTGGCAAAGCAAATAAAAATGCAGGTAGAGCTCAGTGACCCACGTCAGGATTTTCCACAGAATGTCTGTATCCCATTTGGTGTTTTCCAGCAACCTGGTTAACTTCAACATCTACTGGGCAGACTGACCCAGCTTTTTGATTGTAGGTGCTCAACGAATGCAGACCGACTTTAAATCAGAATAAACAGCTCATTTCTAGAATTCTGGCGGAAGGGAATGGGCATTTGGTTTAGTGATTAGGATGTCCATTCTCCATATCAGAGAGCCTGGGTTCAATACCCAAGTCGTGCTCCTGACTCCAGCTTCCTGCTGTTGTGCACCCTAAGACTCGAGTAACTGGGTTCCTGCTGCCCACGTGGGAGACCTGGATGGAATTCCTGGCTCCCAGTCCAGCCACTGTGGGTGTTTGGAGAGTGAACCAGTGGATGGGAGCTCTCCTTCCCTGTCAAATAAATAAAAAATTAAAGGAATTCTTCAATTCTAGGGCAGACCGAGACACGGCAGGAGTCCTCTCTGGATTGTTTGTGCCACACTCCCCCATTGACGCGTGTAATTGTGAGGTGGTTATACCCAGGTTCAGGCTCCTGAAGAGGTTTCACAAGGAAGATGAGCACGCAGACACTCGGGCCCCTGTGGCCCTGACCAGCTGGCTTCCACGGGGTTGCTCTCTTTCCCCAGCACTGTCAGAAGATGACCACTGCGGCCAGCGAGGTGCCGTCATTCTTGGTCGAACGAATGGCAAACGTCAGGCGGCGGCGGCAGGACAGGCGAGGGACGTGAGTGCAAGCACCCGGGGACAAAGGGTGCTGGGTGGCCCTTCCGTGCCACTGTGCACAGTGTGTCCGGCGACTCGGGTTGCCCAGTGTGCTTCCCTGGGTTCCCCTGTCAGGCTCTGCAGGGGGTGCTGGGGAAGTGACCCTTCCGATGGTGTCTCCCAGGGAGGGCGGCATCCTCAAGTCACGCATTGTCACCTGGGAGCCCTCGGAAGACTTCGTCCAGAACAACCATGTCATTAACACCCCTCTTCAGACGATGTACATCATGGCCGACCTGGGGCCCTACGGCAAGTGAGTGCAGCGGCTCACTGCCCAGCCCCCACCCGCCTCATCCCTTATCGCGGACCATTGGCTTCCTGGCACAGTCTTCTGGCTCTCGGGAGGGAAGGGCTTTGTCTTCTTAGTAGAAGAAGCCTCATCCTCTTCCCTGGAGCAGGCTGACGACCTGTGCCTCTTTTCCTGGAGGGGACCGGTGACTTGGTGTTGACTTCCTGGTTCCTAGGCTTGGCTATAAGAAGCATGAACATGTCCTGTGTACTCTGAAGGTGGACAGCAATGGCGTGATCACAGTGAAGCCGGACTTCACTGGCCTCAAAGGACCCTACAGGTGAGGAGAGGAAGGGAGGGGCAGTGGCAACTGGCGTTCCTGCCTTTGGCTTCTCTTCCTGCTCCTGATCCCCGACGTTCTCAGAAACTCTGCATGTGCGCCAGCTTTGCAGTCCCCAGGCAGCGGCTCATACTTTGTTCCGGTCCCTGGCACTTCGTGTGCAGCTGCACCAGTTTGAAAGCCATCCCTCCAGCAGGGTGGTTGCTGATGTGAAGACGCTCCTGCACGCTGCGGAGCGTAGGGACCGGAGCAGGGCAGGTGAACGCAGCCAGCT
Source organism: Oryctolagus cuniculus (assembly GCF_051225735.1). NCBI lineage: Eukaryota > Metazoa > Chordata > Mammalia > Lagomorpha > Leporidae > Oryctolagus > Oryctolagus cuniculus. The sequence continues at coordinate 33,596,530 of NC_142883.1, read as the reverse complement.
CTCTTCCTCTGGGCTGTCGTAGGGAACAGTTGTTATGTTAGAAGTTGTCTGGGCCGGCGCCGCGGCCCACTTGGCTAATCCTCCGCCTGCGGCACTGGCACCCCGGGTTCTAGTCCCAGTCAGGGCGCCGGATTCTGTCCCAGTTGCCCCTCTTCCAGGCCAGCTCTCTGCTGTGGCCCAGGAAGGCAGTGGAGGATGGCCCAAGTCCTTGGGCCCTGCACCCGCGTGGGAGACCAGGAGAAGCACCTGGCTCCTGGCTTCGGATTGGCACAGCATGCTAGCCATAGCGGCCACTTGGGGGGTGAACCAACGGAAAAGGAAGACCTTTCTGTCTCTCTCTCTCACTAATTCTGCCTGTCAAAAAAAAAAAAGATGTCTGGACCAATCTCTCCACCTTTTGGGTGAGAGAACTGGGAGCCAGGGTTGTGCCTTTGGGCTGCACTGTGACTTGGAGGCCGAAATGGGCCTGAAATTCCCTCATCTGTGGTCCTTTCTGTTTTGCCACTTGGTTTCCCTCTCCTGACTGTCATTAATGGCCGTTTCCATCATACGTGCGTCAAGTGAGACGTGTGGCCAGGGACGGCCTGTCTGGAGGGCCTCCTCTCTTACCATCAGAGTGGGTCCTTTTGTGGTTTTGACCTCACAGAATCGAGACAGAGGGGGAGAAGCAGGAGCTGTGGAAGTACACAATCGACAACGTGTCCTCCCTCGCACAGCCGGAAGAGGAGGAGCGGGAACAGCGTGTCTTCAAGGATGTAAGAGCTACTTCACTGCTGGTGCCGACGTCGGGGGGTGGGCTGCGCCCTTCGTGGCCCATGTGCCCCCAGGCAGCTCTGCTGTGCTGTCACCGCGGACCCTTGGGGGCGTCCTGTGACGTAGCAGCCATCCCAGTGGCTGTCTTTGAGCATTCCCCAGGCACTTCATATCCCATTTTTCAATGAGGGCTCACAGCAGACCAGCTGAGGTGAACACCTTTATAGTTACCATTTTTTGTAAGTGAGTAACCGAGACTGCAGAGCTAAGGATCTGCCCAAGGCCAGCGAACTTGCAAGTATGAGAGCCAGGGTTTGTCCCAGACCAGCTGGCTCCAGAGCCTCTGTCGGTGCTGGGATGCGAAGGCCTCCAGTCCTCAGTTGCCACTCCTGCTATTGCTGCTTTTCTCCTGCCCGTCCAGAACTGAACCCTGGTCTGGCTGGGGCCGCATCCTGAGGTTCGGTTTGGTGTGGTTTGGCTCCTCAGCTTTACGGCCGGCACAAGGAGTACCTGAGCAGCCTCGTGGGCACCGACTTTGAGATGGTGAGTAGCTGGGCCTCCTGCAGCTCGGTGGGCCATGTGCGGCCAGAGCGTTCTGACTGTCAGTGAGGAACTGTGCCTCTCGGAAAGTCTCCAGGACAGAGTCTTCAGAGTAGAACGGGTGTCGCAGAAGAGCACACGGGCCACAGTGCTTGTGCTGGTGTAGCCATGTTGGTGCACGGGAAAGGCCCACCACGGAGGCTTTCTCTGGGGAGGGTGGCCTGCCAGGTAGTGCATGGGCGTGGGTGACTTCCACTTTTTATTCCCTAAACTTGGGCAATTTTGAGTTTTTAATCAGTGGTAATGCATTCATGTGATACTTTAATTTCAAAAACAAATATACAGATAAAAATGTCTTCCTCAACTTTAATGTGAGTATTTTCCTGAGTTAGCTTATAGAGAAGGGAGATATTTTGACTCTTTTTTTAAGAAATTTATTTATTTATGTTGCATATTTGGAAAAGAGAGAGCATGAGAGAGATTGATTGATCTTCCACCCACTGGTTCACTCTCCAAATGCTCTCAACGGCCAGGGCTGAGCGAGGCTGAAGCCAGGAGTCAGGGACTCCATTTAGGTCTTGTATGTGGGTGGTAGGGACCTACATATTTGAGCCATAACCTGCTGCTTCCCAGGGGGTGCATGAACAGGAAACTGGAATCAGAAACAGAGCTGAGATTCAAACCAGGTGCTCCCAGGTGCAAGGCTACAGGAGCCCCAGCAGTGTCTTAACTACTGTTCCAAACACCCACCCCCATTTGTCTCATAACCAAACAGCAGTTTAGGTTGATGATTCCGTGTCTGTTCTTTGCCTTCCTTCATTCCAGGAGTTCCGTCTCTAGATCTGGACCAAGGATGGGACTATCCACTGCTGTCTCTCTCTCAAAAATTAACTTCTGTTGTTTTCATATTTGCAGAAGCAACAGGTGTTCTGTGTCCAAAAGTTAGATAACACAGATGCATCAATAATTTAAAAAGAAAACCTGGCTTCCTGACCTCAGCCATTTCCTGAAGGGTGCAGAGGGTGCAGCTTCCCGTCCATCTCAGAGGGCAGCTGTTGCGTCCCTTGGCTGATTTCCCATTCTGCCTTGTCCTCCCCACTTGAATTACGTGCTACTCCCCTATGGGATGATTCTAGAAACAAAGGGGACGGATCTGCAGAGGGTGTGAGGGAGGGGAGAGAGTGCAGTAGTGACCCCCAGGGTCCAGCATCCATTGGCAGGTGTGCTGCAGACCTGTGGGCGGGGCTGCAGCCAAAGTGCTGATTCCCTGCAGATCCCCTGATCTCGCTGCTTGTCTCCACCTTAGACCGTCCCAGGTGCACTCCGGCTCTTCGTAAATGGAGAGGTGGGTAAGTGTCTTCCAGACAGAGATCTCGGACGCTTGGGTGAGTGCCGCAGTGGAGCCATGAACAGTGCTCCCTGCCTGGGGGGAGGCCTTGGCTTGTCTGCAGTGCTTGGGAAACTCAGTGCTGAGTGTCTCCTGGAAGCACACGGGGGTTCTGGCCCTCAGCACTCTTGTTCCCAGAGCACAGAGGATGTAGCCCTCGCAGGACTAGGCAGAGTGGAAGGAGAAAAAGCTCAAGTGATTTCCTGTTTTCTCCGTTAGTTTCAGCCCGAGGCTATGAGTACGACAATCTCTATGTGCACTTCTTTGTGGAGCTGCCAAGCACTAGTAAGTAATGTTCTTGCCTCTCCTTTTGTCGCCATCCTGACAATTCTGGAGACCTCCGCTCAGGCTTCCCTCCCTGCTTCTCCACTGAAGCGGCCACTGATCACGGCCACGTGCCAAATCCAGCGGGGACTTCCCTGCTTTCTCTTCCCCCGCTGTCTCTGAAGCATGTGCCACTCTCTCCCATGTTGTTGGTGGCTCGTAGGCCTTCCTGTGAGTCCCGTCCCTCTGTGGACCCTCGCCAGCAGAATGCCCGAGGCTGAGCTTGGGCGGTCTGTCCCTCTTCCTAGGCCACCTCACCCGGCCTGTGGCTTAGCCACACCTGGATGTCTCAGACGCCCTGGTTTCCATCTCAGCCTCAACCTCACCCCTGAACTCCAGATCCCGTCCGGAACCCTGTCGTTTCTGCTTGCCTTCACCAAGAAGAACTCACGATTCTCCTCCTCCCTCAGCTGTGCTTTCCTGGTCTTGCCCATCTAGCAGAATGGCAGTGTCGTCCGCTCAGTTCCTGATGACAGAAACCTAGGAGATCGATTCCTCTCTTTCTCTAGCTGTCTGCAGCCACTCAGCCCATCCGCTGTCAGCTCTGTCGTCAGTCCGTCCTCTGCACCCCAAGCCACTGCCATCTCTTAACTACGCCAGTGCATTAAGTTTCTGACTTACCCTCTTGCTTCCTCTCTTGCTCATACTTGCGGTTTTTTGCTGTGTGCACTACAGCTAAACAGAGTTATTAAAATATAATCCAGTTGTATCTTTTTTGAGCGAAAACCCCAACAGTCCCCTGCCCCCCAACACTTAGAGTGAACCCCAAACTCCATACCCTGAGTGAGGCCCTGTTTGTCCCTTACAGCATTCGCCATTCTTTCTGTTCTTGAACATGCCAAGTTCATTCCTCCGAGACTCCTTCCAGCACCATTCCCTTTGTCTGAAATCCATCGTCCACATCTTTGCATGGCTGGTTCCTCAGAGCTTGGCTCTCAGCCTGTCACTCTGAGAACTCTTCTTCCACTGCCTTGTCCAAGTGAGCCCCAAGTCGCTCAGCCCCCCGTTTGGTTTTAGGGTAGCCCTTCCCACTACCTGATAGTCTCTTGTGGGCCTGATTCTTTTCTGTCTCCCTACCACCCCACCCAATGTTAGCTCCATAAGAGATAAGAATCTTTTCTGTCTGGTTACCAAGATATCCTAGAACGTAGCAGACATTAGTTTCTGGCAGAGGAATGATTGACTGTGTGTGTGAATGAGCGAATGAGAGAAGGAAAGAACTCAGTTTTTTCTCAGCTTCTTGCTCTCCTCCCAGGTGAGCTTATATACCTGGTCTTTGGCTTTCAGACTGGTCAAGCCCAGCCTTCCAGCAGCTCTCAGGAGTAACGCAGACCTGTGCTACCAAGTGCCTGGGAATGGTACGGAGGATGAGGACGGTTTCTGGGTGGGCATGAGGGTTGGAAGCAGAATTTGAAGCATTACCAGGCCAATGGCCGTGCACGCTGGGGAGGAGTCCGGAGCCAGGCCTGACTCTTCTACGGTGCTGCGGGGTGCCTGGGCTGGGGGGTGCCTGGGCTGGGGGTCTTCTCTCTGGGTGAGAATGGCAGCGGCTTTGCCCCTCAGCTTCTTGTTTCCCACCAGGGAGGATAATTTGTCTTTTTCCTTCATGAAGACGACCTTGCATGGGCCACAGGGAGCACAGATTCCAGGGGAGGCCCTGGCCACCGTGCGACCTGACCGTAAAGTGACCCTCCTCTTTTTCAGGACAAGGTGGCTTACTTCTGTTACCCATTCACATTCGAAGCCTTCTTCCTGCACGAGGATGAATCCGCTGGTGAGCAGCTCCGTGGCTGGCCCGGGCCCTGGTTCTCCTCTGCAGTGCCCCCTCTCGGGGAAGCCTCCTGTGACCCGGCTGCTTTGCTCACTTGCTCCCAGATTCTCTGCCGGAGTGGCCTGTGCTCTACTGTGAGGTCCTCTCGCTGGACTTCTGGCAGAGGTATCGCGTGGAAGGCTACGGGGCTGTGGTGCTGCCTGTCACCCCAGGTAACCTCTCGTCCCTGCCCTGCTGCCAGAGGCTGTGGGTCCTGGGGCAACACTAACACTTCCAAAAGGTGTGCGTGTCTCTCATAAGCAGCGGGGTCATAAGAGATGAGAAGCTTCTCCTGTGAGGAATTGCTGCCAGTCCGTTGCAGACATCTGAGCAACAGCAGAGCTAACTTCTGCAGCTGAGCAGCCTGGCCACCTCTGTTCTCTGCCCAGCGCTCTTCCGATGCAATATGGCCTTGAGGAAGAAGCTGCAGGGCGATGGGCCCTGAGTGCACACACTGAAGGGATCTGCAGTCATTCTGAAATAAAAGCACTGATCTTTTATGGAGTGCAGACCCTGAGCTAAAGGCTTCTCAGTTAATTCTTGTGGCCACTCTGTGGGGCGTAGGTCGTCATCTTTGCATTTTACTAGATGAGGGGAAAGAGGCTCTGGGAGGCTCTGAAACTTTGTCCTTGAGTGTACAGGTCACAGACGGCCCGGCCGAGATTTGCATTTCCGTCTCACTGGTTTCCACCCAGGTGCTCGTCACCACTGTGCTAGCCCTCACCAGAGGCTAGGCCGTCACGAGCCCTGACATTTCTTCCTCCATCACTGCAGGTCTCAGTGGTGCAGGCCCGTGGCATTGCTAGGAGTCAGAGAGGGACCATGTACCCTTTCGGGACCTGGCCCCACTCCCTTCTCCCTTGCACAGGCTCGTATACCCTGACTGTGTCCACGTGGAGGCCAGTGGAGCTTGGCACGCTGGCTGAGCTCAGGAGGTTTTTCATCGGCGGTTCTTTGGAACTGGAGGACCTGTCTTATGTTCGGATACCAGGAACCTTCAAGGTGGCTTTTGTCTGAGGAGACCCCATGCTGGGAACTTACACTCCTGTCTCTCTGTTCTCTGGAAGGCAGAGTCTGGGTTAAGGCCCCTTGGTCATCATTGCGTCCCATTACTTAGCGCTTGCTTCCTGTGACTTCCGCTGGAAGTCATGGCCATGTTTGGAACCAGGTGGGGGATCTCTTCTGCTCTCCAGGAGATCCCTAGAAAGGAGTGCCCTTGGAGCTTTCCCACGCTCCTTGTGGAAAACGAAGGGCTCAGTAATCAGTGGGGGAGGAGTGGCAGGAGGCTGGCAAGGCTGCCTAGTCTCAGAGGAGCTCTGCAGGCTCCCTGGTCACAGTGGGGCAGCCGGTACTGGCCCTGAGCTGGTGGGATGGGGTCTCCCCGATGGAAACGGTCTTCCTGAGAATGAGAATCAGAAGGGCGGCAAGGCCAGTGTGGGGCCCCAGGTCCAGAAACCTCAGAAACCTGATGCTGTCCCATCCGTATGTCCCAGGGGGAGCGTCTGAGCCGCTTTGGATTCCGCACCGAGACCACAGGCAGTGTCACCTTCCGCTTGCACTGTCTGCAGCAGTCCAGGTGAGTGGCCCTGGCCCTGTGCCTTGGGACTCCTTATCCCTGGGTGCCGGGCAATGCCCCAACCGTGAGGTGGGCTTCCTTGCAGGGCCTTCATGGAATCAAGCTCCCTGCGGAAAAGGATGCGGAGTGTGTTGGACCGTCTGGAGGGATTCAGCCAGCAGAGCTCCATTCACAATGTGCTGGGTAGGTTGCCCTCCCCAGCTGGCCACCCAGGGCCATGTGGGCCGTGTTCCTGCCTGTACCATGGCAGCGTCTCCTTCTCCTGCAGAGGCCTTCCGTCGAGCCCGGCGCCGCATGCAGGAGGCCCGGGAAAGCCTCCCCCAGGACCTAGTGAGCCCCTCAGGAACCATGGTCTCCTAGCCCACCGCAGCCCTGGCCCACCATGCAGGAAGACACGACGAGAGAGGGGCTGGCACAGTCAGTGATCCTGTGGCCCCGTGTGGCCCCGCTTCACATTTCAGCAGCTGCAGATGGGCTCCACAGCAAGGCAGGCTTTCTGGTCTGAGACTCATTTGGGTGAGCACACGGTCAGCCTGTTCTTGACCCAGCCTCTTGCACGGGCTCAGTGGTAGGGAGCAGCAGGCAGTTCCTGCCCACAGCCTTGCAAAATGGAACCGATTTTCTTTCAAGAAACAGGAAGGAGAGACTTAAACCACTGGCCCCTCAGTCTCAGCTGCCTCTTTCCAGCACAGCCTTCTGCTATTGCTTGGGGCTTATTGAGCTGGAGATGTGACTCATTTCATAAGCGAAGGCTGAGGGCAGTGCCTAGTCCCTTCTGTTAGCTGGGCAGTGTGTTTTTATTGTGCTTTTGTGCATAAAAACTTTTTTATATTGACTGATGTTCTGTGGCTGCTTCTCTGCTCAGGTCACTGGCATGCCTGAGGGGTTCGTCTCAGTGCTGGGGCCCCTGCTGCTGTTCCCACTCTAGAGTATTCTTTGGACTCTCCATTCAGCCCCAGAAGAGGCCTCCAGGAGAGCACCAGCCTGCATCTTGGCAGCAACCCTCTTCAACATCTGGGGCGAGCAGAGGGCTGTGGCCGCGCCCTCCCTGGCCAGGCATAGAAACGGCAGCCCTTATGCTTAGCTGTCCTTTATTGGTAGAGGCAGAACTTGCTGCCCAGGCTGCAGGCTCAGGACTGTGGGACCATGTGGTCTCCCAGGCATGGGGGTGGGAGGAGGAAGTTTGGAAGACAGAGGAAAGTGCTGGAAGGCCTCAGCTGACTCTTGCTGGGCCTCAAGGCTCATGGCTTGGCTCCCAAGTCCTTGCATGTGGTGTTGATTCATAACCTGATGCCCAAGAGGCTCCAAGCAGGTGTGTTCGTTCCTGTGGGAGCCCCAGCCATCACACAGCCAGGGCAGCCAGCTCTGGAGCTGTCACCTGCAAAAGCATCAGCAGGATACAGTTCTCACGGGGGAGAGAGCAGCCTCCTGCTCATCCCCTTCCCGTCTTCCAGGGTGTGAGAGTTGGGATAGACTCTTGAGGAACAGCAGAACTGGATAAGCGGGAACTTGCAGGACATCTGGAAATGCAGCCATTTTAGGGTACTAGTGACCAAGCTGAGGGGAGCTGGACACTTCCTAGTTATCCGCAAGCCCTAGGCCCTGAGATGAACCGTCAGCCTGGGAGCGAGTATACTGGGAAGCACTAGGAATGAGCACCCTGTCCCCGTGACAAGTTCTGTTGTCCGCTTGGAGATGTTAGGAGGACTCGGCCGTGCTGTCTAGGGAAGGGTGTGAGGGTCCCACCCAGCCTCGGGCTGCTGGGGGAGGCCTCCTCTTACCTGCAGAAGCCTCATGTGCCTCGCCAGGCGGACAGGTTCAGCCTGGGAATACAGCTACAACTCACAAAGCCATGGGGGTAAGTGTTGGCCTTGAAGATGTCCCGTGAAACAGTGGTGATACCCGTATTGTCGCATATGATTCGAGACAAGGAAATCTTTCTCAGGGCCCTGCGTTGTCTCTCGGTGAAAACACCTTGCTTCTGCCACCAGAACCTGCCAGATAATCAAGAGGTGTGGGTGAAGGTATGGGAGGAGTCACCTCATACGAGCACCTGTTGTGTCCTAGGTATTTTACATACATTATTTCAGTTCTCACAAAATTCCTGCAAGGTTGGTGTTACCATCTTAGAAATGAAGAAACAGGTCCAATTGCCCAGTATTAAGTACATAGTTATTTAAGTGCCCAGGGCTGGATCTGAACCCAGGCAAATGCCAGCACCAAATCTGGGTCAGGTCTTAAGCCAGCAGTATTGGAGGGAAAGCAGGTGGACCCTTTCTGCTCATGGGTTTTGGACCTCCTAGTCTGGCCTGGGGAGACTGACAAGTCTCCCTCCTGGGTGTCAGGTGACTCCAGCTCAGGCAGCGTCAGCCTGAGAGACACTGGGACAGTGTCTCTCTCCCTTGGACCCAGCTTTCCAGGGAAGACCTTCCTGGTCTCAGATCCTGTGAACCTGGAAGGAAAAGAGGCTAAAAAAGAGCTTTGCGCCCTGCCTTAGTTGTGTCACGGTAGCATTTTTCTGCCCTATCCCTGGGTCTTGCAGGGGGGGTTGCTGACTTACCTGTCTCCATCTCGGGCTCTTCGGAACTGGTTCTCAAATAGACAGGCCAGCAGGGGCCCCACTCGGGCCCCCGGCAGGAGAGGCTCTGCCACAGCCCCGATCCAGATGTCAATGTTGGCAGGTGTCCCATACAGGTTCAGGAACTTCCTTGCCAAATCCCGGTTTTTCAGCACCCGGCTAAGCTGTGCCAAATTCTGAGGCTGGGAGAGCCCGCAGAAGCGCCTCCAAGCATTGTAGCCTGTTGGGGAGGGGGTGAAGTAGCTTTAGTCTTGCTGACCCCCCCAACTAGCTTCTGCTGCTTTTCACAAGTCCTCAGAGAGAATGCTCTGTGGCCAGTGCATATTGGATGGAACAAGAGGATTCCTTTTTAAAAATTTTTGCAATATCAGATTGCTCTCTCTTTAATTTAAAATATGAGTGGCCGGCGCTGCGGCTCACTTGGCTAATCCTCTGCCTTGTGGCGCCGGCACACCAGGTTCTAGTCCCGGTCGGGGCACCAGATTCTGTCCCGGTTGCCCCTCTTCCAGGCCAGCTCTCTGCTGTGGCCAGGGAGTGCAGTGGAGGATGGCCCAAGTCCTTGGGCCCTGCACCCCATGGGAGACCAGGATAAGTACTTGGCTCCTGCCATTGGATCAGCGCGGTGCGCTGGCCGCGGCGGCCATTGGAGGGTGAACCAACGGCAAAGGAAGACCATTCTCTCTGTCTCTTTCTCTCACTGTCCACTCTGCTGTCAAAATAAATAAATAAAAAATAAAATAAAATATGAGTGGACAACCATGCCGTGTGTGTCTCAGACTGTAGCCCAAAACTCATAACCACATATCTGATGTTTAATGTTAGTGAGCTTATGTTCATTCACTGGGCACAAATAAAATGGTACCCAGAACATAGGGAGATATAGCAAAAAGTTTCATGGAAAAATGGAGCTAAAAGATAATGTACCTTTTCTATGATTTTTTTTTGGAAGAACTCTGGAAAAGAGTCAGATTTATAGAGTGAATGAATGAGCAAATGAACAAATCAACAAGTGAAGGTCATGGTCACCTACTCAGAATATGATTCCGTTGTATGAGACATCCAGACTAGGCAACAGTCCAGACTGTCCCCCAGCTGAACACAGGAGAACCATACCATGTCCTACCACTAAGCACTTGCCTGAGTGTTCTCAGGACTCTCGCAACACCTTTGTGAGGTACTCTTTGATATGTTAATTATATCTGGAATATCTGAATTTGAGCAACCATGACTTTTCCAAGTTTACTATTTTTTTTTTTTTTTTTTGACAGGCAGAGTGGACAGTGAGAGAGAGAGACAGAAAGGTCTTCCTTTTTCCGTTGATTCACCCCCCAATGGCCACTGCGGCCGACGCGCTGCGGTCAGTGCACAGCGCTGATCTGAAGCCAGGAACCAGGTGCTTCTCCTGGTCTCCCATGCGGGTGCAGGGCCCAAGGACTTAGGCCATCCTCCACTGCACTCCCGGGCCACAGCAGAGAGCTGGACTGGAAGAGGAGCAACCAGGACAGAATTCGGCACCCAGACCGGGACTAGAACCCGGGGTGCTGGTGCCACAGGCAAGGATTAGCCTAGTGAGCAGCAGCACCGGCCCCAAGTTTACTATTAAGTGGAGTTCAGTTCCAAATTTGGTACTGGACTTGGGAAGGGATTAGAGGAGACTGCAAGAGTTATTGTCAAGATAATCCTTCAGGGACAGATAATCAACTGAATGACAACTTGAGTGGCTAGTAATCTTAGCTTCCAGCAGGGGGCGCCCAAAGTGTCTTAGCTTTCAGGAGCACCCTAGTATACAGAAAGAAACTGATACTGCCAGGTGCTTAGAATGGAATAGGCAACAGGAAGCCCTCCCTCCTTTCTATGTGGCCCAGTTTCTATCTGGGCAGGGAGGTTGGGGACAGGGAGGAGGAGAGAGAAGCCAGGCAGTGGCGAAAGCCTTCCCCCAATGCTGTGGAAGCGAGTTAAATGGAAGAAAGGAGACATTTTAAAATACATTCCGATTTTACTGCTTTCTATTTACGTGACCCTGGGATTTTACTAGCTGTCTGTGAGTTTATTTCCTCATCTATGAAACAGCTGTAATAATAGCTGCTTCCCAAGGTCACTGGGAAGACTGAATAAATTAACATACATAAAAGGGTCTACTTCTTTCCTGCAATAAGTATTTTGTGCCTCACCAAACAGCCAGTGTTGCCTTAGTTTTATTCCACCTGCTCCCTGCCTCTAAGGCTTCTTGTCTTTCTCTACCTAGAGCAGTGGGCCAGCTGCTGTAGCCATGAACTTTTAGCCCTCTTCCTTGGAAGTAGCCAGTGGGTGGGGAGGGCAGAGTTTTCTCCCTAACTTTTAAATCTACTGCTTTTCTCTACTTGGAAAGTCCTTGTCTCCTCATTTCAGCTCTTGTTCCCCAAGTCCTGATCCTGTGGTAAACCTGAAGTCGGAGACCCTACAGTAGATGGAAAAGACTCAGCCAGGAAGCAAAGAGGCGTCCCCAGGTGTGCTGTGCTGCACCGGCCTTGGCCTTGCACTCTTCATCACTACGCATCCGTGTACATAGTTCCAGTCAGAAAAGAGGCACCGAGGCTCTCCTCTGAACCGTCTCTCACCTGGGAGGCCGTGGTCCCGGCTGCGTTGCATGTTGAGAGCCGCCAGGTCCAGCCCGATCCTCCTCACTTGCCGGAACAGCCGGTCCCGGAGCTCATCCACCATTATGGCGTCCTGACGGTTCAGTTTGGCAGGGGTGGCCATAAGGCCTCGCAGGATGGGATCGATGCCACCTGGTGGGAGGGATGTGAGTGGCACAGATCAGTCCAGCCTCAAATGATGCCAAGCCAGCTCAGGACCAGACAAAGCCATCGCTTATACCCGATAGTGCTTGCTAGGGCCCAGAGCCTGGTGGATATGGAGGTGCTGGGGGTCAGGTCACCCCGCTTCTTAAAGAACAAGTGGCAGATGAGCACCTTTCAGGTCCACAGCTTGCCAGTCTGACTTCAGTTCTACCCTTAGAAGTCCTCTCCTCCCCCACCGGGTGGCCCTGCCTTTTCCCACAACCCTGGGGTGATATTAGCAGTGCCTGGCCTCTTGGCAGTGAGCTGGACCTGCCTGGGGCAGAATGTGCACCCCACCCTCACCCCTTTGCCCCTGGAAAACATCACCTTCGTACACGATTCGCCAACTAGCAAAGAAGGCAGAGCTAAGCGGCACGTGGGAGTTCGGTGCTGAGGCCTGGTATCTGCTGTCCAAGCGGAACATGAATGGCTGGAGCATGGTGTGGCCGAAGCGGAAGGCCAGGGTGAAGACATTGGCCACGCGCGGGTCCACATTGGCGCAATACCCTCTGTAGGACCCCAGGGTCCTCCTGGCCCGGGCCTTGCCCAGAACGAGAGGTAGGAAGTCTCGGTAGGTGATGATCTGGAGGAGAAGATGCCCCAGCGGTCCCAGCTCACACCCTTGCTTTTACACACACCTTGTGCTTGTCAAAGGGCTGCTCGGACACAGAATGTCTTTATTATCCCATCAGCTAAGGCGGCGTTAACCCCCCGTGGGTGGGTGGAGATGCAGAAGCCCACGGGGCAGGGTGACGTGGTGAGTGGCAGAGTCCAGCACAGAGGTCAGGTGGAGGTGGGGGCTGCTCTCTCAGGCTGCCTTCTGGAGCACGCTAGGACCCAGAGCTGCTCCCTACCTGGACCATGGCCCCTACGATCTTGCGCGCCTCCTGGTACAGCTTGTCTCCAGTCCACCGGGGATTCAGGTGTCTCAGCTCGGTGGCCAGTCGGTTGTGTTCACGCATAAAGAGGGTGTGCATGGCCGCCAGTTTGGGGGTTTCCGTTGACCGGGAGTCACCTTGAAAGCCCCAAGTTCACAGTTGGCATAGCCCTTCCCATAGGGAGAGAAGGGGTGGGCAGAGCTCCTGACCTCAGCTGGGCTGTGAGGCTCCCACCGGCCCCGCCCCTCCCCAACAGCACAGGCTGGGGCGGGGCAGCTGCTCCCCTCAGTACAGGAGGATCACATCCACAGCCCAGCCCGGCTCGGGCAGAGAGATCTGGGTGACTCGGGAACCCTGCGAGCCCACCGGCCCAGGAACTGCATGTTCTCTGCCACGGACTGTGCCTGGGCTGGTCCAGGAACTTGCTGTCATGTGCTGTCTCAGGGAAAGAGGAAAGGGAGGGTGAGCTGGGGAGAGGCCTGCCCTGTACCCAGGCCTTCTCCTAGAGAGAAAATCAGTCAGGCACTGGCTTTTAACAAATGCCTTTGGCGCAAGGTCTTACTCAGACTCGGGCTACCTCCCACGCAGGCACACACCGCTTACCTCTGAAAGGGAGTCGGTGGAGCAGGGTGCACAGAAGCCTGGGAGCCACCCTGGCTGCCGAGACACCACGCGGGCTCGGCCCATGAAACTCCGTGCCCGGCCAAGGTCTCAGTTTCTCGGCAGTGACGTGAGGCTGGTAACACCCCCCCCCCCCTTTCTTCCGGGTCTCCCACGTGGGTGCTACGGGCCCAAGCACTTGGACCGTCTTCCACTACTCTCCCAGGTCATTAGCAGGGAGATGGATCAGAAGAGGAGCAGCCCAACAGGAACCTGGTGCCCATAAGGGACGCCGACGCCGCAGGCGGAGGTTTAACCCACTGCGCCACAGTGCCGGCCCCCAGAACCACCCTTTTCTAACAGCTGCTTTCACGCAAAGGGGCCACTGCTGTGGGAAAGTTGTGCAAGTGTGAGGAAGAGCAGTGTGCGGACACGCAACGAAATAAGGGAGCTTCCCACTGGGGGAGCTGCGGGGGAGGGCTGGCGCACCATCCACGGGCAGGGTCCTTGTCACCGACCAGAGACTCTGGGGATCTCTGGCCCCACACACACAGAGCATGCGCAAAGGGGCTCCTTCCGGCCCACAGAGCCCGCGGTGGCTGAGGTGGGCCTGGCCCGAGGGCGCGAACCCTGTGCTCTCCCCAGAGCCCTGGACCGGCAGTTTCCCGGGAGGACGCCAGCCGCGCCGGCCTCTGACCTGCCAGGAAGCAGGGGATGCGCGCCGAGCGGTTGGTGAGGAGGCAGGGGTCGTCGTGCAGGGTGTCGAAGGGCAGCAGGGCCCGGCCGTTGTCGCGGAAGCGCTGGTTGACGGCCAGCAGCCCGAAGTAGTTGGTCCGGTTGCGGAGCCGCAGGGACAGGGAGACCTCGCTGCCGTACACCATGCTGGCGTCCACGAAGGAGGTGAGCGCGTTCAGCTGGTTGCGGACTTTGTTCTTGTTCCGGGGGCAGGCGGGCGCCGAGCGGAAGAAGGGGATGCAGTCGCGCTGGTTCCTGATGCGAGGGTCGTTGGGCGGGATCTGAGGTGGGAGAGGAGTCAGGGACGCCCGGGGGCCCCTCAGGAGCGGGTGGCGCCTCTCGCTCATCCCCCAGCTCCCCAAACCTTCCACAGCTCCCCAGTGCCGGGAAGCCCTCCTTGGCTCACCCAGACTTCCACGCCGTCAGACCCCTTCGGTCTGAGTGTCCTGAGCCCTTTGTGTTAGAAACGGCTGAAGCTCTTGAAGCAACCCAGACCCTCCTGTTACAGGTGGGGAAGCTGAGCCCCAGGAAGGGCAGTGACAGCCAGTTAGCGAGAGAGGTGGGATTTGAACCGGCTACTCCTGACACTTGGGCCTGAGCACCTCAGTTCAGGAGATACTTCCTAAGCCTCCTTCTTACTGGGTGCTTTGGAGACTGTGAAGGTGCGAACCCCAGTGCAGGTTGCAGGAACCTAGCGGTTCAGTGAAAACACACACACATGAGCTTAGTAACCCTAATGTGGGATGGCATTTGCTATGCTTGATATAAAAGAGAAACGTTCAAGGTGTAATAGGAAGAGCTGGGAAGGATCCCCAGAGGAGGTGGCCCAGAGCCAGGGCTTGAGGCTGCGACAGGGTACGGGTGCCGTGGAGAAGGGCCAGGCTGGGGCGTTCTCAGAGCCTCCCTCCTGAATTGGCCCCACCTTCTCAAGGTGAGTGAGTGTGTGCGTGTTTCCCTCCCACCCCGGGTCTTCCCGGGGGCCCCACACTCTCCCTGCCTTTCTGCGTGAAGAACAGTATCCTGTTCCCAGCCCGACACCAGAGGTTGGCGAGAGCTGCAGGGCCCTGGGACCAGCCCAGGAAGGAGAAAGGCAAGAGCTAAGCGGCTCTAAGGACCAGAGTCAGACCCCGGGCCAAGGGCTGTCTGGTTTGCTGCCGCCTCTGCGAAGCCCGAGCTGAGCCCCTCTCCTGCCCCTGACAGGTGTGCGGAACAGGAGGCTCTGGCCAGCCGGCACTTCTTGTGTCCCTGTCTGTGCCCCAGCACCTGGAGCGTGGCACTTCAGTCTCCCCGGTCCCTGCCTGTGCTCTCTGCCTGGGGCGGAGGCTGTGCCAGAACAGAGGGTGGGGGTGGGGGTGGGGGTGGGGGTGGGGTGGTGGTGGTGGTGGTGGTGGTGGTGAGGGATGGAGGGGGTGTGTGGGGGGAGTGGCTGAGGGTACCTTGATGGGGAAGCAAGGGGGCAGCTGCGCACAGGTTTTCTCACAGTCCACACCCGCAGTAAAGGCCACTCTGGCTGGAGACTCCGGGGAGAAGTCCAGGTCGTGGTCAATGAACTGGCCCCACTGCATGAACATGAGGGCCCGGCCGGGGTCCGAGGCCAGCCTGTTGCTGGGGAACTGCACGATCTGGTTGGAGACAGCCCGCACCTGGTGGGGAAACAAGGTTAGCCTGGGCTCCTGAGCCAACCCCAGTCTCGGGGCAGTGACTCCCCCTGCTGGAGGGAGCAGCTCTCTCTCCCGAAGATGGGGCCCCCTCCTGCTGTGGCCACCATTCCTTGAAGGATCCAGAAGGAGAGGGAAGGAGAGGGGTCCGGCCGGCTGGCTCAGGCCCCACAGCTCTTCCAGAGAGCTGAATAGATCACACTGACAGTTGGCTGCGTAGACGGATAGCTAACCAGAACAGAGTCGTGGCTGGTTACAAGCTGGTGGATAATAACTGAGCACACAGAGACCTGGATAGAGAAGCGAGAGGAGTAGTGGGAGAAAATAAGCAGCTGTTGACAGGTGAGTGAGTGATAGATTCTTGTATGATACATTAATAGGAATATCCTCAGTATTGATGAGTGGATACATATATAGATACAGCCACACTGAAGTGCCTTTTTTTTGACACTAGTTCTCTTGAGACTAGAATTACAGTTAATACTGCAATGGCATTAATAGATCACACCCTATACAGCAGTTTATGCCAAGTACTGATAGTCAGACTAGCTCCGTGAGGCAGGTTGAATTGCCATTTGACAGATAAGCAAATTGCGACTCGGAACTAACTCATTATTTGCCCAAAGCCAGCCAGCTGGGTTGGTGCTCTGGCAGACCAACTCTGGGCTCCCCATGTTTATAGAAGGTCGAGCCTCCCCCAGACCCTCAACCCGGTCTCACAAGAGGGAGGAGGAAGCCGTTGCGCCTCTTGCGGGGGGTCCAGCCGAAGGGGAGCGACAGCCCGTCCTCATACTCGGCCGGCAGCCAGCGTGCCAGGGCCTGGTTGGAGGCCCCCAGCCAGGGTCTCTTCCTGCAGCAGTGGACAGCTCAGGGTTAGCAGGGAGGTCAGAGCCTGGACGGGGCTCAGCATGGAGGGTGGGGTCCCTGGGGTACCCACTTGTTGTTGCATCGGCCGGTGATGGTGCGGTACTTGTTGCTGCACTTCTCCGCCTGCTCCTGGACTGCACAGCCACTGGCCTGGGACAGCAGGTGCAGCTGGTGTTCCGTTAGCACATCTTGTGTGTGTTGGGGGGAAAGACAGGGTCCTGGATCCTTCCCAAGCTGGCCTGCTCAGTGTCTTCCATCCCTGTCCCCTCTGTCCTCCCAACACCCCAAGACTGTACAGTTTGCCACCCCCACCTGGCTTCCTTCCACTCCCAGGCCAGTACCAGTGACATTGAAGGGGCTGGAGTCCCAGGGCCATAACTTCTTTTTCAGTAGCCCCAAGGCCACGTGCAGATAGTCAGCGGCCCTCACAGCTGTCCTGGTGGCCGCCACCGGCTGCTTGAAATAGGACAGGAGGTCCATGGGACTGGCCGAGCCACTGCGAAGCCGCTGCTTGATGCTGCCCAGAAGAGGAGGAATAAGGGCAGGAGGAAGGGAGCAGAGCCTCAGCTGGGGCTGGACAGTCAGGACAGTGCAAACCCAGGGGAGGGAGGGCAGGCTGCCTCTCCACCAACCAGGGAGTCCATCCACTGTCCCCTGCAAGGGTGTGGGGTGAGATGACCTTGGCTGGAGCCCATCCCCCTCCTCGCCAGACTTCCGCGCTGTCAGACCCCTGGGGCTGGGTTCGAGGCCCACCTCTTCTGGGTCCGATTGTAGGCAGCATCCACCAGCACCTTGGCCTCCGCTATGCAGCCCTGAAGCACTGAGGTCTCCACCGCCCTGGGAGAGGCTGTCCAAGGGGATGGGGACTCAGAGTCCAGGAGAGCCACAGACCCTCCCAGACCCAGCGCTTCCCTCCCCAGTGCCCTCCCCTCACACTGACCCTCCTCCTTGGCTGTCCAGGGGGCTATTACCTGGGGCAGTGCCCTCCCAGGCCTGGGCGAGGATGAGTGTGGCTAGGACCCCTGCCAGGGCCTGTAGCAGCTGCATCTCTGCAATTGAGGGCCCCAGGCACAGCTGGGTAAGCAAGCAACACCCCCAGCCTGCACAGCCCCCTCCTCCTCCTCCTTCTATGGGAGCCCTGGGAAGGAACTTTTATAGCCCCTCCCAGGGCGGGGGAAGGCAGCCCTGGAAGTCCAGCCCAGTAGGTGGGGCCCTGGGACCTCCCTCTGGTTTCTGGGAGTTGTAAATGGGAAATGCCCTTGCCAGCCTGGGGACATCTCCCCTTCCTCCACTCACTCCATCCCATCCTCTTCCATGGAGGCCACTGCTGGATTTTTCCCAGGGCCCATAGCAGCGCCTGGGACACAGGTGTTGCTCAGTGAATTTGCTGGGTGACCAAGGAGCAGTGTGCCTCGGGGAATGGGGGAGAAGGGCTTAGAGGAGGCTTGACACTGCCGCTAATAAGGCGCATGACCTTCAGCAAGTCATGGCCCCTCTCCAGGCCTCAGTTTCTAAATCCCTAAAAATGGGAATGGGGCCAGATGTTTGGAAAGGCTCTTCTCTTTCCTCATCAGGCAGTCCAAGGTCTTTCTTTTGTATCCCCCCATTCTCAGCACAAATCCAGGAACCTAGTAGGCACTCGTGTTTGTTGAGTGAATGAATGATGTATGATCAGTGATTCATCCCTCGCCTTCTCCCCTGTTCCTGCCAGCTCCCTCCAAGGTTCCAGGGAGAGGATGAGGGCATCAGAGGAGTCAGTGAGATGTCACAGTAAAACACCCAGCTGAGGGAGCAGCTGGTGGCAGAACTCCATAAAAGCTGAGGTCTTGCTGCAGACTCACTTTTCTTTTTTTTTAATCTTTAAAAATTTATTTATTAGGATGACAGAGAGAGAGAATCTCCCATCTCTGTTTCACTCCCTAAATGCCCACAACAGTCAGCACTGGGCTGCTCTGGGCCAGGCCTAAGCCAGGAGTCCAGATTCAATCCAGGTCTCCCACGTGGGTGACATGGACTCAAGTACTTGAACCATCTTCCATGGCTTTCCAAAGTGTGCATTAGCAGGAAGCTGGAATCAGAAGCCAGGACTTAGACCCGGCACTCTGATACAGGCACAGGAGTCTTAATCGCCAGATGCCGGCCCTCGCTATGGGCTTCCTGCTTCTCTAGGCGCTTGTTCCGTGCGTGTCAGTTGGGTCTGCTCTGAGTGCAGGTGTAAATCCCGAGTTCCTCTGGGGCTGGGTTCGGGGCAGCTTCTTTAGAGCCAACCAGTGCAGTGGCTGCACACTGCTCAGGAGTTGAACCCGGCTCTGTCACCAGCTGGGTGACCTCCATTTCCACATCTTAAGTGTACAATAGCCCCATCAGTCTGCCCCAGGGCCCATGCTCTCTGACCCTTCCTTGCCTTTCCTCCTGCTGCCGTCTCTCCTTGGGTTGGGCACTGCCTGCTCTTTGCCTCTGAGGCCCGGCCCGCCTGGAGAGCATGTGCTAGTGTCTGAGGCACAGCCGCCCAGTCATTCCTGCTGTGCCCACAGCCGGCCTCCCCTGACACTTCTGCGGGTACACATATCCATCCATTCCTCAGTGAGGACCCCAGCAGGGCTGTTCCAGGTCTCCTCGATCCTTCCAGAGTGCTCTGCACAACCCCTCCTCCTGCAGCCGGGCCACCTGGTCTGACGGTTGCTCTTGGGACAGCCACTCTGCTTTGGCAACCCCTCACTATCTCATCTTCAGCAGAGGCCCTCCTGTGACAAGGGGCCTGGGTGGCAAGTTGCTGTGTTGGGGCTGGAAGTGCCCTGGGTTCCTGTTGGCTGACACCCTGGATGGGTCAGGGGCAATCCCCATGCCCCATGCCCCTCTCCCCCAGTTTCCTGGCTGTGAGATGGGGGCAGTGGACCTCAGCTCCTCAGCTGCCCTTGAAGCCTGATATCCCCAGAAGCTCCATCCAGGTCTCCCACATGGGTGGCAGGAACTCAATTCCTTGGGCCATCACCGCTGCCTCCCAGAGTTCACATTTTAGCAGGAAGCTGGAGTCAGGCAGGAATCAAAGCCAAGTACTTCGATATGGAGTGCAGGCATCTTAACCCAGCGTCTGCACTGCTGGGCCAGAAACCCACCCTCTGTGAGCTTTCACAAAGACCCTCGTGTTACACTTCTCAGTCTGCATTCTTTCAGTTTGGTAAATCCTAAACACAAATTCAAGCTCCAGATGGCTGCAGAGAAGCAAGTCAAGTTCGGTCCTGCTGCTTTGCTGTCCCTGTGCCGTTGCTGTGGACATGGAATTGATGGTTTCAAGGCAAGAGAGTGTGGCTCTGCAGGGCAGGGAGTGCCACAACATCTGGCGCCACTCGCAGGACTCAGCCACAGCTCACGTGGGCCGAGGCAGCCACCATACCCACACAGCTGGCAGTGCTTCCCTTTGCCGTCCTCATGGGAGGTGGGGTTGGGAGGAGATGAGCAGTCGGAATGCATTAGCTTCATGCGTGTGGTCGTGGTGCTTGGTGGTAATCACGGTAATTGTTGACATTCTTCACCGTGATGTGTAGCCATTGCTAGCAGGCTGCTGTTTCGTTCATAACCTTACTGCTTGCAAATTCCTACAGACAGGGCATGCTTTTTTTTTTTTTAATTTTTGACAGGCAGAGTGGACAGTGAGAGAGAGAGACAGAGAGAGACAGAGAGAAAGGTCTTCCTTTTGCCGTTGGTTCACCCTCCAATGGCCGCCATGGCCAGCGCGCTGCGGCCAGCGCATTGCGCTGATCCGAAGCCAGGAGTCAGGTGCTTCTCCTGGTCTCCCATGCGGGTGCAGGGCCCAAGGACTTGGGCCATCTTCCACTGCACTACCGGGCCATAGCAGAGAGCTGGCCTGGAAGAGGGGCAACCGAGACAGAATCTGGCGCCCCAACCGGGAGTAGGACCCGGTGTGCCGGCGCCGCAAGGCGGAGGATTAGCCTATTGAGCCATGGCGCTGGCCTAACTTTTTAAAAATATTTTTTTTTTTTTTTGACAGGCAGAGTGGACAGTGAGAGAGAGAGAGACAGAGAGAAAGGTCTTCCTTTGCCGTTGGTTCACCCTCCAATGGCCGCCGCGGCCAGCGCGATGCGGCCGGCGCACTGCGCTGATCCGATGGCAGAGCCGGGAGCCAGGTGCTTTTCCTGGTCTCCCATGGGGTGCAGGGCCCAAGCACCTGGGCCATCCTCCACTGCACTCCCGGGCCACAGCAGAGGGCTGGCCTGGAAGAGGGGCAACCGGGACAGAATCCGGCGCCCCGACCGGGACTAGAACCCGGTGTGCCGGCGCCGCTAGGCGGAGGATTAGCCTAGTGAGCCGCGGCGCCGGCCTAAAAATATTTATTTATTTATTTATTTGAAGGTCAGAGTTACACAGAGAGAGAAGGAGAGGCGGGGGTGGGAGGTCCTCCATCCACTGGTTCACTCCCCAACTGGCCGCAATGGCCAGAGCTGTGCCTATCCGAAGCCAGGAGTCAGGGGCCCAAGGACTCAGGCTATCTTCCACTGCTTTCCCAGGCCATAGCAGAGAGCTGGATCGGAAGTGGAAAAGCCAGGACCCGAACCAGCATCCATATGGAATGCCGGCGCTGAAAGTGGCAGATTTACCCTCTACGCCACAGAGCTGGCCCCAGGGCATGCTTTATTTTCTGTGTGTTGGCGACCAAACCCCCTGCCTTGTCCTTTGTGCCGCTTCCACTTCCCCTCACTAAAATCAAGGCAGGATGCCTCAGGCCCTTCTGCAGCCTCTTCTCCTACACACACACACACACACACACGCACATGCACATGTCCATACATGCACACATGCACACACACCACTTTGGGTTCCTGGGAGAGAAAGAAGGGAGTGAGTTCTGAGCACCTGGAGATGGGGAAGGGACTGCTCATTTGCTCTACTGGGATGAGCCCAGCCCCCCCGGGTCCTGCTGGGCAGGATCCGTGTGGGATCTATGCACAGTGTCTCCCTCACATCCTTCCGTGGTTTCCCAGGCCAGGCAAGAGCTCTCCAGTGTCCACCCCACCCCTCTCTACCACCTACTCACTGCAGCCTTGATCTCCCTGAAGTTTTCTGGTGCACCCTGTTTCCCCTCACCATAGGTCCTGGCACCCTGTTTCCCCTTTGCCTGCCTGCCTATCTTCTAATTTTCCCAACCAAGCTGAGCCATCACTTCCTCCAGGAAGTCTTCCCTCATGCCTTTCATCCTTCAACTATGACCCGAGTTAGATGTGTACCTCCCCAGGCTGTCTCCGTGTCCATCTCCTGCATAGGTCGCTGAGTCCCTCGGGGGACCCCATGACTGTTCTTATTTATGGCGCTGTGCCCAGCATCCAACACAGGGCAAGGGACAGAGCCAGTGCTCGGGAATGTTGTGGAACATGAGTGGCCGGTGTCCTGGCCTGACTCTGTAAGTCCACACGACCTTCTCTGCCCGGCAAGGAGGACATATCCCTCACCTCCAGCTGGGGTTTCCCAAATCTTCCTTCTCTGCCCACTGTAGCCTCAGTGCCCCATGCAAAGACTGGCAGGGCTTCATACATATTGTGGAATGGGTGCATTTGCTGTGAGCTTGCCTGTCATGGCTCTTGGTCAAGGAGTGACTTTTTGCCTGTACATCTGTCAGGACCTGGTGCCTTTGGCCAGAGGCATTGCTCTCTTTGGGCCAGGCCAGCCCAGGTCAGGCTGAGATCCAGACCTTGGGCCATGAGGGTGGCTTCCCTACTCAGCATCTTTCAGCTGCAGTACCCAAGAACCTTCCTTCCCACCCCGCCCAGCCAGTTCAAAAGCCTCAATTTTTCGCAACCATTTTCACAAGAACGGTCCACCAGCTTTGGTGGAGCGGCTGGCCACAGGTTTGATTAGATCGCATTATCTGCTAAGCTCTAACGGCACCCATTGAGACAGAGAGGGCAGGGCAGGACTCAGGGCTGGTGGGCTCCCAGGGGCTCCTAGGAAGGGTGTCCTTGGCCCTATTCTCACGTTGAGAACAGATGTATGCAGGGGGAAGAGGCTTGGCTCAGACCAGCCATTGGTACACAGGTGCGCATATATGTGTACACATGTGCATATGTGTGCTCCAGAATCTGGACCCACACAGGGTTGGAAGACTCTCCTCCTGAGACAGGCAGCTCTCAGTCCTCTGCCTGTAGTGAGGCTGGAGAAAATGCAGTTTGGGGTCCTGGAACGCTGGCCTTGAGTCCAGCACCACCGCTGCCTGTGAGCTTCAGCAAGGACTTGCACCCTAGTAAAGTCACCGAAGGAAGGGAGGGTCGGGGGCACGAGGACTCTGGTAAGCACAGGTGCAAGCTGGGGGCTGCACTGAGGGCGAGCACCCAGCCCCGCCCTCCTCCCTCCGGCTGTAGATAAGCAAGAGCTTGTACCTCACCACCTCTGACACACCAGGAGCTCCCGTGGGAGGAACTGGGGCATGGTGTGTGTGTGTGTGCATGTGTGTGTGCATGCGTGCGTGCGTGTAGAGGTGTCGGTGATCTTGGGGGACTTAGTCCCTTGGGATCGCTGAGTACACAACGTCAAGGGCAGGAGCTCACTGACTGGGGCCCTTTGTGTCAGATGAGGGCTGCTGTCTGTGTCCCTGCCTTCTGACCTCCCCTCTCCCCACGCAGGCTTCTGATGGTGTCGTTGGAAAAGGGCTGGGCTCACTTCTGCTCCTTCTCACTTCCCCGGAAGGCAAGTTAGCCAGCTAGGAGTGTGCCACTGCTACCTGATGCTGCCTGTGGCCCCCACAGCAGGCTGTCCTGGGACGGCCATCCAGGCTGCACTCTGGACAGGGATGAGTCTCAGCTTTCTTCATGTCCCTCTGGGCAGTAGTAATGGTTGCAATTGTAATGAGGCCTCGTGGCCCTGTGCATTCCCATGGCAAAGCCGCTGGCCTCGTGGCTTCTCTGTCAGCTCACACTCTGGGGCAGCCTGCAGGGCCTGCTGGGCCCATTCCCTGGATCTTGGTTGGGCTGTAGAGGGACTTCCGTTGTGTTTACTGTCATGGGTGTCTGGGCCGCAGCTCAACCTCCTCCTCCCTACTCGGCCTTCACTCAGCCATCACCCCCATCCCCAGGCTGGCAGCTGGCCTGACACCCGTACAGCCAGAGAGGGCACCATGCTTTGCCCCCACTGCCCACGTGCCCCACCTCATAGGGCCTCTGGGCATCTGCCTCCAGTTCTGACCCTTTCCTGGCTCTCTCAGGTCCACTGTGTTTCCCACATGGGACTTAGGAGGGGCAGGGAGGGATATTCCATCTCCGGTAGAATTGCCTGGGCATGGTAATTTTTGGTAGTTTTATTGTGGTTTAAAAATTCTCCCCAGAAAAAAGAGCCCCTCATGGCCCCCCAGGGACCATCTCCCCGTCCTTGGTGTGCCCTGCAGCTGTGAGCTTTGGAGAGGCGGCTGTGGGGGACACCCAGGACAGGTGTCTTTGAGCTCCTCGTCTGCTTTCAGCTCTCTCCAGCCCAGCTCCCTCAGCTCTTGCTCACGGCTCCCACTGGGTCAGCCCCAACCACTGCCACCTGTGTCGTCTCAGGATTGCAGGCTTCCTCAGGCTCCTGATCAGGGGCGTCATAGCCTTTCTTCCCTTGGGTTAGCCAAACTAAAGTCAGGAACTTTCCATGGGAGCCTATAGGTAAAGATGACAAAATAGGGCAGAAAGAGTTCAATGTTGGCACTCAACAAATACTTGATTACTGAAGGAATAAAATCACAAATGTCCAGACATAACTAAAGATAAGTCCATTGGATGGTGCCGTTTAATGGATGCCCTTCTTGTTCCTGTCATGGTAGGCATGTCTGGGGGTAGTCTGTCCACCCACATCCTCCTTCTTTGAGAACAACCATCATCCACAACCTCTGCTGAAAGGGACCTTGATGGTCATGACATGCATATCCTCCAGTCACGGGGGACACATGACTCAACCTCAGCCAATCAGATTTTTCTCATGGGACTTTGGCATTCTAATGCTAAGAGATTGAGCTAGCTGGCTATGGAAAGTAGAGTAGAAGGGTCATGTCCTGGGCCTGAGGCTCCATCTGGGCTACATGCAAGAAGATGCACAAGGGCTGGTGCTGTGGTATAGTAGGTTAAGCATCCACTTGCAGTGCTGGCATCCCGTATGGTGCTGGTTCAAGTCTCAGCTGCTCCACTTCCAATCTAGCTCCCTGCTGATGGCCTGGGGAAGCAATGGAAGATGGGCCAAGTGTTTGGGCCCCTTACACCTATGTGGGAGATCTTGAGGGGGCTCTTGGCTTCTGGCTTTGGATCGTCCCAGCTCCAGCCATTATAGCCATTTGGGGAGTGAACCAGTAGGTGGAAGAGCCCCCCCCGCCCATCCTTCTCTCTGTATGTAACTCTGCCTCTCGAGTAAATAAATCTTTGGGGAAAAAAGAAGATAGCACAGGCAGGGAATGATGAAGGAGAAAGGAAGAGAGAGAGAGTGAGAGCCCAGCTGATTGGCTATGTGGGTCCTAGCAGCTGTGTACTCTCACAGTACCTGAGTCCAGCTTATTTCAGAAAGACTTTTATACCCTAAAAATAAATCCCTCCTTTTGTTTAACCTTGTTCAGGCTGTGGCTCATTGCAACTTGAACTAGAGCCTGTTTCTTCTCTTCAGTTCTGCCTGACAAGCTGTCCCAGCCCCGACTTGGTATTGGAGGAAAGATGTGAAGGGTTTGTGGCAAACAGGTTCACACAGAGAGGAA
Source organism: Oryctolagus cuniculus (assembly GCF_051225735.1). Classification (NCBI taxonomy): domain Eukaryota; kingdom Metazoa; phylum Chordata; class Mammalia; order Lagomorpha; family Leporidae; genus Oryctolagus; species Oryctolagus cuniculus. The sequence continues at coordinate 33,571,289 of NC_142883.1, read as the reverse complement.
GCCAGGCACATCAGTGAGTTGGGAAAAAATGGCCCAGATAGACAAAGACTAAACTGACAGGGGCAGGTGTTGTGGTACAGGCGGTTAGGCCGCTGCTTGTGACACCTGCAACTCATATTGGACTGCCGGTTAGAGTCCCAGTTTCTCTGCTTCTGATCCATTTTTTGCTAATGCATCCTGGGAAGCAGTGGATGCTTGGGTCCCTGCCACGTATGTGAGATAATTTATATGGAGTTCCATGCTCCTGGTTTTGTCCTGGCCCAGGGAAGTGGGCATATGGGAGTTAACCAACAGAAGGAAGATCTCTCTCTCTCTCTCTCTCTCTCTTCTCCCCTTCTCCCCCCTCTCCTCCCCCCCCGTCTCCCTCCCCTGAGGCAGATAAAAATAAATAAACATTTAAAAAAGACTGAACTTATGGAAGTCAATGTAGGGGAGGAAGAAAGAATGGAAATGGAGAGAGATCAATAAAGAAAACAATTACAGAGCACATTATATGGGTAAAGTACTGCATTACAGCCCATGTGAATGTTTGAAATATGAATATAGAAGGAAGGAGGGAGGAAGGAAATAATGAATGAAGGAAGGAATGAAAGAAAGGAGGGAGGGAAGAGAGAAGCAAGGATCAAGGATCTTTTGGTTCCCAGTTGCAGGAATTGTTGAGTGTGGCAGGTGGGTGGGTAGGGATGGCAGGAAATAGTCAGACTCAGATGCATGGCCCTGAGTCTATGCTCATCTCTTCTGTGGACTTTTGGTTATGTTGCATGGCCCATACTCCAACGGGAGTTCAGTCTCTCACTTTCTTTGCCTCCCTCACTTCACATAGGAATTTTGCCCTATTTCCAAAGCATGATTCAATTGGTAGAAGCATAAATGACACAGACAATAATAACAACATTTCTTTTACGGATTCTATGATTTATAAATTATTTTCCCATGATTTTAAAAATTTGAATCTTTGAGAATATCCATGAGATTGCTTGGATAATAATGTTTTCATACCAGTTGGTGAGGAAGAAGTCAAGAGACTGAGTATTTAGGTGGCTCAGCCAAGGTCATCAGGTAAGGGTAAGGGTCAAGTCTCCCAATTTAGGACTAAGATCACAAATCTGGTGCTATCTCCAAATCTCTGGACTCAGACCAAAAGGAGATGCTCAAAAGAGAATCAAAATACAGAAAATAGAAATGCTCGTCTGTGGGAAATATTGCCACCACGAGAGGAAACTATCAGGAAGGAGAAGGGAGTTGTGGTTCAGGAGCCAAGCAGACAGTCCTCATTGTTGCAGAGGTGTCAGAATGCTTTATCACAAACCTTAGCCTCTAAAGAAATCACTTTCCTTTTCCTCCCAAAACTGAGTAAGTTGCTTAGTTTCAAAGCCATCCACTTCTAAGACGACTCTCACAACAAATCCACAAATTAAGAAGAGAGCAGGTGTGGTAACTCTGTCTCTGCACTTTACAAAAGGATAGCAAAGCCAAAGAGAAGCCACCTGCCATTGTCACTCCTTTTGACACGCCAGCCAGTGCCTCCCTAATCTCTTCACTGCTGCCTGCATCTCCTGGTTCCTCAGAGTGTAGATCATGGGGTTGAGCATGGGGGTCATGACCGTATGGCTGAGGGACACAGCCTTGTCCATGGGGAACAGGGTGAAGGGCCGGGCATAGAGGTAAATGCTTGGAATGAAGATTATAGACACCACGATGATGTGAGTGGTGCAGGTGGAAGCTGCCTTACTCCTTGCCTTCCTTTGGTGGGAGCGTAGCATCATCAGGATGACCAAATAAGAGATCAGGAGGAGGAAGAACCAGATGACATCCAGCATCCCACTGTTGGAGATCATGAGGAATTCCAAGAGGGCAGTGTCCGTGCAGGCCAGTCTCAGCACTTGGGGGACGTCACAGTAGAAGTTGTCCAGGATGTTGGGGCCACAGAAAGGCAGGGGGAGCATCAGAGACAGCTGGACAATGGAGTGGACGAAGCCCCCTACCCAGGCAGTCACTGCGAGCCCCACACAGAGCTGGGTGTTCATGATAGTGACGTAGTGGAGAGGCCGGGAGATGGCAATGAGGCGGTCACAGGCCATTACTGAGAGGAAGAAGACCATGGCTCCTCCGAGGAAGTGGAAGAAGAAGATTTGGGCCATGCAGCCCTGGTAGGAGATGGTCTTTGGCTCCGAGAGCAAGTCCACCAGCATCTTTGGGACAGTGACAGAGGAGAAGCAAAGGTCTATGACAGCCAGGTTTCGGAGCAGGAAGTACATGGGCACATGGAGCTGGGAGTCAGAGGACACTGTGACTATGATGAGGAGGTTTCCAGTAACAGTGATGATGTAGACCAACAAGAACACCAGAAACAACAAGAGCTGGAGCTCCCGAGACTGCGAGAGCCCCAGGAAGACAAATTCTGATACCCAAGTGAGGTTCCTGGGTTCCATGGTACTTATTGAATGCAGATGAAGTGGTGAGAGGCTCAGAAGCAAGAAGCCCGAGTGCACATGGTGGGCATCTTGACGTGCGGATCTGATACCAGCAGCTGCCTGAATGGACTCCTCAGGGAGTTTACAAACCGGGGAGGGAAGATGCATGCATGGGATGCTGAAAGCCATCCAGAATCACAGGCAACCTGCTTTCCAATACCAGTGTATTGCAGTGGGGAAGATCTGGGAACCACTCAGACCTGGAGCCAAACTCCAGGGCTCCATCTCCTTGATTTTCACCATGAATAACTTCCTGAAATAATCAGGCCGCCCTGTCCTCTGTGAAGTCTGCTTGTTTAGAACGTACCCCTTTCATCAGACATTCAGTTTTTGCACTCCACGGTTTTCATGCAACATTTAGCACATCAACATGTTAACAGATTTTCATGCAACTATGTTTCCCCACCACAATTCAAATTAAGATCCTACAGATATAGATCTCATTTTCACAATTTCTTTGTTCCTGGCAATGTGTGTCCTTGCCATACTCAGTACTTAAAAAGGATCTGGTGTTGACTGCAGCGTGGGTGAGTAGCACAGGACATGCACACCAGGGCAGGGGGACCTCTGGACACACCTGGGTGTGTGAGCTACCGAGTTTCTTCCCAACTCCCGTGTAGGTGCCCCTTCCTGGTGAGGTCTGCAGGAGCTAGGTGGAGATGAGAGAAAGTAGGGGAGGGAAATTGTTAGATTAAGAAATAGATCACGGATTTAGCTTGAGGGGACTATGAGAACTCATATGAAAGGAGAGCATTTTTAGAAGACGTTACTGAATCCCAGGATAGAGAAGAAAGAAAGATATAGAAGGAAAAGAAATGGAAATAGATGAAGAAGTGAAAGAGATTAGAGGGGCCGGCGCTGTGGCGCAGTGGATTAAAGCCCTGGATGGAAGCACCCGCATCCAATATGGCCACTGGTTCTAGTCCCGGCTGCTCCTCTTCCCATCCAGCTCCCTGCTGTGGCTTGGGAAAGCAGTAGAAGATGGCCCAAGTCCTTGGGCCCCTGCACCTGCATGGGAGACCCAGAAGAAGTTCCTGGCTCCTGGCTTCGATCGGCGCAGCTCTGGCCGTTGTAGCCATCTGGGGAGAGAACCAGCGGATGCAAGACCTCTCTCTCCGTCTCTACCTCTCTCTGTAACTCTGTCTTTCAAATGAATAAAATAAGTCTAAAAAAAAAAAAAGATTAGAAGGCAGGGTAGTAGAACACAGGCAGGATGGAGACATAAAATGTTGTAGTGGGGAGGACATGGCACCAAGGTGGGAAGCAGAGCAGGGAAAGAGATGGAGAGGACCTGGTGAGTACCTGGGCTCCCCACTGCCCTGGGCACAGTCTCTGGCTGCCCATCCCCCCACCTGCCCTAGTGTAGCCTGTTGGCTTCTGGAGATCACTGGCTTCTCACCCTTGGCCTTGGCTTCCACTGTAGTCCTCCCTCTACACAGCTGCCCCTAAGGCCTTTCAGAGCCAGATCTGCTCGGGCTCCTCTTTGACACATTCCCTGTTAGTGGCCACTCACTAGGGCTCTGTGCAGCTATGCCAAATGCTTGGTGGGTGCAGACACACGGCCACATGTGCCTGTGGCTGCCCCCATCACCTCCCACACGGGGATAGACCCTGGCCTCCACCCACCTTTCAATCATCTTTGTGACTCTTGGCTCTTTGTGAGTGATGCCTGCCTCCACAGCCCCGGCACTCATTTCCGTGCTTGGTTCCTGCATGCCCTCCCTGTCCTCCTACCTGGGAAGGGCTCCCTGACCTGGCACCGCGCTGTGACCTCCATCACTACTTCTCCTCGGAGAACCGACCCTCCGTCTCTCTCACTCTTACCCCATTAAACACACCGCTCCCAGATATTGTCATTTTCCAGCATTGTCCTTTGTTTCAGCTCCTCCCCTCAACCATCCGCATTCTTTCCAGTATCTTAGGAGTCACAGAGCCTGGAGCGCTGACAAAGCAGTGCTCAGGAAAGTTGCCAGGGGTGTATTGAATAGGAAACAGTGTGGCCTCCCCTCCGTAGGGCATGTTGGAGTGATTTTACTTTTCCCTTGATCCCCCTGATCATAAGGGCAGTGCCATGCTCAGCAGCTAAAATTGGTGGTCTTCTCATGCATCCGGAAGGAGGGTTTTCCACAGCACATTCCCCCAGATTCCTTGCTGACACTGTCCTCGCATTGGAGTTGCTACCACTAAGTCTATGTTTCTTGCTCACTCTGCCCAGCATAGAGATGACCTACCAGCAGGTGAGGAAACCCTCCGTGTCTCACCTTCCTTCAGCCGCCAGTGGCAGAGTGAGTTCAGGTCTCTCACCTTCCTGAGGGTCTTCTCCAGGCAGCTTCCTGAGTTTCCAGTGCTGCCCAAACCTCATAGCCCCAGGGAAGGGAATGCCCTCAAGGAGAAGGCATTGCACAGTGCTCAAGAACCAGGGCTGGATTTATTCCCCCGGGAGCAATGAGCAGAGGGAGTTGTTAAAAAGTTTCTGAGTCTCTGCAAGACACTTGCTAGTTGAGAGGTCTGCCTTGGGGGCAAGAAGACAAAGCAACAAGGGCCTTGAAATGGTAGAGCTTCAAGAAACAGGATTAGCAGGCCAAGGTCAATGAGGACAAGTGTCCCTTCAAAGAACACACATTCCAGGGCATTTGGGAGGAACCCATTTCATGGAGGAGCTGCTTGACACGCTGGAGCGTGTACCAGAGCCAACCTGGAAGGCTTGGGAAAGGTTCAAAGCCCACGGCCAGGTTTCTAGTTTAGTGGGTGGTGGGCAGAGCCCTTTCCAACACGGAGTCAAGTGATGCTGATGCTGTTTGTCTGGGGCCTTAGTTTGCGGGTGCTGACCTCAGGGTCTGCTGACAGTTTCTTGTCAGCACTGTGGACAGTCTCTGTCTCTCTGTCTCTCACTTGCTCTCGCTCTCTCGCTCCCACTCTCGCTCTCTCAGCATCGTCCAGACAACTGGTTTGATTTCTCTCTTTAACATTTTTATTGATTTGATCTCAACTTTGGGCAATGTCATCAGTGAAAAAATGTCTAACACATTGGAAACTGCAACCCTGCACATTCAATCTTATTTTGACAACCAGGTCTCATGTTTGATTCCTCCTCCATCTCCAATTCCCCAGCGCCAGCTAAAAATTCTAGTACTTTATATGTGAATTATGATCATTAATCTCATGAACTCATACAAGGACTTATGTTTTAAAATGGTGCCATTTTATCTGTGGCGCCCTGTTAGGCTCTGGCCCTGTGGCCTTCTTGTATAACAAGTTTCAATCCTGAGCCCAGCCTGGCTTACTAGAAGTCAGGTGACCAAATGGCCCAACCACAAATGTCAGCTCCACCCCACCCTAATGGGATTTTTGTTGCCACTTCCTTACCTCTGCAAAGCTATATAAGACCTGTTCTCCCAGTACAGGCTGCTGGTCTATCCTGTACGGGGAGGCAGCCTGTCTGGATTCCCCCACCCAACAATAAACCTTTCCTTAACTCCTGTGTTTGGTGTGTCTAGTGGCAGTCTTTCAACTAGTACAAGAAATGTATATATTTTCTTCTGGAGTTCCTCATCTCTGAACTGTCAGAGAATTGTTTTCCCTGATCTGTGACAACAAATGAGCACCTAAAAGGAAACCTGTAGAAGTGAAACTGACACTATGAGAAACCATGACTTGATCAGCCCTTGTACTGACTGTCGGGGAACAGCTTACTATTTTATTCTTTTAGCATTTTCTTTTTCTACTTATACCATTGGTTGAATTCTTTAATTAACATACAACTATTCTTAGGTGTTAAAATTTAACTGAAAATTGAACCCTGTTAAAAATAAGAGTGAGAGTAAGAGAGGGAGGAGATGTACATTTCAGCACATGCTCACTCGGACTTACCCCTAATGGTAGAGCTAGAAATGTGCCATGGGACTGCAGATCCCATTAAGTTGGCATGTACCAATGCCATCTTGCTAGTTAAAGTGATCAGTTTAAGTTCATAACTGATCATAAAGATAGGATTAAGTGTCAAAGGGATCACATAAATAAGACCAGTGTCTGCTAGTAATACCTGATAGAATTAAAAAGGAGAGAACAATCCAACATGGGAAGCAGGATACACAGCAGACTCATAGAATGGCAGATGTCCTAAATAGCACTCTGGCCTCAGAATCAGCCCTTAAGGCATTTGCATCTGGCTAAAAAGCCCATGAGAGTTTCTCAGGCATGGAAAGCCAAGACACTGTGGCAAAAAATGACCTAAATGAAAGATCTCTGTGAGTGAGATCCCAGTGGAAAGAATGGGCCATCAAAGAAGGAGGTACCTTTCTCAGAAGGGAGGAGAGAACTTCCACTTTGACTATGGCCTTGTCTAAATAAGATCAGAGGCTGTGAACTCAAGAGGCTTCCATAGCTTTGGCAGCTCATGACACCTCAGTGATTACTGGCATCATAAATAAGAGTGTCAATTGTTAAATCAACAACAGGAGTCACTGTGCACTTACTCCCCATGTAGGATCTCTGTCCTTAATATGCTGTTCCATGGGAATTAATGGTAAAACAAGTTTTCAAACAGTACTTTATACTTTGTATGTCTGTGTGGGTGCAATCTGTTGAAATCTTTACTTAGTATATACTAAGTTGATCTTCTGTATATAAAGATAATTAAAAAATGAATCTTAATGAAGAATGGGATGGGAGATGGAGTAGGAGATGGGATGGTTTGTGTGTGGGATGGTAGTTATGGAGGGGAAAAACACTATAATCTAAAAGTTGTACTTTTGAAATTTATATTTATTAAATAAAAGTTTCCTAAAAAAGATATTTTGTGTTGATGCTGTGTGACAGAATAGATCTTATCAGTTTCACTCATGATAATCTGGGCAATTTTAAGTTACGTGGGCCAATTCCTCATGATTCTGATTTAGCTCTCTATCAGAAAGACCTCTGATCTATTTCCTACATTTCCCATCTGTCAGGTGCCTACCTAAACTCATTTCTGGTGACTCCTTATGTTTTAACCTAAAACATGTTAAGGAATGTGGTATTGTGCATTATTTATATGCTGTAGAGATTGACTAAAGTGTAGTTTAATGCTGGGGAGTACTGTGCTATTTTGGGATTTTAGTAGGGGGTGTGTGTGTGTGTCTGTTTGTGTGTAAGATTTACTTCTTTATTTGAAATCCAGAGTCACAGAGAGGGAGAGAGGGAGAGATCCCTCTTCCATCTGCTGCTACACTCCCCAAATGGACACCTGACCAGGACTGCTTCATTCTGCCTCCATCATCCTAGAACTCCATCAGATCCTCTAATGTGGGTGGCCTGGTTCCAAGCACTCGAGCCATCTTCCTCTGTTTCCCCAGATGCATTAGCAGGGCACTGAATTGGAAGTAGAGCAACTGAGACTCCAAGGGCACTCATATGTGATGTCAGCGTTTTGGGCAGCAGCTCAATCTGCCGAAAAGTAGGTGTTTATGAGAGAAAATGCAGGGTCTTAGTCCACCAAACGAGGATGGACTGGGTCCGAAGAAAGGTATGTGCACCACTCGACCGTTCCCCAGCCTCCTGATCCCGGAGACAGTCAGACGCAGAGGGGAGTCAAGTGAAGCAAGCAAGAACTCAGTTTATAGCGCATGTAGCAAAGCCTTTTAAAGCAGAAGACTGCAGGATTACTGGGGCAGGGCATAAGGACCAAACAATTACTTAAAAGGTCATTTTATGGGGCGATTTTCTACAGAACCAGCCACAAGTCTGTACACTCGTCATCAGTTGTTGTCACCTCCCCTGAAGCTGCGCAGGCAATCAGATTGGTGGTAGACAACTTTGGATACTGCCCACCTTACTTCCTTTGGGCGCCATCTTTGAATTGCCACGTGTGCCTAATTTCCCCGCAAGAAAGTGAAAGTCGGCCTCCTTGAAGAATAGGAGAGCAGCAAATGGCATGTCTGGTACACCTGTGTGCTCAATTCTCTGGGTACCAAAGCAAGACTCAGGAGCTGCTCTCAAAGAGCTCAGGCCTGATGAGGAAGAAAATCCCAGAAACACCGAATACACTACAAGAGAAAACAGCACCACAAGAGGAATGCTCAAATCTCCTTGGGACCAGCGCTTAGCACCATGGTTAAGATGCCACATAGGGCCAGTTGCACGGATCAATAGGCTAATCCTCCACCTAGCGGCACCGGCACACCGGGTTCTAGTCCCAGTCGGGCGCCGGATTCTGTCCCGGTTGCCCCTCTTCCAGGCCAGCTCTCTGCTGTGGCCTGGGAAAGCAGTGGAGTATGGCCCAAGTGCTTGGGCCCTGCACCCCATGGGAGACCAGGAGAAGCACCTGGCTTCTGGTTTCAGATCAGCGTGGTGCGCCGGCTGCAGTGCACCGGCCGCGGCGGCCATTGGAGGGTAAACCAACGGCAAAGGAAGACCTTTCCCTTTCTCTCTGTCTCTCTCACTATCCACCACTCTGCCTGTCAAAAAAAAAAAAAAAAAAAAAAAAAAAAAAAAAAAAAGATGCCACATAGAGCACCCGTGTCCCAGCTGGAGCCTGGCTTCATGTCCCAGCTGTGTTTCTGATTCCAGCTCCCTACTGTTGTGCACCCCAGGAGGTGGTAGGTGATGGCTTAACTCCATCCACATGGAAAGCCCAGATAGGGATCCGGATTCTTACTTCAGTTTGGCCTATCCCTGGCTATTGCAGGCACTGGGGAAGAGAACCAGTGGATAGAAGAGTTTTCTCTTTCTGTATTTCTCTCTTTCAAATACATAAAACCAAGATTAAGTACAAAGTAACTTTTAGAAATTAAGGGATGCAGTAACTAGCCATGTGTGGGAGGGAGGGAAAGCCTCCTAGAGGAGATGGCTCTGAACCAAGGGGAGGTCGAGCTGTGGGCAGAGGAGAGAAGGGAGTTTCTGGTGGGAAAAACGGATTGAAGGTGTGAACTGGTACAAAGCACATTCCAGAAACCCTTAGCTCCTTGGCAGGACCAGAGCACAGGGTTGCGATAGGAGAGGAGGGTGGCGAGGAGCCGGGGCTGATGCCCGGCTTGTTGACGTCCTATTTCTCCTATAGGACACAATCCTATTTCTCCCTGTAGCATGTGAGATGCCGGGGCGGGGGGGGGGGAGACACTCTGAGGGTCATGACCCAAAGATGAATTCGGGGTGCTCTGGCAGCCCGGGGGAGGTTAGGTTGGGAGTTGAGACTGGATATTAATGGTGGCATCCATCCATTTATTCTTAGCCCTTGTTGTTTCAGAAAAGACTGAGTGAAGTCAGTTAAGGTTCTACAGCGTTGCCCGTGTCCCTGGCTCATCCTGAGTTTTCACACTCTGTAAAGTGTGAGAGTCTCATGAGAATATAGGAGAAAGCACCAGTGATAAATGATAAAAAAGGAAGGAGCAGATTTAAAAAAAAATAAAAGAAAGAACGAAAGAAAGAAAAAAGTTATTTATTTGAAAGGGAGAGAGAGAGAGAGAGAGCATCCATCAGCTGGTTTCTCCTTGCTGGGAAGCCCATTTTGAAGGTGCCAGCACCTCTCTCTGGCAAGAGACAGGAAGTTTGTCAGCTCATACCTCCCTTCCTGTTCTTCTAAAGCTGTTAAGCCCATTATAACAGCAACAGCTCCATGATGTCTTCTGACTCAGCCTCCAACACCATCACATATGAGTTTTTGGGTTAAGTTTCCAACACACAGACTTTATGAGGAGACATTCAGATCATTGCCGGTAATCATACAATCATACAATCATACAGTATGAAATTGCCTAAGCAGCTTTGTAGAGAGGGAACAGACACAAAGGGCTAAGGCCCTTGTGGGAAATATTTAGACAGTGTTAAAAGTGAGGCCACTTTCTAAGTGCCATGGTGGAGACCTGGGGTGGAGGGTGCTCAGAGCAGAGAAGAACCTGTGTGTCATAACACGAGACCTTTGACTCCTCATCGCAGAGACTCATCTGAAAAGGAAGAACTCTAGGTTTTCCCTGTGGTGTGGCAGACTCTTAGTTTCAAATCCCAATCTTTTGCCTCTAAATTTGGGACCAGAGGAAGCAGGTTCCAGGCCAAGTTTGCTGTTCAGCTGTGAGCAAGTCACGGCTGTGTTCTCGTTTGTCAGACTGGTTAACGTGACAGCAGTACTTCTATCGGTGTTGTGAGGTGTGATGAGATAGAAAGGTGAAAGTGTCTCACACAGTAGCTAGTAGTCTTATTTGTTGTACTTTATAAAGAAGTCCCTTCTTTTTTACAGATAAAACATGTCTAGAGAGGAGATAGTTGTTTAAAGACAAATTACATATTTTATAAGATTTATTTAGTCAATTTTTTATTTGAAAGGCAGAACAGAGTGATATTTGGAAAGAGAAAGAGAATTTCCTTCCACTGGTTCACTCCCTAAATGGCTGCAACAGTTGTGGCTGGGCCAAGCTAAGCCAGGAGCCAGGGATTCCGTCCTGGTTTCCTACGGAGACCCTGGTTCTTGTGGCATTCTCCACTTCCTTCTCAGGCTCATTAGCAGAAAGCTGTGTTGGATACAGTTAGCTGGGACTCAACCCAGAACTGTAAAAGGAAATGCTGGTTCACAAGTGGTAGCTAAACCCACTCACCACAACACTGGTCCCTAAATCAACTTATTAAAAGTTCACTCCTTGTGGCACATCACTAGGCTCTTTCCTAATCTCCTCATGGCTGCCTGCATCTCCTGGTTTCTCAGGGTGTAGATCATGGGGTTGAGCATGGGGGTCAATACCGTGTAGCTGACAGACACAGCCTTGTCCAAAGGGAAGGGCGTGAAAGGCCGTGAGTAGATATAGATACAGGGGATGAAGATCATAGACACCACGATGATGTGTGTGGTGCAGGTGGAAGCTGCCTTCCTCCGTGCTTGCCCCGAGTGGGAGCGCAGCATCACCAGGATGGCGGCGTAGGAGGTCAGGAGGAGGAGGAACCAGATGAGCACCAGCATCCCACTGTTGGAGATCATGAGGAACTCCAGGAGGGCAGTGTCCGTGCAGGCCAGTCTCAGCACTTGGGGGACGTCACAGTAGAAGTTGTCCAGGATGTTGGGGCCACAATAAGGCAAGGGAAGTATCAAAGCCAGCTGGACAATGGAGTGAACAAAGCCCCCTACCCAGGCAGCCACCACCAGTGTCACACACAGGCGAGTGTTCATGATGGTGACATAGTGGAGGGGCCGGGAGATGGCTATGTAGCGGTCATAAGCCATCACTGAGAGAAAGAAGACAGTCCCGCCTCCCAAGAGGTGGAAGAAGAAGATTTGGGCCATGCAGCCCTGGTAGGAGATGGTCTTGGTCTCACGAAAGAAGTCTGCCAGCATCCTTGGGCAGGTGACTGTGGAACAACAGAGGTCTATGACAGCCAGGTTGCGGAGAAGAAAATACATGGGCATGTTGAGTCGGGGGTCCAAAGTTACTGTGACCATGATAAGAAGATTTCCCACCACCGTGGTGACGTAAACCAATAAGAACAGCATGAACAGGAATTTCTGGAGCCCCTGGATGTGTGACAAGCCCAAGAGGATAAACTCGGACACTCGTGTGAGGTTCTGGGTCTCCATGAGTTCTTCCCCACATGCAAAACAAAGTCACAGAGACGCAATCATATTCTCCCGGATGATCAGGATTGAGTTGATCAGTGTTACTGTTGAGTACCATACAAAGATGTAGGTCCTGGGGCACCAGTGGGATAACTGTGTTTCCAGAGCTCCTGCAGGCTTACACCCTAACCACAACCTACGTCATGTTGCAGGCTTTCGCAGTTTTTGTTTAACGTTTGGACTGTGCTGTCCTTGCCCACACATTTCATCTCTGAAATGTTTTACACCGGTGTGTGCAGCAAAATGCTTTGTACCAGAGACTCCACGAATCTAGCTGAACCATTACATGAACAAATGAATATATCAGCACGTACTTCTGACCACAAACACAATCTGCTTTGTGCATGAATCTTCAGAGGGTGTAAAGCAGGATCTCTTGATTTTAGACAGATGCTTCTTCATGGTGGATGATTGTGCGGCTACACAGCGTTCAATTCTGAAGAGTGACGTTGGTAGAAAGACACATTAGGGCCGGCGCCGTGGCTCACTAGGCTAATCCTCCGCCTTGCGGCGCCGGCACACCGGGTTCTAGTCCTGGTCGGGGCGCCGGATTCTGTCCCGGTTGCCCCTCTTCCAGGCCAGCTCTCTGCTGTGGCCAGGGAGTGCAGTGGAGGATGGCCCAAGTCCTTGGGCCCTGAACCCCATGGGAGACCAGGAGAAGTACCTGGCTCCTGCCATCGGATCAGTGCGGTGCGCCGACTGCGGCGGCCATTGGAGGGTGAACCAACGGCAAAGGAAGACCTTTCTCTCTGTCTCTCTCTCTCACTGTCCACTCTGCCTGTAAAAAAAGAAAGAAAGAAAGAAAGAAAGAAAGAAAGAAAGAAAGAAAGAAAGAAAGAAAGAAAGAAAGAAAGAAAGAAAGAGAAAGAAAGAAAAAGACACATTAAAGACTTGAGAAGTTCCTGGAATAATCAGGCCGTCCTGTCCTCTGTGAAGTCTGCTTGTTTAGAACGTACCCCTTTCATCAGACATTCAGTTTTTGCACTCCACGGTTTTCATGCAACATTTAGCACATCAACATGTTAACAGATTTTCATGCATCTATGTTTCCCTACCACAATTCAAATTAAGATCCTACAGATATAGATCTCATTTTCACAATTTCTTTGTTCCTGGCAATGTGTGTCCTTGCCATACTCAGTACTTAAAAAGGATCTGGTGTTGACTGCAGCGTGGGTGAGTAGCACAGGACATGCACACCAGGGCAGGGGGACCTCTGGACACACCTGAGTGTGTGAGCTACTGAGTTTCTTCCCAACTCCCGTGTAGGTGCCCCTTCCTGGTGAGGTCTGCAGGAGCTAGGTGGAGATGAGAGAAAGTAGGGGAGGGAAATTGTTAGATTAAGAAATAGATCACGGATTTAGCTTGAGGGGACTATGAGAACTCATATGAAAGGAGAGCATTTTTAGAAGATGTTACTGAATCCCAGGATAGAGAAGAAAGAAAGATATAGAAGGAAAAGAAATGGAAATAGATGAAGAAGTGAAAGAGATTAGAGGGGCCGGCGCTGTGGCGCAGTGGGTTAAAGCCCTGGATGGAAGCACCCGCATCCAATATGGCCACTGGTTCTAGTCCCGGCTGCTCCTCTTCCCATCCAGCTCTCTGCTGTGGCCTGGGAAAGCAGTAGAAGATGGCCCAAGTCCTTGGGACCCTGCACCCACATGGGAGACCCAGAAGAAGTTCCTGGCTCCAGGCTTCGATCGGCGCAGCTCTGGCCGTTGTAGCCATCTGGGGAGTGAACCAGCAGATGGAAGACCTCTCTCTCCATCTCTACCTCTCTCTGTAACTCTGTCTTTCAAATGAATAAAATAAGTCTAAAAAAAAAAAAAGATTAGAAGGCAGGGTAGTAGAACACAGGCAGGATGGAGACATAAAATGTTGTAGTGGGGAGGACATGGCACCAAGGTGGGAAGCAGAGCAGGGAAAGAGATGGAGAGGACCTGGTGAGTACCTGGGCTCCCCACTGCCCTGGGCACAGTCTCTGGCTGCCCATCCCCCCACCTGCCCTAGTGTAGCCTGTTGGCTTCTGGAGATCACTGGCTTCTCACCCTTGGCCTTGGCTTCCACTGTAGTCCTCCCTCTACACAGCTGCCCCTAAGGCCTTTCAGAGCCAGATCTGCTCGGGCTCCTCTTTGACACATTCCCTGTTAGTGGCCACTCACTAGGGCTCTGTGCAGCTATGCCAAATGCTTGGTGGGTGCAGACACACGGCCACATGTGCCTGTGGCTGCCCCCATCACCTCCCACACGGGGATAGACCCTGGCCTCCACCCACCTTTCAATCATCTTTGTGACTCTTGGCTCTTTGTGAGTGATGCCTGCCTCCACAGCCCCGGCACTCATTTCCGTGCTTGGTTCCTGCATGCCCTCCCTGTCCTCCTACCTGGGAAGGGCTCCCTGACCTGGCACCGCGCTGTGACCTCCATCGCTACTTCTCGGAGAACAGACCCTCTGTCTCTCTCACACTTACCCTGTTGAACACACCACTCCTGGATATTGTCATTTTCCAGCATTGTCCTTTGTTTCAGCTCCTCCCCTCAACCATCCGCATTCATTCCAGTATCTTAGGAGTCACAGAGCCTGGAGCGCTGACAAAGCAGTGCTCAGGAAAGTTGCCAGGGGTGTATTGAATAGGAAACAGTGTGGCCTCCCCTCCGTAGGGCATGTTGGAGTGATTTTACTTTTCCCTTGATCCCCCTGATCATAAGGACAGTGCCATGCTCAGCAGCTAAAATTGCTGGTCTCCTCATGCATCCGGAAGGAGGGTTTTCCACAGCACATTCCCCCAGATTCCTTGCTGACACTGTCCTCGCATTGGAGTTGCTACCACCAAGTCTATGTTTCTTGCTCACTCTGCCCAGCATCTAGCAGGTTTTTTCAAGAACCTTCATAGAGATGACCTACCAGCAGGTGAGGAAACCCTCCGTGTCCCTTCCTTCAGCCGCCAGTGGCAGAGTGAGTTCAGGTCTCTCACCTTCCTGAGGGTCTTCTCCAGGCAGCTTCCTGGGTTTCCAGTGCTGCCCAAACCTCATAGCCCCTGGGAAGGGAATGCCCTCAGGGAGAAGGCATTGCACAGTGCTCAAGAACCAGGGCTGGATTTATTCCCCCGGGAGTAATGAGCAGAGGGAGTTGTTAAAAAGTTTCTGAGTCTCTGCAAGACACTTGCTAGTTGAGAGGTCTACCTTGGGGGCAAGAAGACAAAGCAACAAGGGCCTTGAAATGGTAGAGCAAACAGGATTAGCAGGCCAAGGTCAGAGAGGACAAGTGTCCCTTCAAAGAACACACATTCCAGGGCATTTGGGAGGAACCCATTTCATGGAGGAGCTGCTTGACACGCTGGAGCGTGCACCAGAGCCAACCTGGAAGGCTTGGGAAAGGTTCAAAGCCCACGGCCAGGTTTCTAGTTTAGTGGGTGGTGGGCAGAGCCCTTTCCAACACGGAGTCAAGTGATGCTGCTGCGTTTTTCTGGGGCCTTAGTTTGCGGGTGCTGACCTCAGGGTCTGCTGACAGTTTCTTGTCAGCACTGTGGACAGTCTCTGTCTCTCTGTCTCTCGCTTGCTCTCGCTCTCTCGCTCCCACTCTCGCTCTCTCAGCATCATCCAGACAACTGGTTTGATTTCTCTCTTTAGCATTTTTATTGATTTGATCTCAACTTTGGGCAATGTCATCAGTGAAAAAATGTCTAACACATTGGAAACTGCAACCCTGCACATTCAATCTTATTTTGACAACCAGGTCTCATGTTTGATTCCTCCTCCATCTCCAATTCCCCAGCGCCAGCTAAAAATTCTAGTACTTTATATGTGAATTATGATCATTAATCTCATGAACTCATACAAGGACTTATGTTTTAAAATGGTGCCATTTTATCTGTGGCGCCCTGTTAGGCTCTGGCCCTGTGGCCTTCTTGTATAACAAGTTTCAATCCTGAGCCCAGCCTGGCTTACTAGAAGTCAGGTGACCAAATGGCCCAACCACAAATGTCAGCTCCACCCCACCCTAATGGGATTTTTGTTGCCACTTCCTTACCTCTGCAAAGCTATATAAGACCTGTTCTCCCAGTACAGGCTGCTGTTCTATCCTGCACGGGGAGGCAGCCTGTCTGGATTCCCCCACCCAACAATAAACTTTTCCTTAACTCCTGTGTTTGGTGTGTCTAGTGGCAGTCTTTCAACTAGTACAAGAAGTGCATATATTTTTTTCTGGAGTTCCTCATCTTGGAAGTGTCTGAATTGGAACTAACTGGGTTTTTGAGCTGGGCAGGCTGGTTAAACTGTGGAATACTGTGGAATTTCCTAGAGAGAGCTCAGTGATCCTCATGGCATGTCTAGGTTGTTCTAAGTTTTTTCATTTCAAATACTTACATTCAACAAATCCACATTTCTATGGCATGTAAGCACTGTGTGAAGCTCTATGACTTCCACATGTAAGAGATATAGTTGTAAGGAACAATTCTAATATTTAATGGTTTGACCATTGGAAGAGCTAGCCTCTTATTAAGATATCTTGCATTAGCTGGTAAAGCCACTATGGAAGACATTTTGGAGATTCCTCAGAAACCTGAATATAATCCTACCATATAAACCAGCCACCCTACTCCTCAAAATTTATCCAAGGGAAATTAAATTGGCAAATAAAAGAGCTATCTAACCCCAATGTTTATTGCAGTTTAATTCACAATAGCTAAGACATGGAATCATCCTAAATGCCCATGAAAAGAAGACTGAATAAAGAAATTATGGGATATGTACTCTATAATATATTATACAGCAGTAAAAAAAAAAAGAAGAAATCTGGTTATTTGCAAGAAAATGGAGGAATCTGGAAAACATCATGCTGAATGAAATAAGCCAGTCCCCAAGGGACAAATATCATATGTTTCCCCTGATCTGTGACAACAAATGAGCACCTAAAAGGGAACCTGTAGAAGTGAAACTGACACTATGAGAAACCATGACTTGATCAGCCCTTGTACTGACTCTTGGGGAACAGCTTACTGTTTTATTCTTTTTAGCATTTTCTTTTTCTACTAATACCATTGGTTGAATTCTTTAATTAACACACAACTATTCTTAGGTGTTAAAATTTAACTGAAAATTGAACCCTGTTAAAAATAAGAGTGGGAGTAAGAGAGGGAGGAGATGTACATTTCAGCACATGCTCACTCGGACTTAACCCTAATGGTAGAGCTAGAAATGTGCCATGGGACTGCAGATCCCATTAAGTTGGCATGTACCAATGCCATCTTGCTAGTTAAAGTGATCAGTTTAAGTTCATAACTGATCATAAAGATAGGATTAAGTGTCAAAGGGATCACATAAATAAGACCAGTGTCTGCTAGTAATACCTGATAGAATTAAAAAGGAGAGAATCATCCAACATGGGAAGCAGGATGCACAGCAGACTCATAGAATGGCAGATGTCCTAAATAGCACTCTGGCCTCAGAATCAGCCCTTAAGGTATTTGGATCTGGCTAAAAAGCCCATGAGAGTTTCTCAGGCATGGAAAGCCAAGACACTGTGGCAAAAAATGACCTAAATGAAAGATCTCTGTGAGTGAGATCCCAGTGGAAAGAATGGGCCATCAAAGAAGGAGGTACCTTTCTCAGAAGGGAGGAGAGAATTTCCACTTTGACTATGGCCTTGTCTAAATAAGATCAGAGGCTGTGAACTCAAGAGGCTTCCATAGCTTTGGCAGCTCATGACACCTCAGTGATTACTGGCATCATAAATAAGAGTGTCAATTGTTAAATCAACAACAGGAGTCACTGTGCACTTACTCCCCATGTAGGATCTCTGTCCTTAATGTGCTGTTCCATGCGAATTAATGGTAAAACTAGTCTTCAAACAGTACTTTATACTTTGTGTGTCTGTGTGGGTGCAATCTGTTGAAATCTTTACTTAGAATATACTAAATTAATCTTCTGTATATAAAGATAATTAAAAAATGAATCTTAATGAAGAATGGGATGGGAGATGGAGTAGGAGATGGGATGGTTTGTGTGTGGGATGGTAGTTATGGAGGGGAAAAACACTATAATCCAAAAGTTGTACTTTTGAAATTTATATTTATTAAATAAAAGTTTCCTAAAAAAGATATTTTGTGTTGATGCTGTGTGACAGAATAGATCTTATCAGTTTCACTCATGATAATCTGGGCAATTTTAAGTTACGTGGGCCAATTCCTCATGATTCTGATTTAGCTCTCTATCAGAAAGACCTCTGATCTATTTCCTACATTTCCCATTTGTCAGGTGCCCACCCAAACTCATTTCTGGTGACTCCTTATGTTTTAACCTAAAACATGTTAAGGAATGTGGTATTGTGCATTATTTATATGCTGTAGAGATTGACTAAAGTGTAGTTTAATGCTGGGGAGTACTGTGCTATTTTGGGATTTTAGTAGGGTGTGTGTGTGTGTGTGTGTATGTATGTATGTGTGCGTGTAAGATTTACTTCTTTATTTGAAATCGAGAGTCACAGAGAGGGAGAGAGGGGACAGAGGATAGAGATCCCTCTTCCATCTGCTGCTACACTCCCCAAATGGACACCTGACCGGGGCTGCTTCATGCTGTAGCCATCATCCTAGAACTCCATCAGGGCCTCCAATGTGGGTGGCCTGGGTCCAAGCACTCGAGCCATCTTCCTCTGTTTCCCCAGATGCATTAGCAGGGCACTGAATTGGAAGCAGAGCAACTGAGACTCCAAGGACACTCATATGTGATGTCAGCGTTTTGGGCAGCAGCTCAATCTGCCGAAAAGTAGGTGTTTATGAGAGAAAATGCAGGGTCTTAGTCCACCAAACGAGGATGGACTGGGTCCGAAGAAAGGTATGTGCACCGCTCGCCCGTTCCCCTGCCTCCTGATCCTGGAGACAGTCAGATGCAGCGGGGAGTCAAGTGAAGCAAGCAAGAACTCAGTTTATAGCGCATGTAGCAAAGCCTTTTAAAGCAGAAGACCGCAGGATTACTGGGGCAGGGCATAAGGACCAAACAATTACTTAAAAGGTCATTTTACGGGGCAATTTTCTACAGAACCAGTCACAAGTCTGTACACTCGTCATCAGTTGTTGTCACCTCCCCTGAAGCTGCGCAGGCAATCAGATTGGTGGTAGACAACTTTGGATACTGCCCACCTTACTTCCTTTGGGCGCCATCTTTGAATTGCCACGTGTGCCTAATTTCCCTGCAAGAAAGTGAAGGTCGGCCTCCTTGACGAATAGGAGAGCAGCAAATGGCATGTCTGGTACACCTGTGTGCTCAATTCTCTGGGTACCAAAGCAAGACTCAGGAGCTGCTCTCAAAGAGCTCAGGCCTGATGAGGAAGAAAATCCCAGAAACACTGAATACACTACAGGAGAAAACAGCACCACAAGAGGAATGCTCAAATCTCCTTGGGATCAGCACTTAGCACCATGGTTAAGATGCCACATAGAGCACCCGTGTCCCAGCTGGAGCCTGGCTTCATGTCCCAGCTGTGTTTCTGATTCCAGCTCCCTACTGTTGTGCACCCCAGGAGGTGGTAGGTGATGGCTTAACTCCATCCACATGGAAAGCCCAGATAGGGATCCGGGTTCTTACTTCAGCTTGGCCTATCCCTGGCTATTGCAGGCACTGGGGAAGAGAACCAGTGGATAGAAGAGTTTTCTCTTTCTGTATTTCTCTCTTTCAAATACATAAAACCAAGATTAAGTACAAAGTAACTTTTAGAAATTAAGGGATGCAGTAACTAGCCATGTGTGGGAGGGAGGGAAAGCCTCCTAGAGGAGATGGCTCTGAACCAAGGGGAGGTCGAGCTGTGGGCAGAGGAGGGAAGGGAGTTTTTGGTGGGAAAAATGGATTGAAGGTGTGAACTGGTACAAAGCACATTCCAGAAACCCTTAGCTCCTTGGCAGGACCAGAGCACAGGGCTGCGATAGGAGAGGAGGGTGGCGGGGAGCCAGGGCTGATGCTGAGGCTTGTTGGGTCCTATTTCTCCTATAGGACACAATCCTGTTTCTCCCTGTTGCATGTGAGATGCCAGGGGGGGACACTCTGAGGGTCATGACCCAAAGATGAATTCGGGGTGCTCTGGCAGCCCGGGGGAGGTTAGGTTGGGAGTTGAGACTGGATATTAATGGTGGCATCCATCCATTTATTCTTAGCCCTTGTTGTTTCAGAAAAGACTGAGTGAAGTCAGTTAAGGTTCTACAGCGTTGCCCGTGTCCCTGGCTCATCCTGAGTTTTCACACTCTGTAAAGTGTGAGAGTCTCATGAGAATATAGGAGAAAGGAGGGAGCAGATTCAAAAAACAAAAGAAAGAAAACCTTTTTTATTTGTAAGGCAGAGTTAGAGAGAGAGAGATGAGAGAGAGAGAGAGAGATTAAGAGATTGTCCATGAGCTGGTTTACTCCCTGCATCACCACAATGGTCAGAGCTGGGCTGTTCCATAGCCAGGAACCAGGAATTTCCTTCATGTCTTTCTTGTGGGTTCAGAGCCCAAAGACTTGGGCCATCATCTGCTACCTTCCTTGTGCATTAGCAGGGAGTTGGATCAGAAGTGGAGCAGCCAATCAGACTTGTCCCAGATGATAGAGTTAGAAACGTGCCAGGGGATTCCAATTAAATCCCATCAAGGTGGCACGTATCATGCCATCTCACTAGTCCAAGTGATCAATTTCAGTTCACAATTGATCATAATAATAGGACTAAGAGTCAAAGGGATCACATAAATAAGACCAATGTCCGCAAATACTAACTGATATAATAAAAAAGGGAGAGAATGATCCAACATGGGAAGCAGGATACACAGAAGACTCATAGAATGGCAGATGTCCTAAATAGCACTCTGGCCTCAGAATCAGCCCTTAAGGCATTTGGATCTGGCTAAAAAGCCCATGAGAGTTTCTCAGGCATGGAAAGCCAAGACACTGTGGCAAAAAATGACCTAAATGAAAGATCTCTGTGAGTGAGATCCCAGTGGAAAGAATGGGCCATCAAAGAAGGAGTTACCTTTCTCTGAAGGGAGGAGGGAACTTCCACTTTGACTATGACCCTGTCTAAAGATCAGAGTAGGCAAACTCAAAAGGCTTCCATAGCCTTGGCAACTCATGACAAGAGCCTAGGGTGATTACTGACGCCATAAACAAGAGTGTCAATTTGTTAAGTCAACAACAGGAGTCACTGTACTTACTCCTCATGTAGGATCTCTGTCCTTAATGTGTTGTACATTGTAAATTAATGCTATAACTAGTACTCAAACAGTATTTTACACTTTGTGTTTCTGTGTGGGTGCAAACTGTTGAAATCTTTACTTAATATATGCTAAATTGATCTTCTGTATATAAAGATAATTGAATTTGAATCTTGATGTGAATGGAATGGGAGAGGGAGCGGGAGAGGGGAGGGTTGCGGGTGGGAGGGAAGTTATGGGGGGGAAAGCCATTGTAATCTATAAGCTTTACTTTGGAAATTTATATTTATTAAATAAAAGTTAAAAAAAGAAGTGGAGCAGCAGGTTCTTGAACTGACACTCATAAGGGATGTCAGTTTTGCAGGTGGCATCTTTACCCACTATTCCACACTGCTGGGCTCCTCAATGTGATATTTTTATAAAGCTCAAAAAATAAAAGAAACAATATTTTATTCATGAGATAAGACTTCTTTATCCAACACTGTGTAGGTAAATACAGAATTCAAGAATGGTTCATGTGGGGAAGAATCAGGGCTTGTGTGATGGAGAGAACAACAAAGATGGATGCAGATTGCTGGACCTACAGATTCCTAACTGAGTGATGTCTCCATGAGCTTTCATATATAACACAATGTTTTATGACTTGTATGCATCTTACACAGAATCTTTTGCTTGTAATAATTCTTCTACTGTACTAACATATAGATAGGAAGCAATCTGAACATTCATAGTAACTTCAATTTTTAAAAATAAAATAGAACCATTGACAAGAGACTAGAAGAGGCTGGCGTTGTGATTCAGCAAGTTAAGCCACCACCTGTAAGGCCGGCATCCCATATTCATGGGCACTGTTCTAGTCCCAGCTGTACTACTTCTGATCCAGCTCCCTACTAATGGCAGTGGAGGATGGCCCAAGTACTTGGGACCCTGCACCTGCATGGGAGACCCGCTCCTGGCTCCTGGTTTCTGCCTGGCCCAGCCATGGTCCTTGCGGTCTAGGGAGTGAACCAGAGGATGGCAGATCTCTGTCTCTCTCTGTCTCTCTGCCTCTTTATCTCTCTAACTCTGCCTTTCAAAAAATATATTAATTTTTTTTCTTTTGATATTTGAAGTCTTTTCTTGAAGTTCCTTTTCTCCCCTTCACTTTGCTTTGTTTTCGTGTCTGTCTTCCATATTGGAAATGCTCATCCCCTGCCTGGTGGTCTCTGGCTAGCCTTTCATATTCACAATGAGCCCACTAGCAGGAGACTGAAGAAAGGTTGGCATGAGCAGAGCTGGAGGATGTGTAGGTCTCCCGCAGGATGATCAGTTCAGCTACTGTCTAAGATCCTTGAGTGCCGGTCTGGGGAGATGGCCTGGGGCGGTCTGTCATGGGCTGTGGAGTTCCTCAAATGACCTTCTTGGCTTCTCTCTAAGGAGGTTGAGGCTGGAGTTCTGGGGTGGACAGGGGAGAGGACGGGAGTGGGATGCGGTTTGCCCTCTGGCCACTCTCCAGTTTGCCTTCATTTTGAGTGGGACCACTCAGCTCATTCCTGTAACCTGCCAGCAGCTGCTCCTGGCTGTTGAGTTCATGACCCTGGTTCAGGACAGAATTTTCTCGAGGAGAGTTTGTTTATTTGTTTGTTTGTTTTTTCCCTCAGCTATCAGGAGCTCACACCCACGTGGAGATGCTGTTGAGTGCTATTCCCAGTCCTCTTTCTGTGGGTTGAGAAAGCCAGACACTCACTTTTCCATTTCCTGTTGCAGACTAGGGTGACCCTATGACCCAGTTCTGGCCAACCAGGTTAGATAAGAATAATTCTGATATCATGCTTCCAGGAAAACATTGTCCTCAGCTTAAAAAAAAAAGATATGGTGCCTGGAGCCTTGGCAGTCATATTGTTATAGAGATGAAAGGCAAGGAATTGCAGGGTAGTCAACGTAGAGCCTTGAAATGTTTGAGCTGCTCACTCAACCAGCTCTGAAATTGCTCCTCCTCTAGTCTTCTATTTATGTGAGATGATGTCTTCATTACATAAGCACTAGTCATTTGGTTATTCTGATACTTGCAGCCAAAAGCATTCTATGTACAAATATTTCAAAGGAGATAATTGTTTTCTGAAATATTCACAGCTGCAGTGGACCTGTACCGAGGGTGAGCACAGCATTATAAGAGGGATGTGGTTACATAAGGATGAATATAGATGAGATAACCAGGAGGAGAGATTGAGAAGCTTCTGACAGTGGGTATAGTTGAAGGAATGCAGATGTCGCATCTAGAGAAGAGATGAATTGGGTGACATGAAGAGCGTCATCAGATATTTAATGAGGAAGAGGAGAAAGCTGTTCTGAGGGGCCACACAGGACAAATAAAACACAAAATCCATTTCTCCCTCCTTTCATTTTCAAAGGCTGGCTGTAATATGGGAAAATGTGTGAAAAAGAAACAGAAGAAGACATGGAGAAAGGCTCAGAGCTTTGAGCTGTCACGATGGCTTGGAGAAGAACCACGTAGGGCCTGCCACTTATTTCTTGGGTGGTAGGATTGCTGGGAGGGAAGGTGAACAGAAAACTCCTGTGTTATCTCAACTTTCGCCAATGTTAATGATTGCCTGGGACTTTTACAAAGTGAGACATTCCCTAAGAGAGATGAGGGAATAAATGTGCCGAAAGAAATAAAAAATAGATCCTGAAGTTGACATTAGGCGGTAGTGGAAATGCCTATGTCAGGAGCTAGTCAGGTGCTGGGAGGATTTGAAGATGAACAATGCATGGCCCCTGCTTTCAGGTAGCTCTCTTTCTGGTGTGGAAGCCAAAGAGAAGGCAGAAGCAGCACACATGACGTGGGAGCCCTGGAACTCATTGCCCTAGCTTTCGAAATCCAACGGGCACGACCCTGTCCTCTCTGGCTGGGATCCCCAACCATTTATACCATCCTCTCGATGGTACCATGCAAATCACAGGAAGCTTGGTTGGGTTATGCCTTCGTCCTTTTGTACTTCTGTAACAAAAGCCTGGAGTTGGCCAACGCCGCGGCTCAATAGGCTAATCCTCCACCTGCGGCGCCGGCACACCGGGTTCTAGTCCCAGTCGGGGCGCCGGATTCCATCCCAGTTGCCCCTCTTCCAGGCCAGCTCTCTGCTGTGGCCCGCGAGTGCAGTGGAGGATGGCCCAAGTCCTTGGGCCCTGCACCCGCATGGGAGACCAGGAGGAAGCACCTGGCTCCTGCCATCAGATCAGTGCGGTGCGCCAACCGCAGCGCGCCGGCCGGAGTGGCCATTGGAGGGTGAACCAACGGTAAAGGAAGACCTTTCTGTCTGTCTCTCTCTCACTGTCCACTCTGCCTGTTGAAAAAACAAACAAAAAAACCAAAAGCCTGGAGTTCGATAATGTACAAATAATAGGAGTTTATCTTGTCATAGATCTGGATGTAAGAAGTCCAAGATCAAGACCGCAGCAGGTCTGCTTGTCTGGTGGGGGCTGCCGTGTGTTTCCGCCATGACACCTGCAGCAGGGCTCTCCGGAGGGGTAGTGCTCTGTGTGAAGCCGCCTCAAGCAGGTGGCGCCCTCATGGGCTAAGCACTTCTTAAAGACCTCCCTGTTAGTACTAGCACAGTGGCATTGTCTTACACCATTTTACTGCCTTAACAGCATACTTGAAGACTGGAAAAATCATAATGTAAGTAAATGTATGTCTCATGTTTCTCAGAGCTGGGAAGCCCATATTGAAGGTGCCAGAACTGTCTGGCAGGAGACAGGAAGCTTGTCAGCTCAGATCTCCCGACCTGCTCTTCTAAAGCCGTTAATCCCATTATGACAGCCACAGCTCCATGATCTCTTCTTCTTCTTCTTTTTCAAGATTGATTGATTGATTTGAAAGTCAGAGTTACACAGAGAGGAGAGGCAGAGAGAGAGAGAGAGAGAGAGAGAGAGAGAGAGGTCTTCCATCTGCTGGTACACAATTGGCTGCAACGGCCAGAGCTGTGCTGATCTGAAGCCAGGAGCCAGGAGCTTCCTCCAGGTCTCTCACATGCGTACAGGGGCCTAAGGATTTGGGCCATCTTCTACTGCTTTCCCAGGCCATAGCAGAGAGCTGGATCGGAAGAGGGACTGCTGGGACTCCAATCAGCATACATATGGGATGCTCTCACTGCAGGAGGCAGAGACAGCTTTACCTGCTATACCACAGCTCTGGCCCCTAAACTATATACTTTTATAAAATTTATTTAATTAATTTTTTATTTGAAAAGAACAGAATAAATTTTGGAGAGAGAGAGAGAGAGAGAGAGAGAGAGAGAACTTCTTTCACTTCATAAATGGCTACAACAGCTGTGGATGGGCCAAGCCAAAGAAAGGAGCCTGGAATTCCATTTTGGTCTCCCATAAGGGGCCATGTTCTTGGGCCATCCTCTACTTCCTTCCCAGGCACATTAGCGGAAAGCTGTATTGGAAACAGTATATCTAAGACTCAACCCAGTGCTCCAATACAAATGCTGGAGTCACAAGTGGTAGCTATGTCCACTGACCACAACAATGGTCCCTAAAGCCAAATTATTTTTAAAAAATATTTATTTTATTCATTTGAAAGAGTTTAGAAAGAGGTAGAGACAAAAAGAGAAAGAGGTCTTCCATCCACTGGTTCACTCCCCAAATGGCCACAGTAGCTGGAACTGAGCCAATCCGAAGCCAGGAGCCAGGAGCTTCTTCCTTGTCTGCCATGTGGGTGCAGGGGCCCAAGGATTTGGGCCACCCTCTGCTGCTTTCCCAGGCACACTAACAGGGAGCTGGATCAGAAGGAGAGCAGCTGGTACTCAAACTGGCACCTATATGGGATGTCGGCATTGCAGCCAGAGCTTTAACCTGATGTGCTACAACACTGGTCCCTAAATCAACTTATTAAAAGTTCACTCCTTGTGGCACATCACTAGGCTCTTTCCTAATCTCCTCATGGCTGCCTGCATCTCCTGGTTTCTCAGGGTGTAGATCATGGGGTTGAGCATGGGGGTCAATACCGTGTAGCTGACAGACACAGCCTTGTCCAAAGGGAAGGGCGTGAAGGGCCGTGAGTAGATATAGATACAGGGGATGAAGATCATAGACACCACGATGATGTGTGTGGTGCAGGTGGAAGCTGCCTTCCTCCGTGCTTGCCCCGAGTGGGAGCGCAGCATCACCAGGATGGCGGCGTAGGAGGTCAGGAGGAGGAGGAACCAGATGAGCACCAGCATCCCACTGTTGGAGATCATGAGGAACTCCAGGAGGGCAGTGTCCGTGCAGGCCAGTCTCAGCACTTGGGGGACGTCACAGTAGAAGTTGTCCAGGATGTTGGGGCCACAATAAGGCAAGGGGAGCATCAGAGACAGCTGGACAATGGAGTGGACAAAGCCCCCTACCCAGGCAGCCACCACCAGTGTCACACACAGGCGAGTGTTCATGATGGTGACATAGTGGAGGGGCCGGGAGATGGCTATGTAGCGGTCATAAGCCATCACTGAGAGAAAGAAGACAGTCCCGCCTCCCAAGAGGTGGAAGAAGAAGATTTGGGCCATGCAGCCCTGGTAGGAGATGGTCTTGGTCTCACGAAAGAAGTCTGCCAGCATCTTTGGGCAGGTGACTGTGGAATAGCAGAAGTCTATGACAGCCAGGTTGCGGAGAAGAAAATACATGGGCATGTTGAGTCGGGGGTCCAAAGTTACTGTGACCATGATAAGAAGATTTCCCACCACCGTGGTGACGTAAACCAATAAGAACAGCATGAACAGGAGTTTCTGGAGCCCTTGATTATGTGTGAACCCTAAGAGGATAAACTCGGACACTTGTGTGAGGTTCTGGATCTCCATGAGTTCTTCCCCTCATGCCTAGAGAGAAAACCAGGCAAAACAAAGTCACAGAGATGCAATCATTTTCTCTTGGAGGATCAGGATTGAGTTGATCAATGTCACTTTTGGGTACTATTCAAAGAGGTAACTGCGAAGCCTCCAATGAGGATATATGTTTTCAAACTCCCATAGACTTACCTCTCTAACCACAGCCTATGTCACATTACTGACATTTATGAGTATGACTTCTTCCCTTCGCACCATGCTGTCCTTGTCCACGGGTTTCATATTTCTTTTCACACCTGCTGTGCCCAATATGATGACTTATGAACCAGAGGCTCCATAAATCTAGTCTATGAATCTAACAAATGAATGAATGAATGAATAAAAAAAAGGATATGTCAGCAAGTACCTCTGACCACAGACATAACCTGCCTGGTGCATAAATTTTAGGAGGTGTAAAGGCAAGACTATCAGCAGAAGTTTGAGAGGCCACAAATGGTTCCCTGTTAAAAGAGAAGTGTGTGTAGAAAAACTGTCATCACAAAGTCAGAAGAAAAGCAAGCAGATGGTCTTGGCTGTAGCAAAGCTGGGTGGTTAGTTGTGTTCTCAAACTTTTCTGCGTAAATACTTCTGCAACATCATATGTTGTCATGGGCCATCTGCAGGGATAACTCAAAGAAGCTCCTGACAAATGCAGCATTTCCTAGAACTCTCCTCTTTAACATTTAAAATTTCATATGAATTTTCTATTATATCCCTAAATAATCTTTTTGAAGATTTTTAAAATTTAAGTATTGTTGAGTAAGATTTTGGCTGGCAAGATGATGATCGTGTAGAAAGTAGAGGATGTGGAGAGATGTGAAGTCCACTATACCTCTCTCTCTACTTCATGGGTGTGTGAATGTTTCCATGAGAAAACATAAAGAAGAAAAGTCTCAGATATACTCTAGTTTTGATCCTGATGTGTTTGTGTTATTTGTGTATTTTTCTTTGCATAAATTGTGATAAAAGGAAGGAATTTGAAAATAAAATAACACATGAAGGAATTATATCATGTAGAACACAGGCAAGTTATTTTTTAATTCTCATTGCTGTGTATAAAATTTGTTTGTAACATGCCAGATACAAAATCCTACAAAAAATTATTCAGAAATGAAAAAGCCTATGACCATGACCTAACACGCCACTCCCAGGTGCAGGCAGCACTCCCGCTGCTGTCAGTGATTTACCTGGAAGTCTCAGCCTTTCCTGAGAGCCAATTGTGACTGTGAGAAATTGAGAGGCACCAAGCCCTGGTGGAAGAGGATGCCACCGAACTTCTAGAATGTTGAATGATTCAAAATTTCTCCCCAAAAAGTGTTCATTGCTTTTTATTATCTGTGGAAAAATAATTCAAATTTATTTCTAGAATTCATCAATCATCTAATAAAATTAAAATATAATAAGGGTAAATTTGCTTTTTAAATGATCACATTGACAAACTTTTTTTAAGACTTATAATACTCAGCACTATTGAGAGTTTAGGAAAATAGGTAAATCTAAAAACTGATTTGAAAATATGAGCAAATCCTTGAATTATACTGTCTGACCCAACATCTTCTTTTAGGTATTTAAGGAAATAAAGACTAGTTTTTAAAATTTATGTTCAAGAATATCCAACACAGCATTATCATAATATTGACAAACCAGAAGTGATATAGATGTACAACTATAAGATATTACTTAAATAAAATATAGTACCTCCATGTAATGAAATACTAGTTAGTAATAAAATACATATCCTAGTGATTAACTGTATTTTTTTTTTGACAGGCAGAGTGGACAGTGAGAGAGAGACAGAGAGAAAGGTCTTCCTTTGCCGTTGGTTCACCCTCCAATGGCCGCCGCGGCCGGCGCACTGCGCTGATGCGATGGCAGGAGCCAGGTACTTATCCTGGTCTCCCATGGGGTGCAGGGCCCAAGCACCTGGGCCATCCTCCACTGCCTTCCCGGGCCACAGCAGAGAGCTGGCCTGGAAGAGGGGCAACCAGGACAGAATCCAGCACCCCGACCGGGACTAGAACCCGGTGTGCCGGCGCCGCAAGGCGGAGGATTAGCCTAGTGAGCCACAGCACCAGCACTGTATTGGGTTTTATCTTACCATGTAGTGTTATTGTTTCATAGAGTTAAAAAATGTTTTTAAATATGTTATAAAGGCCAAGGAAAAAGATGGAAATGAAAGATCAAAGTGTCAAGACAGTTACTGGCAGTGGTTATAGCTGGTTGGTGAGATTGTTAGATATATTTTTCCTCCTTTACAAATTTTACTTCTCATATTTTACAAATAGTCAAAATTTTTAGTTTAAAAAGGCAAAAGAAATATTACCATGAGACCAACAAAGGAAAAAAGAGAAGAGCTGGAAAACTCAGTGCTGCACAGCAGTGCTGTCAAGGGCTCGAGACAACATCAGGTGTGTTGAGGAAGACGTCTGGGAAGGAGAAACCTCAGAACTCTGAGGAGGAGAGAGATGCAAGTGTGGGAAGAGGGAGTGCTCCCTTGTGAACAAGAGGAGAGGAGATGTCCATTCCCAGGACCACTGCAGATCCACCTGCCTCCTCCCCTCTTTCACAGTGCCCAGCATCATTTACATGGTCAGTCAACAACCATGGGCTTCTCCTCCACATCCCTGCTCTACCTGGCACCATAAGCTGCGGTCCATACTATTCCATAATCACTCTGGCACCTTCTTAACTCTGAACTGGCTCTCCAATTTCTGTTTATTGTCTCCTCACCTGGCTGGACTTCTTCACAACATGGATTGTCACCAAGGCATATTCGTTCTTCCTTTGAAATTAACCAAATTGTTCCTCCTGGCTGAGTTATTACCATGGGTTTTCAAGAGGGTTTATGCCTCCAGGTTCTGCTGCATTTTATCCACCCTGCAACATAGCACACACCTTCACTTCCTAGAAGACATCATCTGCCTCTAGTTCAAAACATTTTCCGGGGCCGGCGCTATTGCGTAGCAGGTAAAGCCGCTGCCTGCAGTGCCGTCATCCCATATGGGTGCCGGTTCGAGTCCTGGATGCTCCACTTCCCATCTGGCTCTCTGCTATAGCCTGGGAAAGCAGTAGAAGATGGCCCAAGTCCTTGGGCCCCTGCACCCATGTGGGATACCCAGAAGAAGCTCTTGGCTCCTGGCTTTGGATGGGCACAACTCCAGCTGTTGTGTGGCCATCTGGGGAGTGAACCAGTGGATGGGAGACTTCTCTCTTTCTCTCTCTCTCTGTTTTCCTCTCTGTCTCTCTCTGCCTTTGCCTCTCTGTAACTCTGCCTTTCAAATAAATAAATAAATCCTTTAAAAAGCATTTTCCATGCTTCATTATTGGCAGAAAAGAATATACATTTAGATGGGCTTCCACACAAACTGGCTCCTACCTTTGCAGACCCGTCTGCTACTTAGGAGTGATCATTTCGGATTTTAATAGTATTAAATATCACTATCCCATTAAATGTTTGCATTTTTACTAGGTGCGAGGCACTGTGCTAAACACTTTAATTCTCATGTTATTCACATGCTTCTAAAATACTGTACTATGAATTTTCCCCACCGTGTAGCCAAGTAAAACAGACTTCACCTTAAAGAAGTGAAGTCATTTGCTTCAGATCACACAGAGAATGAGCAGCAGAGCTGGAATTCCACCAGGTCTGATTCCAGAATCTGATCTCTAAGAACTCTTGGCTTCAACCTTGCTTCCTCAGGTCTCAGTGCCTTTCTTCTGCTAACTGCCCCCACCTAGATTGCCCTTCTGTCCTGTTTAGAATTCTAACCATCCCTTTTTCAAGGTTCAGTAATAATTAGCTCTTGCCATGCATTGGTATTTTCCCACCATGACAGCCCGATACATTGAGTACTACACAGTCTTGCTCATAGATGCCTGGTTGCTTGATCATGGATGGAGGGCCGGAATGGGACAGACCGCTGTGTGAGTAGCCATTGGATGAAGGAGCACAGTTTGAGGACCGTTGAAGGGAATCCAAGAATACTAATTCCTAGAATCACCAGATGTACAAACTTAGAGGCATCATCTTAGTGTGGACACCTTTCTTTCCACCAACCTTTCTTAGCATGGGCATCTTTCTTTCCAAACCTTGCTTGGAAGTGCTTCTTCTACCTACATGCATACAGAATAGATAGTAGGTAATCTAGACAGGAAAGAAAATAAAGAGATATAAGGAAGGGCATAAATATGTAGGGGGGAAATGGGTGGATTCCAGACCCCTTTCTGTTACTCAATCTTGTCTCCCATCTGTTTTTGCTCCTGGCAAATTAGTCCACACAGGATTAATACATACATATATGTATATGTATATATACATAGATAGATAGATAGATAGATAGATAGATAGATAGATAGATAGATTTTGGCAAGGCCAAGGCAACTTTGGCTGGCTGACAAGGTCACAGCGAGGTGTGAGAAGGACAGCTGTGGTCCTCTTGGTGGTTTTAGGTTTGTTGGGAACTACACTCTGCATAAGAAAGCCAGAGCTTCGTGGTGGTCCTGCTGATGATTGCTGCATTCCTAATTTTAGGGAAGAACGCTTAGTCTCATAATCCCCAAAATGTCCATTGCCTTGTAGAATTTTAGTCAAGCAGAATGCTAGTGTAGGAGAAGGCGTGATGCTTTATGCAAGGTTGAGCTGTTTATGGAAAAGAATTAAAAAGCAACAGGCTCCCTGGTATATACTTCCCACTAGAATAAAGATAAATGTTATTAAAGCTTTAATTCGATATATGCTACAAATACAATCCTAACAATGGTTAGGATATCAAAACTGTAGAATAGATCTAGTGAACATTTAAATAAGTACAATAAAGAAATTAGAATTACAGAAAGAACTGCAAAGAGGGGATACATTTTAAAAAGGGCCTGCTTTAAACATTGGGGCTTCTCGTAAAGATTAGCTTAGGAAGGAAATATTCTAGCTTGTGTAGCCAATTTCTGCATAGCTCGACCACACTCCAGGCCTTGGCTTGTGTGGAAAGCCCGTGATCTAGCACCTGTGATTGTAACCCATGCTCTGAATATGCCCTTGAAAATCAAAGAAATTGTAATTTAAAAAAATGGACAACAGACTTGTTATTGTGAGAAAAAAGAATCATTATCTGACTTATGATATGAAAATAAATTCTGGTGCTCGAGAACCAGAGCCATGCCATCAGCCTTGCTGTGAGTGTGTCTCTCATTTCTTCGAGTGCTGACACCTCTCACACCTTGGGGCCCCTGGACTGGCTGGAGCTGGTCTCCGGCAATATTTCTTATTTTGAATTGTGTCAAAAGTTGAAAGCTAAAAAAGAGGGGAGGAGAAAAGGAGTAAGTGGGTTCCAAAAAATTAGAGTGAATTTAATAGGTCATCCTGGGAGCAGTAGAAGGTTTCTATTGAACACAGGATTAAGAAATGGAAGGATATGGAGGAGGGATAGCAACAGAGAGGGAATGGAGATTTAGAGTCTGAGAAACAGTAGACAGGAGAGAGAAAGGCAGAGGAAGAGAAGGGGACTAAAAAGGAACACTGGAGGTGGGAAGTGTGAGAGTAAGACCTGGTTGTATTTTCTCCTAGGTATAGGACGAAGCTGCAGTATGTGTGTGGGAGGTAGGGGAGAGAACAGTGTGTGACTATATTCTGCTCTCCCTCCCACCTCTGTCCTAAATTCCACCCAACACAAAAGCCAGCACAGACAAAAGGCTTTGGTCTGGATGAAGCCAACTGCTCGCCAGATCCCATTCCTATAGCATGCTTGCTCTGCGACTTCCCTATACCTTTCCTCCACCCCATGCTTGTCTCACAATTGGCTTTGACAGGAACCTTCTCAGTGTTGACTGTGGGGGGACACGGAGGCCAACACATACCTCTAGGCCAAGGTGGTCAAGGAGACTTAGAGGCCCCCATCTTCCAGGCCACCTTTCTCTTGCAGCTCTACTTTTCTGCTGGCCTCTCTCAGACCAGGAATACATATAGGATTGGCCTTCAGAGAAAGGACATTCCCCCAGGGGATTAAACTTGTTTAATTTTTGAAATGAAGCTGGGCTCAGGCTGTTGAGGGCACAGGAGCAATGGGAGTTATTAAAAAGTCTGTGAACTATTGCATCAGATCCACATAATCGTTGAGACTGTCCTGGGGCCAACACATCAGGGGTATTGATCATAGGACCACAATGAAGTAAGATAAATCTCTGAAGGGAAGTGAATTTCCATGGAGGAAATTAACACAGGAACCCAAACCCTTGATGTCAGCACCATGGACAGTGTACTGTCTCTGCCCTCCCCCCCTCCCCACTGTAGTTGGAAAAGTAAGCTATGCCCTCACAATCCAGGTTGCCCCTGCTATAATGTAAACTCTGAAGCCTTTTCCCATGGACAGTCACTAAGACACCTCTTGTTCCAACTTTTGATCAGCTCTCCTCACAACCAGTCTATCTCAATATAATTTGACTAAGTTTACCCTCCATATATAATTCACATACCATAAGAATCACCATTTTAAAATGTTCAGTTCAGTAAGTTTTGTACTCACAAGCTTGTGTAATCATCAGCACTCCCCAACTAGCCCCAAAATAAACCTTGTATCCTTAGCAGTCTCTACCCATTCTGCTCCTACCCCAGCCCCTGGCAAACACTAACTTGGTTTTTGTCTCTGTAAAAGTGTTTTGAACATTTTATGTAAATGGGATCAGACAATATGTGCCTTTTTGTGTCTTGCTTCTTTCACTTATGTTTTCACATTTTATCCACATATTAGTACTTTATTCCTTTTTTGACTAATATTTCATTGTATGGATAAAGCTATCAGAGTAATGCTGACCCCATAGAGTATGTTGGAAAGTGTGTCTTTTTTGGAAGAGTTTGAGTAGTATTAGTGTTAACTCTCTTTTAAATGTTTGGCAGAATTTACCAGTGAAGCCATCTGGTCTGGACTTTTCTTGGTTGGAAGTTTTTTAAATACTGATTAAATATTTACTTATTATAAGTCCATTAAGATTTTCTGTTTCTTCTAGAGTTATTTATAGTAATTTGTTTGTCTCTAGGATTTTCTTCATTTAATCAGGATTACCCAGTTTGTTAGCATATAATGTCCCAAGTACTCTTAATTTTTGTAAGGTTGGTAAAATGTCTGCTTTCATTTCTGGCTTATTCACCAGAATTCTTGTTTTTTCTTAATAAACTTAGCTAAAGGTTTGTAAATTTTGCTGAATTTCCTGATGAAGAAACTTTTGGTTATATGATTATTTCTATTATTTTTCTACTATTTCATTTGTCTCTGTTATAACCTTTAATATTTCTTTCTGCTTGCTTTGGTTTTAGTTTGCTCTTCTTTTTTAGTTCCTTCAATTGTAAAGTTAGATAGTTGATTTAACATATTTCTTCTTTTTAATGTAGTCTCTTACAACTATACATGGTCCTCTAAATACAGCTTTCACTGCATCCTATAAATATTGGTGTGTTGACTTTTTGTCTGCATTCATCTCAAAGTATTTTCTAATTTCATCAGTGATTTCTTCTTTGACAAATTTGTTGTTGAAGAGTGTGTTGTTTAATTTTTACATGTTTGTGAAATTTCCAGCTTTCCATTTGCTATGGATTTCCAACTGTACTTCATTATGGTTGGAGAATATACTGTGTATGACTTCAATTTCTTACTATTTATTGAGAATAGATTTATGCCCTAACATGGGGTCTATCCTGAGATTGTCCCTGCACACTTGAAAATAATGCACATTATGCTGATATGACAAGTTCTGTGTGTGTCTTTTAGGTCTATTTGGTTTATAGTATTGTTCAAGTTCTCTATTGCTTTATTGATCTTACTACAGCTCTGTTTTGATTATTGTCTTCCTGAAATAACAATTTTTTTATTTGACAGGTAGAGTTAGACAGTGAGAAGGAGAGACAAAGAGAAAGGTCTTCCTTCTATTGGTTCACCCCCCAAAATGGCCGCTACGGCCGGCACACTGTGCTGATCCGAAGGCAGGAGCCAGGTGCCTCCTCCTGGTCTCCCATGCAGGTGCAGGGCCCAAAAACTTGGGCCATCCTCCACTGCCTTCCTGGGCCACAGCAGAGAGCTGGACTGGAAGAGGAGCCACTGGGACTCGAACCCAGCACCCATATGGGATGCCGGTGCCTCAGGCAGAGGATTAAACAAGTGAACCACTGTGCCAGCCCCAAAATAACATTTTCTATCCTATTCCTTTAAGCTCAGTTTTGTCTTTGGATTTAAAGTGAGTCTCCACTTAGTAGCATGTAGGGATTATATTATTTGATCTATTCTTCTAATTTCTGCCTTTTATTTGATAGGTTGAATGTACTAAATATTTAAAGCGATTGCTGACAGTAAAGGACTTCCTCCTGTCACTGTGCTATTCGATTTTGTATATCTTACATTATTTTCTCTCCATTCAGTACTTCTAATATAACCTCCTTTTGTGTTTGGTTGAGGTGTTTTCTTGTAAGTGTGCCATTTAGGTTTCCCCTTTATTTTCTTTTCCCTGTATGTTGAAGTTATTGTCTTAGTGGTTACCATGGGGATTATAATTAGCATCCTAAATTTAAAATAATCTCATTAGAATTAGTCCAAATCTGTCTAATAGAAACTTGGCTTCAATAATGCACATCCATGTGGTTTTTAGCCTGCTTCCTCCTTTCACCTTTATGTTATTTTCATAAATGACTCTTTACACCTATGTCTGTTAACAGATTTATAATGATTAATTTATGCATTTGTCCTTTAGCTATAGGAAACAAAAAGAAGGCTTAGCAGAACACAACATTAATTTCTATTTTACCTACTGTGATGGATTGAACAAGACTTGATTCCCCAAACTCACGCAAGGTATTTAGACCTCAAAGTCTTATATTAAGGGTTGATGGATAAAAGGTAAGAGACCTCATTGGCCGGCGCCACGGCTCAATAGGCTATTCCTTGGCCTGCGGCGCCGGCACACCGGGTTCTAGTCCTGGTCGGGGTGCCAGATTCTGTCCCGGTTGCCCCTCTTCCAGGCCAGTTCTCTGCTGTGGCCCGGGAGTGCAGTGGAGGATGGCCCAAGAGCTTGAGTCCTGCACCCCATGGGAGACCAGGAGAAGCACCTGGCTCCTGGCTTCGGATCAGTGTGGTGCACCGGCCACGGCGGCCATTGGAGGGTGAACCAACGGCAAAGGAAGACCTTTCTCTCTGTCTCTCTCTCTCTCTCACTGTCCACTCTGCCTGTCAAAAGAGAGAGAGAGAGAGAGAGAGAGAGAGAGAGAGAGAGACCTCATCTACTTATGGTGTCTGAGAGGTAGGACTGGTGGGAGGTCGGTAGGTCACTGGAGGTCGCCAGTGGCCAGTTCTCTGGAGAGGCTGGTTGTTTGAGCTGAGCGTGCTTCCTGTGTCTCTCTCTGCTTCCTGATCTCTCATGTGGCTACTCCTCCACACCTGCTCCACCATTGCCAGCCTCCACCAAATGCCAGACCAATGGGGCCCTGCAATCTTGGGCTGGGTGTGAGCCCCCAGACTGGATGCTGAGATCAATCTTTGCTTCCTGAGTTGCTCCTTTCAGGTGTTTGAGTGAAAGTAGTTCCTCCTTGTAGTTACCTTTATCACTGATCTTTATTTTGTTACATAACTTTGAGTCGCCACCTGGAGTCCTTATGTCTCCGTCTGAAGGGCTCGCTTCAGCATCTGTCATAGAGCAGCTTTACTGGCAGTGACCTCCCTTGGCTTTCGTCTATCTGAGCATGTCTCTGTTATGCTTTCATTTTGGAAAGATGGAATTCTTGGCTGACAGTTGTTTTTTTCAGTCCTGTAAACATATCATCCCACTGTGTTCTGGCCTCCATGATCTGTTATGAGAAACTGGATGTTAATTCTGCTGTGAATTTTTTAAATATGAGTCACTTCTCTCTTACTGCTTTCAAGATTTTCTCTTCATCTTTTGATGGTTTGGTTATAGTGAACTACAGTGTGGACCTCTTTGGGTTTACCTGCTCATTCATTGGTCTTCTTGGATATGTGGATTCATGTCTTTCATCAAACATGGGATGTTTCTCATCATTATTTCTTCAAGCATCTCTTCTCTCTTTTCCTTCTGAGACTCCCAGAATGCATAAGCTAATCTGTTGATGGGTTTTCATAGGTCACTTAAGGTCTTACCACTTTTATTCATTCTTTTTTCTTTCTGCTCCACAGACTGGATGATTTTGTTTGCCCTATCATCTTTTTAAAGATTTATTTGTTGGGACTAGCGTTTTGGTGCAGTGGGTTAAACCACTGCTTGCAGTGCTGACATCTCATATCAGAGCACCAGTTTGAGTTGAAACTTGGATTCAATTACTCAAGTCACTTGCTAGTCAAATAGTAGGTCTTAGACTCAAGTATTCTTAATTTTTTTTTAAAAGATTATTTTACTTATTTGAAAGACAGAGTTACAGAGAGAGGTAGAGACAGAGAGAGAGGTCTTCCATTTGCTGGTTCACTCCCCAGATGGCCGCAACAGCCAGAGCTGTGCCTATCTGAAGCCAGGAGCCAGGAGCTTCTTCCGGGTCTCCCACATGGGTGCGGGGACCCAAGGACTTGGGCCATCCTCCACTGCCTTCCCAGGCCATAGCAGAGAGCTGGATTGCAAGAGGAGCAGCCAGGACTAGAACTGGCACCCATAAGGGATGCTGGTGCTTCAGGCCAGGGCTTTAACCCACTGCACCACAGCGCCAGCCCCAAGTAGTCTTGAATTTAATAAAATTAATCAATTACCTGACTCTCCATACTCTTAGCTCTGATGCACATTACAGATTTCATTCTAGAGTGGGATTTTTTTCCACTGTGGATATTTTCTGCTAGGCCTTCATTGTAGAGGGCTGTCCGGTGTGTTTTAGCATGTTCAGCCACAGCTGTGAGGCTGGCGGCTTCAACTACAGACAGCAGCACTTTTTTCTTCCCTCCCCCAGACTGCAAAAAAACAAACATGACTTTTGGTGGGCAGGTGCCCTGTTCCTACCTCTCTTGAGAATTACTTTGGTACATTAGGGGCCAGCGCTGTGGTGCAGTGGGATAAGCCCTGCCCTGCAGCACCTGCAGCCCATATGGGTGATGATTTGAGTCTCGGCTGCTCCACTTCCAATCCAGCTCCCTGCTAATTTGCCTGGGAAAGAAGTGGAGGATAGCCAAAGTCCTTGGGCCTCTGCGCCCACATGGAAGACCCAGAAGAAGCTCCTGGCTCCTGGCTCCTGGCTCCTGGTTCCTGGCTCTGGATCAGCTCAGCTCCATCCATTGCAGCCATTTGGGGAGTGAACCAGCAGATGGAAGACCTCTCTTTCTGTCTCGACCTCTCTCTGTAATTCTGTCATTCAAATAAATGAAATAAATCTTTTAAAAAGAAGTTTATGATCAATTGTGAACAGAAATGGATCACTTGGACTAGTGAGATGGCATTGGTACATGCAAACTTGATGGGATTGTATTGGAATCCCCTGGCACATTTCTAACTCCACCACTTGGGGCAAGTCAGCTTGAGCATGTCCCAAATTGTACATCACCTCCCTCTCTTATTCCCACTCTTATATTTAACGGAGATCACTTTTCAGTTAACTTTAAACACCTAAGAATAATTGTGTGTTAATTACATAGCTCAACCAATAGTATTAAGTAGAACAAAAAATACTAAAAGGGATAAAGTATTAAATTGTACATCAACAGTGATGACGGGGCTGATCAAGTCACTGTTTCTCATGGTGTCCATTTCACTTCACCAGGTTTCCTTTTTGATGCTCAGTTAGTTGTCACCGATCAGGGAGAACATATGATATTTGTCCCTCTGGGACTGGCTTATTTCACTCAGCATGGTGTTTTCCAGATTCCTCCATTTTATTGCAAATGACTGGATTTCATTGTTTTTTACTGCTGTATAGTATTCTATAGAGTACATGTCCCATAATTTCTTTATCCAGTCTACAGCTGATGGGCATTTGGGTTGATTCCAGGTCTTAGCTATTGTGAATTGAGCTGCAATAAACATTAAGGTGCAGACAGCTTCTCTGTCCTTAATGTGTAGTTCAGTGTGAATTAATGATATGACTAGTGCTCAAACAGTATTTTGCACTTTGTGTTCTGTGTGGGGGCAAACTGATGAAATCTTTACTTAATATATATTAAATTTATCTTCTGTTTATAAAGATAATTGAAAATGAATCTTGATGTGAATGGAATGGGAGAAGGAGCGGGAGATGGGAGGGTTGCAGGTGAGAGGGAAGTTATGGAGGGGAAAAAGCCACTGTAATCCATAACTGTATTTTGGAAATTTATATCTACTAAATAAAAGTTAAAAAAAAAAAAGAAAACAACATGGTGGAGAATATCGGGGTATGGATAATGGAAAGTAAGTTAGGTTCATTTATTTAAAAATAAACTTTCCCGGCTGGTGCTGCGGCTCAATAGGCTAATCCTCCACCTTGTGGCGCCAGCACACCGGGTTCTAGTCCCGATCGGGGCGCCAGATTCTGTCCCGGTTGCCCCTCTTCCAGTCCAGCTCTCTGCTGTGGCCCAGGAGTGCAGTGGAGGATGGCCAAGTCCTTGGGCCCTGCACCTGCATGGGAGACCAGGAGAAGCACCTGGCTCCTGGCTTCAGATCAGCGCGATGTGCTAGCCGCAGCGCACCGGCCGCGGTGGCCATTGGAGGGTGAACCAATGGTAAAGGAAGACCTTTCTCTCTGTCTCTGTCTTTCTCTCTCTCACTGTCCATTCTGCCTGTCAAAAACTAATAAAAATAAAAATAAATTAAAAAAAATAAACTTTCCTAAAAGAAATTAAAAAAAAGTTTAACATTATATCAAATGCAGTGGCCAGAATTAAGTAATTGAAAAAACAATAAACAGTTCCAAATGAAAATGACATACAGAGAGAGAGAAGGAAACATAGAAACAAAAAGAGAGGGGCCTGTGCTGTGATATAGCAGGTAAAGCCACCACCTGCAATGCTGGCACCCCATATGGGCGCTGGTTTGAGTCCCAGCTGCTCCACTTCCAATCCAGCTCTGCTGTGGCCTGGGAAAGCAGTGGAGGATGACTCAAGTCCTTGGGCCCCTGCACCTGCATGGGAGATCAGGAAGAAGCACCTGCTCCTGGCTTCGGATTGGCGCAGTTCTGGCCGTGGCGGCCATTTAGGGGGTGAACCAACGGAAGGAAGATCTTTCTTTCTCTCTCTCTCTCTTGTTAAATTAAAAAAAAAAAAGATTAAATGCAAAGGAACAAGACACAGTCCTTCCCTGCCAGAACTGCACCAAGTGACATGGCCACTTTTCTCCAAGATTTCCATCACTTACACCCTGAGTTCACTGCTTCCTGTGACTTAGGCTTACGTACAAAATGCTTCAAGAGTATCGTTTGCTTTCATCCAGTTTCCCATCTCACCCAGACATCACCCTATTCCTTCTCTCCAACCAAGTCTTTCTGTTCCAGCAAAGGTTAGGGAAAGAAGAGGTAGAAGCCACAGCGTCCACTCATCCTGGAGGAAAGAATTACCTTGGAGGAACTCACAGATTACTGGTGGGGTGGAGTTTGGCCAGGGGCCAAAACACCTGGGTTCTTCCCACAGTTCTGCCACAAACAAGCCATGCAACCTTGAATGGACATAAAATCATGATTTCTGGAAGCTCTATGGAGACTTCAGAGGTCATCTAATCCAATTTTCCACTTTTTATATGCAGAAATTGAGGCCTGAAGACGTGACATGCTACGTGTCATGTGATTGGTTGGTTGCATAGCTGGATCTTACCCATAGGGTCATCATTTCCATTCTCTTTCAGTCAATGTGCTGGAAGTCTCCATTTCCTCATCTGCTCAGTGGGCACAGGAAAGATGATAGATGAGGTCAAGTGTGCTAATGTTGGTGGAAGAGTTTGGAAATCAGAAAACATTCAAATGAGAAGCTTTTTTAAAATTTTATTTGACAGACAGAGTTAGACAGTGAGAGAGAGACAGAGAGAAAGGTCTTCCTTCCATTGGTTCAGCCCCCAAATGGCCACCACGGCCAGTGTGCTGCACTGATCCGAAGCCAGGAGCCAGCTGCTTCCTCCTGGTCTCCCATGCAGGTGCAGGGCCCAAGCACTTGGGCCATCCTCCACTGCCCTCCCGGGCCACAGCAGAGAGCTGGACTGGAAGAGAAGCAATGGGACTAGAACCCGGCGCCCATATGGGATGCCAGCGCCACAGGTGGAGGATCAACCAAGTGAGCCATGGCACCGGCCCCCAAATGAGAAGCTATTAATTTCACTGAGAACACCCACTGGAAATTGACTCACTGCTATGCCCCATTGGAAGGTCAGAGCCCAAGGGAGAGCTGAGTTGGCTCGTCCGCCTCTCCTGGGGCCTGGGAACATTTAATGGTAACACTGAGTAGAAAGTCCCGGCCGCTGGAGCTAATAAGGCTCACTGGAACCACTTTAAAGTTGTTTTGCTCAAAAATACTGTGTATATGTACTCAGATCTCAACAAAAAGTGTGTTCAGAGATATGGGACTAGAGATTATCATCTCTACCCCCTCTCTTTTACAAATAGATTCCAGTGTGATTCATGGTTCCGACAAGTCACACCTGGCCTCTTAGGACGTTTAGGAAATGGTTGTTAAAGATGTAATGAGGCATTTGAAATAAAATTTCTTGAAGAGTAAGACAGCAGCAAGAGAGAGTGGTCCAGTTGTGGCCCAGTGGCTCAATGACATCAAGACCCTGGTACAGGAAATCTGTGATGCTCTTGACCTTTCCCTCATGAGACAAGGTGGTTTCCACTGCCTTTAATCATGTTTATCCTCACAGTCTCATTCAAAGGCTGGAAGTGAGGAAAGGGGGTGGGGGATTTCTTTTTCCTCCTACCTCTTTTATCTTTAACTGGAGGGAAAATCTTTCCCCAAAACCCTCTAGCAAACACCCCAATGTCCCATGGGTCATTGTTGAATTTATCACATGACAACTCTTGAATGATTTGGAACAGGAATAGTTGGCCTTTTGGTGGAAACTGGACAAGGGAGAAGAAATTGGGAGTGCTTGTTGGGGAGACAGCTTGCAGTGGTTCTCTTGTGAAGTCCTTGGCAACAGGAACGAATGTGATGAAACACAAGAATCTTGAGAATGTAGCATCAGGGGTCCCAGACCCAAATGCAAAAAAGACTGGGTCTCATGCCCCTCATCAATCCAGTCCAGAACTCCGGCAGTTGACTTAAAGGCAGGAAACCAAGGTTTTTCTTTGGATAAATAACAACCCCAGAAAAATAGGCCTCAACAAATTGGCACTGGGGAGCCTTTGGTGAATTACTTACTTCCCACCTGATCCATCAGTATGAAAGCCATGCCTACACAAAGAGGTTCTAATCAACTTTTTAGTGCCTTCCTCCTAAATGGACATAGACAACAAGGATCACCAGGCATTTAAGGAAGTCTCCAACATGAAAAAGCAAAAACAAAGAAGTTGAAAAGTGACTGGAGGGGCTGGCATTGTAGTGCAGTAGGCTAATCCTCCACCTGCAGCGCCGGCACCCCATATGAGCACTGGTTCTAGTCCCAGCTGCTCCACTTCCAATCCAGCTCTCTGCTATGGCCTGGGAAAGCAGTGGAGGATGGCCCAAGTGCTCGAGCCCCTGCACCCACATGGGAGACCAGGAAGAGGCACCTGACTCCTGGCTTCAGATCGGCACAGCTCCAGCAGTAGTGGCCATTTGGGGAGTGAACCAATGGAAGGAAGATCTCTCTCTCTGTCTCTCCCTCTCACTGTCTGTAACTCTACCTCTCAAATAAATAAATAAAATCTCTTTTTAAAAAAATGTGACTGGAAAGAAAACAAAAATGATGCAGGGATCATAAAAACCTTTTTAAAAAGAGAGAGAGAGGGAGAGAGAGAGAGGGGCACTGTGGCCCAGCAGGTTAAGCTACCACTTGGGTTGTCCGCATCCCATATCAGAGGGCCTGGGATGGAATACCAACTGTACCACTTATGATCCAGATTCCTGTTAATGCACGTAGGAGGCAGCAGGTGATGGCTTGAATACTTGGGTCCTTGCCACCCACATGGAGGACTCAGATAGAGTTTCTGGTTTCTGCCTTTGGCCTGGTCCAACCTCAACTGTTGCAGGCATCTGGGGAGTAAACCAATAGATAGAAGATACCTTTCTCTCTTTCTCTCTTTCTCTCTTTCTCCCTCCCTCCCTCTGTCTCTGCTTTTCAAATAAATAAAAATAATAAATGTTTTAAAAAATCTTCTAGTGCCTATTAGAGGCAAGAGGATGTTAATATCTATAAAATAAAAATAGAGTTATATGAAAGACTAAGCAAAAATGAGTTCTTGGAAATCCAAATATGTTTACAGAAATCAAAATTTCAACATAGAGCTGGAAAGTAAAATATAAAATATAGAATAAAATTTTTAAAATTAAAAACAATTAGAAATAATACAAAAGAGGTTTAGAAATTATTTCAGTAGGAATTTACAGAAGAATGGCAAATACAAAGGTAATAAAAAGGGGCAGCATTGTGGCTTGATGGGTTTCATAATAATGGAAAAAGAACAGCCCCACTCTGTTTCTTTTCTGGTCCTTACTGATTTTTATCATGATTATTACTGAGAACAAAGTTGTCATTTAGAGTTGGGAACATGAAAAAACGAATGCAGTCCAGGAGTCGTACGCACTGGCATGGCTCTACACTGGACGTCGAGACAAGGAAGAATGGTGCTAACTCTACGTAGAGGAAGAGAGGCAGCTGAGTGTGTGTGTGTGTGTGTGTGTGTGTATGCTAGGGAGGCGACCAGTCAGTTATCCAGAGACTCAACTGCCGGAGCAGGAATGGCTGCTCCAGGGGTGTGAGTGTGACAGGAGATCACTGCAGGAGCCAGACTCCTCCTCACAGCCCTGAGGGGATGGAGCAGAGAAACATTATTTTTCATTTATAATGGTTATAATGGTAACTTGAATGTTTATGTGCAGTACAAGTGACTTCAAAAACAAATAATTACAAAGCCAAAAGAAGTTAGGAATGGGGAAGCCGGTGTGAGAGGCTGGGCAGTTTTAGACAACAGTTACATAATCTGAGGATCATGATTACAGAACAGAATGATAGTAGAATAAATCCTGGTAAAGGAAAATAAGCGTTAAGTTTCCAGATCGGAAGATGGATGAAGGAGGAAGAGTAATGTGCCAACTGCCTCAATTGCCATAGCAGGGAATCAATCAGTACTGTCTGAAGCTGACAAAACAGACTTTAGGCCAAAAGCTGCAAAAAAGAGAACAAAGCTCATTATATAGTATAAAGGGACCAATTCACCAAGAGGATCTAACATCTGGAAACAAACATGCCAACATAAGACCACATAAATGTTTACAGCAAATGAAGAGATCTGATCAGAGACACAGACTGTAAGACAATAATAATAGGGGACTTTAATACTTTGCTTGCAACAAAGGACAGATAATCCTGAAAGAAAAGCCAGCAAGGAAACATTCGACTTGGGTTGTACTTCAGACCAAATGGACCTGACGGACGACACACAGAACATTCCACCCGACAGCAACAGAATGCACATCTTCCCAAGTACACACAGAATATTCTCCACGATAGATCATATGTTAGGCCAACAGGGAAAGTTATAGCAATAAATGCCTACATCAGAAAAGAAAAAATATCTTAAACAACCTAGAAAAAGAAGAAAAAACTAAATTCAAATTTATTAGAAGGAAGAAAATAATAAAAATCAGAGCAGAAATAAATTAGAGATGAGAAAAAAGACTTAATATTATTAAAATACCAACTACCCAAAGCTATCTACAGATTCAGTGCAATCTCTAACAAAATTCAAATATCACTCTTCACAGAAATAGGAAAAAATCCAAAGTTTGTAAGACTCCAAATGGTCAAA
The DNA here is from genome assembly GCF_051225735.1 of Oryctolagus cuniculus. Taxonomy (NCBI): domain Eukaryota; kingdom Metazoa; phylum Chordata; class Mammalia; order Lagomorpha; family Leporidae; genus Oryctolagus; species Oryctolagus cuniculus. The sequence continues at coordinate 33,526,361 of NC_142883.1, read as the reverse complement.
GTAATCTTGATCAAAATTAACAAAGCTGGGAGCATCACAATAGTGGGTTGCAAATACATTACAGAGCTATAATAACCAAAACAGCATGGAATGGCTGTGAAAATAGACCCATCAACTAATGGAATATGATAGAGCCCAGAAATAAATACACACATTTATAATCAATTTATTTTCAACAAAGGTGTCAGTAATACACATAGGGGAAATGACAGCCTCTTCAATAGCTGGTGTTAGGAAAACTAGATATTCACATGCAGAAGAATTAAAATGGACCTTTATACCACTCTATACATATGTGAGTATATCTATGAATAAGGATATATATAGGTATCTATATATATATGAGTGTATCAATGATTATATGTATAATAAGTATGTGTATATATGAGTATCTATACATGTATAGTCATAAAAAGCTACATATTTAAGTGTAATACTTGAAACTACAATTACTAAAAATTACTAGAAGAAAACAAATGGGAAAAGCTCCATGACATTGGTCTGGGCAGTGATTTGTTGGAAATTAACTCAAAAGCATAGACAAAAAAACCAAAAATAGACAAATGGGATTTCATCAAACTAAAACTCTTCTTCATAGCAAAGAAAACAATAGAATGAACAGACAATCCACAGTCTGAAAGAAAATGTTTGCCAGTTCTAAGTCAAAAAGGGCGTTAATATCCAAAATACAGAAGGAACTCAAACTACGCAATAACAAAGAAGCAAATAACCCCATTTTTAAAATGGGCAAAGGACTTGAATAGACATTTCTCCAAAGAAGTAACCAACAGCTGTATGAAAAACACTCAACATCTCTAATCATAAGAGAAATGTAAATTAAAACCACAACGAGAAGGCAAACATTGCACTCTACCGAGGAGCATCAGTTCAGTGTCACTGCTTCCAAGGGTGTTTTGTGGAACCAAAGACTATTGGTGGCCCATGTCAAGTCATAGTTCACAAGTGGGCGGCTCATCTGCAACCACATTCAATAACCTCCTTAGTGAAATTCTTGCTGCCAGTGGATAGTTTGGGATCTACAATGGGGCTGAAACTGAATTCTGGACAGCTAATGTGTCAAGCTGAAATAATTTGCATTATTCTGAAAAACCTCCCTTCTCAATAACCAATGATTTTTTATTTTTATTTTATTTATTTGACAGGTAGAGTTATAGACAGAGAGAGAGAGATAGAGAGAAAGGTCTTCCTTCCACTGGTTCACTCCCCAAATGGCCACTATGGCCGGTGCTGCACTGATCCGAAGCCAGGAGCCAGGTGCTTCCTCCTGGTCTCCCATACGAGTGCAGGAGCCCTCCTGGGCCACAGCAGAGAGCTGGACTGGAAGAGGAGCAACCGGGACTAGAACCCGGCACCTATATGGGATGGCAGCGCCACAGATGGAGGATTAACCAAGTGAGCCACAGCACCGGCCCCACCAATGATTTTTTTTTTTTTTTGACAGGCAGAGTGGACAGTGAGAGAGAGAGAGAGACAGAAAGAAAGGTCTTCCTTTGCCGTTGGTTCACCCTCCAATGGCCGCCGCGGCCAGCACGCTGCAGCCGGCGCACCGCGCTGATCCGATGACAGGAGCCAGGTACTTATCCTGGTCTCCCATGGGGTGCAGGGTCCAAGGACTTGGCCATCCTCCACTGCACTCCCTGGCCACAGCAGAGAGCTGGCCTGGAAGAGGGGCAACCGGGATAGAATCCGGCGCCCCGACCGGAACTAGAACCCGGTGTGCCGGTGCCGCAAGGCGGAGGATTAGCCTAGTGAGCCATGGCGCTGGCCCCCACCAATGATTTTTAAAAACATAGATTTAGGGTAAAGTTGACACTAGAGGGTCTGGGAGAAGATAATGACAGGATATCTCCCACTGTTCTTCACACAATGTCCAATAGCCTGGAGAATTTTTTTTTTTTTTTGAGAGGTAGAGTTATAGACAGTGAGAGGGAGAAACAGAGTAAAAGATTTTTTTTTTTTTTTGACAGGCAGAGTGGACAGTGAGAGAGAGAGACAGAGAGAAAGGTCCTCCCTTGCCGCTGGCTCACCCTCCAATGGCCACTCTGGCCGGCGCACTGCACTGATCCAAAGCCAGGAGCCAGGTGCTTATCCTGGTCTCCCATGGGGTACAGGGCCCAAGCACCTGGGCCATCCTCCACTGCACTCCCGGGCCACAGCAGAGAGCTGGACTGGAAGAGGGGCAACCGGGACAGAATCCCGTGCCCGGACGGGGACTAGAACCTGGTGTGCCGGCACCGCAGGTGGAGGATTAGCCTATTGAGCTGCGGCGCCGGCCGAGAGAAAGATCTTCCTTCCATTGGTTCACTCCCCAAGTGGCCACAATGGCTGGAGCTGCACCTATCCGAAACCAGGAGCCAGGTGCTTCCTCCCAGTCTCCCATGCAGGTGCAGGGGTCCAAGGACTTGGGCCATCTTCTACTGCTTTCCCAGGCCACAGCAGAGAGCTGGATTGGAAGAGCAGCAGCTGGGACTAGAACCTGGTGCCCATATGGGATGCCAGTGCTTCAGGCGGAAGATTAACCTACTGTACCACAGCGCTGGCCCCATGGAGATATTTTTAATAAGTGCCAAGGAGTTCAAGTGCAGACATTCACAGCTAAAACACGGCCTATGGCTTACAGCCAGGAGGTTAGAGTACAGCATACAGACCATGGAACCAGAAAACCTGGAAGAAATCTTGATTTTTTTGCGTGTGTGTGGAAGAAGGCCTCAATGGACGCGTGGTTCAGGGTGATGCCCTTCCTGGGCATTTGGGTACAGCATGCCTCTCACCATACACACCATCCACCATTGCTTGCCAAGAGTGGGGAAAGTGCTAGAATCCTTTCTCATCCCATCATGAGCAGAAATTTCAGGAAAACAATAGGCAAAGTGAGAGCTTTTTAAAAAAAATTTTTTTAAATTTTTTTTTTGACAGGCAGAGTGGACAGTGAGAGAGAGAGAGAGACAGAAAGAAAGGTCTTCCTTTTTGCCGTTGGTTCACCCTCCAATGGCCGCCGCGGCCAGCACGCTGCGGCCGGCGCACCACGCTGATCCGATGGCAGGAGCCAGGTGCTTCTCCTGGTCTCCCATGGGGTTCAGGGCCCAAGCACTTGGGTCATCCTCCACTGCACTCCCTGGCCACAGCAGAGAGCTGGCCTGGAAGAGGGGCAACCGGGATAGAATCCGGTGCCCCGACCGTGACTAGAACCCGGTGTGCCGGCGCCGCAAGGCGGAGGATTAGCCTAGTGAGCCGCGGCGCCGGCCGAGAGCTGACTTTAAAATTATTAAGCCATTATCAGGATGCAATTGTGACAGGAAATCTTCACTTTCTAAGTGTTGGCAGCCAAGATTACCATTGGATGTTGGGCATCTAGGTGCTGGGAACTCTACAGCAACTACCCAATTTTTTTTTTCTTTAAGCTTCATTTATTTATTTGAAAGGCAGAGTTACAGAAAGGCAGAGAAAGAGAGAGAAAGTCTTCCATCTGCTGGTTCGCTCCCCAGATGGCTGTAATGGCTGGAGCTGTTCTGATCCAAAGCCAGGAGCCAGGATCTTCTTCAGGTCTCCCATGCCGGTGCAGGGGCCCAAGGACTTGGGCCATCTTCTACTGCTTTCCCAGGCCATAGGAGAGAGCTGGATTGGAAGTAGAGTAGCCAGGACTCAAACCTGCGCCCATATGGGATGCTGGTGCTTCAGACTGGGGCTTTAACTCACTGCATCAAAGCGCCAGCCCCTGCCCAACTTGTTTTATGTCAAAAAAAAAAAAAAAAAAATACTATTGCTTCTTTAAGACACGTTGCTCGTCATATTGCAGGCTTCGCAGAATTTGAGATGCACCTTTTTTTTTTTTTTTGACAGGCAGAGTGGACAGTGAGAGAGAGACAGAGAGAAAGGTCTTCCTTTGCCGTTGGTTCACCCTCCAATGGCCGCCGCGGCCGGCGCGCTGCAGCCGGCGCACCGCGCTGATCCGATGGCAGGAGCCAGGAGCCAGGTGCTTTTCCTGGTCTCCCATGGGGTGCAGGGCCCAAGCACCTGGGCCATCCTCCACTGCACTCCCTGGCCACAGCAGAGAGCTGGCCTGGAAGAGGGGCAACCGGGACAGAATCCGGCGCCCCGACCGGGACTAGAACCCGGTGTGCCGGCGCCGCTAGGCGGAGGATTAGCCTAGTGAGCCGCGGCGCCGGCCCGAGATGCACCTTTCTAAGGACTTTGTGCCTGCAGTATATTTTGATCTCAGCTGTTGCTTGACTATGAAAAAAAAAATTTGATGCTGATCCTGTTGAATTGCTTGAAATTCCAGTAGTGGATTAACATTCAACCAACTGTAGTTACTAAAGCTTCCTCAGATAACTGCACCACAATCTAAAAATCAGAAAGAATCTGTGTTTGGAGAGGGAAATTCCTGCAATATCCTTCCGAGTTCAGGATCAATGGTAACGTCACCCCAGGAGAAGAGTAGTCCCTTAGGTTTGCCTGCTGAATAGAGGGTGGTTCTTGAGCAGGTCTTCGGATGTGCATCCCTGTGCAAGGCTCAGGTTTCTGAAAATTGTCCATTTCCTTCTCTCAAAATGACTTTAGAGTCTTTGCCAGAAGGTATAGGTTTTAACAGAAATAAAATGGATCTGCCAACAAAGTGATGGAGTGTGGGATAGTACCTATGAATGTATTTTTTAAAGATTTATTTATTTATTTATTTGAGGCTGGCACCGCGGCTCAATAGGCTAATCCTCCACCTGCGGTGCCGGCACCCTGGGTTCTAGTCCCGGTTGGGGCGCTGGATTCTGTCCTGGTTGCTCCTCTTCCAGTCCAGCTCTCTGCTGTGGCCCGAGAGTGCAGTGGAGGATGGCCCAAGTCCTTGGGTCCTGCACCTGCATGGAAGACCAGGAGAAGCACCTGGCTCCTGGCTTTGGATCAGTGTGGTGTGCCGGCTGCAGCGGCCATTGGGGGAGTGAACCAACGGAAAAAGGAAGACCTTTCTCTCTGTCTCTCTCTCACTGTCCAATCTGCCTGTCAAAAAAAATTTATTTATTTATTTGAAAGTCAGAGCTACACAGAGAGAGAGAGAGAGGTCTTCCATCCAGTGGTTCATTCCCCAGTTGCCGAAATGGCTGGAGCTGCGCCAATCCGAAGCCAGGAGCCAGGAGCTTCCTCCAGGTCTCCCACGCAGGTGCAGGGGCCCAAGGACTTGGGCCATCTTCTACTGCTTTCCCAGGCCATAGCAGAGATGCTGGATTGAAAGTGGAGCAGCTGGGACTAGAACCGGAGCCTATATGGGATGCTGGCGTTTCAGGCCAGGGCATTAACCTGCTGTGCCACAGCGCCAACCCCCGATCAACAAATTTTAATATGAAGTGTTTTTGAACATAATTTTTAAAACTATTTAGAAAACTCTGGGAAGAGGAAATAGCATTTTCTTCATTTGATAGATTTTTTTTTTTTTTTTTTGGACAGGCAGAGTGGACAGTGAGAGAGAGAGACAGAGAGAAATGTCTTCCTCTGCCGTTGGTTCACCCTCCAATGGCTGCCGCGGCCGGTGCGCTGCGGCCGGTGCACCGCACTGATCTGAAGCCAGGAGCCAGGTGCTTCTCCTGGTCTCCCATGGGGTGCAGGGCTCAAGGACTTGGGCCATCCTCCACTGCACTCCCTGGCCACAGCAGAGAGCTGGCCTGGAGGAAGGGCAACCGGGACAGAATCCAGCGCCCCAACCGGAACTAGAACCCGGTGTGCCGGCGCCACTAGGTAGAAGATTAGCCTAGTGAGCCACGGCGCCGGCCCATTTGATAGATATTTGCACAATGACTTGGCAAAAGCAAAAGAAATACCCCCTAGCATTTTTGACTCAAGGAAAATCTGATATGGGCTGTATCTGTATGAATATCAGATCTCAGGCGACACACACTGCAATGATTTTGGCACAGTCTGAAATCTTCTAGGGATAAACATACACACTGAGGACCTCCAGGAAACCCACCCTCTACCAAGAGGCAAAGACTAAGGGACCAGTCACCCTGAACCGGCGTAATGTTACCAGTGGTCCTGAAAATAGAAGAAAATTGAAGGAATCTGAGCGGGTTCATGGTCTGATTTAAGATAGGTATCTGATGCTGGCGCTGCGGCTCACTAGGCTAATCCTCCGCCTAGCGGCGCCGGCACACCGGGTTCTAGTCCCGGTCGGGGCGCCGGATTCTGTCCCGGTTGCCCCTCTTCCAGTCCAGCTCTCTGCTATGGCCCAGGAGTGCAGTGGAGGATGGCCCAGGTGCTTGGGCCCTGCACCCCATGGGAGACCAGGAGAAGCACCTGGCTCCTGGCTTCAGATCAGTGCGGTGCACCGGCCGCAGCGCGCCGGCCGCGGCAGCCATTGGAGGGTGAACCAACAGCAAAAAGGAAGACCTTTCTCTCTGTCTCTCTCTCTCACTGTCCACTCTGCCTGTCCAAAAATAAATAAATAAATAAATAAATAAGATAGGTATTTGCTTTTCATGGAAAATTTCCATGGGACGTTAAAAAGTATAGTTTCCATATTATAAAATTATAAATAAGATTAAACTTAGTTAAGTTGATATCACCTCACACCTACTAGATTGACTACTATGAACAAGACAACAACAAGTGTTGGTGAGGACACGGAGAAGAGGAACCCTTAGGGACCACTGGTGGTATTATAGATTAGTGCAGCCTTTTTGGGAAAGCAATGTGGAGTTTCCTTGAAACTAAAATTAGAATTACTTTGTGATTCAGCAATCCCACTGGGATTCAAAGGAACTGAAATCAGTACATTGAAGAGATGTCTGTACTACTGTGTTCACTGCAGCATTATCCACAAAGCCACAATATGGAGGAAACCAACAAATGAATGGGTTTCTTAAATGTGAGATATATATATAATATGTATATATTTACACATATATGCATATACATACATACACATAACACAATGGAGTACTATCCACCCTTTAAAGAATACAGGAGATTATGTCATTTGTGACAACATGGGTGAACCTAGGGGAAGTTATGTTAAGAGAAACAAGTCAGGCATGGAGAGACACATGCCATATGACCTCATGGATATGTGGAATCTTAAAGAGTCTGGCAAAACTGGCAGAAGTAGAGAGTAGACTGGGACTCCCAAGCGCTTGGGGGTTGAGGAGCCAGGGTGGGTAGGGAAAGGGCCGTCAGCGGTCAGTGGGTACAGTTAAGCAGAAGTGAGTTCTGGTGTTCTGCACAGCATGACCACAAAGGTTAATAACGTATATTTCAAAACAGCTGTAGGCCAGGATGTTAAATGTTCTCACCACAAAGAAATGATAAGTAATCAAGGTGATAAGCCTGCGAATGTAGAGTAGGCATCAATTTTTACAAAATCAAGCCATTACTTTTTGTACATAACCAGAGAGAGATACTTGGAATAATGTTTGCTCAACTTCCTGTTTTCATCCATTCTAAAATGTTTTTTTCTTTTTCCCCCACAGATGAGCGATTCAAATCTTGTGGCAGACCACAGGGTGGCTGTTGGCCAGGTGCCAACTGTGAAGTAGTTGTCACTGCTGACACCTTCCGGTAAGATAAAGAAAGTGCCAGCATCTAAACGCAGGGCGTAGTACCTTGGGAGAACTGTCCAGAGACAATAACTGAACTCTGCTTCAAGAAGATCAGCAGCATCAATGCTTTTGATGTGTAAAGGATATTTTATTCACACACACAAAATGAGTAAGTCAAACAGTGAATCAGAAGTGTTGAACTCTAAATGTTCAAAAATCTTTTAAAAGATTTATTTGAAAGGCAGAGTTACAGAGAGGCAGAGGCGGGGGGGGGGGGGGGTCTTCTGCTGGTTCAGTCCCCAGATGGCTGAAACAACTGGAGCTGAGCTGATCCAAAGCCAGGAGCCAGGAGCTTCTTTCTGGTCTCCTATGCGAGTGCAGGAGCCAAGGACTTGGGTCATCTTCCACTGCTTTCCCAGGCTGTAGCAGAGAGCTGGATCATAAGTAGAACAGCCGGGACTTGAACCAGTGCCTATTTGGGATGCCGGCGCTGCAGGTGGAGGGTTAACCTGGTGCGTCACGGTGCCAGCCCCTGCCGATTCTTCTTGAGCAGTGACACCAGGAAGTTGACAGCCAGGTGGATGTTGTACACAAGCTCATTGTCTGTCATCTTCACGTGGCCGACTGCCATGGCCAGACACAGTGTCTTCCTCATCTGGAACTGAATTGTGGACTTCGCCTCATCGACTTTGGCCACCATGTCCTCCTTGTGTGTCAGCAGGAAGCGGAACTTGCCGGCTGGGCCCAGGATTCGTGGGGTCTGCTTAATCAGAGACTCTGAGGCCAAAAAGGCACCATACGTCTCGGCCAGCTTCTTGTTCCTGGTGAGCTTCTTCAGCACCTCGATGTTCACGTGGGGGATGTCCGCAGCCTTGGCCTTGTGGCAGTGCTGCTGGCCGCCCAGGACACACACGGAGAACTTGGGGCAGGGAGTGGGCTTCAGCCTGACAGTGCGCGAGAAGCGTCTGTCTTTCTGGGGGTCATAACTCTTCAAGCTGGTCTGCAGCTCCACCGTCTCCAGCAGCTCCCGGCGCTTGCGCTGGTTCCCGTGCCGGACTTCCCGCACGCCTTGTGCAGACTTTGCTGCTCACGGCTCCCTGCACCACGGTAACCAGGAAAGTCAACTTACAATGGAACTCGGTGCTAACGAAATGTGGTATTTCTGAAAGATAAAGTAAAACTCGATAGTTTGTTGCTTTATTCCTTAAATGTTTGGACATGGTTTAATTCTATAATTAATATGTTATAAGGAATATTGTGTATATTTAATCTTCTATTATAGTTGTATAATATATGACATATAAAATATATACTATACATAGACATATAATGATTGTGTAAACTTTTCTAAATGAGTTAATGTATTATGGGCTTTTTAGTAAAACAAATGATTTCACTAGAACCATTGATACCAATCCACATTTGGTTAACTTGGTACACAAATTTTTTCATATTTTTCAGCTTTTCAGTATTTTTGCCATGGTCTAGGTCTACAGTGGTTTCTTTTATGGTAGACATGAACATTTAAAATCGGTGGGCACTGTCTTGGGAATGTACCTTCTAACAGCTTCTAGGTGTTCTTCCTCCTTCCCACCTCTCCCTTCTCTCCATCCCTTGCTCCTTCTAATTTCCTGTGCCTTCTTCCTTACCTGTTTCAGGATCTCTGGAAAACACTGGACATGAGTCACCAATGTCCCTGGGTTAAAAGGAACAGTCATTGGGGCCCGGCGCTGTGGTGCAGCGGGTTAAAGCCCTGGCCTGAAGCACCGGCATCCCATATGGGCGCTGGTTCTAGTCCTGGCTGCTCCCCTTCTTATCCAGCTCTCTGCTATGGCCTGGGAAAACAGTAGAAGATGGCCCAAGTCCTTGGGCCCCTGCACCCACAAGGGAGACTCAGAAGAAGCTTCTGGCTCCTGGCTTTGGATCAGAACAGCTCCGGCCGTTGCAGCCAGTTGGGGAGTGAACCAGCGGATGGAAAACTTCTCTCTCTGTCTATACCTCTCTCTGTAACTCTGCCTTTCAAATCAATAAAATAAATCTTTAAAAAAAAAAAAAAAAAAGGAACAGTCGTGTCCTGGGGAATGGCGTTGGTAGTTCAGGACCACGGACAGTGACACCTGCCTGTGGATGCCCAAACAAGCTCTGGATTGGCACCCCTTAAGAGGCAACTTTTGGGTCAAATCTGTACTCTGCTTCCAAGTCAAGCGCAGAAGACCCTCCCCAACAAGATCTCACGTAGTAGGTACTCAGTAAATTCTTGTTGGGTGAAATAATAAATTGACCTCCGTGCTCGTTGACACACATGACACTTTCAGAGGGAGGACGTTTTGTGGCCGAGGCCGGCTCCCGGAGCGCGTCTTGTGTCTCGTGAGTAGCACGGTGGTATGCTTCCTGCCTGCATGTCCAGTAGGAAGTGACGGTGAGGGCAGCTTTCCTGTCCTGTTCTGTTGCAATCCTGGACCTTGTTGGTGCACTGACAGTTTGTCCTCTTCCCTGATTCCCATCACTGCCCCTCAAGACCAAGACATGCAGACAAGTTCTTCAGCACAGCCCAGCACTTAGGTTTCGGGTTCTGTGCTATGCATATGGAACTTATCCCTGCCCCTACTCCTTCACCCCACTCCTTAAACAAGCACAGGTGTCTTGAGGGAGGAGAGTGGTTTCTGTCTTTGTCAGTTCTAGACACCCAGCGTAGTGCCGGGCTCATACCAGAGTCTCCCTACCTGCATGAACCAATGAGATGATAAGGTTCATAAGGGCAGGGATTTTTGATTGTTTTGTCACCAATCAGACACTCAAAAAATATACGAATGAATGAATTACTTAATAAATTAACCAGTGTATTACAGCAGCGTGGCCCAGTTGCACCCAGGGTGCCTGTCAACCACCAGCAAACATTGGGGAGGCAGAGCTGCCTCGGCTCACTACAGATGAGGGTGTGAGCCCAGCGTGGACAGCAGAACCGCTCCACCCAAACCACCACTCTCCAAGTCATGAGTGAGGAAATAGTTGTAGCTGAAATGGTTGGTGTGGTAAAGCCTAAGTGACAGGTGTAGGCTTCTGATGTAACAGAGCCTCCCCGATGTCCAGCAAGAATCGGGGCAGTGGGTGGTAGCAAGGACTGCCATCCCGAGTGACAGGCAAGCAGCCCCGTGAACACTGCCTGCCCCAGCTGGCTGCCTGCAAGCTCCCGGCTGCCGTGAGGAGCTGCCGACTCCTGAGTCAGCACACAGGACCTGACAGGAGAGAGCAGCGCGAAGAGGGGCGTCCCCCTCCCCGTGGAATACAGGGGATCCCCTCGACTAGTCGGCAGAGGACCCAACAGTGCATGCATGGGAGGGAACCCCTTGATGAGAACCTGGTGCCCACTGCTCACACAGGGCCAGAGACAGTGCCCACCGCCACCACCCATACGGAAACACTCAGAACTCACAGGGCTGGAGCAGAATCTGGACGGGGCACTCCTCCTGACCAGCCTGACAAAAGTGAGGCTTAACAGAGCAGCCTCTACCCGAATGAGCTCAGCCCCGAAAACACAACTGACAGCGCTCACTTCCCGCAGCGAGTCTCCGGCAGCAAGCATTTCACGTCTGCGCTGCCTTCCTGTCACACGTTGGGCGTCCCTAACTCCCCATCCAGAACGCTCCACACGCTGAAACGCTCGGAGCCTGGACATGCTGCCACCTGTGAACTCCACAAGCGACCTCATGGGAGAGGTCGCAATGAAAACGCAGGCACACTAAAAATACTGTGTAAAAAACACCTTCGCAGGTGAGGAAACTTACAAGCCTTTCACGTCTGGACTTCGGTCCCATCCCCGACATGTCTCATTGTGGATATGCAAATATTCCAAAGAAAAAAATCTTACATCCAAAACACTTCTGGTCCCAAGCAGATACGGGCTACCCAGCCTGTGCTTTATTAACAATGACCCTTTGAAAGTGCTGCTGTTTTGAGCTCCGCTGTGTAGAAGAATGTTTAAGACAACATCTAGCATGCCTAACACATTAGCATGCTCAGGAAATGATGTTTATCTCACTCCCCACCCTTGCTGCTCACCTGCAACCATCAACAATGAAATGACTTTTCCCCCTGCCAAGACATGATGGCTTCTTTTTTCCTTTTTTTTCCACCAAGAAAATGCTTATTGAACGTGATTGGTTTTTGTTGTCCCTTTTAAGTCCCTCCTGCGGGAAGGAACTGGGGAGCAATGTGATGCCACCTTTTAATCTTTTGTAAGAGTGAAAAGGCAGAAAAGGAACGCTCGAGCTAACTGAGCTGCACACGTGACCAAAACTTGCAGGAGAGGCTGCTGCTGCCTGGCGGAAGCACCGCTAGGCATGAGTGTAAGAACAGAGAGGAGAGTCAATGGAATGTGACGACGTATGTGCATCAAAGGCAGGAGCAGGGACAGAACAATGAACAAGGGAAAGGCAGCGAGGAGAGAGGGAGAGATGGAGAGAGAGAGAGAGGGAGGAGAGGGAGAGAGGGAGACAGAGAAGGGAGAGAGAGAGGACAGAGGAAAGATCCAGATGATGGCTTTTAAAAGCCCCAAACTCGAGCCCGTGTCCTGGAGTCCAGTGTGCCTGGAGTCCATTGCCTTGCAGGCTGACCTGGAGCCTGCTTTCACCTCTCTGATTCACCCATCTGCAAAGTGGTGGGCATGAGGGAGTGATTCAGTTCAGAGTCCCCCAAAGCAGCCCCTCGCTCCAGAGCCCAGAGTGTTCCTGCTGGAGGATGGCAAAGTTGGAAAAGTAGAGTGAGCTTACCAACTTGGAATACACATGCATGAATGCGTGTACACACTCACACACACACACACACACACACACACACTGCTCTGGGGAGCCTCTAGCTGACATTCTTTGACCAGTGCACTTCTCACTTTGGCCAGAAGATGGTGCTGCTTCTCCGTGCGCCTTCAACTACAGCATTCACTCAATGTGTAACGGGAAGGATGCCCCGAACACCTACTGTGCCCAGAAGATCCTGTTAGGCTCAGAGCAAGCACAAAGGGACCACAACGTGCATCTAGCTCTTCGGCACCTTACACCTTAGTCACAAACAACCAAAAATGATAAGAGATTAGATGAGGGGCCGGCGCCGTGGCTCACGTGGTTAGTCCTCCGCCTGTGGCGCCGGCATCCCATATGGGCGCCCGGTTCTAGTCCTGGTTGCTCCTCTTCCAGGCCAGTTCTCTGCTGTGGCCCGGGAAGGCAGTGGAGGATGGCCCAGGTGCTTGGGCCCTGCACTCGCATGGGAGATCAGGAGGAAGCACCTGCTCCTGGCTTCGGATCAGCGCAGCGCCAGCCGTGGCGGCCATTTGGGGAGTGAACCAATGGAAGGAAGACCTTTCTCTCTCTCTCCCTCACTGTCTAACTCTATCTGTCAAGTAAATTAAAAAAATAAAATAAAAAAAGAAATTAGATGAGAATTGGAGTTTGCTGGGAAGAAACAAACTACTGAAAAGTTCTAGGCACTATGCTGGTTGCTTTACCACCCTTCTTTTTAAAATCAGGGACTTCTGGGCCTGTGGCACCAGTGTTCCATATTGGAGTGCCAGTTCAAGTCCCGGCCGCTCCGCTTCCAATCCAGCTCCCTGTTAATGTGCCTGGGGAAGCAACAGAAGATGGCCCAAGTGTTTGGGCCCCTGCACCCCTGTGGGAGACCTGGATGGGGTTCCTGGATCCTGGCTTCCATCTGGCCCAGTCTGCCATTGTGACCATTTGAGGAATGAACCAGCAGACAGAAGAGAACTCTCTCTCTCTCTTTCTCTCTCCCTTTCAAATAAGTAATATAAACCTCAAAACAAAATTTTGATGAAAAATTAAAACTAGGGCTCCTGTTCATGATAATTTCACATATCAAAACATCACACTGTACACTGTAAGTCTGTACAATTTCATTTGTCAATTAAAAGAACAAATATATAAAAATACATACATACCCGGGCTGTGGTGCTCAGAGATCATAAAAGTACATAGTTGGCAAGTATCGATTTGCTTCTTGCTAGCCTGTACAGCACAGGGCACTTGGAGATGATCAATAAGTTTATGTAGATTGATTGATTGAATTGTGACTTCAGACAGAGACCTAAACGCTTGGTCGGAGATGGGGAGCAGATCTGCGTGCCTGGCCCACGGCAAGCAGCCCCAGGACTGCAAAACCGACAAATGTGCTTGTGCCTACATCAGCGCTTCCTCCTCGAGGTCATAGTTCTCACTCCCCCTTTACAGATGAGGAAAACCGAGGCTGCCACAAGGGGCCTGGCCAAGTAACCGCATGACTTGGAAGCGCCTTGATCCTGCCTTCAGGGACAGATGGGAAGGGGGGCCGCAGCTCTTCCCCACACCGGGGCAGCTTGAACTCCCGTTCTCGCGGGGGTACAAGAACCACTAAGAGAACTGTGTTGTGCTTTCAACTGAAAGCCTTTTTAATGAACTCGGGCTGGTGACCTTAAACCAGCAATTACAGCACCTCTGTGTGTGTTTACTGCTGGCTTTGACTGCTTTAATTATTCAGAGCTAGAGCAAGGGGAAACCGAGAGGCCGAGGCTTAAATGATGCATTCACACCGCGTGACAACCAAGTGACCCCAAGAGGCACTGTCGGAAGGGAAGACTTGTAGGGCTTCAGCTCGTGGGAAAGCAGAGTGAGGGAGAAGGGAGGGACCCTCTTGCCAGCACGGCACCGGGAAGGCGAGGAACCCGGGCCAGCTGCGCCAGGGCTGAGGCTGGTGGCCCACCTTTCCGGCTGGAGGTGGGGTTTCATTACAGAAAGGAGGGGGGAAAGCACCTTCGTGTGGCTCACTTGAAATTGTACAGGTTTTGCAGTTCTGTCTGTGTTTAGCGTGTAGATTTGCTTTTAGTCTGATAGCTGTACGCATCTATTTGCACCTGGTTTTACCACATGCTTAAATAGTGCTATAACCAAATTGACTTAGCAACGCCAGGAGTCCCGAGCAATTTTCCCTCTTTGCACCAACAGACCAGAGAGGCACTGCTAGAATTTCCTTACCCCAGAAAGGGGCGGTGGCCCCGGCCCTGGGAAATTTTCCCTCTGGGTGGGAAGGGGTGGGGCCCTCTCCCTGTGCAGCAGGGAGGGGGGTCCCTCCCGGGCCAGAAGCAGGGCAGGAGGAAGCTAATCCCTCTTTTTACACCCAGACCTTCCCTGCAGGCAGGGGTGCGGTCTGGTGGCTTTGAGGGAAGTAGGGATTCCCTGCGGGAAGTGGACTGTGGTCACCTGGTTTACTCAAGAGGGCAGGAGGCTGGTGGGGGGTCCGCCTTCCCCTTCCCTGACTCACCCACAGAATATCCAGTGTGCGTGACCAGACAGCTGCGGGTGGCAACAATTAGGCATAAGGTCCTACAGTTGGTTTCCTTGGGAATTTTACTCAACTCTTCCAAAACAATCACAAAGTCGCCTATGTTCATTGCATCCTGTATAGGAGACAACCCTATAGGAAGGATAGACGATGACTCTCCCCGCCCTTCCGTGCACTCCCTTTGCCCTCACACAGTCACGGCCAGGCACCCACACTGGATTTAGAGGGCGCTTTGGTCATTCCCATGCACATGTCTCTGCCACTTGCTAATCTCAATCTTAACCTTTCAGGTCGGTGGGTAGGGACTTCCAGGTCATTCTTTTTGAGGAGCTGCACGCTATTCCAGGGCGTGACTCGTCCTCTCCTTGAGGACTGGCTCGAGAGGTGTGGCTCTCCCACGTCCTCCCTTCAGGTGGACTCCTAGAAGTGAGCTCTTTCCATATACGTGGGTCACTGATTTTGCGTTTAATAGCTATTTCTCAGGTTCTCATTCATCCATCCTTTTCACAGATGTGCACTGAGTACCTGCTGCGGGTAGAGGGCACTGCATTAGAAGTATCGAAGTAATTAAGACAAGGCTTTCTAATAACTACCAGATACTAGTTATAGAGTGACTAAATACTAGTTACAGAGTGTATAGCTAATATTTATATAACTCCACACAGTGGACAAAGTGGTAGTATCTTAAGGAAGATAGATGTAAATTAAAGGACAATGGAAAGTGTGTGTGTGGTATGGCATATGTGTGGTGGATGTGTGATGTGGTATATGTGTAGTGTGTGTGTGGTGTGGTGTGTGCAGTATGTGTGGTATATGTGTGGTGTGTGTGTAATGTGTGTGGTGTGTAGTGTATGTGTGGTGTGTGTGTGTGACATGTGGTGTGTGTGTGATATGGAGTGTGTGTGATATGTGTGGTGTGCATGTGTGGTGTGGTATGTAGTGTGTGGTGTATGGTGTGTATGTGTGGTATAGTATATGTGTAGTGTGTGTGGCGTATAGTGTATGTGTGTGGTGTGTGTGGTGTGTGTGTGAGATGTGGTATGATGTGTGTGTGGTATATAGTGTATATGTGGTATGGGATATGTGTGGTGTGGTGTGTATGGTTTGTGTGTGAGGTGTGGTGTGTGTATGTGGCGTGTGGTGTGATGTGATGTGTGATGTGTGGTGTGTGGTGTGATGTGGTGTGATATGTGAGGTGTGGTGTGGTGTGTGGTATAGTGTGGTGTGGTGTGGTGTGATGTGATATGGTGTGTAGTATGGTGTGTGGTATATGTGTGGTGTGATATGTGATGTGTGGTGTGGTGTGATATGTGATGTGTGGTGTGATGTGTGGTGTGATGTGTGGTGTGGTGTGTGGTGTATGTGTGGTGTGATGTGATGTGATGTGATGCGTAGTGTGGTGTGTGGTGTATGTGTGGTGTGATGTGATGTGATGTGATGTGTGGTGTGGTGTGTGGTGTATGTGTGGTGTGATATGTGATGTGTGGTGTGGTGTGTGGTGTATGTGGTGTGTGATGTGATGTGATGTGTGGTGTGGTGTGTGGTGTATGTGTGGTGTGTGAGTGTGTGTATGCATCCTTTTCCTCTGGAGCACCTCTGTCTAGCTGGGGCAGGTGCTAGGGCTCTGCCCTGCTCCCCTCTCCTTGGCCCTTCTTTCCCGTAAGATTCTCTGTAACTGTTCCCACTCAGACTAGCTGTTGTGTAATTTTTTTTCTTCATTTTATTTGAAAGGCAGAGAGAGAAAAACAAAGAGTCTGAGAGACAGACAGAGGTCTTGCATCCACTGGTTTGCTCCCTGACTGCATACGACAGCTAGGGCCGGGCCAAGTTGAAGCCAAGTTGAAGCAGCCTGGAACTCAGTCTGGTTCCCCATGTGGGTGGCAGGGACCCAAGTCCTTGAGCCGTCACCTGCTGCCCAGGGTTGGCACTGGCGGGAAGGGGGAGCCAGGACTTGAAGCAGGCACTGTGATGTGGGAAGCAGGGGTCCTGACAGCGTCCTCACCACTGTGCCAGCGCCTGTGCCCCTGCTACTATTGATCATGCTGTGCAGCTACGTGCCAGGCAGGCCACAAACGTTCCCTCAGTCACACAAATCCTTACAAACTGAGCGTGTTGTCTATTGCTGTGTGACAAGCTACCAACATTTAGTAGCTTAAGACAACAAGCATTCATTTCCTCGAAGGCCTTATAGGGCCTTTTCCGTCTGGCTTCTTCCGTTCAGCATGGTCTCGGTGCTCAGCCCCAGCACAAGCGTGAATCAGTCCTCCACTCCTCACGGCTGAACAGTACCCATCGCAGGAAACACTGCTTCCGTTTCTCTGTACATTCAGCTGGGAGACATTCTCTTAACACTGGCGCAGCAGTGTTATTTTTCCATCCTTTTCCAAAACGTAGTGCTTCAGAGTGATAACAGTACTTCCCACTTCACACCGTGTCTGGGTCAGGGATTCTACAGAGGTCTGGGTGGGTGGCCCTGGCTCAGGCTGTCTCTCGAGGTTGTAGTCAAGATGTGTGCAAGGGCTGCAGTCATTCGGCCAGTCGACTGGGACTTCCCCAGTATCTCACTCATGTGGGTGAGGAGTTGGAGCCAGCTGTGGGCAGGACTCACTTCTGTGTTTCTCAGGCTGCCATGTTTAGCAAATACAAATACAGAATGCCTTGTTAGCTTTGCATTTCAGATAAACACCAAATAATCTGTTAGCGTAAGTATGACCCAAATGTTGCATGGGCATATTCTTTATCCTAAAGCAGTTACTCACTGCTTCTCTGAAATGCAAATTGAACTGGGTGTCTTGTGTTATCTGCTGCTTCTTTCTCTGGGAACTTCTCCATATGGCTGCTTGAGTGTACTCACAGTGCGGTAGCTGGCTTCTGCCAGAACAAGTGGTTCAAGAAAGCATGGCAGACGCCAGCGTGTTTTAGCTTTGGAAGTGAAGCGTGAGCATGTCTTCAATACGCCTTTGGTTCCACGGGTCAGCCCTAATTACTATGAAAGAGAACTATACATACATGTGGTCCTCTAACTTAGGGTGGTTCAGCATGGCATTATTTTCTTTTTAAAAATGTATTTATTGGAAAGGCAGAGCGGGGTGGCAGGAGAGAGCGAGCGAGTGAGCGAGCGAGAGGGAGGGATGGAGGGAGAGAGACCAATCTTCCATCTGTTAAGTCACTCCCCAAATGCCCACAACAACCAGGGCTGAGCCAGGCTGAAGCCAGAAGAGTCCCGCAAATGGATGGCAAAGGCCCCAGCGCTTGGGCCATTTCCCACTGCTGTGCCAGGTGCGTTAGCAGGAAGTTGGGTAGGAAGTGGAAGAGCCGGGACTGGAGCTGGCACTCTGATGTGGGATGCCGGCATCACAAACAGAGGCTTAACTTGCTGCGCCACAACGCCAGCCCCTCAAGATAGGATTGTCCAGTCTTACAATGGTACCAACGTTACATGACTTCGATGGCAACAGACTTCCAGTTTGCTGTCCGGTCTTGTCTTAGGCTAGCAACATGCAGTACGACATCTCGGGTGCTGCTGAGCATCAGCGGGGACAAAGGTGGACGGCCACACTTCACAGCCTGCTGGTGGGAAGCAGGGTTTTGGTAGGTCGGGTGGACCAGGCGCATCTTGACGCACCATATTTTCAGCTTACATTGTGTTTGTCGGGACATTGCACAAAGGCATGAACACCAGGCTGTGCGTGTCACTGGGATTCATCAGAGCCCGTCCACCTCAGCGCCCGTGGACAGCGAAGTCCCTTGTTTTTTGCATGCATGCATTATGTTGTGTCTTTTAAAGTACCAGAATAATTCTGTATCTGTTCTGCAACATGTGTTCTCTTAGCAAACCTCTCAGAGCCCGGCTTTATCCCTTACACTTGCTGCATGTTGGCCTGCGAATCTACCAAAGGTAGCCCTTCCTCTACTGGTTGACTACATCTGATGCTGTACCAGTCGGCCGTCTGCACCACCTTCTCCCGTTGCACACTGGCAGGTGTCTTTAGAGCAGAGCCCAAGAGGTGAAATTGCTGGATGCCAAGGTACATACATTTATCATTTTAATCTATACTGTTACACAAACTTACCAGTTGTACCCTTACTAGCAGCATAGGAGAGAATCCGTTTCCCCACACTCACACATTTCAAACTTGGCAATATAACTTATTTTTGAACACATATCTCATCCACATATCTCATCTTTTTCTTAAAAGCATACTATATTACATTTTCCTGTCTTCTAGTGAGGATGAGTTTATAGTCTTGTGCATCAAATAGTAGCTAAAAGTGCAGGCTCTGTAGCCGGACTTGCTGGCTTCACATTCAGGCTTTGCCACTTACTAGCTGTGTGGCAATCTGTGGACAAATCGGTAATTGTTATGTGCCAGAGTTTCCTCGCCTACAGAATTAGTATAACAGTTTTTTTTTTTTTTTACCTCCTTTGTTTAGGTGAGGATTCAATGAAATAATAGATGTGAAGTGCTTTGATTTGCCTGGCAGTGTATAAACTCTGAATATACAAGAGCTATCGTCGTCTTCATCATCATTATTGCTGTTACTGTGTTTGCTTTTCTGTTCTAGGAATTGCCCGTTTATATCCTCTGCTTATGTTTTCATTGAGAAATTTGTCTTTTTCTAATATTCACACCAAGTGTTTACCAGCCAGCTCTACTTGCCTTTGAACTGTTCTTGTCTGTCCTGTGATCAGCTTTAAATGTTGATGAAATCAAATGTATCAATTGTTTCTTTCATGGTGGCTTTTCTTTTTCTGTGTTGTTTAAAGAATCCTTTGTTTAGGGCTGGTGTTGCGGCACAGCAGGCTAAGCTGCCACCTGCAATGCTGGCATCCCGTATCAGAGCACTGGTTCAAGTCCCAGCTTCCCCACTTCTTTTTTTTTTTTAAGATTTATTTTATTTATTTGAATGACAGAGTTACAGAGAGAGGTAGAGACAGAGAGAGAGGTCTTCCATCCGCTGGTTCACTCCCCAGATGGCCGCAATGGCCGGAGCTGCTCTGATCCAAAGCCAGGAGCCAGAAGCTTCTTCCGGGTCTCCCATGTGGGTGCAGGGGCTCAAGAACTTGGGTCATCTTCTACTGCTTTCCTAAGCCATAGCAGAGAGCCAGATCGGAAGAGGAGCAGCCAGGACTAGAATTGGTGCCCATATGGGATGCCGGTGCTTCAGGCCAGGGCTTTAACCTGCCGTGCCACAGTGCCTGCCCCTTGCCCCACTTCTGATCCAGTTTCCTGCTAATGTGCCTGGGAAGTGTTTTGGGACCCTGTCACCTATGTGGGAGACCTGGATGTATTGCTAGCCTCCTGGCTTCAGCATGGACCAGCCCCTGCCATTGCTGCCATCTGGGGTGGAACATTCTCTCTCTCTCTCTCTCTCTCTCTCTCTCTCTCTCTTCCTTCCAAATAAATAAATAAATATTTTTAAAAAGTCCTTTTTTAAACAAAAGTCATAAAATACTATATCATATAAAGTTCAAAAATATTTACAGGCAAGCAAAAAACATCCATTACCTAACCAGGTAAAATTCAAGATGTCTGCCATTTAGTCAAAAATCACCAAGCATATAAAGCAGGAGAATGCAAACCACAATAATAAGAAACTCAATCAACTGAAACCAATCCTCAGAATGAAGGCAGTGGAAGAGTATCTTTTTTTAAAAGACTTATTCATTTATTTGAAAGTCAGAGTTAAACAGAGAGAGGAGAGGCAGAGAGAGAGAGAGAGAGAGAGAGAGAGAGAGAGAGGTCTTCCATCTGCTGGTACACAGTTGGCTGCAACGACCAGAGCTGTGCTGATCTGAAGCCAGGAGCCAGGAGCCAAGAGCTTCCTCCGGGTCTCCCATGTGGGTGCAGGGGACCAAGCACTTGGGCCATCTTCTACTGCTTTCCCAGGCCATAGCAGAGAGCTAGATCGGAAGAGGAGCAACCGGGACTAGAACCAGCACCCATATGGGATGCTGGCGCTTCAGGCCAGGGCTTTAACCCACTGGGCCATGGCGCCGGCAAGGAAGAGTATCTTTAAAGCTGCCAACCTTTGTTTCTACACCCAGAAAATAAATCTTGCAAAATAGAAGGTGAAAGGAGCACTTTCCAGACATTCAGAACTTGGAATCAGTCGTCAGTAGTTGACAGTCACTGCAAGAAATGTTGAATGACATCCTCCGGGTGAAAGGAAAATAGCGCCTGACTGACACGGGGATACACACAGAAGAAACAGAAAACGGCAAATGGTAACTGCGTGGCTAAGTAAGTACAAGAGACTTTTTAACTATTACTTCAATACATTTAAAAGATAATTGGCCAGTAAAAACCAACAAAATAATTGTACATGTATATGTATGTGGAGCTTATAATACATGTAGAACTAACGTGTGACATCAGTGGCAGAAAGACTGGAAGGGTGTTATAGGCACACGGGGCAGTACATAACGGGGGCACAGTTAAGTACAACTGTGATAAGTTAAAGTTGTTCTAAATCCTAAAGCAATCACTGAAATAAAAAAGGTTATAGGGATCGGTGTTGTGGCTCAGTGGGTTAAAACTGCCACCTGCAGCACTGGCATCCCATACTGGAGTGCTGGTTCGAGTCCCAGCTACTTTGCTTCTGACCTAGCTCCCCGCTAGAAAGCAGGGAAGGAAAGCAGCAGAAGACGGCCCAAGTGCTTGGGTCCCTGCACCCCCACAGAAGACCAGGATGGCATTCCAGGCTCCTGGCTTCAGCTAGGCCTGGGGAGTGAACCAACAGATGGAAGATCTCCCTTTCTCTGTATCTTCCTCTTGGCCACTCTGCCTTTCAAATAAATAAAATCAATCTTTTTTTTTTTTTTTTTTTTTGACAGGCAGAGTGGACAGTGAGAGAGAAAGACAGAGAGAAAGGTCTTCCTTTGCCGTTGGTTCACCCTCCAATGGCCGCTGCGGCTGGCGCGCTGCGTCAGGCGCACCGCGCTGATCCAATGGCAGGAGCCAGGTACTTCTCCTGGTCTCCCATGGGGTGCAGGGCCCAAGCACTTGGGCCATCCTCCACTGCACTCCCTGGCCACAGCAGAGAGCTGGCCTGGAAGAGGGGCAACCGGGACAGAATCCGGCGCCCCGACCGGGACTAGAACCTGGTGTGCCGGCGCCGCAAGGCGGAGGATTAGCCTAGTGAGCCGTGGCGCCGGCTTTTTTTTTTTTTAAAGTTACAGCTAATATGCCAACACAGTATATAAAATGGAATCATTAAAAAATTACTCATTAGGGGTGAGTGTTTAGCCTAATAATTAGGACATCTGCATCTCTCATCTAAGTGCATGGTTGGATTCCCTACTCCAGCTCCTGATTCCAGCTTCCTGCTAATGCAGATCTTGGGAGGCAGTGGTGATGGCTCAAGTAGTTGGATTCTTGCCACTCATGTGGGAGTCCTGGATTGAGTTTCTAGCTTCAGTCCAATACCAGCTATTGCAGGCATTTAGGGAATGAAACAGCAGATGGGATCTCTCTCTCTCTCTCTCTCTCTCTCTCTCTCTCTCTCATAAATAACTAAAAAATTCTTAAGATTCTAATTAATCCAAAATAAGGTAGAAAAGATGGAAAGAAGAATCAAAGACACAGAACAAATATAAAGCAAATAGGAAAATGGCAGATTTAATTGTACTCATATCAATAATTGCATTGAATGGCAATGCTGTAAGCACGATTTAAAGGAAGATACTGCTATGTGGGCCATTTCCACAGGAGTATTAGCAGGGAGCTGGATCTGAAGTGGAACATCTGGGAATCGAACCAGTGCTTTGATATGGGATGCCTGTGTTGCAGGCAGCAGCCACACCACCAGCCTGGTTATTCAGTCAAACACGAATCTAGGTGTTTCTGTGAAGGTGTTCCGTAGATGAGGTTAACATTCACCGACAGTTGATTTTATGGAAAGGAGGTTATCCTGCAGAATAGGGGTGGGCCTGGTGTCATCAGGGGAAAGGGGTTCAGCGCAGAACTGAGGCGGAAGAAACTGCAGGATGTGCTGCACTGATCACATTTGCTGATGGGACTAGGGAGTGTGAAGTAGCTACCACTCTAGACACATCAGTAAGACATTTGCATGGAAGAGAGCAGCAAATAACATTTGCCAAAAATTCAGGAGTTTTCTGTGAGATTTTAGGGATGCAATGGTGCGGGGCATCTCATGAGTTCCTGTTTAAGGAAAGGATAAGTATGTTAATCTGACCCCTCCTATGACTCACAGAGAAGCGTAACACCCAGCCAATAGGCCTCTGAAGTTTGGAGACATCACACTCACCACTTCAGGGTGCCGCTAAGTGTGCTGCACATTTGCCGAGCGGCCTGACAAGCTGTGGCTTTGAGGGTGGCCCAGAAGAGAAGGCTGTGCGACAGGTGCAGGCTGCTGTACACGCTGCTCTGCCACGTGGGTCAGGCTGTCCAGCAGCTCCCGCAGGGCTTGGAGCGTCGCTGCGCAGACCCAGAGGCTGTGGGGCAAAACCCTCCCATCCTCTGTGGGTAACTCCTTTCTTTTTTTTTTAAGAATTATTTTATTTATTTGAAAGACAGAATTACAGAGAAGTAGAGCCAGAGAGAGAGGTCTTCCATTCCGGTGGTTCACTTCCCAAATGACTGCAATGGCCAGAGCTGAGCTGATCCGAAGCCAGGAGCTTCTTCCAGGTCTCCCATGCGGATGAAGGGCCCCAAGGACTTGGGCCAGTCTCCACTGCTTTCCCAGGCCATAATAGAGAACTGGATCAGAAGTGGGGCAGCATCGCTTCTCAGCCTTTTGGCTAAGATCAAGTGCAGAAGTGGGGCAGCTGGGACTCAAACCGGTGCCCATATGGGATGCTGGCGCTGCAGGCTGGGGCTTTAACCCGCTGTACCACAGCACCGGCCCCTACTCTGCTTTCACAAAAAGCTTTTGACTCGGCAGAGACTAAATGCTTAACCGGGGGCCCCAGATTACCATGGAACCTGGGCTGGTCATCGTGCCATTAGGCTGGGCATGCACTGTGTTATTAAATGAAAGACGACACCTGAGATCAGAGTCAGGCACGAGTAACTTACATGATGAAGTAGCCCAAGTGCCCAGGGTGCCTATTCCTGCCACATTAACCTCTCGTCCAGCCTGCACCTGTGACCTCATGGGCAGTTCTGTATGGCCAAAGGACTGAGGAAAACAAAACTTGTGCCTAGGGGTGGGCCTTTGACACAGCAGTCAAGGTGCCGCTGGAGACCCTGCATCCCTTATCAAAGTGCCTGCCTCAAGTCCCAGCCTCTCAGCTTCCTGCTACTGTGCCTGAAAGGCAACAGGTGGTGGTTCGAGGACTTTGATCCCTGCCACCCACATGAAGACTCAGGATGGGTTCTGGACTCCTGGTGCTGGCCATGACCAGCCTGGCTATTGTGAGCATTTGGAGAAGTCAGCAGACAGAAGATCTGTGTGTGTGTGTGTGTTTCTGCCCTTACAATAAAGTGAATATACATTTTTTAAAAAGTGAAATAAAAACAGGAAAGGCATTGTGGTGCAGTGGGTTAAGATGCCACTGGGGGGACCGGCACTGTGGCGGAGTGGTCTTCCATCCGCTGGCCCACTCCCCAGTTGGCCGCAACGGCTGGAGATGCACCAATCTGAAGCCAGGAGCCTCGAGCCTCTTCCAGGTCTCCCATGTGGGTGCAGGGGCCCAAGGACTTGGGCCATCTTCCACTGCTATCCCAGGCCATAGCAGAGAGCTGGATGGGAAGAGGAGCAGCCGAGACAAGAACCAGTGCCTATTTGGGATGCCGGCACTTCAGGCCAGGGCGTTAACCCACTGCACCACAGCGCCGGCCCCAATTGATTACATTTGACTACTTCCATCGTGAAAGGAGCAGAATTTTGTTTGCCCTGAAACAGACATTCATTCTAGATTTGGATTTGTTTTCTCTGCATATAATGCTTTTGCCAAAACTGCCATCTGCAGACATCCAGAATAGCTTATCCACCACCATGTTCTCACACAGCATTGCTCCTGATGAATGAACTCACCTTACAGCAAATAAAGCCGAGCAACGGCCCACACTCATGGGATTTACTGGTTTTACTATGTTCCCCCACCATCCTGAAGAAGCAGGCTAACGGAAAGCAGACTGCCCACTTAGAGAACCAGTGACAGCCCAGCGTGGTGGCAGTGCCGTGCAGGGCTGGGGCAGTGGCTTTCAGGAGGCTGCGTGTGCCCTTGGTCAGCACCCCAGGGATGGTGCTCTGTCTCCGAGTGTGAGGACTCACTGTTCCAGGAAGTGGGGGAAATGGAACGGAAATGGAAACTGTTACCCTCAATGATCCTTTGGCTTCCTGTCCCCGCGACTTTATGCTCTGCTGGCCTGGAAGTCTTCATTCCAAGGGGAAGCATGTTTTCACCAGGAGACAATGATTCCATCACACTGGAAGTGGAAGTTAAAGCTTCCACCTGTCATTTTTAGCTCCTTGTGCCCCTGACCCAACAGGCAAAGAAGGGAGTTACCCCACTGCCTGGGGTGACTAATCCTGGCTATCAAAGGGATTTTGGGCTGATACTACTCAAAGAAGGAAAGTTGTGTCCAGAATACAGGAGATCCCTTTGGGCATCTTTTAGTACAACCGTGTCCTGTAATTAAAGGGAAAACTAACAACCCAATGCACCTGACACTGTATGTCTGCACTACCCATTCAAATGCACATTAGCAGCACAGAACTTGCCAGTATCCTTTATGGTTAGGCCCAAGAACATAAAAACTTGCTTTTTTTTATTTATTTATTTATTTATTTTATTTTACAGGCAGAGTGGACAGTGAGAGAGAGAGAGACAGAGAGAAAGGTCTTCCTTTGCCATTGGTTCACCCCCTAATAGCCGCCGCGCTACGGCCGGCGCTCCGCGCTGATCCGAAGGCAGGAGCCAGGTGCTTCTCCTGGTCTCCCATGGGGTGCAGGGCCCAAGCACTTGGGCCATCCTCCACTGCACTCCCGGGCCACAGCAGAGAGCTGGCCTGGAAGAGGGGCAACCAGGACAGAATCCGGCGCCCCGACCGGGACTAGAACCTGGTGTGCCGGCGCCACTAGGCGGAGGATTATCCTATTAAGCCGCGGCGCTGGCAAACTTGCTAAATTTTTTTAACCTTTATTTTACTTATTTGAAAGGCAGAGTGACAAAAAGGTGGACACAGATCTCCTATGGGCTGGTTCTCCCCTCAAATGGCTGCAACACAGGAACTGGCTAGGCTGAACTATCTGGGTCTCCCACGTGGGTGGCAGGGGCCCCCATACTCGGGGCTGTCCTCTGCTGCCTTCCCAGTCATATTAGCAGGGAGCTGGATCAGAAGCTGAATAACTTGAACTCAAACCAGCACTGACATAGATGCCAGCATTACCACCTGCTATACAATGCTGGTCCCAGTGTCCTTAAGCAAATAAACTGGAGCAGAGAGATGAAAACCTAACACCGACAGCTTAGGGTTGGGGTGGACTGGCACTGCTGACTTCTCCAGTGTGTTGGGGCAGGAGTCAGAGAATCACTCTGATCCTAACTTTCTGAAGATCCTGCTTTTCCATTTCTGAGAAGTTAGAGCAGGGCTTAGCTAACAGCTTCCAGACTCAGGGAAGCCTAGAAAGGGGAACAGAAGAGCTCTCTTTGGCCAAGGTTCCAAGAAGCCAAGGCAGGTCCAGGATGGCTGCTGGGAAGGCAACCATCTCCTGTACCAATCTGAAAACATGTCTCCCCTCGCTGACCCTCTCCAAAGCAGAACCCAGGCATCACTGTGGGTGGGTGCTGCCACTTAGCTCTCCTCCTCTTAAGGGGCATAAGCCAGGGGCCTAGAATAAGACCTGATTCAGGCAATCAACTGCTCTTGCCTGTTTTTTTTTTTTTTTCCTTTTGACAGAGTGGACAGTGAGAGACAAAAGGTCTTCCTTTTGCCGTTGGTTTACCCTCCAATGGCCGGCGCGCTGCAGCCGGTGTACCACGCCAATCGGAAGGCAGGAGCCAGGTGCTTCTCCTGGTCTCCCATGGGGTGCAGGGCCCAAGCACTTGGGCCATCCTCCACTGCACTCCCTGGCCACAGCAGAGAGCTGGCCTGGAAGAGGGGCAACCGGGATAGAATCCGGTGCCCCGACCGCGACTAGAACCCGGTGTGCCGACGCCGCAAGGTGGAGGATTAGCCTACTGAGCCGCGGCGCCGGCCTTCTTGCCTGGTTTTATCTTTGGTCCCAACTCTTCTCCCCCCTAGACATCTTTCAGCCCCACCCACTGTGTGACACCATTGCCCAAAGAAACCCAAACAGCTCAGAGGTGCATCAATCGACCTTTAATGTCCAAAAGAGGCGTGGATGCAGAGCAGAGGAGATGTGGCAGGGTCTCAGCCCTGCTCCAGAAATGAGGGAGATGAACACAAACCAGACACTTCCAAACACAGATTTGGACATTCATAAAAAAATAAAACCTAAAATCAAGCACTCGATCTGTGCCCACTGAAGGGTTTCATACCAGCACTGAGTCGCCAGCCCAGGTCCTACCCTCCCCTGCCAGCATCAAAAGGAAAGCTCAGCATAAACTAAGTTAGGGGAGGGGCTGTTCTCCTCCTTTCCCTCCAGCCCCAAGAATGAACTTGGAAAAAAAAAAATGAGCTGGATCCCCCACCCCCCAATGTCAACCTGACACATGAGTTTTGAATATCTTTCATGAGAATCAGCAGCTCAATCAGCAATAACTACCCCCAACCCCACCCCATTCCTATGTCATCAACAGCCAGGATTTCTGCTGCATCCTGCTTGGAGTCTCCTCCCATGCATGGCCCTGTCCTACTGTCTGGCTTCACCACGGCAAGACTGACCTCCTCCAAAGTTCCCCGAAGCCCCCCTAAGCCCTTATGTGTATCAATTCCATCCTCCATCCCCACGTCCCCAGAGGCTGCAGCCACCCACTAAGTCATTTTCCCTCTCCACTGAGACCAGCTCCAGGGCAGATGGCAGCATGGCCACCTTCCTCTGGGTGGTCCCCAGAAGCCTCCCAGGAAGCAGACGCTCTCGGGGCTAAGTGTCTAGGCTGGATGACTGAGGGAGTGACACTTATTCACCCCCAGAGGTTCTAAACATAAAGGCCTATCAGAACTAACTGTGCCCCTCACCTTCCCATATGCCTTTGAGATTCCACACTGTCTCGCCCCCTCCCTCCCCTCTACCCCAAACCCACGCACACATGTGCACACGTATACAATCACACACACAAACACATATACACAAAGGAGAATCAAGGGAATCACTGATTTGGTTTGACTGCTAAGAGCTAACTAAGAACTACAGTCACCAGAAATTCCCCAGGCAGCCAACTAACAACAAGGGCTGCTCCAGGAGAACTCCAGAGGAATGAAAAAACCGAGGGCTAAGCAGGGAGCAGACAGAAGGCGAGAAGAAAGAATGCAAAGAAAAACAAAACCAAGCTAATCAGACCCCCAGCAAGTTCCTAGCATGATCTCTGGCAGGAAGAATTACAGACAATCCACAAAGACACACAGCCCTTACTTAGAAATTCTGACAAAGACAGCAAGACAAGTCTGCTCCCCACTCCCACACGCCACAAACACATCTCGGGGCCCCTTAAAGAGTCCAACCCCCACCCTCCCCCACCCTCTGCCCCAAGCTGTAGAATCACAGTTCAGTGGAATATTCTCCCTGGTACTAGAGCACTCCCCCACCCCCCTCTAGTCCCTCTCCTCGCCAGTCCTAGCACTGTCCCCCTGCAGACTCCCCGGCCTCCAAGGCAGCCGCCACCACCAGGAAGAGGCAGTGCACAGTTTTAGTTCCACCTCCAGAGACCTAGTTCCTTTCCTCAGTCCTCCTAGTCTTTCGGGCTTTGTTAAGGGCTTTTTGTTTTGTGTAGGGAGAGAGAGAAAAGGGAGGCAGGGAGAGATTTCCTAGTGCAACACAACCAAAAAAAAATTTTTTTAAAGTCTTGAAAAATGAACATAAAGCAGCCTTCTTCCCCAGGCAACTAAACAGAAAGAAGTTTGGTTTTGTTTACTGCGACATACACATGAAATCGAGTATACAGTCCATGCAGTAGCACAGCCATTGGAGAGGACATCCTGATGCTGGCCCCAGTGCAAAAACAGTCCCAGCAACGCCGCCTGCTTGCCATCGCTGCCGCCGCCACCGACACCTTCACCACAGCCACCTAGCCGGACTTGAAGAGGAGGATTGCAACTTGACCCAAGTAAAAATAGATGAAGTGCTTTGTCTCATGTGTGACGTAGCTGCCAAAATTTCGGCCCACGATACAATGCCAGGTAGGATTATATTTCTTGTCAAATTCCTAAAAAAATAAAAGGAGAGAAGAAAGGTGAGTAGGGTAGCCGAGGATGAGAAATCAGTGGGAGCCTCCCTCAAGCCCAGCACGGCCGAGTTCCCCTGTCACCCCACCGCAGGCCCGCGGCCTTCAGAAGCTCAGGTTCTAGGCCTGGCGAGGCCACTCTTCCCCTCATCAATAATGGACACCACAGAGGCTCCTTATTCCTCTCTGCAGAGTCTCTCGCTCTACACCCTCATCAGCTCTCCTCCCTCTCGCTACCCCACCCCACAGCACCACCAGCCCAGTTACCATGATACAGACAGGGACCCACATGACTAACCCAGCATTTCCAAACGCTAAATACCACGACACTGTCCACACTGAGGACTAAGTGTCAGGAGTACCAGTAGCAGTAGGGGCTGCACGTACCAGGAAAAGAACCCAGCCGCGAGACCAAGGCCACTCCCTCACTTCTCTCAGGGGCACACATCCAGCACTGACACTCCCAGGAAACCTGTGTGAGCCTCTCTGGCAGCTCCCTGCCAGTCTGTTGCTCATCCTGCAGGCCCAGCAGTAGAGACATCCTGCCATGACCATGAAAGGACAGCAGCCAACTGTAGGCCCACAATGCTGCCAGCCTTGGGGCTCTCTGGGCCCCCAGATGCTCCCATGCTACAGAGAGTAACTCCAAGAGGTGCGAAGAACAGTAGGAACCAAATTAAGCTTCAATTCTGGCCTGAGCCTGGTAATGTAGAACCCAGTCACCTCCTCGGGTCTCATCTTCTGTATCATCAAAACAAGAAAGCTGGACCAGATAATCTAAGGATTCTTCTGGCTCTCAGGGTCCATGATTCTGAATTCTCTACTCAGACAGCTAGGCCTTCACTCAGCAAGGAGGCAGCACCTCCAGCTGGCTCTGCATTCCTTGGCTACACACACACACACACACACACACACAGTCTATCACGACTCCAGAGCTGCTTCTCATTCCATCTGGGTAGGGAACCACAACGGGACCCTAATACCACTTCCACAGATATTCTCTCTCTCTCTCTCTCTCTCTCTCTCTCTCTCACACACACACACACACACACACACACACACACACCCTTCTAAGGGATCCTGGAGCTGAGAATATTAAAGGTTGAGATTCTGCTTCCAATGCACACGGGTCTTGAGTGGGAGTCAGGAGGCCCCAGCAATCCTCTCTCTTCTGGCTTAGCTGCTTTCTCACATCCACTTGGGAATTTTTCAGGGCCAAAACCTGAATATACTCATCTATTTGTGTGTGTATATATATATATATATATATATATATATATATCCCCCCTAGCCCATGCTTTTCTCCAGAATGTAGGGAGAGGGGATGATACAGTACCCGAGTCTGTGGATAACAGGAAATCCCTGCATGAGGAGGATTATAAGGCTACCCCATTTTAAATGCTAAGTTCCCTGAAACTGTTTATGTGATTTTTATCCCACTCATCCCATATCCTTGATCTTCATTGTTAATAGTTCTGATTTGGGCCAGTAATATTCAATTCTTAACCTTCTCTGCAGTCTTATCCTTCACCGATGCTTTATAGTCAAAACATTTTCTGTAAACATCAACAACCCCTCACCTCCCATAGCAGAGTTCCTATTAAGAACACCTAAAGTGAACACTTCAGCAATTCAAAATCGCTCCCTAATTTGCTTTCAACGTTACTAGGGTTCTGCTTGCTTTCTGATGTCCCTAGCTCTAGTCCTCACTGGAGCATGGTCAGCTGCCAATCCCCAGCCCTGGCCGTTAGCCACAGCTCTCCGGGTGCACGCACCTTCTTGATATAGGCAGCAATGTCCTTCTCTATGTTGTACTTCTCCATGGCCTGCGTGGCGCAGTCAACAGCATCCTGTTGCATGTCCTCGGACATGTCTGCGTTCTTGATCACTGCCTTTCGGTCTGACATCGTGACACTGCAGAAGAAGCAGAGAGGTGAGGCTGACAACTCCATGCTCTGGGCGATGAGGATCAGGTGCTGGCTGTGGGCCTCAGCAGGAGATGGACATACACACAGCGAGGGAACAGAAAATGGACATAAGGCATCAGGGTGGGGAGCACCTAAGCTTTTAGCAGATTTGGTCCCTACTCTGGGAAATAGGGGATAAAAGGGAGTAAGATGAAATAAGCCATCAGTTTCTATCATATATACAATCAGGTTTTCCCAATTCTAAAATTTATCTATTTCTGACATTCTAAAGAGCACAGGGAGCCAAGATGGCATCTCGTACTAGCTGTGTCCTTGGGCCAATTACTCAATCTTTGTCCTTTCACATGATCCTCTGTAAAATGGGGAATACCAGGTTGTCCTGAGAAAAAACCAGGCGGTGAACATCTGAACAGAATAAGCCCTTAATTTAATGACCATCGTTACTCTGAACACTGGTGGCTTTAGGCAAGTCTCTCGGCTTCTCTGTTAGCTTTCTTGCATTTCAGCAATGAGGACGGCTGCTGAAAGGATTCACTAGTTAAGAGATATGTACAAGAAGCTGTCCATAGGCAGGAATCAGCCCACTACCTGCTTTTATAAAACAAAGTTTTATGGGAACACGCTACAATGGCAGAGTAGAGTAGCTGCAGGAGACTACCTGGCCCTCCCAAGAAGAATGTACCAAGTTCATGTACCAAGTTCTGTTCCACGCAAAAAGGAGAAGCACCCAGTCCAGACCACTGAGGTACTAGTTAGGGGAGCAGAGATACTAGTTAGGGTAGCAACGCGGGACGGGGTGCTGCAGGGTGGTGGCATCGCACTTGGCCAGTCACGCACGCCATCACGTCTCAGTCCCGTCCTTCCCTCTGCCTCCCCACTCTCCCCACAGCATTCGTTCTTTGAAGCTCAATGTAACTTCTGAAAGCTCCAGATTTTAAACCCAGCTCCAACACTGTCATCTCCCTGGAACAGTACCAACCTACCAGGTGAAGTGAAAGATACTATGGTGGGGAGGAACACTTTATTTTCCTCAGGAATGCTGAAGCCTTTCCCCTAAATAGACATAGGTACGGGGGGAACATAGAGGGCTTTTTAAAAAGCGCCCAGGCACTGTAGCAGTCCTGTTTCACACCCCTGCTGTCTGGCCCAGGGCATTCATCCTTTAGCAACCAGCAGTTCCCATCATATGGGATGAGAGGATCCCCAAGAGGGCGGCCAGGCTCTGCACTGCCACCATGGCCCAGGAAACACTGTGGAGGAGCAGGGGTGAGCTGCAGAGATGTTCCTGGCCACAGGCCCATCACGTGGAGCAGTCACAATCCCCCTCCCGTCTCCTGAAGTGGCCAGCCCAGTGGCCAAACACAGAGGTTCCAGGGAGATCCCTTGTTGTTCCAGGCCACCTGATCTGAGTCCACATTAGCCTGCGGGCTGCATGGGCGGACAGGGCGTGTGCAGACGCGCACCCCCTGCCCCACGCCCTCAGGGGGTGTGTGAGCACGCTGGTGCTGAGCAAAGGTCAGGGAACGTTACTGAAGGCCAGCCTGCGCGTGACCTTGGGCAAATAACCACCTTCATTGTAAAACCAGTGGCTAGAACGAGATACATGTGCCAGCCTCCAAGGGTTTTGAACAAAGGTACAGAGCAACACAAGCAGCATGCTGTGAAATGACAAGGCTCTGTGTCACCTGGCGGCCTACTGCAGGTTACCTCTCGGAAGGGGGCACTGTTTACAAGCCCGGGGTGGGGGTGGGGCCTGGTCACAGCCAGCCAAGCACTGGCACCATTTTGCCAGCAAGCTCCCCAGCTCCAGTGCCTCAGCCTTAAAGTCCAAAGGAACAAGTTTGTCACGGCGATGAAAAGCCACCTTACCCCGCAGGAAAGAGCCCGCGGTTACATAATGTTGGTCTTGTGACTACAATGCCACGATTCTTCACCCCTGGCCCCCAGGCTTCTGAGAGGTGAGGCCCAGCCCCGATCACCCCTGTCCAAGGTGCCAGCGAGAACAGGATAGGGAGATGCCCAGCCCAGCCCCTCCCTCCCGGGGAAAAAGCAAGGGACCTGGGCCTCCAGAAAGAACGACGGCCAGAGGGCCCGGGGCCAGCCGCCCAGTCACGAGCCAGGGGCTCCTTTCCCCAGCGACAGGGGCACTGCGGGATAGCTCCCGTCCTCGACGCCCGGGTTTTTGCGACCAAAGAAAAAGAAAAGGCTAAACCTGGGAATGCCAGGGACCGCCCTCAACACACGCACAAATGCCGCCATGCCCTCCCCTCGGATCCCCGTGGGGGTCACATCCCACCCTCCGACAGCCGCGGACCCGAAGGGCAGCACCTGAGAAAGCATCCTGCCCCCACCTGGCGCCCTCGCCGCGCGGCCCGGCCGCCCTCCCCCGCCCGGCCTGGAGCCGCGCCGGAATGACTGGGCGTCCTCGCCGCAGGAGCCGCCGCGTCACGCCCGAGCCCTCTCCACCCCTCTGCCCCGGCCCCGCACCGAAAGCCTCCAAGCGGCAACTCGGCCGCCCGGGGCCTCCAGCCGCGCCGCGAGGGGCGCCGGGGGCCACCGACACTGAGGGTCCAGGCGTCGGGCGCCAGGCCCGGAGTGGGGCAAGAAGGCGACAGGAGCGCCAGGGCGAAGCCCGGGGCGCGCGGGGCCGCACGCGACCGACGCAGCCCCGGCGGCCCCCGGGCGTCCCCACCCACTGCTCACCTTCACCGAGGTCCGTCCGGGCCCCTGGGGAGCAGCGATGGCCTGAAGCAGAGCGCGGACAGGGGCGGTGTCCCCTGGGCTTTTCCAGCCGCAGCCGCCGCCGCCGCGGTCTTCCGCTCCCGCAGCCCGGGCCGCGCGCTCGCCGCCGCCGTCCGCCCCTCGAGCTTCCCCGGCCGCCCGCGCTCCCCCTCGCGCCGTCGGCCCGCCGGCCTGCCTGCTCCGCGTCGGCGCCTCGCCGCTCCGCTCCGCTCTGCCGCTGAGCGCGGCCGACGCGCGGCCCCCGCTGAAATAGCGCCCCGCCCCCGCCCCCCCGCTGCGCGCGCCGCCGTCTGCTCTCCCCATTGGCTGCGCCCGCCCGGCCCCGCACTGCGGGCTTCTCCCCGCGCCGCTCTCGCCCCACATCTTGTTTCCTCCCACAATGCCTCGGGGCTGAGGGAGGGGGTGGGGAGCGGAGATCTGGAGGGGGTGGGGGAGGGAGCTGTGGTCTGAAGGGAGAAGGGAGGAATACAGACCCCTCGCCCAGGGCCGGAGGGGCCGAGCCTGAGAAGGAATAAAGAGGCCGGGCTCCAGAGGAGAGTAGGGAGGGGCGGGAGACCCCAATCCCAAAGAGAAAGCTGCAGAAGGGGATGGAGAGTGCAGGCCCAAGGCGGAGCTGGGAAAGGCGCAGAGAGCCCAGCCTTAGGGCAAGGAGGGCGAGGAGACAGCAGCCTCAGAGGACCCAACCCCCGATTCCGTCCAAGTGCCACTCTATGACGGCATCCACAGCCCCAGGCCTCCCCTCCCCCTCCCGCCCGGCCTTTGTCCCAGTCTGAAGGCTGCAGGACCTTAACTCCCAGCTGGGGCCCCAGAGCAGGGGCGGCAGACCCTGAGCAAAACGGTGAGGGGGCAGGGCACACAGGCCTCCCGCTGCCCGGGAGGGAGCCCTGTCCCCTAAGTTGGTCTACCTGTCCAGGTAGGCCTGGAGGGGCCAATGGAAGCCCCAGAGATGGGAGCCAAAGCCTGTTAGAGCTTCAAGGAGCCTTAAACAATGCCCCGTGTCCAAGGCCCTCACTCTGTAGAGGAGAGAGCACTGCGGAGCAGCCCAGATCTGGCCTCTAGGCTGCAGAGGCGTGCACCCAGGCAGCAGACCCTCTGCAGGGCCGCGGAGTGTGTAGGCCCTCCGCTCCACCCCCACGCCTTCCAGGAAGTGGATGCTCGCCTTCCCAGACTGTGTCATACAGGAAGGGTCTACCTGAAGGACTGCCCAGGGTCTTTATTGGAAGCCAGGCATTTTGATGACACAGTGGGGCTTAGATGCTGCCAGGGTTAGCTCCTCTCCCAGCTTTTTCCCTTCACTGCTCCATACCATGGTCAGGAAGTCAGATTTGCTTTGGCCCTGGCCTGCTCTGGTTTAGAGCAAATTAATTAGCGTGCACCAGGTGTTGGGAGAAACCTGGAAAATCTTCCCTCCGGCTTCTGCTTTCCACAGCTCTGTCCTCTCCAGACCTCAACCCAGCATTCCGGAGACCCAGGCAAGGCCTGGGGTACCCCCTCATATCAAGGGTATTCTGATGTCAGCCTCTGGGTTCATGAATGGGGGGTGGGGCACATGTAGGGAGAGGAGGGACCAGATGAGGAGGACTGGCCTGTCTGCTTAGGGCTTTTGCGAAGTTCATCTCATGGGCTGCTAACAGACGATAGCTAGTACCTTCTTTCTCTCCAACAGTCATTAGCTTTCTACCCCTTGCAGGCTCTAAAGGAGGTAACTGCCATGTACGGTTGTGCAGGGTATTCACTGCACAAAGGTATCCAACTGAGGGAGAAAGTGAGGGCTACAGTACAGCCTGCGCTTGCTAATCTGGGTGCTCTGGCATCAGCCAGTGTCCAACCAGTGTGTACGAAGGTGACTGTAAGCTGGGGGGAGGCATGGACTCTTCCTTGGTTTGCTCTCCTTCCCTGAAATAGCTACTAGGGCACGAAGAACTTCAACTAACAGAAGCCAAGACTTTGGACTTCTAAGAAATGTGAGTATGAGCACATGTGTGTTGTGTGTGTGTGACAAGGACTAAACTCTATGGGATGGCAGGGAGACTTGTTAATAATAGTATGGTTTAATAATAACTCCTCTTAGGGCAGACTATGGCACAGCGGGTTAAGCGGCTGCTTGAGATGCCCACATCCCATATCAAGAGTGCAGGTTCCAGTCCCAGCTATTCCTCTTCCAATCCAGCTTCCTGCTAGTGCCTCCTGGGAAGCAGCAGATGATGTCTCAAGTGCTTGTGCCCCTGCACACATGTAGAAGACCCAGCTGTAGTTTCCAGGCCCAGCCTTGGCTGTTGTGGGCATTTGGGGAGTGAATCAGTGAATAGACGATCTCTCTTTCTCCCTCTGTAGCTCTCCCTTTCAAGAAGATAAAAATAAACATTTAAATAATAATAATATAAGAAGTCATCTTTATGGAGGTCTCATACAAAACAAGGCTCTGTCCTACCTGTTTTAAATGAAATGCATTCCATTTAATCCTAGGAACTGTGTTTTGAAGTGAGTCTATATTATCTCCCTATAAAGGCCAGCTAACTCTTTTTTAGAGAAGTTCAGTATCCTGCCCGATTACCCAGCTTGTCAGTCGTAGGATTCAAGTGCGGGCTGATTCTGGTGCCTACAATGTCAGCAATATGCCACGCTGCCTCCTAACAGAAAGAAAAAAGGTGTAAACAGGGGGTGTGGCTCTCTAATGATGCCAGCTTTCCTAAGTGTGTCTTGACTCCAAAGCACTTTTTTATCTAAACATTTATTAACATCTCCAGGGACTATTATTCCACAGGACGCAGTTTGGGAAGCATGCTATACTAATTACTCTATTTATGTAGAATGCTTACTGTTTGGAATAGTTATTATGCAGCATGGTAACTGTTATATTGAATGTGTTGGATTCACTTGTGGAAGTTTTGGGTACCGCTGCACTGTGATTGCCCGGGGAGCCAGGTCAGATCTTCTGATTTAAAACTCAGAGGGAGCGATTGTTTCTGTCCCATCTGTTGTGGGCCCCTAACACTCTGGCTACTTTAATTTCAGGGTTCCCCAAGTCATTGTGATTTGGCCACTGCTCAACTTAGTAGTTTTATTCACATTCATGAGGCTTTTTGTTTTGTTTTTTTACCGTGATCTGCCCCTGGTGACCCCCACTCCTAGTGTCCTGACCTCTGCACTGTGCATGTCTCACATCTTCTTCTGACTCTTACGTACACAAAGCCTGGTGGTTAGGGGCATTGTCCCTGGAGCCGCAATGCCTCGGTCTAGCCTCATTCCCACCACGCCACTGCTGAGTGGATCTGGCCAAGCTATTCAAATCTCAGGGTTTCATTCTCTCATCTACAAACTGAAGATGCTATCTATTTCACAGAGTTAAAGGAAAATGCATGGCACAGTGCCTGGTCCATGTAAGTGACTAATAAAAGGTAGCAGCACCACCATTTCTCTCTCAGACTTGTTTCCCTTCCTTGGATTTCGTATCTCACTTCACGCCCGTCACCCACGCCCAAGTCCAAGCTCCAGGGGAGCCTCCCCTTACTTCCCACGGTGCTGTCATCCATCTCCTGGCTGCGTTAACAAACCGTGCCTTTCATTCTCACAGAGCCCTTGCAGGCTCTCATCATCTCTTCCAGTTGGATCCCGGTCTGTTCTTGGCTCTTCTAAATCTACACTACAGTGATATATTGTAAATGAGGTCTCCCCTAGCACTTCCCTTCATTTTGCTCAGAGCAGAGACTAGGCCCTTTGCTGTAACTTATCTACCCCTCCCCCACACACATATACCTCACTGCCCTTCCTTCCCATCTCACGCTTCCTACTCTAGGAACACCGTCGACTGCTGTTCCCCTGTACCCAGCTTCCACCCCTTTGCGCATGTGCTTCTCTTGCCTGTTGAGGCTTGTCGATTTCTTTCCTAACACCTTGGCTTGAGTGTCCCCTGCAAAGCCTTCCCTGAAGCCCAAGGGGATGCATATCCCTGTCCTGCGCCCTATGAGACCCGGGCTTATCACTGACCACTTCCTATTACATGCATCAGCCTTGTGTGAACGCAGCCAGGAGATGGATGACGACAGCACCGTGGGAAGTAAGGGGAGGCTCCCCTGGAGCTTGGACTTGGGCGTGGGTGACGGGCCGTGAAGTGAGATACGAAATCCAAGGAAGGGAAACAAGTCTGAGAGAGAAATGGTGGTGCTGCTACCTTTTATTAGTCACTTACATGGACCAGTCACTGTGCCAGGAGTTTTTCATGCATTTTCATTTAACTCTGTGTTTGCCTGCAGTTCCTTGCTGGCCAGGATCATGTGGGCTGCTGGGCCTAGCACTGTTACTGAAACATGAGCAGGTCTATGTATATTTTGGTTAAACTGGTTGTGCCCATTCATGGCTGAAATAGAGTTTGGTAGAACACTCCTTGTCTTCTTCCACCCACAAGAACAATGTCCAGGTCCCCCCGACACACACACACTCCCTGCAATGCCTGCTATTTACACTGGGCCCTTCCTGCCCCCAACAAGTTTCCAGCTAAAATAAATCATTGTCAGCCCTGGGGAAAGTCCAGCCCTGATTTCTGAACTGACTTCCTCCTCACGTTCCGCTTAGGGTATCTGACCGATATCCTTATAGGTGAAAACAATCTAACTCCAGCTGACTGGATTACCTGCGGGAAAGAGACCATAGAAGTGGCAGAGGTCATTTTGCCAAGCCCTTTAGTTACTGATCTGCTTCAAGGAATCCAAGAAATTGGAGAAGTCTGGGACATACACACACTGAATGCAAAATCTAGGAAAACCCAAGGTACAGAACAAGTGACTAAAACCACTGGAATCTGCCCCAATTCTTTGCTGATTTCTCAGGTGGCCTTGTAGGACATATTTCCCTAGGCAACTATTTACCAAGGCCCGACTATTGTCCCTCCTCCTCCCCATACTCCCTGAAACCTGGTGGGGCTAGCCTGGGGCAGCCATGTGACTACAAACTAGTGAAATGACTGAACTGGGAATGAGGAAGAAGCCTGGAGCCCAATTTGGCTGCTCATCAATTTTGGCTTTATCGCTC
Source organism: Oryctolagus cuniculus (assembly GCF_051225735.1). Taxonomy (NCBI): domain Eukaryota; kingdom Metazoa; phylum Chordata; class Mammalia; order Lagomorpha; family Leporidae; genus Oryctolagus; species Oryctolagus cuniculus. The sequence goes on along the minus strand of NC_142883.1, from coordinate 33,487,485 downwards.
AGAATCTGAATTTCTTCATCAGCAAAGATAGGACTGGGTAATCTATTTTTTTTTTTTTTTTTGACAGGCAGAGTGGACAGTGAGAGAGACAGAGAGAAAGGTCTTCCTTTGCTGTTGGTTCACCCTCCAATGGCCACTGCGGCCAGCACGCTGCGGCCGGTGCACCGCGCTGATCCGATGGCAGGAGCCAGGAGCCAGGTGCTTTTCCTGGTCTCCCATGGGGTGCAGGGCCCAAGCACTTGGGCCATCCTCCACTGCACTCCCTGGCCACAGCAGAGAGCTGGCCTGGAAGAGGGGCAACCGGGACAGAATCCGGCACCCCGACCGGGACTAGAACCCGGTGTGCCGGCACCGCAAGGCGGAGGATTAGCCTAGTGAGCCGCGGCGCCGGCCTGGGTAATCTATTTCAATGCCTGTCACAAAGGATACCTTCTGGGCCAGAGAAATCTCTCCAGCTGGGAGTCTCTACGTCTAGGCAGGTTTAAATGTCCTCTTTTGCTGCTCCTTTTCTCTGATCCACTCCAAGTTCACACCAAATGAGTTTCTTAGAATGGCGATATGAATTTTTTCATGTTTGTATTCCCCCAAGAAACTGTGTGCCTGGATTTAGTTGAGGTTCAATGGATCATTTAAAACAAATGATCACCAAGAAGGAACCAAAGAGATGCACCCATGGAAGTACTTTGTTCATGCCATGACCTGGTAAGTTAGGAGTCTCCTTCCTCCATGTTCTGAAAACCCTGAGGAAGCTTGTCTCTGCTGTGAGAGAATCAAGACAATGATACGGAATTGTTCAGCCCTTGTATATCTGAAAAGACCAAGTTAGGGTTCTTGGACACAAGAAACAAAACGAAAACAAAACAACAAGACCAGAATGACTAACTCTCCTGATCCAGCTAACAGCAACCATGGAACAACTTCCTTGGGGCATCCCAAGAAGGCCAATCATCTGCCTTTTCCTTGAATCTTCCACTCTCAACTCAAATTCCTGGTGAAGGGGATCTGATTGCACAAACTGAGACATATGTCCATCCACCTTACAGCCCTGGAAAGATCGACAGACCTGAGGGTGAGGGAGGAGCAGCTGACAGAAGGGGAACCCACAAGATAACAAGGAGAATTGGCGCTAGGCAGGCAGGAGCTGCAAATAAATATACTCCAGAGCAGGAGACAAAAATCATGTGAGAGAAAGGTCCTGGTCCCCACTGTCACAAAATGTAGACCAGGTTCTCCCCCCTCGGTCTCTCAGAGGGAAGTGGGGAATGGTGGGGGAGCCTGAACATATGAAATCTGTACAATTTTGCCTCCCTTTGTGAGGATAATTTTGAAGGAAAACTTTATCAGGTAGAATGTGGTTTATTCATCATGCTAACAAGGAACTTTTTTGTTTGTTTGTTTGTTTTTTGGACAGGCAGAGTGGACAGAGAGAGAGACAGAGAGAAAGGTCTTCCTTTTGCCGTTGGTTCACCCTCCAATGGCCGCCGCGGCTGGTGCGCTGCTGCCGGCGCATCGCGCTGATCGGAAGCCAGGAGCCAGGTGCTTCTCCTGGTCTCCCATGGGGTGCAGGGCCCAAGCACTTGGGCCATCCTCCACTGCCTTCCTGGGCCACAGCAGAGAGCTGGCCTGGAAGAGGGGCAACCGGGACAGAATCCGGCGCCCCAACTGGGACTAGAACCCGGTGTGCTGGCGCCGCAAGGCAGAGGATTAGCCTAGTGAGCCACGGCACCGGCCTACAAGGAACGTTTTGAATCTTCTCACTAGGAAAATGGACACCCATGTCGCATTTCAACGTAATAAAGTAGCTGTATTTTTATATTTACAACTTTACTGAGATATAATTCACATATCATAAAATTCACCTTTTTGAAGTACACAATTCAGTGGGTTTTTGTATGTTTGCAGAGCTGTGAATATCTACTTTGAGAACACTTCATTGTCCTAAAGAGAAACCCCATACCCATTTGCAGTCACTCTCACTTCCATCCCCGATTCCCACTAATTTACGTTCTGTCTCTGTAGATTTTCCTATTCTGGATATTTCATAAAACTATATCATATAGGCCGGCGCTGCGGCTCACTAGGCTAATCCTCCACCTACCGGTGCCGGCACACCGGGTTCTAGTCCCGGTTGGGGCGCCGTATTCTGTCCCGGTTGCCCCTCTTCCAGGCCAGCTCTCTGCTGTGGCCCAGGAAGGCAGTGGAGGATGGCCCAAGTGCTTGGGCCCTGCACCCCATGGGAGACCAGGAGAAGCACCTGGCTCATGGCTTCGGATCAGTGCAGTGCGCTGGCCGCAGCGCGCCAGTTGTGGCGGCCATTGGGGGGTGAGCCAACGGCAAAAAGGAAGACGTTTCTATCTGTCTCTCTCACTGTCCACTCTGCCTGTCAAAACAAAAACAACAACAACAACAACAACAAAAACCAAAATCTATACCATACAATAAAATATATGGTATTTTATGATTGACTTATTTCACTTGGTATAATATTTTCAAGACTCATTCATGTAATAGCATGAATCAGGACTTCAGCCTGATCCTGACTTTTAACAGCCAATTGATATTCTATTGCATGAGTTTTACAACATTTTATTTATCCATCAGTTGATGGACACTGGGGTTGTTTCTACTTTTTAGCTATTATGAAAACTCCTGCTAGGAGCATGCATAAACAAGACTTTTTGGGGATATATGATTTCGTTTCTCTTGGGTATATACTTAGGTGTGGAACTGTTGGGTTTTATGGCAACTCTATGCCAACCTTTCATGAAATTGCCACACCATTTTATTAGGCTTACAATTTCCCCATATCCTTGCCAATGCTTATTATTGTTGGTCAGTTTCATTATACTTAGCCTAAGCAGCTGTGAAGTGATATCTCATTGTGGTTTTCATTTGCATTTTCTTAATAATTTATGTTGAGCATCTTTTCTTATGCATTTATTGTCTGTTTGCAAGTCTTCTTTAGAAAACTGTCTATTCAGACCCTTTGCCTTTTTTAAATTGTTATTTGCCTTTTTATTAGTTGTGGGTTTTTTTTTTTAAAGGTTTTTATCCACTACCCCACAGCTCTGGCCCCTTAATATCTTAAAATTTTTGGTATGCATGTCTTGTCCGTCTTCTAATAAATATATTCCCAAGTATTTAATTCTTTTTGATACTATCATAGATTGAAATGTTTTAATTTCATGTTCAAATCTGAACATGATTCATTGCTAGGGCATAAAAATACATTTGATTTTTGTATAGTGTTTCATATTATGTATCCAGTAACCTTGCTGAATTTGTTCATTAATTCCTAGCAGTGCACATGTATTCTTAGAATTTTCTCTATACAAGGTCATGTAATCCATGCAGAGAGTGGGTTTTACTTCTTCCTTCCCAATATGGGTACCTTTTATTCCTTTTTCTTTCCTGATTGTCCTAGCTAGAACTTCAGTATAGTGTTGAACAGCAGCAATGGGAGCAGTCATCTTTTTCTGATTCCTGATCTTAGGAGAAAGCTTTTAGTCTTCCACCAAAAATGTAGACTGTTAGATGTTGAGTTTTTATCAAGTTGAGGAAGTTCAATTCTATTCCTAGCTTACTGAGTGTTTTTAATCATTAATGTGTTGGATTTGTCAGTTGCTTGTTTTGCATCTGTTGAGATGGTCATGTGGTTTTTGTCCTTTATTAATATGGTATATTACATTGATTTTAAGCATTAAATCATTCTTGCATTCCTGAGATAAATCCTGCTTGGTTATGATGTATAATCCTTTTTGGGCCGGCACTGCGGCTCACTAGGCTAATCCTCCGCCTGCGGCGCCGGCATACTGGGTTCTAGTCCCGGTCAGGGCGCTGGATTCTGTCCCAGTTGCCCCTCTTCCAGGCCAGCTCTCTGCTGTGGCCCGGGAAAGCAGTGGAGGATGGCCCAGGTGCTTGGGCCCTGCACCCGCATGGGAGATCAGAAGGAAGCACCTGGCTCCTGGCTTCGATCAGCGTGGTGCACCGGCCGCAGTGGCCATTGGAGGGTGAACCAACAGAAAAAAGGAAGACCTTTCTCTCTGTCTCTCTCTCTCACTGTCCACTCTGCCTGTCCAAAAAAAAAAAAAAAAAAATCCTTTTTGTATATTGCTGTGTTGATATTGCTAGTATTTTGTTGGGGATTTTGCTTCTATACTCATAAACAATGTTGATGCATAGTTTTCTTGTGATGTTTTTGACTGATTTTGGTATCTGAGCTATTGAACTCAAGAAATTAATTTGAAAGTGTTTCTTCATATTCTTTTTTTTTTTTTTTTTGAAAGTGTAGAGGATTGGTTTTCATTTAATAATTTAGTGGAATTCACTAATAAAGGCATCTGGGCCTGGAACTAACTTTGTGGTAGTTTAAAAAAATACTAGTACAACTACTTTACTTGTTGTAGGTCTGTTCATATTTTGTGTTTCTTGAGGTAGTTCTAGTAGTTTGTGTCTTTCACAGAATTTGTTTTTATCTAGTTACCTAATTCTTGGGCATTTAGTTATTTTTTTTTTTAAAGATTTACTTATTTACTTGAAAGTCAGAGTTACACAGAGAGAGAAGGAGAGGCAGAAAGAGAGAGCGGTCTTCTATCTGCTGGTTCACTCCTCAAATGGCCGCAACAGCTGGAGCTGTGCTCATCTGAAACCGGGAGCAAGGAGCTTCTTCCAGGTCTCCCACGCGGGTGCAGGGGCCCAAGGATTTGGGCCATCTTCTACTGCTATCCCAGGCCATAGCAGAGAGCTGGATCGGAAGTGGAGCAGCCAGGACTCGAACTGGTGCCCATATGGGATGCTGGCATTGCAGGCGGCGGTTTACCCGCTATGCCACAGTGCTGGCCCCGGGCATTTAGTTATTTATAGTATTATAATCATTTTTACTTCCTTAAAGTTTGTAGTAACATCCTCTCATTCCTGATTTTAGTAACTGGAGTCTTTTCTCTCTTTTTCTTGGTCAGTTTAGCTAAAGATTTGTCAATTTGTTCATCTCTTTAACAAACCAAGCTTCAGTTTCATTCCTTTTTTTCTGTTGCTTTTCCATTCATAAGGTGGTTCTTGGAGTGTTCGGATGATAAAACTTGCTTGGATCAGGGGAAACTCAGACTGGGGTTATTTCCTTGAGCATCTGGATTCACATTCAATGCCTTATCTGTTTTCCTGTAAGCAAGATTCTCTATTTTGGTGGCATCCTCCATCACCTAAACAAAAAAAGGCAAAGACCACTATTACTTGGGGACTGTGGAGGGACAACAATTCCATGAATCCATAAGCATTTCATAACCTTCTGTAACAAGCTCGGTGGAAGGCACCAAGGGAGACAGGGATGTGTGGCCCGCAGCAGCCTCGGGCTTCTGCACACTACGGCGTACCTGGGGAGGCACACGTGTACACAGCCAGCTCTAACGAGGGCTGTGATCGAGACCGAACAGAACGCTCTGGGAGCTCAGGGTGAGGGCAATTAGTCTGTTGGGGAGAATCTGGGAGCAGAAGAGCTGGTGCATGACGTAGATCTTGAAGAGTGGGCTGGATTTTGAAAAACAAAAGCAAAAGGACAAAGCGGGAGGCTTCTTCAGTGAGAGAGCAGCACAGGAGCCAAGGCTGGGAAGGGTGGGAAGCCAGGGCTGGCAGGGACGCCGCGTGCTGGGGAGGGACAGGCTGGACGGAAGAGCCAGGGCCAGGCGTTGGAGGAGCCCGAAGCATGGGCTAAGGAGCTAGGACTTTACCAAGAAATGATCCACTGAAGGGCTCCGAGTGGGAGGGTGGCCAGGAGAGCCTTTGCTGCGATTCGGGGCAGCAGTAGGACTCTAAGTTGGTTTTTCAGGCTCTAGGTGCCATCCATACGCACAGATGCAGGTGGAGATGGCTGTCCTCAACTGCTGAGCGCACCTCCTGGGGCTCTCACCTCCCAGGGCTCCTGTGCACAGCCCCTCCTGCTTCCTTTGCTGCTCTCTGACTGCTCGGCCTCCTTGCCTGGCTCCTCTTCCCCTGCTCCTGCTCTCAGTGTTGGTGTTCCCGAGAGTTCTGTTCTAGATCCTTTTCTCTGCTCCCATAGTGATCTCGTCTGTTGCTATGGCTTCCGTGAGCAAGCATGGACTGGTAACTTCCAAATCCAAACACAGCTGGCCAGGCTCTCTCCCCTCCACTTTGGACGCATCAGATCTAACTGCCCAGTGGACGTCTCCATTCAGTTACTATGCTCACTAGAATTATTTCCAGCTAGGAGTAAAGGGAATCCTCAAGTAAAGTGGCTTAGAGAAGATGAAGTTTGTTTTAGACAACAGAGTCCAGAGGCATGAAGTGACGACCACTGTGTCAGGGGCTGGGGACCCTGTTATTCACCACACCCCTCTTTCTCCTTGGGATCCAGGAGGGCTGCTTAGGCTGCTTAAGGCCATATGTGACGGTAAGAGGGACTGACTACTAAGGTCTTCCTTCTGAGTGGCCACGTGTCCAGTCAGAACACTGGAAGGGAGAACAAGGTGTTGAACTGCAGCTGTTCCCTGGATGCCTCGTGAGCACCCCAAATGCAGCATGTCCAAAACAACTCATTCCCGACCCTTCCAGGTCCACTCCAGGCTGCTTCTCTTCCTGACGCCGCCATCCAAAAGCAGCCCCAGGGTCCAGCTCTTTGCTTAAGGCAGAAGCCTGGCAGTCATGTCTCTGAAATGGGTCTGTCTTGTTTTGTTTTGTTTTTGACAGGCAGAGTTAGACAGTGAGAGAGAGACAGAGAGAAAGGTCTTCTTTCTGTTGGTTCACCCCCCAAATGGCAGCCACAGCCGGCACCCTGCGCCGATCCAAAGCCAGGAGACAGGTGCTTCCTTCTGATCTCCCATGCAGGTACAGGGCCCAAGCACTTGGGCCATCCTCCACTGCACTCCCGGGCCACAGCAGAGAGCTGGACTGGAAGAGGAGCAACCGGGACAGAATCCGGTGCCCCAACCAGAACTAGAACCCAGTGTGCCGGTGCCGCAGGTGGAGGATTAGCCTAGTGAGCTGCGGCGCCGGCCCAGGGTCTGTCTTTATCCCAAACCATCATCCTGCAGGTGAACTACAACAGCTCCACCACAGGTCCCCTAACCACCATTATTGCTCCCCTCAAATGCATTCTGTATCCCTGCATCAGCCAGCACATTAACCATGAGCCACATGTGGCTCATTTTTTTTTTAAGGTGTTTATTTATTTTCACTTTGTTTGAAAGGGAGAGAGACAGACAGAGATCTTTCTTCTGCTGGTTTACTCTCCAAATGCCTACAGCAGCCAGGACTATGCTAGACCATGGTCAGGAGCCCAGAACTCAGTCTGGGTCTCCCATGTGGATAGCAGGGACTCGAGTATTTGGGCCGCCATCTGCCACCTCTCAGGATGTGCATTAGCAAGAAGCTGGATCAGAAGCAAAATAACTGGGCCTCAAATCAGACACTCCGATATGGGATGCAGGTGTCCCCGATGGCAGTTTAACTGCTATGCCAAATGCCTGTCCCCACATGTGGCTATTGAGCACTTGAAAGATGTTGGATCTAATTGGAAATGTGTTGTAAGTATAAAAAAAGCACACCAGATTTTGAAGGCTTACTATTTTTTAAGTATCTTTTTTTTTTTTTTTATTTAAAAGCAAGATTTATTTAAGTCAGAGACCTCCAGCCACATGGCCTGGAGGAGGCTCCAAGAGGCAAAACCCAAGGGGGCTGGTGATAGTGGGGTTGTTAAGCACAATTTTGGGGAAGAAACTGTCAATCAGTACAAACAGGGACAAACTCATCAAAAGACCTGATTCGTAATCTTTTTACCATTTCTTAAATATCTTAATGTTTATTGATCATATGTTGTGATATTTTAATATATTGGGTTAAATAAAATATATAATCAAAATGAATTTCAGGGGCCGGCACTGTGGCTCACTTGGTTAATCCTCTGCCTGCGGCGCTGGCATCCATATGGGCACTGGGTTCTAGTCCCTGTTGCTCCTCTTCCAGTCCAGCTTTCTGCTGTGGCCCGGGAAGGCAGTGGAGGATGGCCCAAGTGCTTGGTGCAGCACCGGCCGTGGCGGCCATTGGGGAGTGAACCAATGGAAGGAAGACCTTTCTCTCTGTCTCTCTCTCTCGCTGTCTATAACTCTACCTGTCAAATAAATTTAGAAAATGAATTTCATTTGTTTATAAATTTTTAAATAAATTATATTTAATTTAGAGATAGGTAGATAGAGATAAAAGAAAAAACTCCCATCTTCTGGTTCACTCCTCAAATGTCCACAAAAATAGGGGCTAGGCTGGGCCAAAGCCAGAAGCCAGGAACTCAGTCCAGGGCTCCCACGTGGGTGGCAGGGACCCACGTACTTGAATGTCACTGCCACCTCCCAGGATGTGCATTAGGGGAAGCTGGATTCAGCAGCCAGAGCCAGGTCTCAAACCCAAGAATCCCGATGTAGGACACGGGCATCTTAACTACTAGGCTAAAAGCCTGTGCCTCTTTTACATTTTTTATATGACTAATAGAAAATGGCTCCCATTTGTAGCTCTCCTTGTGTCCCTATTGCACGGTACCACTCCACACAAAGCAGAACATACCTTTCTCACACCCAGATCTGAGCGTGTCATGTGGCCTATCACTGTCTTTAGGACAAAATGCTCTCTACTCACCATGGTTCTCAAGCCTTCCATGACTCAGGGCAGCCTCATCCCTCGCCGCCTCCCACCTCCTCTGCCCCTTGCAGGCCGCACTCCAGCTGTGCACACTTCTTCAGTTCCTTCCTTGTGTCTCTAGCCCCCGGGCCTTCACACATGCTGTTCCCTGTGCCTGGAACACTCCTTCTCCTCTTGGCCTGCTTACTACTCTCTCATCTTTGCAGCCTCAACTTAGATGCGTCTCTTCTCTGGGAGGTCTTTCCAGCCACCCTCCTCCTCTGAGCTGCTGTTTCTTCTCTATCCTGCCGTACCCCACTGCACCCCAAAAACACTGCATGCTTTTCCAGACTGATTGAAAACTTGCCTGTCATGTTCCTCATGGTTTCTCTAGCACCTCAAGCAAAGGATACATAGTCATCCATCAACAGGTGTTTGTTCAATAAATGAATCAATGTCTGACACCTTCAAGCCAGATAGACAAAATTCCAGGTGGAGGGTAGGGCCAAACTAGATGCATGCAAGGAGAGGGCCACCCAGCACCATTAGGTTCCAGGCTGGGAGATGAGCAAAGGGAAACGTGTAACCTACTGCTCTGTTTTCAGCCCTACTCCCGGTCTGCACAGGCCACTTCCGGGGACCTTCCTGCTTCCTGGAGAGTGCAAATAGCACTGGCTGCCCTCCCAGGATTGCACCCATTTACCCCAACATTTCCAGAAAGAGCTGTCTTGAGGACTCTTGCTGGAAGTGAGCTTCTTCCTGGTGGTGGTGGTGGTGAGGAGGAGGAGGAGAGGAGGAGAGAGTAAGGAGAAGCTGATATGAGTTCTTGCTTGCCCAGCACCGGGAGCATCAGTGAGCCTGCTACTGGTGAAGTGTGAGCTTCTCTGTGGAGGTTTCCTTAGAGGAGATGGGGGTGGGGTGCACAGAGAAACCTGCAACTAGAGAAGGGAAAGAACTTGGGGTCAGAGGGCTAGAGCGGGGTCCTTAAGGCTCCATTGGTAAGGTGCTGTGTGACCCAAAACAACTCATACGGTCTCTCCGGGCTTCTGTTCCTCATCCCTGGTAACAGGACTCTGGGACTGGCAAGTGGTGCAGCAGTCAAGATGCTGCATAGATGCTTGCATCCCGCATTGGAGCGCCTGGGACGAGTCAGGGTGGCTGCTACCCACGTAGGTGACTAATCCAAGTTCCAGGTTTCTGGCTTTGGCCTGGCCCAGCCCTGGCAATTATGGGCATTAGGGGAGTAAACCAGCAGATGGAAGATCTCTCTCCCCCCACCTCTTCCTCTCTCTCTCTCTTTCTCTCTCCCTCTCTCTCTCCCCCATCTCTCCCTCTCTCTCTCTCTCTCTCTCTGTCTCCCTCTCCCTCTCTCTCTTATTCTCTCTTCTCCTCTCCCTCTCCCCCTCTCTCTTTCTGTCACTCTGCCTTTCAAATAAATGAAAATAAATTAACATTACTTTAAAAAGAATGGGAGAAAATGAGGTAACCAGTGTGAATGGCTTTGAATATGTAAGGGTCTGAGTAAAATACCATATAGTGGCAAACGTTCGGGCTGCTGCTCTGTTCGGGTAGGAGAGAAGATGCAGTTGTGGGCAGCAGTTAGTGGCTGGGTGGGAGTCGGCCTTCTCTCAGCAGAGCTGGGTCTGCATCAAGGCAGAGCTGCAGCCTCCTTCCCCGTCATGACCCCGGGAGCTGTGCTAAACTTGGACCAGAGAAACCGAATCTTGGACAGGACTGTGGATGCAGTGGGTTCACCAGGCATTTCAGGGCCCTGGAAGGAGCAGAGTCCCATTTAGGGCCCTCTCGCTGCTGCTGATACACTCAAGTGAGTGTGAATGTGGGCGCACATGCACACACACACACACACACACACCCCTCGCTGAGGAGGCCCCACTTCAGGTCCTCTGCTCGGTGCCTTCCACCTCAGGAGTCCTATTCCTCCTACTCCCTCCCAACTTGGAAAGGCTCCTGGTGGGTTCACACTGTCCTTAACCCACTCCGAGACCACCCTGCCACGGGCTGCTCTGTGTGTGTGTGGGGGGGGGGGTCTGCGCACACGCAGTGGCTGGATTCCCCTCTGCTCCTCTAAAGGTGTGCCTGTGTCTTGATGCTTAGATCCATGCTGGGGGCCCTGCTCTTGGGCCAGGCCCTGCACTGCTCAGAGGTTAATAACCCTCCTCTCTGTTTTCCTTTCACAAGCATGTCAGAGCATACAAAGTGCACAGTAATACCTGTAGCTCTCAACCTGGAGGGTTGAAAACACGGTCCCCAGCATGCAGCCGGCACGAAGAGACTCTGTAATTACTGACCCGGAGGGGCTTGCGTTCCCGTTCGCGCTCATCTGTGAACCACTTCCATTCACTGCGTCTCCCGGGGCGTGCTGACAAAGGAAATGGGAGGCTGCGGGCATTCAGAGAAGCAAGTTCCAACTCCCTGTCCCACTGTGGGCGGACTTCAGGCCTGCCACGATTCAAACCCATTCACTCGTGTGCTCATTCCTTCTTTCAAAACCCATTTGATGGATCCCTGCCTGTGCTGGCACTGGGCCTGGTGCTGGGGACAGAGTATGACCTGGCCCATACATTTGAAGAGCCCATAGTCTAGTAAGGAAGTTAAGGGGTTGGATTTAAGTAGTTACAGTAAAAATCACAAAGGATTCAAATCCTAGGGAAGACAGACGTCATGCTGGAAAAGGCAGCTGTTTGATGAGAAGCAATATAGTACAGTGGCTTGTGAGAGAGGTTCCAGGGACCACGCTTGGGTTCAAATCTGTCTTTGCAACTTACCAGTTGTGTAACCCTCAGGGGGAGAGTTCTGAGGTTACTTGGAAGAATAAGCAGAGTCTGGCATTTAGTAGGTGCTCAGCAAACATGAGCTTCTGTGACAGGGTCTTCAAAAAGTTCATGAAAATGCATATTCTGGAAAAGCATGGGCTTCAAACCTTTTTGCATCAAAACAAACTTGCCTTTTTACAAAAAAAAAAAAAAACTATTTATTTGAAAAAGTTACACACAGAGACAGAGAGAGAGATCCATCCTCCATCTGCTGGTTTTCTCCCCAGATGGCCACAATGGCTGGGGCTGGGCCTGGCTTCTTCCAGGTCTCCCATGTGGGCGCAAGGGCCCAGGTAGTTGTGCCATCTTGCACTGCTTGTCCCAGGCCATTAGCAGGGAGCTGGATCTAAAGCGGAGCATCCGGGATACAAACTGGAGCCCATATGAGAGACTGGTGTCACAGGCAGTGGCTTTAACCACTATGCCACAACACTGGCCCCAAACTTGTATTTTTTTTTTTAAAGATTTATTTATTTATTTGAAGGCAGAGTTACAGAAAGGCAAAGGGAGAGAGAGAGACAGGTCTTCCATCCACTGGTTCACTCCCCAGTTGGTTGCAATGGCCAGAGCTGTGCCAATCCAAAGCCAGGAGCCAGGAGCTTTTTCCGGATCTTACATGTGGGTGCAGGGACCCAAGGACTTGGGCCATCTTCTACTGCTTTTCCAAGTCATAGCAGAGAGCTGGATCGGAAATGGAGCAGCTGGAACTCGAACTGGCGTCCACATGGGATGCCGGCATTGCAGGCAGCAGCCTTACCCATTATGCCACAGTGCTGGCCCCGAAACTTGCCTTTTTTAAAAAACAAAAAGTTTAGTTATTTATTTTCATCCACTTGAAAGGCAGAGTGACAAAAAGAAAGAGAAGAAGAGAGAGATCTTCCATCCACTGTTTCATGCCCTAGATGCCTGCAACAGCCAACACTGATCCATGCTGAAGCCAGGAGCCAGGAACTCCCTCCAGGTCTCCCATGTGGGTGGCAGGGGTGCAAGTACTTGCTCAAACCAGGCAATCTGACATGGCACACGGACGTCCCAAAAAGCAGCTTAACCTACCGCACCACAACAAGAAGGACTCTTGTATGATCAGGGTGGGTAGCATATAACAGGAATTTTCTACTTGTGTTGGGCAGGAAGGCAGGATGTTGTAGAACAACAGGGGCAAAGGGAGAAGATGCAGCACTTGTAGGGGATTCTCTTTGGCTGCAGCTTAGCCTGTGATAGAGAAGGAAAGAGGAGAGAAAGTTGGGGTTAAATCTCAGAGCACTGAGTGTCCAAGGCACACAAGGAGAGGTAGAGTGACACAGGAAATCTGGATAGGGAAAAGCGCCTGCATAGCCCCAGGCGATGACCTTTGCCTTTAGAGCCACGTGCTGGTAGGCCACATTTCAGGGTCTCTGAAGTTGAGAAGCCAGTCCTTGGAGCTTGGTGCAGTGCTGGCCTGCATCCTAGCTCCTGCCCATCTGTTAAGGACTATTTCTGCTTCCTCCCGGAATTAGGGCCAAGGGAGAAGAGCCATTTCCTTTCACAAGGCCTCATGGACATGGCCTCTCTGCTCACCAGAAGGCTGGTGTTGGGGCACGACAGCTGGGAGAGGCCCCAGGAAAGGCGGCTGACGGGAGTGTTGGAGGAGAGAGGGGACGAAGGGCAAGGCTGATCGGGCTCATGGTCATGATCTCTCTTCCTATGGGGCAGATGGTACCTCTTCCATGTTCTTTGGGAGTGGGACACACTGAGAGCAAAGAATTCATCAGGCAAAAGACCAAACTGAGAAAGACCGTGCTGGGAGAACACAAACAGAGAGCAAGGGTCCCCGGGGGTGACTCCTAGTCCGGGCGCACCCCAGGCCCGCGTGAGGAGGAGGAGTGGGCAGCACGGCACAGTGGCAAGGCTCACCTGTCACCTGGAGGAATCAGGAGCCCCCATTCTTGTCCAGGTGGGGCCTCGCACTGTGTGCGACTTGGCCTCCGTTCCTCCTCAGAGAAACAAAAGAGCCTTGCTAGGAAAACCTGAGGGGCCCTTCCGGTTCAGAAACCTGTCGTCTGTGCTCAGGTTAGGCACCGCCTGGGCCCTCAGCATCTGGGTGTTAGAATGTGCCCTAAATACCAGAAGAAACCTGAAACAGCCAGACCTGAGAAAAGAGGAAACCAGGGGGGCTCCTGGAGTCCTGGAGCCCTGCACCCACACCGAGCACAGAAGGAAGGCCTGCAGAAGGGACAGGGAGAGGAGAGAATGGGCCGGGAGGCGGCCTCGCTGAGTGCCTGACGTCTCCAGGGCAAAACAAGTGAACTGGCAGGCGGCTTCTGCTCCCAGCTCGAGCCACCTCCGATCCTGTGGAAAAGCTGCATTATAATCGATAGCCTCATAAATAAATAAAGAGTCAATGCATCTGCCTCCAGCTCAGGGCTTCTTCAGGAAAATCGAACCTCGACCCACTTCTGCTGGCCCATTCTGGCTTCCTTCAGAGGCCTCCAGAGAGACGGAGCTCTTGCAGGTCATCTCGGGCACACCCCTGCCTCTGTGCTGGCCTGCCGTATGCCCTATCCAAGGAGGTCCAGGGCCGGGGAGCCTACCCTCTTCTGCCACCCCGCCCAGGCAGCCCTCCTGTCCTGGCAGCCCCCTTCCCCCTGGTGCCATGGGTTTCTCTCACAGGCAGACTGGTGCCTGCACCCTTCAACTGTTGCCCTTGCCTTTCCTCTCTCACCCTCTGAGGATGGGCCTGACCTCTGGCCCTTTGCTTGTCTCCTAAATGCGTGTCCTCCTGATGGTACTTGGCACCAAGCAGAATCAGCAGTGGGAGGAAGGCAGTTGTGTCCCATGCTTTGGGGTCTCCCCATTATCCCCACCCACCAGACACCTTCTCATCACTAAGTGGCCCCTCACAGTCTGGTAAATACCTTTGTGGGTGCAAGGAACGAGGACCCTCGTGCATTACCCTAAGGACAGACATGTGCCAGTAGGTCGACTGGAAGAGGACCTGGGTGGTGATGGCACCGCCTCTGGATGTGCCCTGCAACACCAAGGGAATTCTCCTTTGCTTTGCTGCCTCAGTTTCCCCTCCAGCTGCCTGAGCCAGGCGGAGAGTGCACCCATGCCTAAGAGGTCTCAAGTGCTGGTTGGGTAGTCAGCATGGGGCAAAGGAGTTGTTGGGTCTAGACAGGCCTCCCTGTTCATAACGACTGACCCCTGCTATGGCTGGGACATGATTCCAGTGTCCTCTAAGTCTTCATGCATCGAATTGTAACCCCCACTGTGAGGTATTCAGAAGGTAGAAAGTAAATTCAGCATGGTGTTTAGAAGTGAGGCCTTGGGGCCAGCGCTGTGGCATCATGGGTAAAGCCTTCACCTGCTGTGCCAGCATTCTGGCTTCGAATCGATACAGCTCTGACCATTGCAGCCAATTGAAGAGTGAACCAGCGGATAGAAGACCTCTCTCTCTCTCTCTCTCTCTCTTTCTGCCTCTCTTCTCTCTGTGAAACCCCGACTTTCAAATAAATAAATAAATCTTTTAAAAAAAAGTTGGGGCCGGCGCTGTGGCACAGCGGGTTAACACCCTGGCCTGAAGCACTGGCATCCCATATGGGCGCCAGTTCAAGACCTAGCTGCTCCACTTCCAATCCAGCTCTCTGCTGTGGCCTGGGAAAGCAGTAGAAGATGGCCCAAGTCCTTGGGCCCCTGCACCTGCATGGGAGACCTAGAAGAAGCTCCTGGCTCCTGGCTTTGGATCGGCGGAGCTCTGGCATTTGCAGCCAATTGAGGAGTGCACCATTGAATGGAAGACTTCTCTCTCTCTCTCTCTCTCTCTCTCTCTCTCTCTCTCTCTGCCTCTCCTCTCTCTGTGTAACTCTGACTTTCGAATAAATAAATAAATCTTTAAAAAAAAGTGAGGCCTTTCTAATTCAGACTGTTAGAGTATAGCTCCCATGATGGAATCCTGATGGCTTTATAGCAGAGGGAGAGACACACAGACACAGAAACACCTGTGCTGTGTCTTGTCATGTGATGTCCTGTGCTGCTTTGGGACATCACCAGATGAGGACCCTGGACCTTGCACCTCCAAAACCGTGAGGCAAAGTAAACCTCTTTTCTTTATAAAGTAACCTGCCTCCAGTAGTTTATCACAGCAATGAAAAAGCAGACTACTATGGCCACCATGTTCCAGCTAATGCCTGGGGACTGAATATTCCTTTGTGTTTTTAAAATATTTTTATTTATTCATTTCAAAGGCAGAATTACAGAGAGAGAGGGAGAGACAGAGATCTTCCATCTGCTGGTTCACTTTCCAAATGGCCACAACGGCCAGGGCTGAGCCAGGAGCCAGGAGCTTTCTCCAAGTGGGTACAGGAATCCAAGCCTTTGGACCATCTGCTGCTGCTTTTCACAGGTGCATTAGCAGGGAGCTGGATCAGAAGTGGAGCACCTGGAACTTGAACCGGCGTCCATATGGGATGCCGATATTGTAGGCCATTATGCCACAGTGCCAGCCCCTGAATATTACTTTATTTTTTTAAAAGATTTATTTTTATTTGAGAGGCAGAGTTACACACAGAAAGAGAGGCAGAAAGAGAAAGAGATCTTCCATCCTTTGGTTTACTCACCAAATGGCTGCAACGGTCAGAGCTGGGCTGATCTGAAGCCAGGAGCCAGGAGCTTCTTCTGGGGCTCCCACGTGGGTGCAGGGGTCCAAGCACTTGGGCCATCTCCTACTGCTTTCCCAGGCCTTTAGCGGAAAGTTAGACTGGAAGGGAGCAACCAGGACTTGAACCAGAACCCAAATGGGATGCCAGTGCCGCAGGCAGAGGCTTAGCCCATTATGCCACAGTGCTGAATATTACTTTAATTAAAA
Source organism: Oryctolagus cuniculus (assembly GCF_051225735.1). Taxonomy (NCBI): domain Eukaryota; kingdom Metazoa; phylum Chordata; class Mammalia; order Lagomorpha; family Leporidae; genus Oryctolagus; species Oryctolagus cuniculus. The sequence goes on along the minus strand of NC_142883.1, from coordinate 33,471,189 downwards.
GTCTCTGGGGGCTGTCATTGTGCCACAGTGAGTTAAGATGCCACCTGCAATGCCAACATACCATATGATCTCTGACTGGAGTCCCAGCTGTTCTGCTTCCAATGCAGCTCCCTGCTAATGCTCCTGGGAAAGCAGAGGAAGATGGCCCCAATGCCTGGACCCCTGCCACCTACGTGAAGACCCAGCTGGAGTTCCAGGCTCCTGGCTTTGGTCTGAGCTCAGTCCCGGCCATTGTGATCATTTGGGGAGTGATCTAGTGGATGGAAGATCTCTCTCTGTGTTTCTCCCTCTTTCTCTGTAACTGTGCCTTTCAAATGAACACATTTGAAATATACATTTCTGATTAGGAGACATTGTATCCCTGCTTTCTGTGTCTCTAAGCATAGTATTTAGCATATTCCATTTCCTTCTGAGTTATCCACGCAGGGTTTCCATCCCAGCTCCCAACCCCACCTGATATGCCACACCACAATGCCTTTCCCCCAGCACTAAAGGATGATGCTGACCCATCCTGGGGAGGAACTCGGGCCTGGGAAGCAGTCAGAAATCCAGGTTCCTGGATTTGGCTTTCTCCTGGCTGACAGCAGGCAGCTCTGGCCACCCAAGAAGCGGCCTGGCACTGTGCAAGCGGCAAAGGTGGCCAGTAGCAGTTTAATGGGCTTATAAAGCTGGTTACTAACTTGCAAGCCTGTGTTAATGGAGCCCTTAAATATGGGAACATGTCAATACAATAGATTTTCCACCCTAGAAAGAGCCTACAAATGTGACAAACCAACCTTCAATTACAGTTCTTACAGCCAAAAGGGTCAAGAAACCAGCTGAGCTGGGCCTTGCACTTTGAGTGGCCCCAAGGCCTAGACTTGAGGTGGCTGGCCCAGGTCCTCCAACAGGGCACTGGGGTCCAGCCCAGGCTCCCAGCTCTACTCACAGTCCAGGCTGGGGCTGGCGCTAGGCAAATGGGTTGTGGCTGTCACCAGAGAGGAACTGGCAGCGACACAGCAGGCAATGTTTTCTTTGCAGGCTGAGGTTCACTGGAGGAAGCTGAGAATTCCTCGGCTCCACCCTGGGAAGGAGGGGCTGGAAGGAGCAAAGAAGCAGGGAAGGCCAAGCACGCCTGCTCTGAGGGGCGTTTCCCCAGCCACTGTGCTGGACCAAGTAGTGGAAGGGAAGACGTTGGGGCCCCACGCAGTCCCTGGGGTCCCTGTCAGGAGCCTAGGACGCCTGTCTCGAACTGCTCAGGGGACGTCTTGGCAGCAGCTAGCATTTGTTAAACATTTGTTCTAGGGGCAGGTGTCTGCAGCAGTTCACGCACACTGTGCAATGCCCACAGCCATCTCAGAGCACCTGCACTCAAGCCCCTGCTCCGCTTCAGATTCCAGCTTCCTGCTGATTCGCACTCTGGGGGGCAGCAGGTGATGGCTCAGGTGCTTGGGTCCCAGCCACCCGTGTGGGAGACCTGGGTTGAGTTCCTGGCTCCTGGCTTCAGCCTTACCCAGTCCCGGTTGCAGGATTTGGACTGAACCAGCAGACGGGAGATATTCCCTCTCTCTCCCTTTCAAATAAAAATAAGTTAATTAATTTACCCTTGAAGGCAGTTTGTGCCAGGGCTGAGAACAACGGCTTAGGCACGACATGACTGGATTCCAACCTGACCTTTGCTACTCACTAGCACTGTGACCTTGGGTAAGTGACTTAACCTCGCTATGCTTTAGTTATTTCATTTATAAAATGGGAATACTGAGGCCTGAACTCACAGGGGTAAGAAGCTCTGATCGCAGTGTCAGCCATGTGGGAAGCGCACGCAGTCGGCTGCGAGTTCCCTCTTGAATCCTCACACGAAGCTCGGAAGCAGGCCCACTGATGATCATCTGAAGCTCCAGGAAGTGGAAGCCTTGCCCGGGGGGCCCAGGTGCAGTCCACTGACATCTGGGCGCCCTCCCAGATGCCCCCGGAGGTCCCTTGCATTGAGAAGAAGCCGCTTCAGAACTCCAGAATGCCTTACTCCAGGTCCATTCTAGCGTGGAGACTCCCCTGCCATCTCATTAACAGCAGGCGCAAAAGAGACTCTCCAGCCTGCTCGGAGGCCACAGGAGCTGGTGGCTTCAGGCCCAACCAAAAGGTCCCCCGCACCAACCGGGTGCCTCCCAGGTGCCTCATCCTGCATCCCCTGCCCCAAGCATCCGAGTCCTCCACCCCCTAGCCCTATCCACGTCAAGATAACCAGACTGGGCCCAGCCCCCAGGCGGCTCACGGCGCCCCGCCCCCTCCGTGCGCAGTGCACAGGCGCTCGGCGCTCCTGCCAACTTGGCAGCGTCTCGCCGCTGTTACTATCAACACCTCCGAGGGAGCAGGGAGACTGTCGGCTGTGATCGGCCGCCCGGCGCACTGAGCAGCACACTCAGAGTCAGAGCCAGCCCTGGAATGTCTCCCGGGCTCGCGAGGCTCCCGGTGCGGAGAGAGGCGGGGCCCGGGCTGCCTAGGAGAGACGCGGGTGGGGAGCAGCGCTGGGCCCCGGGTTGCAGAGCCACAGTGGGAGCCTAAGCAAGCCCATAGGAACAGGCAGGGCTGATAGGAGGCGCTTCTGGGTGGATGTGCAGGATGAGGCTGTGGGGGCTCCGGCTCTTCCTACCTAATTCTTGCCTCGGCCCCGGGCAGAGGGGGCGCTGCATTTTCCGAGGTTGGCGGGGGTCTGTGGCCAGAGTCTTCCTGTATGCTCTGTGCTCCTGGAGGGTGTGCAGGATGCCCGCTTCCTGCTCCGTCGTTCTTGGACTCCTTGCGTGCAGGGCTCTTGTCGCCCCCCTCGGATTGGGTTGGGAGCCCCTCTGGGACTACACTTTCCCCACTGAAGGTAAATTTCTCCCTGACAGGACTTTAACATTTTCCGGTTCCTTACCTCCTTCCCCAGTCTCTTAGGCCCTAAAGCAGCTGATGCCGGCTCTGGCTCCTGCTGGGCCTCCTGCGCCCAGGTGGGAAGAAATGGAAAACCTGTACCTTCAAGGACCTGGTGCCCACCCTCCAGCAAGGCCCGCCTGCAGCCCAGGCTCTGCGGTGGGCTCAGCTCTCCCTCAGCAGGACCAAGGGCCGTGGCCACGCAGCCTGTCCTGGGGAGCCCCTCCCCAGCTTTCCCGGGGCTTGGCAGGCAAAGACCTGCGTTTCCTGCTCCTCTTCGCATCAGCAAAAGCAGTGGGGTCGGAGGAAGCATCCCCAAGCCTTACCCCACCTGCTACCTGGTCCACCTGGGCACCTGCTGCTAAGGGCCCACCCGGGCCACCAGCCTGTTCCTTCTCCCTGACAGAGAGGTAACCTTGGGCACTTCACTGGGTTCCAGCCTGTGGGGACCAAGACACGAAGATGATTCCTGGCATCCCTCGGGTTTGTCCGGCACTTGGAATCAACACGTTCCCCCTTCTCCCCTCCTTCCTTTCTGTTTTCTTGACCTCATTCCTCTCTCCACTCCCTCCAGGAGGTGAAACAGATCCTAAGACAAGCCCCCCCCCCATTCCCCACTCCAGACATCTGGAAACTCTCCGCCAGGAGAGACACCGTCCCCTTCTTGGTAAGAACCCCAGGTCCCCAGAAGGCCAGCTGACTCTTCGGTAGCGGGGCAACTAGAAATAGCTCTCCCTCCACCGGCCAGGATGTAAATAAGCCGCTGGAGGCTGCACGGCTCTCAGCTGCACCTGCGAGCAGCCTTCGGCTGAAGCCCTGTCAGCGTTTCCATGACAAACTCAAATTTCTTGATTCTTTTATCCCAGCATGAAGAGCACGTCTCATTGCGAGACTTGACACTGAAAACGTTTGCATATGTTTTCCCTAAAAGGGTTGCATGCTCTCAAATTCCTCACATCCGATATGTGTGTTGGCTCTTCCTTCTGACACCTTAGTGTGTATCATATTTGTGCGGTCTACGGGCAGGCAGGTGGTGTGCACATGGGAAGTTCCATGGTGGAGAGGTATCACAGCAGGCGTGCGTCTATTTGCCTGTTTCAAAGTCTGAAATTCCACTAGTAAAGAGTCATTCATTACTTGTGAGCTGGATGACCCATCCCTAAGTGTGCGTCACGACAACGTACCAACCCCTAACAGCAGCTGAGTCCTTAAACCCATCAGCTCCCATCAGAAAGGGCTGGCTAAGAGAAGCACCCTGAGGCATCCGCTAGGATGTGCACTGAGTGCTCTTTATTTAGAGCGGTTGATCTGAAAGCCCAAGTGGTCTTACTGTTGCAGTGCTTCCGAAAATGCAGATACCCAGGCTCTGCTTCAGAAAGAGTCAGAGCGCCAAGGCCAGAGCTGAGCCCGGAACGCAGCATTTTCTTTGGTTTAATTTTTACATTTATCTTTAAAAATACTCATTTTAGGGGCCGGCGCCGTGGCACAATGGGTCAATCCTCCTCCCGCAGCACCAGCATCCCATATGGGTGCTGGTTCTAGTCCCGGCTGCTCCTCTCTCCCATGAGAACGATCCAGGACAGCAGCCAGCTCTCTCCTCAGAGTGAACAAAGGTGCGGCCGTGGTGGTTGCTGCTGGCAACCACATAGCAACCCTAGGGACTGAGTCTTCAGATGAGGTTGACACCACTGAGGGCAGAGTGGGGGACAGAAAGAGACCACTGCATGAAGCCCACCCCACCTGGAACTTGGTTTTGTACCGATGGATACATTCTTTTTATTGCTTAACCCGGTTTGAGTTGTGCTTTCTGTTGCAAAAGCAATCCATGCTAATTCCTTAGGACAGTGGTGACTGTCGGTTTTGCACCGACGGATACATTCTTTTTATTGCTTAACCCGGTTTGAGTTGTGCTTTCTGTTGCAAAAGCAATCCATGCTAATTCCTTAGGACAGTGGTGACTGTCCACGCTGCAGGCTCAGAACAGAAGGCCCAGTCTGGCCTGGGATTTCCTCCTGCTGCAGGCGATGCCTCGCTCTTTCTTGGACAGGCAGGGCGGGTCAGGCAAGCTCACCTTGTTGTAGGGAGAAGAATCAGTCATTGAGCAAAGGCTCAGGGCTGAAGGGATGTCTGGTGCATTGCACACAGTCCCCTGGGGGCTTAGATGGCTTGGGGTGCCAGATCCATGCCCGGGGCTGCTGGCCTCCCAGGGGAGCCACGGACAGCGATCAGGAAAGCCCCCTCTTTAAACCCACCTGCCATGGTTTCCCCTTCTTGTAAAACAGGAGTGGTTCTTCCTCTTCCTTTCTACTCTCCAGAAACGAAAGAGCATATGTCAGAGGCACGTATGCCCATTAGATTAAAAAAAAATCTTGATGGAATTATCAAGGGCTGTGCCAAGCTGTTGGGAGAGGACTCCAGGGGAGCACGCCCTGAAAACAAAGATGGCCGGGCGTGCAGGTGAAGAATGATGGAGGACGACCTCTGCTTGCTGCAGAAGTCCAGTGTGTGAGCACAGGTGCATGCCCCGTGTGTGCGCATGCCTGTGTGCATGGCATAACACTTAGCATGGTGCTGTCTGATGGTGTTCAGTGGGTGTTCCTGTAGCATGAGCCCTGGGAGCTGCAGCTCACCCCAGGTCCAAGGAGTGAAGTGCCCAGGGTTTCTTTATTTTCTTATATGAAAAAGGGGGGGGGGGCTGGCGCTGTGGCGCAACAGGTTAATGCCCTGGCCTGAAGCACTGGCATCCCATATGGGAGAGAGTGGGAGCTTCTTTCTAGAGCCCCTCAGTCAGCGTCTCCCAGTGGCCCCCGGTGGGAACATCCCCTCCCCCATCAGAGAGCGTTTCCGGCACAGGTGCCGCGTGGCTGGTAAACTCACAGCCGGACACCGCTGTGCCTTCTTGCTCGGGACTCCGGGGAAGAGGTCGTCCTAGGGCTTAGCCTCCTGCCGCTGCACAGTGTAAGCTTCTTTGGAGAAGGATGAAGACCGCAAAGAACAGCTTTGTCCACGCGCTGGTCTTGGCCCACGCAGGCCCTCGGTGAGCACTCTGGCCAAGCAGGCTTAGAGCCTTCTCTGGAGGAGAGGGGCGCGGGACTCTCCCTTCCCAGAAAGGAAAGGCAGCAGAGTCCGCCGCGGAGTGGAATTCAGGCAGCTCGGGGAGTCTGGGGACCTAGGCTAGGTCCCCTTTCTCCTTTAGGCACCTGGTTGAGTGACTGTGACCACTTTTTTTTTAAGTTGATTTTTTTTTTTTTAAGATTACTGAGAGACAGTGGCAGAAGCAAAAAGAGAGAGAATCCAAAGCCAGTAGCTAGGAGCTTCTTCCAAGTGTCCCCTGCCAGTGCAGGGGCCGAAAAAATTGTACCTTGTTCTGCTGCTTTCCTAGGCGCATTAGTAGGGAGCTGGATCGGAAGTGTAGTAGCCAAGACTTAAACTGGCACTCCCATATAGGATGTGGGTGTTGCAAGCCACAATCCTGGCCCCTAGCCTCCTTTATTTAAAAAAATATATTTTATTTATTTGAAAGTCAAGGTTACAGATAGAGGGGTCGGGGGAGATCCTCCATCTGCTGGTTCACTCCCCAAATGGCCACAATAGCCAGGGCTGGGCCAGGCTGAAGCCAGGAGCCCAGAACTCCATCTGGGTCTCCCATGTGGATGGCAGGGGTCCAGGCACCTGCGTAATCTGCTACTTTCTTAGCCACATTAGCAGGGAGCTGGATCAGAAGCAGAGCAGCTGAGATGGTATGCCAGCACTGCAGGCAGCAGCTTAACCCACTGCCCCACAACTCTGGCACCCCAGCCTCCTTTTTCCTTTTTTTTTTTTTAAAGAGTTATTTTTTAAAGATTTATTTATTTATTTGAAAGTCAGAGTTATACAAGGAGATGTAGGGGCAGAGAGAGAGAGAGAAAGATCTTCGTTCGACGGTTCACTTCCCAATTGGCCACAACGGCCGGAGCTGCGCCGATCCAAAGCCAGGAGCCAGGAGCTTCCTCCAGGTCTCCCACGTGGGTGCAGGGGCCCAAGGACTTGGGCCATCTTCCACTGCTTTCCCAGGCCACAGCCGAGAGCTGGATTGGAAGTGGAGCAGCGGGTCTCGAACCAGCACCCATATGGGATGCCAGCACTGCAGGCGGCAGCTTTACCTGCTCCGCCACAGCACGACCCCTGGATTCATTTTCTCTCTGGCAATGTTTTCATCCTATCAGGTGCCCTGGAGTGTGGACCTGGCTGTCAAGGGAGGAAAGAAAACCCACGAGAAGTGCGGAGAGACGTGCCAGAGAGCGAGGACGCTGAGAACAAAATGCATCTGTGTTCAAGCTGAGCCCGGGGAGGAGACCCTGGAGTGAAGTTACAAGAGGGAGTGTCCTGGCCCAGCAGATGTCCAAAGCCACAGGGCGGGAGGAAGGAGAGTGAGGAGAGGGGGAGGGGATCCAACAGAGGGGGACAGAAAAGGGGAGCAGAGGAAGTCAAGAACTGTGCCCGAGGGCATTCCAGGCTCAGAGGTTGTGCAAAAGGGAAGCGTGAGTGTGAAAGAGAAAATGGAAAAGGATCAGCCAGTGCAGAAGGAGGAAGAGGGGAGGACTGCGGAGGAGGCCCGGGAGCACCTGCAGCAGAACGGAGCAACCCAGTGACTGAAGATGCTGCCCAACAGCGATGGAGACTTGACCACTGAAGGAATCGGTGACTCTGGTAAGTGCGATCTTAGCATCGGAGCAGGGACAAAAGCCTGATTGGAATGCAGGAGGTGAGGAAATAGAACGGGATGGACAATTTGCTGTGCATGGTCAGGAGACAGACATGGAAGTCGCTGGAGGTGGGTGTGAGGCCAGGGTTCTTTATTCTTTGAAGATGAGCGTGATTCTGTCCCATTAGTATGCTGATGAGAATGGTTCCGTAGCACGGGAAAATTTGATGACGTGCATGAGAGAGCGGCTAGCTGCTGGAGCTGGCGTCTTTTAATCAGCAACAGGGGAAAGGATCCATTGTGCAAAGGGAGGGTCTAGCCTCAGACAGACGCAGGACGGCCCTGGTGACCCGTTCATCGCAAGAGGAGGGATGGGGGAAGGCCGGACCGTGGGCCTGACTGCTAGAGGTCGGTATTTTGGTGGTGGGAGGATGAGAAATTGTTTTTTTCTGATTTCTTCTTTTTTCTCAGTGGGAAAAAAATAATAATATCATCAGCTGGAAGTGAGAAGCCCAGAGACCTGAGACAGCAGCAGGTGTGAGGCCGGTAGCACAAGGAGAGTGGGGAAAAGGCAGGATCGCCGGGCAGCGGGATGATCCTCCCGGCTTTCCTGGCCATGAACTTCAAAGGAGCTCTTCGGTGTGTCTTCCTCCAGCTACATTCAGCAGCGGGAGTGCATGCAGGCCTGAAAGCCAGATGTGACCAGTGTTTAGGCTTTGCCAGGCCCGTAGGCTGGGGAGAAGGAAGGTCAGGATGGTCTTGTGTTTTATCTGTAGCTGAGAGACCAATTACCGCAACACTGTGGCTTAAAGCAATCAGCACTTGTTGCTTTCTTAGGTTCTGTGAGTCAGGGTTTGGAATTGGGAAGCGCATGGCTGGGCTCTAGCTCGCAGTCCATCACCAGACTGCGTCAGGTCCGATGAGGTCAGCAGCGCACAAGCGCGCGCGGGGTAGGGGGTGGGTGTTGCTGGCGAGATCCTGAGGCCAGGATCCATGCCCACCTAAGGCACGCCTCTCTGCCTTGGCTCCCTCGGTGCGCCATCAAATGCTTGAATGCTTGAGGAGTTTCTCTCCGGAGGCACCACTTGGATGTTGTTTTTTGTTGTTGTTGTTGTTGTTGTTGTTTTTTTGTTTGTTTGTTTGTTTGTTTTTACAGGCAGAGTGGACAGTGAGAGAGAGAGACAGAGAGAAAGGTCTTCCTTTGCCGTTGGTTCACCCTCCAATGGCCACCGCGGCTGGTGCACTGTGGCCAGCGCATCGCGTTGATCTGAAGCCAGGAGCCAGGTGCTTCTCTTGGTCTCCCATGGGGTGCAGGGCCCAGGCACTTGTGCCATCCTCCACTGCCTTCCCAGGCCACAGCAGAGAGCTGGCCTGGAAGAGGGGCAACCAGGACAGAATCCGGCGCCCCGACCGGGACTAGAACCCGGTGTGCCGGTGCCGCAAAGCGGAGGATTAGCCTAGTGAGCCGCGGTGCCAGCTGGATGTTGGTGTTTTATATGATCACGAGTCTTTCTGCTCGTTGTCACCACGGTTATTTAAAGGACCAAAAGTGTGTGTCGCATGAGAACATTATGCCCTTTTTCTTAGTTTAAAAACCGCCAAGGTAACCGGACTTCTAACACCTCTTTCTATTTGTCTGTTTTCTACTTGAGCAATAACTTTTTATAATCCTCTGTCTCAACAAAGTAAATAAAAGTATATTTTATTGCTGATTTTTTTAAAGATGTCAGGTGGGGCTGCAGCCATCCAGTTTGCCTGCGCTGCAGGGTCTGCTGCCAGGATGGTGCACTCGTATGGCGAGGCGACAGCCTCAGTTCCTCCCTCAGTGGCCCCTGCACAGGCTGCTGGAGTGCCCCGGCACCACAGCTCGCTTCTCCCCGGGCTAGCAAGCCGAGGGGGAGAGCCAGGCCGATACCACTCTTTCTGGTGCAGACCGAGAAGTCACTGGTTAGAAGCGAGTCCCTAAGGACAGCCCACATTCAAGGGGAGGGTTGACTGGACCCCACCTTTTGAAGGGAGGAGTGTTGCCGTGGGCTGAGAGCTTGTGTCACCCTCAGGTCCATGTACGGAGCCCTAACCCTAGTGTATCTGTATTTGGAGGTGGGGCCTCTAAGAAAGCACAGTTGTAAGTTGCTTAATAGCAGAGGCACATGCTGAGAAATGCGTTTTTAGGTGATTTTGTCATTTTGTGAACACCACAGAGTGTAGTTACACAAACAAAAATGGCTACAATGACACTAAGAAATGTAATCTTGCGGGACCACTGAGATGTCCTTGTGTAACTAAGGTTAGATGAGATCCTAAGGGTGAGGCTCTGATCCAATAGGATTAACATCTTCATAAGAAAAGACACGAGACAACTTGTTAACTCTGTGTGTGTGTATGTGTGTGCACCAAGGAAAAGCCATGAGAGGACACAAGAAGAGGTTGCGGTCTACAAGCCAGGAAGACAGTCCTCACCAGAAACCAAGTGGGCCTGAACCTTGATCTTACACTGTGATCTTACAACACAATGCATTTGTGTTGCTTAAGCCACTCAGCCTATGGTATTTTGTTGTGACAACAGAGTAGATCAATTCAAGTTTCAAAGAACTTGCAGGGGCTGGTGTTGTGGCGTAGCAGATAAAGCCACCATCTGCAGTGCTGGCATCCCATATGGGCACGATTTGAGTCCCGGCTGCTCCACTTCTGATCCAGCTCTCTGCTATGGCCTGGGAAAGCAGTGGAAGATGGCCCAAGCCCTTGGGTCCCTGAACCCACGTGGGAGACCTGGAAGAAGCTCCTGGCTCCTGGCTTTGGATTGGCACAGATCCAGCTGTTGCAGCCATTTGAGGAGTGAACCAACAGATGGAAGACTCTCTCTCTCTCTCTCTCTTTCTGCCTTACCTTCTCTCTGTGTGTAACTCTACCTTTCAAATAAATAAATAAATAAATACTAAAAACCACTTGCAGAAATAGTTGAACATCACTACAAGAGCCGAGAGTATATGTTAGGATACTGACTGGGATGGACCGTGTACTCCAAGCCAAGAAGCGAGGGAGCTGCTGGCATGGAGGAATGAATGAATGGCTGGATGATCAATGAATGGAAGGCAGCTCCCGGTGGGTGGAGAGTGCAGGAGTGGGAGCACCAGGGGAAGGGAGCTGAGCAGATAGGCAGTGGTGGTCAGAGAGCTGCTTGAGATGGAGGTTTTGGATATGGTGTCATTAACAGTGACAAGAGCCCAAATAAAATGATGGGAGTAGATGACTCCGAGGTGAGCGAGAAGGAAAAAATCACCAGTGGCAATAAAGTTAATTAGCTGAGAGGCGGAGTGTTGGAGGGGCCATCTAATAGACATTGAAGGGGCCAGAAACTGTGCCAAAGGTAGTGATGGAGAGAGAGCGAGCCAGGTGCTCAGGTCTCTAATGAATGAGGGAATGATGGGGGAAAGCAGATGACTGCCTTAGGGGGAGGACCGAGGGGGCACAGAGTGACAGCCCAGGTCCTAACGCGTGAGTTTGTGGGTCAGGGATCTCCACTGGAGTAACCTTTAAGGAGCCAGGAATGCGGCTCTGAGAAAGCCTGTTGGAGGTGGGAGCAGAGGACCGAGCACACGCACAGAAGTGGATGATGACGGCCTGCCTCTCATAGGCCTGGGCTAAAAGTTAGGGCTTGCTGGACTGAGACACATGGAGTGCTATCTGACACCTGAAGTTAGTGTCAGATCCCACAGCTTAAAGGACTCGGTCCCATAAGAATGCCTCCCTTTCCAATGCCATCTGCAGATGGGGTACCAGGCTCCCCACACTTCAGCCCAGATGACTGCAAAGTTAGGGGTTCCCCCTAAGGTTAGTAAGTTTCTAAAGTGACGTGTGTGGGGAGCAACTTGGACTAGACTAAGTTACTGGAATTAAGACTTATTCTATGCATCTGCTCTCCCACAATATGGCGCTGGGAGAGGAGGAAACAGCTTCTACACAGCTGCCTCCAGTTCGACCAATAAACAGCAGGACCTGCTCCTGATTGCAGGAGAGCAGCGTACTCGGCATGTGGGTAGCAGAGTTGGGATTGGTGGAAGAGGACTATAAAGGAGGAGAGAGCCAACATGCACCAGGAACATCTAAGGGGAACATCTATCTGAAGGAGCACCTGTGCAGCCCCCGAGAGAGCCGGCCGGCGGTATGCCGCTCCCCCGTGGAAGTGGGGAAAGTGGCTAGGGGGAACCGCCCTTCCACGGAGGTGGAAGGGTCGGTAGCCAACCCGGGAAGAACCAGCAGCAAACCCGGGGAGGGCTGAGCAGACAAAAGAACAGCGCAGGGTCCTGTGTCGTTCCTCCACGAAGACGGGGAGCGACAACGTGTTGGTTGGCCAATCAGAAAGGAAGCAAATAAACAGCCAGATGAAGAGGTACACAGGGCAAGAAAGGCACAGGCCCTGAATTGAAAGCATCTGCCCATGAAGGCTGGAGTGCTCCACCCTCCCACAGGCTAACGCAGAATCTCTTCAAATCTTTGTGTTCAACAGTTTTTGTGGGGGCCCAGCGCTGTGGCACAGTGGGTTAATCCTCCACCTGTGGCGCTGGCATCCCATATGGGCACCGGTTCTGATCCCGGCTGACCCTCTTTCAGTCCAGCTCTCTGCTATGGCCTGGGAAAGCAGTGGAGGATGGCCCAAGTCCTTGGGCCCCTGCACCCACGTGGGAGATTGGGAGGAAGCACCTGGCTCCTGGCTTCGGATCAGTGCAGCTCCAGCCGTTGCTGCCATTTGGAAAACGAACCAACGGAGGGAAGACCTTTCTCTCTGTCTCTCCCTCTCACTGTCTGTAACTCTAACTCTCAAATAAAATAAATAAAATTAAAAAAAAAAAGTTTTGTAGGGCCGACTCTGTTTCACAGCAGGTTAAAGCCCTGCCCTGCAGCACTGGCAGTCCATATGGGCGACAACTTGAGTCTCAGCTGCTCCACTTCTGATCCAGCTCCCTGCTAATGCGCCTGGGAAAGCAGCAGAGATGGCTCAAGTCCTTGGGGTCCTGCACCCATGTGAGAGACCTGGAAGAAGGTCCTGGCTCCTGGCTTCGGATCAGCTCAGCTCCAGCCATTGCGGCCATTTGGGGTGTGAACCAGCAGATGGAGGATCTCTCTCTCTCTCTCTCTCTGTAACTCTGTCTTTCAAATACATAAAATAAATCTTTAAAGAAGTTTTCGTGACTCAACCTCCAGCTCTCTGCTCTCCTTAGAGCAAGTCTGAAAGCCCCCACCCCTTTCTTCTAACAGAGGTCCCACCCTAAACTCTCTAGGGGCCTCACCCTGAGTCATCTCATTCCTGTAAACTCAGCTGTAGTTAAGAGAGGCTCTATTGGAACAACAGAGGATGGTCCTATCACTAAAAAACTCCATGGTTCTAGATATGTGTCAGGATCTAGCATAAGCATTGATTGATTGGTTGATTGATTTTAGCAGGCTTTGGCCCAGACCACACAATAGTTCTCTGAGTTCCTGCAGGACACTGGCAGACATAGGCCCGCTGCAGCCCTGTTGTAGAATCCCCTGACGTAGGTGCTCTCTCCTGATGCACAAGTCAAACACAGCCATCAGGTGGTGGAAGAAAGTAGACGCTAATTGAAAAGTGCGGATGGCCGGCGCAGCGGCTCACTAGGCTAATCCTCCGCCTGCGGCGCCAGCACTCCAGGTTCTAGTCCTGGTTGGGGCGTCGGATTCTGTCCCGGTTGCCCCTCTTCCAGGCCAGCTCTCTGCTGTGGCCCGAGAGTGCAGTGGAGGATGGCCCAAGTGCTTGGGCCCTGCACCCGCATGGGAGACCAGTAGGAAGCACCTGGCTCCTGGCTTCGGATCGGTACAGCGCACCAGCTGTAGCGGCCATTTGGGGCCATTCCAATGGAAGGAAGACCTTTCTCTCTGTCTCTCTATCTCACTGTCTAACTCTACCTGTCAAAAAAAATATTGAAAAGTGCAGTCAGGAACCAGGCAGGCATCACTCGATTCCTGGGCTCCTCAAGGGACTAGCAGGGGCTGGCGATGAAGCTGGGGCAGAGAGGCTCGTGTTCAGTGCCCGTGCAATCCCAGGCTGCTCACAGCGCTCTGGCCCTCCTTTGATTGTCAATGATCTCATGGGAAAGTTGACGATAGCAAGGTGGGCTTCAGCCAGTCAGATGGTAGACACTTCTTGCTTGTCACCTGTAATTCCTTGAGAAACACTCAAGACCAAACATCAAGATGTGATCTATAAGAGGTTGATGTTGGGGAGCAACTAATGAAGCCACCATTTGGGATGCAGACCATAGTGGAGTGCCTGGTTTGAGTTCCCCCACCCTGCACTTCTGATCCAGCTTCCCACTAATGTGTCTGGAAGGCAGAGGATGATGGCCCAAGTGCTTGGGTTCCTACCACCCATGGGGGAGACCCAGATGGAGTTCCTGTATCCTGGCTTTAGCCTAGATGTTGTGAGCATTTGGGAAGTGAACCAGGGGTGGAAGTGCTCTCTCTCTCTCCTCTCTCTCTCTCTCTTTCTCTCTCTCTTCTCTCCCTTCTCCCCCTCCCCCTTTTAGTAAACAAATAAATCTCTTTTTTTTTTTTTTTTTTTTTTTACAGGCAGAGTGGACAGTGAAAGAGAGAGACAGAGAGAAAGGTCTTCCTTTTCCATTGGTTCACACCCCAATGGCCACTGTGGCCAGCACGCTGCGGCAGGCACACCACGCTGATCCGAAGCCAGGAGCCAGGTGCTTTTCCTGGTCTCCCATGGGGTGCGGGGCCCAAGGACCTGGGCCATCCTCCACTGCCTTCCCAGGCCACAGCAGAGAGCTGTCCTGGAAGAGGGGCAACTGGGACAGAATCCGGCGCCCCGAGTGGGACTAGAACCCGGTGTGCCGGCACCGCAGGCAGAGGATTAGCCTATTGAGCCGTGGTGCTGGCCAACAAATAAATCTTTTTAAAAATAAAAAAGCTGGGGCCGGCGCTGTGACACAGTGGGTTAATGCCCTGGCCTGAAGCACCCGCATCCCATATGGGTGCCGGTTGAAGACTCGGCTGCTCCACTTCCAATCCAGCTCTGGCCGTTGCGGCCAGTTGAAGAGTGAACCATCAGATGGAAGACCTCTCTCTCTCTCTCTGCCTCTCCTCTCTCTGTGTAACTCTGACTTTCAAATGAATGAATAAATCTTTTATATATATATATATATATATATAAAGCTATTGGAGCAGGCATTGTGGTACAGCAGGTTAAGCCAACACTTAAGATGCCCACATCCTATATCAGAGTGCCAGTTCAAGTCCTGGCTTCTTTGCTTCAAATGCTGTTTCCTGATAATGCACCTATAAAGGCAGCAAATGATGACCCAAGTACCTGGATTCCTGACTCCTATGTGGGAGACCCAGATGGAGTTCCCGGCTCCCAGCTTCAGCCTGGCCCAGCCCAGGCTGTTGTGGGCATTTGGGAAGTGAACCAGCAAACGGAATATTTTTGTTTCTTCCTCTATCTCTGTTGCTCTGCCTTTCAAGTAAATAAATCTTTAAAATAAATAAATACTTTTCAAAAAGATGTTATCTATAGGGGAAATAAATGACATCATGAGCCTCATTTTATTTTTAAAGATTTACTTATTTATTTGAACAGCAAAGTGACAGGAAGAGAGAAGGAGAGACAGAGAGAGAAATCTTCCATCAGCTGCTTTGCTCCACAAATGGCCCCAATGGTGAAGGTTGAGCCAGGCCAAAGCCAGGAACCAGGAACTCCATCTGGGTCTCCCACCCCCGTGAGCGGCAGGGGCCCAAATACCGGGCCCACCATCTGCTGCTTTAGCAGGGACCTGGATTGGAAATGGAGCAGCTGGGACTTGGGCTGGCACCATAGGCGGCGGCTTAGCCTGCTGTGCCACCATGCCCCAGCCCTCTCAGGAGGCTTGTGGTCAGGGGCTGCCCCTACCCCCTCAATTCAGTGAGCTGATTTTGGTAAGAGGCCAGGTGGATTTGCAATCACAGAGGCAGGGCAGGGAGACTTCAGGTCAAGGGAGAGAGGCCAGGAGTCCACGGGAGACCAGGGCCTGAGAGATGCCGTCTGCACCCGAGGCACCAGTGGCTCAGCTGCAACCTCACCCGTGTTTTCAGTTGTGCCACAGCCTGCCACGGAGTGACTTCTATGTGACAAAAGCCAGGGGCATCCCTAGGTGCAGAAGAAGCCACTCAGGTAGAGAGAGTTTAAGAAACATTTCCGTGGGCACACAGCCAGTAAGGAAAAGAATTAGGAACTCAAACTCAGACTTGGATTAAAGAGAGAAAAAGAAGTTTATCCACTGAAGGGGTGGCTGACCCAGAGCTCTGAGCCCTCTCAGGCTGAACCTGGATCTCTCACGCCCAGCGATATCTGCCGCTGTTCTGTGTTGCTTCTCGGGTAGCCTGTGTCGGTTTGCGTTGTTTGCAGTGAGACGGCTCTGACCTGAGTCACTGCACCCAGGCGTGGAACAGCGCATGCCTCACGTGAGTGGTGCAGACTCAGAGGAACTAGAAAAACATTCTGAGAACCACTGGCAACACTGATGTTTGGGAGAAGATTCCTTGAATCTAAAATGTAGGCTGTGGGGCATAAACTGGAAGTTGAGGATGGAACCAAAGGAAAGTTGATTTGCTTTGTTTAAAAATGGAGAGAAATGCATTTTTTTTATTTGACCTCCCAAGAGTAAATTTTAGATTGCTTATACTTTGACTTTATTATGAAGCTGTCATGAACAAAAATGAGCATCATTACATAGTACCCAAAACTCTAATCTTATCTCAGATTATTCTCTGAAGGTCAAACTCTGAAGATGGGAATTATTTTGGTCAGAGTGCACAGCCATCTTAAAACAAACAAACAAAACTTGAAAGCAAATATCCTTTCAGAAAGATTAAATGGTTTCTATTTCTGCCAGCAAATGAATCAAAGTGCTTAGTTTCCTGGGTATATATTTTTACATCTTTGACAAAGAGCAAGCAAATTCCTTTAGTTTGTATTTGGATATCACCAGTGAATTTGCACTTTTTTCATTATTGTGTTCGTTACTGTATTTAAGAACTGCCTTCCCACAGGCCTCTGCTCTCTCCTGAATCCGGGGCTTCCTATTTTGCAGGTGGAAAAAAACCCTACGACTCCCCTTTGCCCTCTCAGCCCAGGTGGGTTTGCTCATGACAAACCCTCAGTAGGTGGCCCCTGGTCCAGTTTTTTTTTTTTTTTTTTTTTGACAGGCAGAGTTAGACAGTGAGAGAGAGAGACAGGGAGAAAGGTCCTCCTTCCGTTGGTTCACCCCACAAATGTCCGCTATGGCCAGCGCTGCGCCGATCCGAAGCCAGGAGCCAGGTGCTTCTCCTGGTCTCCCATGCAGGTGCAGGGCCTAAGGACTTGGGCCATCCTCCACTGCCCTCCTGGGCCACAGCAGAGAGCTGGACTGGAAGAGGGGCAACCGGGACAGAATCCGGTGCCCCAACCAGGACTAGAACCTGGGGTGCTGGCGCTGCAGGCAGAGGATTAGCCAAGTGAGGCGCGGCACCGGCCCCTGGTCCAGTTCTGAAACTGAAAGTCCCATGTCCTGGAGATGCCTCAGTCCTGGGCCAAGGCGCTGTTGGTCACTGTGCTCCTGGAACATGGGGGCCAGGCGCCCTGTCACACGGCTCCCAGCCCTCACTCAACCATCCCACAGAGGCACTCAAAAAGCCTGTGGAAAATGGAATTAAGAGATCAGATGCATTTCCTATGAGCTTTAAAAAAAGATGAAATTTATCTATTTTTATTTATTTTTTTAGGGGTAGAGTTACAGATAGAGGTGCAGAGAGAGAGAGTTCTTCCATTCGCTGGTTCACTCCCCAAATGGCCGTGACAGCCGGAGCTGCACCGATCTGAAGCCAGGAGCCAGGATCTTCTTCCCAGTCTCCCACGCAGGTGCAGGGGCCCAAGGATTTGGGCCATCCTCCACTGCTTTCCCAGGCTATAGAAGAGAGCTGGACTGGAAGAGGAGCAGCTGGGACTTGAACCTGCATTCATATGGGATGCCGGCACCACAGGCGGGGGCTTAGCCCACTGCTCCACAGCGCCGGCCTCCTATGGGCTTTTTGAAGACACCTCATGTGTGTCCTGCTCTGCTTCTCTGGGCAGGCCTTGTGCTGGGGAAGCTGTGGGGGTTCCTCAAGGAAAAGGACCCACCAGAGAGCGTCCACTCCAGCGAACCCCCGTGCCCCCGCACTGTTGATGACGGCCGATAAACAGGCAGAGACCACAGAGCGAAGGGACCAAGGACGCCCGC
Organism: Oryctolagus cuniculus; assembly: GCF_051225735.1. Classification (NCBI taxonomy): domain Eukaryota; kingdom Metazoa; phylum Chordata; class Mammalia; order Lagomorpha; family Leporidae; genus Oryctolagus; species Oryctolagus cuniculus. The sequence goes on along the minus strand of NC_142883.1, from coordinate 33,453,351 downwards.
TGCTTAAAGCCTGGCTCCTGACCACCACGCTCCACCGGGCCTGGCGCTTCTGATTCCAATCGGGAGACTCCTGGGAAGACCAGGAACTCACTGAAGGCAAGAACAAAGACCTAGCGCAGAGCCTGCACACAGTAGGGGCTAAGTAACTACAACACTGGTTGCATCTGGCCGCCCAGGCATGAAGGAGAGGGGGTGCAAAGGGGTGGGGGCAGCTGAGCCCAGAGCTCCTGCCAGCGCCACCGCCTCCAGGCTGCTGGGAAGTCGGAATGAAAAGGCTGCCAGACCTCTAACGAGAGAGCTCACCCAGAGCTCAGCCACGGCGGCTGTGATTGCTCATTGTGTTTGGCTATAATTAGCAGCGCATTCTGCGATGGCAAAGCAGGCAGCAGGGCTGGGGAAGGGCTGCCGCCCTCACAGCCACCAGCCCCCGGCCCTGGGATGCAAGACCTGGGCTGCTGCCCGCCCTGCACCCACAGCAGGGCCTGCGGCCGGCGGATCTGGACCCCTGTCACTGGGTCAGCACCTTTTGCAGGCCAAAGGGAACCTGTCTTACTGTGACTGTGGTGAGCATGGGCTGGAGAATTAAGCAAACCTGAGTGTGAGACTAAGCTCTGTCTGCAAGGTACGAGCAGGGTGACGTCAGGCCCGTGAGCCTCTGTTGCCTCATCTATAAAATGGGGACAGCAGTACTTATTTCCTTTAATGGGTGTGGTGAGACCTGAAAGAGATAACGCATGTAAGACGCTTGGCAGAGGCCTGTGTGCTGTCGGCACTCAGTGTGAAGGGGACAGGAAGCGGGCTTCTGGCCACAGACAGGCTGCCTCCCTTTCTCCTCTCTGTCCTGGCTCCTCCCCAGCTGCCGCACAGAACTCTGCGACCCTGTTCTCCTTCCCTGAGGAACGGGCTTGCAAGGGGGCAGCTCTGAGAAGCAACTAGGAGAGGTGGTCTCAAACTTTTTAAACTGGGACCCCTAGGACAAAAGACATTTTACAGAGCGACAGAGGACGCATCTGCATATCAGGAGGGAAAACAGAAATGATAGTTTCCAAGCAATGCTCATCCCAAGCAGGTGCTGTGTTCCGTTCTCTTCCTTTCCTTCTTCTAGCATGTATGTTCTTCTATTTGCATCATACATGTGATAATTTATAAACTACCTAGCAGCTTATATATAACATGCAGTACTTCTATATATTCTTGCATTCACATGGCATACATAATTATTTTGGGATTTTTCCAAAAGTCAGGACCCATTCAATTGATTTCATGATCTAACAGTGTGTTAGGGCCTCTCGTGTGTGGGGGTGGGTGGGCAGTGCCCTGGGACGAAGAAGCCAGTGGCCTTCATCTCTCCTAATGGAATCAAAGACTCCGTTGCCTGTTTAAGAGAATTTGTGGGGCCACCATTGTGGCACAGCTGATTGGGCTGCTGCTTGCAACTCCAGCATCCCATTTTTGAGCACCAGTTCAAGTCCCAGCTCCTCTGCTTCCATTCCGCTCTCTGCTAATGCTCCTGGGAAGGCAGCAGATGATGGCCCAGCTGCTTGGGCCCCTGCTACCAGGATGGTGTCCTGGGTTCTTAGCTTCTGCCTGGCGCTTGGTGAGTGAACCAGTGGATGAAAGATAACTCTCCCTCTTTCTCTCTCTGCCTTTCAAATAAATAAATAAATATTTAAAAAGAGATAATTGTTATCAGGGACTAGTAGGAGAGGATTATGACAAATGAGAAGCAAGATTTCATTTGTTTATTTGAAAGGCAGTGTTACAAATAAAGATTTTCCACCTGCTGGTTCACTCTCCAGATGGCTCAACAACTGGAGCTGGGCCAGTCCAAAGCTAGGAACAAGGAACTTCTTCTGCATCTCCCATGTGGGTGACAGGGGCCCAAGGACCTGGGCCATCTTCTGCTGTTTTCCCAGGTGCATTAGCAGGAAGCCTAATTGGAAGTAGAGCAGCTGGGACTCAAATCCTCACCCATATGGGATGCCAGTGGCTCAGGCATTGGCTTAACCAGCTATGCACAGCCTTGGCCACTGGAAACTTTTCTCTCATGGCCACAGAGTGCCCTTGGAGGCATAAAGGTGGAAGCAATTCTTAGTCTTTGTTGATGAAGAGGGTAGGTTTTTGCATAAATTTTTTGGGGGCTTAAGAATCAAGTTATTCTCTGGCCTCAGAATCAGCCCTTAAAGTATTCAGATCCAGCTAAAAAGCCCAGGAGAATTTCTTAGGCATGGAAAGCCAAGACACTGTGGCAAAAAATGACCTAAATGAAAGATCTCTGAGTGAGAGCCCAGTGGAAAGAAGGGGCCATCAAAGAAGGAGGTACCTTAATCTGAAGGGAAGAGAGAACTTCCACTTTGACTATGGCCTTGTCTAAATAAGGTCGGAGTTTGTGAATTCAAGAGGCTTCCATAGCTTTGGCAGCTCATTACAAGAGCCTCAGGTGATCACCGACATCATAAATAAGAGTGTCAATTGTGAAATCAACAACGGGTGGCACTGTGCACTTACTCCCCATGGAGGATCTCTGTCCTTAATGTGTTGTACTATGAGAATTAATGGTAAAACTAGTCTTCAAACAGTACTTTATTTTTATTTTTTGATAGGCAGAGTGGACAGTGAGAGAGAGAGGGAGAGAAAGGTCTTCCTTTTGCCGTTGGTTCACACCCCAACGACCGCCGCAGCGGGTGTGCTGCAGCCGGCGCATCGCACTGATCTCAAGGCAGGAGCCAGGTGCTTCTCCTGGTCTCCCATGGGGTGCAGGGCCCATGCACCTGGGCCATCCTCCACTGCACTTCCCTGGCCACAGCAGAGAGCTGGCCTGGAAGAGGGGCAACCGGGACAGAATCCAGCGCCCTGACCGGGACTAGAACCCGGTGTGCCAGCACCGCAGGCGGATTAGCCTATTGAGCCACAGTGCCAGCCCAAACCGTACTTTACACTTTGTGTGTCTGTGTGGGTGCAATCTGTTAAAATATTTACTTAGTATATACCAAGTTGATCTTCTGTATATAAAGATAATTAAAAATGAATTTTAATGAAGAATGGGATGGGAGAGGTAGAAGGAGATGGGATGGTTTGTGGGTGGGAGGGTGGTTATGGGAGGGAAACTGCTAAAACCCAGAAGTTGTACTTTCGAAATTTATATTTATTAAATAAATGTTTTCTTAAAAAATAAAAGAATCAAGCTACTCCAGAGGGAAGGTGTCTGGTGCAGCAGTTGAGATGCCCACCTAGGATGCCTGCATCCCTGGGGTGTGAATTCTGGCTCTGCCTCCGCTTCCAGTTCCAGCTTCCTGCTAATGCACCCTCTGGGAGGCAGCAGAAGATGGCTCAGGTACTTGGGTCCTCACACCCACATGGGAGATCAGTGCCCCTGGTTTGACTAGCCCAGCCTAGGCTATTGTAGACATCTGGGGAATGAACCAGCAGATGGAAGATCTCTGTCTCTGTCCCCGTCTCCATCTCCATCAGTATGTGTGCCTGTCTTTCAAATACAATGAAAATAAATTTTTTAAATTTATTTATTTTTTGACAGGCAGAGTGGACAGTGAGAGAGAGAGAGACAGAGAGAAAGGTCTTCCTTTTGCCGTTGGTTCACCCTCCAACGGCCGCCGCAGCCGGCGCACCGCGCTGATCCGATGGCAGGAGCCAGGTGCTTCTCCTGGTCTCCCATTGGGGTGCAGGGCCCAAGCACTTGGGCCATCCTCCACTGCACTCCCTGGCCACAGCAGAGAGCTGGCCTGGAAGAGGGGCAACCGGGACAGAATCCGGCGCCCTGACCGGGACTAGAACCCGGTGTGCTGGCACCGCAAGGCAGAGGATTAGCCTAGTGAGCTGCGGCGCTGGCCGAAAATAAATTTTTAAGAATTTAAAGAATCAACCTATGGCAAAGAAAGCAGGGAGGTCACCATTTTTTCGCTTTTACACCTATCTGCAAGCTATCTCCCTCAGCTGAGAGTCCAGCAAATCACTCAAATGCCACTATATCGAGGTGCCAGGGAAGAGCAAGAATTATGTGGACTCAGCCGAACAGGAAGTGCTCTGAGCTAGGATTGTACTTACAGTTTTTTTCCATAATAAAATCAGAGCATGTGGCCTCACAAGTACTTATGAGGACAATAGGATAAAATATTTAAAGCTGCAACTGTCCTGGAAAGTCCCCAAGTTGGAAGATCACGTGACTACCATGAGAAATGGAGAATTTGAATGCCAAGAGAATCGGGAGGGGGAAAAAGTCCTCTCTCCCATTACCTTCGATTTGGGGGAAGGAGCCTTGCGGTCCCAGAATATTCTGGAATGCCAGACCCTTCTCCTAATACCCTTCAGGCTGGTTGCTTATTTAATCCTTAGGTGCACCTATACAAGGACTGGATCCTAACTGGGAAGAGGAAAAGGAGAGAGGATGAAGAGAAATAGGAGGCCTCCAAAGCATTTACTAGTTTTGCTTCCAGCTGATTGGGCTCCCAGTTTCTTGCTCCCTCTGCCGTGATCCTGCCCCATCCTCACCCCCGCTGCCCACATCCCCACAGTGCCCTCAGCCAACTCAGCCATTAACAACTTGACCGTGGCCAAAGGGAGCTGTCGTTTTTGCAAGATGAACTTTCAAGGTTGGCTCTTGTCTTCATGGATCAGTTCCACGTAGGGGAGCGACATAATCGTGTCCTTGTCATTTGGGGCCTCACATGCTTGGGCTCCGCCCTCCTTGCACTGAGTGCACTGAGGCTGAGCTTTGTGAAGCGTGGCTAGGAAAACAGCTCTGGGGAAGGTCTCAGGACGCCCTTCTCCAATCTGCCCTACCCACCATCTCTCCTTCCAATTCTAGATATAAATCCCACCCTTGTCTGCTTTCCAGCCAATGAGAGTGCTCATCCCCAGGCCTGAGCTTTCTGTGGGAGTGGGGCCATAGAGAGGATGTTGAGCCGGCTTTGGGTCTTGGGGATGAAGCGGGATGAGACAAAGGAGAACCTCCTCTGAGAACCCTCTGGTGAGCCCTGCTCCCCAAAGGGCAGATGGAGTCACCTCTCATGACCTCTTTCAACCCCCATTGCTCTTGAACGAGTCCAGCCAGCTCACAAGATCAACACCAGGCAGACCCCAGCCTCAACGCTAGAGAATAAAACTCGAAGTTCCTTCAATCATTTGACGGCTTAGCTTGCTCCAAGCCCCCACCCCGCTCTTCCCCAGCCCTGCACCTTCTGGAAACAGAGCCGTTCATGAAAACCCCTGGCTGCAGTTGCTTTCTGTCATCTGCTTCCTTTGCCCACTTGTTTCCTCTGTCTGTGCGGCTGGGAGTCTGATTGTGACTAAATTACAGGGCGAGGTTAATAGGGGCAGAGAACCCGGCTGATGGCTCACTGTTCCACTAGGCACAGTCGTAGTCATCACCAGGCTCGAGGCTCCTGTGCCTTGGCAGGAGGCTGCAGGAGCTTCCTGGCCTACGCTTCCTCCACATCCCTGTCTGAGCAACTGAATGCAGTCCATAGGGCAAAGCTGTTGTAAACTCAGGGGCGAGCGAAGATGAAATGACATGACTGAAAGGGAACGGAGAAAGCGAGGAAACCCAGGAGTAAGGATTGAGTCACAGCAAAAGTAGAAGAAAAAGAATTAATTTGGTTCAATGTTCTAAAAAAAAAAAACTCAGAAACTGAAACTCTAGGAATAACAGACTATTTTTTTAAAAAAATTTTAATCCATGTAGGATTTTTTTTTTTACATATTTATTTAGTTATTTAAAAGGTAGGGTTACAGAGGCAGAGAGAGAGAGAATGAGAGAGAGAGAGAGAGAGGTCTTCCATCAGCTGATTCACTCCCCAAATGGCTGCAATGGCTGGAGCTGGGACGATCCGAAGCCAGGAGACAGGACGTGCTTCCGAGTCTCCCACATGGGTGCAGGGGCCCAAGGACTTGGGCCATCCTCTGCTGCTTTCCCAGGCCATAGCAGAGAGCTGGATCAGAAGTAGAGCAGCCAGGACTTGAACTGGTGCCCATAGGGGATGCCTGCACTGCAGGCAGGGGCTTTACCAACTATGCCACAGCACCGCCCCCCCCCCCCCCACACACACATAGACTATGAGAAGAGCTTTGACCTGGGTTTTGGCTCAGGTACTGCTGGTCCTTCCCTCACTTTGTCCAGATTCGGCCTGATGGGAGGGTAGGTGTGAGATGGATACATAGCTCTGCCGAACAAAGCCACACCCACAAACATCCCAAGCAGGCACCCACCTATAGCAGCACAAATCTATCTAATAAATTGTGCTCGCATTGGGAAGGAAGGAAAACAAGCTGGCATGGTGCGCGGCTTCGAGGATTCCCTCAGCCCAGGACTAAATGGAAGCTAACTAGCAGTGAGCGTCTGTGTCTCACACCTGCCCACCTCTCTGCCAAGCAGGAACTTCAAAGGCTCTCACTGCGAGGAACAGAGACTATTATCTTCATTCTGCATATAGAAAGGACTTAGTGACTTGCTCAAGGTCATGGACAGCGCAAGCTTCTGAATTCCTCTGGCTCTGGCCAGGAGGCAGGGGGTCCCCAACAATGTCTCAATCTGCTCCCAGAGAAGTTTGCCCTTGCCGCTGCCGTAGCTGCCGTAGGGTCTCACACCGGCCCGTGGAGATGCCCTGAGACAGGAAGGAATCTCTCACCTCTCCTGGTTAGAGTGCCACACAGGCACACCCCAAGGCCCTGCAGAATGTGGCTGAACGGCTCTCTTCCTTTCTAATTGGATCATCCCCGCCCCCCCCACATCCCCCCCGCCCCCCCCACACACACCCTGAACCCAGACCCAGACTTGGACCCATGAGGGCCTGGCTGGGGAAATCAATCCAAGTGGTAGACAGTATCTAATGCTTGAAAAACTGAAGTAAATGTCATATTAATACTCGGGAACCAGAGAATAGGAGTGCTTCAGTTCAAGATGCATCATTAATCAAGTGTCATGAGACATTAAAATAGAAATTTTAGCTGCATCGCAAACAGATAACAAATTCCAAAGTGAGATGCTAGACCAAGATTTATCAAGGAAATGGCCAAGAATATTTAAGAAGATTTTTTTTAAAAAAGACTTACTTATTTGAAAGCCACAGTTACAGAGAAGGGGAAAGATACATAGAGAGAGATCTTCCATCGACTGTTCACTCCCCAAATGGCCGCAATGGCCATGACTGGGACAAGCTGAAGCCAGGAGCCAGAGGCTTCCTCCAGGTCTCCCACATGGGTGCAGGGGCCCAAGGACTTGGCCCATCTTCCACTGCTTTCCCAAGCACATTAGCAGTTGGATGGGAAGTGGAGCAGCCAGGATTCGAACAGGCATCCATATGGGATGCCTGCATTGCAAGCGGTGGCTTAAGCTGCTACACTACACTTGCTTCCAAGGAAGGTTTTGAAAGCAAATTTAATTGGGGACTGGCACTGTGGTGTGGCAAGTAAAGCTGCTGCCTGTGGTGCCAGGATCCCATATGAGTGCTGGTTCGAGTTCTGGTTGCTCCACTTCCAGTCCGGCTCTCTGCTATGGCCTGGGAAAGCAGTGGAAGATGGCCCAAGTCCTTGGGCCCCTGCACCCATGTGGGAGACCTAGAAGAAGCTCCTGGCTCCTGGCTACAGATCAGCTCAGCTCTGGCTGCTGCTGTCATTTGGGGAGTGAAGCAGCAGAATGGAAGACCTCTCTCTCTGTGTCTACCTCTCTCTGTAACTCTGTCTTTCAAATAAATAAAATAATTCTTAAAAAAAAAAAAAGAAAGTAAATTTACTTGGAGAAAACTGTACTTGGGAGTCCCACCTTTCCCCCATCTCAATCAGAGCTGTCAAGCCCGAGAAGCCCTGTCTTTACGGATAAGCAGAGAAAGCCCAAGAGTAGCCCTAAGCCAACTGCAGGGTGAATTCAGGGAGACCATGCTAAATTGGAGACCCAAGGAAACAGGCCTAGTCATGCATGGGGAATTGTGAAGAAATTCATATTTGCTGTTTGGTTGAGCTAAGCTTTGACTGAAGTGTAGACCTGACCCCTAGACAGACAGAGCACCGGGTCATCGATCAAAGGAAGTGATGCTCTGGCTTGGACGAGAGAAAGGAAAGGAGGGGTCGGAGCCGCCCAAGGCTGCGGCAAGAGCTGTGAGATGGCCCGAGAAGGAGGGACCACACACACCGCCCCTGCAGAGCCTGGCTGATGACTACAGCTGCCATGTAGCAAGCACCTGAGCGCTAGCCAAGGCTGCCCCATCCTGGGAAGTTCCTTTGAGAGTGACCAGTAGGTAGCAAGAGGGGATGGGAAAAGTCTAAAGGATATAGTATTGTGCAGTGAAACTCCTGAACCTTCACTAGTTTAGTAGTGAGAGGTAAAACTCTGACACAGGTGAAAATGTAGGAAGTCATTCAAGGCTGTTGTGGGTAGGCAAGGATGGGACAGAGGGAAGAGAGAAAGAAGTTTAAGCGGTACGCATTGGGCACGGAAGTTAAGCACCACTTGAGATGCCTGCTTGCAACATCACAGTGCCTGGTTCAAGTCCTGGCTCCTCCACTTCAGATCCAGTTTCCTACTAATGTGCACCCAGGGAGGCAGGAGGCGATGGCTCGAGTACTCGGGTCCCTGCCACCCATGTGGGAGACTCAGAAGGAGCTTGGGGCTCCTAGCTTTGGCTTGGCCCAGTCCCGGCTGTTGTGGGCATTTGGGGAGTGAACAAGCAAATAGAAGATCTCTTTGTATCTGTCACTCTGTCTGCCTCTGTCTTTCAAATTTGAGGGGAAAAAATGTAAATAAATGAAGTTTTTAAAAGGAATGAACTGGGGCCAGCACCGTGGCGCAGTGGGTTAACGCCTTGGCCTGAAGCACCGGCATCCCATATGGGCACCAGTTCAAGACCTGCCTGCTCCACTTCCAGTCCAGCTCTCTGCTGTGGCCTGTGAAAGCAGTAGAAGATGGCCTGTGCCAGCCTGTAGCACAATGAACCGGGTTTCCTGAAACAGAGAGTGGGAATGCCGGGCCAAGACAAGTCCTGATCAAGCTCATTTATTCAACAAATCCAGTGGTATTTAAACATGACCAGTTGCTTACAAGAAGGAGCACAAAAAATTTACATATCAAAAAGGCTTTTAAGGTTACAATAAAACACTTAGGTGATAAATGCAGGTTTCAGGTGTGACTGATTATCTATTATCTCTTGTGATAGGTTTAGCAGAAAGATAGGGTTCTTCCTGCCTCTTCCTGGAATCTCCTTAGTCTAATTGTCTCCATCCATATGTTTAAGTATAAACAAAGGGAGTGACTACCTGTGGCTGCCCACAATGGCCCAAGTCCTTGGGCCCCTGCACCCATGTGGGAGACCCGGAAGAAGCTCCTGGCTCCTGGCTTCAGACTGGCACAGCTCTGGCCATTGCGACCAATTGGGGAGTGAACCATCAGATGGAAGACCTCTCTCTCTCTCTCTGCCTCTCCTCTCTCTGTGTAACTCTGAGATTCAAATAAATAAATAAATCTTTTAAAAAAAAATAAGGAATGAATTTTTATTCCAGCCTCTACCATATGTTAGGCACAGTGATAGATGGTGCATTTTTAGGATGGTTTTATTGAGATATAATTAACATGTCATGTAATTCACCCATTTAAAGTGTATGGTTTCAGAGTGGGTGTTTGCCCAAATAGTTAAGAGGACATTTAGTGTGCCCACATCCCATACCAGAGTGCCTGGACTCTCTGTCCCACTCCGGCAGCTCTGATCCCAGTTTCCTGCGAATAGGGATGCTGGGAAGATGGCGCTGGTGTTTGGGGCACGTGAGGAAGGCATTCGCTGAGCACGTGGTGTTTAGGGAGAATCATCTCAGAAACAGAACCAAGAACCAGTGTCCCAGGGCAGAATACCTTACTGTGGCTCAAACCTACCCCTACACTGTGATCCTGAGCTCCAGACTAATTAAGCCTCGTTGGTTTGTTTCTCTTCAAGGAGAGATTCTGCCATCCCAAGAAGGTTTTCTAAAACATTTCAAACATCTGTTCCCTGATCCATTCCTTTTTGGGATGGCAGCAATCTCTCCTCTACGAGAAACAAACCAACCAGGCTTAGTTAGTCTGGAACCCAGGAACACAGCATAGCTACAGGTTTGAGCTAATATGATAATGCACAGGAAGGCCACAGCACAATATGTTGGAACTAGACAAGGGAACAGATGTTTGAAATGTTTTAGAAAATTCAACATATTAGAGAATTTAGAATATCAAATGGTAGTTTTCATTTGTAATGTTTAATGTCATTGGATATTTTAAACACCCCATGGTTAGAATTGTAAATGGTTTTAAAAGAGACACAAGGATTTAAGACTGATAGCAAGAAACCAGTAGTTCTCCATTAGTTCCAAGGAGCAAGCTCTTAGGTTTTTTAGCTCTGCTAGAAACTAACTCTATATTTCCACAGTATATTGCTCTTTTTGGGCTCATCAATTGCAAATGGTATCTATGACTTCCTATTATGGTATCTGAGGGTGTTCAACTCTCTTACAGCCCCATCCAAATTGCAAACATAATTATATCACAATTTTGCTTTGATCTAGGCTTCATGTTTTAATTACCATGACTATGTAAATATTGTTCAAAGCTGAGCATATGTTTCATTTTTTTATAAACTGGTTAGTTTTCTTGGACTCAATAATTGCTTCATTTTAAAAATAAACCTTAAAATTTTGGAGCAACGTTAGCTCCCTGAATTATTGCGTAGATAAAACAGAGAGACTCCGTCTGGCTCACATGCACTCTCCATGATCACACACTAGTGGGGCATATCCGTCACAATTAATGAACCAGTAATACTAGATCATTAACTGCGGCAAATCCTTCATCCCAGCTCTCCCAGTTTTCCCTAATGTCCTTGCTACTTCATCACATTTGGGGGACCTGACTCCTTTGTCTCCCCTGGGATGTGACAGCTTCCCAGCCTTCCTTACTTTCTTTGACTGACAATTTTGGTGATTGCTGGCCAGGCAGCTTGTAGAACAACCTTCAGTTAAGATTTGTCAGATTCTTTCTCTCTCTCGCTATAAAGTTTTTTATTTATTTGAAAGGGAGGGAGGGAGGGAGAGAGAGAGAAAGGGTGTACACTGGCAGGAAGCTGGAGTCTGGAGTGAAGCCAGGTCTTGAGCCCAGGCACTCTGATATGGGATGCAGGCACCCCAAATGACATCTAAACCATTATGCTGTGGTGGAATGAGAAGGCCATGCCAAGATGGCCGCTGGCAAGTGAGCGTCAGTTACTCAGGAATGGCTTTGGAAACCACCTGGGAAACCTCTTGGCAATGGAGCCTGCCTGGCGACAGGCTATGATTGGTTAAGGCATAAACTGCCCCTTGACCGATTGGCTGCCTTGGCTATATAAGCTGCTGTACCAACTCGTCTCAGGCCTGCTTTCACCTGACTCCTGGTGTCTGTGTGGTGATGCCACGCCTCTTGTCCCCACCGCGCTCCTCCTCTCAGAACAAATCCACAGCAACACTATGCCAAATGTCCACCCCTGCCTGACTCTTTTCTGTGTGGGGATTTTGCTCTATGTAAATTATTTAATGTTATTCCATAGGGGGCATTTGTATGTTCTCCTCATTTATTGATTCAACAATTCATTTGTGTTAGTATGGACTTATGGATACTCATTTTATACTTCAGGTTACAATGCAATGCTACCTTGTATGGTTTTTTTTCTTTCACCTAGCTCAAATGGTTCCGGCTTTGGGGTGCCTGTATCCCATATCAGAGAGCTTGGGCTCTGTTAGTTGGCTCCTGTATTCCTTTGACATACCCTCACCATTGTGGAGGTTTTGTTTATTTTTTCCTTGATTTTTGTGTTGGGTATTTTAGTTAGCACTTTCATTCTTTATGGCTTTAGAAAATGCTCTAGGCTGATCATGTCTATTTCATTGTCCCAGTGTTAGAATCAGACACTTCTCCAAGGAACCCTGATTTCTTCTTATTAGAGAAAAGCATGAGAAACCAAGATTTGGTGCTAGGCATGCTCATTGCTACTTGGGTGTTCTGCCTGTAGGCCCTCTTGGCTTACAGAGTGAGGAGAAATACAGTGTGTCCTAAATTGTGAATGTGCCTGTGTTTATACAGAGAGAAGCTGTACCTTAAGCTAAACATTAGTTTACATTAGTGTCTCCACATCTACTCCATTGTCACACAGCTTGTTGTAGCCTCTTCCCCTTGCTCATCTGTAAGCCTCCAGGCCAACAAGGAGAACGTAGTTTCCACCATCAGCCATCCATTTACTTACTTGTTTGATTTCTGTATACATGTACAGCGACTTTAGAACTCTTTATCTGTATCCCTGGGGGGAGCAAGCAGCTTTTTATCAACTAGTGTACAGTGCTTATGGGCAATTCCTGTTGCATTTGGCTTTACAGACAACACTTAATATTTTTCAGTTTACTTGAGAAGGGCTGGGGTGGGGAGAGGGGAGGAGGGGAAGGAGAGAGAGCGAGGGCAAGAGCAAGAGCGATGGAGAGAGAGAGATCCTGTCTACTGGTTCACTCCCCAAATGCCTGCAAGGACCAGGACTGGGCCAGCTTAAGACAGGAAGCTGGGAACTCAATCCAGGTCTCCCACATTGGTGGCAGGGACCCAACTATTTGAGCCATCGCCTGCTGCCTCCCAGGATGAGCATCAACAGAAAGCTGGAACTGTGAGCAGAGCCAGGACTTGAATCTAGGCACTCTGATACGGGATGCAGATGTCTTAACCAGCATTTAATTGTTCTTGTTTATCTGGTTTCTTGAGGTACAGTGATAAGTTGTTTACATGAGTTCTTTCGTTTGTTTTTGGCTTTTTGATGTAGGCATTGGTTGCTATAAACTTCCCTCGCAGTATTATTTTTGCTGTACCCAGTAGGTTTTGATGCATTGTTTCTTTTTCATTTGTATCAATACATTTTTTGAATTTCCACTTGTTGTTCAGGAACAAGATGTTAAATTTTCATGTATATGTATAGATGACAATATTTTTATTGTTGCTGATTTTTGTGTTTATAGTAGTGTGACCCAAAAATGCCTACAACAGTTGGTTCTGGGCCAGGCTAAAGCTGGGAGCAGGGATCTCAATGCAGGTCTTCCACGTGGGTGGCAAGGACCCAGATACTTGAGCCATCACCACTACTTCTCAGTTTGCACATTAGCAGGAAGCCAGAACTGGGAGCAGACCCAGCACTGAAATCCAGGGACTGTGATAGGAGATGGGGATCCCAGGCAGTATTTTACCACTACCTCAAATGTCCACCCCTAAGTAGAATTTTCTAATTATTGGATTGGCAGATCATGTTATATTAGGGAGTTTTTCTTTCTATTGGATCTGAATCACAGCCATGAGTGCTATGTATGGGTGCAATTTCCAACACACTGTGTGCCTAGGGTTCTGGGTATGAATTAAATTATACCAGTTAGATCTACTAGTGCTCTTGCATCTTTGGTTAAGACAACCACTACTAAACATCTATTGTCAGCAGCAAAATAGTTACATAGTAATGTCCACAATGGATGCCTCTGATTCCGATTTCTGGTAGAAGTGCCAATGGAGGTGACCAGTTATTCTGTCCAATTTCAATAGTAGTGCGTGTTTATTTGCTGATGTTTGGTGTACTGTAAATTGGGCTGAAGGGTATGGAAGATGAAGATCATCAAAATGAAGGCATCAAAATAACAGTAACAATACAGTGGATTCCCAAGCATCACATATTTACCAAATGACTTCCGTGTGCTGGAACCATGTGCTGAGAAATAGAAAGAAGTCATGACATCTCTCCTGGCAGAGGTTTCAGTTCACTGGGAAGAATCAGAATATTTACGTTAGTAACCAGCAACAGTGTGGCAAAGTCCATCCAGCTGTGCTTTGCAGCGGGTAGTGCTGGTGAGAGCTGGGGTTGCCGATGTCCGGCCTCCAGCTTCCTGGGATCTGAGAAGCAGTGCCAATGGGACAACACCGTCCCACAGCGAAGCAGTAGTGGTAGTGGCTAACTCAGCGTCCTACTTCTGGCTCTATGGCCTCTACGTCATTTTAGGCAGGGTGTCAAGAATTTTTTTATTTTAACTCAGTGGTTCGTTTCTGGCCTCCTGATGTCCACCTTTCTGACTGTGGCAGACGAAGCAATGTTCTTAACAGACCAGTTCTGCAGTGTTCGGGGAATCACGCTGGAGCGCCTCCATTTCTTCCAAAAATTTGGCAAGTGCTAATCTACTGTGTTTAAACCCTTTCTGCTCGAAAACACCTAATGTGTTTATGTTTCCTGTGCTGAACACTGACTAATGAGCCTTGTCAGGAATTTAAAATGTTTCGGGGAGTAAGATAAATTTAATTTGCAATTACTCAAAATGTTTAATCGGTTTTAATAAACTACTTATATAATATGCACAATATTTGAGGATTTATCCATTTAAGTACTAAATGAACACATAAAAATTATGAATCTTATTTTTAATGCAACATATGATTAGACTCTGAAATGTGTGATTAGGTTATAAATTGTTGGAGTGTTTTTTTTTAAATATTTATTTACTTGAAAGGCAGAGTTACAGCGAGGCAGAGGCAGAGAGAGAAAGAGAGAAGTCTTCTATCTGCTGGTTTACTCCCCAAATGGCCAAAACGGCTGGAGCTGAGCTGATCTTAAGCCAGGAGCCAGGAACTTCTTCTGGGTCTCCCACATGGGTGCAGGAGTCCAAGGACTTGGGCCATCTTCTACTGCTTTCCCAGGCCATAGCAGAGAGCTGGATCAGAAGTGGAACAGCCAAGACTTGAACTGGCACCCATTTGGAATGCTGGCTCTGCAGGCGGTGGCTTTACCCACTGTGCCATAGCGCAGGTCTCTGAAGCTTTTGAGCTTTTAAAGGCATTTCAAAAACTAGATTGGTGGTCCATGTTGTGGTATAGCAAGTAAAGCTGCTGCCTTCAATGCCAGCATCCCAAATGAGCGCTGGTTTGAGTCCCGGCTACTCCACTTTCGATCTAGCTCCCTGCTAATGGCCTGGGAAAAGCAGCAGAAAGTGGCCCAAGTCCATGGACCCCTGTACCCATGTGGGAGACCCAGAAGAAACTCCTGGCTCCTGGCTTTAGTCTGGCCAAGCCTTGGCTGTTGTGGCCATTTGGGGAGTAAATCAGTGGGTAGAAGAGATATCTCTCTTTCTCTCTATGTAACTCTTTTAAATAAATAAATAAATCTTAAAAAAAAAAAACCAACCTTTATTTTATGGGGCACCATGGCATAGTAGGTTAAGCCTCTGACTGTAGAGCTGGCATTCGATATGGATGCCAGTTCAAGTCCCAGCTGCTCCACTTCCAATCTAGCTCCCTGCTAACGGCCTGGAAAAACAGTAGAAGATGGCCCAGGTCCTTGGGCCACTGTACCCACATGGGAGACCCGGAAAAAGCTCTGGCTCCTGGCTTCGGATCAGCCCATCCCTGGCCATTGTAGCCATTTGAGGAATGAATCATGGATGGAAGACCTTTCTCTCTGTATTTCTCCTCTCTCTGTCTGTAACCCTATGTCTCAAATCAATCTTTTAAAAAAATAGATTTTAAAACTTAAGAGTTTTAATATATTGAATATGAATTAAACATAAGTACCTCTAAATAGTATCCTCCTCACAACAGAGTCTCCTCTTAGGGGTGGATGTCGTGGTGCACGGTAGGGACTCCTGGATCCCATGTTAGAGTTCAAGTCTTGGGTGTTCCACAATGTTTTTAGCAGTAAATATTTATTCAAGTATTTGATAGGCAGAGTGACAGAAAGTGAGAGTGAGAGTGAGAGAAGAAGAGAACCATTTCATTCACTCCCCAAATGGCTGCCAGTGAGGGCGGGGCCAGGCCAAAGCCGGGAGCCTGGAACTCCATCCTGGTCTGCCATGTGGGTGGCAGAGGCTCAAGAACTTGGGCCATCTTCCACAGCCTTCCCAGGCACATTAGCAGGCAGGTAGATTGGAAGCAAAGCAGCCAGGACTTGAACCAACACTCATATAGGATACTCATGTTGTAGGCAGTGGCTTAACCCTGCTGTGCCTCAAAACCAGCCTCTGCCCCTTGCTACTGATCCAGCACCTGCAGAGGCACTTGATGACCCAAGTACTTGAGTCTCTGCCATGGAAAACCAGAATTGAGTTCCTGGCTTCTGGCTTCAGCCTGCCCAAGCCTGGCCATTGCAGCCATTTGGGGAATCAACCAGCAGATAGAAGCACTCTCTCTCTCTCTCCCCACCTTTCCCTCTCACCATGCCTTTCAAATATATAAGTAAATAAATCTTTAAGTCTCCTCTTAGCCACTGAACTATGCAACTGTAAGCACTCAACTCTAGTCCTTTGTCAGTCTAATACTTGGGTGCTCAGTGAAATTTGTTAAGTGCATGAATGAATGATAACAGTGCTGCTTGCATGTCTGCGTCCCCTCCAACATTCATGTTGAAACTGAATTCCCAATTCAGTATTAAGAGGTGAGGCTCCTAGGAGGTGATGAGGCAATCTCTTTGCGAGGATTAGTGCTTTCGAAGGGGGCCCGTGGTGGCAGGGTTGCCACGCACCCCGCCCCAAATATTCCAGCAGGTATGGACACGATGTTCCTCCCATCCAGGTGCCACCCTGAAGCGCAGGCCTCACGGCACACCAAGCCAGCTGACACCTGGGTCTTAGGCTTCCCAGGCCACAATTGTGAGAAATACGCTTCTCTCTCTCTACTTTGCACAGTCTGGGGTATCTTGAAAGGCGACACAAATCATGTAAGGCAAGTCCTGAGGGAAGGAGTTTATCATCACAGTCATAATGACAAGGAAAGGGTAATCAGAAGAGCCTACCACCAGCTCAGTCATCTCGAAAACGGTGGCTGCAAGTGGCCGAGCAGGTCCTGGCCTGCTGGTTCCTGTCCCAGAGCTCCGGCCAGCGAGCCATCCCTGCGGCCCTCTTTCTTCCTTGTCCTTCTCCTTCAGTTTGCCAGGAGGGGCTTAGAATGCCTGGGGGGCTGGCGCTGTGGCCTTGTAGGCTAAGCCTTATCTCCAGCACCAGTGTCCCATATGGGCACTGGTTCAAGTCTTGGCTGTTCCACTTGTGATCCAGCTCCCTCCTAATGCACCTGGGAAAGCAGTGGAAGCTGGCCCAAGTCTTTGGGCCCCTGCACCCACTTGGGAGACCCAGAAGAAGCTCCAGATTGCTACTTGGCTCAACTCTGACCGTTGTGGCCAAATGGGGAGTGAACCAATAGGTGGAAGACCTTACTCTCTGTCTCTTCTTCTCTCTGTAACTCTACCTCTCAAATAAATAAATACATAAATAAAATCTTTAAAAAAAAAGAAGCCCACGGACACCCCAAACCCCTTCTGCTTCTGCCCATCCCAAGTGCCACTACCGCCATGAGCCTCACCATCTCTTCTCTCTTCTCCCGCCTCTTGGGCAAGAAGCAGATGCACCGTTTGATGACTGGATGGGCTGCTGGGGGCAGGACAGCCATTCTGCATGAACCACAGTGAGGGGAGATCCTCGCCACCATAACTACCTCTGGCCTTAATGTGGCAACAGTAGGGTACAAGAACATTGATCTGCCGTGTGGGACGTCGGTGGTCAGGATAAAAGCAGGCATCTCCGGAGGCTCTGCTTCCGGAACACCCAGGGTCTTGTTTCTGTGGCAGACGGCAGTGATGGTGGAAGAATTCAGGAAGGAGCAGAGCTGTGGAAAGTCCTTCTGGAAGACAAGCTTCGCGATGCAGTGCTGCTGCTTTTTGCCAACAAACAAGCTTTGCCAAATTCTGTGGCCATCCGTGAAATGACAGGTAAATTAGGTCTGTGTCGCTGTGTAATGGAACATGGTCTGTTCGAGCGACTGGTGCTACACAAGGAACTGGTCACTTGACTGGCTGTCGAAGGCGCTCTCAAAACATTAAACTGGATAATCTAACCAAGGACATATTTGATACAATTGGCCTCAGCTTATTACAACAAAATGAGTTTGCATCTCGGTTATTACACAGTATCTGGGACTGGTCTGGACAGAATCATACAGCCTTCAACCTTATTTTGTTGCCAATTATTGCTTACCAAGTATAATATTGCTATTTAGCAAATATGCTTGGATTTAAAGAAATTCTCCTGGGGGGAGTGTCTTTTTTAAAAAATTATTTAATTAATTTATTTGAAAGGCAGAGTTACAGAAAGAGGTAGAGACAGAGACAGAGAGAGATGGTTCCATCCACTGGTTCACTCCCCAGATGGCCGCAATGGCTGGAGCTGTACCTATCTGAAGCCAGGAGCTTCCTCTGAGTCTCCTACGTGGGTGCAAAGGCCCAAGGACTTGGGTCATCTTCTACTGCTTTCCCAGGCCATAGCAGAGAGCTGGATGGGAAGAGGAGCAGCTGGGACTCGAAGTGACGTCCATATGGGATGCCGGCGCTGCAGGCCTGGGCTTTAACCCGCTGTGCCATAGCACCAGCCCGTGTCGTCTTTTAGTTTGCTTCCCTTAAGCCTAAATGCCTGCACGTAGCTATTGTGACACCTTTAAATAAATCCATTTTGAATGTTTTTTAAGCCCACAACAAATAATGCTTCAAAGTTATCCTCTTGTTAGTCTATTGATAGCTTTGTCATTCCTGGGACAATCTGCTGATTAAAAAAAATGTAGCATTCCATTTTTGTTTATTTCTATCTTTTGCCAAAAGGATTCCTAATACCACTTGTACCTGCCAGGGAAATGCTCCCAAAAGACTATTCAGCTCTCTTGCACTGAGGAACTTATTTTTTCCCCATTACTAACTGACTCCTGGCTTCCATGAGCCAAGCTGACCTTGGTGTGGTTTGGATCTGATAGCTAATTAGTTCTGTGCTGGTTGCAAACAGTTCATACTGAGATAGTTCATTTTAATACTCAGCAGAGGGGCCAGCGCTGTGGTGTAGCTGCTGCTTGCAGTGCCGGAATCCCATTTGGGTACCAGTTCAAGTCCTGGCTGCTCCAGGTCTCCCACGTGGGTGCAGGGGCCCAAGGACTTGGGCCATCTTCTACTGCTTTCCCAGGCCATAGCAGAGAGCTGGATCAGAAGTGGAGCAGCCAGGACTCAAACCAGCGCCCATATGGGATGCCAGCACTTCAGGCCAGGGCTCTAATCTGCTATGCCACAGTGCTGGCCCCAATACTGTGTTTCTTAAACAATAACTAACATATGTACACAATAGTAAGGAAGTACATGCATGTAGTGTACAAAAATGGACATAGATAGGGGTTTATGTTCAAAACTGTTTTAATGGCGGTGTGTTGAGCAGAGTTTGTAGGTCACTGTGGTTGACAAGTTGCCCTAAACAAGTGTCATGGTTCCTTTAACTTTGTACTTCTAAATCCAGTCTAGGCCTGGCATACAGAGAATGCCTGATAAATGTTCTGTTAGAATGAACATAAGACAGGATAAATCAAGGAATAAAAGGCCATTAATTTAGACATCAGAATAATAAAGGTAAGTGAAGGTGTCAGGATTCAAATTCAGATCTGCTGTTAAGTAGATTACCCCGTTATCCAATAGAGTTATCCCAAGTCTAGTCCAAGAACAGGGCTGGACAGCACACCAAACAGAAGCAAGGGGAACCCGCGTTGTTTTTCTGACTAGCTGGTTCGTTAAAACACTAGCTAAGCCCTGAGCAATAGAAGCATGGCGTTAGTCAGGAGGCTTTGCCTTCTCCTCGGTTCTTCCACAAGGGAGAGTCTTCAAGGGAGAATCTCAAGAATGCAAAGGAGCTGCACCCCACTCCTCAGTTACAGTAGCCCTCCTGTTCATGGGGATACATTTCACCCCTCCAGGGAAAGCCTGAAACCATAAATAGTACTGAGACCTATGTACACTGTATTTTTGCTTATGCATACATGCCTACAATACAGTTTAATTTATAAACTAGCCATAGGAAGAGATAAACAATAACTAATAATAAAACAGTTATAATCAAATACTCTTAGGAAAGTTATCTAAAACCTGGGTGTTAGTTCTGCAATTTTCGATCTAGTATTTTCAGGTTGTGGCAGACCAACGGGAACTGGAACCGTGGAATGTGAAATGGTGGGTGAGGGCAGACCACCGTCTACCCTGGCTATCATTAGAGGCTGTGCCCTCCGCGGCCAGGACCACTTCTCTTTCTCTGTGATTCACGAAAGTGATTTCACTTCTTTTTTTCTCCAACAAAACGAAAACCTTAATTCAGGCAGGAACTTCGACTTCCTTTCCACTGAGCTATCTATCCACAGTATCAAATGAGTCACAATACAGACCGACTTGAGTTTTGTGTCTTATTCCTTCCTCAAAGAAGGGTAAAGCTCCAAACCACAGATGTCAAGAAGCCAAGGGCATGGGTTTTGAGAGGCTGAGTAAGAATCACTGTTAATTATTCAGAACCTCTCTGCTCAGGGCACTCTGCGTGTTTAAACATTTAACCTTCATGACAGGGCTAGAAGTGCTATTATTATCCCTGGTTTGTAGATAAACAGAGGATTACCCAGGTTAAAGAAGTTATACAAGCTCACACAGCTAGTAAGTGGTACAGGAGATTTAAACCCAAATCCATCTTGTCTGAAGCTCAGCTTTTCACTGCACCACTGTGGGGAGCAACTCAGACTAGACTAAGTTACTGGAATTAAGACTTATTCTATGCATCTGCTCTCCCACAATATGGCGCTGGGAGATGAGGAAACAGCTTCTACACAGCTGCCTCTCACCTACTTGACAAGCTGCAGGACCTGCTCCTGATTGGAGGAGAGCAGCGTACTCGGCGTGTGGGTAGCAGAGTTGGGATTGGTGGAAGAGGACTATAAAGGAGGAGAGAGACAACATGCACCAGGAACATCTAAGGGGAACACCTGAGGAACACCTGAGCAGCTCCCGAGAGAGCCGGCCGGCGGTGTGCCGCTCCCTCGCGGAAGTGGGGAAAGTGGCAGGGGGGCCCGCCCCTCCACGGAGGTGGAGGGACGGCAGCCAACCTGGGAAGGACCAGCAGCAAACCCGGGAAGGGCCGAGCAGACAAAAGAACAGTGCAGGGTCTAGTGTCGTTTCTCCGTGAAGAGGGGGAGCGACACACCACGATGCCTTTTAGTGATAGATATGTAGGACTGGGGCTGGCACTGTGGCGTAGTGGGTAAAGCTGCTGCCGGCAGTGCCAGTATCCCATGTGGGCGCCGGTTTGAGTCCTGGCTGCTCCACTTCCTACCTGGCTCTCTGCTGTGGTCTGGGAAAGCAGTAGAAGATGGACTAAGTGCTTAGGCCCCTGAACCCATGTGGGAGATCCTGGAAGAAGCTCCTGGCTCCTGGCTTCGGATCAGCCCAGCTCTGGTCACTGCAGCCATTTGAGGAGTGAACCAGCGGATAGCAAACTCTCTCCTCACTTGCTCGCTTGCTCTCTCTGCCTCTGCCTCTCAAATAAACAAACAAATCTTTATTTTAAAAAAAGAGAGAGAGAGATGTAGAACCATGCCTGTGCCACCCCATGTGTAACATTAAGCCAAAAGTGAAATTTGGTTATTTGTTACTTGCCTAACAGAAGCTAGCTTATAAAAGGTATTTAGCACATGGCAGGTGGACCTGGAAAATGGCTTTAATAACTTGGTACAATGCCAATCCTGCTTGGTGAGAACCTCTACTGATTTACATTCTCCCCAAACAAGTGCTTACTTTAACCTTGACAAAGGCTCAAACATGACTGAAGCTCTGCAGGAACACAGTGAATCTGTCAGAGCATGGCTTTGACATTCAGATAGTTGAATACAAATCCTGCATAACTCTCTACAGAAATACATATTTTAGGAGCAGTTAGATACTTTGAAGACTACATTGTCAGATGGGAAATGTAACTAGAGCCCCAGGTATTCTTATGTGTACTTCCAAAGCAATTAAGAATTTATACTACACTTTTTTAAGAAAGATGTTTTATTTATTTGTTTTGAATGACAGAATTACAGAGAAAGCAGAGACAGAGAGGTCTTTCATCTACTGGTCACTCCCCAAATGGCCATAGCTGTGCCAATCCGAAGCCAGGAGCCAGGAGCTTCTTCTGGGTCTACTTGGGCCATCTTCTACTGCTTTCCCAGGCCATAGCAGAGAGCTGGATCGGAAGTGGAGCAGCTGGGACTTGAACTGGCATTGAGCCATCTTGTACTGCATTTCCCAGGCACATTAGCAGGGAGCTGGATCAGAAGTGGTGCAGCTTTATCCACTATGTCACAACGCCGGCCCCCAAAATTTATAATACACTTTCTAAAATTGTGACATCACAAAATGCTGTTAACAAATGCACAGGCAGAAATCTGATTTTTTCTAAGTTGGATTTAATTGAAGCTAGGAAAACACATTTAAAGATGGTAAGCACTCATTCTATCTATATGGGTGGAAGACCTGAATAATCCTTTAGAACAGACTGCTTCCTTTGTGTTAGGGAGTCTACCTAAGGCACTCTTTAGTTGCACAAATTTAAAGCAACACCCACTCATCTTGGGGAAAGGTATGAAAAAAAAAACAGATATTATCATGGAATTTTTTTCTGAATGTAGATATTTTAGATTGAAAAGTTCAGTCTTTACTTGGGCATGTAAACTCTTTTGAACACAAGTTTTGCTATTGCAGTTATTGTGGGAAATTAGAACTGCATAAGTACAAATTTTTTTGTTTCTGTTTCTAAGATCTATGTATTTATTTGAAAAGCAGAGTTAGAGAGAGAGAGAGAGGAGACACACAGAGAAAGTGAATCTTCCACCTGCTGGTTCACTCCCCAAATAGCCACAATGACCAGGGCTGGGCCAGGCCAAAGCCAGGAGCTTTCTCTGAGTTTCCTATGTGGGTGCAAGGGCCCAAACGCTTGGGCCATCGTCCACTGTCTTCTCAGGACAAAAGCAGAGAGCTGGATCAGAAGAGGAGCAGCTATGGCCTGCAAAACCAGTAGAAGATGGCCCAAGTCCTTGGGCCCCTGCACCCACTTGGGAGACACGGAAGAAACTCCTGGCTTCAGAACGGCTCAGCTCTGGCTGTTGTGGCCAACTGGGGAGTGAATCAGCAGATGGAATTCCCCTCTCTTTCTCTCTCTGCCTCTCCTTCTCTCTCTATGTAACTCCAACTTTCAAATAAATAAATAAATCTTTAAAAAAAAAAAAAAAAAAGAGGAGCAGCCGGGACTCTGTACCCTTCAAATTACTGAGCAAGCTTCAAGAATATTTTTTTTTTATCATCTTATTTGAGAGGCAGGGAAACAGAGTAAGATCCTCCATCTGCTAGTTCACTCTCCAGATGCTCTCAAAAGGCCAAAGCCAGTGACTGGAAATCAATCTGGGTCTCCTACATGGGTGACAGGGTCTAGGTATTTGAGCCACCATGGCTGCCTCTCGGGGTGCACATTAGCAGGAAACTGGAGCCAGAGCCTTCAAACTCAGGCACTCCAATATGGATGTGGGTGTCCCATGCAATGTCTTAATCACCATGCCAAATGTTGAGCAATTATGAATTAACTGAACTATACTAACCTGCAGTAATGGCTAATAAAGTGCTTGAAAACTGTATTATTTATGTTTGTAACTAATAACATTGTTAAGATACTGCCCATGAGGAAAAAAAAAAAATCTGCAACAGGGACAGGATATGATAAAACTATCTGAATCAGGTTAATCAAAAATGACAATCACAGGTTCTTATTTCCTCTTAGTCATGGTTTAGCAAGCTTTTCCTGTAAACGGCCAGACAGTAAATATTTCTGGTTTGTGGACCTTGTCCATATTGTAACCACTCAGCTCTGCCTTTGTTGCTGAAACCAGCCTTAGACAACATGTAAATGAGTAGGCGTGGCTGTGTTCCAAGATGTATGGATAGTGAAAATGGACTTTTTTCTTTTTTTTGAAAGTGGACTTTTTCAAAAGCTTTACTTTTTTTTTTTTAAGATTTATTTATTTATTAGAAAGTCAGAGTTACACAGAGAGAAGAGAGGCAGAGAGAGAGAGAGAGGTCTTCCATCCGATGGTTCACTCCCCAATTGGCCACAACAGCCAGAGCTGTGCAGACCCGAAGCCAGGAGCCAGGAGCTTCCTCCAGCTCTTCCCATGTGGGTGCAGGGGCCCAAGGACTTGGGCCATCTTCTACTGCTTTCCCAGGCCATAGCAGAGAGCTGGATCGGAAATGGAGCAGCCGGGTCTCAAACCAGCACCCTTATGGGATGCTGGCACTGCAGGCGGCAGCTTTACGGGCTATGCCACAGCACCAGCCCCAAGCTTTATTTAATTTTTTGAAGGGCAAAGTGGGGCCGGCGCTGTGGTGCAGTGGGTTAAAGCCCTGGCATGACTCACGGGGGGCATTACAAGAAGAGGCCACTGGCTAGACCTGGCCACAGGGGTCTGTAGTTTGTTGATCCCAGGCTCTAGGTGGCATGAGCTCTGGAGTCTTGACAAGTCAAGTCAGAGAAGAATTCTGAGGGGCAGGCATTTGGCACAGAGGTCATGCAGCTGCTTGAGATGCCCACAAACTGTATCAAAGAGCCTTGGTCAAGTCCTCGCTCCTCTGCGTCAGATCCAGCCTCCTTGTAATGTGCGTCTTCAGAGGCAGCAGATGATGGGCTTCTGCCACTCATCTGAGACATCCAGACTGAGTTCCAGTCTCCTGGCTTTCGCCTGGTCCAGCCCTGTGAGCAACATTTGAGAAGTGAACCAGTGGATGGAAGCTCTCTGTCTCTGCCTTTAAAATAGATTTTTAAAATGTAATTTAAATAAAACAAAGAAAAGTAGTTCTGAGAGTTTTTAGCTCACTTATTCTGAGATTTTTAAATTTTTAATCTAAGATTTATTTATTTGCAATTAAGAGTTACACACAGAAAGAGAGAGAGGTCTACCATCTGATGGTTCACTCTCCAGATAGCCGCAACGGCCAGAGCTGTGCCGATCCGAAGCCAGGAGGCAGGAGCTTCTTCCAGGTCTCCCACATGGGTGCAGGGACCCAAGGGCTTGGGCCATCTTCTACTGCTATCCCAGGCCATAGCAGAGAGCTGGATTGCAAGTGGAGCAGCCGGGTCTCGAACCAGTAACCATATGGGATGCGGGTGCTTCAGGCCAGGGCTTTAACCCACTGTGTCACAGCGCCGGCCCCTAATTTTTTATTTTTTAAGATTTATTTATTTATTTGAAAGTCAGAGTTGTACAGAGAGAGAAGGAGGTAGAGAGAGGCCTTCCATCTGCTGGTTCACTCCCCAACTGGCTACAACGGCCAGAGCTGTGCTAATCTGAAGCCAGGACCCAGGACCCAGGATCCAGGAACTTCTTTCAGATCTCTCACGTGGGTGCAGGGACCCAAGCACTTGGGCCATATTCTATTGCTTACCCAGGCCATAGCAGAGAGCTGGATTGGAAGTGGAGCAGCTGGGTCTTGAACCAGTACCCATATGGGATGCCTGGTGCTTCAGGCCAGGGTGTTAACCCACTGCGCCACAACGCCGGCCCCTAATTTTTTATTTTTTAAGATTTATTTATTTATTTGAAAGTCAGAGTTGTACAGAGAGAGGAGAGGTGGAGAGACAGAGAGGTCTTCCATCCGCTAGTTCACTCCCCAATTGGCTGCAACGGCCAGAGCTGTGCTGATCTGAAGCCAGGAGCCAGGAGCCAGGAGCCAGGATCCAGGAGCTTCTTCCAGGTTTCCCATGTCGGGGCAGGGGTCCAACGACTTTAGTCATCTTGTACTTCCTTCCCAGGCCATACATAACAGAGCTGGATCAGAAGTGGGGCAACTGGGACTTGAACCGGCACCTATATGGGACACTGGCACTGTTTAGCCACTATGCCACAAAACCAGCCCCTGCTTTGATTTTTTTTTAAAAGATATTTTGTTTAGTATTTTAAGGTAATATTTGTAATTTATATTAAAGTCAAAAGCTTATGGGCTTGGTTTTTTTTTAAAAGGTTATATTTACTTATTTGAGAAGTACAATTAGAGAGAGGGAGAGACAGAGAGAAAGGTCTTCCATCACTCCCCAAATGGCCACAATAGCCACAGCTGAGCTGATCCGAAGCCAGGAGGCAGGAGCCAGGAGGGTTCAGGGGCCCAAGCACTTGGACCATCTTCTACTGCTTTCCCAGGCCATAAGCAGAGAGCTGGATCAGAAGAGGAGCAGTTGGGATATGAATTGCAGAGGTTTAGCCCACTATGCCACAGCATGGGCCTTGGCTCAGTGTTATTTTTAAGAGAAAGAACTAAGCAAGATGAGTAGTAGTAAGAGTGAAAGGGAGGGTCTGGCATTGTGGCATAGTGGGTAAAAACCCTGCCTGTGACGCTGGCAGCCCATGAGTGCCAGTTTGAGTCCTGGCTGCTCCACTTCCTATCCAGCTCCCTGCTAATGAGCCTGGGAAAGCAGTGTCTTTCCCTCTCTTTCAAATAAATAAATAAATCTTTATTTTTTGAAAGCTTTTTTATTTATTTGAAAGAGTCACAGAGAGGAGAGACAGAGAAAAACACAGATCTTACATCTGCTGGTTCACTCCCCAAACAGCCAAAATGGCCAGGGGTGGGCCAGGCCAAAGCCTGGAGCCAGGCGCTTCTTCTGGATCTCCCACATAGGTGCAGGGGCCCATGCACTTGGGCCATCTTCCACTGTTTTTCCAAGTGTATTAGCAAGGAGCTGATGAGAACTGGAGGAGCTGGGACTTGAACTGGCATCCATATGGGATGCCAGAGTTGCAGATGGCAGCTTAATCCACTACGCCAAAACACTGGTCCTGATAAATAAATAATTTTTTTTAAAAGATTTATTTATTAACTTGAGAGGCAGAGTTAGAGAGAGGGAGAGACAGAGAGAGAGAGGTCTTCCATCTGCTGGTTCACTCCCAAAATGGCTGCAACAGTCGAGCTGAGCCGATCCAAAGCAGTAGATGGCCCTCTGGGTCTCCCACGTGGGTGCAGGGGCCCAAGCACTTGGGCATTGCTTTCTCAGGCCATCAGCAAGGAGCTGGATCAGAAGTGCAGCAACCGGGACTAGAACTGGTGCCCATATGGGATGCCAGTGCCGCAGGCAGCTGCTTAACCTACTACACCACAGCGCGGGTCCCTCCAATAAATAAACCTTAAAAAAAAAAAGGGAAAGGGAGAGGGAACCATATATCTTTGTAACACATAATTTTAAGAGCTGTTTTCTGGCAAAATTTTATCTATTGTTTTCAATAATGAAAGAAAGAGACAATAATGAAAGGAAGAATTAGCCAAAAATAAATCAAGAATCAAAGAGTGAGGGAGGCCAGACATAAGATTTCCAAAACTGCATTTCTAGATGATTTATTTGGGATTAAAAAGTGGTGATCTTTTACTACACTGCAAAATGAAAAACAAGCATTGTACCCATTGTGTCTAGCAACTGACAGCAAGATGAAGTTTCCATAGAAACAACATTCTGCTCATCTAACACCCTGTCTTTTTCAAAGAGCAGTCAGTAAATAGTCAATGATATTCATCTGAACAGAATTTATTGGTAATAAAGGGAGTTACAGCAGTAATCAGTCCTCAACCTAATTTACTAGGGAAGATGAGACATACAAGGGTCTTCGAAAAGTTCATGGAAAATGTGTATTAGGAGAAAACTAAGCATGGATTTCATAATATTTCTGCATCAAAATAAAATTTTTTAAAAGATTTATTTATTTATTTGCAAGTCAAAGTTACAAAGAGAGAGGAGAGGCAGAGAGAGAGAGGTCTTCCATCCGATGGTTCACTCTCCAGATAGCCGTAACGGCTAGAGCTGCGCCGATCCAAAGCCAGGAGCCAGGAGCTTCTTCCAGGTCTCCCACATGGGTGCAGGGGCCCAAGGACTTGGGCCATCTTCTACTGCTTTCCCAGGCCATAGCAGAGAGCTGGACAGGAAGCGGAGCAGCCGGGTCTTGAACCGGCGCCCATATGGGATGCTGGTGCTTCAGGCCAGGGTGTTAACCTGCTGCGCCACAGCGCCAGCCCCTCAAAATAAAATTTTAAAAAATGCTTACTTATTTATTTCTTTTCAAGCACTTGAAAGACAAATCAACTGACAGAGAGGGAGAGACAGAGATCAATCTTCCATCTACTGGATCACTCCCCAGATGGCTGCAATAGCCGGGCTGGGCTAGGCCAGATTGAAGGCAGGAGCCCAGAGCTCCATCAGGGTCTCCCACGTGGGTGGCAGGGGCAGCACTTGAGCCACAAGCACTGGCTCTGAGGATGCATTAGCAGGAGGTTAGATGACAAGCAGAGCAGCAGGGACTTGACTCAGCACTCAGAAACGGGACGCAGTTGTCCCAAACAGGGCTTAAACTGCTGTGCCACAACGTCCACCTCTAAATTATTCTTTAAAAACAAAACAGAAAAATATTTATTTATTTGAAAGGCAGAATGGCAGAGAAAAAGAGATCCACTATGCGCTGGTTCACTTTCCAACAGGCTGCAGAAGCCAGATCTGGGCCAGGAGCCAGAAACTCCACTCAGGTTTCCTACATGGGTGATAATGACAGAGAGACTTGGCTGTCCTTTGCCGCCTTCCCGGTGCATTACCAGGAAGCTGGAGTAGAAGCAGAGCAGCAGGGACTCGAATCAGTACTCCAATATGGGACTGGGTATCCCAAGTGGTGTCTTACTCACTGAGCCACAATTCCATTTTTTTCACAAACTTTTTGAGATATCCTATATATGAAATGAAAAGATATATATTATTTCCTTCCTTTTCAGAGAATATTTGTCACTAAAACAACTAACTGGAGTTAGGACTGGCATTGAAGAACAGTGGGTCAAGCTTCCACCTGCAATGCCAGCATCCCATATGGGCACCGGTCCGTGTTCTGGTTGTTCCACTTCAATCCAGCTCCCTGTGGATGTGCCTGGGAAAGCAGCAGTAGATGGCCCAAATGTTTGTGCTCCTGCTACCTATGTGGAAGACCCAGATGGAGTTCCAGGCTCCAGGCTTTGGCCTGGTCTGGCCACTGGCTGTTAAGGGCAGTTGGGAAGTGAATCAGTTGATGGAAGATCTCTCTGTGTCTCTCCTTTTTCTCTAACTCTGCCTTTCAAATACATAAATAAATCTTTTTAAAAAATTTTTTTAAAGATTCATTTATGTATTTGAAAGGGAGAGTTACAGAGAAGCAGAGGCAGAGAGAGAGAGTGAGAGGAAGTCTTTCATTCACTGGTTCACTTCCCAGATGGCTGCAATGATTGGAGCTGCGCAGATCTGAAGCCAGGATCCAGGAGCTTCTTCTGTGTCTCCTACGTGGGTGCAGGGGCCCAAGGACTTGGCCATCTTCTACTGCTTTCCCAGGCCACAGCAGAGAGCTGGATCAGAATTGGAGCAGCCGGGACTTGAACCAGCTCCCATTTGGGATGGCAACACTGCAGGCAGTGGCTTTACCTGCTACGCCACAGTGCTGGCCCCTTAAATAAATCTTTAAAAGAAAAAAAAAGTGGAGCAAGGGAACAGAGAACCCTGAAAGTAGCCAACTGTTCCAGAGACCAACACCTATACATGGTAGAGTCCAGTATTCCTATTCTGTAAATATCTGCCTCATAGTAAAAGTTACAGAATTATCCTCAGGGAGGACAGTAAGGACTAGCACAACAAATGCTGAAAACCGTTTCTAGATTAGGAAAGCTGAATTTCAGTGCAAGTTACTCTCAGACACCTCCCCTTTCCCTCAATATCTCCAACACATACCTTTGGAGGAATAGCAATTTTGCTAATTGTCGAGACACAGACGTTTCTTCCAGTCATTTCTTGAGTTATAACTTACATACCACATAATTACCTGCTTTAGGTATATAATTCCGTGATTTTTAGTATACTCACAGAGTTGTGAGCCTATTACCATGAGTAGAGTTTTAAGTGCTAGGGAAGTCACTACAAAACAGGGTCTTGTGATTTCAACTCTTACAACAATCAGCAATCAACTCTTTGTATTTCTTTCTTCCCTCTCCAAGTGATCAATTCCAGGGCAAAGTATGGTACTAGACTGAATTGGAAGCATTTAAAAAGTTTCTTTGGGAGAAAGCAGCTTTTCATCAACAGCAATCATGTTG
Source organism: Oryctolagus cuniculus (assembly GCF_051225735.1). Classification (NCBI taxonomy): domain Eukaryota; kingdom Metazoa; phylum Chordata; class Mammalia; order Lagomorpha; family Leporidae; genus Oryctolagus; species Oryctolagus cuniculus. The sequence goes on along the minus strand of NC_142883.1, from coordinate 33,423,352 downwards.
AAAATAAGGTGGCTTCTGAGAAGGACCCTGGTGAGGTCCACATTGAAGACACTGGCTGCTTGTGGGAGCTATCCATAAAACTGCCCGTGAATGTCTGAGGAGCTCACATACCCCCCAATGTCATCTCAGGAGGAGAAACTGGAAGTGGGTGTAATTCCATCAGCAGAAATTGAATTGATCGCCTACTACCTGGCTAGACAAAGTCTGCGTGAAGATCAGCCTACACAGACAGAATGGCCAATCTTTATCCAGCTCACTCCAGGGAACAAAAACATAAAATCCATAATAAAATCTGTCTTGGAGAGATACACTCTGTGGGGGCAGGGATCAATGATAAGGCTCACCATGATTTGAAAAAAATTATCCCTCGAAATTCTTCACCTTGGTTCATTCTCATTCCAAAATGATTTTTTTTCCCCCTTCTGTGAAATAAAATATGATAATGCTAGGGCACTGGTAACATCACAACTTGAACTGTAATGATCACCAAGCTAATGCCATCCTGGGAGACCTAGATACAAACAGCCATTAGGCTTTTCCTCAACCCAGAAACTCATTTGGTTACATTCAAATACAAAAACAGGAGTCAGCAGAGAAACAAGAATGTACTGGTCACACGATATATTATGTTCTACCTTGTATTCCCGGGGAGGAAAAAAATCAGACATGATTGTACTAAATTAAACAAACAAGAATAAACTAAGACAATTCACAGTTTTCTTATTTTTTTCTGGAATGAAAATGTCTTGAAATGAAAAGCACCCATGTTCAAATAACTTTTGTTATCACGCACAATATTAATCAACAGAAGACGAGCCTGAATAAATCTAAATTGATGGATAAAAGAATAGAAAGAGAAGTACACGGTAAACAACTGTTGAATAAACATGATTTCAGCTTGATATGGCTGATATCTTTAGAAATTCATCTTTTTTTGTCACTGAATCGAACAGAGCTACAAAATGAAGAAAACTTGTTTAAACAGTGTCTTCTTGGTCAGTTTCTTCTCATTTTAAGTTTGTTTATTTATTTATTTATTTTAGAGGCAGAGGGACATTGAGATATCGTTCATCCACTGGTTCACTGCCCAAATGCCCCAAGAGCTGGAGCTGGGCTGGCCTAAGCAAGGTGCCTCCAACGAGACGCCGTCACTGGAACTGAAGCCAGGTCTCCCACTCACGCCATCACTCACTGCTTTCCAGGGCACGCACACTTCAAATTAAAAAAACAGGTCCTTCTCTTTCTTATAAAAAAAGTATATGCATACAAACATATAATTTTGGAAACCATTACAGAGAGCTCAAGGGATAGCGGAAGTTCTCAAGATTCGGCATCTCTGCTCAGTTCACACTGAACTCTTATCCTGGGTCACTGACATTGTAAAATACATTTAATCAGTGTTTAGAATTTTAAAAAAATCCTCCTCCTGAATAAGCTATTTTTTTTTTTTAATTTTAAAGCCACTTTGTTTTGAATATATACTTCTGATCCTATCTGCTCATAAGTCAAATTTGCTGGTCTTCTCTAGGAACTAAACAGGATCTCACTGCAGTTATTTCTTTTTTAAAGATTTGTTTATCTGAAAGGCAGAGTGACAGAGAAAAAGAGAGAGACAGAGATTTCTTCCATCTGCTGGTTCACTTCCCAAATGGCCTCAACGGCTGGGGCTGGTCTGGACCTAAGCCCGGAGCAGGAGCTCCATCAGGATGTCCTATGTGGCTGGCAGGACCTCAAGGACGTGGGCCTCATGTGCTGCTTTCTCAGGCACATTAACAAGGAGCTGGATCAGAAGTGCAGCAGCCGGAACTGGAACCAGCACTCTGATACAGGATGCATGCACCCCAGGAAGGGTTTCCACCTGCTGCACCACAATGCCAGCCCCTGCAGGAATCTGGAGTACCAAGTCCTGTACATGACTTCATCTTGGTCCCACACCATCATTTCCCTTTCTCCCTGGATTTCTTCATCCAGGTTTAATGATGTTTAGGGCATCTCTGTAGCTGCCTCCTATACTTAGGGAAAGGGGCTGCTGCAAATAAATATGTACCATGAACAAAATCACTGTTAAACTCAGGGCGGATATCTGTCTTACTTACGACTACTTTTTTTTTTTTTTTCATTATTACTGACATTTAAATATCCCAGGATTTCACACAGAAATCTAGGTTTTATTGGTGGGTGCTTTAGGCATCGCTTGGGACACGTGTATCCCCTAGCAGAGTGCCTGGTTAGAATCCGAGCTACTGCTTCCCATCCCAGCTTCCTGCTAATGTGCCTCCTGGGAGGCAGCAGAGAACTTTGGTCCCTGTTAACCATGTGGGAGACCTGGAATGAGTTCCAGGTTCCTGGCTTTGGCCAGGCCCGGACCCAGCTGTTGCAGACATTTGAGGAGTGAACAGTGTATGGAAGGTCTCTGTCTTTGATTTTTAAATAAAATGAACACCCTACTTTTTTTTTAAATCCAGGTTTCAGGGGCTGGCGCTGTGGCACACTAGGCTAATCCTCCACCTGCGGCGCTGGCATCCCATATGGGCGCAGGGTTCTAGTCCCGGTTGCTCCTCTTCCAGTCCAGCTCTCTGCTGTGGCCTGCGATAGCAGTGGAGGATGGCCCAAGTGCTTGGGCCCCTGCACCCACGTGGGAGACTAGGAGGAAACTCCTGGCTCCTGGCTTCGGATCAGCGTAGCTCCAGCCATGGCAGCCATTTGGAGAGTGAACCAACAGAAGGAGGACCTTTCTCTCTATCTGTAAAACTCTACCTGTCAAATTAAAAAAAAAAAAAAAAAAATCCAGGTTTCAAATGTGTGTGAAAAAAATGCAGGAAGTTCTTATCTCCCCACATTGGGGGGGGGGGCACTGTCCTGCACACCAGCGGTGGTCTCCAGTGCTTAGGGTTCTCACACCAACTGAGCAAAACAGCCCTGTAATGAGTCAATCCCTGCATGTACACACCTTCTAGGGAAATAGGATGAATTTCAAGATTCTGCACACAGGGGGTGGCACCGTAGCTCAGAGGGTTAAGTCGCTGCGGCATGCAATGCCGGCATCTCACATGGGCGCCAGTTCCTGTCGCGGCTGCTCCTCTTCCCATCCAGCCCTCTGCTGTGGCCCGGGAAAGCAGTAGAAGCAGTCCAAGCGGTTGGGCCCCTGCACCCACGTGGGAGACCCGGAAGAGACTCCTGGCTCCTGGCTTCCAATCGGCGCAGCTCTGGCCATTGCAGCCATCTGGGGAATGAACCAGTAGATGGAAGACCTTTCTCTCTGTATCTCTCCCTCTCTCTGCCTGTAACTCTGCCTTTCAAATAAATAAATAAAAAAATTTAAAAAAAAATCCACTGTTGTTAAAAAAAAAATACCTTCTGCACACAAACACGTTCCGTTGGCTTCACGTTCCTTGAAAGCCGGAGGATCAGGCACAGTGCATTCTGCAAGCACTCACTGAGCATCTCCCCAGGGCGAACCGTGCAATCAGGTCTCTCCTGGCTGACCAGTACCAGCAGCGATCAGAGGACGGCCGGCTGCCACCAGCGCAAGGAGTTATTTTAAGTTCTAAACCGAAGGTGGAACCGCCTTTAGTGTCCAATATGTATAAAGGAACACGCGTCGGGTTCTTCTCAGGCACTGTTTCAGCAGTCACGGACTGTTCGCAGAGCCGGCAGGAAGCCACAGCCTAAACCGGCTCGCAGCTGGATTACCTGCTACTCGGCCCGGGAGCCCGACGCACTCTCCAAGGATGCCCGGGTTTCCGCAGCAACCAGGCGGCCCCTCCCCTGCGGCCCCGCCCCTGGGAGCTTTCCCGCCAAAGGCCGTTAGCGCCGCGGAGCATGACGGGACAGGTTCCAGGCTAGGTTTCACCAAATCCTTTCAGTGCTCTCCAAGAGGCTTATTCCTGGAGAAAGGGACTATCGTGGAAGACCTCACAGAGGTTAACAACCCCTTCCACTGGGGTTCCGGATTTAACTTTCGCCAGACGGCCGCTGACTCCACAAGTCCCCTACTCCACAAATCGGAAACGCGAAGGACTTTTTTTTTTCCTTTCGTGCGGAGGGTGACGTCGCGCGTGCGTGAGCGCGTCCCACCAGCACCCGTTACGCTCCTGCGCGTGCGCAGTGAGTGCGCAGAGCCGCTTCCTCCCGCTTCTCTTCCTCCCTCCCCCCCATATCCGTGCGCCGAGCTGATAAAGGCGCCATTTTGGAGGGGCCGCGGGAGACGTGGTGCCGCTGCGGGCTCGCTCTGCTTTTCGCTAGGCTTGGTGGGAAGGCCCTTTCTCGAGTCCGCGCTTTTCGTCGCCGCCATGTCGGGAGGTGGTGTGATTCGTGGTCCGGCGGGGAACAACGACTGTCGTATCTACGTGGGTAACTTACCTCCAGACATCAGAACCAAGGACATTGAGGACGTGTTTTACAAATACGGCGCTATCCGCGACATCGACCTCAAGAATCGCCGCGGGGGACCGCCCTTCGCCTTCGTTGAGTTCGAGGACCCGCGGTGAGGCGGCATGGGGCTCGCGGCCTTGAAGAAATAGGTTGGAGTAGTTGGGGAAGGCTCCGCGGCCTTAACACAGAGAATGGGGTAGGGGGGCCTTTATGGGAGGCTGTGGGCCAGCCGGCGTCGGCCTGCAGGAGTCGAGCGAGGAGCCGAGCCGGCGTGGCTTCTCCGGTGTCGCGGCCGTCCCCGGAGACACCCTCGCAGGCCCGGAGCGGGAAACTGAGGCGCTGAGGGCTGGTGGAGTGGTCCGGAGCCCGGCGTGTGTCTGGGTGGGGGAGGGGCTCCTATTATGCAGCGCATGTGGGCTCCTCCGCCTTGGGTGCGCATGTGCGGGGTCCTCTCGTTCCCGGCGGAGTTCGCGTCTCCTCGCGGCGGCCCTTCTCATTCCCCTTGCTTCCTGTGATCCTGCAGAGACGCGGAAGACGCGGTGTACGGTCGCGACGGCTATGATTACGATGGATATCGTCTGCGGGTGGAGTTTCCCCGAAGCGGCCGTGGTACCGGTCGAGGCGGCGGCGGGGGTGGAGGAGGTGGAGCTCCCCGGGGCCGCTATGGCCCCCCATCCAGGCGGTCTGAAAACAGAGTGGTTGTCTCCGGTGAGTTTAAACCGTCCCTGTGGGTTGGTTGAGAAGGACAGAAACCACTTTAAAGATCCCCTGGGCTTGAGCGACTTGAAAGGCAGATTTTTCATCCTGAATCTGCACGTGCTTTAGTTCGGGGGTTTATGTAGTAAGGAAGGATGACTCTGATGGTGAGACACCAAAATAGGTTGTGGTATTAGAATAGGAAGGTCCTCTAAGTCATTTTGGACTCCAGGTTCCAGCATCTTTCCAGCTCCCTAACTGGAACCTATTAAGTGTAATCATTAAGTACATTTTAAGCTGTTGCTCTAATACACAACGCTGTGTGATGTATAATTTAGAATAACCGGTATTGAGGGCAAAAAAACCCACTTTTCCAGGACTGCCTCCAAGTGGAAGCTGGCAGGATTTAAAGGATCACATGCGTGAAGCAGGTGATGTATGTTATGCTGATGTTTACCGAGATGGCACTGGTGTCGTGGAATTTGTTCGGAAAGAAGATATGACCTATGCAGTTCGAAAACTGGATAACACTAAGTTTAGATCTCATGAGGTAGGTCATACACTTATTCTTTTCTTTGGCCAGAATTGGATACAGTGGTCTTAACAGTGGAACTTGAAGGTAAGGATTCAGGCAAGGGTGTCCAAGTAAATTGCCAGATTTCTGGTTTTAGTTACATTGTATTCATTCAGCATGCCTGAAACAGGTGAAAGCTTAGATCTTTCAATGGAAAGTTCTGTCTATCCAATAGGGAGAAACTGCCTACATCCGGGTTAAAGTTGATGGGCCCAGAAGTCCAAGTTATGGAAGATCTCGATCTCGAAGCCGTAGTCGTAGCAGAAGCCGTAGCAGAAGCAACAGCAGGAGTCGCAGTTACTCCCCAAGGAGAAGCAGAGGATCACCACGCTATTCTCCCCGTCATAGCAGATCTCGCTCTCGTACATAAGATGATTGGTGACACTTTTTGTAGAACCCATGTTGTATACAGTTTTCCTTTACTCAGTACAATCTTTTCATTTTTTAATTCAAACTGTTTTGTTCAGAGTGGGCTAAAGTGTTGAATCGCATTTTTGTGTAATATCCCTTTGCTCCTAACATCTACATTCCCCTCATGTCTTTGATAAATTGTATTTTAAGTGATGTCATAGACAGGATTGTTTAAATTTAGTTAATTCTCCATGCTCTTCAGACTGTGATATTGTGTATATGTCTATTCTGCTCTGGTTTGTGTGAACTGGGATGTTGGGGGGGTGTTTGTGGTTATCTTACCTGGGGAAGTTCTTATGTTTATCTTGCTTTTCATGTGTCTTTCTGTAGACATATCTGAAGAGATGGATTAAGAATGCTTTGGATTAAGGATTGTGGAGCACATTTCAATCATTTTAGGATTGTCAAAAGGAGGATTGAGGAGGATCAGATCAATAATGGAGGCAATGGTATGACTCCAAGTGCTATTGTCACAGATAAATTGGCAGTATTGACCTTATACTAAAAGACAAGGGTTGAAAATGAGTATATCTACCTTAAAATACTTTTAAACTGCTTCTTATGCAGTAATCTTTAGCTACAATTGCTTTCCTCTTTAAACCTTGGCAATTGTGGCAAAATTACCTTGCCCATTTGTAACAATTTGCTCCCTTCCCCCTTTTTTATTTTAGTAGGGACTAATGTGGGAAGAACTGGCTAATGTGTCACAGTGCTTAGTTAACAACTGTTATTTGTGACCTGCTGTTGATACACATGTGGGTACAGGGTGTCTTTAATTCCAATGAGATAGAGTATAATATCAATACTGCTAAATCTGCATGTCCTCTGTGTGACTGATAGAGCATTGCTATTTCATTTTTTAAAGACAAAATGAAAGCAGAATATAGAATTCAACATATTGGTGTAGATAATCTAGTTGGGAGTACTTTTAAGTCTCACCTTCCCCTTTAAACTAATATTCATAATTGACTCATGTTTGAAACACTTTAATTTACAAATTAAATTGCAGATGGGAGCATTAGATTTAGTTTAGACTTAGATGGGTAGCAATACCAGTAAACTTTCAACTACATAACTCTTTTTGCAACCACAAAACCTGTAATGCGCTGTAAAGTAACAAGTGTTGGCATTATCAGTTGAACTGTAAATATAAAATGCTTCTTCCAATTAGTCTCTATGATGGTTAAGTTTCTAAAATTTATCTGAACACCATTCAGAAACTTGTTTTGGGGAATTTGATAGTTATTGATGTACATCTGTTAAACTGATGACAGACATAACTCATCATTCCCCAGAAACCTTTTTTGATTACAGTATCTAACATTTTGCCTCCTCTTTTTTGGTTTTGCTGGTTATAAAGGTTTGGATTGGAGAGGGCTCACTGGATCCCAATCCTTGGAGCTGGATCATTGGATTCAAATCATAATGTGGATAGGATAGGGAGGATGAATTACAAGGATTCATGGAGCGGGATCAGATTACCAGGAACATAGGAGTGGATTCCTGCCCCAACCAAACCGCATTCGTGTGGATTTTTTTATTCAACTTAATTGGCTATTCCAAAGAATTTTTTTTTCCTATTTTTGACGATTGGAGCCCTTAAGATGCACGATGGAATTGTGTTTTGCATTTTTTGGTAAAAGGAGCAAAGCGAGGACCTGGAGATAATACGCTGGAGCAATCTCCTTGGAAGGATTCAGCACGAGTAGATGGTAAACATTTAAAGGGGAAAAGGGGGGGTTTGTTTAAAATAGTAATCAGTAAGTCACTTCTAAATTTAAAGAAAACAAAATTGGAGTTGAAGAATAAGTAGGTTTCCAATTGGCTATTGCCGTTTTTCTTTGAAAAAATAAACATTTTTTAAAAAACTATGCATGGTTGTCCTTTTTCCTCTTCATGTAAGAATTTAACTGGGTTGACTAGTCTATCAGTGCTTTGAATTGATAAGACTCTGACTCTTGTGTTAGTAAATTAAAGTTTCTTGAAAGGCAATCTAATAAATGGTTTTAACTGTCTCTTATTGTTGATTGTAAAAATCTTCAGGGGAAGACAAAAGGTGAGATAAAGGCAGTTATAAATGTGTCTGTAACCAGTAAGTGGGGGTGATTTAGCCAGTCTGAAGGATGAACTTCATTCTTTGCTTAAAAGTGACTAAGAACTTGATGGGCATATAGTGTAAGATAGGTTGATGTTAGTAAATTAATGTCAGCTTAGAAGTAACCTTTGAGATTCTGAGACTCAAAAATTGATAAACAAGTAACATTGCATTTCCTTTTCAAAATGTGAATAGGGCACTGAAAGAAACTGAGCGACTAATAAAAAGCTAGAATTCTTTAGCCTTGTAAAAAGATTTCTCAGCTGTGTCATTTTCTGTGCCCAGAATTTTAGTTCTCTACCAAAGCAGTGATTATAGCTTGAAGTTGACTAGTTCTTATCTTTACAACCCCTTGATGCAAAGTTTTCAAATTAAAACTCCATAGTCTTATTTTCATAGCTAAAGCTTTCAAGCCAATCATTTCTGTGCTCAGCAGAAATAACTAGATCTTAACATTTCTTTTGGGTGCTAATCCTAGTGGGAAGCTGAATTTAAGATGATGATTCAGGTGAGATAATTTTAAGCCTAGAGGAAACCATTTTGTTATTGGAAGAAGTGAACTCCAGTAGGGATGCCCATAAGGTCATTCAGCCGGTCTGTTTTAATGAAGCTTGTGCAATTTCAGGAGGAAGAGAGGGAATGTTAAATTCAGAACTAGGGTTTTATTTTTAAATGTGTGGTATAGATCACTAAGTATTTGTTTAGAATTAAAATACAATGGCCAAGGAGCAGAGTTTCATGTGGCATGCTTGAAATTTTAAATTCCATTTCATGTGTATTTTAGGTTATTAAAGGGAAACATAGAGTGACTAACATGATTTTGAAAGGTGAATGCACGCTAGATTTAAGCAAGCATGGGTTCATTTATGTTCATTGAATGTTTTTGGAACAGGACCAAAATGGTCTTGATTCAAGGCTGAATTTGATTGAGCTAAGTTCTAACCCTAGATTGAAATAGAAGTTACTCATTATTGTCTGTAGATTCAAGTTTAAGATAGGACTTGAGGTGCATACTTTTATGATTAATGTGACCAGACAACATAAAGGCAGATAAGGTAGATGGTTGCTGCTTTTTTTAGTCTTAGAAAAATGAACCTCTACCTGTATTGGCAACTATTGTTAGAAGAAAGTCATGCCCTTTTAAAAAGGAACTATAAAAGCTGCCTTGGCTTTTTTTTTCCCTTTTTTATTTATGTCCTACTAGAATATTGTAGGGAAACTAATTTATTTTCTAACCAGGGAAAATTTTAAAGTCTTTAAGAAGCAATTACTTTACATAACATCAGATTGAATAACTCACCTTGCTGTTCAGCCCACATTCTACAGGAGATAAAAGGTAAGACCCGTTTTCTGACTCCTAATTGTTCGGGATCTGAATTTTATTTTAAAAATTAATATTTTTAAGGATATTGTTTGGAATATTGAATAGTTTCTCCTCACAAAAAATGCTTTTTCCTCCACCCCAAAGTTTTATACTTTTAATAAATTTTGAGTGTTCATGTAGCCACCCATCCATAGTGTTTGGATTTAATGTGATTGATTCTAGAATTTGAATTTTTTAAATCAGTTTTGTCTTTGAAACATGTTTTGGTCTTTAGGGCTGGTGTTTATTTTTAGGTTTGTGGTCAAGATGAATTTCTTATGTGTGCCTTTTTGCTTCCTTTGTATATGAAATTTGTAATGAAATTACAAATGAAATAAGTTGTATGTATGTATTTGCCATAAATAGTATTAAAACAAAAACTATTAGACTGAAGTTCTGTTGTAACGTAATCACTCTTGGCTTATCATCACAGCGTGAAAGTGTGAAGGCAAAAAACAGCTTCGCAATCTCTTATCCATAGTTCTGAAATCAGAAAGCTCTTTGTTGTGGAACTAATTGAATGTAAAACCCATCTAGAATTAGTTTTACACTGTGATTAAGCTGTTTTCCTACTGAAATACACTTCATTATGAAGTACAAATGACTGAGTCCCAAATACATCTGCCCCCAAGAGTTTGGATAAGGGATTGTAGAACTGTGCTAGAATACCCAGGTCTAACACTTGTGTGTATAATTTTGGGTGTGTGAATGAAAACAAACCTGTTAACATTGGATCCTTTATTGAGTGAAGTTGCCCACCCTTTTTAGGCTGAAGCAGCCCACAAGCAAAAAGGTATGACCCACATTTCTTTGTATTTCTGTTGCTGTAGTGGACTCCACTACTGTACTTCATTGAAGGAAACAATCAGCCTTCCTAGAGTATACAGCAAAATGCTCTGTACTCTTTTTAAGCAATTGTTTCTGTGTCAGTGTACTTAAAGGAACAGTGACCAACCTGATTTTGAGGAAAAATGTTCATTGTATCTTGTGATTGTCTATTGAATAAATAGTGATCTTGATGAAATGTAGTCCCAAGAAATTAGAGTATACTTAAACCAGCACTAATTTCTAAAGCTATGCCTTACAGGTTTTTTTTTTTTGTTTGGTTTGGTTTTTGGTTAATTCCTAAAAAAAAATATTGAAAAGGGAGCCACTGGTTTACTCTCCAAATGGCCACAATGGCCAGGGGTGGGCCAGGCTGAAGCCAGGAGCCCAGAGCTCCATCTGGGTCCCCCATGTGGGTAGCGAGGGCCCAAGTACTTGAGCCATTTTCCACTGCTTTCCCAGGCATGTTAGCGGGGAACTGGATCGGAAAACTGACACTCTGATGTGGGAGATTGTAGTGTTGCTGGTGATAGCTTATAGTGCTGCACCATGATATCACGCCTCATGTGCCTGACAATTCTGAGGGTGTTTGGGAGTTCATGGGGATTAAGAGAGAAGAGTATTTTCTATTAGAAGAATCACTTGATGCTTCAGTAATACATGAAATGAATGAATCTTTGTCACATAGAAGTCAATTTCTGCAGAAAAAACATCAACATTTACATTTAAATGGATGCCAGGTTTGGTTATCAAGGAGAGAGAAGTCATACATAACCTTTATTTATACAGATTATTGTTGCACACCACTTAGATGAGCAAAATGCAGATGAAACTGGGTGCATTGTCTTCATCTCTTAAAGTACAAAGGAGATAGTGACTACTGTTGCCATACAACTTAGAAGTGTCTGTCAACTATTAGTAGAACTATCTACATGAAGATCCTGGGAATTGAGACCCTCTAAGGATGCCAAACTTAACTGCCAACAATTTATAGAGATGCTGTTGTGTCAATTTTTATAATGCTACCTATTGGATTACATGAGTACCAGGGAAAACCATATAACCACTAGAGGGAGCTGTGACACAACCAGGAAATTAGCCCTAGTGTAAAGAATCCATGCAGCAAGGTGGAGACCAAATACCTAAAGTTAGATGGTTTGGGTAAGTTTTCTTCCTGTAACATATCCCTGTCTTCCCATCTGTTGAGTGGTGTCCTTTCCCTATTTGGCATCTGATCTTTTTAGGCTTTGAGGAGACCTTAGTTTACAGATAACTGAAGCTGTCTGTAAGAGCATGTTGAGGTTCTGGAGTTAAGGAGGGAAAGCTAAAGACATGAATTTCTTTTTCTGATTGTCTTGTACAGCTCCAGGTATGGAATGGGAAGGCCAGGACTATGAAAATTGGGTGCAGGAATAAGGTGTGCTGCAAGACAGAATAAAGCATAAAATTGGCCATACACCAGAGAAGATGAATATGCTTTCAGAGCTCTTGGTAGTGTTTGCAGTGTAATAGCAGCTTTGGGGGTAGTAATCAATCATTAAGTTTCTCAATGTTAACTTTTTTTTAATCGCCTTAAAACCATAATTGTCAGGTTAGCTGTTACTTTCTTGGCCTTCAGTAGATAAAAGTACCTTGTGGTCAAAATTCAGTGTTCGTTTCTTAATATTTGAGAGGTAAGGTGGACATTGAGGACTAAGACACAAAGTGGACAAATTTTTTGCAGTAGAGAAAAAGGAATAGGTCCAGTTGACACAGGGACTTCCCTACCAGTTACAATAACACTTAATGGAGCAAGAGAGGCTACTGAAAGGTATTGACTAACAGCCTTCCTGCAAATTTGGTTCAGAGTGCTGAAAGTACTCCGAGTTGATTATTAAGCCTGTCTGTAATCCTGAAAACATTTAGCTTTGATGGCCCTTCAGTTAATAAAAAGGCCATAAATGGTACACATGAAAATACAGAATTACCTTGGAAGAGGAGGACTAAACTTGGATTGTTAAAAGTGCTGGAAGGGATAGCAAAATTTGTTTATATCAGGGAGCTTTGTGCATAAATTTGTGATAAGCTATCAGGTTATAATTATTGATGCTTAATACACAGGAATTGACTAGCATTAACCCAACAAAAGGGGAGCCTACAGCTTTTAAATAGGACTGGGCAGTCCTGAGCTGCATGACCATTAACAGCATACTTAGAGACTTGGTTTACAAAATATTAAACCAAAAATAACACCGGCATTCTAAGACTGGAAATGTGAAACATTAGCAGTACAAGCACATACACTACAAAGAAAAAATGGTTCCCTTGTCCTCTATCACTAAGTAGAAATTGCAGCAAGGATAGATTACTGTGTTAGCCACAGTGCATCTATGACTTGAGCTAAGCCAGAGATCACTTTTCTTGCCAAGTAGTTTTTCATAATTACTGGATTTGTCTCCCAGCTTAATTTACCACACCAGCATCCTTGCCTATGGACTCATTAACTGAAGTGTTCTAGTTGATTTCCATGACTCTAGTTCATACTGATTATCAAATCTGATCTTCCTAAAACTGTCACTCTTCTAATATGAGTCAGTGATGGGTTACATTCACTTTTTCATTACCTCCCTGTTTCAAATCCTGATCTTCAAAGGTGTAGCTCAAGTCACACTTCATTCTTGAGACCATTTCAAAAAAAAGCTACTGGAAAGAACTTAGAACTCCCTAAAAGTAAAGCACTATAGAACTCTGTTTCATAAAGCATTGGTTAGCTGTGGGTAGATTATTGGACAAAGTGCTATTTAGACGTCAGATTTTTCATTGGGGTTGGGTCATTTTTCAGTAGTAAAGGGATACAATGAAGAGTGGAGATTATATTATTTTTCTTGGGTTGGGAAAGAATCAAAAGTTACTGCAGGACACATATCCTGGTCATCAGTGAACAAAGGAGCAGCCAGCCCAATGCAGTTTTCTCAGCCAAGAGAACATAAGAAGAGTAATTCAAAAAGCTTGAGGAAAATGCACTGTCTTAACTTGATTTTCCATGAACCTTTTGAAATACCCATATACATTACTGTCCTATGACCCGGATCCCACAAGGAGTTCTGTTAACAGTTCGTTTTGATCAGCAAAATTTTTGTGACCTAATTGGAATTTTTACTGTGTCACATATGCATGCTGCTTACATGGCCACTTGAAGTTGTTTCATAGGTATTTTTAAATTTAATAAGTGAGTAAATAAATGTTTATAAAATTGTAAGCAGATATTCAGCATGAAACTTAGATCTGAGGTGCAATATGCTCTTCTAATCAGTTTTGGGCTTATTCCAGGGTAGCCGCATGCCACCCTTTTAAATAGAAAGTAGTCAAACTTTTTTTTGTCTTTTTGTTTGTTTTTGCAGTTTGAGGAAATGTATGCAGCCCCAGAACTTGGATCTAGGTGTTTGATAAATTCTTTACTACCAAATTGTGTGAGGTTTTTTTTTTTTAGGATTGATTGATTATTTGAAAGAGTTAGAGGAGGGGGAGACAGGGAGCAAGCTTGCTTCCATCTGCTGATTCACTTCCCAGATGGCCACAAGGGCCAGGGCTAGGCCAGGCCAAAGACAGAAATTAGGAGCTTCTTCCATATCTCTCATACCACAGTTTTTAAGCCAGCCTGTCTTTTCCAGTCGGGAGGCCCTTAGCCTGGAAGAAGTCTTCAGTGAACTCTTCCACTTAAGTGAACACCACTTGCAGTATCTACCTGCTGCCACCAGGGTGTCCCATGGTACTGTCTTTGATCCATGTTCTTAGTCTGGGAGCTGGGTGGGGGCTGTTCCAGAGCAGAAGTTTGTGTAGTCACAGTTGCCGTGATCCAGAGCCCAGCAGCAAGAAGATGAGATACTTAGCTCCCGGAGTTTCCAATGTTTTGTGAACAGCCAACTCTGAGGGAAGCTCTTGCCCTGTTTGAACGGACCCCTGCTAGTCGGACTGGCCTGTGGGTGGACAGCAGGTCACACAGTGGCCAGAGTCTGGCTTACCACCCATAAAAGCATAGAAAAGAACCTGTGAGTGGGTAAATGTCTACAAACATTTGTATTTTGATGGCTGAGTCCACACTTAAACAAAGTCAGACTGTTTTACCACTCTTAGATGAGTTTTTAAAGCCCATATGTGGCAAATCCCCCCACTTTGCAGTTTGTGTTGCTCTCTGCATTGTATTTAGCCTGGCTATAGTCTCTTTATATTCACCCTTAGGTAATAATAGACCTATCACATATTTGAGAGCCATTGAAATGTAGCCTCAAATTCATTATTACTTGAGCAAATAGCCCCTTTAAAAATTTGATTCTTCTAGTGTTCCTTAAGTACTTCATCTGTAATGGGTTTATTCATAAGTCTTGACTTTTCCACAGAAGATCTTCAAAAGTATTTCAGGTGGCTAATGGCACTTGGTATTTAGTTAAGTGCTCAGTAGATATTCATTCACCTAAATAGTGGTGCTCCTATAATTGGGCTGGCTGTATATATGAGGTCTTCAAAAAGTTCATGGGAAATGTATGAGTTTCAGAAAGTGTACCTAAACTTTTCATTTTATGCAAACTTTTTGAAGTACTGGTTTGTGCCAGTTTTCTAATGAGACCTCTGTCAAAGACCTTTGTCTTTGAGCTGATTGAAATTCATTATGAACTGGGAAATTGGTCTTTGGGATATCCTGGCTGGTCCCATGATGGCCTGAAATTGAGGCTGTGTCTGGACTATGTCTCTAGGTGTTATCTATGTGATATGTCCAGGACTCTTAAAGCCAACAGGAAAGTGGCTGATTTGAGATGGTGGTGTTGCTCTCTCTCCTCCCTGGTTTCCTAGGTGAGTTTCCATCCTAAAACTTTGAAGCCATAGTTGTAAGGTCACTGGAATAAATCCCAAACCTACTCTTAATGGTCAAGTTTACCTTTGACTTCTCAGTTCTCTGGTGAGAACTAAGCATGGACTGTGTTACTAATTTGGACCCTTTCTCTGTGTTCTTAATTTTTGTACACAGCAAATACGGGGCTTCCTCAGACTTCATCAGTTTTGCTAGATGTACTATGTAGGAAACCATGGTGGAATTATTGTAGGAGTAAGTTACTGGTTCTGATGCAAACAGTCTGCCTATCCTAAGAAGCATTACTAAAACATCATTCATCCTGTAGTACATATCTAGCTTTAGAGATGGTTAGAAAATGTTTTCATATGTAAGGAATAACTACTACCTTGTGCCTCTCCCATCTATAGTGCAAACTAGTAAAAGGCAGAAATAATGTGCAATCCAGCCCCCACAGTGTGGTTCTAGGCTTACTGTGTACCTGATGCTTAGGAAGTGTTCTCACTGGCTTGGATTGACTACTTGCCATCTGTTCCCTGCTCAGGGAAGATTTTGATGCTGAATGAAAGGGGAAAGAAAGTGAAAGCAGAGTGGGAAAGAGGAAGCTGGAGAAATAAAAGGAAACAGCTGGATGCTGAAGGGGTGGGACTTATGTAAGGTCAGTAAAACAAAAAGCAGAGGGCAGGGTCAGGCCCTGGGGGTAGATGGCTAATTAACTTCTGTTTGCTAGTTGAGTAGAGCCTTGTGTGCTTAGAGACCAAGATACTTCAAAGGAGACTAGATTCTTCTCTGTGTACCTTACCTTACTAAGTTCATCAGGTCAAAATCTATCCTGCCCTCTAGGAATTCTGATCTTGTTCCTTCAGGCCTAGCAGAGAGCTTGCTGCCAATGGTCAGGCAACTGAGGGTGGAGTGGTTCGGGCAGTTGTGAACAGCAGCAAATGAGCTTGATGTATTATTCACAAAGCAAATGCTGACTGCAGTGTTTGTCCTAATGTGGAACTTTTAACAGCAAGCTCACCAGACCCCTTCACCTGCTCTTATGCATACACAATGCCTGGATATAGAACTAGGCAGCTTCTTGTTCAGAAACTTCTCAAGGTCAACAAACATTTTTAAAAGCTAATTCCACCTTTCTGTCTCTCTCACTGTCCACTCTGCCTGTCAAAAAAAAAAAAGCTAATTCCATCTCAGAGCGTTAGCCAGATCTTAAAGCTGTCATGGCTTTGTTTTCCTTCTGTTGGCATTGCTTTCTAGAATGAACAAGCCTTTCCAAAGCTTACTCTGGCTAGCCTTGTGACATCACATCTCTGTCTTAGGTTACTGCTGCTCACTTTCCTCATCTGGGGGATATATACTGTGTAGGTTCCTCAACACCTGTCTCATTCCCTGTTCCTCTGCCAAGAATGGGGGAACCCTCAGTTGAAAATTAAATTGGCCCAGTGAAGAAACTGAAGAGATATTTCTGTTGGAATTTAGGTAAAGAGTTATTTCATATTGTGTTTATATAGCCTTCCTGTTCTTCACAAGGACATTTGGATAAGCATTATAACAATCAGTAAATTTTGTTTTTTGTACAGAAATAGCATTTTTAGTTTTAGTGTCTTTACAGCCTTCTTAACCAGTGGAATGTATTTGGACTGGAAACTAGCCACCAAATTCACTTCTGTACCAGAGTAGTGTGGATGTATGTTTTTGACTATGTGTGTGATGTAACTGAGGCTCAACCTCAGCTTGGTCCCACCAAGTTTGTGACCTGTTAAGTATCAACTGTTTAAGCTCAGCCATTCCTGGGGCATCTGAGGGCAATGAGGAACAGGTGTCCAAAGGAGAAATGCTAGTGCCAGAGGGTATGTTTTCTAGTTGTATTGGATTTCTTACTTGGTGTATTTTTGACCTTAGTTGCTTTCCTGCTTCTACTCTGTTATTTTCCTTGCTATTTGTTGGATATTATTCTTTGTCAATCACTCAAGAGTGTTTTTTTGTTTTGTTTTGTTTGTTTGTTTGTTTGTTTGTTTTTAACAGGCAGAATAGATAGAGATAGAGAGAAAGGTCTTCCTTTTGCCGTTGGTTCACCCTCCAGTGGCCACCATGGCTGGCGCGCTGCGGCCGGCGCACCACGCTGCGGCCGGCGCACCACGCTGATCCGAAGGCAGGAGCCAGGTGCTTCTCCTGGTCTCCCATGGGGTGCAGGGCCCAAGCACTTGGGCCATCCTCCACTGCACTTCCCGGGCCACAGCAGAGAGCTGGCCTGGAAGAGGGGCAACCAGGACAGAATCCGGCGCCCAACTGGGACTAGAACCCGGTGTGCTGGCGCCGCTAGGTGGAGGATTAGCCTATTGAGCCGCGGCGCCGGCCACTCAAGTTATAAAATGAAAATATTTCTACATACTTTATAGATGAAACTGGTAGGTCTCGCATTGATTTGTGCTAGCTTCTTTCAAAAAGAGTTGAGATGATAATGTGACTATGGACTTCTTTTTGGAGTGAACCTTCAACTGCCAGTTGAGCTCAATGTCTACTAGGAAAATAGGTAGATTTATTCCCTGTCCCTTTGTTCCCTATGGCTTTGTTCTAGCTGTTAACGAACTTAAATAGGTACTCAAGAAAAAAGATATCTGTTTTCCCTTCCTTACCTTGCCAGTTCAAAACAGAAGTAACTAGTGATGACACTTCAGGTAGCAAAACTGAAGTGCAAACCCAACTTTTGACCTCATGAACCACAGATAAGTGGCTTTAAGCCTGTAGTGTGGTTATTCAGCTCCTGGTAGGTAGGGTAGGGTGGGGGATGGGGGGTGATAGGGAAGAGGTAGAAAGGGAGGCAATTACTTCTGCTTTCCTGCCACAGAAGCTGGTGTTTTGGTTGGGGGGGGGGGGGTGGAGAATGTGGTGGTGACTTTGGTCTGATAAGAGTATGCTTCCTTCTCTTCCCCAGTGTTTTGAGGCTGCTGTTGAAGAGTAACTTTTCTGGTCAGTGCTTTTTAGTAATTTTAAATACTGCAGTCTTGGCTTTTACTAAATCTGTGAATGGTCACTTCTGGCTTTTCTGCATGAAGAACTAGTATATCAGCTTGCTGATTTCAAGTTTCTTCTAGATATTCTCTACTGAAAGTTTTGAAGTTGGTGATCTTTTGTTTGTTGAGAAGTCTTACCTGGGGACAGGTATTTAACCGCAGCAGAGATACTTTCCATTCCTAGGTTCCTAAATCTATAAATCCAAATCCTTAAATGTATTCACAGTACTTTAAAAGCCTCTCCAAGGATGGCCCGTGTGCTTGGGCCCTGCACCCCATGGGAGACCAGGAGGAAGCACCAGGCTCCTGGCTTCGCATTGGCACAGCGGCCAGCTGTGGCGGCCACTTGGGGGGTGAACCAATGGAAGGAAGACCTTTCTGTCTCTAAGTAAAGAAAAAAAAAAGCCTCTCCAAACCAAGAAGGGAATAATACAGTTGCTTTCTAACATTTGCAAAAAATTATCTTTAACATATATGTCGTTATTAAAGTGCCTTTTTTTTTTTTAAAGATTTATGTATTTATTTGAAAGAGTTACAAAAGAAGAGAGACAAAGGTCTTCCATCCACTGGTTCACTCCCCACACCCACATGGCCACAAAGGCTGGAGCTGGGCTGATCAGAAGCCAGGAGCCTAGAGCTTCTTCCAGTTCTCCCTTATGGGTGCAGGTGCCCAAGGACGTGGGCCATCTCCTACTGCTTTACCAGGCCGTGGCAGAGAGCTGGATCAGAAGTGGGGCAGCTGGGACTTGAACCAGCGTACATATGGGATGCCAGCACAGCAGTGGCCCCTAGAAAAACAACTCTTAATAAGTGTCTTCCTTTGCCATGTCATTAGCCCTTTGGCTATTTACCTGAGGGCTCTTTAATAAGGATGAGAGAAAACCTTTCACTTTGAGAAGTGAAGGATGTTAACTGACTCAGAGCTGGTATGCTAGTTCTCAGCTCTAAAGTTAATTTAGAGCCACTCAAAATCAATAATAAAAGTATTTACTTAGCCCCTGTTATATTTAGGAAATGCTCTAAGCATTTTACATACATTTCTCATTTAATCCAGAGGTCACTCCAGTGAGGTTTTACTCTTTATTTTCCAGATAAGGAAATTAAGGTCCTGAAAGGTGACAAGTCATATAATTTGAGGTAGAGCAGGAAGAGAGAGAAATTTGAGCAGGGTGAGTTGGGGATCTGACTTGTTTGGATGGATGTGGGTCCACCATATTTTTTGTTTATCATGCCTGACGGTAGCACTATTGATTGACTGGAAATTGCTTACAGTGACCAAGATGAACTTACTGTCCAGACATTTGTAGTCTTTTGACTGGATACCAGAGTATGGTCTGTGTGTAGAAGCTGGCCTGAGGAGGAGCTTGTTCAGTTTGTGGCTAAAGATATTCATTGTTGTCCTAAAGGTAGAGATGATGCTGTTTCTAGGGATGGAATCTTTGATCTTACTTCATTGTATTCCTGGGACAGACCTGATTGTTTCTGAGTACTTGTTCCAAACTTTTTTGATGTTTCCCTTCTAGATGTTTGAAGTTTCATCTGCGTTTAAAAGATTGTCAATTTTTTTTCTTTTTAAAAGAGAGTTTGGAGAACAGTCAGAATTGTGGTTTTGTCTTATTAGTAGAGATAAAATTAGCCATTTTCCTCAAGAAAGGTGATGCTTCTGAATCCCAGTTCTTCAGTAATGAGAACTAGACTGCTTTTCCTTGACCTCTGTTTCCTGTTAGCAGGGAAACCTCTTCCCAGAAGTGCTATGAGAAAGCTTGAGGAACATATTACTAGGTCTCAGGGTAAGAAGTTCAAGAGAGTCCAGCAGTAATGGTATTCATTATGTACTAGTTTTTGTACTCCTAAAGTTTATTTTTTCACTATAGTTTGGAAGATAGCAGCTAATGGGAGGATGCAAAGGGAGGAAGAAACCTGAGGGAGTGCATCACAGAGACCCTGGAGCGAATATGTTAAGGCAGGGGAGCAGCAGAGACAGTGCTACCAATGAGAATAAAAAGACATGCAGTATCCAAAGTCAGCAAGAGCAAAGATTATGCCTTAGATTTGCATTTTGTTTCCCTCTTCAGTGTGCATGTGTATATAAAGGTACTTCCAAAAGTTCCTAGAAGATGCACGTTATCAAAAGCTGTATGTGGTTTCAAATTTTTGTGCCCCAATAAGCATCTTTTAATTCCATTTTCCATGAACTTTTTGAAGTATGAAGCACCCTCGTACACACTTCAGCTTCCCGAGCCATTTTGTTTTTGTTTCTAAAATAAACTAATGGACATTTAGAGGAGACATGGGGGCCTCCATAGTAGTTTAGCTGAAGAATGTGCATCAGAAAGTCTTCATCATTTTCTGTCCCCTCCTGTCTTAGGCTGACCGGTTCCCTGGTGTTACCTGCTTCTGCTACTGATCCAAACCGCAGAGCTTCTCATTGATCCCCAAGGTCTCCGGGCAGTATCCAATGGGGCATCGGCTCTCTAAAAGGAACCAGATCAACGATTCCAGCCCCTTCATTCTGGTGACTGAGGGAAGGAAAGGGGGAGGTGGGGGGAACATTGTGTAGGGGACAGAAAAGAAGCACAGACTGTCCAAGCACTGTACCTCTTCAGATTTTACTGTGTATCGCTGAAGGAAGTTGGAGGTGGTGACCTGTGTGGAGGGGAATGAATGGAGGGGATGATAAGAGTTGGTTTTGAAAGATGTTGGAAGTCTTGAAATAATGCAGCCATCTGAGGAATTTTTTTAAGCTAAAGTTCATAAGACTATAACTGATATAGCCTGCCCCCTCATTTCCCCACCACAGATTTCTTGGACTGGAGACACTTGTTTAATAATAGCTTGTCTCTGATATTCCCAGTAGCTACTTCTGTGTGAGGAAAGGATAGAAAACGTTCAGGACATCATCACACAGGCTCTTCTACAAAGTTCCAGTAGCAGTGACGCCTACATGGAAGACTTGGAACTGCAGACAGAGGCTGGGGTCACCTCAGTGACATCTCCTGACGCTGTCCAACCAGAAGTTCCATTTTTTATTGGCGGGAGGGGGCTGAAGGAGGAAGCAGACTGTACTCAAGGACTAAAATAATTTCATGGCTATATTTTCTCACTTGTTTTTATTTTGTTGGTGGGAGAGGAGGGGTTTGGGGTAGAATTTCACATCATATCTGGAGTGAAGGGGAGGGTGGGGAAGCCCAGCCCTTCACCCAAGAATAACCCAGTAATGACATGTCTGTGCGTGGGAAGTGCTTCCCTCCACCCTGGGAGGATCTGAGGCGGCACCCCAGTGGGATTCCCTGCCGGCGATGGAAAGGCTACTCAGAGGGAGATGACCTCGCTCAGCGAGAGTTCCCAGGGCTTGGCGGACCAGAAAAGAAACGCCTAAGGGGCGAAACACCGCAAGTCCGCGGGGCTTCCCCCAATTTCGAGGTGGGGGCTATGCTGTACATGCGGGACTGAAGAATTGGGTGACCGCCATGGCTTGTGCCCTCCGCTGAGGGGCTGCTAGGGACGCGGCACTGCTGGGCACCGTGTCTGAGTCACGGGAGACGGCCCAGCTGTGCCCAGAGGGCCAGCGCCAGACCCTGGCGTCCTCCATCTTCTCTCCTGAGCTCCCCCTGCTCCAGCTGCCTGAGCCACGGACCGCAGCACCACACACCCCCGCGGGGGGGGACGCCGCGCCCCATCCCCGCCCCCGGCCCCACCCCAGCCCCCCCGCGGGGGCCCTGACCCCACCGCCGGCGGGCACTGGCTGAGCTCTGAGGCGGCGGGCCGGCGGCGGGGACGCGCACCGGGGGTCCGGGCAGCTGGGGGCGGCGGCGGCCGGGCCGGGGCTCCCCCCCCGCCCGCGCTCGCCGCCGCGGTGGTGCGTCCCGGAGGTTACCGGAAGTGGCCGCGCTCGGCGCTGCCATGTTGAGGAGCCGCCGCTGCCGCTGCCGCCGCCGCCGCCGCCGCCGCTTTGTTGTCGCCTCCTCCGGCTGAGGAGGCTCCCCGAGCGGGGGGAGTGGGGAGGAGGGGGGTCGGCCGCCGCAGCCATGGAGGCCAACTGGACCGCGTTCCTGTTCCAGGTACTGGGGGCCCCCCCGGGGGGGCACGGGGGGGACAGGGGGGCCGGGCCCCGGGCTGGCGGGCGGGCGGGCGGGCGCTCCTCCTCCCCTCCCTCCCGGCTCCGCTCTCCGGCCCGGCCTTAATCCCCCTTTGTTTTTCCGCCCGCCCGCCCCGGCGGAGCCGGGCTGCTGAGGTGATAGGAGGCGGCCTCGCGGGGTGCGGGGGAGCGAGCAGGCCTCGGGGTGAACCCCGGAGCCCCCCCAGCACACAGTAACACACGCATACACACCCTTCCCTCCCGCCCCGAAGGGGAAGGGAGGAGGCCGATCGCTGTCACCAGCCCGCAGCCCAGAGAAAGGAGAGCGCCGGGCTGCTGGATAGCGCGGCTGCTCGGCCACTGCGCGCCGGGCCCGGGCCCGCGCGGTGGGGTGAGGGGGTCCCCAGGTCCTGCCGAGGGCCCCCCGACATGCACTTGGTCCGTCTTTGGCTCGCTCTCCCGCCCTTTCCCCTCGGTCCCCTCTCTTTTTGTGCGTGTGCGTGTGTGTGTTGACTTTCTAACCCCCTGGCACATCCAGGCGAATAGCGGGACTCCCCGGGCTGCCCGCCACTCCCCCTGCCCGCCGCCCCCCTCGTGTCTGTGCTCTTGAGGCAGGGGTGTCGTGAGCGTACATCCCCTCCCCAAACTTTCTCGCCGGGGCCCCAGTGTTCCTCTCGCGAGCCGCAGCCGAGCCTTGGCAGCTGACACCTCTCGCTCTGTCCAGCTCTCCCGCCGGCCCATTCAGCCCGGGGAATCCCCGGGCCGCCGCGCCGGGCCGGGCGGGGGGCGGCGCTCCGGGCGGACGCTGCCTGCGGCCGGCCGAGCGGGGCGACGCGAAGTGGAGAGCGCAAACAAAGTCCGCTTACAAAGCCCCCAGATGAGTCACTCGCCGGGGTGTTGGAGTGCGCTTTTTTGCAAGAAACTTAAAAGCGGCCGCGGTTGATAACGCCGGCGGCGATCCTCTTGCCAACTCACTTTCGTTGGGGGACCCCCTCTTGGAAAGACTCGGCTGGGACCTACTTTCTCCTGCTTCGTTTCTGTTTGCAGACGAAGCATTTAGTGGGCAGCAGCGATGAGCTCACAGGGAAACTTGGGAACCCGAGGAGGTTAGGAAGCTCGTCACTTCTAAGAGCGTTCTTCCCGCCTCTGAGTTATTTTCCTTCTTGGAATACTTCGCCAAATCCCAAACGCGTAGACGGGCGCTTGAGACCTTTCGGAACTATCCAGGAACGGATGCAGAATTTTCAGAAGAATGTCCTCCCGGCCCCTGGACCCATCCCGGTGGACTTAGTGTAGGGAATAGAAGGTTTCAAACGATGCCTATCGTGTACATCTGCTTTATTGTGTTAAGACATAAGTTCTTTCAAATATGGGCAACTTGATTCTTCTTAGTAGTTGTGGAAGTATTCAAGCTTCTTAAAATTGAAAATACTCAAAATTATGGAACTCATTCCCCTTTTGTCATTCTGAACTAGTATTGTTTCATTGTGCTTTGGTGAGCTTGATAACAGTGTGATAATCAATTTAAGAATTCATTGGAAAAAAATGATAACAAAATTATCTACCATCCAGTTAGTGTAAAGGTGGCAAATGCCTTTTCTGGAAAAAAAAAAAAAAAACACAAAACTTTAAAATGGCCCGTTGTAGATTCAGGAGTGATAAAAAACATTTTAAACCTGGTATCTATAAACTTAATGGAGACTGAAGAAAGCAAGTGTTCTTTCTGTAAAGGAAAAACCTGTAATTCATCTTTGGAAAGCTACTTGGAAAATCTTTTGGAATTTTTGTTATTGCTATTAATTCTTTTCTTGGATAAAACAAATGCCAAGCATTTACTGATTCAGATTTTAATTAGATTTTATATTATTTAATTTTTTCAGCTAATTAAAGTCCTTTATTCATCTGGTGGAAAAGTGTTAAAGCTAATATTTTTCCATGGGCTTTGGCAATGTGTGCACTGAAAATTGTTGGAAAACTTGTAACTTAGAGCCAAGGAGAGGGTGAGTGGGGAAAGAGGATATTTTGGTCTTTTCTGTAGAAAGGTATGAATAGGCTTAGTTCCAGTTTTAAGAAACTTTCATCGGGGAAATGGAGTGTTAAACACTTGTATTTGTTTCCTGGAGCATCCTGTTGAATTTATATTTTAAAGCAATTTAGTACTGCTTGCTTTCCAGATAACCTGGTGGAAAGTGAAAGCCATAGCTGTTAAAATATTTGATGGATGATTCTCCTAACAGGACATTCAAGATATGACTCACCGATGCTAATTTGTTTCAGTACAAAATCTTTTACCCTCTGGCGCTGGAGATTTCATGGTGCCACATCCTACCACCCTGGGTGATGAAATAACATTTCTGTTTTGGTTTTTTTGCCAGCCCTAGAAAAAGAAAAGTTTGAGCAAGGTTAAAATGTCTTGCAGTTGAAAGAGATGGGAGATAAAATTAAAACTTTGATTTGATGGTGCTAGTCATATAAAAGTCTACTCAGAAGTTACATTTTTAAAATAAACCATTTAACTAAAGGGAGGTTGTGGTTGTTATTTTATTGTCTCTCCCCCCAGAGAATAAGTTGGGAAAATCCAGTCCCCCTCTTAGAAGGCTTCATGTAGAAGTGTGGGGACCCTAGGAGTCCTTGGAGAGTGATTTCAATAGTGGTTCTCCAGCATTTCACCCCCTCGTGTGAGAGTGAGCTTCAGCAATGCTGTGGAAATACTTATATTGCCACAGACATCAGAATTGGTAAAATGGCAGTAAGTGCTTTTAAGTACTTCGTTGCACTAATGGTTGTTTGGAATTGGAAAATGCCTCAAAACGTTATAAGTTTGAACTTTGTCCAGAAGACTTGCATTCCCTATTATCTGATCTGTTAGCCTTTGAAATCGTATATTGAGATACCTTCAATTATTAACTCTTTGTATACTGTATAGAAACTAGGGGATTCTACTGCCAGCCTGGACAAGGGGTGAGATTAGAGTCCAAATCCTATAAAGTTTATGCTGTTGTCACCTGGGTAGATAGAAGCCAACAGTTACAAGAGCTCCACAAATGAAATTAAAAGTGGACTGTAATTCATATGAGCTTTAAATCCAGAAAAGATACTCGTCACACCATTTCTGAGTGCTTCTGAGACTCAGATGGTGATTAAATCAAAGTTTTTGAATTGAATGGAGCTGCTAACTCTGTGTATCGCACCTGCTAATCACTTGGGGCATACGAGTTCCAGGCTTAGCTTTTGTGCTGCCCTCAAGTAAACTTGAAGCAATGTGTGGAAGATGTTCTGACCCATCAAAGGAGAGCTGTGTGTGAGTTTCCTTTTTTCCTTAATCAGTGAGCTGGAGGACCTGTGATTATAGCATGCATGAGAAGGATAACTAACTGTCTGAAGTATCTAAGATGATGGGATGGGCCCTTTCTAGGACATTGTATGCTTAAAATACTTGAAGCCTTTACCTCTGAGTGCACATATCCTTTTAAGATTATAAAACTCAAGCCGAGGGGCCTGGGCTCATGTCAAGTTTCAAACATCTTGGTAAAGAGCAACATATTAGGAAGAACCATTTCAGGAATTTTTCCCTCTGCCATTTCCTAAATGGTTATCAGTTTGGAGGTATAGAGAATTTTTAAAGAATCAAAATCAAAAGAGTATCTACTCATAAATACAAGAACCTGATGGTGAATTTTGGTTTTCAGTCCAGCCCCCAGTTTTGGAGGGGAGAAGCACATTGTAACAGCAACTGCTGGTAGAAGATGAGCATGAATAGAATTTAACTGCTTACAATTTGTTTTTCTCTTATGAGCCTATCTTTGAGAGTTTAGGGCTTATGCAGCTGGTGTTGCACAGGGATGCAGGCTTTAGTGGAAGGAAATGACCTGAGAAGCAATAGACAGGTGTTTTGCTATTGGCTACCTCCACAGATGCTTTCAAGGTTGAATTAATAGCAGGTTTTGTTTCAGCCGATTCTTTTAGTAGAGTTATGTGAAAACTTTAAAAGTAAACTTAACTACTAGCATATGTATTCAGAGAACTAGACTCCTTTCATCACTTAGCAACAGCCCCCTTTCTCAATCACTAAGATTTTTCTGATGGAAAAGGAGAGACATGGTATTTCTCCCTTCCTCAGAAATAGATAAGTGAATGCCTCTGTGTGTGTGTGTGTGTGTGTGTGTGTGTGTGTTGCTGCAGTAAGGTACTGTTAAATACTTAAGTCTGGAGTGTAATTTTTTTGACAGGTTATTTAAACTTGGTTTCAGCACTGACAGACTAATGCAAGCTGATGTCATCAGCTAGTATGTCCCTTATGAACAAAGATACTATGTAGTTTAGTGAGCTGTCTGAAAGCAAGATACTGTCAGCAACTCAGTCCCAAGTTTTGTATCTGTGCAGTGCTTTTTCAGTGCTTTGTATTAGGAGCTCTAAGAGTAGCTAGGTGGCTGCTGGGTCTCTGCTGCAGAGAATAGCTTACAGGCTCTTTGTTTCTTCTGGTCTCTGTTGCCTGGACTGTGTTGAATTTTAAAGGTCATTGTGAGAGGCTGCATTTCTGAAGTGTCAATGTTTGGTTTTAGGCCCATGAAGCCTCCCATCACCAACAGCAGGCAGCACAGAACAGCTTGCTGCCTCTCCTGAGCTCTGCTGTGGAGCCCCCTGATCAGAAACCATTGCTTCCGATACCAATAACTCAGAAACCTCAGGCTGCACCAGAAACATTAAAAGATGCCATTGGGATTAAAAAAGAAAAACCCAAAACTTCATTTGTGTGCACTTACTGCAGTAAAGCTTTCAGGGACAGCTATCACCTGAGGCGCCACGAGTCCTGCCACACAGGGATCAAGTTGGTGTCCCGGCCAAAGAAAACCCCCACCACGGTGGTTCCCCTGATCTCCACCATCGCTGGGGACAGCAGCCGAACTTCGCTGGTCTCAACCATTGCAGGCATCTTATCGACAGTCACTACATCTTCCTCGGGCACCAACCCCAGTAGCAGTGCCAGCACCACAGCTATGCCTGTGACCCAGTCTGTCAAGAAACCCAGTAAGCCCGTCAAGAAGAACCATGCTTGTGAGATGTGTGGAAAGGCCTTCCGAGATGTGTACCACCTCAATCGGCACAAGCTCTCCCACTCGGACGAAAAGCCCTTTGAGTGTCCTACTTGTAATCAGCGCTTCAAGAGGAAGGACCGGATGACTTACCATGTGAGGTCTCACGAAGGAGGCATCACCAAACCCTACACTTGCAGTGTTTGTGGGAAAGGCTTCTCAAGGTATTGTATCTTGCTTTTCTTTTTCTGTTTATAGTATCCGTGAATTTCAGTTTCGGCTGTGTGTGATGGAGAAGGTTTATGAGATTGTAGGCAGGCCTGTATTAGTAGAGGAGATCAGTGATAAAGAAATATGCCTCCAGGTCTAACTCCAGTTGGTGTGATTGACAAGTAGTGACATAGTGACTACCCTGTTATTTAAGAAGCGCTTTGGTGGACTCAGGCCTTCATTTGGCACTACATCTTATCACTGCAAAACCACCAGTTTCCAGTTCATTTGCACACAAGACATGGGGTTTGCTGTGCAAATCAAAGAAGTGTATTTCCTGAAAGTTGGATGACCTTGGATATTCTTAATAAAACTTTTAGGAGAATGTTTTTCCATTTTTATGTAAGCACTAATATTTCACTAGTTTTCATTTTTAAAAGTTTTTAGAGTTAATGTAGCTGTTTCTGGCAAGTATTAGTTCTAAAACTTTGGGTATTTTCTGATTGTAAAGAATCAAGATCTAATATGATTTGATGTTAACTAGGAGAGAAAATTAACAGGTAAAGGACTAAGACTTTTGTTGATGCTGAGAGGTAAGGAGGCTTGCACTGGGGGGAGGGGGAGTTGCTAATTTGCTAGCTTTCTTTAAAATGCCCCCTCCCTAATCTGCCAAGCATGTAAACATCAAATAAGTAGCATTTCTCTATGTGTGTGTTCCATTACATCTTCTCTTGAAACTCTCTTTCACAGGCCTGACCACTTAAGCTGTCACGTAAAACATGTCCATTCAACAGAAAGACCCTTCAAATGCCAAGTAAGAGTTAAAATGACTTATCCTTAGTGTAGCAGTTAATGCACATTATCCAGAAGGTCTAAGCCAGTCAGATCTCACTGTTGTTGAATAGCTTTAAAATCACCAACTTGAGTAAATGTGGTCCACTTGAATTCTAGTTTTCTAAAATATAAATGACAGCTTCTGTTTCTGTAAGGCAAGATCATTTAAAAGTAGATGTTGTTTTTGTTAAACTACGCTTCCCTTTCCTTGGGCAACAGCACTTTTTGTTATAAGAAGAAAAAAAAAATGTAGTCTTGTTATATATTTGAAATGAATAAAGGAATGAAGGGCATTAAATTCATTTGTGGGTTGATGGTTAAGGTTGTTTGAACTGTAATAGGAGAAACTATGAGTTTTTCTCCCAGATGTTATCATTTACTAGATTTTTGTCTGCTAGTAACCAAATTGGATCCTTTTCCTACTTGTTTGAAACTCTGTTCAGGTTAATGATTTTATTTGACATAACTGTGATAATGAAAAAGTTAAAAATTTAGTAAATCAAATGACTATTTGTAGTTGTAGTTTGTTGCTGGAAGTCTTTTAGTGCTCCTTTCAGTTGTTTGTTAATGACTGATTTTATTAAGGAAATGATTTGAATTCTAAGAAAAATCCAATTGGAGGAAGGGAGCTAGTGTCATTAAATGAGTGTGTGCTATGTGTGCCAGGCCATTAGTCCACCAATAATTTTTTGATAGATGTTATCTCTATTTTACAAATGAAGAATCAAATTCAGATAGGTTAGGTAACTTGCTTAACATTACACTGTTTGATAAATTCTGAAACATAGTTAAAATTCAGGTTTAACTGTCTCTAAAGCTCACATGGTTTCACAACTCTGTGTTGATGTATTTTCTTCCCCCAAAATGGAAGGATCTGAAATTTATCAAGTGTTTTATGATAACTACAATTCTAGGTAACACATGCAATTAAAATTAGTGCAGTCAACTTGCTGATGTGGATAGGATAATGCATAGAATATAACGTACTTTAAAATGAGTAGAACAGGATAGTCTATATTAAAAAAAAGTTTTCCTCCCTCATGCAGACGTGCACTGCTGCCTTTGCCACCAAAGACAGACTGCGGACACACATGGTGCGCCATGAAGGCAAGGTATCATGTAACATCTGTGGGAAGCTCCTGAGTGCAGCATACATCACCAGCCACTTAAAGACACATGGGCAGAGCCAAAGTATCAACTGCAATACATGCAAACAAGGCATCAGTAAAGGTAGGTGATGCTTCAGATTTCATAGTTTCAGAAGTACTTTCACTGTTCTCTCAAGACTATATTAATGTCCATCTTCTATGTTTCCTCCTGTTACCAGAATGTACAAGCAGGCATCAATGGAGAGAGCATATGAATGTTGGAGCTGTGCTTTCCATGCATGTTTACAGTGTTGATAAGCTCTCCACTGATTTTGTCTTCTGTCCTGAGCTTGTCAACTGATAATGCCCATATTAAAAGAGCAGAGTTTCCCCACAGCTGTCTTTCAGTGTGTCTCTTCCTGCATAGGGTTTGAATAAAAAGCTCTAGTGTGTTAGAATTGAAGCAGTAGAAAACACACTAGGAAGTTGCATCTTATACTAGGCAATCTCATTGTTTTTATTTAAAGTTAGGAAGATTCTCAGGTGTCTCCTAACTGTTGATTGTATTAGTAACATGTAAAGGTTAATATAAGTTTGCTTTTTAAACTCAAATCTGTGGAGGAATGGGTGAGCATATCCAATTGAAGGTTTAAATGCATTGCTTGAAGATAGAGTGATTTCAGAGATTTGTGGATAAAATTTGATACTTGGATTTACCTAGGTTTTATCTTTTAAGATTACCCTAACTGCTAGAACAAAATGTTTTCCCAATTCTGTATTCTATTGTACATGTACTTTATGTAGCAGAAACATAAAATTATCAAAAAAGTGTGGCCAAAAGTGAATGAGAAAGAAAACTTAATATGTTTTAATCTCATCCATTTTCATTTCTTTGTAAGTACACTATGTGTATTATCTGCCATATTGTACTTTATAAAAAATATTTTTCATGTATGTCATTGTGCTAAAGTAAGCAAATTATATTTTGATGAACACTGATTAGTCCATACTACTATTACTCAACTTCCATATTTAAAAACAATTGCTTGTCAAGATGGCAAATAATTCTTTTCTATTTTGTATTGGTTTTCCCTAGTTTTCTAGACTTTTTAACTTACTTAGTTACTTTGATCAATATAGCCACAAGCTACAAAAACAATGCACTATAGTGAGAGCTCTCTTGGTGTAGCGGGTTAAGCTGCTGCTTGGGATACCCATATGCCACAGCAGAGTGCCTAGGTTTGAGTGCCAGCTCTGTTTCCAATCCAGCTTCCTGCTAATACTCACCATAGGAAGCAACAAGTGATGATCAAGTACTTGGGTCCTTGCCACCCATGTGGGAGACCCATGGCTTCAACCTGGCCCAGTCCTGGCTGTTGCAGGCATTTGGAGAGTGAACCTGTGGATCCAAGTGTGGTCTCTCATTCTTGCTCTACCTTTCAAATAAGTAAACTTAGAAAAAAAATTAGATGATTAAAAATTACAGAGGCATGAAGAATCTTAAGTTTTTAAAAATGGCCACATTTTTTCAAGGTAAATGTAGTGTTTCTGGTTTGTCTTTGGACTAGCATGCATGAGTGAAGAGACCAGCAGCCAGAAGCAGCAGCAGCAGCAGCAGCAACAGCAGCAACAGCAGCAGCAGCAACATGTGACGAGCTGGCCAGGGAAGCAGGTGGAGACACTGAGGCTGTGGGAAGAAGCTGTCAAAGCAAGGAAAAAAGGTAAGATGGGGCTTCCAGTGTTCAAAATACAGCTTCAACAGCGTTTTCATTTGGTATGCCAAGTGATCAAAGTAGAGAAACCGTAGTTAAGGGAGTCTAGCTGTATGGAAGCATGTCAGTACTGTATGCTGGGAAAGTTATTGTCAACAGAACTTCCAGATATGTTTTTATTACTAGCAAATGAAAATTATCAGTTCTTCTCATCATTCTTTCTTTGGATTTACTTTTTGTTACAAATTTGGAGTCAAATATGGTCCTTTGCTGTTCTCAGTTTCATTTTTATGTTCATTTTGATGTCAACCTTCATGCATTATTAGCTCTTTTTTCTTTTTAAAGTATTTCCACATTTAGAGATGATGAAATAACCTTGAGTATCCATGAGTTCATTTTCTTACAGCTGTGCTATTTTCTGTTCTTTCTGCAGCGTACTGTGTATTATATGTTTCAGAGTTTAGTTCTGATGTCTTTTCTCTTAGTCTCTTCCTTAATCCCCTTCAGTCATATCACTGAGAACTGGCTTTAGCTTAACATGTCTGTACTTCTGCTCTTAGAGACTGTACTGGAATTGTTACAACAGTTAAGGGTTGTTTGCTTTTTGTATGTGTATCTTACAAAGAATTGTGTCGGTTCAATTTACTTTTCAATTTATTAGTTGCGGCTTTGGCTTCTGGACTTTATTGTTTATTTGTTTTTATTTGAAAGTCGAGTTACAGAGAGAGGAGAGAAAGACAAAGATTTTCCATCATCCACTGATTCACTCCCCAGACAGCCAGGGCTGGGCCAGGGCTGGGCCAGGAGCCAGGAGTTTCTTCCAGGTCTCCCACATGTGTGACAGAGGCCCAAACATTTGGGCCATCTTCCGCTGCTTTCCCAGGCCATTAGCAGAGAGCTGGATTGGAAGTGGAGCAGCCAGTACACGAACAAGTGCCCATATATGGTGCCAGCATTGCAGACGGCAGCTTTAGCCACTATGCCATAATGCAGGCCCTGGTTTCTGTACTATTGTACAGCCATTTCAAGTAAATAAGCTTGTCACTGTACCACCAGCTACAGGACAGGACAAATTCCTGGATTCTTTCTTGCCTCCTTTACCTCTGCCATGTCTTACTGTTTCATTTTAAATTCTAAAGACTGCTCTACAGATAGGCTCCTCTGTGTATAATTACTGGGCTGTGTAGTTTCTTCCATCCTTTGCTTTCGTGTAAAGTGGTGTGGCTATTCCCTTCCTCAGATTTCCTTCCAAGAATCCTGTGCTTGGTATGAGAAACAAGGACTAACCTCCTTTTTCATATATCTTCTGGCATTGGAGGGAGAGTCCAGATAGGCTCTCCGTCCCTTCCTCAGGTGCTGCTTGTCCCTATCTTGCACAAGAAGATGTGTCATTATCTTGATAACATGTTTTGTGGTGGGAGAAGGAGTGGAGAATGGGGAAAGATGGTGGCTCGAAATAGGAACCAAAAAAATAAAATATTATGATAATTTTATAGTGGGTTTAAAGTATGTTTTGAAGGATATTTAACTTAGAGTAAAATTGTTCAAGTTGTAGTAAAGCACGTAGTAAAAGGGTGAAAGATGGGAAGAGAATGAAAGCTGGGGGAGAATAAGAAGATATCCTAAAGGTGCGCTGGCTCTCTTTCTCTCTGTGCGCTTCTATTCTGTATTGTGTTTCAGTTTGCTTGCACAATAAGACTTGATTGTTCAGCTCATCTTCTGACCTCAATGAGACAGAATGCTATTGTATTCCCATTTGTAGCATGAATCTCTCTGGAAACGACCACTGATGTTAGAAAACTCTGTATTCATGTTAGTAAATGTCACATTTGGGGGAATTGGAGACCGCTGACGTAAAAACCTAAACCGGAAGCAGCAGTGTCCCTTTAAGTGTGAGGCCTAAATAAAGCCATATTTTTAAGTCCCCAAATCTGGATGTCAATCAGGTCATTATTGAAGGAGCTTTTTAAAAATACAGATTTTCAGGTTACATCTAAATTGCAATAGTGAATTTCCTGGGAATCCATTTTTTAGCAAAATTCCTGGGGCTGGGACTGTGACATAGCAGGTAAAGCCACCCCCTACAAAGTTGGCAACCCATATGGGCACCAGTTAGAGGCCTGGTTACTGCTGCTCTTCCTGGCTGCTTCACTTCCAAGCTAGCTCCCTGCTAATGCTCCTGGGGAAACAGCAGAGGATAGCCCAAGTGCTTGGGCCCCTGCACCCACGTGAGAGACCCAGAACAGCCTCCTGGCCCCTGGCTTCAGATCGCCCCAGCTCTGACCATTATAGCCATTTGGGGAGTGAACCTGTAAGTGAAAGATTCTCTCTCTCTCTTTCTGTCTCTCTCTCTCTCTCTCCCACCCTTTCTCTCTCTAGCTATACCACTCAAATAAATCTTTTTTTAAAAGATTTATTTATTTATTTATTTGAAAGGCAGAGTTTTAGAGATGCAGAGACAGAGAGAAAGAGGTCTTCCATCCACTGGTTCACTCCCCAAACAGCCACAACGGCTGGAGCTGGGCTGACCTGTAGCCAGGAGCCAGGAGCTTCTTTGGGGTCTCCCACGTAGGTACAGGAGCCCAAGGGCTTAGGCCATCCTCACTGCTTTCCCAGGCCATAGCAGAAAGCTGGGTCGGAAGTGGGGCAGCCAAGACTTGAACTGGCGCCCATATGGGATTCTGACACTGCAGGTGGTGGCCTTACCTGCTATGCCACAGTGCTGGCCCCTAAGTAAATCTTTTTTTAAAAAAAATTCCCTAGATAGATGATTTTGGTTATCAGCCAGGTTTGGGAATCCACAGTGCAGAGTATGACAAAATTACATCATATTGATCAAGAAAGAGCTACTAATGACTCAAGTGTTGGGGATTTGACTTCTTGTGGAGCAGGTGCAGACCTTCAGCTTTAGTTTCAAATGCATTTCTGTGTTTTGACAGCCAAGTCACAGCCAGCCCAACTGCTCCATCTCTTTGCTGTCATTTTCTGGCACACCAGCAGATGGTGCTGAATTTTGTTGAGGGTAGATTGGTAGGGGAGTAGGGGAGAGGTGTCATCTTTGAGGGAGTTTTTTTTTTTTTTTTTCTTAATTTATTTGAGAGAGAGAAGAGTTCAGAAGGGAGGGAGGGAGAGTGGGAGAGAGGAAAATGGACAGAATGCTCCTATTCACTGTTTTACTCTCCAAATGCCCACAGAGGCTGCAACCCAGCCTGGCCAAAGCTAGGAACTTAAGCCAGGTCTCCCATGTGAGTGGTAGGGGTTCAATCATTTGAGCCATCACTACTGACACCCAAGATCTGTATTAGTGGAAACCTGGAGTCAAGAGCCAGAGCTGAGGGGCTGGCGCTGTGGTGTAGCAGGTAAAGCCTCCACCTGAGGGACCAGCATCCCTTATGGGCACCAGTTTGAGTCCTGGCTGCTCCACTTCCAATCCAGCTCCCTGCTAATGTGCCTGGGAAGCAGCAGAAGATGCCCCAGGTACTACTTGGGCACCTACACCCATGTGGGAGACCCCAAGGAAGCTCCTGGCTCCTGGCTTCTGATTGGCTCAGTTCTAGCCATTGTGGCCATTTGTGGAGTGAACCAGCGGATGGAAGATCTCTCTCTCTCTCTCTCTCTCTCTCCTTCCCTCTCTCTGTAACTCTACTCTTTAAATACATAAATAAATCTTAAAAAAAAAAAAAAAAAAAAAAAAAGAAGCCAGAGCTGAATATTGAACCTGGGTATTCCAAGATATGGGATACAGACATCTTTTTTTTTTTTTTTAAGATATTTGTTTATGTATTTGAAAGGCAGAATTACAAAGAGAGGAGGGAGGGGAGGGAGGAGAGAGATCTACGGAGTTTCATCTGGGTCTCCCATGTGGATGCAGGGGCCCAACCACTTCAGCCGTCTTCCATTGCTTTCCCAGGTGCATTAGCAGGGAGCTGGATTGGAAGTGGAGCAGCCAGGACTTGAACCATGCCGGTACATGATCCCAGCATTGCAGGTTGCAGCTTAACCCACTAAACCAAAAACCAAAAACTCCATCTGGGTCCCTCACGTGGGTAGCAGAGGCCCAAACACTTGAACCATAATCTGTTACCTCTCAGGATGCATTAGCAGGAAATTGGATGAGAATAGCAGAATAGCTAGAACTCAAACTAGCATTTAGATATGGGATGTGGGCATCCCAAGCAGCAGCTTAACCACTGCACCAAGATGTCCACCCACAACTCCACTTCTGATCCATTCCTGCTAGCACATATTCTGGGAGGCAGCAGTGTGGGTCACAGAGTTGGGTCCCTGCCACATATGTGGGAGACCAGATTGAGTTCCAGTGTCCTGGCTTTAGCCAGCCCCAGCTGCTGTTGTGGACCTTTGGGCCGTGAACCAACAGACAGAAACTTTTCTTTTTTTCTCTTTCACCCTTTCAAATAAATAATTTTTAAACAATGAAAAGTAGGTGATTATGTCAATATTAGAAAAGTGGATATTGGAGTGAGTTAGAGAATGTAAATCTACTTAGTAATATTTTCTAAATATAATTAGAAACATAAATGGAAAAAAAAAAGATTATTTAACTAGAACTATAGTACTGAGATTAAAATAAACAGTTGATACTAAAAGAACTTGTTTGTCATTCCCTAATTATATATTTTTAAAACCTTAACAGAATGTGGCTTCACCTCTAAGAAGGCTTGACTATACATA
The DNA here is from genome assembly GCF_051225735.1 of Oryctolagus cuniculus. NCBI lineage: Eukaryota > Metazoa > Chordata > Mammalia > Lagomorpha > Leporidae > Oryctolagus > Oryctolagus cuniculus. The sequence continues at coordinate 33,387,528 of NC_142883.1, read as the reverse complement.
TTACTGAGTGCACACCTCCTCTCTGCTAGTTACAGTGTGCCTTGTGAGAAGACTTTTCTGATGATCTGTTACTGTGTAACTGCTGGCCCAGCTCTGTGTAAGCAAGCTCTTTTTGCCTGGCCAGCTGGTAGTTGACTCTTCCTAGGAAAGTCTTTAGAACTCACAGGAACTGTATGAAGTGGTAATGAGAACACTTAGCCCTACTTGGTATCTCTGCCCCCAGAGTGCCTTGCAGAAGCTAACTGATCTTCCAACATCGCTGTGAGGTAGGTAAATAAATCTGAACTTGAAACCAAAAGTGTAAGGTTAAACAAGTCACCTTGCAGGAGACACAGCATTAGAAAGGAGATTCATCCACTGGGATCCCTGGTACCCAGACTTGTGCTGAGATGACTACTTTCTGTTGACTGCTTAGAGAAAACTGTAATTTGATTTGTTAAATGTTTGTCTGCTTTAATTAAAAGAAGGAGATTCAGAAACTGTTTGTGAATTTTGTTCACTTTTTTAGAGTCTAAAGGCTCTTTTATCTTCTCATTTTAGAAGCTGCTAACCTGTGCCAAACCTCCACGGCTGCTACGACACCTGTGACCCTCACTACTCCATTCAATATAACATCCTCTGTGTCATCTGGGACTATGTCAAACCCAGTCACAGTAGCAGCTGCAATGAGCATGAGAAGTCCAGTAAATGTTTCAAGTGCAGTTAACATAACCAGCCCAATGAACATCGGGCATCCTGTAACTATAACCAGTCCATTATCCATGACCTCTCCTTTAACGCTCACCACCCCAGTCAACCTCCCCACCCCCGTCACTGCCCCAGTGAATATAGCACATCCTGTCACAATCACATCTCCAATGAACCTGCCCACACCTATGACCTTAGCTGCCCCTCTCAATATAGCAATGAGGCCTGTAGAGAGCATGCCTTTCTTGCCCCAAGCTTTGCCTACATCACCGCCTTGGTAAACAGTATTATAAAGTCAAAACATGGGTTAAAGTAAATATTTACCAGCAACCTGCTCTTAGTTGATTAAAGCAAAAAGTAAACCATGAAATTGGAAGGTTTTATTCCATTAGTTAATAAGAGTGTAGTAGCATTATTTTCCAATTTGGCTGGGATTGTTCAAAGTAGGGTGTATATGTAACTTATCACTGGACCACTTTAGTTTCATCAGAAATTCCTTTTAGCTGACAGCATTGCTTAAACAGATAATTAGTTGGCAAGATGAAATGCCAGAATTAAAACCAGTCATAAAAAGGCAAAACCCACTTTAAAATAAAACAGCATTACTGTTTCTAATCCCAAGAAATCATTTTATTCTAAACACTAGCAGAGCTCTTCTCCCTATACAAAGTGGATGGCTGATTTTAACCTGAAATTCTAAATCCACAGATCGAGAGCTAGTGTAGAATTGTCTTTGTCTATTGTTTTTATAAGTAAATACATGCATTGTCATAATAAAATGCATTTCAGAGAATATGCATTTTACCTTTGGGAATATGTTAATTTCAGGCAGCATTCCCTATGGGAAAGGTGATACCAGCTCTGATATGCAAAGCATATGATAATTTATCATTCTAACTTCAACATATAATAGGGATTGTGACCTGATATTTGGAGATGTAAATATTACTCAGCATATTAATCCTGATGGAATATAGCACTGTAGTTGACTTTTTTAAAAAATTTAAAAAACAAAAAATAAAATATACAAATTGTGTTTTGGTAAAAAAAAAAAAAGAAAAAGAAAAAAAAAAGCCGCAGCTGACAAAGGAGAAGTCAAGTTTGCGGACAGGCAGGCTCCTAAAAATTGGAGGCCAGTGAGATTCCTGTTGAGGAGCCAAGGAGTACTTCGGAACAGTTCAAATATACTGCTTTAAATTGGAAGACGCTGGAGGCACTGGGATGTGATGCCCCTCTCTCTCCCAATCAGAACCTGTTGTTACAACAGGAACAGAGGTGTTAGTTGCTCATTAGAGTTGATGTCTTATATTAAATTGTATACAGTTTTTATTCTAACCACTAACTAGGTAGTATGCCCCTTCAGAACAAGCAGAGTGTATCGTTTTTTAAAAAAATTCTCCTTCCATTTATTAATCACGTATTGTGCAGATTGGTTCAACTTTGTAAATATGGACATCACTTTTTTTTTTTCTTTGAGAAAACACTTGTATCAGCTTTGTGGTGTTTTCAGGGAGACAGCTGTCTGCACTCCCTGTAGAAACCCAGCAATGATTGTGCATGTTGAGACATGTGCTTTTTATTTCTTAGCAGGATGTTTTATCTCTGTACATAAAGTAGAAACCAAAAGCTAGGGAAACAGATACTCTACACCATCATGCCACACTTAATATTTTTTTAAAGCATTGTGCTTGGGAAAAAAAAGTTAACTAAAACCAAGATGCTATGATTTTTTTAAGTTGCAATATATTTTTGGTTTTTATTCATCTTTTAATCTTGCAGTTAAGAGAAGTGGAAATTAGTTGTGTTAATCTTGCAGAATGTTTGCAGGACTATCAAACTGGATGACTTCCGTTTATACCCCGCTGTGTCAGTTCAAGCATCAAAATACCTTGCATCTGAGACAGACTTTCTACATCAGGGACAGGTATCTGTGTGTCATTATACAAAACAGTTCTAGGGGGTTGAACTACATAGTAAATAAATAAATAAATAAATAGTACTTAGTGTAAAATAATTTTATAAATGATCTTTTGTACTTTAGGACATTAAATTGTACAACTTTTGTATATATAAAAGCTTAGGAACTTTCTGTTTAGCAGGAAGGCAACACATTCCTACACTTTTAATGTATATGTTTGTTATAATGTCCATGTAAACATGCCCTATGTTTGTGCCTTTTAATTAGTTTGTCTCAATAAACAAAATGTAGAGAAAAATATGTAGCTATGACTTTGTTACAACTGTTCTTATCCACAGTACAAAATGGTTTGTTTTTAATATGTAGAACATTGTGTGTGGACTACTGGAAGGACCCATGTAGAGAAGGCCCAAGAACGGCCTGCTGAGGCCTGGATTGGGAGGGCAGTGGCCATGTTGCAAGGAGGCCCACGTTTCCTAGCATGCAGACCTTGGAGTAGGTTCTGACTCTGCCTGCTGGGACCTGTCTTTCTCTGTGGGCTGACAGCCACCGTCTGCCATGAGTTGAACAGCCTGGGCTTCCTCCACAGTGGTCCAAAGAGCAGTCCTCAGTGGGGGCAGGTATGGGCCCTAACTCCAGGCTGGAGTGTGGTCGTCAGAACCCTGAAAGTATTAGTAATTAAATCAAGGAAAAAAAAAGATATATACTAGAAATGATTGTTTTATCAATTCATTGTATAATAAACAGGAGTGAGACTTCATTGTATGACTTCAGTTAAAATGCTGTTTTGTATGCATTCTTTATTCACTCAAGAAGCTTGTCTGCAATAATAAAGCCACATTGTGTCTTCTTTTAGGAGGGAGAGAGTTGCTGGCAGGATGGGGTGAGGGCGGGTCACTGAAAAGGGGGCAGATCGGCTGTGGTGAAATTCTCCATGTCTGGGAACTGGAATTGAGTTTTGATGCTGATGAACTGATTCAACCAGGTGTTGAAGGCACGACGGCCACCACTGTTCGAAAAGGCAGAGTCTGTTGTTCCCTCCTGGTTGTCACCTGGTTGAGAGCTTCCCCTTTATCAGAGTGGCAGCTGAACAGTTGTATTAGATAATCCTAAATCTGACATCCAGCCTGCTGTGCTCCAGGGCTTGCTGCTCGGCCTGCGTTTGCCTTTCATTGTGTACCCATTTCCCTCCTAAGGTGTGCTCCTAAATGAAGGTTTCTATGTAAGCAGATGATTTTACTGTCAATACCAGCACTGTATTACTAACATGCAAAATACTGCAGATTTATTTTGACAAATTAAAGTTAACCGGTCACAAATGCTATGATGGATTGCTTAATACCTCTGGAGCTTCATCAGTTCCCTGTGATGATGGTTTTTAAAGCACTGCTTCTCCAGATGTGCACCTCGGAATTGGGCTGGCTGGAGAGGGAGGGGAAGGGTGGATGTTGGTGTGGTCGGTGTCGCAGTGCCGTGGAGAAGGGAGGCTGGACAGGCACCAGACTGACTGCAGGATGGAAACAGCCCCTGAAAGCATCTTGGGTAAGGCTCGGGAAGCCAGGCCAAAGGCAGTGGCCACAGATTTGGGTCCCTGTGCTACCCAAAAGAAAAGAGAGGTTTAGAACGTTTCTTCTCATGCTCTAAGACCCACTTCTTTATGTGGAAAAGGCTTTATGCTGGGGTCCCTTGCCCTTTTGTGTTCAACTAGATTTATCAAGAGACCACTGAGGATCAACAGTGTGCCAGGCACTGGTGGGCACTTAAGGGCAGGCAAGGGCAATTAAAACAGCCCTGCTGCCTCCTAGGAAGCTGCTCAGGGAGATGATGGTGAGTACCCAAGTGGATGGCATCATGAGACAGCAAACCGAGATGGAGCTGACACTTCATGTAATCACAGTTTGGAACACTTACATCTGTTTTATATAGGATTGAGGCTTTCCAAACTTCCTGTGATAATAGCTTTAGTCTTTTTATTGACTCATTGAACACAGCTGGAGGAAGAGTGTTCCTTGTGCTGTTTTGTCTTGGGAACCAAGGGAAGTGTTATTTCACTGAGTTGCTAGTTAAATCTTTCCACTCATAGCTGTCCAGGTGCCTTTTCTCAAGGATCCCTGCGGTTTGGTCCTCTCTGGAGAATCCTTGGCTTGGGATGTAGAGGGAATAATGGAAATTTTCACTTTAGTATCCTCAAGAATCACTGGGCAAAAAGTCCAGTCTGTTCATGGAACAACACTTGCTTTTCCCTCCCTGTCCTAGAGAACTTGGCCCTCAGTCCTGCACCCTCTCCATTTCCTCCTTAAAAGTCTTATAAGCTGAAGAATGCCATTTGTGCCCTGTGGGGCCTATAAATCTCCACCACAGCTGGCCCGACCTTGGCAGATTACTGGGTAATCTCCTGATTTGTTAAAGTAGGGGCAGGCAGGTCAGTGTGTAATGATCCAGTGCTGGATACTGACTCGGTCTGCAGGGGCCTGGACTCCAGCTTTTTTTTTTTTTTTTGGCCACCTACCTTTGGGCAGTGAAGGCCCATGTAGTTCCCAAGAAATGGAAAGTCAAGGGTTTCCTCTGGATCTGTGGGATGTAGCACATTGTCTAGGCCTACCCAGAGAACTGACTAGTCTCTTCGCAGGATAGGCACTTGACACAGATCTTGGCTTTAGACCAGCAGGGTCAAGTAAACATGACTGCAGAAATTGTCCTATCATGTAAGGGAATGCACCTTCATACTTCACATTCTGTATCGCCACTGACTTGCATCATAATTTCAGGAATTGTCTTTCATCCTGAGTAGCTTGATTTCCCATCTCCCTCCCAGGCCCTAAAATAAGAACTTAAAATCACTACTGTTCTTGGAGTGAATCCTTTCTAGTGTAAGTAACTGTTAATCATGCAGGAAGAATTCCAGAGTGCTTTTGTAAATCCTATTCTCTACGGAGTTTACTCAAAGTGAGGTGTACCTGAAATTTGGCTTTGTCAGCCCAGGCTAAAGATGGCCACCTGAGGTAAGCGTTCTGTTCTGCCAGTGAGCTGTTCTTTCAGCATGACAGCCAGAGAAGAGGACGAGGAGACCAAGGAGGAGTGGAAGGAACAAGCCCTTCCAGCAACTGGTCCAGCAGCTCTGGCAGTCAGTGTTCAGGCCCAAGGCTAAGGGAGATGTGCCAGTTCTCTACAGGCTGCTAACGGAGAGCCAGCCTCAGAGACTGGGATGGGAATCCAAGTCTTTGTCAGTCTTGGGGGCAATCGGGAGCCACCAGAGCCTTTCCTGGTGGTCCCTCAGAGTCAGCCAGGTTCAGAAATCTGACCTGAAGGAGTCTGGATCCCCAGACCCCCTGCTTCTGAACTAATTTCTACCTCTGCTAATGTTGGGGAAAGAGCCAGAGAGAAATCAGTCCTGCTTAAGTGCAAAAGGGGCGGGGAGGGGAAAGGGGCATGTCGGAGTTAATGGAGCTAAGGAAGAGGAGGGAGCGGGAGCGAGACTTTGGGGAAACTGTCCTTGTGCTATGGTGTCGTCACCCCCAAGGCAACCCCCCCCTCCTCTCCATGCACCTGCCCTGAGCTGCATATGATTACTGCAGGACTCAGACGTAGGCCAGCTGTGATCATGTCAGCTTCCGTCAATAGGCATTAAAGAAGATGTGCATTTCTCTGCTAGATGGAGGACAAAAGTAGTAGCTGGAGAAACAGGCAGACGATAAGAAGGGAACCATTCTGCAGTGGGGATCTGTGAAGCTTCCTATGGGAGAGTTGGAGGCCCACACCTTCCTGGAACCCCACAGTCTATCCCAGCATTCCAGGGCAGTCCCGTTAAATACAGGGAGTCCTGATGCTTTGCCAATACCACAGGTGCTCAGGGATCTCTGAAGAAGAACAGGGGTGGGGGAGGAGGCACAGAGAATGAGAGTGGTCTTTCGGAAGAGAAGACAGAGACAGGGTTGAGGAACGTCCACCCCCGGGGACTGTGTAAGGCCCTTGAAATAATTTGGCCTGGCCCTGCCAAGGCAAATGCAGGTGGGACTTGAAACTCAACAAATCTTTAGCAGATTAATTTTTAAGTTGATCATTTTGTACAGCCTGTGAATGATGTTATAAATATCCAAATGGCCCTTGGCAGAAAAAAGGTTCCCCACGCCTGCTTTCCTAGGTCTTGAATGCTTTCCTCACAGCCAATCTGCAGACATTTTCTCCACTGCGAGCCCCTAGACATTGAGCAAAGTCCAATTTCAGTGCCGCTGCCTCTGAAAACTGTCCCTGTGACTTCAGGTAGGCAGTTCGTTCCCCCTGGGTACAACAGCAAGAGTTGGGAGACACCAAAGCAAAGGTAGAGGTAGTGCACCGCCTGAAGGGAGACCACCTCCTAAATTGGACTGGACTGTAGGTTTCAGAGGTTTTGCCACATCCCTAAATCGTCCAAGTTAGTAGGGCCATGAAAACCTGTGCATTTTGCTGATTTTCCCCTGCACCCAAGAGTCTCAGTATTCTGGAAGCCTGATGCACAAAGAACTAATCACCAGGGTAGGTGGGAGGTGCCCCGGAGCAGAAGGAGATTCGGCTTGAAGCACAGTTGGGAGGCGCTGCACCGCAGGTGATGCTGAGCAGAGACTCGGAACCTCACAGGCATGGTATAAATCCCAGCTGTGCCACCTGCAGCTACGCGACCTTGGCCAAGTTACACGGCCTCCCTGGCCTCAGTTTCCTCAACCGTAAAGTAAGGAGAGTAACAGCTCCAGTCTAGTAACGTTTTGATCTAACGCATGCAAAGTGCCTTGCAGGGAGCCAGGCATGGAGTAGGCAGCCTCCGAGGCTACGAGCTGTCCACGTGGCCTTGCCATTTCCTCCCTCTGGCACGGCATCCTGCATTTGCTCAAGGGCCCGCAGAGGAGCTGAATGCCATCCCGCACTGCTTCCTCGCCACAGTCTCGCAGATCTGGGGGCTTGGCATCCACCCTTAAGAACCGAAGCTTCATCCCAGGAGTGAACAAGAAAGATGGAAGCCGAGCTCTTGAGCAGCAACTAATTGGAGGCTAGCCCGAGACGTGGCATGGGGGTTCAGGACAGACTCAGGGGAGAGCCACCAGGCTGGGAGGCCCGGCATGTGCCCGCCGCAGGCTGACGCATCCCCGCACACCCTGTACAGCTACAGCTTCCCTCTGCAACCTCGCCCCCCTGACAACCGGGTCGGGCCTCCTGAGCAGCTAGCTTCAAGGCTGGCACAGGCCTGACTGCCTCCTTCCTTCCCGAGGAGAAAAGGGGCGCCGCCACCGACCCGGGCGGGATGGGGGGTAGGGTGGGGTGGAAGGAGTGGGCTGGCATCCTTGTAGCCCTCAGCGCTCCGCCTAGAGTGCCCTGGACTCAGGGATATGAGAGAGGAGCCCCGCAGAGCGCAAGGCAAACATGGGTATGGCTATGGCAGGATCAGCCTATGCCTGCAGTCAACGCCTTCCCTCCTTTCGGGCCTAATCGGGCCTAATCTGCTTTGCCCAGGGTACCCCGGAGCCGGAGCCCTGGCAAACAACTCCTGGGCGGGTCAGCCCCGCCCCGAACAGAGCATCGCCGAGCTGAGATTGGCTGCGCCCGCTGTGTTCTGATTGGTCGGACGTCCCTTCGCGGAGCACCGCCCCTCCCCAGCGAGCGAAGCTCCCCTTGGCCTCACTCCCCGCGAGTCGCGCTGTCCTCGTGCCCAGTGTCTGGACAGGCGTGGCCGAGGCTGGCAAGGGCTCGTATTACAAGAGTAACTCCGAATCCCGCGCGTGGGAGCAGGTGAAGCCGGGAAGGGTGCCCTCCTCACACCCACGCGAGTCCACAGTTTGTCCCTGCTGCCGCAGCCTTTAGCCATTGTGCCTGCCCTGGTCCTCTCTGCCCTCCGCACTTAATCTCGTTGACCATGCTGTTCCACGTGCTAGAAATGCTTTTCCTTGTCATTCACTTACTTTTTTTTGGGGGGGGGGGGACAGGCAGAGTTAGACAGTGAGAGAGAGAGAGAGAGAAAGGTCTTCCTTTCCGTTAGTTCACCCCCCAAATGACCGCTATGGCCAGCGCGCCGCCCCGATCCGAAGCCAGGAGCCAGGTGCTTCTCTTGGTCTCCCATGGGGTGCGGGGCTCAAGCACTTGGGCCATCCTTCACTGCACTCCCAGGCCATAGCAGAGAGCTGGACTGGAAGAGGAGCAACTGGGACAGAATCTGGCGCCCCAAATGGGACTAGAACCCGGTGTGCCGGTGCCACAGGTGGAGGATTAGCCTAGTGAGCCATGGCGCCAGCCCATTCACCTACTTTTAAAATGTGTTTAAATGCGCCTGCTCACGAGGGAGGACCCCCTCTGGAGATGCAGCTGATTGCAGGGCCTGGGCAGGAAAAACACAAAATGAATCTGGGACATTAAATAAACCAACAACAACAAAAAACACCAGTTTTTAAAAATGTAGGGATAATTTCAAACTTACAGAAAGTCACAAAAATGAAAATGGCACATGAAGCACTTGCGTATGCTTTTCCAAATTCACCAATAATGAACAGGGATCCCTTGCTTGATCACTTGTGGGTTTTATTTACCCAGATTTTTTCTGATCCATTCCAGGTTTCCTAGCCCATAGCCACTTACTACACAAACTTCATAGCTTTCTTTTATATAATACTTCTGTGTAATCTGCCATCTCCATCCCAGCCTTCTCGGTGCTTCTGTGGCTTCTCTCCCCTCCAGTGAGAGACCAGGTCCACAGTCAGACATCCCATTTGGTTGTCACATCTCTTCAGCTTCCTCAGGTCTGCAATGTCTACAATGTTTACAGAGCTGGTCTTTTTCAAAAAACACAGCCTAGGCCTTTTTTTTTTTTTTTTTTTACAGGCAGAGTGGACAGTGAGAGAGAGAGAGAGAAAGGTCTTCCTTTACTGTTGGTTCATCATCCAATGGCCACTGCGCTGACCCGAAGCCAGGAGCCAGGTGCTTCCTCCTGGTCTCCCATGGGGTGCAGGGCCCAAGCACTTGGGCCATCCTCCACTGCCTTCCCGGGCCACAGCAGAGAGCTGGACTGGAAGAGGGGCAACCAGGACAGAATCCGGCGCCCCGACCGGGACTAGAACCCGGTGTGCCAGTGCCGCAGGCGGAGGATTAGCCTATTGAGCCGCGGTGCCGGCCTTTTTTCTTTTTTTTTAAACACAGCATTCCTCGTTATGTTTTGTCGGATATTTCCTTATGAGTAAACTGAGATGAGGCGTTCTCACCTGGAATACTGCACAGTTCAGGTATCACATCCGGGGGCACACGGTGTCCCTGTGCCCCTCACACGTGACCTTGGTTTTGATCATCCAGGCAGGGGGTTACCCCATTTCTCCCCTCGCAACTAATGAGCATTGCTTTAGGAGACACATTAGCCCCGTCCTCGTCAGAAGCTCCCCCTCTGCGATTCAGCACACACCGGGGGTCTGATGGGATCTTTACCACGAGGAGTACAAGAGAGAGAGGAAGTGCTTGAGGAGGTGGGAATGTATCAGGAGGGCGGCCAAATCCGGAACCATGTAAGCGTCGTAATAAGGAATGATACATTATAAGCCACTGAGGAAAAATAATAATCCATGAGTCCGTGAACCAATCAGTGAGCAAGTCCAGCTCTGTGAACCAATCAGTGAGCAAGTCCAGCTGATCCTTTAAATCCCAGTTCAGGGGCTGGCCATCGTTGTGGTGCCACAGGTGAACCTGCAGCTTGCCGTGTCGTCGCCAGCACCCCACGTCAGAGTTCCACAACTCTGCTTCACGATCCAGCTTCCTGCCATGTGCTGGGGAAGACAGGGGAACATGGCCCAAGTGCTTGGAGCCCTGCACCCAAGTGGGAGACTCAGAGGAAGCCCCTGGCTCCTGGCTTCAGCCTGGCCCAGCCCCCACAGTTGCAACCATTTGGGGAATGAACCAGTAGATAGAAGATGGATCTCTGTGTCTCCTCCAAAAGCCATCACCCAGCCCTCTGGAAGGGCTCCTGGAACTGGCTGTTGTGCACCCCCAGGTGAGACTCTTCTGTAGAAGAATAAAGCCTTTTTGCCATTTCTACGTTTTTCCATTGCCCTGGAGTCCTAATCGGGGAGGGGAGGGCCAATGAGGCGGTGCCAGCTTCCTCTCCTTCCCTCCATGCCCGTCCGGTGGCCCAGCACAGGAATCTCCCCCCATACAGGGATGACCCCTCCCCACCCCAGGACACCAAGACACCTGTGGGCTGGTACTCAGGAATGCTCACCCTGCCCCACTGCCCGGCCTCCTCTGCAAACTTCCTTGCTGGGAGAGCACGCGCTGGTGGTTTGATTGGATCTTTACCATGGCCAACATAAGAAAGCAAGGAAGTGCTCCAAGAAAACTAGGAGAACCATATGAACATCTGAACTAAACGGACCTCGGCTCTGCCTCCTCGGAGGTACAAGAATGAGGATAAGGAAAGAGGCTCCATTCGTTGGGCGTTGGAAGGATGTGGAATAGTCTGCAGCCAGACCACATGAGTTCCTGTCCAGGCTCTGTGAGCTGACAGGTGAGTTCCTTCTTTGTGCCTCCCCGATCCGTGGGGCTGGGTCACACCTCCCTCAGGGCCATCGAGAAGGAAATGAGCTAACACACGTGTTACCTGGGATGCATCATGACCATTTCATCCTTGTGCTTATTATTGTCACTGTCATCTCCAGATATGTAGTCAAGTGCTGGGCTCTGGTGTCATGGGCTGGGTTTGTATGTGTTTTTTTTGTTTGTTTGTTTGTTTTCAGATTTATTATTTGAAAGGCAGAGTTAGAGAGAGAGGGAGAGACAAAGAGAGAAGCCTTCCATCTGCTGGTTTACTCCCCAAATGGCCACAAGGGCCGGAGCTGGGCTGATCTGAAGCTCAGGAGCCAGGAATTTCTTCCGGGTCTCTCAGTGGGTGCAGGGGCCCAAGGACCTGGACCATCTTCTACTGCTTTCCCAGGCCACAAGCAAGGAGCTGGATCAGAAGAGGAGCAGCCAGGACTGGAACTGGCACCCATATGGGATGCCCGCATCGCAGGTGGAGGCTTAACCTGCTATGTCACAGTGCCGGCCCCTGCATTTATATCTTGGTTTGGCAACTCACTGTGGAACATCAGCAATCTATTTGACCTCCCTCTGTCTCAGTTTCCATGCCTCCTTCTTAGGGCTTTTCTGAAGATTGAGATAAGACATGGAAAAGCACTAAATCAGGGGGAGACATATTGCCCAGAAACCTCGATCATTTACCATTACTCCCTTCAGTCTAGTGAGGAGGAAGGTGATGTTCTCTGTGTGATTTCAGAGATAGGGAAAAGGAGGGACCAAGTAATTAGCCCCAGGTCTCCCCCCCTCCCCATAAGTAACGTGGCACAGCAGGGGCTCATTGGTACCCTGGTCAGTCTGGCATTGAGGCCTGTGCTACACTTGTGGGGTTAGAGAGAGTTTAGGGGGAAAAAGGGATCCTCCCAACCCGCCGGCCCAGCGAGCTGTGCCCGGACCTGTGCATTTCAGAGTATCAACTCGTGAATGGGACAGCACGGAGTGTACTCACAGAGACCCAGCTGGGACAGGCCAGGCACTGTGGATGCAAACCAGAGATACAGGAAACATGAGACCCAGGAGGCTGCTGCCAATGGGACTCAGATTTGTGCAAAGTAATGATGAAAAGTATAGCACAGCACACAGGAACTTCAGCAAGTTCACGGCAAATGGAATCAAAAGCTAAGTCTCTTTTGATGCAGATTTTGAAAATCGGACATAGTGTTTTTTTTCCCCCATAATATGCTTTTCCACAAACTTTTTAAAGATTCCTCATAGGCATGGATTTCAAAAATCTGTTTGCACCAAAATAAACTTATCTTCTAATTCCACTTTACATCTTTTATTTCCACTTTCCATGAGCCTTGTTTTTTATAAGAACTTATTTATTTACTTGAAAGGCAGAGTTAGAGAGACAGACAGAGATCTTCCATCTGCTGCTTCACTCCCCAAATGACTACAAGAGCTGGGGCTGGGCCAGGAGCTTCTTCGGGTCTCCCTCGTGGGTGACAGGCCCTCACTGACATCCAAACATGTCTCAAATGTCCACCTCCGTGCCTTAGCTTATGCTGCGCCCCAGATGGAAACGCCTTTACCCCCGTTAAAACCATTCCCACCTCTCCAGGCACAGCTCAGAGCCAGCTCTTCTCAGGTGCCTTCCTGGACCTCTCCTGGCTCAGAATCAACTGCTTCCGACCCGTGTAGCCCTGGAAGCCTCTGCCTGGTTTCAGCAAGTGTCACTCTCTACCTCGCGTTACTTGCTGAGTGCTGCAGACCAGCCTTCCCCTTACACTTGGGTGGGGAAAGGAGGAGGGGCTCGAGAGTCTTCATCTTTGGGGGCCCAGTCTAGGCATATGGGAGGTGAATAAAAATGGCTGTGAGGGGCCAGCACTGTAGCATAGCAGGCAAAGCCACTGCCTGCAGTGTGGGCATTCCATATGGATGCCGGTTTGAGCCCCGGCTGCTCCACTTCCCATCCAGCTCTCTGCCATGGGAAAGCAGTAGAAGATGGTCCAGTCCTTAGGCCCCTGCACCTGCGTGGGAGACCCGGAAGAAGCTCCTGGTTCCTGGCTTTGGATCAGCACAGCTCTGGCCATTGCGGTCACCTGGGGAGTGAACCAGCAAATGGAAGACCTCTCTCTCTCTCTCTCTGCCTCTCCTCTCTCTCTCTCTCTGCCTCTCCTCTCTCTCTCTCTCTCTGTCTGCCTCTCTGTAACTCTGCCTTTCAAATAAATAAATAAATCTTATAAAAAATGGCTATGAAGCTGAATTGAAATAGCTTAAGGTAAACAAAGTATGGACGAAAATTATTACTGTTTAAACTTCCTCTTTTTTTTTTTTATTTCACCGATAGAGTTAGACAGTGAGAGAGAGACACAGAGAAAAGGGTCTTCCTTCTGCTGGTTCACCCCCCAAATGGCCACCACGGCCGGAGCTACGCCGATCTGAAGCCAGGAGCCAGGTACTTCTTCCTGGTCTCCAATGCAGGTGCATCCTCCTGTGTGGGGAGCAACTGGGAGCAACTCGGACTAGACTAAGTTACTGGAATTAAGACTTATTCTATGCATCTGCTTTCCCACAATATGGCGCTGAGAAGGGAAACAGCTTCTACACAGCTGCCTCCAGTTCAACCAATAAACTGTGGGACCTGCTCCTGATTGGAGGAGAGCAGCGTACTCGGCGTGTGGGTAGCAGAGTTGGGATTGGTGGAAGAGGACTATAAAGGAGGAGAGAGATGGCATGCACCAGGAACATCTAGGGGAAACATCTGAGGGAACACCTGTGCAGCCCCCGAGAGAGCCGGCCGGCGGTGTGCCGCTCCCCTGCGGAAGTGGGGAATGTGGCAGGGGGAACCGCCCTTCCACGGAGGTGGAAGGGACGGTAGCCAACCCGGGAAGAACCAGCAGCAAACCCGGGGAGGGCCGAGCAGACGAAAGAACAGCGCAGGGTCCTGTGTCGTTCCTCCATGAAGAGGGGGAGCGACATAATGGTGCCGTGACTCGGATATGAAGCCTAGGCAGGGCTTGGTGTCGTTCCTCCACGAAGAGGGGGAGCGACACTCCTGGTCTCTCATGTGGGTGCAGAGCCCAAGCACTTGGGCCATCCTCCACTGCCTTCCTGGGCCACAGCAGAGAGCTGGACTGGAAGAGGAGCAACCGGAACTAGAACCTGGCGCCCATATGGGATGCCGGCACCGCAGGTGGAGGATTAACCAAGTGAGCCACAGCGCTGGCCCCTAAACTTCCTCTTTCTAATCACAATGATTATATATATGTATATTGTTTTCAATGTAGGAAACTTGGAAAATCTAGAAAAATATCAACAAAAGTTATCTATAAAGCACTCATTCAACAAGTGCTAACATTCTTCTTGACATATTTTGCTCTATAAGTCCTATACTATTTTGTAGCCTGCCTCTTCTATAACATTGTATCATGAACCTTTGTACAGGCCTTCAATATTCTTAAAGACAATTTAAATGGTTCCATGGGATTCCACTGATCTCTAACTAATCTCCTCTGCCTTGCTGAGGATAAACTGCCTCTGGGGGGAGGGCAGGACCCCTGGAGCCCTACAAACTGTAACCAGTGAAGAGGAAGACACAGATTTCCCTGTGGGCAAAGCGGGCATGCCTCACCCACCTGCTGGAAGTGGTTCCTCTGGCCAAGTCCTCACTCACGCGGGGGCCGGCCAGGCTCCTCCTGCGCAGCCCAGCTGCAGTGCCACGTGCTCTTTAGAGGCTGGCAGGATGCACACAGGGGTGAGCAGTTGTACACAGAGCCTTGACACCAGGGCCAACATGCACTCTGAGGGAGGGCTGGGGATCCCTCTCAGAAAGGCCTGAGACGGGCAGTCAGTCCCACAGGCATCTGGGTGTTTATCCTCCCACAAGGCGGACTGAGGCTTCCAGCCCCAGTGCGAGAGGTGGCATTCGGAAGAAGAGGACAGTAGGTGGATACCTCGGGAGGCAGTGGTGTGAGGGGCTGGGCGCAGGAGGGATATCTGGCCTGGAACCCCGCGGGCTCTGAGGCAGAGGTGGGAACGAGAGAGAGGGAAGGGATCCGCGGAAAAGCTCCCAGGAGGACAGACCCCAAACGGGGAGCATGTTAGCAAGGCCTAAGGGGGAAGACTGCACGCTACAACGATGTTTAATGAGAGACACAGGGGTGACTATGAACAGGGAAGCCGAGCTTGCAGGCACCAATGTCACGATGACAGGCAGGAAGCACAGCGGAAGAGTGGCCCATGCAAATACACGGGGGCCGGTGGAGGGTTGCACACTGCACAACATAATCCGAACTCTCGGGCCATGGCTCACCTAAGGAGCCCGAGTCCGCACCGAAGGCACGAGGCAGTCCCCCCACACAGAAATGCAGCCCCGAGTGGAGGAACTTAGGGAGAGACCAGCAAGAAGGGGGAAGTCCTCAGAGGTTAGAGACCCCAGTCCAGGCCTCCTTAAGGAGGGGTGGTTCCGAGCTTCCTGCCCCTACCAGGTTCCTAACCTGCTGAAGGCATTTCCCTCATGCAAATGAGGGAAGCACAGAGGGGCGGGCCTCCGCCGCTGAGCCTGCAGAGCCTCGGCAGGTCCCCAGAAAATGAGAGAGGGGGCTCCGCCGCTGAGCCTGCAGAGCCTCGGCAGGTCCCCAGAAAATGAGAGAGGGGGCTGTTCCCTGTCCCGGCCCCAGATGCCAAAGTGGGGCTCTCGGGCAACCTTTTCCAGACCCTGTGCTGTTGTCGGGCTGGGAGCTGGGGCTGCGGCCGGTCTTCACCCTTCTCAGACCCCCTAAGTAGATCCGCTCCATCCTACCCACCCCCAAACTGGAGTCTGAAATCGAACAACGCGGGAAAAAACCCAGCCGAGGTGGAGTTCTCATTTATTCAACAAGTTTCTCGGGAAGACCTTCCTGGAGCTCTGAAGTCCCTGCAGTGAGCAGGCGAGATGTCAGCTGGCACCTGATGGGGTCAGGGACCGACAGCTGGGATTTCCTGCCCCCTCCCCACCGTCCCCTCTGACCTCAGCACTCGATTCTTCCTAGCCTGCCTGAGCCCGGGCTCCCAGGGAGCCGCCCCTCCCCCACGCTTGGGCCGCCTCGCTGCGTCCGCACCCTCACCCAGGGTCCCTGCCACTCGTACGCGGCCTCTCAGGCCAGCCCTGCTGCTACATCTCCCCCTCCCCACCCCGCAGGTCTCCCAGGCCTCCGGACTCTGTGCCCCACCCTCTCCAGGCGGTGCCCACCCCCCCAGCCAGGAGGAGCAGGACTGCCAGCACCCCGCTCTGCCCCGGAGCCGGGGCTCCCGGCGCGCGCTCTCCTTCCGCTCGCAAACCGGGCAGCCCCGGTGGCTGGGGCTGGGGGCGCACGCGAGGGCCGTCCTCATCTGCACCCGGTGTCCCCTCTCCGGCCCCCGCCCCGCCACGGGGCTGGTTTCCGAACCCCGGTTCTCGCTTCCCTGCTCTCCGGGAAGGGGTCGGCCCTTCGAGAGGGTCTGGGGGCGCCGCCGCCCGGGCCGCGCCCCGCCCGCAGCCCCGCTCCTCCCCGCGCGTCCCCACTTGCGGCCTCGCAGACAGCCGCGCAGGCAGGACAGCTGCATTTCTCGCCGCCCGCCGCTAGGAAGCCGGCCTCGCCTCGCTCGCTTTCCCCGCCTCCCCGCGCCCGCCGCGCCGCCGAGCCGGGCCCGCCGCCGCCGCCGCCGCCGCCGCGGGATCGCGGCCCCTCCCCCGCGCGGCCCGGCCCCACCGGCGGCGGGGAGCGGACGCGCGCGGCGGCTGCTCGGTAAGACCCTCGCTGGCGCCCGGCCCCGGCGCCCGGCCCGGCCCTGCCCGCGGCCCCACCTCTCCGGCCCTGGCCGAGGCGTCGCCGCGAGTTTGATTCCCGGGACTGTCGCCGCGGCTCCCCGACCCTGCGCCGCTCCGGCCGCGTGTGGCGGGTCCCACCCGCCCTTCCCTCCCGAGCCCCCTCCTCATGCCGGGCCCTGGGCGCGCGCGGGGTGTGGGGCGTGCGGGCACCTGGGGGCTGCGAGCGGGGCGCGCCAGGACAGGGGTGGGCGCGGACCGGTGCTGCGGGGAGGGGGCGCGAGGCCTCCCGAAGCCCGCGCTGCCCGAGCCCCTCTCCCGCCGCTCCCCCTTTTGTGTGGGCTCCTCCCCGCCGAGGCTGAGTCTGGGGGCGCAAGCTGGGCGGCGGCGGCGGCGGCGGCGGGCGGGGGCGCCCGATGGGAGCGCACTCCCTTTAGGGGGGAGGGGAGGCTCCCTTCCTTCCCCCCGCCGAGGCCACAGGTCGACTCAGCCTTTTCTGGTCCCACCCCGTCCCCGGGGAGCTGCGTCTCCCGGCGGCAGGGCTAGGAAAGTTCAGAGCGCGCAGTCCCCGCCCCTGCGGCCCCAGCCCGCCCCTCGGGCTCCGAGTGCCCGGGGCGCGGAGCTCCGGGGGGCGAGCGTCGGCTTCGGTCCCCCCGGAGCTAGGCGCTCCGTCCTTTGCATTGTTGCTTTGCACTGTCACTGGCTTCTCCATTTCGTTTCCCTCTTGAAAAAGTTTTAGCTCCAAGAAATTGACGCTGGTATTAAATTCCTAGGAAGGAATTCATTTAAAGGGAGGGAAGTTTCTGATTTTTCTTTTGTTGTTATTGTTGTTTTTGTTTTCCGTTCTGGTGAGAGTGGGGGTGCCGGGACTGACTGGGAGTTTAGAAATGAGGTGTGCCAAGGATACAGAAGACCACCCATCACCCGTCTGCTGCCCTACGGTGGGGGCAGAGTGGCCCCCTGAGCCGCCTGGCCCAGGAGAAAGGGCTGCGGAGCTAGCCAGCCGTGCCTGAAGGAGGGAGGGAGGGAGACTGGGGTTAGTCGTGGCGCCCAGCGCTTTGGGCCCCCGCTGGATCCGCTGTGCCGCTGAGCCCTCTGTTGTTGGGGGTTGTGCCTCTGGGACCTGGATTTGAATGGAGGGTGGGGTCTCTGAGAGGGAGAGGGGATGCTGGGAGAAACCTGGCCCAGACCACCAGGGGGCTGGAGGCTGTGTGCAGGAGGCTTGAGTGTGAACCCCTCTGTTTTTCTGTGCCTGGGGAACAGGGTGGGGCTGCGACCTGGGACATCCTCGAATAGAAGAGTGACCCTGGACAGCTAGGATGGCCCAGGCATGGGACTCAGGCCAGGGGCAAACCTGGGGCCAGAGATGGAGTTGTGGGTCCTTCTGAGACTCTGCTCAGAGTTCTCCTTCCCCAAACATGCGTGTGTGCGGGGACACGTGTGTACTCCGCGGCGGATATTAAGACACCCCCTTAGAACTGGGGCTCCCCTGAGGGACCCTGCTCTGGAGTTTGTGGTCTAGCCTGGGCTTTTCAGGAGGCTGTATCCCTGTGGCTGGCCAGTGCCTAATGCCAGGGTACAGAGAGCACACCTTGGTGTGGTCTTTCTCAAGACTTTCCTGGGCAGCTGTGAGCTGTGGCCGTGGAAATCTGGACACTCCAGCTGGCTCCCAGCTCCCTGCAGCCGGCTGGGGTATGGGGTCAGCGAGGGGGTCCTTCTCCAGGGTCTGGTTTTGCTATTTATATGATGGGCCCTGGGCTGGGGGCCACAGGGCCATTGGCTTGGAAGTGAATGAAGGCATGAGGATGTAGGTGGATACTCTGGGGTTTTAGCTGGGTGTTGGGGTCGGGCCTTTAAGAGCCCCAGCTCATTTTTGGGGAAAGGGAGTTGCATTGTTCAAGGCTAGGATCTGAGCATTGGCGGTCCTTTAGATCCACCTGGACTTTTTAAATGTTTACTTATTTATTTTTTTATTTGAAAGGAAAGAGAGAGGGAGGAAGGGAGGGAGCGGGAGCGAGCCCAAGACCTTTCATCCACTGGTTCACTCCCCAAATTAGGGAGCCAGCAACTCAATCCAGGTTTCCCATGGAGGTGGCAGGGACCTAGTTGCTCAAGCCATCACTGTTGCCTCCCAAGGTGCATGTTAGCAGGAAGCTGGGGTTGGAAGCAGAGGTGGGACTTGAACCCAGGCACTCTGATATGGGAGGTGGCGTCCCAAGCAGTGGCTTTACCACCGTGCCAAGCGTCCTCCCCCCTTGGACTTTAGAAGGCAGGTGTGGGCCGAGGGGGCTGCTGTCAACCCCCAGTGCAGCCCCCAAATGCCTGGCCTGCCTTTCTCTCTTAGCCGCGCCTCACTGGGCCTGGGCTGCTGGGCTGCTGGGCTGCTGGGCTGCTGGGCAGGCGTTTGTGGCGTCTGCACTCTGGGGATCTGGAAGAGCCTTTCGGGGTGCCTGCCATGTGCCACTGACCAACAACTGTGGTTTCCCAGTGAGCTGAGCGCTGGTGTGTGGCAGCCCTCACACCTGTCTCTTCCTTCAGAACTCCGTGCTTTTACTCAGCTTTGGCCCTAAGGAACAGAGGCAGGAATATTCTAGAACTTTGGGCACAGGAAGCTGAGCATGAGATAGGGCCCTCCTCTGACTATATAAGGTGACCAAGAGGAGGTGGCACCTCTGCCTTGCTGGCTGTTAAACTCACGAGAGACAAGATCCCTGAAGAGCCTTAGAGCCACTAACGGGCTGTGGCCCAGCAGTCCCTGACTTGGGACTTGGAGGAGGTCTCAGTGGTATGCAAGGGTCCTGTGCCAGTGGCCGAGGATTCGCCTCCACAGGGGCCAGTACTGGGCTCTGGGCTGCAGCCGTGGCTGACATGGGCTGAGGGGTTCTGGATGCAGGTTGTGTTGGCTACTCAGTGCCTCTGTGACACCCCTGCATCCAGGCTCCCAGGAGCGACCTGCGATGTGTCAGAGCGATAGAGGGGACTCCCAATACTGTGGCTGCAAGTCGTGACCGCGACACCCATGCTTGCCACCATACACTCCCATCTCACAAAGTGTGACCGTCCCTTTGCTATTGTGGCAGCACCAGGACTCTTCAAGGAAGAAAGCAGTGGGATAAAAACGTTCCAAGTCCCCCTAGGAATCCGTCCAGCTGTTTTGCACCCGTTACGATGGTGCCTCTGTAGTTTAGAGGATAGGATGTGGAGGGGCATCCCCAGCCCCATCTCCGCCTGCTGGAGTTTTTAAGCACCTCCATCCCCCAGACCTGTTGCTGTTTAGAGAGAATTAAGAGATCTAGTCCTTGCCAGGCAGGGAGTGTTTACAGATAGAAGCGCTTACTGTTGTTTCTGCTCGTGGGTGCTGTCATTCCAAGGTTCCTTTATTTCGAAGGGAAATCTTTGGAGAGGACTGTAGAGGCTGAGGCTGACTTTTGGAGGACCAAACAGGTCGGGTGGGCAAGTGTCAGGGGTGACAGCTGAGCATACTTGGGGACAGCTGAACACAGCTGCTGCTGCCTTCATGTGGAACCAACTCTGCTCCCCATTCTTTGGGGAACTGGCCCTATAACCCGGGGGCATAATCACTAGGGAGGGTTGAATGGCTTTTTCCTCCTTGTTTTTACTTATTTGAAATGCAGTCAGAGAGACAAACAAACATTGTCCATCAGATGGTTCATCCCTCAGAAGCCCACAACAGCCAGGAGTGAGCCAGGCCAAAGCCAGGAGTCCAGGGCTGCATCCGTGTCTCCCAGGTGCCTGGCAGGGACCTAGCTACGTGAGCCGTCACCTGCTTAGCAGGAGCCGGAATAGGAAGCAGAGCTGAGACAGTGATGTGGGATGTGGGCATTGCGAGCAGCATCTTAACCACTGCACCTGCTGTCAAGTTTTTTTTTTTTTTTTTAAATGTTAGCACTGATGTGGTCCAGAGGAACAGGGCAGAGTGGGGCATGGAGGAAGGGGGCCCAGTGGCGGGGTGGAGGACAGGCCCGATAGGGGCCAGGAGAGGACGCTTTGCAGACAAGGGGTTCCTGGGAATGAGTAGGCATGGGCAGCCACGATGCCAGCAGTCACCGAGCCGTCAGACCTGTTGCTGCGGGTCCGTCCTGTTCTGGTGCTCCTATGGGTCAGCTTTCACTCCCCACGAGCATTTCTCAGGCAGAGAGAGAGAGACACAGGAGACGTCAGGAGGTTAAGGACTTGCCCAAGATCCAGTAGCTAGAAAGTGGCAGAGCCAGGATTTGCATTCAAGAGGCTGCAGGCCACTTTGAGAGAACTTCTCAGGGAGGCCCCTGCTGAGCTGGGGGGGCGGTGATGGTTCATGCTCTGCCCCAGTGGCTGCCAATGCAAGGCCCAGGCCCCACTGGGGACAGGCCTGGTGAGAGCCACTGGCAAAGTGTCAGTCACTCTGCTGGGGCTTGACCTGGGCACAAAGACCACCCAGGTGAATGCCCTGCCTACAGTCCAGTAGGGGTGACAGCTGTGAGCCTAGAATTCCAGTTGTTGTGGCAAGCACTGTGATAAGATAAAGCACTGGGCAGCCAGAAGAGGAGTTGGGACAGGGAAGACTTCCTGGAGGAGGGGGCACTTGAGCTGAGTGAGGTTAAAGGTGCCTGTGGTTCACGTGCACTTGTGAGCTGTGAATAGAGCCGAGAGGCCTGGGCATGGGCGTCAGCGGAGAGTCAGGAGCAGGGCAGGGCGGCTGGCTTCCCTGATGCCTTTGTGGTTTCTCATGGCTGAGAAGCACAGTGGCCTCCTGCCACACTGGCAGGGCGTGTGCCTGCTGGGAAGCAGAGGCAAAGGCATCCAGAGTGGGGAGGAAGGGCTCCAGGGAGGTGTGGGGAAGACATTCCAGATGGGAGTGAGGTGTGACAGAAGTGACTCACCGGGCAAGGACCGGCCTCCCTGCAGGTGTCTGGATGGGAACAGGTTTCCTTTGTCCTGGGTGTAGGAGGTTTCCTCGGAGACAGGAAGTTGAAGTCTGGAGGCCTCAGTGGCTCTTGTCAGCTCAGGGTCAGGGATTTCTAAGAAGCTGGGATTTCTGAGCTGCAAGCATCGCTCCGCGCTGGGCCAAGGCCGCCTTTGCCTGTTGAAGAATTTGGTCCAGGGGTGCTGGGTGCTCAGCTGTTGGCTGGTGAGCCCAGGTCTAGCTCGCACCTGGCTCCCTGCTGACACTGGCCCTGCGCTGCCCGGGGCCAGCAGGACGGGCCATGCCCGAGAAGAACTGCAGGAGGCCTGGAAGCAGTGGAATGTGCGGGGCCTCAGCTCCCACCCAGGAGATGCTTCTGAGGATGGCTGCCCTGCCAGAGCCAGCAGGCCCTGCGCACCTGCCGGCCTAGCACCTAGCAGAGTCAGGTGCGCAGGCGAGGCCCTCAGTGAGCCAGCAGATTATCCTAGTTCATTCTTTCTTCTTCTGCTTTTTTTAAAAAACATGTATTTATTTATTGAAAGGTAGAGTTAGAGGGAGACAGAGAGAGAGAGGGAGGGAGAGAAAGAGAGAGGGAGGGAGGGAGAGAGAGAGAGAGGGAGGGAGATATCTCTTCCATTCATTGGCTCATTCCCCCAAATGGCCACCATGCTGGGGTCGGGCCAGGCTGAAGCCAGGAGCCTAGAACTCCATCTGAGTCTCCCACACAGGTGTAGGAGCCCAAGCACTTGGACCATCTTCCACTGCTTTCTCAAGTGCATTAGCAGAGAGCTGGATCAGAAGTGGGGCAGCCAGGACTCAAACCAGCGCCAATGTGGGATGCCAGCATTGCACACAACGTCTGTCTCTCTAGTTGTTTCTTTGGTGATACTCTCGTTGGGTCACTCGCATTTGCTCTTCCAATTCTGTTTGCTTCTAGGGGTGGGGGCCATTTGGCCCACGGGCCATGTAAGGCCAGTGAAATCATTTGGTGTGTCCCTGCCAAGGCCACTGCAGGCAGGACTCAAAATTCAATAAATCTATAGCAGGCTGATTTTCAAGTTGATAATTTTGTATGGCCTGTGAATGGTGTTATCAATATCCACATGACCCTTGGCAGACAAGAGGTTCCCCAGCCCTGGGTAATCCAACAACGGAATAACTTCATGATTCCTGGTCTCTACCAGCAACAGAGAAAAGTGCCCTCAAGTGTGTGAGGGACAGTAGGGTAAACGAGCAGAACACGGTTTAGGAGCTTCCTCAAAATGTGTAATTCGTTGAAAGATCGTCGAGGGTTATCATGGTGTCCATTTGCCGTGATCTTTTCTTTTTCGTTGTCCCAAGCACATAAGAGGCTTCATTTTTCAAATTTAGAAAAACCATGCCATGGAGCAATCTCAAGTGCATTCAGCAAGGTGGCTGCAGGGGTGTCAGACGGTGACTAAGAATGGGCCAGATCTGAACGGATGCTGGACAATGAGTTTAAAATCCTGGCCGGTGAACTTCAGTTCCTGGGGTGAATGTAAATGGACTCGGGCAAATTAGAGAGAAGCAGCTAACACCAGGGCAGGAGCTCTCCTTCCCTCCCCCGACACCCTGACTGCCTGTTCATCAAGCAAGTGTTGGGTTCTGGGAGGGCACCTGCAAAGCCCTGTTTGTGTCCGGAGACCGGCACGCTGGATCTGGCGCTCTCTTGAGAAGATGCTCTGCCATCATGGAGTAGGAAATGATTTCATTGTGTTCAGGTCTGAGATTAGTTTCGGTTTCAGGCTGTACTGGGCGCTGAGAGAGAGCCAGGGAGAGCAACAGGAGAGGTGCACCCGGAGACAGGGGCACCCTTGGCCGAGTCTGTGTGTGGTGAGGTGGGTCTGAGCAGGGGGAGGAGGAGGACGACTCAGAGGCGGACTTGTGGAAGTCCGTCTGGCGGGGTGTTTGTGTCCAGAGACAGGACTGAGAGACTGGGGAGCATTCAGAGAGATCAGACAGGTGTAGGGCGCTACAGGACAGCAGGGCCCTGGGCAGGGTCACAGGGAAGCCTTTGCAGATTACATGGGCCAAGTGCACTTCCCACAAGGGGAAAGCCAGGTGTGAGCATTTGACTTTCCTTAAAAAAAAAAAAAAAAGTCCAAGGAGCGGGATCTGCAGCCCTGCAGACCTGCGCAGGTCGGGTGGGTGCCTCCTCTAAGAGCTTCCAGCTGCTGCCCCCAGCTTGGGCCAGTCTGGCCGTTCCGAGGGCATCATTAGCCTAGAAAATCAGCAGTTCTCCTCCCCCACTGATTCTGGGGAGGCGCTCACAGATGCTGCACGCTCTTAGCAAGTACCAGAGCATCACGGCCTGTTGTTTCTCGAAGTCATAAATTCCTTTTATTTCTAAGAGGGAAGAATCTCTGAACTTTAAAGCCAGAAAGGATTTTTAAAGATTACTCAGTCAGCTCCTGGAGGAATTTGTGGTCCTGGGTCATGTGTGGTACCAAGTCAGGCTGCCTGTGTTGGAAGCCAGCTTCTGCTGCTCACTGGTGCTGAGACGTGGTCTCCTAATCTGTATGGTGGGAGTAATAATATCTAATGGAGCTGTTGAGAACCAGATATTTCATAAGCCCTCGGCATAATACTTAGTGTATCGCAAGTTCTTGATAACCGTCAGCTGCTGCTGTTGCTGTTATTATTTTCATTGCATGAAATCAGTTACAGACAGTGAGGGGAAAAGACAGCAAGAAGGGTCTTCCTTCCTCTGGTTCACTGCCATGGCCGGAGCTGCGCTGATCCGAAGGCAGGAGCCAGGAGCTTCTTCCGGGTCTCCCACGCGGATACAGGGGCCCAAGGACTTGGGCCATCTTCTACTGCTTTCCCAGGCCACAGCAGAGAGCTGGATCGGAAGTGGAGCAGCCAGGACTAGAACCAGCGTTCATATGGGATGCTGGTGCCTCAGGTGGAGAGTTAACCTTCTATGCCACAGTGCCCAGCCTCTCGCATTGCAGTCTTGAAATACCTAAGAGCTTTATGAAAGTCTGGGTGCAGAAGTCTTCTAATGAATATTCATGACATAGCTGGGAGCAATGCACTTATGCCCTTTATTAGATTTGGGTGGACTTTGGACACCAAATACTTTGTTTCCACAAATATGGCTTCCCAGTATTTAGCGGTTTCCTAAATGCCAGGAGGGTGGCTTGGCTGGCGCGGTTGGGGCGTCTTCAGATGTGTGAGCGGCTCTTCTCCACTTGGCAGCATCCATTGCAGTGGGTTGTGGCAGCAGTGTAGGCTTTTGGGTGCAGTGGAGAGGCTTGGCTGCTATTTATCAAGGGTGAAGACAGTGCAGATGTTTGGAAAAAAAAAATACACAGGCTTGGCGGAAGTCCATGTGTCCGAAGCCATGCCCACACAAATGTGTTCCCAAATGGCGTGCCCTGACCTCTGGTCGGTCGCTGACAGCCTAACAGCCTCCCAGGGGAGACCTCTCAGCCGGAAGCATGGTCCAGGCCATGGTGACCCTGGCCTTGAGTGGTCTCTGACACCTCGTTGGCTGGGGCAGCACGCGCTCCCCCAGGCTGCTTTGGTGCGCTTTCTTGGAAGATGCCGGAACCGAATGGAAATCAGCCACCCCGCCTGGAGATGCAGCCCTGCAGCCGCTCTCCTGGGGCTGCAGAGCTGAAGTCTGCATTTGCTGCTGGACCCTGGGACTTCTCAAATCTCCATGCCTGAAGGAGGGAGCGTGCTAAAGTGTGAAATTTGTTGAGTGCGTGGGTTGGAGTCTGTGGCTGGAGTTTGGGTTTCAGCTCGGCTGTGTGTGGGCTGCGTCATTCTGCACAGGTCACTTCCCGGTTTCATTTGTGCTTTCCTCCAAGCTAATCTGTGTTTTATCTCACAACAGCAAATGGCTTTTGGCCACATCTGTTCAGTGGAGCTGGCGTAATCATCCTAGGGCCCAGGGTTTACATATATACATATGGCATCTATATGTTCTCATAATAATAGTGAGCATTTATTACTTGCTTACTGTATGCAGTCAGCTTTCTAAGCATTTAGGAGTATTCAGGTATTTCATAAACTTGACACGGGGGAGACAGGCACGAGAGGTTCCCTTGCCCAAGGTCATGCTGCTGGTTAGCCGAGGCTGAGTCTGAACCGCCAAGGCCAGGGAGCGAAGCCGTGGTCCAGGACGCGCTGAGACTCTCGCTCTCCGTCGCTCTGTGCATCGGACAAGCCCGAGAGGGATCAGCTGAGCTGGAGGTAGATTAAGTGTACGGATCACAGCGCTGGCAGGCACGAGAGACGCAGCAGAGGAGGGCTTTTTTTGGAGTTGGAGGGGAACAGCTGTGTCTAAGTTTGGGCTGGAGCTGCGGGACCCGGCAGGGCCAGAGCAGGACATTGTCTGGAGGACCTGTGCTCTCTGCGCCGAGGGCTGGCCGGGCTGCGGATTTAGCAGCCACGTGTCTCTCTCCCTGCCTATCACATTTCACTTGGAAACCCATCTTGAAACCACAAGGCAGCCCTCAGTCGTGGCGGCTGGGGCGTAGACACTTAGAATGCTGCCTGCCCAGCGTTAGCGACTCCTTGAGCCCCAGCAGGAAGGTGCAGGGTGCGGCTGTAGGGGGCATTCCTACCGTGTGCAAGGGGGCAGAGCCCTGGCGTGGCTTGTACTCCATGGAGAGAGGGCTGGGAAGTGGGTGACTTCTCTTTTACCCGTGAAGCGGTTTAATCAGAGTGAATCATCCATTAGCTTTCCTCCCGGAAAAGAAAAAAGGAAGGAGAGGGTGAGTGGAGACGGCCCGAAGCCAGAAGCCCTCTGCAAGGGTTTCCAGGGCCCTGCTGGTTCTTGCCGGGGCTGAGCTCCCTCCAGGGCCTCCTGTCCCTGCCGCCCTAGCCCTGCTCTGTTGGTCAGGCTCTGGGACCTGCAGCCTTGAAGGGAACCGAATGGGCGCATTCGCGTCGTTAGCACCAGACTGCAGGTGGAGTCCACACAGGCAGCTGTCGCTCTGACGACACTGGCAGATTCGTTCCACAGAACCAGATGTTGGAAAAGCAGTGTCTGCCCTCTGGGGTGTGAAGGGCCACCCACTTTCCCACCCAGGCGGCAGTGTCCCCTCTGCGTGCTGGACCCCCTGGGACACTTCTGGCGACATCCAGTTCCCTGCTAGAGCACCCCCTCTGAGGATCCTCTCTCCAAATCTGAGGGTTTTGGGGTCCCTTGGGGAGCGTGAAGGCTGTTGGAGGGGGAGAGGTTGCATGAGAGCTCCCACAGCCCCACCCAGGCCCTGTGCAGGCTACTAGGGTGCTCCTGTGCCCAGGCTCCAGCTTCTCCTGAGGCCCCTCTGCCTCGTTTTCCTTACTGCCCTGGCCAGCAGCAGTGGCTGCTGCTAGGAGACCCCCTGTCTAAGAGGAGGTCCTTGGCGCCAGCCCTCTGTTATCATTCATTTGGCCCTTTTTCGTACCACCCCTGTGGGCTTTGATGTGGGGGCTGAGCCTGAAGGTAAAGTGATTTCTCCAACCAACACACCCACTTACTGGCTATGTTTTTTTTGTTTTTGTTTTGTTTTAACCTTTTATTGTGAAAAATCTCAAATGTGTTTAGTTCACGAGTTCCCACCACCAGGCATTTTCACCCCTTGTGGGGAAGCCCTGGCTGACAGCTTTGGGTCAAGCAGATTAAGGGGCCCCTCCTCCAGAGCACACGCTGCTTGGTAAGCAGAGCCTCTCCGGATGGCACCTGGTGCAGTGAACAGCCCACCTAACCATCTGTGGCGACCCTGCCTCCCTCACTTTTCCTCCTCTTGTCTAGCATTTGGCTTAGAGAAGGGTGACTATGGCCAGTTCCTGATGGGGTGGTGGTTTCTGTGGTCAGTCTGTGGGATGGAGAGAAGCACCCAGCTGTTGGAGGACTTTTCCAGTTATTCAGTGAAGCAGGGAGCTGATTCTGTCGCAGGGGAGGATGGGGCAGAAGAGCTGTGTGTCTGGCTGCTCTCTGGATGAGTTGGCCTTCTCGCCTCCATCCTGGGCCCGAGACTGGCAGGAAAGGAGCTGTGGAGCCCAGGGAGGGAAAGCCCAGCTGGGCCTGCCTCCTGGTAACTGTCTTCCCTGCTCCCTGCTAGCCTGGGGTCCGTGACAGCTTTGCTTTTGAACTTGTAGAACTATTCTGGGTCTGTGGATCCCAAGAGAGGGAGCTGCTTGAGGGTAGCTGTTGGGTGACTGTGCCCCTGGCTGCACCCAGTAAAACACCTGGCGTTTGGCACTTCAGAAACACGAATGTGGCATCCTGCAGGCCAGGGGAATGTGTGACTCCCCCTGCGCCGCCCTCACAGGGACGGGACACCACCCGGGGCTGTCCTGTGCTCAGGGGAAGTCAGATGTGGTTTAGCAGTCTTCCGCTGTCTGTAGCCACAGCATGTGGAATATGGGGTTACAACAGGAGGGGAAGAGAAGGAGGGCCCCAGCACCCTGGCTTCTCAGTGGCCTCGGCAGGGAACCGATACCTGCGAGCTTTGCCATTCGCGTTTCCTGGACCGGCACTTGTCACACGGGGCTGGCCTCGCTGCAAGGGAGGCTGGGAAATTTGGAGGTGTGAAGAGCCGGCTCCAGGGTTCCAGAGGACAGAGCTGTGCGGGTCTGGTACCTGGCCTTACTCCATGGCAGCACGTCTGGCCCTGTCCCTCCTGCTGTCACGGGTTTTCTTGCATGGACAGGAAGGAAGCTCCGCTATTTCCTTTAGTCCAGGGACAGAGGATGAGCCTGCACTAAGGAACATCACGTGGCGGGGTTTGGAGCTGTACTCTTTTTTTTTTTTTTTTTTTTTTTTTTTTTTGACAGGCAGAGTTAGAGAGTGAGAGAGAGAAACAGAGAGAAAGGTTTTCCTTCCGTTGGTTCACCCCCCAAAAGCCAGGAGCCAGGTGCTTCCTCCTGGTCCCCCATGTGGGTGCAGGGCCCAAGTACTTGGGCCATCCTCTACTGCCTTCCTGGACCGTAGCAGAGAGCTGGACTGGAAGAGGAGCAACCGGGACAGAACTGGTACCCAAATCGGGACTAGAACCCGGGGTGCCAGCCCCGCAGGCGGAAGATTAGCCTAGTGAGCTGTGGCGCTGGCTGGAGCTGTGCTCTTATGTGTCGGTCATGTGGCATTCATTCAGGCACTTGGCCTCTGAGGCCTCTTTCCTCGTCTGTACCAGGAGGATCCTGTTACCAGCCTGTCATAGTTCAGACTCTGCTGATGGCGAGGGGCAGAAAACAGCTTGCACTACTTGTATTATTTTAAATTTATTTGAGAGGTGGAGAGACAGAGCTCTCATCCACCGGTGCACTCCCCAAATGCCTGCAACCAGGCCAAAGCTAAGAGCTGGGAATTCAATCTGGGTCTCCCACATGGGTGGCAGGGACCCAG
Source organism: Oryctolagus cuniculus (assembly GCF_051225735.1). Taxonomy (NCBI): domain Eukaryota; kingdom Metazoa; phylum Chordata; class Mammalia; order Lagomorpha; family Leporidae; genus Oryctolagus; species Oryctolagus cuniculus. The sequence goes on along the minus strand of NC_142883.1, from coordinate 33,358,352 downwards.
TCACTTAGGCATCACTGCTGCCTTCCAGGGTGTGCTTCAGCAGGAAGTTGGTACCAGCAGTGGGGCTGAGTAGCCCAGGAAGGCACTCTGATATGGCCTGCACGTGTCTTTTTCTTTTTAAAGATTTTTTAAAAATTTTGTTTGAAAGGCAGAGTGATGGAGAGAGGGCGAGACACAGGTAGCGAGCAGATACAGGGAGAGGGATCTTGCATCCACTGGTTCACTCCCCAAGTGACTGCAATGGTTAGGTGTGGGCCAGGCTGAATCCAGGAGCCAGGAATTCCACCTCGGTCTCCCACTGTGTGGCAGGGGCCCAAAGACTTGACCATCTTTTGCCGCCTTTGCAAGAGCATCATCAGAGAGCTGGTTCAGAAACAGAGCAGTCAGGACTGGTACTTGAACCAGAGCTCTGCTATGGGATGCTGGTGTCATGGGCAGTGGCTTAACCCATAACACCACAGAGCCAGCCCCACTGCAGATGCTTAACCACTAGTCAAAACACCCATCCCACGCTCCTTGTATTTGAAGTGACTGGGGAATTCCAGAATCCAGTGCAGAAAGTACTTCTGGTCTCCCACGTCCCAGAACAAGGGCAGCTGCCCTCAGCGCCTCTGTTTAGTGCACCTGCAGGGTGCTGCTGTGTCTAGGTGTGTGTCAGATGCCCCAGCCCCTCCTCTCCCAGATACACCCGTTCTCGTTCTAGTAACCATCAGAGACCACATTGTGTCTGAACTTTAATTCCGGTTGCTGGAGGGGATCTGATTGGCTCCTTTGGGTCAGCAGTCTATTGCAGGTCCAGTCAGTGGTGGCCAGGAGGATATGGGCAAGTAATGGTCTTGGGGGCCTTTCCCTGTCCAGACAGTCCTCACAGAAGAGATGGGATCTGGGCAGATAACCTTCAAAAGGTGTCCACACTGACCTGGCTCAAGGGTTGCCATGTGGATTGGATGAAGTCAGTATGGAAGACCTGAGAACTGGAAGGTGCTGCTTCCAAGTGAGTCGGCTGGTGGTGTGGGGCTTCCTCCTGGGAGTCCTGGACACTGCACCGCCCTACAGGGGCAGGGAGCGATTCCAGCGCTGTGAGAGGGAATCGAAAACTCTGGCTGGAGGCAGGGGGCTGACTGTTGGGAGGGCTGGGAGCAGGCATGGGAGAGAGAGAGGTCACGGCGGACAGGGCCATCGCCCAGGGTGAGGCTCTGATCATGGAGGGTAAACGTGTCTCTCTCCTGCGTGAATACACATGCTTCTGCAGATGGCTCTGATGCGCACAGATGAGGGCCCGGATACGGCACGCTGGCCCTGGCCCTGGCCCTGCCCCTCGCTCCGACCTACCTGACTGCTGCTCCTGGGAGGTTCTGCACGTGCAGCCGGCGTGCCTGCACCTCAGAACTGGGCCAGCTGGGTCTGAATCTCATTCTCCCCTGCCCTGCTGGGCCACCTGGGCCGATCTTCACCCTCAGCTTCCTCACTGTGAAGTAAGGATGTTTGAGGACCTACCTCATAGGGCTGCGCTGAGTGTGCCACACAGTGTCAGTGCATGGTTCATAGTGGTCAGGGCTGGCCAGCTCCAGGGACCGCGGCCAAGGCCTTTAAGGGTGAGCGTGAACTTGTAGGGCTGCACGGTGGGGAAAGGTGTGTGCAGAGGGCCGGAGAGACCCCGCGGACAGGGCAGGTGCAGCCTGGCCACGCACGCACAGGGCCCTGCCAGCTGCCTCTCCCCTGCTGCCGCCCCGTCCGCTTCCCAGCCACTGCCGCTCCACAGCGTGGCCTTCGGGATGACGCTGCAGATTTCTGGAAGTTTCGTGGCTCCTTCCCGGCAGTCCCGGGCCAGGGGCCTGGGAGCGTTGGGTCGAAAGCCAGGGCTCAGTGCTTCCTTCTGTGAAACCGCAGAGCCCAGAGCTTTCCAGAGGAAGAGGCCTGGTGCTCACGGCGCAAGCCGCAAGCCGAGGGCTGAATTATTCAGCGGCCCTGCTGGCTGGTGCTTCTCCTGGGGGAGGACCAAGCAAGGGCGGGGCCGCCTTTGTGTTCTTGGGAGTCCCCCTCCCCCAGGGGCCCATGCTGTCAGCCGCTCCCACTGCCTTTGTCCTGGGGCAGCCCGCAGCCTGCCAGGTTCAGGTTGAGGCCGGGAGGGGGCCCCTCCCTTTCCGCCCTGGCAGCTGAGGTCAGGCCTCTGCCTGATCAGGCTCCGCGGGGACACAGCCGTAATGAATTACGTAAAGAAGTCATTCCCATCAGCAGGCAGGGCAGCTCCTGGGGAGGTGCCTGGGGACCTGGCTGCCCTGGGCTTGGGCTCCCTGTCCCCTTCTCTCTCTCTCTGAAGCCCCAGAGGGAGGAGCGGTCACCTTCGCTCATGCCCTCTGAGGTTATGTTTTCCACCCTGGGGGCTGGACAGAAGTCAGTGCTTCAAGCAGAAGCCCAGGAGATGGGGCTCTGGAGGCCGGTAGGGGCCCGAGAAGAGGGTGGAGTGGGGTGTCCAGACACTGAGGCAGCTCCGGCCAGTCCCGCCCAGGCCCGGCCTGCCAAGGGGACGTGGCCATGGCAACCTCTGGCCATGGCTGGGGTAAACACGGGCTTTCAAAGGGGGCCTTGTTCCCCGGGGGAGCCCTGGTGGGGAGGCGCAGGGGCGGGTGTCTGTGAGGAAATGTCACTCCTGCTTCCCCCTGCCCGGCCCCAGGCCAGTTTCCTGGAGGCTCCTGGAGAATGAAGAGGAAGCACCAGGAATGCGTCCTGTCTCCAGGCAACAGGGTGAGGGGAGGGAGGCTTGGGAAGAAGTGGCTGTCCTGCTGGCCCCCTCGGGGTGCAAGGCCTCCCTGCCTTGGACTGAACTCAACAAGCCAGCGGGGGCCACCCGAGGCAGATCTGTAAGGAGCCAGCTCCCTGCTGGCACCAAATGTCGGAGAAGCGAAATCTCAGGGAAGGCGCCTTACATTTCATGCTTGTAGAAATGCCTGGGGTGTGCTCTGATGAGGAGCCGTTGGTGGGCGCTTGGATGGCCTTGTGGGGAGCTGGGCCCCCGGATTGCCCTCCCGTGAGCAGACTCAGGCCTGCACAGCAGGGAGGACGGCAGGTCTGCTCTGGGAGCACCTAGGTCGCTGAGAGTGTTCCCCACCTCCCCGCCAGGGGACAGGGACTGGGGGCTGCATTCCGCCTCTTAGGAGAGCCTCTGGTCCCAGAGGGCCGGGTAGGCAGGACGGCAGGCTGGTCTCTCAGCAGGTGCCCCCTGGCTCCTGGGGACCTTTGAGGGAAGCTGGGGATGGGGAGGGAGATCTTAACTCAGAAGCAAGGCTCAGCGAGGCGCTGATCTGCGTCTGTGTCCCTTCCCAAGTCACTTGGGCTTGCACAAGTTAACAACTCATCTGGTAGCCTGGAGTTCCCTGACCTGAGCCCCGTGTCCCCTGCCCTTCCGGGGTGGGACCCAGAAACCAAAGTTAGGTGCTGGGTGTTCCTGGGCCCCCTTCTCCCTTTGTGTGCTCCCCGTGCTGTATGCTGGGTGAGATGGGGCTGGCGTGGTCCAGGCACTTTTTTGATGAGCATGAAATCACAGGTCCCCGTGTGCAGCTTTGTGGAGAGAGGGAACAGCAGAGTTCCTGCTTCTGCAGCGGTCTGGCGGAAGAGAGGACCCAGCGGCACGTTAAAGGGACATGAGGGCTTAGGAAGTGACAGCCAAGGGCAGCTCCAGGCAGTGCCTGGCCACCCAGTCGAGGGGCGGGGCCCCGGGCAGGGCAGTTTCCAAGCCCCCGCTCCCCCCCCCCCCCCCGCCGGCTGCTTTCTCCAGTGTGGGGCCAGAGCTGAGAAGCCTCCCGCAGCTCAGTGGCTCAACACCTGGGGTTGTTGCAGCGGGTGGGGTGCTGCTGGCGTCTGTGGGCAGAGGCCAGGGAATGTGGCTGAATAGCTTTGTGGGTCCAGGCAGCACCCCGCCACAGAGAATTATTCCACCCCAAATGTCAGTGCCCCCGGAGGTTGAAACCCCTGCCCTCCTGCCCCGACCAGACCTGGGATGTGTTTTCAGAATTCAGACTGAGGGAAGGCCGCAGGTGCGGGGAGAGGAACGCGGTGGGGCTGTGGTGAGGGGAGGCTTGCAGTTAGGAGACTGGGGTCTGAGACGCTTTGCAGCCCCACGATCCTGGATTCTGTCCTGGGTCTTGTCCAGACCCCTTTGGTTGGGCCTCAAGCTCCTGTGTGTTTGCTTTAAAAAAAAAAAAGTTTATTTTGTTTTACTTATCAAAAGGCAGAGTGACTGAAAGAGAGAGAGAGCTCCCACTTCTGTCTTATGGTTCACTCTCAACTGCCCAGCAGCCTGGGCTGCGCCAGGCTAAAATCAGTAACCCAGAGCTCCAGTCCAGTCTCCCACATGGGTGACAGGAACCCAAGGACACGAGCATCACCTGCTGCCTGCCAGGGTGCGCGTCAGCAGGAAGCTGGATCAGAAGTGCAGTAGCTGGGACGTCAGCCAGGCGCTCCAACGCGGGATGTGGGTGTCCTAGGTTGTGGCTTATGTGGCATCTCAGTGCATGCCTCTCTGTCTGCTTCACGTATCAGAGACCCTCAGGCCTTTCCTTACCCAGTGGAGGAAACCATAAGCTTCCCAGTCCCTCCCTTGGGCTGACTTTCACTCAGTCCACCCAGATGCAATTTGAGAGCCACTGTCCAGGCCTCTCTCCCCCTCCTCCTCTGCTCCAGGAACAGGTAGCGCCTGTGCGCCAAGTTCCCAGCTTCACCTACTCCCTGCTTCTTCTTCTTCTTCATTTTTTTTTTAAAGATTTATTTATTTATTTGAAAAGCAGAATTACAGAGAGGTGGCACAGAGAGAGAGAGGTCTTCCATCTGCTGGTTCACTCCCCAAATGGCCGCAATGGCTGGAGCTGCGCTGATCCGAAGCCAGGAGCCAGGAGCCTCCTCCGGGTCTCCCACGTGGGTGTAGGGCCCAAGGACTTGGGCCATCTTCTACTGCTTTCCCAGGCCACAGCAGAGAGCTGGATTGGAAGAGGAGCAGCCGGGACTCGAACCGGCGCCCATCCCTTGCTTTTTCAGGAGGCAGGCCCAGGCTGTGTGTGTCTGCCTGCCTGGTAGGGCGAGGCATCTGGCAGTTGTTCCATCAGTTTATGAATGAGTGAGTGAATCCCCTACCCTGGGAGGAAGTGGGGTGACCTGGGCTCTTCCTATGAACCCCCAATTAATAAGGCATCTTTCCTGTGCTGTAAGGAGATACTGGGGTGAGTCACAGGGAGAGGGTCTTTGTCAGGGATTTCCAGGGAGGGAGCAGGGACCACAGAGGTCAGCTGAGAGAAGTGGGGTCCGGTCCCCTTCACAGCTGGGCGGCCCATGGCTCTTTCTGCAGGAGTGCCTCCCACCAGGGATCATTTCTGCCCTGCTGGGTGGACCACAGCCCACCACTTTCTCCCAGGCTCCCAGCTCATATTTGGACTTGGTCACTCTTGCGTAGATGTGAGTGTTCTTTCTGTGAGAACTAAAAAGCACTGCCCAGACGCGCAGGTGTTGTCATCCTTCCAGGCTTTCACTGGTGTGGGCAGAGCCCAGGTCACAGGTGCGGTTTTCTCCGGAAGCCTGCACCTCCTGGGTCAGTGGCCAGCAGTACTCTGTTTGCAAATGCTCTCAGCTGCTTTTCTCAGGCTCTGTCAAGCCTTTGGGATGGGAAGCACTGCTGTTCCTGCAGATCAGGAACAGCAAGGGGCCCTGGGCATCCCAGGCTTGGCCTGGAGTCGGGCCAGGGGGAAGTGGTCCTGTGTACCAAGCCTGAGCCACGGGCCTCCTGCGCCCTCACAGCCAGTGAGTGGTGAGCCTCGTCCCTTTGCTGGACACTGAGCCGCTTGCCAGGTGGAGTCCTAGCACCAGCACCATCTGCCCTGAAGTGTGCATGTGCACAGTTAAGGCCCGGCTCCTTGAAGATCAGTCCCTAGGCGAGCAGCCTGCTGACAGTGCCTGGTTAGAGGTGCAGAGTCCCAGGCCCACCATGGACTTCCTGAGTCATTTGCAATTGACCCAAATCCCCTGTGGTTTGTGTGTACACAAAAGTCTGCCAAGGACTAGATGCTGAGGGGACCCCCCAGGGGATGGCCAGAGGGCTTGTTGGAGCAGCTAATGTGCCCTGGCCTTTGTGGATGGCTCTCACACGGTGCTGCTTGGGCTAAGCTGAAGAGGCAGGTGCGTGGGATCGGTCTGCTCATGGCCAGTGACACCAGAACTCAGCTCTACCCTGTTCAGAGGGGCAAGTGCATTGGTCAAGTGCTTGGCCAACGTGGCAATGCCAAATTGCTAGAGATATTTCTAAATGCTCCCTTACTTTCCCCCTGTAATTGTCGAGGATCCATAACTAACCGTTTTTAAAGATTATTTATTTATTTATTAAGGCAGAGTGACAGAGAGGGACAGAGAAGTCTCTTATCTACTGCTTCAATCCTCAAATAGCCACAACAGCCAGGGCTGGACCAGGCCAAAGCCAGGACCTACGAACTTCACTCTGGTCTCCCACGTGGGTGGCAAGGGCTCAGGTACTTGGGCCATCTTTTGCTGCCTTCCCAGCTACATTGGCCGGAAGCTGGACTGGAAGTGGAGCAGCCAGGACTCAAACTGGGACTTCGATGTGGGCTGCCAGTGGTGCCATAACGCCAGCCCCATAGCTAAGCATTTGTGGATGGTCTGTGGGTTCACTTTCAGGGGCTGTGGTCTAGAGCCCTGTCTTTGGGGTCAGATGGAACAAGATTTGAATCTTGGCATGGGCACTTTCTTGCTGTGTGCTCTCGGGCAGCTGTTTAACCTTTCTGAGCCTTAATGGTGCCCTGACTCACAGGGCTGGGGTGAGGATGAAATGAGATAAGGTTGGGGGAACCTGGAGAACTTGCACTTGATGATACGGGTGTCAAATGTTGACACTGGCATCCTTGCTGGAACACCTGGAAATGAGGACAATGGCCTCAGGTAAAGGCCGCCTTTGGTTTTGGTCAGTGTTTTTTTTTTTTAAACTGGAACAGAAACTTCTTCCCTCTGCTAATTTCTGGTAGTTTGGGTGGCTGGTAATGAGTTTTTCTCTATGTGGATCCAAGCAAAACCAGGATCAGAATGGAGACAATGCCTTGACTTGTTTTGAAGTGATGGAAAGAAGCAATAAACACGGTGTAGGAAATCCTTTAATCCGCAGACCTGGCTGTTAACCCTTTCCCGCCCCCTCACCCCTGTGCTTACCCTGGAAACCAGCTCCCAGGCAGACAGGCTGCTCAGAACCCTCGAATTGCCAGGCCACCCTCGCTTTCTGGAGAAGTCCAGGCTGCCTGAGAGTAAGAGGGACGTGGGAGCGTAAGAGCCTGAGGTGGAAGACCTATGCGCTGGAATCAACTTAGCCCTTGGCTCCCCCCCCCCCCGACAATCTGTCCCCATCCTGGAAAGTCCATGCCCACGGAAGCACATGAAGTTGTGCCTTTGGTTTCTCAGGGAGACATCTCAGAGGCGCTTGACTGAGAGGCTGGACCAGGGAACAAGAATTTCTGCTTGCAGCCAATATCTGCACGGCCCTCAGGGTGGAACAGGGGTTAGATGCATGGGCCGTGGGGCCAGGGTGGCCGGGTTTCAATGCCGCCTTTGCTGCTTACAGGTTGGTTGACTTTGAGTATAGTTATCAATCTTCTCTAAGCCTCAGTCTATCCATCTATATAGTGGAGCTACAGCCAGTGTCTCCTTCTTTGGGTAGTTGATAGGCTGGGTGAGGCAATGTTTGTAAAATGCTTCCGTTGCTGGGATTACTGGTATTTGGCCTACAGAATGCTCCTGTGCCCCCTAGAGGAATCCCACCGTGGTAGCAGGGACTTGCAGTGCAGTAAGTCGCTAGACCGGGCGAACCTGCCAACCTTCGGCTGCTTTAGGTGGGTGGGGGGCAGGCCTTTTGGCACTCCTCTGGGAAATCCGGGGGATCGAGGGGCCTCGCAGCTCCTGCTGTGCTGTTGTTGGTTCGGCCCTGGCTTGGAGATCCTAGCCCAGCACCCCTGCCCCAACCCAGAGGCTGTGGGGAGGAGGGAGACCTCAACCAAGAGCCGGGAAGAGAGCTTTTCTCTTCTTAATCCCTAATGAACGCTGGCTTTTTTGCTCCTTGGGCTCCTGGGCTCTCGGCAGCCCCCGCAATTAGCAGGCGTGTTAACCCGGGTCACAAGGGTGGTGGGGCTTGGGAGTGGGGGGCTCCTGGGGACAGGAAGTGCCCGGGAGTGGGGCCTCCCGCTGCGCCCCGCAGCGGAGCCGTCAGCGGCGCTGTGAGAACGGCCGCCGGGAGGTGCAGGCTTCCAAACACTGGTCCGGCCAGGCCCGTAATTACATTAACGCACAAAGCGAGTGCCCCGGCGGCGGCTCCCCGCGAACAATCGCAGGTCTGTTCTCCGGGCCGATCCCCCAGCTGCGCCTCCCTTTCATCTCGGCCCCTTTCCCAGGGGCCGGGGTGCCAGCCTCCTTCCTTCTCCTCTGATCTCCTCGGTCGTGTTTCTTGCTTGCCCTCGCTGGGGCGCTCCTCACCCCGTCTGCTCCGGGGGCTCCGGCTGGCACCCGCCTCTGAGCCCCATTTTGTACGCCCCGGAGCAGCCCCCTCCAGCCCCGCCGTTTTGGCAGTGCGTGCGTGAGCCATCTGGGGAAACAACGAACAGCCTTCTCATTTGCAGTTTTTCCTGGAAGGGAAGCAAAATCTCCCACTCTGGAGTGACACCCCAAGAATGATATGGACACCTTCCATTTGTGTATTCTATCTGTAAAAAAGATTTTATTTATTTGAAAGAGAGAGAGAGAGATCGAGAGATCTTCCATCCACTGGTTTAGTCCTAAATGGCTCCAATGGCTGGGACTGGGCCAGGCCAGAGCCAAGAGCCTGAATCCATCCTGTTCTCCCACGTGGGTGGCAGGAACCACTTGGGCCACATTCCGCTGCGTTCCCAGGCATTAGCAGGGATCTGGGCAGGAAGCGGAGCAGCTGGCACTAGAACCAGGGCTCCCGGCAGCTTAACTCCCTCCGTTTGATTAGAATGTTTGATTAGAATGTGATAGTCGTAGAAGTGCGAGCACTCTTCCAGAACCTGTTTCAGGGGGCGTGAAGGGGCTTGAGAGGACAATTCCCCCCTCCCTCCACCCGCCCCCCCCCACCCCCAGGTCTGCCTCCCAGGCCAGAGCTTTCCCTACCTCCTGGGCTTGGCGCATGTGGCCTCTTCTCAGCCCTTCCCAGTCCAGTAGGAAGGCCACCCAGGAGGGACCCCTAGGGAACTGGCACTTCTCATCCCTCTGCTTGACTGCCCCTTCCCGGCGAGCATTCCAGCCTTGAGCCTGCCAGAAAAGGCCCTCCCCCAGCTCTCCGCACATTCCAGGGGCTCCCAGCCCTGGCCCCTCCATAGGCCCCCTCACCCTGCCGTGAGGCCAGGAAGCTGGACTTGGCGCTTCCTCGCCCTGAGGGGCAGCCCAGCCAGCCACAGGCAGGCAGGCAGGGTGAACGCTGAGCCCCGGGGCCTCTTTGCTGGCAGTACAGGTCTCCTTCAGTGGCACAACCCCTGTAATTAGTGTTTGTGGGAGGCAGCTGCTGCAACTCCCTGGCTTTAAAGATTCCTTCCTCACATTTGCACAGGGCTTAGGGACCTGCCATTCGCCCCGAGGGGATGAGGGCCTCCCCCGCCCCCCCAGGCTCCTGAGCCCGGTATGGTGAAGCTTGTCTCTTTCAAATCCTCCTGCTGGGAGGCAGCTGGAGGGGGCGGGGCAGGAATCCTCTCTGCTGGGGGACTCCAGGGACCCTGCAGGGCAGCTGTCTTCTGCCTCCTTGCCTAGGGCAGAGCTCCTGACCACACTGGGTTTTTTGGCTTCCTATCTTTGCCAAACTCCTTTAGAGCACTTTGAAGGCTAATAGGATTTTCATTTGTTCCCTGGGGAGTTTCAACCCCTTGGGAAGGGAACCCCTGTGGCTTGCTGGTCCAGGTGTTCCGGCACAGCAGCCCGCGGGGCCTGTGGGTTGCAGCTGGGCCCTGTCATTGGTGAGCTCTGCCTGTGGTGCTCACACCATCCCAGCAGGTCTTTATCCTGACTTGTAGATTCCTCTTGCCTCTGAGGGGGTCACATAATCACCAAACAAAAGCTAAAAAATGCTGAGTTTCTGATTTAAAAAAAAAGCAGGGAGCTGGATGGGAAATGGAACAGCCAGGACTCGATCTGCCACCCAAATGGGATGCTGGCACCGCAGGTGGAGACTTAACCTACTGTGCCGTGGTGGCGCCAGCCTCTGTGCATAGATTTACCAGTAGTTGTGATCTTTGGATGTAGCGTTTTCATGTACCACGACTTATGAGCATTCCCAGTGCATTAGTGTGGTTCGGAAACATGATTGCAAGTGCCTGCATTTTCATCCTGTCACCATACCATTACTTACTGTTGCGGACACCTCCCACCCCCAACTCAGCTTTTACTTTGTGCCTCAGACTTTAGGGAGCATGAAAACCAGGAGCCATTTGTTTGGGTTCTGTTGATATGACATTAACCCAGAGCTGAGGCCTTGCCAAAGCCCCTTCTTGCCAAGGTGCTAGAAGGGGGGACCTGGCTAGGGTCCAGGTCTGTGCCCTGGATAGGAGTCTCCTGCCATGGCCTCTCCAAGCCTCAGCTCCACAGTCCTTGGAGTGGGACACTCACGTGTGTCCCCTTTGACAGCTGCACAGAGCTGTTTGTAGGTTAGGCAGGGTGGGGTGCTGAGACACGGGATCCACTTGGCCCCTGGGGCCCATCAGCTCGCTGGTTGAGTCTCCTTGGGTCTGGCTCAGTGGCCTCAGTACCAGGAATGTGCTGCTCTGACCACCTCGGTCTTCTTCCTTGAGCTACCGGGGACTCAGTCTTCCCACAAAGGCTCTTAATAGTCCCCTGGGGTTACTCGCTCTGTTCCAGGACTGGGGTCCACAGTGGTGAGGCTACTGGAAACTGCCCTAAACATAGGGTAAACACCAGTATTGTCTCTCAGCATCTCTTAATTACACTTGATGATGCTGTTGCTTAATAAAAATTATAATAAGCATTATCCTGTGTTCTCAGGGACCCACAGTTATTTCCCTTTCTTCTCTGCTCTAGAAGAAGGGTAAACTGAGTCACTGAGCGATGTAAGCATTTTGAGCAGCAGTATAAAGAAGTGGGAAGAAATCAGCAGGCTTGGGTTCCAGTCCTGGCACTGTCCTGCGTCAGTTCTGTTGTCACTTAACCACTGAGGTCCGGTCTCTCTGTGTGTACAATGAAAACAGCAACATCTGACTTGCAAAGTTGATGTGAGCATCAGATGAAAGTATTTCTGTAGAATTGCTTGGCACATGGTAAGTGCCCAGTTAGTGTTTTGTTCAGAGTCACGCGAGTTCGTGTTTTGTTCAGAGGCACAGGGGCCAGCTCCCACCTTGCACATGTCCCCCAGGATCCCCTTCGGCTGTGCCTTTACCTAGCCAGTTCCAGGCAGGAAGCTTTCTGCCTGGCTAATCAGAGGAACCTGGCTGGCCAGAGTGGCTGTTATTCTAGCTCCTTCTGGCTGGGATGTCCTGCCAAATTGGGCCATGCTATCCTAGACCTTACTCATCTAAGTGAAGTAATGAGGGTCCTTTCCTTCTAACTTCTCCCTTGGGTGGTCCTGAGAAGTCAGCTTTACAGGAATGAAAGGTGTGGTGTTGTGGTTCATTTGCTAGCAAAGCTTTGTGGCCTCATAAGTGGCCACAAATCCAAAAAGAAACCACAGTGACAGTCATCTGGGGACATGCTTTGGTTCTGGGTCTTTGAGTCCCCATCTGAGGTCACAGAGTTGACTGTTTCTGAGAGACAGTGCAGTCTGGCCTGCTGGACAGCGTTGGCCTGAGATCATCCAGGGAAGAAGTGTCCCACAACCTTTCCAGCCCACTGCGCAAGACCTGCAGTGCTGGGGGCCATTCTTCCTGAGGCAAGGGACCTGTGGCATCAGTATCACCTTGACACTAGGTGGAAATGCAGAATCTGGGTTTACTGAGAGCAAGCTCATGCTTTAGGAGTTTTCCCTGGGAAATTTGTGTGCACATTAAAAGTTCAGAAGCCCTGATCTACATCTGTTCTCAACACAAGCGCCCATGAGAATCACCTGGAGAATTTTTGTTAAATGTACAGATTCCCTAGGTCCTACCCACACCAGTGAGTAGGAATCACTGAGGATAGGGGCTGGACATCAGGTTTTTTTTTGTTTTTTTTTTTTGACAGGCAGAGTTAGACAGTAAGAGAGAGACAGAAAGAAAGGTCTTCCTTCCGTTGGTTCACCCCCCAAATGGCCGCTACGGCCGACGTGCTGCGCCGATCCAAAGCCAGGAGCCAGGAGCCAGGAGCTTCCTACTGGTCTCCCATGCGGGTGCAGGGCCCAAGGACGTGGGCCATCCTCCACTGCCTTCCCGGGCCACAGCAGAGAGCTGGACTGGAAGAGGAGCAACTGGGACAGAATCCGGCGCCCTGACCAGGACTAGAACCCGGAGTGCTGGCGCCGCAGGCGGAGGATTAGCCTAGTGAGCTGTGGTGCCGGCCTGGACATCAGTATTTAAAAAAAAAAAAAAATTGCTCGGTGATTCCAATGCACGCTGGACCGGAGGACTGGTAGACTCTTGGCTTTGGAGTGCGTGGTCTGGGTGAGGATGATCCTGACAGTCGCTGCTGCTGTTGCTGCTGTTTATTGAGCTCCTACTTTGCACAGAGATCTTTATCCTTATCTGTAATCCACATTCCAAACCTAAAAGCTGCTGGTGCTCTACAGGTCTCACAAATGAGATAATTGGGACTTAGAGAGGTGACTCTTCCTGCCCATGGCTACCTAGGTCAGGGCTGGGACTGGCTGCCCTGAGGCTTCTTTGGCCATTACCTGCTATAAACCGAAGTTCCTGTGGTTTGAGGGCTGTGATTCTCCCAGGAAAACCTGGCTGGGGATTCTCTTCTGGCTCAATTATAATGTCAGATTTTGTAGTCTTAGAAGTGTTCAGTTTGAGGACAGATACAGTGGCTTTTATTTTTTATGTATTTTAACAATGTATTTATTTATTTGAGAGGGATCCCAGTGGCTTTTATTTTTTATGTATTTTAACAATGTATTTATTTATTTGAGAGGGATCCCAAGTGGCTTTTTTTTTTTTTTTTTTTTTTACAGGCAGAGTGGACAGTGAGAGAGAGAGACAGAGAGAAAGGTCTTCCTTTGCCGTTGGTTCACCCTCCAATGGCTGCCGCGGTCAGCACGCCGTGGCCAGTGCACCGCGCCGATCTGAAGACAGGAGACAGGTGCTTATCCTGGCCTCCCATGGGGTGCAGGGCCCAAGCACTTGGGTCATCCTCCACTGCACTCCCAGGCCATAGCAGAGAGCTGGCCTGGAAGAGGGGCAACCGGGACAGAATCTGGCGCCCCGACCGGGACTAGAACCGGTGTGCCGGTGCCGCTAGGTGGAGGATTAGCCTAGTGAGCCGCGCCGCCGCCAAAGTGGCTTCTTAACCACCACGCCAGATGCCCATCTCTTGCAGCGTCTCAGAGTCCCACCTCCTAGAATGAAGGGTCAGAGGGGCGAGGTCAGTGGCAGAAAAGTTGCAAGCAATGACAGGGAAGTCTTAAGGAAGTTCCTATGGATAAGGAGCCTGGGCTTGGGGACAGAGAGCTTAGCTTTCTTTGCTTTAAGCTGACTGCATGGATGTGAGCAAGCCTCATCCCTCTGTACCCAACTCCATCCCCAAACCCCACCCAGAGGTCAAGGGGTAACACTTGCTGCCCTTTCCAGTTCTGCAAACATGAGTTCTAGAGAAGAGGTGGGAAACTGAGGCATTGGCCAGAAGTGAGCTGAACCACAGACCCCCAGCCTTTTGCTCTCAGAGCATCTGGAAGGCAGGGCTGGAGATGGCTACCAGGAGAGAGGCATGGACAGCAGAGAGTAGCCACCGTCTCCAAACAGGAAGCACACAGAGCGCTGAGGCAGAAGCTGCCGAGGATCCAGGCTGGAGAAAGGGCCAGATGTTGAGAAATAGCCTTTTATTTTGTGTTTGGTCTGTAGCCAAACCTAGCTTCTAAGTTCGAATAAGGATTTGAAAATCAGCCTGAGCTCCCCTGGAATCTAAATCCAGGTTACACTGTATATCTTCCTTATAAAGTCATGGACGGTCGGTGTGTGGGGAATGGAATGAGTGAGGGTGAACGTTTCACTGCCCTTTTTTTCCCCCATCTTTTTTCAAGGAAGCACTCAGCCCTTGCATTGTATAGCGTCTTGCAGTTCACACAGACCTTTTATGCCTCTCACCACACTGCTGATCCCTGCCCCAACTTAGGGGGGGAGGTGAAAGGGGTGTGAGGTACCCTGTTTCACAGCAGGAGGGACACAGGCCCATGCATGAGAGTCGTATGGGCCCACAGTAAGTTGGGGCAGAACCTGGACTTGAATCCAGGCCTTACAGCCCTAAGCACAGCACTCCCTTTGTTCTGCCAACACCTCACTGTTGACTCAGGTCTGAGCTGGAAGCTGTCAATAGCCTTGGATGCATGGAGCTCATAAAATACAATTTCCAGTGATTTATACTTGTGGTTTTTGTTCAAGATTTAAAAATATTATTTGAAGGGTAGAGTGATAGAGAGCAGGAAAGACATAGAAAGAGAGAGAGAAAGAGAGAGATCTTCCATCCACTGGGTCACTCCCCAAATGGCCTCAATGGCTAGGGCTGGGTTAGGCTGAAGCCAGGAGCTCCTTTCATGTCTCCTACATGGGTGGCAGGAGTCCAAGCACTTGGGCCATCTGCTGCTGCTTTCCCAGGTGCATTAGCGGGAGCTGGTCAGAAGCAGAGCAGCCAGGACTCAACAAGTGCTCTGATATGGCATGCTAGTGCTGCAAGCAGCGGCTTAACCTGCTGTGCCACAACACCAGCCCCAATACTTGCGTTTTAAAACATGCTTCCGGCTGGCGCCGTGGCTCACTAGGCTAATCCTCCGCCTTGCGGCACCGGCACACCAGGTTTTAGTCGCGGTCGGGGCGCCGGATTCTGTCCTGGTTGCCCCTCTTCCAGGCCAGCTCTCTGCTGTGGCCAGGGAGTGCAGTGGAGGATGGCCCAAGTGCTTGGGCCCTGCACCCCATGGGAGACCAGGAGAAGCACCTGGCTCCTGGCTTCAGATCAGCGTGGTGCGCCGGCCGCAGCCGCCATTGGAGGGTGAACCAATGGAAAAGGAAGACCTTTCTCTCTGTCTCTCTCTCTCACTGTCCACTCTGCCTGTCAAAAATAAAAAAAAAAAAGCTTCCCCTTTTAATTATACAACCAATACGCAACTATGTCCTTTTTTATTAAAATTATTTTATTCAAATAATATAAAGCCCCCTTGGCCCTCTACCCTGTCATCTCATACTGCTCCTCAGAGGTGACCACTGGTGACAGATCGATGTGAATGTTCCTACTAGCGCCTTTTTAAAAATGCACTTTGTGGGGGTGTCCCAAGATAGTGCTACAGCAACAGGACGATCCAAGGCACGTGGGACAAAATAGATAGTTCAAAAGGAGAGGGGATACATACTGGAGATAGAGCTGTGGGAAATTCATGACGGGAAGCCCAGGAGACCAACAGAGACTGGGCAGGTCCACGCTGAAAGACCAAGTAAGAAAGGGAAGCAGCAGAGGTGCAGACCGGGGAGGCTGGCCCTAGCCCCCAATGGACCAGGTTTCTAAAAAAAAAAAAAAAGAAAAGAAAGAAAGAAAAGAAAAAAATGCGCTTTGATGCACTTTGCATGTGTTAGTGATGGATTAGTATAATCCCTAAGCATCTTGCTTGCTGTAATTGTTAGCTGTGCATGCGTGCATGGAGACAATGAATGTACCCACAGCAAGATGAAAACCGGACAGTAAAGTCAGCTGGGCTGGCGGGGCAGAGCAGTGATTCTCAGTACACATGAATCTGCAGACATAAATGTAGGCTATGATTCACTGGGTTTCGGGTAGGTCCTGGACCCCGCCTCGCTAGTGTGGTACCAGTTGGTGTGGCTGCTGCTGGCCAGCCGCACTTGGAGTAGGGAATGTTTTTAGAGCTTAGACTAGAATTGGACAGACCCAGTGGGCCCTGGACTGCTAGTTAGCGTGTGAGCTTCCCTTGCCTGTGAATGTGCCTGGGACCTCACCCAGAAGGCTGCTCTGAAAACAAAATGATCTGGGGCCCATGAATCATCGAGTCCTGTGCCCGGCACATGGTGAGCATGCGATAAATAGCAGTCATTATAGAATTCCACAAGGGGTCCATGCCAGGAAGGGAATGCTTGCTGCCTCGCTAGTATTTGGGGCTGCTTGTGGTGACGTCTTCTCCAGTATTCACTTAATGTCCTCATCAGCAGGATTTTAAACTTTTTATTTATTTCAGAGGTGGTGGTGGGGAGGATTCCCATTTGCTAGTTCACTCCCAGATGCCCACAAAAGCTAGGACTGGAGCCTGGAACTCAATCCGGGTCTCCTACAGGGGTGGCAGGGACTCAAGTACTTGAGCTCTCACCTGCTGCCTCTCAGTGTGTATACATTATTAGCAGGAGGCTGGAATGTGGAGTGGAGCTGGGACTTGAACCCAGGCACTTCAGTGTGGGATGCAGGCGTCCCAGGTAGCGTCATCAGGCCAAACACCCACCTCAAGCATCAGGATGTTGAATGTGCTTTGGAAGGGGCTATCCCCTTGTTTGGGGGGGGGATCAGGGGGTCGGGTGACTAAGCCAGAGCCACACCTCCAAGAGGGAGCAGGATCCCACACCCAGGTTCCAGGTCTGGTGCCTGCTGTGCACACTGCAGCTGTCTTCTCTCGAGAGCTTACTGCGCACACGGCCCGAGTCTACTGCGCACACGGCCCGTGGGTCTGTTGATGTGGGAACTTGGGTCTTGGTCCTGGCTCCGGGGAAGGGAAGCAGCAGGATTCAAACTTCACTCACGCCCCCAAAATCTGACAAAAGGGATTTTGAAAACCTATCCCTTTAAACATGCTTAAGTTGAAGTATATATATATTTTTAAATCATAACTGAGTGTATTTCCAGGCTTATTGTATGCTATATACTTGGTTCAAGTATATTTTTTTCAAAGCCTTAGAACAGCAAACTCAGCCTAGGCAGTCATGATTTCTAATTGGCAAAACTCGATGTCACTGTTAGACCCGTCAGCCAAATCACAGTTAGGGACAGAAAAAGCCTGACTCCATTTCTTTTCTTCTTCAAATAAATGTATTCAGCAGGTGTCAGTGTGTCAGCTTCCTTGCTTCCTAATCCTAATCCTCAAACCAGCAGATGGGTAGGTTAGAGAGATGAAGCCCGGTAAAATAAGACCAGCCCCTTCTCCGTCTTAGGGAAGCGCTTTCTCCACTTGTCTGTTTGTCTTGTGGCTTCTCTACCCCAGAACAAGGAACCAGGCTCAGGCTGGAGTGGCCGGGGTGGGCCTTTCTTTGGGAAATGGTTAGGAGGCCATTGTGAAGAGAGACCTGGAAGCCCAGAGGTTTTAGGGAGAAGGACAGGTACAAGCGGAGGTTTTGGGAATCGAGTCCCTGAAAGCTGTCCACGTCTGAGCACCCCTGGGAAATCCCCGGGTCCCCAAAAACTACCCTGGTGAGAAGACCATTGAGCTAATGGCCTGCACATGTGCTCCGGGTGTCCTAACTCCGGAACTCAGGGATCTCCGGGAATCTCTGCTGGAGCTGGCCTGGGCCTGCTTCTCCCGGGGGCACGCCCTGGTGATCCCTTGGCTGCACAGCCCTCTCTTCTTCCTGGCTCCTGTCTCTCCGGGGCTTGGCAGGGGCTCACTGTCACAACAGCTCTTGCACACAGGGGTCACTGAGGCCCGGGAGAGTGACTTCATGTCTGCAGAGCAGGGCTCACCAAGAAAGCCAGAAGGCCTTCCCAGGGGAGGCAATCACAAGGTAAAAAAGTGCCCTGGGGTAGGTTAAGGGAGCTGGTGCATTTGGGGCTGGTGCAGCAGGCATGTTGCCTCCTGGGCTCTGGAGCCAGACTTGTGCTTGAGTCCAGGTTTTACCACTTCCTGGCTGTGTGACCTTGGCTAAGTTACTTACCTCTCTGTGCTTTTTTTTTTTTTTTTCCAGATGGGTCAGTTGGGAATAATAATAGTGGTCTCTCTGGGAGCCAGGGAGAGGCTCAGCGGGACAGGTGGTTTATTGTCTGGCCCACATATGCTTGATAAATATTATTGTTGCTGTTGGCCTTGTTCTGTTCCCTGCAGGCATGATGGTCAGGAAAAGCCTCGGTGTGAGGGCCTGGGGAGACTCTCCAAGGGCAGGGCTGCATGGCCTTGTCCCCTTCCCAGAATGACAACGCGCGCCAGGAGGCGCCTCATCCACGTCACCCGTGGAACCACCAGCGCGGGCGCGGGCTCCCGTGACCGCCGCGAGCCCCTGCCATCTGCTGGGCCCGCGCTGGCCTCCCTCCTGGGGCACGTTCTGAGCCACCTGCCCCAGGGGAGACGCGGGCTGCCAGACTTTTGCCCCTCACCCCAACTGCCCCCCACACCCCCGCGGCCAACTGCCCCCCGCGGAGAGCCAGGGTGGCCTTGGGCGCTGCCTGGACGCCTGCTGCCGCCCGCCGGTTCCGCGCGTCCCAGCGGCCGCCGCCCCGCTGCCCCTCAGGGCTTCGCCGCCATCCTCCCGGCTCCCCCCACCCCCACCCCGGCTCCGCCGCAGCCGAGCCCGGAGCAAGCGTGCATAATGAGCCGGGCCTGGGGTTTGCCCTTTCAAGGAATCCCTTTGTCAAGCCAGGAATCCTTTTGTGAGGTGAATAATCGCTCACTTTGGATTTCTGGGCAGGATTTTTTGTTCAGGATCTTTCTCAGGAGTGGGGCCCAGGGCTGGAGGCCTCCTGCCCCCGCGGCTGCCCGCTGACAGCGCTCCCGGCGCGGGTACCTTTAATCCTTCCGCCGTCTTCCTGTCAGGGCCTCGGCCCGCCACCATCGATCACGCCGGCCCGGAAGGTGGTGACGGGTTTGTGTTTCTTGCTCTGTTTTGTTCCTTTGCTTCGCCAATCACATCTCCATGGAAACAGGTGCAGCCTTTGTGTTGCCTTTGCTTTGGGCAAATCGATGCGAGTGGGGATTTTTCTTGGCTCCCCGCCCCCTCCTCTCTTTGGGATCAAAGCGGGAGGAGGAGGAGGGGGCAGCGCCCTGGACTGACAGGCGGCCTTGTGGTGGCCTGGGGCGTGGGGGCCGGCGCGGGGGAGGCCTGGCCAGTGGTTCCGCTGGGACCCTAGGGCGGGGCTGCTGCCCTGGCCTGCCTCAGGAGGCCACGGGGACAGGGCCCTGGGTAGGAGTCGCTGAGCTGCCACCGGCTGGCCTTCTTTGGCCGGGCCTTGAGGGCAAGGCCCCTGACCTTTCCGGGTCGTGGCTTCTCTTGAGAGGTGGCAGAGGGTTTTGAACCCACGAGGGGACAGGGCTCTGTGACCCGTTTTACCTCGAGGAAAGGCAGGGTCTGGGTGAACGGGGCCAGGCCCTTGTCGTGTGACTCTTCTGTGAGAGACTGCGAATTCCGGGTCTGGTTTGGGGTGCAGCCTCCAGAGCTGGGGCTCCTTACCCAGAGCATCTTGCTTATGACACAGCCCCACTTCCTCTCTCCCACTCAGGGTGTTACACCTCCCTGGCCACTTAGCAGCCTAAGAGGGAGTCCTGTGGTCCAGGCCGGAGCAGCTGGGGCAGCCTAGGTAGGTCAGGGTCCCGAGGCCCAGGGCAGCAGTTTTCTGCCCACGCTGCTGGCCTGCTCCCTTCCTTCCTCTCTGTCCCTGCGGCTTGCTGAGCTCCATTACCCAACAGGTGAAGGAGCCGGCTTGAAGCAATGGCACGGCGTGTGCTAACTTTAATGCTGTCCCACAAACCCCGTCGATTAAGTTGGCAAACTCCAAACCCTGCCTGTTCATGAGAAAAATGACCTCATTGCAAAATCCGACCTGCTTGGTTCATCTGCTTGGTCAATTTAACAAAGGACAGGTTTGACCTCGCATTTTGCATTGTCCAAAAACCTGACTTGAAGCTGGAGCTAAAGTCACCTTGCCTGCAGAGATCTCTGAGTGGCTACAGCGGTGCCCATGGAGTGGTCAAGGTCAAGTGGGCAAGTCTCTGGCCGCAGAGTGGACACCTGATGTGGTTGCAACCTCTAACCTGAAAAGTGAACCATCTGATGCCACTTCACAGTCAAGAAGTCTTTTCTGGAAGCGAACCTCAATCCCATTTATTTTGTTTTGTTTCTAAGAAAGGTAGGGAATCACACTGTTAATCTCTACCGGCTTTAGTGAAACCCTCCCAGTGTTTGAAGGCTGTCTCCCCACCTTCTCTGCAGAACAATACCTTGTTGGGTAAACAAGGAAACTAGTAGCTGCTGTTGTTTGAAAATGAAAGGCAGTAGGGATGCACCTTGCCAAGTGGCTGGCATATGGTTCCTGTTCAGTGACTCTGAATACATTTGATTTCCCTCCCACTTTTATGCCACACAGGGCTCCTGCTTTTCTTCACAGCCTTTCCTGAGTGAAGCACCCTGGGCTAGTGAGACGCCTCCTCACCTGGCCTGGGCCCAGAGAGGCTAGGTGGGGGCAGGTGCAGGCCACACCCCTTGGCTGCCCCCAGACCAGCGGGCTAGGAGGGCGGGAACTTATGCCAAGGCCCTGGAGTGTCATCCCTGTCCTTCTTCCTAAACTGACCTCCAGGAGTTTCCAGTTGGGATCTCTGATTCCCAGGCCCTCCCAAATGGATGCAACAGCGTCCCTGCTACTGGTCAAGAGAGGCCTGCAGCAGAGACAAATTCAGCCTGGATGTGTGCTTAGTCTAAAAGGTGAAGCTATGGAGTCGCTGTGACCCCTGCTGTGGGAAGCAAGGACTTCAGAGGTCGCTGTTTTTTTTTTTTTTTTTAAGATTTATTTTATTTATTTGAAAGACAGAGTTATAGAGTGAGGTAGAGCCAGAGAGAGAGAGAGAGAGAGAGAGAGAGAGAGAGAGAGAGATAGGTCTTCCATCCGCTGGTTCACTCCCCAAATGACCGCAATGGCCGGAGCTAAGCTGAACCGAAACCAGGAGCCAGGAGCTTCTTCCGGGTCTCCCACGCGGGTGCAGGGGTCCAAGGACTTGGGCCATCTTCCACTGTTTTCCCAGGCCATAACAGAGAACCAGATTGGAAGTGGAGCAGCCAGGTCTTGAACCAGCACCCATATGGGATGCCGGCACTGCAGGCCAAGGCTTTAACCCACTGTACCACAGTGCTGGCCCCCGAGGTAGCTGTTTTTTTTCCCTCCGCCCCTGAGTTTTACTCTTTTTCCTTTTGATAGCAAGTGGGCACATTTACCTCTTGTGTCTCAGGTCTCTCTGGCACATAGAAGTGCTAATAAGAGTGTTTGCTAGGATTTCCCTAGAGTTTTGGAAAATGTGCCTGATGGAGCTACTTGATGAAAACTCCTCTTCTGATGAGCCTTACTGCACATGCAAAGGTGCTGATGGGCTAAGGCCCTGTGACAGCCAACCTTGAGATGCAGGTGGGAGAACTTCCTGGAGGAGGAGGAGGTCTGTAATCTGAACTCTGAAATAGAGTTGTGATTGGTCAGGTAAGGCTTCCAGGGCTGAGGAATTAGGGAAATGCACTGGACCCGGTGGTGGACAGGAGGAGTGGCATAGGCGCTGGCTGTGCACTGGCCAAAGCACAAGTCCCTGTAGGCTGGGCAGCTCAGATGAGGCAGATGCCACTGCCTGTCTGGGCCCAGACCTCTGGGGTGGGTGGGCAGAAATGATGGTACCTGCATGGTGACGTCCCCTCCCCAGCTGGTCTCCGAGCTCCCTCAATGCTTTCCAGCCCCTCTTAGAACTTGCTACTAATAGACGCCACTCTAGGGTCACTGCGCTTGGCAAGCAGTGGCCTGGAACACCCCAGAGCCCCCTTGACCTGTTTGGGACTTGGTGGGGATGAGGATTGGGTGCACTTCAGGAGATTTTGATTCAGGAGGGGGCCCTGGGCCTCAGCCTTTGGAAAGTCCCCTGGAAACCCTGGTGCAGCCCTCTAGCTAGGAACCACCGCCCAGGGCCTCTGTGCAGGCGGGGTCCCCTCTGCACACGGACGGAGCTGACCCTCCCGGTCTCTTCACAGCATCCTTTTCCGCAGCTGCCTTACTCTTGTTTGCTTTTCAGTCTCGCCTTTGACCCTCCCAAGGGAGAGCTTTCTCGTCTCACTTTTGGGCTTTACTGTATGGTTTTTTTTTTTTTTTTTTTTTTTTTTTCTTTTTTTAGTGGTAACTATTAGTAAGTAGTGAAACTGAAGGACGGAGTCCAGTCACAGCCTGTTCACGGTGTCCTCCTGGGCAGAGCGTCCAAGTGTCCGGACCTGCCGATGTCTGTGGAGATGGGGCAGGGGCTGAAGTGGGAGGCAGTGTGGTCTTGCCTCCCTGGGGGCTCTGGCCAGCGCAATCACACTGCTGTTCCCAGTTCCCTGCCTGCCTGCCTGCCTGGACATCTGCTCCCCTCACAGTGTCTGCCCATAAATCCTCTCCCTATATTCAGGATGGCTTAACCAGGGAACAATGGAGCCTACACCCCTCACCATGGATACCCCAGGTGTGACCGTGCCTGTGTGTGCGTGTTGGCATGCCCCGCACCTGCAGCTGGGGTGCAGTTTGTGTGGGTAGCAGGCTTGGGGCTGGCAGCAGGGCCATTTGGCTGTGGCTGGAAGGACTTCTCACAAAGCTCTTTTTGGAGGCACCTGCTGTAACTTAAGCTCTTAGAATTCTTTGTTTATTTATTTGACAGACAGAATGACAGAGAGAAAGAGCGAGAGATGTAGAGTGAGGGTGAGATCTTCCGTCCACTGGTTCACTCCCCAAGTGGCCACAGCAGCCAGGGCTGGGCTAGGTTGAAGCCAGGAGCCAGAAATACCATCTCTTGCATGGGTGGAAGGGGCTGAGCCTTCACCAGCTACCTCCCAGGTGCATTAGCAGGGAGCTGGATGGGAAGTGGAGCAGCTGGGACAGGAACTGGCTCTCCAGTACGGGATGTCAGCATCTCAAACTGTGGCTTTACCACGGTGCCATGGTGCCAGGTCTGCTGTTGTAAGTCTTAGTGACTGTGAAGAAGAGAGATTTTGAACTTACTCATCTCGGTGTACAACAAGTGCTCAGGAAATGAGTGTTGACTGGCAGTGAATGAGTGAGTGAGGGCCACTGACTGCTCTCTCACTCCACCCCTAAGTGCTAGGGATGGTCTGGAAGGGTAGAGATCGATATGCACTGGAATCTTCAGAGATGGCCTCCTGGAAAAGGGAAACCTGAACATGGTCTCGAAGGATGGGCAGGGCTTGATGGAGAAGAGACAGGAGGCACAGGTGCTGTGGCATAATGGGTTCAGCCCCTGTTTGAGTCCTTGCTGTTCTGTGTCTGGTCCATAATGCTCCTGGGAGGCGGTAGGTAACGGCTCAAGTACTTGAGTCCCTTCCACCCGCATGGGCGACCTGGAGGGAATTCCAGGCTCCTGGCTTTAACCAGGCCCAGCCCTGGCTGTTGAAGCCATTTGAAAGTGAATCAGCACTGCTGGTGCCGCAGCTCAATAGGCCAATCCTCCGCCTGTGGCACCGGCACACCGGGTTCTAGTCCCGGGTGCCGGATGGTGCTGGTGCGTTGCTCCTCTTCCAGTCCAACTCTCTGCTGTGGCCCGGGAGTGCAGTGGAGGATGGCCCAAGTGCTTGGGTCCCTGCACCCACATGGGAGACCAGGAGAAGCACCTGGCTCCTGGCTTTGGATCAGCATGGTGCACTGGCCGCAGCACACCTGCCACAGTGGCCATTGGTGGGGGTGAACCAACGGAAGGAAGACCTTTCTCTCTGTCTCTCTCTCACTGTCCACTCTGCCTGTCAAAAAAAAAAAAAATGAATCAGCAGATGCAAGATCGCTCTTTCTCTCTCTGTCTCCCGCTGTCTGTCACTCTGCCTTTCAAATAAGTAAATACATATTTAAAAAAAATGACAGAGGAGAGGTGCTGCAAATCAAACGTTCTCAAAATACAGACCCAGCATCAGTAGCCTCACAGAGAAGTCATTAGACATGCAAATTCTTGGGCCTCTGCCTAAGACCCAGGGTGTGGGGAGCTGGGGGTGGCCATGCTTAACAAGCCTTGCAGGTGCCCGATGCTCACCCAGTGTGATGCAGAGGAAGGGGTGGGCTCTGCATAGGAGACACTCAGCTGCTAGGAGGTGACTTGGTGTTGGGAGAAGGGAGCAGGTGTGGGGGAAGCAGGCTGGGGCAGCGGGGGTCTTGGCTGGGTCTATGGTGGCCACAGGAACTGACAGCAAAGTCAGGGGGTGCTGTAGGGGAGAAGGGACAAGCCTGGTGACACATTCAGCCTTGTGCCGCTCTCCACTCCAGGAGCGCTCTTTCTTTAAAGTGTTTAAAAGCAGTTTGCCCCTCGTGATTGTGTGGTCATGTGCCTATTGTGGAAAGCGTAAGAGCAGTAATAAAAGAGGAGCCCAAAGGGGTCACTGTCAGGACTGTCTGGATAGGAATTCTGTGTTTCCACTGCTCCTTCTTTCTATGCATTTTCCTTAGTGTAGTTGAAAGCAGACCATGTGTAGCAATTTGCATCCCACATTCTTTGCGTAGCAAATATCATAAGCATTTCCCTGCGTGCTTTTCAGGCTCACTGTCTCTTTCTGTTGTCACGGGAGCCCTGTGAATTGGGCAGGGAGGTTACCGAGGTTCAGAGGGAAAAGGAAAATTGCGTCACCAACTTCGGACTGTGGGGAAGGCTGCAGTTGAGGGGCCTGTTCTCCGTCACTAAATTGTCAGGAAGAGAAAGGGATGGAAGAGGCTAGCGTTTGGACTGGTGTTGAGACATCAGTTAGGAAGCCCAGTTCCATAGCAGGGTGTCTGGGTTCGATCCCTGGCTCCAGCTCTGGGCTCCAGCTTCCTGCTAATGTGCTCCCTGGGAGGCAGCAGTGATGGCTCAAGCAGTTGCATTCCTACTACCCATGGCAGAGACCTGGATTGAGTTCCCGGCTCCCCATGGTGGGCATTGGGGGAGTGAATGAGAGGTTAGGAACTCTCTGTCTCTGTCTTTGCCTTTCAAGTAAGTTAATTTTTTAGAAAAAAAAAAGAAGAGGGGAAGCTGTAGATTAAAATAGACTTAAAAGGCAAAGATGGGGAAGACCAGCGTCCAGCATCTACGGATGCACATCCAAGGGATGAAGACATGGAAGGAAGTAGTTGCTATGAAAATCAGCGTAGGGGGCACTGTTGTGGCACAGTGGGTTAGGCCACCACTTGGGATGCCCAAATCCCGTATCTGAGTGCTGGTTCAAGTCCAAATTCCAGTCCAGCTTCCTGCTAGTGCTTCCTGGGAGGCAGCAGATGATGGCTGTAGTGCAAATGGAAGACCTAGATGGAGTTCCAGGCTCCTGGCGCTGGCCTGGCCCTGTCCTGACCATTGCAAGCTATTTGGGGGAGTGAACCAGTGGACCAAATATCTCTCTCTCCCTCCCTCTCTCTGTCGTTCTGCCTTTTAAATAAATTTAAAAGAAATTCATTAAAAATAAAGTGATCTCGTGGCACATGGAAAGGGTATTAGAATTGTGTCTCGACGTGGGAAGTTACAAGATGTTTTCTTTGATAATTATAATGTTAAGCTTGAATGTACTGTATACAGCTTTCTACTTTATTTTTTAAAGAGTTGAAAGAAAGGAGGAAGTTGCTGCAGGGTCCGTGTGTAGAACCAGGCCCAGAAGCGAGGCTCACGGGGTCTCTGCTTGGGGTTTGTGTTCAACTGTGAGTTGTGCTTGCCCCCATCCCCAGCCCGCAGCTTGCTGGAGGAAGAACAGCTGCACAGCTCACTGCACTTGACCTTGAACCAACTTGAGGGAGAATGGTGATGCCGCCCTGACTCTAATGGGGAAATGTTCACGGGATCGGTTAGGCGAGGAGTGAAGGTGTCTCCAGCATGTGTCGTCATGTGTGGGATGTGTTGCACAGGTGGAAGGGGCTTCAGTCTATTTCTCTCCCTGGGTTGCTCAAAGATACAGGACTAGGGGCATTGTGGCTCACTGGGTTAGGCTGTTGCTTGGGGCTCTGCAGCTGGTCACAGTCCTAGCTCCTCCACTTCCAATCCAACTTCCTGCTAATGCACCTTGGAAGGCAGTAGAAGTCCACGTCCCTGGGTCCCTGCCACCCATGTGGGAGTTCCTGGCTCCTGGCTTTGGCCTGGCCTAGGCCTGGCTGTTGTGGCGTTTTGAGAAGTGAACCAGCAGATAGAAGATCTGTGTGTGTGTGTGTGTGTCTACCTTTCAAATAAATAGATCTTTAAAAACAAACAAACAAGGAAAGGTACAAGACCAAGCACCCAGTCATCTTCAGTGTTGTGAGAACCCTTTCAGTCCATCTCTCTTGCCTGGTCATTGGTTCCCTGAAACAGTGTTTGTATCTTTGGTAAGCGCTTGTCCCCGCCTCTGCCCTGCCTCAGCGCCCCTCTTCTCTGAATCCTTGTGAGCAAGGACCCCATGGACGCACTCAGGAGCACAGCGATGGAGGAGCCACAAGGATGACAAAGATGCCCTTCCTCCTGGCAAAGCAAACCAGGAGGGCCTGTTCCCAATCTGGCCCTTAGAGACCGGTGTTGAAATCAGACTTGGACTCCCAGCTGGACTCCTGATTGCTTCTGGCCTGGGTGTCAAGTTTCACAGGAAAGGGGCCAAAGCTTTGATGTTGGATGAGGCCCAGGACTAGGTGGTGAGAAGGCACAGAGCTCAGGCTGGCGCTGCCTGCCCAGGGGTCTCCTGGGAGGGGGGCCCGCCATCCACAGCCTCTGTGATAGCCGTGTAACCCAGATAAGGGCAGTGAAGTCCTGACTAGTACAGCGAAGCAGGGCTGCGGAGCACTGGGCAGGAGGCCCCCTAGGCCTAGGGTGGTGCTGGCTGCTGGAATGCGGTGCCAGTTGGGGGGGTTCTAACATGAATCCTGCTCAACATGTGGCCCTCAGCCGCCGGGTCCTGGTGAGCACATGAAATGCAGTAGTTGGCCGGCGCTGTGGCTCTATAGGCTAATCCTCCACCTTGCAGCGTCGGCACACCGGGTTCTAGTCCCGGTTGGGGCGCTGGATTCTGTCCCAGTTGCCCCTCTTCCAGGCCAGCTCTCTGCTGTGGCCCGGGAAGGCAGTGGAGGATGGCCCAAGTACTTGGGCCCTGCACCCCATGGGAGACCAGGAGAAGTACCTGGCTCCTGCCATCGGATCAGTACAGTGCGCTGGCCACAGCGCGCCGGCCGCGGTGGCCATTGGAGGGTGAACCAACAGCAAAGGAAGACCTTTCTCTCTGTCTTTCTCTCTCTCTCCCTGTCCACTCTGCCTGTCAAAAAAAAAAAAAAATGCAGTAGTGAAATGAGGAACTGCATTTTTTACTTTCATTGAATTTTAATTAATTAAGGTTAAAATTTGTGTTGCCACATGTGACTAATGGCTACCTTAGTTGGCCAGTGCAAATCTAGAGGAAGTGAGTCTCTGAGAAGGCTTTGGTGTCCTGTCCAGATCTTTCAGAAAGGCCTGCTTCCTATTTCTCATGCACACATGCATGCACACATATGCACAGGCACACACATGCATAGGCACACATGTGCACACACACAAAACATACACGTGCACACACACGATACCTGGCTGGTGTGTCTCAGGAAGCCCCTGGATGCAATGTCCTTTTATAAAAAGCACTCTATTTAGCTACTTTTTAAATTATTTATTTATTTGAAAGGCAGAATTACAGAGAGGCAGAGACAGAGAGAGATCTTCCATTTGTTGCTTCACTCCCCAAATGGCTGCATCAGCTG
This sequence comes from Oryctolagus cuniculus, assembly GCF_051225735.1. Lineage (NCBI taxonomy): Eukaryota > Metazoa > Chordata > Mammalia > Lagomorpha > Leporidae > Oryctolagus > Oryctolagus cuniculus. The sequence goes on along the minus strand of NC_142883.1, from coordinate 33,330,557 downwards.
GAACTGGGCTGATCCAAAACCAGGAACCAGGAACTTCTTCTGGTTCTCCCATGTAGGTGCAGGGGCCCAAGCACCTGGGCCATCTTCTGCTGCTTTCCCAGGCACATTAGTAGGGAACCAGATTGGAAGTGGAGCAGCCTGAACTCGAACCAGCACCCATATGGGATGCTGACACTGTAGGTGGCGGCTTTACCCCATACACCAGAGTGCCAGCCCCTGTTTAGCTATTCTTATCTCAAGGGAGACAGAGCTGCCAGTGACCACAAACATGCCACCAGGCTCAGTGTCTCTTTGTCCTTGCACAACAGAGATAAGTGAGGGAAAAAAACCTCAGGAAGCCGTGCCCCCAAGAAGTCTGTCCCCGGCAGTCACAGGCCTCGAGGTCTGTCCTCCCACGCCTCTGGTTTTCCCTTGACGAAGGAGGACTCTGGGGTCAGTCGAGGCCTGGAACCCGGATGGTGGGCACACTCATGTGAGTGGGGCAGGGCCACAGGGGTGCCAGCGTTGTTGGCAGACTGATCTTTTTTCTGGTACTGGACCCGAAGGCTTGGCCTTCTGTGAGTGTGGGGTGGGAGAGCAGCTGGCTCTTTCCTGTTTTGTAGACGTCTGTATTTTGAGCAAGGTGGTGGGGGGAGGCTCGTGGGTGCACTGAGGTCCAGATGGCCCCAGCTTGCAATGTTTGATTTGCAATTTTTCCACTTTACACGGTGCAGAAGTGTCTTTCAGTACAGTATTCAATAAAATTGCACGAGGTAGCCAACATTTCGTTATAAAGTAGGCTTTGTGTCAGATGATTTGCCCGACCGTAGGCTACATGCATGTTCTGAACGTGTACAGGCAGGCTCAGCCAGGCACTGGTGTTCCGTAGGGCAGGTGTGTGAGATGCATTTCAATTTACGATGGATTTATCGGGACATAACCCCCTCGTGCAAGTCGAGGAGCGTCTGTGTTTACTGGGCAGTGGATCCTCTTATACCTCCACTCCCACTGCCTGGCGCCTGGCCACACTCTGCCATGTCTGCTGAATGAATGATTTCTGTCTGGCAGAGTGCCCTGCAGGACAGCTCTGCTTATCCTCTGTAGGCTCCTGCCCCAGCCACACACACACACACACACACACACACACAATCTCTCCTTCTTCCCTTCTGTCCAAGGTTCTCAGATGCATGCTTCGTTTCCCAGCACACTCACCATTTTAAATAGCTACTTCCTACTGCATCATGACCCAGCTATTCCAAACGTCCAGAAAGTACCCCTGCACTGCCATCTGCCCCCAGCCCTGGGACTCTGTGGCCATCTGCACACTTCTCATCAACAGGGGTGTCATTGTGTCCGGCCCACTCCATGCAGATGGGGACAGAGCCCCTCTGTGCACACCAGGATTTCCTGTCCTCTCTGAACAGCCCAAGGGGTGCCCCCTGGTGTCAGCGAGCCATAGCGCCCACCACAACCCTCAGCCTCATTCTGCCTTAATTAGGGCTCTCACTCCTTTCTTTATTTTTTATTTATTTATTTATTTATTTATTTTTATTTTTTTTGGACAGGCAGAGTGGACAGTGAGAGAGAGAGACAGAGAGAAAGGTCTTCCTTTGCCGTTGGTTCACGCTCCAATGGCCGCCGCGGCCGGCGCGCTGCGGCCGGCGCACCGCGCCGATCCGGTGGCAGGAGCCAGGAGCCAGGTGCTTTTTCCTGGTCTCCCATGGGGTGCAGGGCCCAAGCACCTGGGCCATCCTCCACTGCACTCCCGGGCCACAGCAGAGAGCTGGCCTGGAAGAGGGGCAACCGGGACAGAATCCGGCGCCCCGACCGGGACTAGAACCCGGTGTGCCGGCGCCGCTAGGCGGAGGATTAGCCTAGTGAGCCGCGGCGCCAGCCTCCTTTCTTTATTTTTAAGATTTATTTTATTTATTTGAAAGGCAAAGTTAGGGAGAGAGAAACAGAGAGAGACAGAGGCAGAGAGATAGATAAATCTTTAATCCACTGGTTCATTCCCCCAAGTGGCCGCAATGGCTAGGGCTGGGCTAGGTGGAATCCAGGAGCCTAGAGCCAGGAAATTTATCAGGGTCTCCCATGTGGGTGCAGGCGACCAACCACTTGGGCCATCTTCCACTGTTTTCCCAGGCATATTAGCAGGGAGTTGGATCAAAAGTGGAGCAGCCAGGATTTGAACTGATGCCCATATGAGATGCTGGCACTGCAGGCAGAGGCATAACCTTTAATCCACAGTGCCAGCCCTCTCTTTCCTTTTCTTCCCCTTCCCTTCTCTTCCTTCTCTTTCCCATCCAATTCTTTTTTTTTTTTTTTTTTTTGACAGGCAGAGTGGACAGTGAGAGAGAGAGAGACAGAGAGAGAAAGGTCTTCCTTTGCCGTTGGTTCACCCTCCAATGGCCGCCGCTGCAGCCGGCGCACCGCGCTGATCCTGGCAGGAGCCAGGAGCCAGGTGCTTTTCCTGGTCTCCCATGGGGTGCAGGGCCCAAGCACCTGGGCCATCCTCCACTGCACTCCCTGGCCATAGCAGAGAGCTGGCCTGGAAGAGGGGCAACCGGGACAGAATCCGGCGCCCGGACCGGGACTAGAACCCGGTGTGCCGGCGCCGCAAGGTGGAGGATTAGCCTATTGAGCCACGGCGCCGGCTTTCCCATCCAATTCTACCTAGAATAAAATTTACCATTCTAACCATTTTAAATGGACAAGTCAGTGGCGTTCAATTTATCCACATTGCTATGGCCATCGCCATCAGCATCCCTAGCTCTATTTTTTTATCATCCCATACTGAACCTCTGTTCCCATGAAACAGCAACTCCCTATGTGCCCCCCTTGGCCTCAGGATACCTCTAGTCAACTTTTTTTAAAGAAGATTTATTTATTTATTTGAAGGAGAGAGGGAGAGAGAGAGAGAGAGAGAGAGAGAGAGAAGTCTTCCATCTGCTGGTTCACTCCCCAAATGGCTGCAATGGCCAGAGCTGAGCCAATCCAAAGCCAGGAACCAGGAGCTTCTTTCAGGTCTCCCACATGGGCGTAGGGGCCCATGGACTTGGACCATTTTCTGCTGCTTTCCCAGGTGCATGAGCAGGGAGCTGGACTGGAAGTGAAGCAGCCAGGACTTGAACCAGTGCTTGTGTGGGATGCCAGCACCAATGGCAGTGGCTTTACCCACTGCGCCACAGGGCTGGCTCCTACTTTCTGTCTTGATGAATGTGCCTCTTCTAGATACTTCTAATAGATGGAACTGTGTAATATTTGTCCTTTTGTGGCTGGCTGCTTTAATGTGACCTAATGTTTTCAGGGGTTACCACGCCATCGCACATACCAGAATTTCATTCTGTTTTGAGGCTTAGTAATATTCCGTCGCTCCAAATCTGTACGGTAGGTTTTGTTTGTTCCTGCATCTGCTGATGGGCACCTGGGTTGTTGCTGCCTGTGGACTGCCCTGAAGCGTGCTGCCCAGAACACTGACACACAGTTGTCTGTTGAGACCCTGTTTCAGTTCCTTTGAGGAGGTACTCATGAATGCATTTACTGGACCCTGTGCTGCTCCTATGTTTAACTTTTCTTTAAATCATTTTTTTAAAAAATTGGTTTTATTTATTTGAAAGGCAGGGTTACAGAGAGAGGTAGAGACACAGAGAGAGGTCTTCCATCTGCTGGTTCACTCCCCAGATGGCCGCAACGGCTGAAGCTGAGCTGATCCGAAGCCAGAAGCCTGGAGCTTCCTCCAGGTCTTCCATGCAGGTGTAGGGGCCCAAGGCCTTGGGCCATTTTCTACTGCTTTCCTGGGCCACAGCAGAGAGCTGGATCGGAAGTGGAGCAGCCGGGACTCGAACCGGCACCCATATGGGATGCTGGTACTTCAGGCCAGGGCTTTAACCCACTGCACCACAGCACTGGCCCCAATGCTGTGTTTAACTTTGTGAAGAACCACCAAACTGTGTTCCACAGGGGCTGTACCTTTTTGCCCTTTTATAAATCCCCAGTGTCAGCTGCAGCGTAGTGCGTGTTTGTGGTCAGAACATCCAAGGACACAGAGGTGCATGCAGGAAACAGCAGCGGCCCCTCATACAACCCTGCCTCCCAGGATACTTCTGCTCCCACTTTGGTGCATACTCATTCTGATTTCTTCTTGTGTGTATCCAAATATGCGCCTTTACACTCAGGCATTTTAACAAACACCGTATGGTGTACACATGGCCCTGCCACTTGGTGTTTTCCTGCGATCCCCTGGTGGCACCCGAGGGTCTTGGCTGCATGTTCTTCCGTTTTGTGGCTGTCCCCTGTGGTATTTATAGCTTACGAGGCACTGGGAGACACGTGGCTGGTTTCCCCTTTTTTGCTCTTGCAAACCACTCTTTATTTATGGCCTGAACAGGTGGGAGTGTTGCCCAGGAGGCCACCCAGCTCCAGCCACCTTCCCCACCTGTCCTGGCTTTTCCCAAGTTGCTCTCTGCCCGCAGTGCAGCTGAACTAAGCAGAGTTGTGAGGTTCCTTTGGAAGGAGGGCCACCCTCCTGGCCACCCCCTCAGCAAAAAGGCAGCTACAGCCAGGCATGCCTTCCCCTCTGGGGATACCAGGAGTCTGCCTCCACCCAAGCAGCTCAGAGCAGGGTGGAGAAGTGAAGCTGTGTGTGTGTGTGTGTGTGTGTGTGAGAGAGAGAGAGAGAGAGAGAGAGAGAGAAGCTGTAGTTGCTAGCAGGCTGGACTCCAGCAGCTGGCCATGGGGTGAAGGAGTGGTGTCTTCCTTAGTGGCTGGGGGACTCTCAAGGTGTACAGTCCCGGCACACACCCAGGAAGACCTGGTTCAGCCTGGCAGAAGGCCGCCCGTGAAGCCAGGACCAGCCCAACCATGGCCAGTATCTTCTACAGAGCCCCGGGCAGCTGGCGGGAGAGAACACAGAGGCCTGGAAAATCCATCAGCTGCATAATCAGCCCTGCGTCTTGGCCGCCTGACTCTGTTTATTGCTTCCTGTCCCTGAAAGCCCTTTACAAACAGAGCAGCTTTGAGGGGGGTGAGCTGGACCTGGTGGGTGGCCTGCCCCTGCCAGGCGTCCCAGGGCACAGACGGACGGAACAGGCAGCTTCCATGAACAAGCCGTGCCTTGCCGCCCAGCAGAGCCAGAGAGGGTGGGAGCAAGGCGGAGGGTCAGCTGAGAGCACAAGGACCCCCTCCCAAAAGGAGGGCGAGCCCCTGGAGAGCCGTTTACTTTGTAATTGGCAAAGGACAAGGGCCCCCTTCTCCTAATTGCCTTGAAGCCCTTGAGGTTAAGCTCTAATGAGGTGCAGGAGGGAAGCCAAATGAAGTCGCAGCCTCCTGCCGACCCCTGCAAGGTGCACAGGGAAGGGGTGGCCATGCCCAGAGACCTGGGGACCGTGCAAGGGCTTCTGGGCCTGCCCAAAGCCCGTGTTGTTGTCATTTGCATTCCATTTTTAGAAACAGATTTTTCCTCCTTGTTGGCAGTTCACCGACCTTTCTCCCCTGGTGACCCCCCCCCCCCCCCCCCCCCGGAAACTCGTCCACTTCATTGCCTTTCCTGCCACTACTGGGAGCTGTGTGACCCCAGCACCAGCCGCTGCTGGGAACAGCAGCTGGAGACCAGTATTTCAGGCTGTGGGACACCAGGGAGGATTGGCGGAGGGTGTTTTCTTGTGGGACAGGGCTGGACGCCTGCCTGGTGGGGCATCTCAGACATCTCTCCTGTCTCAGACACAGAGCTCAGCTGGCCCGAGTCCCTTCCCTCCCTTCCTGCCTCGATGCTGCTTTGTTTGGCTTGGTCTTCCTGATGTGGGAGACTTTGGACCACAAAGCCTCCGTGCGATCCCTACTTAGAAACCCTCTCTGATTTTAGAAGCGGTGGAGATGGCTTGGCCTGTACTCGCCCTGTCTCCCTGTGGCCCTGCCATGCAGGTGGCCTGTCTAAGCAGACTCCACATGGGACCTGTGTGTGTCTGAGCCTGTGCTTGGTATTGTGCAATTCCAAACCTGCCCCTTCCTCCCCAGCTCCTTCCTGAAAGTGAAATGCTACAGTCCTTGCTCAAGAACAAAGCCCCAAGCTCAGCCGTGCATGTTAATGATTTTCGAGTGTGGCCACTTCCTCCTGCCTGGCCTGGCTCACCCTGGCTGCTGCCCGGTGTGGCTGCCATGGAACTACAACTTAAAGAGGGCCCAGGCCAGGACAGGGAGGCCCTGCCAGGTCCCCTCCAGGCAGAGGGGGTGTGTGGCCGGACTGGCCTGCTCACTTCTGAGCTGGGATGTCCCCATTTATTCCCCTTTGGCTTGCTTCCTGGCCCACTCACTGCAGCCGCTTCTCTCCTCTCTGGGACGGCTGGAGGTGGTACCACCGCCAGGCTGAGTGAACCTCTACACCTGTAGAGGTCTAGAGGTCCATTAGTTTACTTCCTTTTTAAAAGGCCGGTGCGCGGCTCAATAGACTAATCCTCCACCTAGCAGCGCCGGCACACCGGGTTCTAGTCACGGTCGGGGCGCCGGATTCTGTCCCGGTTGCCCCTCTTCCAGGCCAGCTCTCTGCTGTGGCCTGGGAAGGCAGTGGAGGATGGCCCGAGTGCTTGGGCCCTGCACCCCATGGGAGACCAGGAGAAGCACCTGGTTCCTGCCTTCGGATCAGCGCGGTGCGCCGGCCGCAGTGCGCCAGCCATGGCGGCCATTGGAGGGTGAACCAACAGCAAATAGGAAGACCTTTCTCTCTCTCTCACTATCCACTCTGCCTGTAAAAGAAAAAAAAAAAGATTTATTTTATTTATTTGAAAGGCAGAGTGATAGAGGTAGGGAGACAGAGAGAGAGAGCTCTTCCATTTGCTAGTTCACTCCCCAAATGGTCACGATGGTCATGGTTGGGTCAGGCTGAAGCCAGGAGCCAGGAGCTTCATCTGGGTCTCCCACACGAGTGGATAGACCCCAAGCACTTGAGCGTCTTCCTCTTTCTTCCCAGGCACATTAGCAGGGGGCTGGGTTGGAAGCAGAGCAGCCGGAATTGGAACTGGGGCTTCAATATGGGATGCTGGTGTTGCAGGAGGTGGCTTAACCTGCTGCACCGTGACGCTGGCCCCGAGTTTCAGCACTGTAAGTGGATGACAGCATGGTGAGTGGTGGGAGAGTGGCCTTTGGGTATCCCAGAGAATCCTGAGCTGGCCATTCCCCCACTGTGAGACTTCCTGCAAGTTATGTAACTTCTCTGGCCTCAGTTTCCGCTTCTGTTTCCCGTGTAGGCAGAGTGCCCAGTGTGGTGCCAGGGTCAGTGGTCAGCTGCAGAGGGCAGGCCCAGCCTGCAGCCTGGCTGAATGGAATGGGCCCATGGATTTCCCCTGGCACTGGGCACTGCTGAGTGCTGTGCGTATGTGGAGCACCCTTGTGGGCAGTCAGTGTGGTCACAGTGAGACACTGATCTGCCTGGGGGTTTCAAATGGCAGGGTCAGCAGATCCTGCACAGTTCACAGCCGTTTCCCGCCGCTCAGCTGTGTTTCCATTGGGCCTTTCCTGTTTGCTGTTCCCCTTAGTTATTTGTTGCTCAGCCTCACCTTGCACAAAGGGAGCCTGAGTCTGACTTTGCCGTGTCGTGTCCAGGCTGTGGACACCCTGAGACATGACTATCAAGGATTCAGAAACTTCTTTTAAAATTATTGATTTGAATGACGCAAGTGAGGCATCCACTGGTTCAGGCCCCAAATGCCCACGACAACTGGGACTGGCTGAAGCCAGGAGCCAGGAACCCCATCCAGGTCTCCCATGTGGGTGGCAGGAACCCAAACACTTGGGCCATTTTCTGCTGCCTTCCCAGGCACCTTGGCAGGAGGCTGGATTGGAACTTGGAAGCACAGAATAGCCAGGACTCAAACCAGGTACTCCTTTAAGGGACCCAGGTGTGCCACAAGACCCACCTCCAGAGATTCAGAGTTTGAAGGACAAGCTTCATACATTTACCACCCACAAACATGTTTTAACAATGACCCCAGGAACTAAGGACTGAGATGTGTCTGGCTGCTCTGTAAGCTCCTCGTGCTGCCCTCACACCCCTGAACTCTGGACACCCTGCTGCCCAATTGTCCGCAGGGGTCACTCTGGTTATGCTGTCTACAGGCCCAGCCCCCTGTGCCCATTTAGCTCTGCCCCACCCACACTCCCCAGGCTGGTGGCACAGAGCAGGCCCAAGTTTGGGCTTGTGAAGTGATTGGCAGTGCCTTTGTTTGATGGCTGTTGACTAAGCCCAGGTGTGCAGGCCCAGTGTTTACAGACTCCTGGTTGGCTGGGCTGGGCTGGGACTGGAATGATGGAAATAGCTGTTCAGGGGAGGGGGCGGTGGCATGGATCATCCAGAAGCCGCTTGTTGACGGCCTGGAGCCAGAGGTGAGGAATTTTTCCAGATTTCCCTGAATCCACCAGACAGCAGCTCTTTGTGCCTGCCGTGCGTATTGGCTGCCACAGAGATGGAACAGGCTGTGGAACTTGGTGCCTACACTGAGGGCCAGCTGGGGCCTCGGAGCACACACACAGGGAACCTTGGACATCGTTTAGTCCTCCCTGCCCATTTTCTACATGGGAACCTGGAGGTCCAGGGGGTAAAATGACCTGAAATGGTCCCCTCAGTAGTTACTAAGGAAGCTAAAACCAGCTGCATCATTTTTTAGGGTAGTGGGCTTTCCGGGGGGAGCTTGTCAAAATGCAGATTCCCAGGCCGCACCCCAGAGACTCTGATTGAATAGTGAGATGCTGTTGGTGCACGTTAGAGTGTGTGTGTGTGTGTGTGTGTGTGTGTGCAGGACAGCGTGACTGTAATTTATGAAACACAACTTCAGAGTTGGGTGCAGACAGGAGTAGACTGAATACTTAGCCTAGGTGGGAAGGTTTAAGAAGGATCCCCAAAAGGGCGTCTGTGTCCTGTGGCTGTGAGGTCTCAGATGAGTGAATGGGTTTGGCGAGCTGGTGCTGGAGCCTGTTGGCACATGCAGGTGCACAAGCTGGGTGTTGGAAGAGGCCTGTGTGTGTGCCACCCACGGGGAAAGCCCTGGCCCGGCACTGGGAGCAGATCTGAGTTCAGATCCCAACTCTGGCCTCCGAGCACTGAGGCCCCTGGCCACATGCACAGCCTGGAAGTGAGAACAGGAGGCTTCTCCTGCCCCCTGACCCCCAGCGTGTGTGTGTGGGCAGGTGGGGACGGGGTGGAGTGAGGGCAGCAGGTGGGGAGGGGACACCTGGCAGCTGGCCCCGCTGCTTCTGGCAGAGGAAGGGGAGCTCTGCCACTGCAGGAGGGAGGGGGCGGGTGGCCTGGTGGAAAGTGGCTCTAAACAATCCCATCTGCTGTCTGGGCTGGGGTGGAATTTCTGATGGTGTCCCAGCTCCCTGAGGGGGGTGGCCCTCCTTGCTGCAGCAGCTGCTGCCTGCTCTTTGGAAGCTCAGCCTCCTGGGCTCCCCAGGCTTGGGCCTGCATTCCTCAGCTGCCTTTCTGAGAGGGGCCTGGTGCTCCCGCTGCCTGCTCCCGCAGCCCAGGGCCCCGAGCCCCCTCCTCCCCCAGTGGGAGTGAGGCCAGCCGGTCTAGGCCTGAGCGATATTCCCATCACTTCTCTCCTTGACAGCTTAGCCGGTGGAGGGAGCGGGCAGGAAAGAAGAGAGGGGCTGTGGGCCCAGCTCCCTGCTCCTCCCTCAAGAGCCCCAGCCTGAGAGCTGGAGGCCCTCAGGCTGCGCGCTCGCCCCTGCAGGGTGGACTATCCCCAGATCCTCACATCCCCAGGCTGACTCCTGGGCCCGCTCCCGAATGGCCATGGTGGGGTGGGGGTGCCCCACCAACATGCCGCTCACAGTGTTTCCTGAGAGGTGTGGGCCGTGGGGTCCCCATGTTACATGTGAAGAAGCCCTTTGGCTGCAGGATCAGGATGTCCCTGAGATCTGCCTGACCTAACACCCTTTCTTTTTCTTTCTTCCTTTTTTTTTTTTTTTTTTTTTTTTTTTTTTTTTTTAAGATTTATTTGAAAGAGATACAGAGAGGGAGATCTTCCATCTGCTGGTTCACTCCCCAAATGGTCACAGCAGTCAGGACTGGGCTAGGCTGAAGTCAGGAGCCAGGAGCCTCATCCAGGTCACCCACACTGGTGGCGGGGGCCTAAGCACTTGGCCATCCTCTGCTGCTTTCTCAGGCCATCATTAGGGAGCTGGATCAGAAGTAGGGCAGCTAGGACTCGAACAGGCGCCCATATGGGATATGGTGGCTTCACCTGCTGTGCCACAAGGCTGTCTTCCAAGGCCCTGCACTTAACCTCTGGGCTCTGTGGTCTCTTGGCCCAGACTCAGTGCCAGTAAACTCCAGCTTGTGGTTCCTCTCTCAAAGAGCTTCCTGGTTGGACCCAGCCCTGCTGTGCACGGGGTAGGGGGCCCTTCGGGCCATGGTCCTACCTCCAGACAGCTGCGGCCTGGGCCATCCCTGTGCCCAGGGCCCTTCATCTCTTCACCAGGAGGCAGGCAGGGCCCCGACAGGGCAGGGCACAGCACGTGGTTCCCATGGAGGCAGCACGGCAGAGGGAAACCTGTGGAGGGATTGCAGCAGGCCTGGGATTCTAAGGACTGCGAAGGTTTCCAAGCGCTGGAGGCTCTGGGGTTTGCTTTCTTCTTAAAATGTTTTTCCATTGTCATTTGGCTTTTTAACTTTTCTGCTTTGTTTTAATTAGAGAAATAGTATAAGGTGGAGGTTAGGAAGAGCATGGGTTCTTGGGCCAGACTGTTTGGATTCAAATTTTGGCTCTGCCATTGATTCTGTGACCTTATGTGTGTTATTTAACCTCTCTTAGCCTTAGTGTCCTTACATGGAAAATGGGTATAATAAATGCGTGCTTGCTGGTGTGATTTGATGAGATAAAGCATGCTGAATGCTTGGAAAGTGCTGAAGCATGGCAGGTGCTCATAGATATGGCTACATCATCAGAAAGTAGCTCAGGGAGCCTGCACTGTGGCGCAGTGGGTTAAGCCACCATCTGCAATGCCAGCATCTCATATGGACGCTGGTTCAAGTCCCAGCTGTTCCATTTCCAATCCAGCTCCCTCCTGCTACACCTGGGAAAGCAGGGGAAGATGGCCCAAGGGGAAGATGAAGCTCCTGGCTCCTGGCTTCAGCCTGGCCCAGCTCCGGCCATTGTGCCCATTTGGGCCGTGAACCAGCAGGTGGAAGATTTCAGTCTTGCCCTCTCTCTCTGTAACTCTGCCTTTCAAATAAATAAATACATCTTAAAAAAATGGGGCCAGCCCTGTGGCACAGCAGGTTAATGCCCTGGCCTGAAGTGCTGCTGGCATCCCATATGGGCACCAGTTTAAGACCTGGCTGCTCTGCTTCCGATCCAGCTCTGTTGTGGCCTGGGATAGCAGTAGAAGATGGCCCAAGTCCTTGGGCCCCTGTGCCCATGTGGGAGACCCAGAAGAAGCTCCTGGCTCCTGGCTTTGGATCGGTGCAGTTCTGACCGTTGCGGCCAACTGGGGAGTGAACCATCGTGTGGAAGACCTCTCTCTCTCTCTGCCTCTCCTCTCTCTGTGTAACTCTGACTTGCAAAAAAAAAAAAAAAGTAACTCAGGTCTGTCATAGATTTAGGTACATATGCAAGGGTCCAGTGTTGTGGGGGCAGTGAGTTAAGCCAGTGCTCTGGATGCCTGCATCCCAAATGGGAGTGCCTGGGTTTGAGTCCCATGTCTTTATTCCAGCCTCCTGCTGATGTGCATGTTAGGAGGAAGGGGATGATAGCTCCAGTAGTGGAGTCTCTGCTACCCATGTGGGAGACCCAAATGGAGTTCTTGGCTCCTGGTTTTGGCTTGGGCCAACCCTGTCTGCTGTGGCCTTCTGAGGAGCAAGCCAGAAGATGGAAGATCTCTCTCTCTCTTTCTCTCTCTCTCTCTCTCTGTCGCACTGCTTTTCAAATAAATAAAAATGACTAATAATGAAGAAACAAATGCAAAAGGAACATATAAATCACTGACAATGCTATTGCTCTGATGATCACTATAGATGATTTGCATATTTTATTTTTAAATTACTGTTAACACAAGTAAAAATTTCAAAAGTATAGAAGAATTTACAGAGATGTTTCCTTCATCCATTTCTTTATATTTTTTTCGATTTTAGTTAAAAGGCACAGTAACAGAGAATGAGAGACAGAGCTCTTCCATCCTCTGGTTCACTCCTCAAATGGCTGCAACAGCTGGGGCTGGGCCAGTCTGAAGCCAGGAGCCAGGAGCTTCTTCCAGGTCTCCCACATGGGTGCAGGGGCCCCAGGACTTGGGCCACCTTCCGTTGCTTTTCCAGGTGCATTAGCAAGGAGCTGGATGGGAAATGAAGCATCTGGAAGTCAAACCAGTACCCGTATGGGATGCTGGTGTCAACAGGCAGTGGCTTAACCCACTGAGGCACAACACCTGTCCCTTTACCATGATTTTACCACCCTCCCGTCAGTAGACACTTAGAGTGTTTCTAATCTTCTGCTGTTAAGTTATTGCAAGGAACATCTTTAGGTCTACACTGGGCACAGGTGCAAATGTATCTGCAGGTTAATTCCACAGAAGTGAGGTTCATGAATTGGTGCATAGTGCGCAGCATGTTAGTGGGGTGGGCAGGGGGGCAAGGGTTGGGACTTCTGTTCCCAGGACCTTCCTCTGCCTACCCTGAGCACCCCTCCCTGATCTTGGGTCTGTAGTCTGGTTTTCCTGGGCCTGCTCTTATGGGGCGTTGGTTACCCACCTGGCCCAGGGGCCCAACACAGTCTCCCACTGCTGTCAGAGCTCAGCCCCACATCCTGCAAGCCCGGCCTGTGAAGGGGCCCTCACCCTGAGTGCCTGCGGGAGTGGTACAGGGAGGGGCAGCTGGCCCCTCTTTCCAAAGAAGCTGGGCCTGGGCCAAGGTGAGCTCATGCCTGGAGCCAGCCCAGCTGCTCAGCCTGCACCTGAGCTGCCAGTGGCCCCCTTCTCCCAGTCTGGGCCATTTCACTGGGTCCCAGGTATGCGCACATCCCTGGGCTGCCCCAAGCTGTGGCAGGCACCTGGGTGGGGAGGGACAACGGGGAGCGGCAGCCCCTCTGTCTGCTGAGGTTTGATCTCTCGCAGGTGGCTGGATTGAGTGTCTTGGCTGAGCTGCTGGTATTTGTTGATGGAGAGAGGGATTGTTGTGGAAATAGTCCCCGGCCAGCTCAGGTGGTGGTGAAAACAGTTGGTTGCTCAGGCAACTTGACAACTTGGGTGGGGTGGGGAAGAGGGTTTTGTAAGGAAACTGCTGTGGGGCTGTTTTTTCTTCTGGATGGGGCTTTTCCTACAGACTCCTCCGCCCTTGCTTCCTGGACACCATCTCTTATAATCCAGAAGCACCCAGGCATCCCAGCCTCCCCAGAGGCACCTCTGCCCCTTTGAGGATTCAGTTCAGTTCAGTTTTTGTGTTCATGCTGAGTGCCCAGCTCTGCACTTGGCCCCAGGAAGGAGTGCAGGCCAAGCCTGGTGGATGTTGAGTGTTTAATCTAGAATCAGACCTCCTGGGTTCGAATGTCAGCATGCTCACTTCGCTGTGTGACCTTGAGTAAGTTACTTGACTTTTCTGTTCCTTATTTATTTAAAAGAACTATCTATTAATTTTCATTTTATTTGCAAGGCAGAGAGACTGATGCAGAGATCGAGAATTTCCATGGTTCGTCATCCAAATTCCTGTAACACCCAGGGCTGTGCCAGGCTGGAGCCAGGAACTCCAGCTGAGTCTCCTACGTGGCTGGTGGGGATCCAGTCCCTGCTGCCTCCTGGGGCGCATGCACATTAGCAGGAAGCTGGAATCAGGAGCAGAACCTGGACTCAAACCCAGGCACCCTGATGTAGGGTGTGGGCATCCCAAGCAGGCTCTGACCCACTGCGCCAAATGCCCTGTGCCTCATTTTCCTGTCTGGGATGTGGAGCTAGCAGCAGTAACACGCACCTCGGGACTTAGAGAAGGCAGAGAAGAGCTAACACATGTCAGGCGCTTGGGGCAGCGGCTGGCACAAGGAGGCTGTGTGGTGATCACCAGGATCTCCCCCGCTGTCGCTGGCTGCACAGGCAGCCCCACTGGCCCCACTGGCCTCCCCTGCACCTTGGATCTTTGCAGCTGGAACGGGCAGTCGGCTTCCTGATGGCAGCCCAGCCTGATACATGGGGCTGGGAATACAGATGAAGACGGGGCCAATTCACCCACAGGGAAGCGACCTTATTAATTTCCTTTGCAACCTCTCCTCTGGTCTCTGTCCTACATCTCCCATTGGTTACACACCTGGCCACCAGTGTTGAGGCAGGAAGGTGAAACATTAGAGAAGTTCTTTTATGAAAAGGTTTGAAAGATTCTTTTTCTTTTAGGAATGCCCTAGCCTTACAGATCAGACTAAATGACGGGGTGGGGGTGGTCACGGAGTCATGCAGTGCACGGCCCGCTCAGCTGCACGGGGCCGCCCTGGGAAGACAGGTACTGCCCCGCAGCCTCTCATCCCAGCCGCAGTCCTGCGAGGTGGGCGTGGGAGCCATGCGCCTGCTTCTCTGTAGCACAGAGCTTTGGGAGCCCTTTTATCAAACCCTCACACTTTACAGATGAAGGGTTTGAGAGGCCCTGAGAGGTAAGGAGCCAACGTGAGGTCGTGTGCTGCACGTGGCTGAGTGGTCTGTCTCTCCCCGATTGCCCCCTTCCTCACAGGGCCAGCCTCGCCTCTCTCCTCCAATGGCTGTGCCTGGGTCCTCTGTGCCCTCCCCTGCGGCCCCCAGGGGGTGGGGGGCAGCCCCTGGGAAGGGGCTGGCTTTGTTGTAGCCCAGCAGCTAGGGCCCTTTGGGCTGTTTCCCTCTAGCCGGCTCGGTATCTTGGGCAGGAGCAGGAGGCGTGGCATTTAAAGGTCAGCCGGCTTTTGAAGCCGCAGCGACATTAATAGCTTGGGAAGAAAACAAGGCCGCGCAGGGGCTGGAGGACAAGGCGCCTCTGTCAGGGCTCCCTGCTCGCGCCGGGCGCAGGCGGACACGCGGGCCCCGGGAGCCTCTCTCTGCCTCCTGCTCTCCCCCTCTTGTGGCCTCTGCGGCTCAGAAGCATGGGCAGACTTCCCTGCACCGCACCCCTGTCGTGTCCCAGCAGCCTCCCCATTAACACCGCCGTGCCCCCACCCCCACACCGGTCCCTGGGACTTAGCTCTGGCTATACGGTCTCAGGGTTGGAGGCCCTCATTCTGGCTGTCCGATGAGACCAAGGAGCCAGCCGCAGCTTCCCACAGGGGACAGCAGGACGGGCCTGCGGGTGGCACAGTGCAAGCCAGTCCTCAGCTCTTGTCCCGGGGTTGCCCAGAGCACCCTATTGCCAAGGGTTCTATAGTTCAGTACTACCTGGATGGATTAGTGATGTCTGCCAAGGCCGAGGGTAGGTGGTGGTGCCACCCTTTCTGGCCTGGGGCTGCTTCTCCCTTTGGGTAGGCCTGAGGGTGGGGGTGGGGCGCACTCTTGGACTGGAGAGAAGCCGCTGTGTGTGACCTTTTTCTGGGAGCAGCCACTGCCTGAGCCCTGGGACACCACCTAGTGGCCTGGCCTGGTGGTGCCACTGGACTGGGCCCAGAGCTCAGGCAAGAAGTGATCCTCACAGGCGAGGACCACAGCACTCCCAGAGGGGTCCCCAGGTCCCGGATGATTTTCAGAGCAGGGAGGACTGGAGTGTGCAGGGACAGAGTTGTTCTGGGGCACTTCTACCCCCCTTACAGTTGGTCTGGGGAGCAGGAACGTACTGGTGAATGGGACTTCTGACCACCATAGCCCCCACATCTTCCTGAGGCCTCTTGTGCTAACCCCACTTGTCAGAGTGGAGCCCTGATCCTCCTAGGACAGATCAGAACTTAAAGTCAGATCAGCCCGGAGAGGGGGTCGGCCTCCTACCCACCGGAGGAACTGATGCTGGCTGGGCAAGGAGACCAGCCTGCCATCCGCCTGTTTGCCAGCAGTCACAGGCTCTGAGCCATGTTCCTGGACTGCCACAGGCTCCGTGGTAAGTGGAACATTGCTTCAGCCTCTGTACCTTGCAGGTCTGCTGTGAGCAGAGTGTAGGGAAGAGGGGGCTGGCCTGCCACCACCTAGATGAGCCAGAACCAAGGAGAGAACATGGTCCATGCTCGCCCCCTACCCCCTCCCCGTCGCTCCTCCTCTCACCAGGGATCTGCTGACATTGCCAGGCACTGTGTAAGGTCCTGGAGACTCCACAGTGAATATGGCAAAGACCCTGTCCTCAGGAGCCTATGTCCACATGCGGGAGATGGGCAATGGCAATTAAAGACATCGTCTCTCAGTGGCCCTAGCAGCATGGTTAGGGAGCGCTAGGCGATGGAGTAAGGTGGGGCTTGGTAGCAACCAGGAGGAAGGGGACAAGGGAGCCACGTGCATGGAGTGTTGGTGGGGGAATGAGGTGGGGGGAAGCTGTGGCAGGAGGTGGAGGGTTGAGTTTGGAGGCCCAGGATGGGAGCATGCTGGACTTGTTGGTGGATCAGTGAGGATCTGGGATGGCAGAAGAGTGAGGTGCTGTCTGCATGCGTGTGTGTGTGTGTGTTTGTGTGTGCTCATGGGTGCATAATGGACTGGACGGCAGAGCTGTGCAGGGCCACGTACAGCTGTGGGTTGTGTTCGGAGGACACTGGGGGGCTCAGGGGCCAGGAGTGGCATGGGCACCGTGGTGAGTCAGGAGATAAGCAGGGGATGTGGCCTTGGAGGTGGTGGGGAGTGGAAGATGGGGAGAAGGATCGGAAGGAGGCTGTAAGAGAGAACCTGAGAAGGAGAAAGCAGTTGCTGGATGGCCCCAGGCTGTGGGCTGCCAGTGCCAGAGCAGGGGTGAGGGGAGCGATCACAGGCAAGGTCAGAGCACGCGGGAGAGATCTGGGAGCCAGCGCTCAGCCTGCAGACGGTGTTTACAGCCCGGGACTGGACAAGGTCGCCCAGGCACAGGAACCTGCCTCACTGGGCACTTACTGTGCTCAAAGCACCCAGCTCTCCTTCCAAGGAGGTGCTCTTCCTGCTTTTATAAATGAGGAAGGGGGTTCAGAGACGTGAACCCTGTCCTGGCCTCACGGTCAGGCCCCACAAACGCAGGAGGCTGCTGGGACGACCTTGGGCAAGGCTGAGTGAGGTCAGCTTGCCCACCGACCCGGCCAGGCTGGGAGTGACTCAGGTCTTGGCCCTGCACTTATGCTGGGGTGGAGTTTGGCCTCTTGCCCTCACCCCCCCCCCCGCCCCCCGGCCAGGCCTGGATTCCTTTCCCAGGGAGGTGGAGGCCTGGCTTTGGGCCTGGCTCCCTGGGACCTGGTGGAGGACAGGTGTGGGGTTTCTGCTTGCTGGTCCCCAGATGACCCTCAGCACTGGCTGGGGGAGTGCCTTGAGAGAGGGCTGACAGGCTCGGCGGGTTTGCTTGCTTCCCCTGTCAGAAGTAGTGGGCCAGGGGTTGTCTGGCAGAGCTCAGAGAGTGGCGTGCCTTGCCCAGGGCCCCAGAGCCAGCTCAGGGACGAAGCCAGCAGCCTCCCCCTGTGCTGTCTGGGGCACGCTTCCTCTGCAGAAGCGTCCTCTGGCTGGGCCCAGGCTCCCGAGCCTGGAGCACACGTGGCCATGCTTCTCGGGCTCTTGACTCAGCCCCACAAGCCTTACTTGTTTTTTTTTGGCTCTTAGGAAGTAGATTCTTCTTTTTATTTTGAAAGAGTTGTTTATTTATTTTGGAAGTCAGAGTTACAGAGAGAGGGAGAGACGGAAAGAGAGACAGAGACCTTCCATCCACTGGTTTACTCTCCCAGATGCCTGCAATGGCCAGTTCTGGGCCAGGCTGAAGCCAGGAGTGACAACTGGGTAGCCCATGTGGGTGCAGGGGCCCAAACACTTGGGCAATCTTCCTCTGCTTTTCCCAGGCACGTTAGCAAGGAGCTAGATTGGAAGTGGAGCATCTGGGACACAAACTGGTGCCCATATGGGATGCTGGTGTTGCAGGTGGCAGCTTTACCTGCTGTGCCACAATGCTGGCCCCTTGCCTTAATTCTTCCCTTCAGCATAGTACCAGTGGCAAAAGGCAGCCTCGCATGGGTGGCTCTGACCCTGAGGACAGTCCTTCTGCCCCCAGGCACTTGCCACACCTTGGCCCTGGCCTCAGACTCTGCCCTTGAGCTTAGCAAGGGGAGGGGGCAGCCCTCTGAGAACTGGGGCCCTCACGGCCCCCCACCTGGTGCTAGTTGTTGCCAGCTTGGCTTTGGGGGAGTCCTGTGGAAGGGATATTTCTGTAACTGCAATCCTGCGTCCCCAGGTCACCATCTCTGACCGCCATCTCCTCATCCCCAAAACCACCCCCAATGGAGAAGTCGGCATTGCTGTGTCCTGGGCACTGCTCTGCTCGTCTCGGGTCTCAGGCTGCCCATCTGCAATGTGGAGCAGCCTGCGGAGCTGGGGTCACATTCCGTCGCTCCCACATCACGGTGCACACACAAGGTGATGTCTTCCAGGTCTCAGCACCTGGGATCCGTGGAAGAGGTGTCCTGGGCTGCAGTGCCTCTGGCTGTTGCGACCTTCTGAGGTGTCTGGGTTGGGGGTCACACTCTGCCACCTCCCCATTTCCCTTCTCATGACAGACAGCGTGGGCCGATCATTGGAGGTCACCCCACTGTGTCTCCTTGTGAAATGGCTTTGGCCTCTCTGCACTGTGACCTGCTCGTCTGGGAGGAGATAGGGTAGTGGGAGCTGGGTAACAGACCCTCTTCCCCCTAGTTGGCAGAATACTACTCAGGCCGTGAAAAGGGTGTCGTGGATCTGAGCGTTCTAACGTGTGAAGATGGCCACGGTGCTGTTGAGTGGGAGCCCAGGCTGCAGAGGTGGGTGTTTGGTTTGATCATTCCTCAGTGTGTGTGGAGAAGAAGCATCCGGGTGTAGACACACTAGTGTGTTAGGTTTTGCTCAGGGGCAGCAGGGACTTTGTTTTTGGAACCTCGGTATCCAGCAGGTGTCTATAGGGAGCCCACATGCGTGTAGTTTCCTATTCTCAGACACATCCATGTCTCCGGGCAGGCACCCGGCAGACCCCAGAACAGGAGCCCTTGACAGTGTGTCTCCCTCAGGAACTGCAGCTTGGTGGTGCTTGAAGCCCCTTGGGGGAGTCTGAGGCCCTGGGTAATGTTGAGGAGCCGAGGGAACCACTGGCGGCAGTGGGGAGATGGAGGCCCCAGGGTCCCCTCTGGGAGGTCATGCTGATGCATTCACACCAGTGTTTGTCAGTTGTTGAGATGGTGACCCCAAGTGCTAGGTGACCCCAAGTGTTTGCACTTATTTTGTCAAACTGAAGAGTGTCCTTTGCTATGACTGTCTCTTAAAATACAGCTGCCACTCTCCTACCAGTCACAAAATTAACTGTAAATTTGGTAGTGAGCATGAGAAAGTCAGAACTTGATGTTCTTTAGATACATTCCAGCCTCAATTGTTTGCACTAACAGAAATGCAACCTTTTTTAAAGAAAGATTTATTTTTATTTATATGAAAGGCAGAGAGAAAGGCAAAGAGAAAGAGAGAGATCTACCCACTGGCTCATTCCTTAAGTGGCCACAACTGGTGGGGCTGGGCCAGGCTGAAGTCAGGAGCCTGGAACTCCACCCTTGATCATGTACTTGGGCCATCTCCCTCCAGTCTCTCAGGAGCATTAGCAAGGAGCTAGATTGGAAGCAGAGCAGCCAGGACTTGAACTAGAAAGCCACCAGCAGCGGCTTAACCTGCTGCTGCACAGTGCTGGCCCCAGATAAATGCTTGACAGTGACTTACTGCCTAGTTCTGAGTGGGCTGCGTGGTTTGGTTTTCTGGGGGCAGATTAAGGGCCCTAATTGTAGCTGACTTTCCAGGGACACTTGGTGCTGGCGGCTGGGGCTGGGTTGCTTGGGGCAGGGGAACTGGTGTCGGTGGGAATGAGAACAAGACTTAAGCTATATGTGATTTCTCAGGACAGCTTTGAGAAGAAACTTGTAGTTTTTTTTTTTTTTTAATATGGAAGGATGCTCAGTGTTTTATAAAAACAACTATGTGTCTGTTATAAATAAAATACGTCAGCCCGATGCTGGGTGAGCCTCGAGTCACTCTGCCTCCCTATTGGTTGCTGCTTCTCAGCTCTGGGGACTGAGTTTTAGGGCAGGCAACATGCTTTGGGGGTGGGAACAGGGACTCCCCAAGAAGCCTGGGGCTCTTTGTGGATAGACACGGTTTGCTCTCTCCAGCTGGAAGATTCTGGAGATGCTGGGGGAGCCCTTTTACTCAGCACAGCCACCTCAGTGGTGCTCTGGGACCGTGATGTGGGGGCAGTGATGTGGGAAGATGAGGAAAGCCAGGACTGGATGGTGCCGGTGACCAGAGAGCTGGGACATCTGTCCAGATCCCCTCCTGGCCAATCAGGCCCTCAGGGGTCCTTGGCAGCATGCCCGGTGGGCTCAGGGGCCACAGGTCCTGAGTTCAGATCCCAGCTCCTCTACTTCGTGTGTGGCTGTGCCTCGGTTTCTCCCATCTGCAAAATGGGGCTGCTAACACTGACCTCAGTGGGTTGCCACGGAGTGCTGGGATGGTCCCCGCCAGAGGAAGCCCTGGCTTGTGGGAGCGCCGAGGTGCAAGTAAGGGACTGGGCTGCTCGGCCTTGTCGCAGCAGAGGGCGGTGGGTCGGTCTTCCCTAGGCGCAGCGGGGGTCGCCCCTCCCTACCACATTCCTGGCGACCCCGCCGCTCTGCCGCACTCCTGTCTTGGCCTCCGCCCCTGACTCTGTCTCCCTTGGTTTCAGGTGGGACGGTCTCTGCAGCCTCGCACGATGGGCCCGCGGTGCGGATGACCAGCCCGGCGCAGGCCCGCATGCTGCCGCCCCGCCAGGACTGCACTGCGAGGGCCGCTCGGGGCCCCGCGCCCGTAACCTCCTGACCCGCAGCCCCGGTCGTATCCAAGCTTGGCAAGCGAGGCGCAAGAGTGAACCACCGGAGCCCGCGGGGCACACAAGCGGCCGCGGGCCCAGGGGCCCCGGGGGAAGGGGCCGCGCGGCCGCTGGAAACATTCTCCCCAAGCGGCTCGGCAAGATGACCAGCCTGTTCCGCCGGAGCAGCAGCGGCGGCGGCGGCGGCGGCGGTGGCGGAGGTGGCGCGCGCGGCGGCGGGGGAGGCTCCGCAGCGGCCGCGGCCCCGCAGGAACTCAACAACAGCCGGCCGGCCCGCCAGGTGCGCCGCCTCGAGTTCAACCAGGCCATGGACGACTTCAAGACCATGTTCCCCAACATGGACTACGACATCATCGAGTGCGTGCTGCGCGCTAACAGCGGCGCCGTGGATGCCACCATCGACCAGCTGCTGCAGATGAACCTGGAGGGCTGTGGCGGCGGCACCTGCGAAGACAGTTCCGACTCGGAGGACAGCATCCCCCCGGAGGTAGGCCACGGCCGGCCGAGAGCTCCCCGGGGCTGGGTCACGCCCTCGGCTAGGTCCTCGCTCCCAGCAGCGCTCCTTGCCTTTGGAAAACATCTCATGAGTCCGGGGTTGTATTTATGAGCAGAAATCTCGCAGTCTCTACCAGCTGCTGAGCATCCACTCAGGGGACATCAGAATCAAGGAGCTTGTTAAAAGTGCAGGGGCCGGGGCCCCACCCCAACAGCCTGCAGCCCAGTTCCAGGCCCAGAGGTCCTTGGTGTGCATTTTTCAAGAGTAGGCTCCTGAACCATTGGAAGTGCACCTTGGCTGAAGGGCACAGTGCTCACTGTCCTCAGAGCCAGGCAGTGAGTGTCCAGAGCGTGGTGTCCTGGAGTGTGTGTGTTGGGGGGGGGGGGGGGCTGCAGGCCAAGGGCCAGCTCCCCTGGAGCCTGGAAGGAAGAGAGAAGAGCCACAGGGCAGCCACAGCTCATAGGAGGGAGGGCTCAGAGCAGAGGCAGTGATCCGCGGGTTAGGGAGGTGGCCCGGTGTCATTTGCCAGGATCCGGCCAGGCTGCCAAGGCCCCACCGTAGAGAAAAGGGCAGTGTCCCTACAGGACGGGGAGAACCCTGGAATCTGCCAGCTACATCCAGCCGACCGCCGCGTAGCAAGCTGTGTCGGCGCGGTCCTGCTCCTGTGGTACCAGGGAAGTGGCTGCGGGAAAGGAGGCCAGCCCACTGGTGGCAGTGCTCAGTCCTCCTCCACCCCTTCCCAGAGGGCAGTGCGCACCTGGCGCCCCAGTCCCCACAGGCTCTGGGGCGCGTGGTACAGAGCCTGTGGGGCACACACAGTCTGCCAGTGAGAGGTTGATGCTGCCAGGGCCACCTGGACCAGGACCCTGCGGTGGGATTCTCTCCACTCCACTGTCCTGACCTGTCGCACCAGGCGCCATCTTGAGTGACATCATGTGAAATGGATTCTCTCTCTCTCTTTAAAGCTATTTATCTGTGTTATTTATTTGGAAGGCAGACACAGAGAAAGGCACACACACACACACATAGATCTTCCATCCACTGGTTCACTCCCCGGATATCTGCAACAGCCGGGGCTGGGCCTGACTGATGGGTGGGGCTGGGTCTAGGTTTCTAAGTCAATGAGGATGATTAAAGCCTCCACCTGAAGTTTGTGAGGATTAGAAGAGATGATGGGGCAGGCACTGGCTAGTGGTGAAGATTTCTGCATCCTAAATCTGAGTGCCTGGGGTCGAGTCTCAGCTCTGCTCTGGCTTCCAGCTTCCTGTTAAGGCGTACCCTGGGAGGCAGCAGGTGATGGGTCCCTGCCACCCATGTGGAAGACCTGGATTCAGCTCTCGATTCCTAGCTTTGGCCTAGCCCAAGCCTGGCTGTTGCAGTCATCTGGGGAATGAACCAGAGCTTTCTCTCAGTGTCTTTCCCTAGGAGACCACTCCTGGGATCCGCCTTGATTAGCCTGAAGGGGGTGGGGGCGGGGAGGGTTGGCAGATTGAGCCAGAGGGAGAGTTGTCTGCAGCTCTGACCCCTCCTGCAGTGGGGTCTGTGCCCCCAGCCTGGCAGGGAGGACATTTCTGCCTTTGTTTGCAGCCCCCAGCCCCCACAGCCCTGCGGACCCCTACAGGGGCGCTCGGTGCACACTTCTCTTCTGCGTCCAGATGGAGCGCCTGCCCAGCGCCCTGCACCTCCCCCGGCTGTCTCCCCAGCCCCCACCTTGGAGCGCCGCCTGGGCCCAGAGGCAGGCAGTCCTGAGCCAGCGGAAAGTGCTTCAGAAAATTTATGAGCAGCAGCTGGAATGACAATAACTGCTGACTAGAAAAAGCCCCCTCTCCGGGGCTGATGGATGGCAGGCTGGCCTGAGGGGTATCCTTGCCGCAGAGAAATAGCTCCTGTCAGATCCATGGCCCAGACCCTGCCCCCGGAGCACCTGGCAGGCATCCATCACCCACAGCGAGTTAAGCCAGGAGGCCACAGCCTCAAAAACTTCAGCACCTTTAGAGCCAGAAGAACCACCTCCCTGCTGGTGGGGGCGGGGGACAGAGGCAGGGGAGGCGGGACTGGGGGGGGGCACTCTCTGTGGGACTCGGGATCTGCCTTCCTGGTACTTGCCTGACCAGCCGCCTGCCTCCTTAGCCCTTCCTCACTCTCCTTGAGCCTCAGAAGGGCTGGTCTTGCAGCCCCAGGAGCTGCCCTGCCTCCTCCTGTGGCCCTGGGGGCCGACTGCACAGCAGTGCTGGGAGGAAAACCTCTTTCTGGGGACAGCCCCAAGGGAGCGCTCCTCTGCCTGTCACCATCTCACGCAGACCAGCCTCCGTGTGAACAGGGTGGCCACCGTGGCCCCGAGGCCCCAGCTTGGCACCATGCACCTCAGAGCAGAGGGCTGCAGAATGGGGCATGCATGGGGGCTAGGGCAGCAGCCACAAGTTCTCCACGCACCAGGGGCGCTGGGCCACTGTCCCGTTGCAGGCACCCGATTCCGCAGTGAACAGGAGCCAAGCCCAGTGCCCTCTCTTTTATTTCTTTACTTTTTAGAAAAGATCTGTTTACTTATTTGAAAGGCAAAGTGTGACAGAGAGAGGGAGAGATCTTTCATCTGCTGGTTCACTCCCTAAATGGCTGCAACAGCCAGGGCTGGGCCAGGCCACAGCCAGGAGCCTCCAGCACTGGGGCTCAAGCACCTGTACCATCACCCAGTGCCTCCCAGGGTGTGCATTAGCAGGAAGCTGGATGGGAAGTGGAGTAGCCAGGACTTGAACCCAGGCACTCTCATATGGGATGGAGGCATCCCAAGCCGGACTTATCTCTGAGCCAAACTCCCGCCCCACTTTTTTTCCCCCTTCTTGTGGAAATTCAGGGTAGGCAGAGCAGAGCAGTGGCCTGCAAAGCACTACATTCTTCTTTTCCTGCAGAAGCATCTGTTTAAATACTTTCCGCCTCAAAAGAAAACGTTGATGCATTCCAGGGCGGGAGGCCTCCTCGGGTCGGGCTGGCTGTGTGTATACACAGCACCACTGTGGCTGTGTGTGTGTGTGTGTGTGCCTGTGCACGCATGCTTGCATGTGCACGCTCACCCGCCCTCCCACCATGGTATCCCCACAAGGCGCCGTGTGCCAGGGCATGGCTGATCTCAGAGCAGACTTGGGCCAGCCAGTGCAGCCTGGCCCAGCCCATACTTGCACAGCCAGAAGCAGAGAGAGGCAGCTTCAGTGGTGACTTCTACAAACTCACTTGGGATGGAATGTGGGACCTGGGGACCCTGGGCCAATTCACAGCCTCTGAGCCCCTCCCGTGCTCTATGGCCTGGACAGAGAAGAGAGGGGAGCAGGCTGCTAAGCTGTGGGCTGGTTGGGCTACGGCATGAGGGGTCTCCCAGTCAGTGGCCGCCTCTGGGGGAGGGTCCCGGTCAGGCTGTGTAGCAGGAACCGCAGCCTTGACCCCTCCTTGCCCCTCCTTCTGGCTCCTGGATGAACGAGGACTCCAGGAGGGTCAGCAGGCCCCTGGGGACGCCCTAGCCCCCCTTCACCCTGAGGATGCAGCCTGGGTGTGCAGGCTCCATGCCTGCAGGGGAGGCCTTTGCTGCAGAGACTGAGGTTCAAGGTGAAGACTCAGTTCTAAAGACAGTGTGGCTCCTGCATATTACTTAGCCTGGGTCAGCTTCCTCATGTGTGAAATGGAAGTAATGATCCATGCCCTTCCTCGCCAGGTTGTTTGAGGTTAAGATGAGATCATAGGCATGGAAGTGCTTTGAGAGGGGATGAGCGATGTTCCCACCACAGAGTTGGCCAGGGACGGCAGAGAGCCCAGACCCCTAAGCATGTGGCTTGGTGAAGTTCCCGAGTGACTCTGCCTCCGTACCAGAACCCAAGTCCAGAAGCAGCACTGGGGCCCGTGTCGAGGTGCAGCCGGCTAAGCCGCCGCCTGCCACACCAGCATCTCATATGAGTGCTGCTTCGAGTCCTGGCTGCTCTGCTTCCCATCAGCTCCCTGCTGATGCACCTGGGAAAGCAGCAGAAGATGGCCCAAGTGCTCGGGACCTCTGCTCCCATGTGGGAGTCCCAGGCTCCTGGTTTCCTCCTGGCTCGGCTCCAAATGATGCAGTCATCTGGGGAGTGAGCCAATGGATGGAAGACCTCTCTCTCTTCCTCTCTCATCCTCCCTCTCTCTCTCTCACTGCCTTTCAAATAAATAAACAAATATTTAAAAAAAGAAAGGTAAGAAACAACATCAACAGACCCTAGAGCCCCAGGGCCCCTGGTCGTCCTCACGCGCCCCACAGAGTTCACACCACGCTGACTTCTAGTGTTAGTAAAATGGCACAGTCCTGACACCATCCTAGGCTCTATCCCCCACTGCCATTGCTGGAAGCCAGGTGGCCACATGGCCCAACCACCGGTGTCACCCCCACCCCCATCCTAATGGGATTCAATGCTCCTACTTCCCTGCCCGCCCCTGGCAAAGTTTTAAAAGGACCTGTTCCTGAACACACGGTTCTCTTTCTCTCTGTCTCCTGATCTCTCTCTCTCTCTCTTTCTCTTACACTCTCCTTCTCCCTCTTTTCCTTCTTTGCCCCTTCCCTCCGGCCTGTCGGGTTTCCCCAGTAAACCCTTTCCCTTGCTCCAGTGTTTGGTGTGTTTTGTGGCGGCCTTACGTCTAGCCCTGCGAGTTTGTCCTGCCTGTGTCAAGCTCTCTTCGATGGACAATGCTGCTGGGAGCTTTGTTTTGGGGCCGTGTGAGTTCCTGTTTGTTGAGTGTGCTGGGGCTCCCAGGGTCAGCAGCAGCGAATCCACCTCCACTCCCTCAGCCCTGCGCAGCTCCCTCGGCACGCAGCCTCACCCACGCTCGGTTTTGTCTGAACGCTACTGAAATTCGAGGAAGGGTTATTAATCTCTCTCTCCCATTGTCTCTGCTTTAGGTCTTGGAAAGAACGCTGGAACCCGATAGCTCGGATGAAGAACCCCCGCCTGTGTACTCTCCGCCGGCCTACCACATGCACATGTTCGACCCACCATACCCTCTGGCTCCCCCCACCCCGCCTCCCCGGTGAGAATCCCCCTATCTAGGAGCCCAGGGCCTGGATTGTGTGCAGACACACCGGGAACCTTCCTGGACTCCGCCTAGGACAGCTTCCACCGCAGCAAAAGATGTTTCAGCGGGATAGCAGGGATGACCTGCAAAATGTAAGGCTTGGAAGAGCAAACATTAGCTAAACGCCTACGTCAGGCCTGTGTCACGGGGCACACAGTTAGGGCTCATCCTCTGCTTTCGGGAAGCTTATGATCGGTGGAGTGTCAGACTGGGCATGACAAATGAATGGAAAGGGTACTGACACGTCCCTTCCCAGGTCCACGGCAAACCTTACTAACGACTCACCATGCTCTGAGCTAAGAAGTTCCTTCAGGATCCTCCTCAACACAGCACTCCCAGACAGTCATCAACAACTGATGGAGGGTGGTTTGCCATCTCTGGTATAGGGATGTTGTGGGATTTTTTTTTTTTTTTAACTTAAGGAGAAGAGAGCAAGAATACTCACATCCACTGGTTCATTCCTCAAATGTCTACAATGGCTAAGGCTAAGCCTGGGCCAAAGCTGGGAGCTCAGAACTCAGTCCAGGTCTCCCATGTAGGTGGTGGGGACCCAACCACTTGAGCCATCCCCTGCTTCCTCCCAAGGTCTGCATTAGCAGAAAGCTGGAATTGGGAGCCGGCCCCAGGCACTGTGATGTGGGACAGGGGCGTCTTAACCGCTAGGCCCGGCACTCCTTCCCCGTGACGGGTATTTTTAAGCCCTGGGAGCACGACTGTTTGAGGAAGTCTGCTAGCTGGAGGCAGGACTGCCAGGTCCCTGGAGACTTGTTCCAGCTTAGGAACTCTTCATTTGGAAGCTTAAGATGCAGTTGGTTGCCAGTGGGGTCCCACGGGTCTCTGGGGTTCTTCTGGGCTCCGTGTGTGTGTGGGGGGTCCCTGCTGGAGCCCAGGCGTTGCCTTTTTCTCTAGAGCTGCCGTTTCTTAGATTCGGGCCTGAGTGGCTGGGAGTGGGGGGTAGGGAGCCCCTCCTGGGGATCCTGGGAGCCTCAGAATGAGCTGAAAATACCAGCTCCCGTTTCCTAAGAACCCTTCCAATGCCGGCAACCGATGGCGTCTTTCCCTGTGCCGCGACACTGGCCGCATCTCAGCTTTAGGGGGAGGCACTGCTGGGATCGTCCCCATATTACAGATGGGCAGCCGAGCCTTTGAGAGGCTGGATGGCTTCCCCGGCACCGAGAGCTGGGGTTCAAATCCAGGCCGTTCTGACTTCAAGGCTAATTACTCTCGGCTGCGTGTCCCTTCTACTTCCCCGGTGAGGGAAGTCTCTGTGGTTACAGCTGCAGGAGCTGAGAGCCCTAGAAAACCATGGGATGGGGCCAGCGCTTTGAGTCAGAGGCAGGAGCAGAGTGAGGGTTGCTATCACAGGGACACAGGAGCCAGGCTGTCTTGGGGTGGGGGGTCAGCCTGCGACATGGGTGGGACCTGCAGCCTTGGGCAGGTCCCAGAGTCCAGGACTAAATGGTTTTCCTTTGACTTTTTTTTTTTTTTTTTTTAATTTATTTGAAAGGCATAGAGACACAGAGAGATAGTTCTTCCATCTACTGGTTTACTCCCCAAATGCCTGCCACAGCAGAGGCTGGGCTGGACCAAAGCAGGAGCTGGGAACCCAGTCCAGGTCTCTCACAGGGGTGGCAGGGACCCAACTACTTGAGCCGTCATCTGTTCCTCCCAGGGTGCACAGTAGCAGGAAGCTGGATTGGAAGTGGAATTGCAGCCTTCTTCTCCCCCTCCTCCCTCTTCTGCCCCTCGCCACTCCCTTCGGCTGTCCAACTGCTGATTTGTTAGGTACTTCTGCTGTGTGTCCTTTGGCTCATTCCTTAACCTTTCTGAGCTTGGTCTGCCTCATCTGTGAAACAGGAATCCTCAGCACTGTTCTGGAGACTGACCGAGATGTTGAGTGTGGAGCGCTCACCGCTCCTTCCTGCCCTCCCTCCTGAAGCCGCACTGGCTGGCCTCTGGGTTCAGTTCAGACTCCCTGGAGGCCAGAGCTCAGGAGAGGCACAGGGCCCATGCCCAGACGCGGCCTCTGGGCCCAGCTCTAACCCCTGGGTCACCTCTAGGCCTCCTTCAGTCTCTCCACCCAAGACACCCATTTCCATATTTATTGAGACCCCTGCGATGAGCAGGTGCAGACAGAATACAGCACTGTCTTGTGCCTACAGCCCTCAAGGAGATCAGGGTTTGGGGAGCCACAGACCCCTGTGACTTGAGGCCGAGGCGTGAGTTAATCTTGTCTGAGTCAGCTTTTCGAGACTTTAACTGTGACTCCCGAGAGATGAAGACAAAGGTCACACTCCAGAGACTCCCCCCGTTCAAGATCAGCCTGGCAGATGGACAGATGGCCCACACCACGGATGGACGAGGAAGCAGGGAGGGAAGCTGGGCGGGATTCAGCTTAAGTAACCAACCCTGTTCAGAGAGCCACCTTCCAGGGCAAGCTCTGGGACCCAAGACCTCCCACTGGGCCCCCTGGTAACCGCCATAATTAAATCAAGTCTCCACGGTAATCGGTAATCCACCGCCCATTAGCATTAATCCATTGCCTGTTAATGTGAAGAATTGGGGATTTATCGCTGTGCGTGATTTTGGGGAGCCAAGTCCTGTTCAGTTCACAGCAGGTCTGGTAAAACAGGAATAATGACAGGAGGGCCTCATGGGCAACGGAAACAGCAGGTGCCAAGGCCCCGGGGCAGGAAACGGGGCGGGAGTGGGAGCTCCTGGGGAGGCGGGCAGATCACCCACCGAGGGGGCTGGGCACCCTCTGAGGAGCTTCCTTCTTAGACACCCCGCAGCCCCAGGGGGATTAGCAGGAGGGTGATGCCCCCTCCAGCCACTGCCAGTCACTGGGGGGTGGTGCCTGAAGGCCTGTAGAGGGGGCAGAGCTGGGGAGCTGGGTATCTCCCTGGGGGCACAGAGAGGGAAGGTCCTGCCCCCGGGGTCAGACACCCTGGGACACGGCCTCTCCCTGTTTGGGCCGCAGTGTCCAGTCTCCACTGGCATTCCTGCCTGGTGGGCCTGTCTTGGAGGTCTACCCTGGCCAGGTCTCACCCCAGTGGGACTTCTCGGCAGCCTCTGGCCCCCTCCTCAGCCGGCCCTCCCCGCCACTGCCTGCAAGACAGAGGCAACCCGTGGACCCCTGGGCACAGCCGCCTGCTGTTTTTCCATTGAAATTACAGCCTTGGAAGTGTTTTATTTGCCTCTCAGCTCATTTCTGACATTCCTTCCCTACCACAATGGAGTTGCCTGGGCTGCCTGGGCTTGGGGCCCCCTGGCTTGCGCAGCTGTGGGCTGACCTCATCTCTGCCAGTGCCAGGGCAAAGGGCCCGCTCCCCCAACCCCCCTCCCCCCAGGACCACAGGCCCAGCAGCGAGGGAAACTCAGCTGACACGGGCCTCCTCCACCTCAGCCCCTCCCCTCTCTCAGTAGCAGAGTGGCTGGGGAGCTCCAAGTGCAATGCTGGGGTTCCTGTCGCTGTCATCCTGGGTGAGCTGGGCATGACAGCGCCCCCCCCACACACACAGGAGGTGGCAGGGCCCTCTAGAAAGATCTAGCCCAGGACAGGCATCCCAGGTTACTCTGCACGCTCTGCTCTCACTCTGCCCTCGGCTGTCAGCGGGACAGGCTGCAGGGGTCACCTTGGCCCCAGCCTGCAGGGCCGAGCTTCCCTCGTGCACTTCGCAGCTGCTTGTGCTCTGCTGCCGCCCCCACCCTCTCTCGCGCCCCCATCCCCCCAGCCACCACCGGCCCAAAATAGAAAAGGAAAGGAAGTTATTTCCATAGGCAGCAGCAGCAGCAGCAGCCCGGAAAAGCTCCCCTCCAGTGAGGGGGCGGGCGGGATTCCTGGAGCTGGAGACCAAATCAAAGCCAGGCCTGAGGCGAGCCAGTGAGCTCGAGGGAGCGAGAGTGGCCCACAGCGCCCAGCCCCGGCTGCCTTCTTACTGTGTCACTTCCCTGATTCAGCAGAACACGTGTCCTGCGGTTGCCACGCCACAGGCTGCCGAGGAGCCGCAGGGAGCTCCTGGCAGGGCTCCAGGCTGCTTCCAGGCCCCGGCCGGCCGGAAGGGCAGGCCCCCCGGGGGTCAGGAGCCCGTGTGCCTCTCCTCTCCGCCTCTCCTGCCCCCTGCCTACCTGCTGGCCTTGGCCTAGGTGCGGGCCTCCCACCACTCCCTTGCCTGGGTGCCCCTTGCAACGAGACCCCTTCCCCACACCTCTTGGTTTTCCTTCTCTGCACACAGGCTCCCGGGCACCTGAGCAGGGGGGTGGCAGTTTCTGGGGTGAGGATGCTGAGTCTGGGGTCCCACTCAAGACCACCCTGCTGGCTGTGGCTCAGCCAGAACTGGAGCCTGGCTCTGCTTTACCGTCTCTGGAGGGGTCCTGGCCTCCCCCACCGCAAGCCCATGTGCAGGCAGCCTAGGGGCGACTGCTTGTTCCTCTGAACCTGGCACTCAGCAGCTGGGAGCTCGCGCTGGGCCGGGTGGGAGGCGCGCGAGCGGCTCAGCGATGCGCGTGAACAGTGCGTGTGATTCCGCAGCGCCATCAGCGCCGCGAGCAGGGAGTCGGTTCTCTAGGGCCCTGGTCCTGGAGGCAGTGGGGGCCACAGGGCTCTCCGGGCCGGATCCAGCCTGTCTGAGGACCTGATGTGATGCGCCCGAGACCCGTGGTTGGGCCTGACGGCTCCCTCCTCGCTGCACCCCCACCCTAGGACCGACGTGCTGGGCTCTGGGCCCCCTTCGAGCCAGAGGCGCTATCGGAACTGGAACCCCCCGCTGCTGGGCAGCCTCCCGGATGACTTCCTCCGCATCCTGCCCCAGCAGCTGGACAGCGGGCAGGTACTGGGCTGCCCCGCCGTCCTCTCCCACCTGCCTGTCCAGCATCTCTTTGGCCCACGCAGTTCGAGCCGGCCAAGCTTACTTCCTGATGTTTAAGCCCAGGCTGCTGCCTCACTTCCTGTCCAGGCCTGAAGGTGTCCTGTTCTACCCAAGGAAGGTGACAGCTGGAGGAGATTTGGGCCACAGCCAGGCAGCCAGTGACAGAGAGCCTTCCCCCCAGCTAACTGGCACAGGCCAAGGCTTCCCCCGCGGGAGGGGGGCTCACTGTGAGGCGCCTGCTGCCGGGAGAGTTTGGGGGTCCACGTGGAGGCTGGTGAGCAGTTTGCAGGTCTCTTCAGGACCATTCTGGCTGTAACGAAGGGAAGCAGTGGTCTAGGGTGGGGAGAGAGAGAGAGAGAGGCATCGCTGCTCAGCCCCTGGCCCTTCCCCAGCAGAGAGGGCTCTGACCTGATACAGTGGGGCTGTTAGGAGGGGTGGGCTGGGGGTGGGCTGGGGGATCCCAGGCAGGGCATGCATGCAGCGAGGGGTGCAGCACCTGCTCTCGTGAGGAGGCTCCCCCACGCTCACTCCTCTCCTCAGGGTAACCCCGCCGGCCCCAAGCCTGTGAGTGGAGAGGGAGGCCCGGCTCCTGCGCCTGGGCCCGACCCCAGGGACCAGGAGAGCCGCTGGAAGCAGTACCTGGAGGACGAGAGGATCGCACTCTTCCTGCAGAACGAGGAGTTCATGAAGGAGCTGCAGCGCAACCGCGACTTCCTCCTCGCCCTGGAGAGAGGTGGGCACCGCGTGGGGGCGCTCCAGCTGCCTCTCCTTGCCCGGGGCTGAGAGGGGGACACGATGCTGGTTCCGGAGAGCACTGAGCAGCAGGCTGGGTGCCAGGTGTTGTCTGTCCTGCTCGGCATGGCCCCGCCAGGTTGTCCTTGGGGCAGCCCCAGAATCCTGCCAGCGGGGAGCTGGGGCACCTGCAGCCACCGCTTCTCCCTCCCCTGCAGGGTTTGCCCTCTTAGGTCCTCTCCTCCCCCTGCACACCTGCTCCATGCCTGGCTTTGTGGGGAGGGCGACAGGGGTGAGGGGGCTCAGTCGTTCCTCACAAACCAGAGCCCCGGGAAGAGGGCGAGGGGCCTGTGGGTGCTGGGCTTCTGAGACCGCCTGTGTGGACATCGGGGCAGGACACTGGTCTTGTGCTTGCGTGGGAGATGCTGAGGCTCGGCCACCTCTTCCCTTCAGGGCAGGAGTGTTGTGTGTGTGTGTGTGTGTGTGTGTGTGTGTGTGTCTGATGTATGTCAGTGCAGGAAGAAGGCTGGGCTGAGAGCGAGGAGGCCCCGGGCTGGCCCCAGCTCTGCAGCACAGTGCTGGAGGTCTCAGGTGCTGCACTTGAGGGTTGGACGCTGCAGCCTCCCAGGCCCTTCTCGTGCTGACCTTTAACCTCCCGGAGCGCTGTCCCTGGCAGGCCAAAGTTTCCGTGCTGTCGCCCGGTCTTTGAGAGCTGGTAGACCTGAGTGCACCGTGTGTGAGGCCTACCCCCACCCTCCTGCATCTCAGCCCCTGTGTGCCCTTGCTGGCCCGGGAGCCCCCTCCACTGACGGGAATGTGGTCCTTTTCCAGATCGATTGAAATACGAGTCCCAGAGATCCAAATCTAGCAGTGTGGCTGCGGGAGGCGACTTTGGCTTTCCCTCTTCTGTCCCAGGTAAACTTGCCTACCTTCAGAGGACCTGGGGACACAGGGGCTCACACCCCATTCTTCTTCACACAGTCGCGGTTTATGGGGTAGGGTGAGGACACAAATGAGGCTGGGGTCCTGGGCCCCTAAGCAGGGGAGTCTGGGGGGTCCACTGAGCAGCTGGGGTTCTCACCAGCCCAGGAGCGGCGGGGACTTGGGCGCCCACAGTACAATCCACAGGCTGTACCCAGAGCATGGCTGCAAGGGGACACGCTGCACCGCGTGCTGGGGCTTGGGGATGGGAAGCACTCAGAGACTTACGGGGCTCGCCTTCTGCCCTGGGGGAGCTTACACTGGAGCACAGGGAGGGGAGGGCAGGGTTAGTCTGGGCAGGGCTCATTTGTTCATTCATTTACTTATCAAAGAGCTGGGGAGCAGCTGTGAGGTGCCGGTCCTGCCCTAGGTGTCAGGGGAAGGGGCTTTTCAAGCTTTGTGCACAAAGGTAGTGAGAATCAAGAATTGCCTGAAAAGAGTGCTGGGCTCCTTCGCTCAGGGGCCCTCACTGTGGGAGGAAGGGGTGGGCCATGCTGCCATTGGGGTGCATGGACTGGAGGGGCATGGGGTACACTCGGCAGGTGGCACAGGGCAGCTGGTCAGTCAGTGCCCACCTCAGAGAGAGGCTCAGCAGCTTTTGCCTGGGACAGTCCTTACGTGCTATGGTGAGTGGGGAGACAGAAGGGTGGGGACCTCGGTGGATCCTAGCTCTGAAGAAGAAAACACTGGGGAGCTGATTTAAGCAGCAGACTGGAGGCTTAGGCCCAGCAGAGGCGCATCTGGGAGTTTTAATGGGAGCCTCTTGTCCTTGATCCCGAATTAACTCGGGGCGTTGGGCTGCTGAGATGGATCCCAGTGACTCAGCGGGGACTTAGCAGGCAAGGTGACTTGGGCTTAGCCAGGCTGCAGGGGCAGAGCAGTGAGTTAGGAGGGCAGAGACAAACCCCAGCGGGCGAGGGACAGAGAAACCCTGAGCGAGCCAGGGCGACCCTGGCTGGAGGCTGGGCCCTGACTCTTGGCCAGGCCCCTTCTGGTTCCTACTCCTCGTCTATGTGTGGAGGGAGTGATGCAGGGGCTGGCCCTGGAGGGAGGAGCCAGTCGCCCTGACCCACTCTCCCCTGCTGCCCGCCAGGATGCTCAGGTGTAGGGAAGCCCCGGGCGTAGCTCCTGTTGACCTCCACGGCATAAATGCTTGCCTCATGGCCAACGTGAGCCCCCAGCCTGACTACGCCGGCAGCCACGGCAGGCCTTTGTGTGCCGCATGCCTGGCACCAGAGCCCACAGGGAACCCGGAGCTCTCCTTGCTGTGGACTCCAGGCCAGGGAAGGGCCTTCCCGGATGGAAGGATGGGGCCGGGACAGCCCCGACCCTCCTCCCCTCCGAAGACCCCAGCCCTTAGTCGGTGTCTCCGCCTTCAGGAAACAGTGATGCCAACCCCGCCGTGTCCAAAGATGCCTTATTCAGGGACAAGTTGAAACACATGGGAAAATGTGAGTCCAGCCCGTGGCCCCTGCCTGTCCCAGCGCTGCCCCGAATTTTTAACACAAACGGCCCGAAAGGGGAGAGGGAGCCACCCCCAATTTTTAACATGGCTGACTCCTGATGAACCCAAATGACATTTTAATCACAGGCTGGCTCCCTCGGCCTTCCTGCCTCACTTCTGTGTTCAGCTGAGTCTGGATACAAATTAAGTTTTAAATCCTCTCCAGCCAGCTGTCCGCAAGGAAATCACACTCCATGCATCCTCTGGCCCCAGGGTCAGCGTTCATGCTCGCTGTGGCCTGGCCGGGCCTGCCCAAGCTCTTCTATGGGGCCCCAGGGACCTCTTGCTACCAAGCCCTGCCAGCCCGGAGCACCCCCTCCTGGCCACGGCAGACCGGGGGGGGGGGGGACAGGGCTGTCACTCGCCCCTTCCCTCTGCTTCAGGGAAAATCTCGGATTAGTCCTGGAAATCCCAGCACCAGCTCGGGAGGCAGCTGGGGGAGGGGCCACGGCCTGCGGCAGCTGGGGAAGGAATACCCGGATCCTGGGCTGCCGGCTGGCCTCAGCCCGGGCTCGCCCTGGCCTCTGCTGCCCCTGCAGGCCGACCTAGCCAGCAGCTGTACTCCAGAGGCTGCCCCTCCTCTGCCATCCTTGTCACCTCCCCCTCCCTCCCAGGGAGGCCATCTGGCGCTCCGGCTGCCCAGCGAGGGGCTCACAGGTCTCTCTGTCCCCAGCCACCCGCAGGAAGCTGTTTGAGCTTGCCCGGGCCTTCTCCGAGAAGACCAAGATGAGGAAGTCGAAGAGGAAACACTTGTTGAAGCATCAGTCGTATCCTTTCCTCCTGGCACCGGCCTGGGGCAGGGCACGTCCGGCTGCACTCCTGAGGCTGGGCCTCCCCCAGTGGGGGGACCCGGCTCCGTGGCCTCCCCATCCCCTGAGCCAGGCTGCCAGCTCGTGCCTGTCTCCCAGTGCCAGTCTGCAGCTCCAGCGGCTCCTGTCTTCCTTCTGCAAGAAAAATGGTTTCTTCGCCATCCACAAACCTTCTCCTGATTTCTTTTTTTTTTTTTTTTTACAGATTTATTTATTTATTTGAAAGTCAGAGTTACACAGAGAAGGAG
This sequence comes from Oryctolagus cuniculus, assembly GCF_051225735.1. Lineage (NCBI taxonomy): Eukaryota > Metazoa > Chordata > Mammalia > Lagomorpha > Leporidae > Oryctolagus > Oryctolagus cuniculus. Next base: position 33,294,923 of record NC_142883.1, on the reverse strand, counting down.
AGGCAGAGAGAGAGGGAGAGAGAGGTCTTTCATCTGCTGGTTCACTCACTCCCCAGATGGCTGCAACAGCTGGAGCTGAGCTGATCCAAAGCCAGGGGCCAAAAGCTTCTTCCGGGTCTCTCATGTGGATGCAGGGGCCCAAGGACCTGGGCCATCTTCCACTGCTTTCCCAGGCCATAGCAGAGAGCTGGATCGGAAGTGGAGCAGCCGGGACTTGAACCGGCGCCCCTTTACCCGCTACGCCACAGCGCCGACCCCTCCTGATTTCTGCATCTGTGCTGCCCCACGATGCTCCTGCCTCCCCACTCTCCGCAAGCAGCAAGAAGGGCTGCCACACTTTCACTCAGATGCCCAGCCCACGTGTCCGACAGGGCCCAGGGCGGTGGGAGCCCGCAGCCAAAGGGGAACAGGGAGAAAGGTGCTTCTCAGTCCCCAGAGGTGGGGCACGGTGACCCCAAGGGAGGGCACCCGGGGCCTGGTATTGGGGGCAGGTGGGTGCGGTGGGAGCCTCCTGGACTTGCAGGGGTGGGACTGAGTGGACCACAGCAGTGGGCCCCCAACCCCCCTACTCCCGGGACAGTTTTCCTGAGCGGCTCTGCAGGCTGGGAGCTGCGGCGTCAACGGCCAACCTCCTGGATGACGTGGAGGGCCACTGCTGCGGTGAGGCTGGCCAGGAATCTTAAGCCCCGGTTTGCCTGTGATTGGGGCGCCTCCGAGAGGGGGTGCCGGGTGTTGCGTGGGTGGACCCAACCTGACCTGAAGGGAGCACCCGGCCCAGGGGTTGGTGCAAGGACCCGTGTGGACTCCCCCTTCCTGTTGGCCCTGGAATGGCGCCCCGGCCCCACCTCCACCTCAGTCACTGCCTGCAGCACACGGTGCGAGGGTGTTTCTGGCGAATGGTCTCTCCAGCGTGAGGGCAGACAGGGCTGCCCGTGCAGAGGGGCCTCAATTTGAGAACCTAGCACTGGGCAGCTCCAGTCTGTGGGCCCAGAGGCCTCTCAGTGTCCACCCATCCCCCTCCGAAGGGCATGCAGGCCAGAAGACCCTGCCTCAGGCCCTACCAGGTGAGCCCTGACCCTCATGCCACAGAGCAATAGGGTGCTTTGACGTCCAGAAGCAAGGACCGGAAGGGCCTGGGATGTCATCTGGAGAGTCCGATCTCCCCATCCCATTTTACAGAGGAAACTGAGGCCCACAGAGGAGGGAAGCACTCGTCTATAGTCTCAGAGCTCAGGAGCTGGGCCAGCACCTAGGAGTCCTGCCCTGTCCCCCCCCCCCCACCGCCTCCGCCCCCGCCATGTCCTGCTGCCTCTCACCAGACCCCGACACCGCCCACTTGGGGATCAGCATGAGCCCGATCAAACAGAGCGGGTGGAAAGAGTCGGGCCAGCCCTCCAGGCTGGTCTGGGGACATGCCCGGGTGACCACCCCTCTGCTTTTCAGACGAAGACTTCCGGGGGAGGAGGCAGGAGGCGCCCAAGGTGGAGGAGCTCTTAAGAGAAGCACAGTAAGAGGTAAGGCCTGGAGCTGGGGCTGCCATACCCGGACCCGCACCCTGGCTGTCTTTCCCAGGGGGCCAGAGGTGCTGGGCTCAGGCGGCAGGGCTGCGCAGGCCCCAGGCCTCTGCACTGGTGTTTATGGCCCAGAACATGGGAACTACTCGTTTGCATCTCTCTAATTTGGTTATTTATTCAGTTGACACCCGTCCATGCCAAACGCTGGGAACAGGGAAACAATGAGCTTTTGACCTTGGAGAGTTTACAGCCCAGCTGAGAAGGCAGCCCGGGACACAGGCAGCACACAGAGAGAGGAGAGCAGAGGTGGTGTCAGCCCAGCTGTGCACACAGAGGGCTCTTGCCAGCCCCTGTGGGGGGCGGGTGGTCTGGGGTCTGCCAAACCCAGAAGGAAAAGGCCCCAGGAGGCAGCTGTGTATCTGGCAGGGGCCCTGCCCGCCACCAGGCTGCTCTTTCCCCTGCAGCCCAGGGCAAGCCCTGGGGCAGAGACAGTGAGTGCCCCTATCTCCTCCAGGCCCTCCCGCTGCCCACCTCCTCATACCCCTGCTGTCCTGGTCCCAGAAGGCAGCATCACCAAGGCTTGCCTTCCTTTCTTTTATGGAAGCATCCCATATTTATTTGCTTGATTTATTTGAGAGGCAGATTGAGAGAAGGATCTCCCATTTGCTTGTTCACTCCCCAAATGCCCACAGTAGCCGGGATTGAGTCAGGCCAAAACCAGGAACCACGAACTCAAGCTGGGACTCCCACACGGGTGGCAGGGACCCAAGTCCTTGAGCCGTCACCGGCTGCCTTCCAGTGTGCACATTAGCAGGCAGCTGGAACTGGGACCTGAGCCAGGACTCGGACCCGGGCATTCCAACGTGGGATGTGGGTTTCCCACACAGCATTAGGCTGCACAAGCAGGAATGGCCCTGCTTGAGACTGTGAGGAAGTACCGGCCACGGTCTACACCGCTGTGGTAGAGGCGACACAGAGCAGGGGGTGAGCACACAGGGGCACCCTGCCTCTGCTTGGGCAGCTGGCGTCGCATCCCCTCTGGCTGACTCCCTACCCCTCCCTCCCTGGGGCTCCCAGCCCTTCCCATGGTCCCCAGGCTTTCTGCAGCCCTGCCTCCCACATCTCCTGAGTGTACAAGGCCAGCTGGCAACCCTTGCTTCCCCCTGTGCTCTAGGGAAGATGGGTCGTGTCCACAGGCACCCCCAAATTGGAGCCTTGCTTACCTCTTCCCTCCTAAGACTCGCACCTTTTCCCTTTCCAGCTCCCCCCACCCCGTCTTAAAAAGCCAGGTGTCCTCCACACCTGCAAGGCGCGGCATCCAACCGCTGGCTGTCTTCCCCACGCAGTGCCCCCGCGCTCTCCTGAAATGCCCTCCCTCGCTGGAACCCTGCTTCTCCTTCCTCCTGCTCCCTGTTGCTCTGCCCTTGACCCCCCCCCCAAGTCCTTTCACTCCCCACTCCCTGGCAGCACCCTCACCCTCTTTCACAGCCTCGGCACTGCTTCTGTGCAGCTGGCTCCGGGATCGGAATCTCCAGTGCAGTCAGTCCTCCAGGGCCGTCCCTGAACCCTGGCTGGCAGTGCCCCGAGAGCCAGTCTTTCCTCGTGACTCCGCGGGTCATTCCCACTGCACCCGGATAGATTCCTCACCTAGGTCACAGCCCTGGTCTCTCACCCGTCCCTTCTCTGTTCACCCCATCACCAAACCACAGATCTCCACTTTAGCTAAAGCTACAAAATGTGTTGTCACTTTATTAGAAAGAGAGAGATGTTCCATCCACTGGGTTACTCCCCAAATGGCCTGCAACAGCTAGGGCTGGGCCAGGCTGAAGCCAGGAGCCTGAAACTCAATCCAGGTCTCCCACACGAGTGGCAGGTACCTAAGTACTTGAGCCATTACCTGCTGCTTCCCTGGGTGTGCATTAGCAGGATGCTGGATCAGAAGCGGAGGAGCTGGTGCTCAAACCAGGTGCTCCAATATCAGGTTGCGGGTGACCCAAGCAGTGTCTTAGCCCCTGAGCCTGTCCTGCCCTTTGAATGGGTCATCTGAGTCAAGTCTTAGGACTTGACTTGAACTTCAGCCTGGTGTCTGGAGTTCACGGAGTTCTGGCCCCAGTTTACCCCTCTACCCTCTCAGGTCCCCTTGGGCCAGCTCATCAGAGCTGTGAGCACATCACAGAACAGGCCAGGCTCTTCCAGCTCTGATCTCTGCCCACACAGATGCTCAGCACCACCCAGCTCACCCCCTCGCCCCATCTTCAGCTGCCAGAGTCCCTAGAGGTGTAGCGGGTGGGAAGTTTCCAGAAGTGGGGAGATGGGGGAGATGACCCCAGGCTGATCCAGGGAAAGGAGTGCTCCTGGTCTTGACAGCTTCTGCCCCAGGAAAGACCAGTGGGCTCCTTGGAAAAAACGCTCCCCCCATCTCATTTTCCCTATCACATGCCAGCAGCTCCTCCTCGCCAGAGGTGATCTGACCCTGTCGGGGCACCCAGCTGAAGGGCCCAGCTGCAGCCGGACAGATGGTGCTCGCCTCCTGAGGCCCTCCGGCACAGTTCAGCCCAGCCACTGCCACTTCCCACTGGACTCGGACGCCGGAGTTGCCATCCTGTGATTGGAGGAAGGACCTGAGGCCCCTGGGGGCAGCAGCCATTCACAGCCCCTTTTGTAGCCAGGCTTTTCTATGGGAGATGAGTGAAAATGCAGGAACCACCCCTTCTTAAGGGGGGAAAAAAAAAAGGCCCAGGAAGCAGACCGGGGTTGGAGTATGGGCAAGAGCAGGATGGCTCTCTGGCCGGAAGCTGGAGCTCCTGCAGCCCTCCCTTGCCCACCTCTCTTGGGGTTCAGCCTCTGCTGGGCCTCCTGCCCACGCTCCCAACTACTTTCCAGGGCCTCCTGCAGCTCGGGCTGCCCGGCACCGGCCACGCAGAGAGGTGAGGTGCCCGCTGCCTGCCCTGCCCAGTTAATCGTGCAGCGCCCCTGGCCCAGCAGGGATGGGGAGGGTGTGGCCCCCCTCCTCCCCGGAGCTGGAAGACTCTGGCTAGGCGGGGTTTTTGGGCTGGCAGGAGACAGAGACAGTTCTGGAGCCACCCTGCTGTGGGTGTTCACAGGGTCAGACGTCCTGGCTACCCGGTGGCAGGTTCTGGAGTGACCCCGTCGAAAGGCGCAGGGCTGCAGAGCAAGGGGAAGGGGCCGCTGGGTGGGAGACCCTAGGGCAGCAAGGCCTGCCTGGGGCTCATGACGAAGAGCAAGGTCGGCTTAGAAGAAGTCCGACTCCAGGAACGGGCACCAGCAGAGAGGCCGCCGCTGCGTCCCCTGCCCCTCCCTCGACCTGGGAACACGCTGACCTTTCCCGCGAGCCGGGACGCCGGGGCAAGCGTGGGACGCTGGGCTTGGAATCCGAATGTTGGAGGGACCCGGGTGGCCGCAGGTGGCCCCGAGATGAGCGGGCGTGGTGGTGGTTGGAGGACGACCGCGCCAGTTCCGCGTTCCGCCCGCCCCCGCCCCCGCCCCCGCCCGGGCACCTCGCTCCCCGAGCCCGGCGCGGCGCGTGACCAAGTTTGGAAGCGAGGGGCCCCTGCGATGGCGAGGACCGGGCCGCCCGCCCTGCGCGGTCCCCGCAGCCGCGCCTTTGGGCCTGGCTCCCCAGGAGCAGGAGGGGGGCTCCAGGCGCCCCGCGGGGAAGCCCCAGCCCCGCGTCTGTGTGTGTTGCTTTGTTTTTTCTCTGATGTGTGGTTTTTCTTGGAGCTGTTTCCTAGGAATCCCTGTAATAAAGACTTGGTGTTCTCTCCGGCGCTGTGATGTGGCCGGCGGCGTGGGCGAGAGCCGGGAGCCCTCCCTCCCTCCTCCTTCCCGCCTGGGGCACGGTTTGGGCCCTGGAGGCCGGTGCAGCGTCCCGGGGCCACCTGCTCAATCGCCCGCGTAAACCCCGCCCGGCTTTCTCCCGCTGCACTGCCGAGGTGACGCCTGCTGTCCGCGCTGCAACCTTGCGGTCGCGGACCTGCGGGCTTTGTGTGGCGCTGTCGCCTTCCTGTGAGCCAGCGGCTTGCTTTTCCTGGGCAAATGGGCGTAGGAACCACCGCCGGGGAACAGAGCTTGTTGCGAAAGCTCCCTGGGACTCCACTGAATAAGCAGAAAGCACCAGGATTAGCGGCCGGTGTGCGGTGTGGGCCTCGGGTCCCTGTCTCCACCCCGCAAGCTCCCCAGCCGGGCTAGACAACCTGCAGCTACAGGGACAGCACACTGGCCACCAAAACAGGAAGCTAATGCTCTTCTCGGAAGGGCAGCTCTCAAGGTTACTAAGTTTTTCTTGGTGTTGAGCCAAAGACCTCCTTGTGGCTTCCAAGCACGCATCTTGTTGCTGAGCTCCTGGTCACCCAGCCAAGGCTGCTCCCTGTCGCTGGAGGCTTGGAGCCCAGCCCTCTCCTTTCCCAGGTACCCACTGGTCCCCCTGCCCTCCCTTGCAAAGAGGTTCCTGAGCCCATCAGACCCAGGTGGGCTCCTCAGGTGGCGCACCTGCACCAGGTGTTGATGGGGCACTGAAGGCACACCAGGGCTGTTCCCACACCCCTGTGGCTCTGCCCTGCTCCACTGATTCCTGGCGCATTGTGCCAGCACCGCCGGGAGCCTTTTCAAAATGCCAGGTTTCAACTGAGTCAGACTGGGGTGCAGCCCAGCAAACTGTGGAGCTGGGGGAGCCATGGAACCAGGCCACGCCTAGCACTGAGGATTACCCAGGCCAATTAAATCAACAACTGGGGGGCTTTCACAATTTTATTTGAAATGGAAGAGAAAGAGACCTCTCCCTACCTGCTGGCTCATTCCCCAGGTGCCCTCAACAGCTGGGCTGGGCCAGGCCCAAGCTAGGGACCAGGAACTCCATCTGGGTGTCCCATTTGAGTGGTAGGGACTCAAGTATTTGGGCATCACTGCTGCCTCCCAGGGTTTGCATCAGCAGGAAACAGGAATCAGGAGTGGAGCTGGGACTCGAATACTGGCACTCTGATATGATGTCAGGGGAGTCTGAAGCAGTATGTTTATTGCACCAAACGTTCATCCTGTGTGTGTGTGTGTGTGTGAGAGAGAGAGAGAGAGAGAGAGACTCCCCAAGTAATTCAGTTGCCATCAGTTCCAAGGACCGCACGGTGTACAATCTGTTAGGTGTGTCATATTCACCCAATTGATTTATATAGGCGATGAATTGACAGTTCAGAGAGGCTAGGCAGGTTATCCAAGATCACAGAGCCAGCATCTCAGGGGGCCCAGGGCTGCCTGATCCCACTGTTTCATCCTCTTCACCCTTGCTGCCCAAAGCACGCACCAGGTACTGACAGCGTTGGCATCACTGGAGAGCTTGCTAGGAGTGCGTGTTGTCGGGTCCTTTCCACGTCCACAGAATCTGAAGCTGGGGTGCATTTTAACAAGCCCTGCAGATGCCTCTGGGACAGGCTCAAGTTTGAGAGCCACAGCTCCACAAGCCTGCTGTCAGTAGCGGGATCATCAGGGGGCTTGTTGAGATGCCCAGAATCGCAGGCTCTGCCCGAGCTGCTGAACCTGTGTGCGTTTTCACTCTTCTGGTGCCTTGTCTGCAGCCTGAGGCTCGAGGCACACTTCTCAACAGCACAGGCTCTCAAACTTGCTGTGCATGGCAGTCATTAATGTGTGGGCTCTGTCCCTGAGATTCTCATTGGTTTGAGGTCACCAAGGAATCAGATTGCAAAGCCTCAGGGGACTCCAATATGCAGCGACGTTGGAGAAGCCAGGCACCTTTTTGCCTGCTAGTGTGATGATGAGACTGAGGGTGATGGAGAAAGAACCAGCTCTAACAAGGAGTACAAAAGCCTCCCAGTTGAAATGTGTGTACGGGACCCCTGAGCTGGGACAGGCTGCAGCAGGTGACTGCCACAGCCACCTGCCCACCACCCCATGCTCACCTGAGAACACTGGGCTCCAGGTAGCCGCAAGGTGATGCTGGCAGGTTTGTCTTCTGTGCAAATGCTGACCCGAGCCATCTAGAGCCTGACGCAGCCAGTGCCCCCTGCCCCTCGTACGTTTTGGTGTCTGAGACTCGGTCCCGGCATGAAAGATCTTGAGAACTGCCGTGCCCAGGACTGTCCTGGTGTTTCCTGCCAGAGACTCAGCTCTCCCTCTGATCCCTTCAGTCACCTGGTTGGCGAGAGGGGACTGATAGGGGCTGGGGGGGGGGGCAGGAAGACAGGAGCACTTGGTGTGAAGAATGCAGGAGGCAAGGCAGGGTGTGGGATGGTGCCAGCCATTCTGTACGCCTGTTACTCCGGGGGGCATTTTGCACTGTTTTACCCAGTCAGTCCCTGAAGTGGCTATATGAAACCAGAGTTATTCTCATTTCACAGACGGGCTGAGATCCTTATTCAACATCCACCCTCAGTATGGGGTTGTGGCAGGATTTGAACTCCAGGGCCACTGCCTAACCACTAAGCTGTGTTATGGAGGGGACAGCAGGTGAAACCTGGTCCCCCCCCCCGACAGATGCAGGGTGTGTGCACAGAAAGGGCTGCTGCCCTGAAACACCTGCGCAGTGACCGTGACGGCCAACACCAGCCCTGGAACTCCCCCATGAGCACTCGTCATCTGATTTTTAAAAATAGTCTCTTAGCATTTCCATTAAACAGCAAATATGCTATTGAGAGAAAACTCCTTATGCCCATTATCACAGCACAGATTAATTCGTGGATTAGCCGGCTGGACCAGCTGGAGGAAGAGTTCGAAATTTCTGGAGCTGGGGGTGGGGGAGGGGGAGAGGGAGGTTGTATAAATCTACTGCCCCCTGGTGGCCATCTTGCCAAACTCGCGGTCACTGGCCACTAGCATCATTTTTCCCAGATGTGAGCACCTGTTTGGCAGAAGGGAATGTACTTTGTACATATGGCCATGTGCTTTGTAAAATTTGCAAAGCAAAGGCTTTTTTGTTTTTTGCTTTTGGGCCACTATGACTATATAAGCATCCGCCCTGCCTGGAGCATGAAGCCTGGAGTTGGGTGTCACTTCCAGATTATTCCAGGGACTCTGGAGTGAGGAATTATGAGCATGTCTTGCTACAACCTTGATATTCAAGTGTGGCCTGTGGATACAGGGACCCACTGTCCTGGTTTCCCTGGTCACAGGGCTTTCAATGCCCAAACTTGGAAAGTCCTGGGCAGATTTGGGTGAGTTGGTTACCCTGCCTGGGTAGCATGGGCATCAACCTGGTGACTGGCGAGAAACATGGAGGCTCAGGCCTTACCCTAGACCTATGGAATCAGAATGTGCATTGCCCAAGACCCCCAGGATGTTCACGTGCTCGAGAGAGAGCAAGTTGCTCCCAGAGTCCACAGCAACCCTGAATCACCTGCCTTCTAGTGACCTCATCCGTGGTAGGCAGCAAAACACCGGAGTGATCCTAACAATGGAAGGCCAGGTGCTGCCCTCCGTGGCGGCAAGGAGCCTGCGGCAGGTGTGGGCAGAAAGTGCCGGTCTCTACCTGAATTCTCCTTGGGGTGAAGGAAAGACTGGGAAACTAAGTGAAAATGACTTGCAGGTCGCCGGGTGGGATTTCCCTGTGGGGCACGGGGAGAAGTCAGAAGTGATCACCCCGCGCGTGCTGACTCAGGAGCTGCTGCAGGCCAGGCCCGTGTGCAGCACTTGGCAGGCACTCGCTCGCTCACTTTCTTCACACGGCGCTGGGCCGGCTCCTGTCAGTGTCCCCATTTCCCAGCGGCTAAGCTGAGGCTCAGAGGAACGTCAGAGGAACGTAAAAATCTATCTCGAAATGGAACAGAGCAGCACGCCTGGTGCATGGAGCGGTGGAGGATCTGCATGGTCAGCCACAGCTTTCTCCTGCTCCGCGCATATCTAGGGCGTGGGGTGGGGGCGTGCTCAGCCAGGAGGGGAGGAGCCTCCACCGCCTTCGCGGTGAGCCCTCTCTCCTTGCCCTTCTTCCTCCTGGTCCTGGGACTCAGCACCTCGTACTGAATACTGACTATTGTTTCCCCTCTTATTTATTTATTTAGAGAGGCAGAGGAACAGAGAGAGAGAGAGAGAGAGAGAGGAGGGAGAGAGGGGGAGTGATCTCCCATTTGCTGACCCATTTGCCTAATACCCACAACAGCTGGGGCTGGGCCAAGCTGGAGCCAGGAGCCCACCTGGGCAGAACGGACCCAACTACTTGAGCCATCACCTACTGAGGGTGCACGTTAGCAGGAAGCAGAGCTGGGACTCGAACCCAGGCGCTCCAGTACAGGATGCAGGTGTTCTGGGCAATGTCTTAACCACTGGGCCAAACACCTGTTCCTACCACTCTCCATACCTCCTTTATAAAAGGATTTATTTTGAGGCCAGCGCTGTGGCATAGTAGGCTGGGCCTCCACCTGCAGCACCAGCATCCCATATGGGTGCAGATTCCTGTCCCAGCCACTCCTCTTCCCATCCAGCTCTCTGCTATGGCCTGGGAAAGCAGTAGAAGATGGCCCAAGTCCTTGGGGCCATGCACCCACATGGGAGACCCAGAGGAAGCTCCTGGCTCCTGACTTCAGATGGGCCCAACTCCAATTGTTGTGGCCATTTGGGAAGTGAATCAGCAGATGGAGGACCTTTCTCTGTCTCTCCCTCTGTCTGTAAATCTACCTCTCAAATGAATACATAAAATCTTTTTAAAAAAATTATTTCATTTATTTGAAAGGCAGAGTTATATAGAGAGAAGGAAAGACAGAAATCTTCCATCCACTGCTTCACTCCCCAAATGCTAGCAATGGCTGGGGCTGGGTCAAGCTGAAGCCAGAACCCTGGAACTTATCCAGGGCTCCCCTGTGGGTGCAGGGGCCCAAGCACTGGAGCCATTTTGTTCTGCTCTTCCAGGCATAGTAGCAGGGAGCAGGACCAGAAGTGGAGCAGATGGATGGGACTCGAGCCAGTGCCCATATGGGATTCTGGTGTCACAGGCAGTGGCCTAACCTCTGCACCACCATGGTGGCTCCCCCACACCCAGTTTGAAAGCAAAAAGTGCCCTGCCCCCTGATCCTGGCTCTCCACCATAGGTGTGTGCAGCGTTAAGGACATCATTGACGTCCTGGGCTTTTCTCAGAGCTGTTCCACTATCGGGAAAAGTCTTCCTCTGTTTGCCGGACAAACTCCCAGGCACCGTTTCTATAAGGGCACTACTTACAAAGACATGGGCCACAATGTTGGGAGTATCATCCAAACGCCACAGTGCCAGGTGGCATTTGGCAGCTCACACAACAGCAACCGTGAGCTACGAGGGCCCTTAGACCTATAGCCCCGCCCCACCCCCCCAGCATGCACTGGGTGCCAGCTTTACAAGGTGGCCACTTTCCCCTTGCAAAAAGCTACAAAGGTAACTGATGCTACCGTCCACATTGTAATGGCTGAAGAAGCAGAGGCTTGAACAGTCACACAACTTAGCCGTGGGCACATCTCCATGATGGTAGGGCCAAAATGGGGCAAAGTAGTCAAGTGGGAGGAACACAGCCTTCCAGAAAGTTCCCAAGCTCCCTCTCCTTATCTGTAGTACACTACCTCCTGCAGCAGGTGGCTGAACGACTGGATGACATGGCCCAGCCCCTTGTGGAGGCTGTGGTCTCCACCCAAGAAGGCAGCAAGCCCCACACGTCCAATCTGCTCCACCCCAGCTGCCCAGCCGCTTCCTCCCGGGTTAGGAATGAAGGCTTCTGGGGTGCGCACTTCCTACTGCAGGCTCTCACAGCCCCCAAGGCTCCCCTGGACGCTGCTCACCACCACTCTGCCATCTCAGCTACAGAGAGGAAGGGAGCACCCGACGACCTGGAAGAGTCCCGCCTCGCAGTCCCTCCGAGGCTGAGGGCTTGAGTCTTGGCTCCCCTCCTTGAACTTGGAAGAAACCCATCTAATTCTGTGACTGCACATGCCCAGGCTGGGTGGGAGAAGGGTAGTACGCCTGCCCTTCGGGCTGGCGGCTGGCTCCGGCTTGGACAGAATTAGAAAGTGTCAGGAGGCCTGAGCAGACTATATTTAGCTGGGAGCACGTCTGCTCTCCCGGGCCAAGTCCTCCAGGCCTCCCAGGGCCGGGAGACCCCCCCTTCACCCTCAGCTCAGGGCTGACCCTCGCTGCTCCAGAGGGTCCCGAGGCAGCAGAGACCCACTTCTCAGCGGAGCCCGGGCCTCACATCACTGCCTCCGCCTCCTGCTTTAGTCTCGGGAGGCAGTGCTGGGTCCTGGGGGCCCAGGCGGGGTGGTGGGCTGCAGGGCTGGCTGTGGCCGTAGCCTATCCGGTCAGTTAGCCTCCTGTGGCCCTGCCTTCTCATTTGTGGGCAGGAGTGGACTCGCTGGGCTAACACAAACAAGAAGTGACTGCTGTCAAGCAGCCCCCAGACCCTGGGAGCCTCTCCCAGGTGATTTGGGGCTCTCTCCTGCTGACCCAGACAATGGCCCCCACCCCGGGGGGGAACTGTGTATGAGATTCACTGGATTAAAAAGCCCAGCTATGACCACAAACTGGATTATCTAAAAACAAACAAACAAACAAAACCAAAAAACTCCCCCTCTCCAGCCTTCCACAGTCACGGGCAGGACTACAAGTGTTCTCCCCCACCCCCCAGGCCAGGATCCCACTACAGGCGCTGCCCTGCAATTGTCTTTTTCCTTAACCCCGCGCACTCCCACCTTCTCGAAGAGACTCGGCTCAAAAAGGTCAGAAAAGGCGAAGCGCCGTCACAGCTAGTCCCTCCCCCGCGTCAGTCAGTCTTCCCGGCTCGGGATAGCGCCCCTCCCCTTGGCTCGGCTATCGAGTGCTCCTGTCTGAATGCGGGACGGCCCCTCGGAGCGCCCCGGATCGGCTTATCATTTGCTTCTGCCTGGGTCGCTCTGCCGATTGAGGATTTGGCGTTCGCGCCGCGATCCTCGCTCGGCCAGCAACTTCCGTCCCCTTTATTGGCCGCCGCAGCTTCCGGTTCCGGGAGCGGCTGGTCGCGCTCCGTCCCCTGCGCCGAGGATGGCTGGCAGCCGCCTGGAGACTGTGGGCAGCATCTTCTCGCGGTGTGTGCTCGGAGCTGGGGCGGCAGAAGGGACCTGCCCGGGGCTGGGGTCCTGCTCTTGCCGGCGCGGGCCACAGCGGGGCCGGCATCGCATCCCGCAGGGTGTGAGCGCGGGAGCCGTGCTGTCCCCTGGCTGTCAGCAGTTGTGCTTGGCGACGACTTCTGGGTCCCGGGTGGAGGTGTCTCGGACGAGGCCGATGGGCGATCATTGGGACGGCGCCGGGGAGGGACGCGCGGAAGAGGAGTCGGGTCGGCTTGGCGACGTGGAAAGGCGCGTGTCCTCCCTGGAGGTGGGCAGCAGCCCTGCCCCGCGCCCGCCCGGTTCTGAATTGCGGACCGCGTGATCCCTGGGTTGGACGGAGTCGGGGGCTTGGCAGGCTGTTGTCCCCTGACCCTTGCTCTGTTCCCTGCCCCAGGACTCGGGACCTGATTCGGGCCGGGGTGTTGAAGGAGAAGCCGCTCTGGTATGACATCTATGCCGCCTTCCCCCCGCTGAGGGAGCCGGTCTTCCGCAGGCCCCGCTTGAGATACGGCAAGGCCAAAGCGCTCGTCCAGGACATCCTGTACCACGAGGATCGCATTAGGGCGTAAGTGTGCAGCCCCCGCGGTCAGGCCGGGGACGCGAGGCCACGGGCTTCGGAAGGTGGCAGCCTGGTAGCTTACCTAAGGAGGCTTGTCCTGGGGCGCAGGCTTGGGCATCTAGGCAGATTGGGAAGTGAGCACCCGAGGTGGGAGAAACAAGAAGCTCTGGGCCAGGGAATGCAGAGCCCAGCGGCGTGTTTCCGGGCATGATCGCGGCACCTTAACGCGTTCAAATCTACCAGTTTCTTCTTTGTGTTAGTGTACTTGCCTTTAGGTGTAGAGGGTTTAGGAAGGTTTTTCCAGTAAAGACAGCTCTCTTCATGACACTGTTCCGAATTGCGGATCAGGTGTTGAAAGCAGCAGATACCCGTTCTCCAATCTCTTCTCCTTCCCCGTGCCTTCTCCTCAAACCTAAACAGCCACAGAAGACGTGCTTCTAATGGCGGTGTTTTTTCCTAAGATTTTATTTTATTTTGTTTGAGAGGTAAGAGTTACAGACAGAGGCAGAGAGAGAGAGAGAGAGGTCTTCCATATGCTGGTTCACTCCCCAAATGGCTGCAATGGCTGGAGCTGCACCGATCTGAAGCCAGGAGCCAGGAGCTTCCTCCAGGTCTCTCACGTGGGTACAGGGGCCCAACGACTTGGGCCATCCTCTACTGCTATCCCAGGCTGTTTGTTAGCAGGGAGCTGGATTGGAAGAGGAGCAGCCGGGACTAGAACCAGCGCCCTTGTGGGATGCCGGCCCTGCAGGTGGAGGCTTACCCTACTGTGCCACAGGGCCGGCCCCCCGGCAGTGTTCCTAAAGATGTCCTCAGTGCCTGTCCTGGTGTGTGGCATGTAAGCTGCTCCGACACTGTCTCCCGAGTGAAGCCACTACTGGCCGCGCTGTGGCCGGCTGAGGAGGAAGGATGGAGGGTCACATGGGGGCTGTTTGGAGAGTGGCCATCAGCGTTTTATTAGCTCCTTGGAGTGATGCTGGGTCAGTGGATTAGAATCCACTTGTGTGGCCACGTTTAGCATCCCCGTCTGCCTGTCAGAGCTCTGAGCAGTAAAGCCCTCACTGGAAACCTGCTGATACAGGCTGCCCCTCAGATACTGACCTGATCTAGCACCACAGCGTGGATGCTTCCTGTGCTCCTCAGTGTCGAGACTGCTGATTGACCTGAGTGCACATCTATTCCTGCCGCCGAAATTAAACGCTGCCCTGCGGTCCAGGCACCTCTCATTGAAGGACCCCCCTCAGCCCCCAGACTTTTTTAAGGTAGCAGAACAAGTATGTTTTTATTGTACCTGGAAATTCTCAGGGGAGAATGTGAGCTCTTTCGGGGGAATTAAATGCCTTTTTAGCACTCTCTGTTGGATCCATTACATATTGGTGAGGGTGCGTTTATGTTTCATTTACACACTAAAATGATTTGTGCCTCTACTTTGGGTAGCGTTACAGAATTTGGAACATTTTATTGCTTCCTTTTTCTGGTTGAATGTGATTAACTTGTATTTATGTAATTCATTGGACCTTTATCTCTGTGGCTTTTTTTTTTTTTGGTAGGGGGATATTTTTAAGAACTTATAACAAATTCCAGATGTATCAGAACGTAAATGTAAAAGTGAAGTCATAACTGTACTGGAAGAAAACCTGGGAGAAGTTAAAAACCATCTGAGTGATAAAGGCCTTTCTGAGCCTGCCGTAAAACCCAGAAACCATAAAGAAAACATTCAGATTTCCTCCATAGCAAAATGCCATAACTAGAATCAAGGGGTGGCCAACTGGGAAAGGTTTTCTGCAACATGTCTAACAAAAGATTAATTTCCTACTGATGTGCTACAAAGTTTGCTCATAAATCAGTAAGAGAAAGACCATTGTCTTAGTTTGGGCTGCTTAGTGAATCACCAGGCTTCTGAACACCGGCAAGGTGCTCCTCATCATTCTGGAGGCTATTATTTGAGAGGTAGTTACAGACAGTGAGAGGGAGAGACAGAGAGAAAGGTCTTCCATCCATTGGTTCACTCCCGAAATGGCCGCAATGGCTGGAGCTGCACCAATCCAAAGCCAGGAGCTAGGTGTTTTGTTTGGGTCTCGCACGTGGGTGCAGGGGCCCAAGGACTTGGACCCTTCTTCTACTGTTTTCCCAGGCCATAGCAGAGAGCTGGATCAGAAGAAGAGCAGCCGGGACCAGAACCGGTGCCCCTTATGGGCTGCTGGCGCCACAGGCGGAGGATTAGCATATAGCACCACAGCGCAGGCTCCTGCGCCTTATTCCTTGTGTCCTTACAAGGGGGAACCAGAGAGGAAGCAAATGCTCTGCTCTCGCCCTCTTACAAGGCCTCTGATCCCCGCCTGAGGGCTCCGCTCATGATCTAGTCCGGGTCCAGAGGCCCCACTCCACACTCCGGCACACCAGGAATCAGAGTTGTAACAGGAATTTTGGGGCCGACACAAGCATTCAGTCTATAACGGCCACCAAACAGGAAAATGGGCAAGAACATGGCCAGGTCACAGAAAAGGAAGTTCTGTTTGCTGTTAAGCTTGAGACCACGTCCAGTCTCTTTCATAAGAGAAGCCAGTTAAAACGACAATGAGCTATCCTTTCTCAGCTTACCAAGCTGGCAAAGATCAAAAGATGAAGAGTCATGTGGCAGTCAGACATTACTGGAAGTTGTGCAGTGTCTTTGGAAAGCATTTTGGAGGTTGGGATGCTTAATTACGAATGCACACGTCCTGATCAGTGGTACCACGTGTGTGAGGAAGGGTAGGGAAGGCAGCGGTGAAGGGCCGGAGTCCGTCTGCATACACTGATTTAAAGTGAGTTCTGGGAACTTTCAGGTGAAACAAGGCAAGCTGTGGGGGAAGCGGGGACTGCCTCCCTGGTGGACACAGGGCCTCCTTTGTGGGTGATGAAAATGATTTGGAGCAGACAGAAGTGAGAGTTGTACAAATCTGTGAATGTACGAAATATCAGTGAATTGTACACTTAACAATGGTGAATTTGGGGGTGGGCATTTGGGGCAGTGGTTAAGACTCTACGGGATACCCACATCCCAGAGTGGAGTGCTTGATTCAAGGCCCAGCGACTCTGCTTCTCCTCCAGCGTCTTGCTAGTGTGCCCCTTGGAAGGCAGTAGGTGATGTTCAGCTCTTGGGTTCCTGCTACCCATATGGAGGACCTGGATGGAGTTCCTGGCTCTTGGCTTCAGTCTGGCCCAGCCCTGGCTGGTGTGGGAGTTTGAGGAGTGAACCAGCTGATAGAAAAGCACTCTCTGTCTTGTCTGTCTTTCAAATGACTTATTTTATGAAGTGGAAATTTTAACTCAGTTTTAAAAAAGGCAAGATGTAGAACATTCTTTTTTAAAGATTTATTTATTTCTGTTTGAAAGAGTTACAGAGTGGGAGAGGCAGAGAGGCCTTCCATCTGCTGGTATACTCCCCAAATGGCCACAACAGCCAGGGCTGGGCCAGGCTGAAGCTGGGAGCCAGGAGCTTCATTGCTGTCTCCCACGTGGGTATAGCCCAGGCTGTGTAGGTCATGCTGTCCTGACACCCCTGGGGCCCTGCACTTACTCTGCATTACCCTTACTGTGTTCCTGGGCACCATCTGTAGTTGGAGGTTTATATTGTAATGTTTGTATTTTCTAGGAAGTTTTATTCAGCCTATGGATCTGGTCCAAAAGCTTTTGATCTGTTCAATCCAAACTTCAAGTCTACCTGTCAACGGTAAGTCACTGTGCGAGCCCTGGATTTCTGCCCTCCCACCCTGCACCCCTTTTATTTTGGTTTAGTTACCAGTCTGAGGAATTTTGTTGAATTCCACTTGTGGAAAAAGATGTTCCTTCTAGAAGGTCCGTTAAGGGAGGGCTTGGTTCTGTGTAGAAGCACAACTTCACAGCCCTGACATACAGACCTGAGATGTGACTGCTTGCAATTCCAGGTTTGTGGAGAAATACATTGAGCTACAGAAACTTGGAGAGACAGACGAAGAAAAGTTATTTGTAGAAACAGGGAAGGCTTTATTGGCAGAAGGTATCATTTTAAGACGAATAGGAGAAACAAGAACTGTGAGTATTTTTTCTGTTTTTAAAGATTTATTGGGGCCGGTACTGTGGCATAGAGGGTAAAGCCTCATCCTGCAGAGCTGGCATCCCATATGGTTGTCAGTTTGAGTCCCAGCTGCTCCACTTTCGATCCAGCTCTCTGCTATGGCCTGGGAAAACAGCAGAAGACGGCCCAAGTCCTTGGTCACCTGTGCCCGCATGGAAGACCTGGAAGAAACTCCAGGCTCCTGGTTTCGGATTGGCACAGCTCTGGCCGTTGTAGCCAATTGGGCAGTGAACCATTGAATGGAAGACCTCGCTCTCTCTGCCTCTCTTCCTCTCTCTATGTAACTCTGACTTTCAAATAAATAAATCTTTTGTTTTGTTTTGTTGACCGGCAGAGTTAGACAGTGAGAGAGAGACAGAGAAAAAGGTCTTCCTTCTGTTGGTTCACCCCCAAAATGGCCACCAAGGCCGGTGTACTGCGCCAATCCAAAGCCAGGAGCCAGGTGCTTCCTCCTGGTCTCCCATGTGGGTGCAGGGCCCAAGCACTTGGGCCATCCTCCACTGCCTTCTTGGGCCACAGCAGAGAGCTGGACTGGAAAAGGAGTGACCGGGACAGAATCCAGCACCCCGACCAGACTAGAACCCGTGGTGCTGGTGCCGCAGTCGGAGGATTAGCCAAGTGAGCCGTGGTGCCGGCTGAATAAATCTTTTTTTTTTTTTTTTTTTTTAAGATTTATTTATTTATTTGAAAGTCAGAGTTACACAGAGAGAAGGAGAGAGATCTTCCATCTGCTGGTTCACTCCCCAGGTGGCCTCAGTAGCCAAGGCTGGGCCAGGTGGAAGCCAGGTGTCAGGAGCTTCTTCTGGATCTCCCATGTGGGGTGCAGGGGCTCAAGTACTTGGGCCATCTTCTGCTGCTTTCCCAGGCCATTTGCAGGGAGCTGGATCGAAAGTAGAGCAGCCAGGACATGAACTGGCACCCATATGGCATCATGGGCCGTGGCTTTATACCACAACACCCATCCCAAGAGCTCTGAGTATTTTATTGTTAAAATGTTTTTGTTGTCTTTCTGTCACAAGTTGAAGAGAAGTTTGATTTATTTCCCGATCCTTGGCTTGTGTTCTTAAACTCTAGCTCTGATACTGTTAAATTCAATGTACTGGAATGTTGTGGTAATGACTGCTTCTTGGAACAAGCAGTTCATTATTAGGAGTTTTGCAGCTGTGGTTCTATGGACATTTTTGTCATGTTTCCCTTTGTCATAGTAGGATTTGGCCCGAGAGGCCAGTGCTCAGCTGCTCGCTCAGTGACAGAATGCGCCTCGTGTGGCTGCAGGCAGCTAACAGGGGAAGTGATAATGTGTGTGTGACTCACCTCTGTTCGCTCTTCTAAGCAACAGGAAGGTGGTCCTGTTTCCAGGAAGTCTGAACGTGAGAGTGCCAGACCCCAGGCTGGGGTGGAAGAAAACCAGCCTCAGAGAGAGGATCTACAGGCCCCGCGCTTGGAGGCATCTGCAGACGAGTGGAAAGGCCTGCCGCCTGCCTGAGGGCCAGGGCCGCGGCCGCGGTGCCGCCAGCCACGCTCTGCTCCCCAGCTGAAGCCCGAGCTGTTTGGAACAGCAGAACTGTGTAAATGTTTCTTGATCTCCAAGGCATCGTGTTTGCCTTTTCTTAGTTCCTGTCTCTGGGCCGTCCTAAGCTCAGCATCATGGTTTGAAAGAACTTCAGTTTTAGGACATTACAAATAAAGACTCCCCCTGTTGCATACAAAGTAAATTGACTTTGAAATTGTAAATAACACGGCGAGACCTCCAGAAAGTTTGTAGGAGTGGGAGTTGCTCGGAGTCGGTTTGCTCCAATGTTTGTGTTTGCGAGTGGGCTGGCTGCATTTGATTCCCTGGTGTGTATCTGCATCCATCTGACTTTGACCTCCACGTATGGTGTGGTCTCTTCATCAGCTACCTCTGTCTGTAGATCATCTTTGTACATTTTGCAAGAGAACTACTGACTATTTTTTTTTTTTTTAAGATCTATTTATTTGCTTGAAAGAGTTAGAGAGAGCCAGGGCGGGGGGGTCTTCCATCCGCTGGTTCACTCCCCAATTGGCCACAATGGCTGGAGCCGTGCCAATTAGGATCCAGGAGCCAGGAGCTTCTTTTGGGTCTCCCATGCGGGAGCAGGGGCCCAAGGATTTGGGCTATCCTCTACTGCTTTCCCAGGCCATAGCAGAGAGCTGGATTGGATGTGGAACAGCCAGGACTTTTAACCGGTGTCCATATGGGATGCCGGCACCACACTGGCCCAACTTTCAGTTTGAGGCCAAGCTGATTATGCTTTCAGTAAGAGTGAGGACCTAACACTGATGATGGACAAACACCAAAACTGTACCTAGAATGTCACAGATCGAGTGTGTGGCAGGCAATTAGGACAGGTATAGGTTGCTCAGTACTTATTTATTGGGTGAATGAATGAGTGATCACACCCGCTGAAGACTGACTTCTGATGACATCTCAGTAGGTAACTGGGTTGCCCGGTGCAGGGTCACCTGATTCAGATGACACTCTCCACCGGTAGCCTGCCTCCCTTACCCACTGTCTTGCCTTCCTCGTTTCTCTTGTGTTTTACTAAGTAAAGGAAATAGACCTCTGAGATTGTAGCCTTCGTATTTGTGATGAGGCCAGTAGTTTTCGGTTCCTAGGAATGTGTGGGTTTTCCACCTGGTTCTCCTTTGTGCAGGGTTTCTTCCGCCTCCTGGTACGCAGTAGGCAGGGTCCTCAGCCAGCCTACACATCCTCACACACGACGCAGGGAGCAGGTGCGGCAGAAGCAGTTCTGAGCCGTGCTGTTTCCCATGGCCTTATCACTGCTTAGGCATTTCGTTACTTTTAGATGAGGAAGAAAATTTACTCCATGGGAACACATGTGGTAGGCAAACTGTGTGTACTGAGTGTCACACCAGGCCTTGGGAAAGGACCTGGGTCCGTTTTCAGTGGAATAGTGGAGAAAGGGGCATCCCTGAGCTCCAGACCTTACGTTGCCAGGTTTTTAAAGGCAGTTTCTTTGCCACAATAATGAAGCCTCTTTTTAAAAAAGTTTTTTATTGCATAATTCTTCAAAAATTATACATGGTTCAGAATTTAAAAGTAAATAGTCTCCCATTTCTGTCCCTTGCTACCCACATTCCCTTCCCTGAGGGCACACTACCACCATTTCTTTGTGTGGCTTTCTAGAAATATTCCGATTGTGTCTACAGAGCTGCTGTACGTATGAGCCTGTACCTTGTTTTTCCGGCTAATACTCATTTGTCATAGAGATCTTCCAACGGATGCATCACGGTTTGATCCCTGCCCAGCTGGTGAAAACATACCTTGTTTCTGTGTACTGTGCTGCGATGGCCTGGTGCACCTGTGGGTGCTGGCTCAGGGGACAGCTCACCTGTGGTTTCTGTCATCTCCACAGAAATCGTGCTGAGTTATATACTTACTGGCAGCGTGTGAGTGCCTGTTGTCCCACACATGTTTTTCCTTTAAATTGGAAGAGAGCGTCCTCCAGTGTGCTGGTTCATTCTCCAAATGCCCGCAGCAGCGGGGGCTGGGTGGAGCTGAGCTCTGCTGGCAGCCACGGACTCAGCCCAGGTCTCCCACGTGAATGACAGGAGCCCAAGCACTCGGAGCCAGCCAGGGTGTGCATTAGGCAGGAAGCTGGAGCCAGGGATCAAAGCCAGGCACTCAGTTGTGGGACAGAAGGTGTCTTCAGCACCTTTGGCTGCTAGGACAGATGAACGTCCTGATCCCGCTCAGTGTGACTGGGACTGTGAGGAGAGGCAGTCCTGGGAGCTGCCGGCACTTGGAGGCTGCTTTATTTATTTATTTATTTATTTATTTATTTGACAGAGTTAGACAGAGAGACAGAATGGTCTTCCTTCTGTTGGTTCACCTCCCAAATGGCCACTATGGCCAGCGCGCTGTGCAGATCTGAAGCCAGGATCCAGGTGCTTCCTTCTGGTCTCCCATGCGGTGCAGGGCCCAAGCACTTGGGCCATCCTCCACTGCCTTCCCGGCCACAGCAGTCCAGAGAGCTGGACTGGAAGAGGAGCAACCGGGACAGAATCTGGCGCCCCAACCAGGACTAGAACCCAGGGTACCAGCGCCGCAGGCGGAGGATTAGCCAAGTGAGTCCCGGCACCAGCATGGAGCCCTCTTTATGTTGAGTCTCAGCGATCCAAGCGTAGTGAAAGGTGTGACACTTCCTTGGGGAATTCAGAACTAGACCCACAGTTGGAACAAAGCTGTCACCAGGCCCCTTAGTGTTCTTCCAGAGAATGGAAATGTGACCACATTCTGAAGATCAAGTTGAGTTGAGAAGACAAGGGTGAGCGGAAGCAACCAGACTCCCCCACTATCACGGGCACAGGGGTAGGGTCCAGAGGGTGAGGGCCCTGGAGCGGGCTGGGAGTCCTGGGAGCCCCGTGGGCGGGCGTGGTTGAAGTGTGAGCTGTGTCTTCTGCCAGGAACACGCTCCTTGTCACTGCGGGCTTCAAACGCCGACTGCGTGGAACATGTTGAAACCAAGCATCAGTCCCTTACCACGCCCAGAGACCACGCGCTTGCGAGGCATTTCCCTGGGGTGGGCCCGCCTGGGCCTGATTGGCTGAGGCCTTGGTTCAAGGGAAGAATGAATGCGTAAAGGAGGGCACAGATTCTTGGTGTCCACGGAAGCAGTAGACCTGTCAGAGCAGACCTCTTGGGCCTGGCGAGGTACACGTCTGGGTTCTGGTTCTGGGCGCGCCAGTGGTCCTGGTGTGAGCTTGCGCCTGCTCCCGTGTTGCCCAGCCTTCACAGTCAGGACTGTGTGCCTCTGGCTTCCAGGGAGCACTGTAGGGAACAGTCGAGATACTGAATGCAGAGCTCCTACGTGATGTGTGTGGCGGGTGGGTTGTTACTGTCTTGAACAGGACATGGGCTGAACAGACAGGGTGGGGTGGGGCCACGGAGGCCTTGACAGCACGGAGGAGTTCAGTGCAGGAAAGTTGGAGCGGGGAAGGGGGATGTGCTTAGGATCGACTTGATTCCAAGAATGGGGGCGGGAATGGGCAGGAGGGAGGGGAGAGGACCAAAGAGGAGGCTGGAAGACGAGCAGTGTCACCAGCAGCCGGCCACACGTGGGGGAGAGGAACGGGTGCTCTCAGAAGACAGCTTCTAGTCTCAGCCTGTGAAGCTGTGTTCCAGATGAGTGTCTGGGAGGAAGGGAGAAAGGCCCGGTACGGGGCTGGGCTTTGCAGGGGGACAACGGACGAGTCTCCAGGGGGAGTGGAGAAAGACACAGGAGGGTGGAGGCCGGCCAGCCGAAGGCGCTCAGTTCAAGGACAGAGGGAATGAGAAGGCTGGCGACCCACGTCTTCATTCATCCCAACCCTGGGTTTCCTGAGTCCTGGACTCGCCACTCGATGACAGAGTCTGTCTTTGCTTTTGTTGGGTAGATCTGGTCCCTGATGGGCGGCTTAAAAACCCAGCCTGATGTATGTATTAATCTACTTAATTGAAAGGCTGTCAGATCTTCCACCTGCTGGTTCACTCCTCAAAAGGCTGCAACAGCCAGGGCTGGGCCAAGCTGAAGCCAGGAGCCAGGAGGAACTCCATCTGGGTCTCCCACGTGGGTGGCAGGGGTCCCAAGCACTTGGGCCATCTGCTTTCCTAGGTGCATTAGCAGGGAGCTGCATTGGAAGTGGAGAAGCTGGGTCTCGAACCAGCACTCTGATACGGGGTGCCAGCATGACAAGTGGCTGCTCAACCCACCCCAGCACTGGCCCCAGCCCAGGTATTCTTGCAGTTCTGTCTAATGCTCTGAGTGGCGTTCCGTGACCACGGACGTGGCATTCCTGAGTCGTCTGCGTCTCAGGGATTCCCAATCTGGTTAAAATGATGCCTCTCTCTCAGAATAAATGACAGCTCGCCACTTAGAAGCATTCAGCAGATTTTTATAAAAGATTTTGCCTATTTATTTAAGGGCTGAGTTGGAGAGAGAGAGATACCTGCCATCTGCTGGTTCACTCCCCACATGGTTGAAACAGCCAGGGCTGGGCTCACTGGAAGCCTGGAGCCTCATCCAGGTCTCCCACGTGGGTGCAGGGGCCCAAGCGCTTGAGCCGTCCTCCGCTGCTCCCCCAGGCCATTAGCAGGGAGCTGGATCCGAAGTGGAGCAGCCCGGGCAGGAACCGGTACCCATTTGGGATGCTGGTCCCACAGGTGGCGGCTTTACTCACTACACCATGGCGCCGGCCCCAGCAGACTTCTTTTTAAAAAAACCAAGTTACTCCAGTGGGATGTCAGGATTTTCTGTGGCTCCCACCGGTGTCTGCCTCTGCCCCTGGGGACACAGCTGTTGGGCCTCATCCGTTCTTCTCGGCTCTTGGCTGTTACCACACCTGACCCGGGCGGGGCTGGGCTGGCAGTGTTCTGAGCACCTGGGAATGAGGGTGTCCGACCCAGTGCGGCACAGGGAAGGAGAGGGCGGGAGGGGCCCGCGGCTTCCAGGCCGTCATTGTCTGCCTGCTCTCTCTGTGTTCCCAAGCTCCGCTGAGAGCAGCCCGAGGTGCGGGTGTGGCTCTGGCTGCGTTAGTCCTGTGCTCCCAGCCTTCGGCTGTGCTCGGTGAGATGAGGGGTGCCCGAGCAGGTTCAGTGAGCACCTTGGCTGAGGTCACCTTGGGCTGGCAGAGAAGGGCACCTGCCCTCCTGTGGCAAAGACGGGAAATGGCTTTTGTGTCGCTCCTGGGGTAGCGCTCGCTCGGTGCGGCAGGCGCTGCTCTGATTGGACGAGGCCAGGCCTGGAGCAGCGTCTGCGATCGCGGCAGCGGGGAAGGGAGTGTTGCTAGGGGCAGGCGGCAGAGCCAGGAAGTTAAGTGTTTTGTCTCCCGCCACCCTCCTCCTCGCAGATTCCGGGGAGGGGACTTCTGTGGACTGCTAGCTGACAACGGAAAACGCGTTTCAAGTCGAGTTTTATCCTCAGCGGATGCTTCTTGTGGACTGCGACTTAAATAAATGTCAGTTTCCTGACCTTCGGGTTGCTCCGTCCTTTTAATTAAAAGGCGGTTCTAAGCAGCATCCAGGAGGGGTCTATTTATTATTTATCAAGCATTTTCCTTCCAGCAGTTAGCGAAAGGTCAGCGGCTTCGGTGGATGCTTTGTTTTTGGTGAGCAGCTCAGATGAAAAAGATACTCGATCCATCTGGGCTCCCGCCCGCTGCCCGCGGCCAGGACACTGTTTAATAGTCACTGTGGCATTTAGAACCGCCGGCCTGGGAAACACGCAGCAAAGTGCGTGTGTCTCCCTTGCTGCCCAGCATTTCTCCCAAAGTAAACATCAGGTTGTGATCATGGTTAATAATGAGCTATTGATTGTCTGAAATGTCACCGCCCGGGACGCAAAGGGACGCGGCACCGCTAGATGGCGCTGCACCCCCGCGCTGCCCCACGCCGCGCGTTCCGTCCCCGCGCCTCGGGGCACCTTGCCTTTCAAGGTTGGTGAGTGTCCTTGTGAAATGACTGGAGACGGGAGGGGCGGGCCACGCGACGAACGGCGGAGGCCTGCGGGGGAGCCTGGGAGGAGGGAGCTATACCTGCCGGGCCCCCGGAGGCCCGGTCTGGGACAGGGCATGCCCGCCCTGTCCCGCCACACCTGCCGGGTGCTCGGAGCCCCTGGCCCGCTGCTTTGCCCATGCCGTGGGGGGCGCCTTGTCTGTGAAGTAGGACCACGAGCGCCTGCCCTGCGGGGTCGCTGTGAGCACCATGAGGAAGGCCCTTGCCACTGCTGGGCCCGCCGGGCCGCAGGGGCTGTGCCCTGGGTGGAAACGAAGGAGAAGCAAAAAACGGTGCCATGTCCCCTGCCACCAGCCAGTCCCCACCCCCAGTCTTGCCACCGCCTTCCAGCGCCCAACAGTTGGTTACTATTTTTAAAAAGCAAAGGAGAAAAAACAAACAACATCTTGGGACTCCATGGCTCTGGGAACTTACCCAGCTCTGGGAGGGTTCACGGAAAAACCTGCATCCATTTAGTTTCTCTGAGGCGGTATGCTTGTGCGTGTGTGTGTGCACGTGTGTGTGTGTGTGTGTGTGTGTGTAGCAGCCCATGTCTTCCTCTTTTCTTTCGTCCTCACTGCTGCTCCCCTGCCCGCCCTGTGGCACTTTTGTGCAGGCAGAGCAGGAGTGGGGCGTGCAGGGCCCCAAACCCTCCGTTTTCACAGAGGCTAGCTGCCTCTGGGTCCTTGGGGTGCAGGCCAGAGGAACAGGCGCGCCATGCGTGCCTCCTTTGTGGCTGACTGAGAAACAAGCCTAAAGAACTGGGTTTGAATCCTTATGCTGCAGTCAGACAAGTCACTGCACCATTTTGAGCCACATCTGGGCCCAGCCTGGAATCTGAAACTCAATAAGTTCTTTTAAAAATATTTTTTATCTTATTTATTTGAAACGCAGAGTTACAGAGAAGGGGGGGGGAGTGGGGAGAGAGGTCCTCCATCCACTGGTTCACCCCCCAAATAGCTGCAATGGCCAGGAGTGGGCCAGGCTGAAGCCAGGAGCCTGGAGCTCCATCCTGGTCTCCCGCATGGGTGGCAGGGGCTCAACCGTGTGAGCCTTCACCCGCTGCCTCCCTGGTGCATCAGCAGGCGGCTGGATCGGAAGTGGAGCAGCCAGGGCTCCAGCAGAGGCTGCTAAGGGATGCCGGTGTCGCGGGTGGTGGCTCAACCCGCTGTGCCGTCACACAGACCCCCGGGAGATTCTGGAAAGTGTATTCGTGGAGCGAGTGAATGAACACATGCATGGTTTCCTCATCTCTAACACGGGAATGAGAATATTAGCATCAAGTGCATTTTGGGGTGCAAACTCCTGGCTGTGGGAGAGCTCTGTACACCCCGTAGCCTCCTGTGTGCGAGGCCCTGCAGAGCTGGGGACACAGCGGCTTGGAGAGCCACAGCCACTGGCAGAGGCGGCCAGCTTCCCAGCCCCGCCTAACCCTGAATTCTGCAGTGAGTACCTACGGCTCTTCCGCGGTCCCCTGGGCGCTGAGGGTCATCTCTGAGCGGGGGTGGGGGGGATCGGTGAGTCATCCCAGCTTCCCAGACTCCAGCCGCACTGCCCAGCTGGAGCGCCCCGCCTCCCGTGGGCAACTAGCCTGGCATGCAGCTCACTCTGGCCAGCCCCCAATGGACTTCCACTCCCCTTGCTGCCTGGAGCCAGGGGCCGCCGCGTAGGCATGGGCGGGGCATCCTTTTTACGCCCAGCGTCTGGGCGGGGGCGGGGTTTGACTCCCTGGGCCCCTGAGGATGCTGAGCCACGCCTCCTGGCTTCCCAGTCCAGCCACACCCACAGGGGCCCCCAGGTTAGAAGAAGGGCTGGGCCTCAACCCAGAGAAACTCCACTTTAACGCCTGAGAACAGTAGGCTTGTGGCCAGGCATCACTGCCGCATCCCCGACTTCCCACCCTCAGGCATGAGAGAAAAGAAAGCTATTGTAGAAGACGGGCCACACGAGTAAGGGGTGTCCAGTGCCGGAGTGCCGGGGGACAAGGGACACTAGAACGTCCCACAGTCCTGGAGCCTACAGGCCACCTGTCTCTTGAGCTAGTGGGCCACAGCAGCTTCTCAGGGCTGGGGCTGCTCGTTCACAGGCTCATTAAGGGAACCCCTCCGACACCTGCAGAGCCCAAGGTCAAATTCACACAGCTCTCAGCACAGGACTGGGGTCCCCTGAGCCATGGCCACTTGCAGCTGATATCGATGAAGAGCAGAGGACAGAAGTTTGTAGCTCCGCTGACGTGCACACAGCCAAACTCCAGAGGGACTCCTGTAAGGTCTCAAGGACTTGGGTGGACTTGACCGTGATGTGGAAGAGAAGAGATCTTTCAGGTTCAAATTGAGGTGTCTTACACAGGAACCCAGTGACCCACAGGCACTGCCTGCATTACCAAGGCTCTGTGTGGCTCCACCCTGTACCGGAACTGAGAAGTAGCTCCTTCACTCCAAAAATGAGGCGGAGGACGGTGTGCAGCAGTAGAAGCACTAGGTAGGGCCCTCTTGGCCGCTAAGCAGCTGTGTGACTTTGCTAAGTCATCAGCCATTTGCAAAATGAGGGGTTGAGCTCCAAGGTCCCGGAAGTCCTGTTTTTTGGGGTCGTGGCCCCGGGAGGGGCTACAAGGATAAAGAGAACAAGCATGCCGCAGGGCTTGCTGAAGACTTACTCCAGATTTCTTCACTTCTCTTTTTTCTAGGTTTTATCTATTTTCGTTTTATTGGGAAGGCAGAGATACAGAGGGACAGAAGAAGGGACAGATAGAGATCTCCCACCCACGGGTTCACTCCTCAGATGCCCACAACAGCCAGATCCAGGCCAGGCTCAAGGTCTCCCACGTGGGTCACGAGGGGCACTAGTATTTGAACCATCGCCCCCTGCCTCCCAGGATCAGAAGCAGAGGAGCCGGGACTTGAACCAGGCATTCTGATACGGGAGGTGGGAGTCCCAAGCGGTGTCTTAACTGCTGTGCCAAATGCCTACACCCTTTTCACCTTAAATTTTTTTTTTTTTGACAGGCAGAGTGGACAGTGAGAGAGAGAGACAGAGAGAAAGGTCTTCCTTTCATTGGTTTACCCCCAAAATGGATGCTACGGCTGGCGCACTGCGCCAATCCGAAGCCAGGAGCCAGGTGCTTCTCCTGGTCTCCCATGGGGTGCAGGGCCCAAGGACCTGGGCCATCCTCCACTGCCTTCCCAGGCCACAGCAGAGAGCTGGACTGGAAGAGGGGCAACCGGGACAGAATCCGGCGCCCCAACCAGGACTAAAACCTGGGGTGCCAGTGCCGCAGGCAGAGGATTAGCCTAGTGAGCTGCAGCGCCGGCCTGGATCACTCTTAAATGGCTGCAATGGCTGGGATTGGGTCAGGCTGAAGCCAGGAGCCTGGAACCTTATCTGGGTCTCCCTTGTGGATGCAGGGGCCCCAGCACTTGGGCCATTTTTTACTGCTTTCTCAGGTGCATTAGCAGGAAGCTGGAGCAGCCAGGAGTGGTGCTTGCATTGCAGTGGTGGGTTAACCCACTGTGCCACAGTGCCAGCCTCCCCCCGCCGCTGCCTTCACTTTCTAGTCTTGGAAGTGGAAAAGCTCCCGACGGCTGAGAGACCTTACGGCGATCTGCACGTGTCCATCCTGGGGCCTGCACACAGGTGTGTGTGGCATTTGCTCACCTGTGCTCTGCGGCACTGAACGCACTGTAGACACGCCCCCTCTTCCTCCCGACTTCAGCCTGCTCTCTGAGAGATCAGGCCCTTTCTCACGCCAGCACAACGCCGTCGTCAGCCCCAGCCCCAGCCTTGCGTTCTGCCGAAGACTCAGTCCCTCTGCAAGCTTCCTCTCGGCCTCAGAGCAGGCTCTCTGCCCCTCCCCCAGGTCCCCGCTCCAGCCCTGTCCCCGGCTTCTCTGGTGTCGTGTGTTTGAGGGACCCCTTCACAGCGCCAGGTGACCAGCTCCCGCCACCATGTCCTTCTTCTCCAGCCTCACTCACTGCCTCTCGGCTCCAGCGGGATGCACTTCCATTTGCGTTCCTCTGTCTCGCAACCCTAAGGAAGGCTCGGTTTCGGTTTGAATTGGGTCCTCCCCAAATGTACACTGAAGCTCTCATTCCCGGTGCCTGCCCCTGTGGTCTTGCTCGGAAACAAGAGCTTTGCAGTTGTCATCAAGTTAAATGAGGTCCTGCTGGACCTGGGTAGGCCCCAAGGCCCGTGATTGATGGCGTGGTCAGGCCAGGGAGATGGGGGAACAGGCGCACACACAGAGGGAAGGCGGCTGCGTGGAGGCGGGGTTTGCAGCTACAAGCCAGAGGATGCTGGCCACCACCAGAAGCTGGAAGATGCAGCAAGGAGCCTCCCCAGAGCCTGCAGGGGGCGCTCAGCTAGGCCGGCCCCCTGATGCTGGACCCATGGCCTCAGAACCATGAGAGAATGAATTTCCGTCATTGTAAGGTACTCGGTTTGTGGCAGTCTGGACGGCAGCTCGAGGAGACTCAACACGGATTCCTTTTCCTGCTCTACCTAGGCTTTGATCTGTTGAACAGCCAACAACCTCACGACTCCCTGCTTGGTTGTAAGATAAGCATAAGAAGCAAAGGCTTAAACACACGGCAGGTGCACCCAGGGCCTGGCTTTGGATCAGCACAGCTCTGTGAGGCTCTCACACGCTGAGGCCACTGCTGCTGGCCCTGTCCTCTCTCCTCTGTGGCTGCAGAGGGCCTGGTGGCGTCCACAGCTGCCGGCTGCAGAGCTGGGAGACTTAGGTCAGTCTTAGGTCACCAGACTTAGGTCACCTGGCCCCCGGGAACAGCACGGCTTCCTCTGTAACTCTCTCTGCACATGTCCTCATCCTGGCGGCAGAGACAGGTCCCCTGGGGACAGCTGCTTCCGAATCCGGCCGTGACAAGGAGCCATCGGCATGCCTCAGAGACGGCTGGGAAATGGGTTTTTCCTTTGGGATGTTGTTACCCATTGTTTCTTCTGCGAAGACCCAGGGGAGGTGTCCCTTTCCTGTCTTAGTCGGGGGGAACTGCGATGCTTCCGAACAGTGAGAGCGCCTTCCTTTCCGGGACTTGGAGACCTGGCGTCTCCGTTTCTCCCTCGGCGGTGGCTGCGAGGAAGCCAAACCCAGAGCTCATTTCGCAGCCACGCTAGCTCTGCGGTACAAGTTGCTGGTGGCCTTGCCTCCAATTATTAGGAAATAGTGGAGGCACACAGAAGTCACACAGAATATATAGCACACATCCACGAGCCCACCACCTGGCCCAAGGCATCAGGCGAAACCAGATGAGCCTCTGGGTGTCCAGCCCTGACCGCCCCTCCTTCCTCCCCCTCCTCATGGACAACGTCTCCCTGCATCCGTGTCCGTTCTTCCCGTTTGGAAAATACTTTTTCCACAAATATGTGCACCTCCAACAAACACACAGTAACATTATATAAGTAGTTTCATCCTCTGTATATCAGTCTGTAATTTGATCTTTTTACTGAATAGTTTCCTTTCTTCCTTCCATTTCTTTTTCTTTCTTTCTTTCTTTCTTTCTTTCTTTCTTTCTTTCTTTCTTTCTTTCTTTCTTTCTTTCTTTCTTTCTTTCTTTCTCTCTCTCTCTCTCTCTCTCTTTCTCTCTTTCTCTCTTTTGTTAAAAGAAGAGATTTGTTTATTTGAAAGGCGGAGGGCCCGACGCTGTGGCATAGCGGGTAAAGCCGCCACCTGCAGTGCCAGCATCTCATACGGACACCAGTTCAAGTCCTGACTGCTACCTTCTGATCTGGATCCGGGCTAGCATGCCTGGGAAAGCAGCAGAGGAAGGCCCAACTCCTTGGGCCCCTGCATTCCTGTGGGAGACGCAGAAGAAGCTCCTGCCTTTGGATCAGCCCAGCTCTGGCTGTTGCAGCCATTTGAGGAGTGAACCAGAGGATGGAAAACCTCTCTCTCTCTGTCACCCTTCCTTCTCCCTCTCTCTGTGTCACTCTGCCTTTCAGATAAATACATGAACTTTTTTTTTTTTTTTTAAAGGCAGAGTGAGAGAGAGAGGGAAGGAGAAACAGATTTTCCATCTGCTTGTTCACTCCCCAAACAGCTGCAACAACCAGGTCTGACCATGGCAGGAGCCAGGAACTCCATCCGGGTCTCCCACATGGGTGGCAAGGACACAGCACTTGGGCCATCATCCGCTGCCTTCCCAGGCACATGAACAGAAAGCTGGACCGGCAGCAGAGGAGTTGGGACTTGGACTGGTGCTCACGGTGCTCATATGGGATGCTGGTGTTGCAAGCGGCAGCTTGACCCACTATGCCACAGCGCTAGTCCCTCAAGAATGTTCTGTCAAGACAGGCTGTGCTGCTGCAGGTAGCTCTGGTTCCAGTGTGCACTGCTGTGTAGGACTCTTCTGTGAGACTAGACGCATGTGCATGTGTTTAAGTGTGCGGCCCTGGAGCCTGACTGCATTTTTGGTTCAAACCCGAGCTCTGCCTTTTACTAGTCCCATGACCTTGGGCGAATTGTTTGGTTTATCAGTGCTGGCCCCAAAGAAAATTCTTAGGAATGGCAGGTGCAGGAGAGTGAACTCCACAGCTTATTTTTTTAAAGAAGGTTTATTTTATTTATTTGCAAGACAGAGTGTTGGGGGGAGGGGAGACAGAGAGATATATTATTTATTTATTTATTTGAAAGGTGGAGTTACAGAGAGGCAGAGAGAGAGAGAGAGAGAGAGATCTTCCATCTGCTGATTCACTCCCCAAATGGCTGGAACAGCTGGAGTTGGGCTGATCCGAAGGCTTCTGGCACACCAGCAGGGAGCTGGATAGGAAGTGGAGCAGCCGGGATTCGAACTGGTGCCCATATGGGATGCCGGCACTGTAGGCGGTGGCTCTACCTGCTGTGCCACAGCGCCGGCCCTGAAATATCTTTCATCCACTGATTTATTCCCAAAATGGCCTCAATGGGTGGGGCTAGGCCCAGCCAAAAACAAGAGCCAGGAGCTTCATCCAGTCTCTCACGTCGGGAGCAGGGACCCAAGTGCTTGAGTCACCTTGGGCTGCTTTCCCAGGCACTTTAGCAGGGAACAGGGTTGGAAGTGGAGCAGCCAGGACTCGAACCAGCACTTCAGTATGAGATGCTAGCGTTGCAAGTGGCGGCTTAACCTGCTACGGCACAACGCCGCCCCCCCCCCCCCCAACCTCCTATTACATACGAGAGGCCTTTCTGCTCTGGGTGTATAGGACTTTGTAAGGTCACGGGTCTTCGTATTGTGAAATCTGGCCAGCACGGGAGCCCTCCCGCCCATGTAAACGTTTGTTTAGGGAGGGAGAGCCCAGTGCGACAGCCGCCACGTCAGGGCAGTGGCTCGGCCGCTGTTTGTGGCTCTCTCCCTTGGTCACCCCGGACTTCCTGAGCAATATATTAAAGTGTGCCTCACTCTGATGATGTGTTATGGATAAATCATTAAGGAGGCAGCGCACCGCAGTGATGTATCGGCGTAATAGATCATTGGAGTGAAGTCGTCTCCCGACACACGGCTGGCTCGAAGGGTGGTGTCGTTCAGGGAGGAGTTAGCCCAGCAGCAGCTCTGGCTTAATTACAGGATAAAAGGTTTGTGAGTGATGGGCTGAAGGCTGCAGCCCCAGCGTTTTGATTCTTGATGTAAAAATGTAATTGGGCTTCCTGAGAGAATTTTTGATTATTTTCCAACAGCCTCGCGCTCTAGCATAACACTTGCCACGTGGCTGCAGGGGTACCTTTTGTCGGGGGGATCTCCTGGCCCTTCCCACGTCTGGATTTTTGTCCTCCTTTCAATGTGTAGGTTGCAGAGTGAGTGAAGGGAGAGAGAACCCCAGAGGCCTGCCTTTCGGGCCTTCAGATCATGTTGCCGGCACTCAGACCCCTGGAACGGAGTGATTCAGTGCGGTCGTCATTAACCGGGGCTCAGGGCTTCTCGGCGGCTGGCTACACGTGCGGGCCAGGTAGAGGGCAGCGCGGGAGGGCTGTGAGGACTCCAGCATCTCAGGGACACAGAGTGTGCTGAGCCTCATTCGATCCACGTGACAACACCGTGGCCAGGCGTGGTGGGCGTCCTCGCTCTCGCTTTGCTGATGAGGAGAGCAGCCGCGAGCGGGTTCCCTGCCCCAGGGTGCATGGCTGCCAGGGCACCTGCTGCTGCGGGAGATGCTAAGGCGCTTCCTTCCCCACCCCCAACCCTGAAGTGTGACCTTCAGACCACAGAAAGCTCACCTTCTGTGACTGTCAGACCTCAGAAAGCAGAATTAAATATGTGTCCACTGGAAAACAGGTTATTTTGTTTTAAGACATATTAATCAAACTTTGGGTGTTTTTGAAGACTTGTTAGTAGGAGCCCAGATTTGGTCTGAGTCAGTTGCTTGAGGCTAACTTATCTGAACCAACCTGTCCACCCACTGGAGACAATAAAAGCTGCATAAGGTGTAGAATATGTGTATTATAAACTTTATTTTATTTGTTTAAGAGGGGGAGAAAAAAGGTAAGAGAGGGAGAGAGATTGAGAGAGATGCTCCATCTACGGGTTACTCCCCAAATGCTCGCAGTGGCCAGTGTCTGGGCCAAGCTGAAGCCAGGAACTGGGAACTCAACCTGAGTTTCCCACATGGGTGACAGGGACCCAGCCACCTGCCTTTAAGCCCACTGAGTAAAAAAACTTGAAAGCAGATAATAGAAAATATACTCTATCCACATCCCACAAAAAAGGAGAGAATGTGGCTTCAGACTGGTAAATCTCTGTAGCAAACAGGCGGTTTGATAGGTGAGCATTGAAGTCGGAGATGCAAGTGACTCTCCTGTTGTGATGTGGTGATGACGTACGTGGCTGACAATCTCAGGACGTGTGAATGTGACATCACAGTGGGAAATGCAGGTTGTGTTGTGCTGGGCATCTTGTCATCTTGGGCAGATTCCTGAAGGTCTCGGGGCCTATTGTGAGAGTCCAGAGAGCCCCTGGATGTTAGGAACTCAGCATCCGGTCCACACGTGAGACCTGCCGCTGCGGTGTTCGCTTCTGGGAGCAGCCATTACTGCGTGTGGGTGAAGTGGGCCTGTGCGTTTTGCTTGCATTTAAATCCAGGAGGCTTTCTGTAAAAAGATTAATTGCCTAGCGTGTAACTAGTCAGAAAAACTCTCATCCCATGAAAAGTGGATGAAACTTGGCTCCTGGGGACTGACTCAGGGCTGCGCCACGGGGAGCCTTTTGATAGAGGAGCCACTTATTCTGGCCTCTAAAATCAAGGCCAGCTCCCAGAGAAAGGGAGAAACCCAGGTGAGATAAGATTGATAATCTCGCATTGCAGAATTCATTAAAGATGTCCAGATTAAAAATTGGGTTGTCTGTCAATCAATCAGCCTGAATCCTGCATTTTTCTCTGCATTTTTCCTAAGAGCGCTCCTGTGTAGCACAGACTCCCTGGCGAGCCCATCCCTTTCCCCTCAGTAGGACAAGCCTGGTTGTGTCCCCAGCAGAGGTCCCTGGATTTGTCCTTGTCTTGCTGAAGGTTTTGTATTATTCCTTACCATCTGCCTGAGCCCGATGGTTCCAAGGAGGGAAGAAGGGTGCCCGAGGGGTGTGATGAATGAGGTGTGGAGTGGGCCGCATTCTTCTGCTTTGGGGTGATTTCCTCCACCCCAGCACGAGGGGCCAGGTTAGAAATGACCTAGATGAAGATCAGTCTGAGGCTCAGCCATTGATGGACAGATCATGGGCAGGTGCTGGGGTCCCTGGTGTCAAGGGACTGGGTCAGCCCCATTTGGGTTCCGCATATGTTGGGCTGAGCTTGGGCAGCTGCCAAGGTCGGGCCCCTGGAAACAGCCTCTGAGCTGAGCAGCTGCAGGCAGCACGTAGCTCAGGGGTGTCTGCAGGAGCAGGGAGGCAGGGCAGGGCAGGGCAGAGGGAGAAGACTGGCCTTGGGGCTGCCGCCAGTCCCCCAGGAGCTCTGGCGCAGGGATGGCCTTTCACAATTGTTCCAAGTAGAGGCCTGGGCCTTTGCAGTCCCCAGCAGCCAGGCCTTGAGCAGGGCCATCTCCTGGAGTGTCCAGTGAGTGCCAGGCCATCCCCAAGCCGTGTTCTCAGCGTCTGGAGCTGGGCGCGTGGGCCTGTGGAGGGGGTCTGGCTGGGCAGAATCTGTGGCTGTCACCCTGAGGTGCACCTGCTGCTCGTGCTTGAATTTGCCCCGACTCAGATGGCTTCTCTAGAAGTGTAGTTGGCTTTGCTTTCTGGGGCAACTGGCAAGAGAAGGCCTAGTGGGGTGAACCTCAGCCCCATGCTGCATTAGAGTTCGGGCCTCTAACCTGGCTTGTGGGGCGGCGCAGAGGCCACTGCTTGGGTGTCCGTGTGCAGGGCGTTGAGCCCCAGCTGCGTGTGATTCCCATCCAGCTCCCTGCCAATGCCTCCTGGGGAGGCAGCAGGCGGCAGCCCAAGCACCTGGGCCCCTGCCATCCGTGCAAGAGACCCAGATGGAGTTCCAGGCTCATGTCTTTGGCCTGGCTGGTGTGGGCATTTGGGGAGGGAACCAGTGGATGGAAGATCTCTCTCTCTCCCCCACCCCTCCTCTCTCTCCATCATTCTGCCTTTCAAACAAATACTCCCCCCACTTTTAAAAGGCTCTGACATGAAGGTCCTCTTCACGTTGGATTCTTCTTACCCGTAGCTCCTGTCTCTGCTGGTCTAAGAGGCGCATTTGATGGAGGGACCCAGACCCTCCCGTGGGTTCTGGCCATTTGGCCTTCACATTTTTTGAGCCTTGATGCTGGACTTGTCCATTCATCGCCAAAGCCGGGGATGGGAACACCAAGAAATGCCCCAGCGTGTCATCCAAGTGCCAACCACCCCTTCCTGCCTCCACTGAGCACCAGTATCCCTGGACATGCTGCCACATCCGCACCACTCCTGCAGCCACAGATGTGGGCTGGCGCAGAGGGGCCAGGGTGATGGTGATGTGCACCTGGGGGTCTGGGCTGCCTGTTCATATAGCTTCTTTAAAAAAAAAAAAGATTTTATTTATTTATTTATTTGAGAGGTAGAGTTACAGACAGTGAGAGGGAGCGACAGAGAGAAAGGTCTTGTTTCCGTTGGTTCACTCCCCAAATGGCCACAATGGCTGGAGCTATGCTGACCCAAAGCCAGGAGCCAGGTGCTTCTTCCTGGTCTCCCATGTGGGTGCAGGGGCCCAAGCGCTTGGGCCATCCTCTACTGCTTTCCTAGGCCATAGCAGAGAGCTGGATTGGAAGAGGAGCAGCTGGGACTAGAACTGGTGCCCATATGGGATGCGGGCGCAGCAGGTGGAGGATTAACCTACTGCCCCATGCAGCTTCTTGATGCTGATCCTGAGCAAACCATGGGCGTCTTCTCACAGATGGCCGCTGGGCTGGCCTGCCCTTGGGACTCAGTGAGTCTGTTGGAACCTTGCTCACGATGGGCAGCTTCAGTGCCTGGTCACTGGGAGGTGGCGGGGAGAGGGAGAGGTCACTTGATCAGAAGTTGCATCTCTACCAGAGCCCAGCAGGATCCCGGGAGCTGCTGCTTCACGGTCGTGTCATTTTTCCTGCGGACAGCGTGCCTTCAGAACCCCAGGTCTGTGACATCATTCTGTTGGGGATCCCCAGAAACCCTCTGGGGTCTCTCTTCCCATCACGGACACCTCCAGTGCCAGAGAGTCTGCTGGGTCATCCAGGTCAACAGCCCGCACCTGCTCCGGTCCCACCAGGCCTTGGCCTGGAGCCACCCCCCTGGAAGGGGTGTCATTTGGGACGGAGCAGCTCCCTGAGGTCAGACTGATTCCCAGAGGAGAACGCAGCACTGAGCCGTCGTCCCCGGATGGTGCTGCCAGTGGCAGCAGGGGCGGAGGGGTCTGGGCGGGAGAGCGCAGGCAGTCCCCACCACATGGGTCCCAAGGAGCCAGCTGGGCAGGCGAGGCGCCCAGGGCACAGGTGTCAGCGTCACTCATCCCAGGGCTCTACCAGTGCAGAACTGGCTCTGGCCTCACCTTAGTGCTGGCCCTGGTGTCCCTGGGGACCGAGGATCAGGAAAGGGCAGAGAGTTCAGGTTGACCAGTCAGCTACACGGAGACAGGGTCTTCCTAGACCTGCTGGACTCTTGGACAGCAGGGTCCTCTAATGTTTCCTGCCCGCATCTCTGTAGGGGACAGAGAGGGGTGGACCCTGGGGAAAGATGTTACCACTCTTTAAAAAAACAGCAAAAACACCTTTTCTGATCCACCAGCTATCCTGTGATTTTATTTGTCCCGTGTCCCTGGTCGTTCCTGCACGAAGTCTGTTTTATGGAAGTGCAGCCAGTGGGAGTTTGAGCTGGAAGTGTCCTCCTGGTAAGATGGCATTGAAGATGGTCTCCAATCCCAACCCTGCAGGCCGGCTTCAGTGGGTGGGGCCAGTCTGGAAGTGCCAGGTCTCATGGGCGCAAGGGAGTGGGTTACAGAATGGCCCTGAGAGAGGAGTTGTGCCCCCCCGGGAGAGCAGGAAGTGGCTGGGATGCTGGCGAGACACGGGGAGTAGGTAGGTCGGAGTCAAAGGCTCTGTCCAACAGGAAGACAAACAGGAGTTGAGCTGGGAGGGTGAGATCGGGAGACTAGCCAATGGGGTTGTGAGATACAGGGCTGTGACATGGTCTACTGCCCAGCACGTGTTATAAAGCAACGAAGTCCTTGGGCCCCTGCACCCACGTGGGAGACCCGGAAGAAGTTCCTGGCTCCTGGCTTTGGATCCGCACAGCTCTGGCCGTTGCAGCCATCTGCAGAGTGAACCAGCAGATGGAAGATCTCTTTCTCTCTCTGCCTCTCCTCTCTCTGTGTAAATCTGACTTTCAAATAGATAATCTTAAAAAAAAAAAAAACCAGCATGATACAGGTATAGAGATAGCCAGTTAGGGAGGGGTCAAGAAAAAGCCCGTGTTCCTCTATCTGCCTCTGCCTCTCTGTAACTCTGCCTTTCAAATAAATAAATTAATAAATCTTAAAAATAAAAAGAGAGAGAGAGAGAGGCTGGCATTGTGATATAGCCGGTAAAGCCGCCACCTGCAGTACTGGCATCCCGTAAGGGTGCTGGTTTGAGTCCTGGCTGCTCCACTTCCTATCCAGCTCTCTGCTATGGCCTGGGAAAGCAGTAGAAGATGGCCCAAGTACCTGGGCCCCTGCACCCACGTGGGAGACCCTTAAGAAACTCCTGGCTCCTGGCTTTGGATCAGTGCAGCTCTGGCCCTTGCGACCATTTGGGGAGGGACCCAGCGGATGGAAGACCTCTCTCTCTCTCTCTCTCTCTCTTTCTCTCTCTGTGTAACTCTGACTTTCAAATAAATGAATAAATCTTAAAAAAAAAAAAAAAAAGAGAGAGAGAGAGAGAAAGCCCATGTGTCTGGGGTGTTACAGTGTCTGCCAAAAATTGCATCTCACTTCAGTGAGTGAAGGAAGGGCTATTACCTAAACAGGCCTGGGGATAAGTTGTGACTTGTAGGAAAATTTAAATTCTGGTACCAAACCCAGATGGATTAACTACCTAAAAATAAAAATTAAAACCATAAAAGTACTAGAAGAAAATATAGGACCTTTTTTGAGCATGACCAGAAATCCAGAAGACAGAAGGAAAAGAAGTTTGGATTAGAACCCAACCAACCAACAAACAAGCCACCAACACGGACAAGCTCCGTGTGGTGAAAAACACCACACAATTGAAGAACGAAAGAAAATATTTGTAACAGATACACTTGACAGAAAGTGAGCATCCATAATGGCAAAAGTTAAAGAGGTTGTTTGTGTTTGCAAGGATGCAGGTAAAAAGGCACACAGAGGTGATGAAGCTAAGCTTGCTACAACATTTGTGAAGCAGAATTTGACAACTGCAGTCAAATTTAAAATACATTTGCCCAATCCGGAAATTATGCCTTTAGGAATTTTATTTTCTGTCCCTATTGAATTGTAATATGAGAATTGACTGCAAATTCTCTCCCCAAACTGTACTCTATGGGTTGTGTGTGTGTGTGTGTGTGTGTGCAAATTGTTGAAGTCTATGCTTAGCATGGAGTTGGTCCTCTGTATACAAAGTCAAACTAAAAATGAACCATGATGAAGGAGATGGGAGAGGGAGAGGGAGGTGGGATGGAAGTTGGGGGGTGTAGGGGGGAAAGAACCACCATATTCCTAAGTTGTATCTATGAAAAAATGCATTCATTAAATAAAATGTAAAAAAAATAAAAAAGAAAGAAAAAATAGGAATTTTAAAAACTATTTAGTATTTGAAAGGCAGAATTACAGAGAGATGGAGAGATGAGAGAGAGAGAGAGAGAGCTTCCATCTGCTGGTTCACTCCCCAAATGCCTGCAACAGCTAGGGCTGGGCTAGGCCTGTTGTGTCCGGTTTGAGACCCTCCCCAAAACAACTCACAAAAGGCAGGCTGGATGCAACAGCAAGAGGGTTTATTACCAGCTAGCTGGGGCTCTTACTGGCACCTACAACACAGCGCAGTGCTGAGGCGAGAAGCCCCGGCCCTCCCCCTCCCAGCATGTTTATGCACTCGAGTAAACACAGACATACGTCACTGCACACGTAGGCGAGTTCCTTATTCCTTATGTATTTCACTGGTGCGTTTGAGCAACTCAGGGGCTAGGCGTCACGCAGGAATGTGGAAGAATCTAAATTCCAGGAACAGTTTCACTCCCATACCCTCAGGCCTGTCTTTTTTTTTTTTTTTTTTTTTGGCTTAAAATAAAGCCTGTCATGGAGGAACGGCGGTTCTCGCAACAGGTCCTAAAAGCTCCTGAGACCAAGATTCAGCTTTTTTGACTTTAATATGTTGCCCCATATTTTATATCACTTAATCTTAACATACTACACACTACTAAGTCTTAACTCCAAA
Organism: Oryctolagus cuniculus; assembly: GCF_051225735.1. Classification (NCBI taxonomy): domain Eukaryota; kingdom Metazoa; phylum Chordata; class Mammalia; order Lagomorpha; family Leporidae; genus Oryctolagus; species Oryctolagus cuniculus. The sequence continues at coordinate 33,255,329 of NC_142883.1, read as the reverse complement.
TGTACTTACTTTAAGCTAACTTGGGGTTTGAATTAATTACTCATAACTGAACTCCACAGGCCGAAGCCAGGAGCCAGGATCCAGGAGCTTCTTCTGGTCTCCCACATGGGTGGCAGGGGCTCAAGCCCTTGGGCCACCCTCTGCTGCTTTCCCAGGTGCATCAGCAGGGAGCTGGATCAAAAGTAGAGCAACAGGGACACAAACCCGGCACGGCGCCCATATGGAATGCCAGTGTCACAGGTGGTGGCTTTATCTGCAATACCACAATGCTGGCCCCCATTCCTTTAGGAATTTATCACATAGAAGCCGCTTTTAAGAGAGAAGAAATGCATGCCTCTTGTATATGTTTTTATTTTAAAGATTTATTTTTGTTTATTTGAAAGAGTTACAGAGAAAGAGGCACACACACACACACACACACACAGAGAATCTCCCGTCTCTGCTGGTTCACTTCCCAAATGGCCTTGTGGCCAGGGCTGGGCCAGGCTGAAGCCAGAAGCCCGGAGCTTCTTCTCGGTCTCCCACGTCGGGGCAAGAGGCCCAAGGACTTGAGCCATCCTCTGTTGCTTTTCCAGGCTCATTAACAGAGATCTGGTTCAGAAGTGGAGCAGCCAGGACACGAACTGGAGCTCATATGGGATGCCAGTGTCCCAAGCGACTGCTTGACCAGCTGACCCTGGCCCCAGGCGGGCAGTTTTTATCTCAAACACTTCAGCATTATGTGATTTGTTTTTGCATGATTACATTTAAAAAGATCAGTTATCTGATCCTTTTTCTGGATAGGACTCTCTTCTTAAGTTTAAAAACAGCAAACTGAATTACTGTTACTTGATATTTTAAAAAGCTATCTCAGGTCTTTTATGGGATGGTTTGAGATGAAGACATCAATAAAGATATTAAGGCTCGAATACAAATCAGTACCTAGAATACCCAGTCCGGGTCAAGTTTTCGACAGATGAGTTGTAGCCTTTACATGCTGCACGGACTGTGTGCGTATCACAACACGGTGCAGCCCGTTTTCTACATGTATGTTATAGCGTAGAGCAGCCCTCAAGCATCCGTACGACCTTCAGGACCGTTCTCTGGGCTGGCTTGGTAGCGCAGTGGCTAAGTCTCTAGCAGAAGAGTGTGACTGGCCCGCCTTGAGTGAGCTGATCACTCTGGGCCCAGCAGCTATGACCAGGGAGGCGGGGTCTGGGAAGGCGGGGAGTCTACGGGCGGAGCAGACGGTGGTCTCGGCTTCCTGGCTTCCTTCCCTGGTGTCGGCGGCCTCATCGCCGCGTGCGTGCGGCCGGGAGAGTCTGGAGAGAGCGGCAGGGCAGATGCACAGCAGAAGGCCTGGGAGGGCGGTCGCTCAGGGTCTGGACTGCCCAGCAGTGATTCTGAGCCGGCCCCTCCTCCCGGGCGGGTTCCTCCCTGTGGCGGAGGCTTGCGAGGGGAACACGCGTTAGGACCGAAGCAGACCCAGAGCAGACAGGAAGCTCCCCGTTATCATCACATGTGATCCAGGCCTCTCACTCTCGCGTGCCCTGGAACATTCTAGCCTGAGGGGCTTGGAGCTGTGGCGGCTCGGGCCGTGCGACCGCAGAGGCCATGCCCAGCCTTCCTCCTCCGTGGGCAGAACCAGGCGCAGCCCCAGCGGGTGGAGCCAGCTCCTCAACAATTCTCCCTGCCCTTGGAGTTCGGCCCCCTGGGTGTTTCCTTCTGCTTCTCCCCTCCACACAGCCCTCTCCACAAAGCCACTCGGCTATGGGCTAATGCCATTATCTTCCAGAAATTAAAATCAAGCCTCAACCTATAATGTTTCACCGAGAGGGAATTGGGGTTATATATTCCTGCGTTGAGTGGTATTCTATTTCAGTCATAGCATTTAATTATGATTGGTATGTTAGTGCCCACCGGAGCATAACAAATTGTCATTATGTTATTCTGCTGAGTCTAATTTAATTGGCAAGTTGTCACAAAAGCAATTATCCATCATTTATTTTGTTGCCATAACCACATCTCGAAGAGCACCTGCTGTCTGTGAGGAGAAGCGCGCTGCAGTCTCTCAGCCCTGGATCCAGGCCACTCGGCTGACACAAAAGACATTGCTTCCCCTCCTGATTTAAAAATATGTTCCTCATTTCCTGCTGCGGTCTCATGAACCCTCCTCGGGGAGCCTCCAAGTGCCAAAGGAAGTTCACGGGCTGCAGCCTCGCCTGGGGCCCCGCCGGGAGGCCGACAGGCCCGGCCAGCCCTTGTCAGGGTGGGTGGAGGGTCCTGGCCTGCTGGGGTCAGGCCTCGCTCTGTCAGCTGCCTCAGCGGCTACCTCGGCCAGGGAAGGGGGGCGGGTAGGGGAGAGGGGGAGCTTGTTCTGAGGCTCACAGTGTGCTCGCTCTCCGGGGAGCAAGCTGGCTTGGCCATTTCACAGACAGAGAACTGAGACCCAGGAAGCCGAGGGCCCCAAGTCACGAGGGAAGGCTGGGGAAGAGCCAGGCTCCGCTGATGCTCTCTGGGGGCCAGAGGCCTTGGCCTTGGCCTTGGCCGTTCCTCAGCTCCAGCACCTTCGAGGGCCTCGGGCTTCAACTTCAGGGGCACAGGGCTCTGCCCCATTGCCCTGGGAGCGCCAGGCTGGGAAGAGAGGGAGAGAGGAGAAACCAGGGCCAGGAAGGGTTGCAGGTGGTGCCTAATGTGGAGCCCAGTCCCTGGGAGCTTCGCTTCCAAACTGCCCAGGGGCCCTGGTGGCCCCATTCCTACCCACAGCCTCTCGGCGCTGGGACAGAGCCCCCCCCCCCCGGGCCTCGCACAGCAAGTGAGCAGGAGACGGAGGCAAGCACGGGCTTGCTTCTCCTCGAGTCCGGGAGACGGTGGGCCCCGAGGGGAGCTGGAGCCCGGAGCTCTGCCTGTCCCGTGGAGGGAACCAGGTGGAAAATTACCGATTTCCTGGCGTCTAGGATGCTCTTATTAGCACAGTCAACAAAGGACTCATTAAAAACAAAACCCAATCAACACAGACAACAGAAATAAGCAAAAACACTGACGAAGGAACCAAATTAAAAGAACTACCAGTCTATGGCAAAGGAAAAAAAATGAATCAGACCTTTAAATAAACCTGCGTTCCCTCTGGGTCAGTCAGTGACAATTCCCAGGCTACCTATTTGGGAACACTGGAAAATTACCAGCTTCCTGAACACAGGCCAATCGTCTCTTGCAACTCTTAAAAAAAAGAAAAAAATCCCTCATTGCAACTGCAGAGAGAATAAAGTAGGGACGTGTTAGGTTCCTCACTCCTGGGTCAGCATTATCCCCAGGGAACTCTCCCGGGGCTGAGAAGTCACTCTGGCCACCACCGATACAACACCCAGCGCCTCTGCTCTGCAGTGGGGGCGCACCTCCATTTCAGGGGCCAGAGCTTTCCCAGGGCTTGCTATCCGAGCAGGAACAAGTTTAAGTGTGGGGTGGGGGTGGGAGGGGTGCTTTCTTACATCAGAAGTGTAGGTGTGGAAGTTAGGGCTAAATGGGCAAAGGGCCACCAAAAACGCGCGTCCCCTTTGACCCAGGAATTCCACTGGGGATGAACAAATTGCTTCCAAAACAGAAGAAAGATGTTTGCTCTGGGATTGTTTGTAATAGCAAGAAGGCAGCCTGCGCTAGGGAACAACCTGGCCTGGAGCCTGCGGCTGGCAGCACGTGGGTGGTGTTGTCCGAGACGTGAGGAGTTCATTATGCGATTTTGCTGAAGAAGCATTTTTTGTGCACCTCAGTAAACAGAGCCGGGTTCTGTGTGGATGTTCCAGGGTACTTCACAAAGGTGGTGGGGAAAGGGCATTACAGATTCTCTTACTTGGGTGGAAAAAGTTTTGAAATCCATGCTTAGTTTTTTATGAACTTTTTGAAGACCCATTGTATGGATGGGTTTCGGACTTTCTCCCCCCAGACACAGCTCTCTCTTAATCCTATCTTTCATGGACATTTTGAAATTCACTCACAGTCACAGGTGAGACACACGTGTAGGTCCCTCCAACGGTTTCCCGTTGTTGTAATGGTTACTTCCGCCTGGTGGCTTGAACCATATGGATTCCTCATCTCATGGCCTTGTAGATCAGGAGCCTGAAGCAGGTCTCACCGGGCTGAAGTCCAGGTGCTGGCAGCGCCGGGCCCTCCCGGGGACTCGGGGAGAATCTGTTTCCCTGCTTTTTGCAGTTTCCAGAACCCTCCTGCAGTCCTTGGCTTGTTGCCTCCCATCTCCATTTTCAGGACCAGTCACGGCAAGCCAGCGCCTCTCCCTGGGACCCTCTGATCTCCCTCTGACCCCCAGCTTCAGTTCCACTTCCAACGTCCATGTGATCCCACTGGGTGCACAGGAATAATCCAGACACTCCGTTTTGATGTCAGTAGATTAACAACCTTAATTCCATTTGCAGCCTCAAATCCCCTCTGGCTTGTAATGCAACATAGTCACAGCTTCCAAGGATTAGGACAAGGACATCTGTGTGTGGGGAGAGCCTGGGGGGGGGCATTCTGCCAATCACACTCCAGATCAGGAGCTCAGGATTTAGAGAGAGGCTCAGGGACACACTATATATTTTTTTTAATTTATTTATTTGAAAGACAGAGTTACAGAGAGAGAGATCTTCCATTTGCACCTTCACTCCCCAATGGCCACAACAGCTAGAGCTGGGCTGATCCGAAGCCAGGAGCTTCTTCTGGGTCTCCCACGTGGGTACAGGGGCCCAAGGACTTGGGCCATCTTCTGCTGCTTTTCCCAGGCACATTAACAGGGAGCTGGAGTAGAAGAAGAGCAGCCGGGACTCGAACCGGCACCTATATGGGATGCTGGCTCTGCAGGCTGAAGTTTAACCTGCTGTGCCACAGCACATCTTGGGAGTAGATTTAGGGGCCCACAATCACTCACAGGGTCTGGGGAGGCAGCATTGGAAATGGCCTGCTGGGAAGTTGGATGCTGTCCAACTTGGGTTCCTCTTCTTCCATCACAGACCCTGTTCTGGCCCCGTTAGCCTTCACACTGCTTCTCTCACCTGGGGCTTCTTCCCAGTGCCTCTGCCCATTCTCCATTCTCTGTCAGCACACACAATGGCCACCCTTGCTGCTTCTCCCGCTGCCCCTGCCCCAAGCTCCAGGTCAAGTCCCACAGCCTCTGTGGCGTCCTTGCACCCTCTCACTCCCAGCCCAGGGCTTCTAGAACATGTAGACTCTGTTTCGTAATACTCAGCTTAGGTGTAATTGCTCCCATGGTTATGATCCCAGCCTTGGTTGTTGCACCTCAGCTAGATTCTGATCACGGTGAGGCCTGGATCATGGATGCCAAGGAAAGTGGCTGCATTTGTTCTTGTTCTTTTACCTGTGTGTGGCCCTGGGATGTGCATGTGCTCTGAGAGGGTCAGCTGTGGAGGAGCCCCCGGTCTAGGGGTAGAGTGTGATGTGACAGGTGCTAAGACAGAGTACACACCTGAGGGCATCCAGGTCAGCGTGAGCAGATCCAGGAAGGCTTTCTGGAGGGGTGGGTGTTTGAGTTGAGTTTTGAAGAATGAGTAGGAGTGAGCCACTTAAAGAGACATGGCAGGGGCCAACGCTGTGGCCTAGTGGGTAAAGCCGCTGTCTGCAGTGCCGGCATCCCATGTGGGTGCTGGTTCTAGTCCCGGCTGCTCCTCTTCCAATCCAGCTCCCTGCTGTAGCTGGGAAAGCAGTGGAAGATGACCCAAGTGCTTGGTCCCCTGCACCTGTGTGGGAGACCTGGAAGAAGGTCCAAGCTCCTGAGTTCAGATCAACCCAGTTCCGGCTGCTGTGGCCATCTGGGGTGTGAACCAGTGGATGGAAGAGCTCTCTTTCGCTCTCTACTTCTATAACTCTGACTTTCAAATAAATAAATAGATAAATAAATCTCTTTAAAAAAAAAAAAAGGTGGGGGGGCATGGAAGAAGAGCTTCATTCTACGAGGAGGAGGACCGTTTAATCTGATTGGATCCTGGAAAAGCCTCTCTCCTCTCTCCACCAGGTCTGAGGGTTCCAGGTGAAGCCAGATGCAGCAGCTGTGGAGACCCGCCACGCCACGGAGCAGCCGGAACGGCCGCAGGGCAGCAGCCGACACTCTGCCTTTGCTCAGGGGCTGGACCTCCTGTGCAGTGTTCTTACCACAATCAAACAAAAACGACTGAATGGAAGAAAAGAAAAAGTGTGACAGATGCTGGTGCTGTCCAGCTTCGTCCCCAGCTTCCCGGGATGCCGCTCCGGTTACCACGGCCTCCTCTCCGCTCGCCATTGGACGTTCTGGCGTGCTTTCTTCCAGCCCCGCGTTCTTGCCCACTGAGTCAGAAACAACAGTGAAAACTGGTGCTCACAAGTGGAACGGACAGAAGAGGGACACAAACGATGGGCCTCCCCAATCAGAAAGCCGACAATGACAAGACAATACATATGGCAGACATGAAATAGTATCGCCATTGCAAAGCCTGATCTGAAAAGGACAAAAGTTTAAAAAAGGAAGCATGGCTAAAGGCCTCGAGCAAACATTTTACAGATGAGAGAATGCAAATGGCCATAAGCAAATGAAAGACACGAGGGGTGGTGCGGGAGCAAGATAAAACAATTCACACCACTTATCAGCTTGGCAAAAATTAAAGGCCAGTACTATCCAGGCTGTCAAGTGCGTGGGTCAACAGGACTCTTATACATAACTAATGTGGGTGTGAATTTCTGGATCCGTTTGGCAAAGTGATCTTTTTTTTTTTTTTTTTAAAGATTTATTTATTTATTTGAAAGAGTAACACAGAGAGGGGAGAGGCAGAGAGAGAGAGAGAGGTCTTCCATCTGATGATTCACTCCCCAGATGGACGCAACGTCAGGAGCTGTGCCGGTCGGAAGCCAGGAGCCATGACCTTCTTCCGGGTCTCCCACATGGGTGCAGGGGCCCAAGCACCCGGGCCATCTTCTACTGCTTTCCCAGGCCACAGCAGAGAGCTGGATTGGAAGAGGAGCAGCCAGGACTAGAACCAGCGCCCATATGGGATGCTGGCACTTCAGGCCTGGGAGTTAACGCGCTGCACCACAGTGCTGGCCCAGCAAAGTGATCTTAAGGTGACTATTGGGATTAAAGGTGAACACATCTATGGGCCCAGCAGCACACATTTTGGGGGTGTATGCTATAGAAATAATGGCGGCAGGGTAAGCCAATGCCCGGAGTGTTGGTTTAGAGTCCCCGCTGCTCTGCCCTTCCACCCAGCCCTGGACCCGTAGATGTTGACCTGGTCTTCCAGGTCATATCCTCTGATGCCGTGACGTGAGCAGCAAAAGCGAAAGCAAGTAGCAAGGCGATGTTGTAGGTGTGTGGGAGGGACACTGGGCATTCGTAAATGATCTCAAAGAGAGATCCAGAAGGTTGCACACCCCAGGATGTTCGGAGTCAGGACCTCCGGTGGCTGGAGCTGGAGGGAAGGAAGGGAGACCCTACTTTAGAGGTCTGTGTTGTTGTGCGCACTCGTTTTGTAATTACAAGTAGCAGTCGCATCGGGGAACAAAGGTGTGAGGAAGGGGTTCAGCAGGGTCTCCTTGTTAAGGGTGGGAGGAAGGACTCGCTTGTGCCAGTTCCTGCCTTCAGCGCTGTTTGTCCCTCTCTGTGGCTTCTCTTCTATTCAAATGAGTTAATTAAACAAATGTGAGAGTGCATTTTATCTCCCCCCGGGTTAAGTGGGTGTGGATCCTGGGATCAGAGCCAGCATCATTTACGTAGGCAGCAGCCTTCTCTTCGTATCTGTGAACTTCAGCAGTGAATCAGTCAGTGAGAGCCCCTCAGGCCTCGCCCCCCTTGCTCTGGGGACACACACTTGGGAACCAGGCGAACCTGCCCGGCTCTTGACTGTCGGAGGGGAGCACGCCCCTGGTTTTCAGCCACACTCTCTCCTGAGCCTGACCTACTGGGAGGGCACCGTCTGTGGTCGCCATGGCAACTCCCTCCAGGGTACCATCCAGGGGGCCTGGGGAAAGCTCAGGCACACCAGGGGCCGGGAGAAAGCTTCTTCCACGCACGGGAATTCCTCTGCTTCAGTCACTGAGCTGATACCTGGGGACATCGCTTTTTTGGGAAACGTTATTTCTGGAAAGCTGCTTCAGGTCAATTCTGGGGTAACATTTTTGTAATTTTATTTTAAACACACAGGTGGGGTTCCTTTAACAAAGACCTCTGCTGTGACTTCCTCGGTAAAGTGAGTAAAAACCTTTATTAGTCTTTTAGTGCCAACACAGACGTTCAGGTGACAAGTTGTTCTAAAATTCACCGTGTTGGTTTCTCAAGCTTGGAAGGTGGAGGGTGATGAGTGTAGGGGTTAGCTGGGGAGGAATCTATGTTGAATCTTGAGTCGTGCTGTGGGTGGGACGTGGATGCTTAGGGTTAGGTTCTACCTGTTGAGTCAAGAGATCTCTGAAATAATTGGGTTTCTGGAGCCACTACAGAGGCTCCAGATGTGGCAGAAGGCAGATGTGGGACAAGAGGCCGCAGGAGGAATACGTGTTGCTTGGGTTGTTGGTTGGGTTGGAAGCAGGGTGTGACAGGCAGTGACGGCTGTCCTGAGGCGTGTTTAGGAGTGTGGGTGGGATTGTGGTTGCTGCTGCTGCGGGAGGTTTGGCCTGAAGCTGTTAGCTGAATAGCTCTCCTCTTATCTCTTTGGCTTTACAACTGCAATTCCGGCATCTTAGACTTTTTGTCTTATACCGAAAGGAGAGTCTGGGTCGAGGGTTCCAGAGCAAGTGATTTATGAAAGACCTGCTTTCCGGAAAAATCTGGAGACTCAAAGAAGCAGGAGAGGGGAGGAAAGCAGCCGGGCAAAGGTCAGGTTTCAGGTCCCAGGCTCACCCTGATCCCAGGGGGCGGTCAAGGTCCACCCTTGAATTAGAGGCGCTGGGCTCTGTACTCTGGGCAAGTGTCAAATTCCCAGAGTGAAGCAGCCTCCGGGCCCAGGCTGGATCTTCCGGAAGTCATCGGTGCAAGCTGTCAGTGCACAGAGGTGCGGCTGGTGAAAGGGGGCAGAGGGGATTGAGGGGATGGAGCCCACCCAAGGCGCCAAGTATGGCAGAGGAAGGGCTCCCTAAGGGCCTTGCCCTAACAAAATATCTGTGAAAGAAATTAGGTCCCACTGGTGTTCAGAGTGGTGTCTGAAGAAAGATGATAATACACTCAGGTGGGTGCCCAGTTCCAGATGTTTCCAAAGAGCATGCAGTGGGTGTCTGTTGACGGGGGGAGCAGCTCCAGGGCGACCGAGGCCCCTCCCTGTGAAGCTTTCGCACCTGTGCTTTGGAGGCAGGTGCGGAGCTCTTGCCAAGAATACCTGTAGAGGAAACTCTTAGAACAAATGGAAAAAGTTGAAAAGGAGATGATCATGATTGGGCATCTGTAAGATTCAAGTGAGAGAGGTAATGTGAAATTAATTTCTCAACGGTCATTCATGAGTATGATGTTACCATTAAAAATAATGCGGAAGAATCATAATGATGGGGAAAAGGCTCATTACAACCCGCGTGGAAAACGTTGTGAAAGTCACATTTTAATACGGCGCCGCGGCTCAACTCTGCAGAGAAGAGGTTACGACAGACTGTTGTCATTCTCGGTCTTTTGCTCATCTCTGTTTCTCTTTTGCTAAAAAAGTCCAAATTTATGAAAAAACAAAGTGGCAAGTTTTAGTTATATTTTGTTTTAGTTTTATCGGGAAACAGCTTAAACACAAAACAATTCTGAAGCTGAACACACCTGGTGGCAGCCTCCAATACAGGAAGCACCGACTTAGAGAAGTGGCCATTGGCAATGGTGAGTGATTGATAGGGAAAAGAAACAGGAAATCAGTAAGGCTCTGGAAAACTCAACCGCTATTAACCACAACAGCCTAATCGATATTTGTAGAACCATGCATATGTGCTGAACAATATAACAATAAATTGTGTTTTCAACTACATGGGATCTTCACCAAGCAGACCATATACTTGGCAATAAAATAAGAATTAATAACTTTAAAAGGATTGAAATCATACAGAGTGTATTCTCTGACAGTGGAATTAAAAGAAGCTAGACACAGCTGCCGGCGCCGCAGCTCACTAGGCTAATCCTCCGCCTTGCGGTGCCGGCACACCGGGTTCTAGTCCCAGTCGGGGCACTGGATTCTGTCCCGGTTGCCCCTCTCCCAGGCCAGCTCTCTGCTGTGGCCAGGGAGTGCAGTGGAGGATGGCCCAAGTGCTTGGGCCCTGCACCCCATGGGAGACCAGGATAAGTACCTGGCTCCTGCCATCAGATCAGCGGCGGCCATTGGAGGGTGAACCAATGGCAAAAGGAAGACCTTTCTCTCTGTCTCTCTCTCACTGTCCACTCTGCCTGTCAAAAAATAAAAATAAATAAATAAATAAATAAAAATTAAAAAAAAAAAAGAAGCTAGACACAAGAAACACACGCCATGGCTCCAGGGAAGACTAGTATGGTGTTAGGGGGCGAGTCCTGAAAGGTGCAGGGCTAGCCGGCAGCAGGGGTGAAAGGGCGTCGGTGCAGGTCATAGTTTGTTTGTATCTTTTTCTTTTCTTTTTTTTTTTCGACAGGCAGAGCGGACAGTGAGAGAGAGAGACAGAGAGAAAGGTCTCCCTTTGCCGTTGGTTCACCCTCCAATGGCCGCCGCGGCCGGCGCACCGCGCCAATCCGAAGGCAGGAGCCAGGTGCTTCTCCTGGTCTCCCATGGGGTGCAGGGCCCAAGCACCTGAGCCATCCTCCACTGCACTCCCGGGCCACAGCAGAGAGCTGGCCTGGAAGAGGGGCAACCGGGACAGAATCCGGCGCCCCGACTGGGACTAGAACCTGGTGTGCTGGCACCGCTAGGCAGAGGATTAGCCTACTGAGCCGCGGGTGCCAGCCAATAGTTTGATATGGGCGCTGGCACATGCATTCGGTTTCTGAAAATTTCTCAAACTTGTAGACTCAAGATGTGTGCATTTTCCGGTCTTATGCCATACCTTAGTACTTCGTAAAAACACTCCTTTGCTGAGAGCGCAACGCAGCACTCTCCTTGGCCACTGGGGAGCACAGCTTGGAGAATCTTCCCGGGACTCTGCACTTCCACTGCCGTCACTTAGGTCGCGTTCAGGTTTTCCGGCTTGTTTTTGTATCCTTAGCACAGTGTGGGCTCACGCTAAGCTGACGCGTTCTGCTTCGTGTGTTCTGCTTCCTTCCAAAGCATTTTAAAACTCCTCCTCCCCCACGTTTCCTTTTAAGGTCACTGTGCTTTCATGTTTCATATTTAGTTCTGTTTTGTGTACATGTGTTAGGAAGGGTCAAGGTTCACTTTAATATGAACACACAATAAACTTAGCACGGTTTTTGGAAAATAGCCTTCTCCACCAGACTACAGTATCATCTTTTATTTTTTTAAGTTTTATTTATTAATCTGAAAGACTGAGTGACAGAGGGAGAGGGAAAGGCAGACAGAGAGAGGGATCTTCCACCTGCTGGTTCACTCCCCAGATGCCTGCGACAACTGGAGCTGGGCCAGGCCAAAGCAACAGCCAGGGGCTCCATCCAGCTTTCCCGCATGGGAAAGGATGGGCAGGGGCCCCAGGACCTGCACCATCACCTGCTGCCTCCCGGATGCATTCGCAGGAAGCTGGATTGGAAGTGGAGGCGGGACCCGATCCCAGGCACCTGACAGGGGATGCAGGCGTCCGAAGTGGTGGCTTATTCTGTGGTGTCACAACGCCCAGCCCAGTGGGGTCATCTTTGTTATAAATCAGTTGGCCCATTGTCTAAGCGGATGTCTGTTTCTTGATTCTCTTTTCCATTCTGCTCTTCAAACCACACTGTCTTAATTATTATAGCTTAATAACAGGTCTCGCTATTTGACAGTGTAATTCCAACATTGTTCTTCAGTACTGGCATGGCCATTCTTGGCCTTTTTCTCTTCCACATACATTTTAGAATGAACGAAGCACTCCATTAGGGAACTCCTGGAAAGTACAAAAGAGGAGGAAAGAGAGAAAACAAAACAAAACACCCTGTCCTTTCACCAAACATGAACATTTTCATCATTCTATTCCACTAGTTTAAAAATATTTTAGTTTACTTATTTGAGAAATGTATTTTTATTTATTTTTTTATTTAATCACTTGAATCGAGAGACAGAGAGAAAGAGAACTTTTTTTTTTTTTTAAGATTTATTTACTTATTTGAAAGTCAGAGTTATAGAGGGTGAAGGAGAGACAGAGAGATCTTCCATCTGCTGACTCACTTCCTAGATGGCTGCAACAGCCCGGGCTGGGCCAGATCAAAGCCAGGAGCTTTTTCCAGGTCTTCTCCCACATGGGTTGAGGGGCCCAAGGACGTGGGCCATCTTCCGCTGCTTTCCCAGGTACATTAGCAGGGAGATGGATTGGAAGTGGAGCATCTGGGACATGAACTGGCACCCATATGGGATGCCGGCCCCAAGAAAGAGAACTATTTGCTGGTTCACTCATCAAGTGTCAGCAATGGCCAGGGCTGGGCCAGGTCCAAAGGCAGGAGCTCAGAACTCATTGCAAACCTCCATGTGGTAGCAGGGACCCTTACCTGTGCCATCACTGCTGCCTGCCAGGCATGCATTGGCAGGAACCTGGAGGCAGGAGCCGGAGCTGGAAACCAAACCCAGGCACTCCAGTGTGGAATGCAGACATCTTAACCACTAGGCTAAATGCTCAGCCTCTTGCTTTTATTTTTAAATGCAGTCTTCATCTCACACCCGTTCTTGGAAGTCTAGTATCCATAGATTTTTAAATGATTTTATTTATTTATTTGAGAAGGTAGTGTTACAAACAGTGAGTTACAGACAGAAAAAGAGAGGTCTTTCATCTGCTGGTTCACTCCTCAAATAGCAGCAACAGCCAGAGCTGGGCCAATCTGAAACCAGAAGCCAGGAGCTTCTTCCAGGTCTCCCATGTGGGTGCAGGGGCCCAAGAGTGTGGGCCATCTTCTGCTGCTTTCCCAGGCCACAGCAGAGAGCTGGATAGAAAGAGGAGCAGCTGGGACTTGAACCAGCACACATTTGGGATGACGGCACTACAGGTGGAGGATTAACCCACTGCACCACAGCGCCAGCCTCAGTGTCCGCAGATTTTAAAGCAATGGAGGTTTTTGTGTCACTGCCTACTCTTTACAAGAGGCGAAGGGGCCAGGGAGGCCTCAGGAAGCTCTTGCTGGGGCCGGTGCTGTGGTGCAGTGGGCTGGGCCTTGGCCTGCGGCGCCGGCATCCTGTGTGGGTGACGGTCTGTGTCCTGGCTGCTCCTCTTCCAGTCCAGCTCTCTGCTTACAACCTGGAAAGGCAGCGGAAAATGGCCCAAGTGCTTGGGCCCCTGCACCCACGTGGGAGACCCAGAGGGAGCTCCTGCCTTCAGATCTGCCCAGCTCTAGTCGATGTGGCCATTTGGGGAGTGAACCAGCAGATGGAGGACCTCTCTCTCTGTCTGTAACTCTGGCTCTCAAATAAATAAAAAAAAAATCTTTTAAAAAAGAAGAAGTCTTGCTTACTAATCTCATCCTCCCCTACATGTGGGCAGCTGGGCTGTGTCCATTTTTGCTTTATCAACAGCACCGCCGCAAGCATCTTCTGTCTCTGGAGTGCTTTCCTTAGGCTCCAAGCCCCGGAGTGGGCTTCCTGGGTCAAAGATGACGGCTATTTTTGTGACCTTGACTCATTTAGCCAATTTGCTTTTCACTGATGTTACTGGAATTTATACTCCCACAAACGTTCTGATCTGAGTCTTCAAATTTTGAGCAATATTGTCCCTTGGACCACACCTTTTTCTATTATTGTTATTATTATTATTTATTTGACAGGTAGAGTTATAGACAGTGAGAGAGAGAGAGACAGAGAGAAAGGTCTTCCCTCCATTTTTTCACTCCCCAAATGGCCGCTATGGCCGGCACTGAGCTGATCCGAAGCCAGGAGCCAGGTTCTTCCTCCTGGTCTCCCATGCGGGTGCAGGGCCCAGGCACTTGGGCCATCCTCTACTGCCCTCCTGGGCCACAGCAGAGAGCTGGACCGGAAGAGGAGCTACTGGGACTAGAACCCGGCTACTAGTGCCCATATGGGATGCCGGCACCACAGGCAGAGGATTAACCAAGTGAGCCACGGCACCGGCCCCTGCAGACCACACCTTCTGTAGTGAACATTTCCCTGCTCACTTAGAAATGTCAAAGCTTCCAACACCGGAGACAGCAGCCCCTCTGTGTAGCCTGTCCGTGCTGTAACGCGGTCTTGCCCTGCGATCTGTGCTTGAGGCCGGTCCTTGCCTTATCTTCTCCCAGCCTCCTCCCTTGCCTCTGGAACAGTTCCCTTGAAGGCCCTGCAGCAGTGCAGAAACCAACTGCCCAAGCTGGGCCCCACTGGGTCCCCGCACTGCCTCAGCCACCTCAGAGACTCCTGGCTCAGGTTCTTTTCATGTTTCTCGATGTCCTAGGGGAGCTGGAGGGACCGGCACGAAGGGGTTAAGCGCCCGCCGGTCCAGTTCTCCGGCCAACGAATCCACCATTCCTACCTCCCTTGGAGACAGAACAAACGCGGGTGCAGCTTTTGCCAACTTAAACTCCACTCGGAAGGAGAAAAAATATCCCCTCCCTCGCCCCCTGCTTCTTTTGATGTTGGGAGAGGAAGAAAAGGAACTTAAAATATTTACAAGTATCTGACCACCCCCCACCTCTTTCCGGAGGTATGTGACAGAGGGAAGTAGACAGCTGTGAGCATTGAGAGTGGAAAAAAAAGCAAGCAGGATCCCACTGGTGCCCACCAGGTGGCTGGCAGCACCCACGGCGGGTGGGGGGAGGCAGTTCTGTCCTCCTCATGTTGTTACCACGTGCAGCTGTGGCTGGGGGCTGAGGGAGTGCTCCCCAACTTTAAGTCAATTTTGAGAGCTGAGTTAGTCTTGTGGGGAAAAGTGCCTTCGCAGCAAAAATTTGGGAATCTGGGGACCGCCAGAAAAATGAAGCGTGAAGAGGCATTAGACTGTGCGTAGACCTAGAGAAAGGACCCAGAGGTGTCGCGGTTAACTCGTCAGGTGGGAAGGGAGCCAGGGTAGGAGGTGGAGACGATGACGGTGGTAACCACAGTGACAATGACGACGGCAGTGATGACAGTGGCGATGCTGACGACAGTGATGTGACAATGCTGGTGACACTGGCACACGTAAAGTAATTGTGAACTTACGTTGCTGTCTCTCCAGTCAAATCCCTGTTAAATGAATGAATGAAGTCACAATCAAGAAGGGGATTTACATGGGAAGTCAGGGTGAAACCTGGGGTCCACGTAGAAAAGGATTTTGCGTTCCCATTCGGAAGCATTGGCCATCTTCCTCCCAAGGTTCTGCAAGGTCAAGTGCATCTTACTTAACTTAGGAGCGCTACTAGAAACAACCAGGGCCCTCCCAGCCACAGCTGCCATTACCTCAATGCTCATTTCTTTGAATGTTAAGTCTGGGCAGTGAGCGAGAGACTGATGACCTGGCAGAGCAGAGAGAAAACCTAGACTGGTTGGTTTCTCAGGTTTGTTCTCTGTTCCGACAATGGACAAAAAGGAAACCACATTGGCCAAGCCAGACGTAAAAGAAACCGTATTACATTAGAACACTCAGGCTTTATGTAATCACTATTTGGAGACGGCTGAGGCGTTATGACTCCTGTTCCAGTTCCAGGCCTGTCTCTTGGGCTATTGGTGACAGGCAAAGCACGGAGTCGTGAGGACAACTCTCAGGTCTGTGTGGAGGCTGGCCTGGGGTCCTTGACTACGAGTCACGAGGTGGGGGTCTCCCGTGTGGACCAAGCCATTCCTGCAGCCAATATGCATTTACCGAGCACTGCTGTGAGCCGGGGGCAAGGTCACACACAGTCCTGTGGGCCACGGAAGGGCCTTGCATTTCATTCTCGGTGAGAAAAGTTTAAGTCAAGGGGTCTCTTGATTTGACGTTTGTTAGAAAGCATTCCACCTGCTAAAGCAGGGGAACATGGGTAGAAGCTGGAACAGCAGCCAGCAGGAGGCTGAAGCTTGGGCTGGGGGAGCGGCGAATTCAGGAAGTAGTCAGATTCTAGGCGCATTGCGAAGGCAGCGTGCACCGGACTCGCTGGTGGATTGGTGGAAGGGGTGGAAGGAGGAGAGACCCAGGGTGACCACGGGGTTGGACCCGAGTGACGGGGAATGTGACGTTGCCACGGCTAACATGGGAACGACAGAGAAAGGGGAATAAGGAGTCCCGTTTGTTACGCCCGTGCTGCTGGTGGGCAGAGTGATGCAGTGTGGGACGCACCTTTGGATGAGCTGTAGAGGTCATGGCAACCTTGACAAGGGCAGGTGGAGCAGACCGGGGCAAACACCCGATTCAGCGGGTCTGAGAGCTAACAGCAGGGCCGGGGGGTGCAGTCCGTGAGCATGTCTGAGACATCTGGCCATACAGGAGGGGAAAGAAATTTGGGGCAAGGGGTCTGGCTGCAGGGAGCTAGGGAATTGGGCTCTTTTTTTGGTCTGCTTTTTATATGGGGGGTATTTCAGCACGTGTGTAGTTACTAGCTCAAACCCAGCACAGAGGGAAAAACTGATAACACAGGCCAGAGCGTCTGAAACATAACTTTCCTTTATTGTACAGCTCGGAGCACAGATCAATGTGCTCAGTAATTGTCTGTGGTTGATGTTTCTGTGGATGTCTCTGGCATTTGTTTCCCCTTTAGGCTAAATTGTTTCCCTCAAATATGCCCGTGGAGCTAGATCAGATCAAATGCCTTTTAACAACAAATCCCCTGACTTTTGTCCACGAGACCGTGTGAGTCGCTCTCTTATCGCATGGTCACAGCGGTGTCCCCTGCATCAACAGCAAGTTCCCAGGACTGGAAGCTTAGCGTGCGCGTCTTGTGAATTATCCCCTTCGAACCACGCTGTGATGGAGCTCAGTCTAATGACGAGGAAACAGAAACTGCAGAGGTGAAGCCGTACGCCCAGGGTCCGGCAGGAGGGTGCTGGGTTCCAAACCAGTCTGCAGTCTCTCAACTGAGACACAGTTGCCCCTGCTGAGGGGCTGCCACAGGTCCTTGGCCACTAGGGACAGGTGTCAGTACAGAGACGGCACCCCCTGCCTTCTTTGCTTTTCTTTTTTTCTCCCCTCCCCTCACTTCTTCCCCTCCCCTCCCCTCCCCTCCCCTCCCCTCCCCTCCCCTCCCCTCCCCTCCCCTCCCCTCCCCTCCCCTCCCCTTCCCTTCCCTTCTCTTTCCTTCTCTCTCTCTTTCTTTTGAAGATTTATTTATTTGAAAGGCAGAGTTACAGAGAGAAAAAGAGAGAGAGAGATCTTCCATCTGCTGGTTCACTCCCCAAATATCCACACCTGGGGCTTGGCCAGGCTGAAGCCTGAAGCCAGGAGCCTGGAACTCTATCCCGATCTCCCACAGGAGTGACGGGGCCCAAGTACCCTTCCAGGCTAATTAGCAGGGAATTGGATTGGATTGAACTGCTGCTCCCATATGGGACATGGATCTCCAAAGTGGCAACCCGCTGAGCCCCAGTGCTGCCCCCGCATCTTCTTTCTGCTGGGCTGAGTGGCCAAGCAGGGCCTGCCACACTGTGGACAGTAGCTCAGGGATGAGCTGCTGGAGGCCCTCCTGCGTGCTGATGCACGCCCGGTGTCTGAGCTGTGCGACACCCGCTGGACTAGAGCAGCAGGGGGCGCTCTCGGACAAGACGGGCCCCAGCTCCAGACTGCAGAGTCCACAGCCTCCCCAACCACGCCCAACCCTGGGGACTTTCCCCCTTGGCAGTGTATTGCTGCTGCCTCTGGGCACAGCTGTGTCCCCAGGAGCTGCAAGAACCTCTTGATGAAATTCATGAAAGCGACGGGCCGGCGCTGTGGCTCACTAGGCTAATCCTCCGCCTTGCGGCGCCGGCACACCGGGTTCTAGTCCCGGTCGGGGCGCCGGATTCTGTCCCGGTTGCCCCTCTTCCAGGCCAGCCTTCTGCTGTGGCCCGGGAGTGCAGTGGAGGATGGCCCAAGTCCTTGGGCCCTGCACCCCATGGGAGACCATCGGATCAGCGCGGTGCGCCGGCCGCGGCGGCCATTGGAGAGTGAACCAATGGAAAAGGAAGACCTTTCTCTCTGTCTCTCTCTCTCACTGTCCACTCTGCCTGTCAAAAAATAAATAAATAAAATTAAAAAAAAAAAAAAGAAATTCAGAAAGCGTCCTGGGATAGGGATGGGATGGAGGTGAGAGGTCCTTAGTCTGGAGGTTTTGATGTGAGGGCCCAGAGGAGGGGACCAGTGGGCTACAGCCCTCGCTGTACCCTGGAGTCCCGTTAGGAGATGGGTAGCTCAGGCCTGCTGCTCAGTGGGGGCTCAGCAAACATCGGTTTTCATGCCTGAGTTCCTTTCTGAGCTGACTTCTTTCTAAGATCCCAACCTCGGGAACTGTGGGGGTGGGGGTGGGGGTGGAGGTGGAAAATGAATTCCTCAGAATTCTGAAACTCAGATTCATGGTATGCAGAAATGCGGCAAAGAGGGAAGCACCCTCCTGTGGCTTTGAAGAGAAAGTCACAGGAGAGGGTGAGGGGAGGAGCAGGTGTCAACCTCGCCCCACCCCCTCAGCCCCTTCTCCAAGGACATCACTGTCGTCTGTGCCTGGTGGCAGGGGAGGGGCAGCCGTCCCAGGGGAGGACCAGAATCAAAAGGAAGCCATGTGGTGGGCGCCACCACAGCTGTCAGCTGCACGTGACTGCCGCTGCCTTGACCACAGGAGCCCCAGGCCACAGGGGGAGGGCGGGGACACAGCTGCTCCCGCTGCTCGCGAGGCGCCATAGCCCTTACTGATGGGCAGCTCACTCCAGGGAGCGGAGATGTGAGGGAGGAGCCGGGAGCAGATGCTCCCCCTTCCAAATGAATCCAGATTTGGCTCTGCCGTGTGGCCCCTCTGCCTCGGCTGGCAGCCCTCGGGCTTCCTGATGAAGTCTGGCTGCCCTGGGGTGGCTGGTCCTGGGGACTCCCAGGGGCGCCGCAGGAGTAGCAGGAAGCGGTCACTGTCCTAGCATCACCCCGACACATATCGGGTCCTGGAGTTGGGAGCACGGCTCTGCCCCGCACCCGGCCCCCTTGATGGGCACAGAAGCAGTGGGGGCCACACAGCCCCTCCAGCTGCAGAGTCTTCACACTGCCTGTACACTTCGGATGCTTCCTCACCCAGCGCCGTCCCGCTGCGGTGAGGGCTGCATCTATTCGCCCTGGCGCCTGCCAAGCAGAGCTGCGTCTCCCCACTAACACAAAACTGCAACGTGGGCAAGTGAGCATTGCTCACCTGCTGAAGGCGAGGCGGGGGCAGAGACGGCGGTGGCGTTGGTGGTGGCGGCCTCGCCCTCCAGGGCCTTGTCACTGCGTTGAAGAGATGAGGCTCAAACACACGGGAAGCTCAGTGTCAGGGAACCGTGTCCTGGCTGCTCCGACAAGAGCAGCGGGGATGTCGTAGGTCCCTTTGTGAGTAATTAGCAGATGGACGGTTGCAGGTTCCAGCAGTGCCCGCTCTCCTTGTCCACGGGAGCTCAGGACAGCCTCAGGCCTGCAAGGCCGGGCAGGGCTGCCCAGGGCCCCGGGGGAGGCGGGAGGGATGCCTGGAGTTGAGCCGCTTCCTGAGGGCCCGGGCGTCAGAGACTTGTAAGCAGAACCCCTGATCCCCTTTGCTTTGGAAGACGTGCAGGACCGGCCGCCCTTTCCGGACGGCTGCCCTCATGCTGCCCAGACACCCCGAAGATGTAATTGCTGTGAATAAGAGCAACCTTTTAGGAGCATTTGCTCTGTGCCAGTTATGCACAAGAACAAGTCTTCCTGATGTTTTCAGCAACACTCCTTGGACGACCGGCTCTCCCCTCTTCTACGAATGAGGCACTGGGGCTTGGAAAAATGCACGCCTTGCTCAAGGTCGGGTGGCTGTCAGGGTGCAGCCTGGATCCCAGGACCCCAGTGCTGGGGGCTGGGACTTGCATACCCGCTGCCCTGCTTGGATGTCGGCCTGGCCTCTTGGTACCCTCCCAAAATACTGCGTGGATTGAGACCCCAGCTTAATTTTTTTTTAAGGGTAAGGGGAGAGAAGCCCAAATGGGTATCACTGCTGCTGAGAGAGAACAGGGCGCCAGAGGCAGGGGTTTGCCTGGAGGTTTCAGGCCTGGGCAGGAGGTCTGAGCCAGAGGACAGCATTCAGGAGGCAGGTGTCCCTGTGAGTCAACAGCCCCTGGAGAAAATGAAGGGTCCCCCCGCCCAGGCTTCCCGCTCATCCATGGTGCCGCTGTCTGCCATCTTCTCTCCCTCTCTGCTGAGACCAGGGAGGGGATGCTGATAAGCCCAACCCCAGCCCTAGAGGGAGCTGACAGCTCAGTCTGTGTGGTGGGGAGGGGGCAGCCCACCCGCGAGGTTGCTGGTGGCAGAGGACTGGGCAGGGTGGAGGCGGCCTGTGGCTGAGCCGTGCACGCAGCGTGCTTCTGGGCCGCCAGTGTCGGGAGCAGGTGTAAGTGTGGCCCTTTCCTCTCGGCTCTCCCTCCTCTCTTGTGTTCCCACGGACTCTCCGAGCCATATGTCCGGGCTGCTGTAACAGCACACTACAGGCCTCACCAACAGCAGAGATGTCTCTCAGTTCTGGAACCCGCCAAGTGCAAGATCAAGGTGGTGGCAGATTTGGTGTCTCACGGGGGCCCACTTCCTGGTTTATTTATTTTTTTAATGTTAGAGGCTCTATTATTTATAAACTCTTTGTGAATATCATTTCAATTTCTCTACCATATTATCTCATATAACATAATTATTTACTCCTAAGTGATTGATCATCTATGTGGTTCTAGCTTTTTCCTACTGGGAGTCATATCACAATACACATATTTGTGCATAGAGATTTTCTGACATTTTAGTTTATCACCTTAGGAAGGATTCCCAGAAGTGGAATTGAGGCCAAGAGCGGGAGCGTGTTTCAGATTCTTGATTTATTTTTCCAAATTGCTTTCCATAAGGGTTATACTAATTTACACTTTATTAGGAATCTATAAGGGTGTTAAACACATCAGATCTTCCCAGCAATCAATAAACTCTTTTAAAAATTACTCTTTGACTACACCCAAGTCAGCTCTTGCACCATAAAGCATTGCCGACCAGGCTGAGGTCCTGTTCGGCCGTAGCCTCATTCTGCGCTACTCCCCGTCTGTGTCCATACCCACGGCCGGCTGCCAGCTCCAGGTTCTCCAAGGTCTTCCGTTACCTCCACACCCCACACTGGGCGGGGCAGTCTCCGATTACGTGCACCTGTTGGTATTTTCAAACACGGGCTCCTGCATGCTCCTGGAGCGGAGGGAGGCGAGCTTCCTCTGTGTAGAGCCAGATGGTGAGAGTTTGAAGCTCTGTGCCGTCCGTCTCTGCTGCAGCCACTGCGCTCTCCCACCACAGTGGCCCGGCAGCCGCAGATGCTACGCAAACACAAGCTGTGGTCCAGTAAGACTCCAGTAAGACTGGATTTGGCCTGCTGACTCCTGTTCTGGACTATAAATCCCTTGGGGGTGAGGCCAAGGGGATGCCCTGGGCCACTGGGTGGAGTCAGCTGCAATTATCCTTGACAAGGATTAGTTGGCAGGGCTGGTGTTTCCACTGCTGGACTTTGGGCTGAGACAGATAGAAAGGCTATGGAGAGGGGTGGGCATTTGGTGCAGGGGAGAAGACGCTGCTTGGGGTGCCTGCATCTCATATCAGAGTGCTTGGGTTCAAGTCCCACGCCCTTCCCGATTCTGGCTTCCTGCCAAGGCGCACCCTCGGAGGCAACTTCAGCCTGGCCCAGCCCAGGCTGCTGGGAGCGTTTGAGGGATGAACCAGCAGATGGGAGAAATCTGCCTGCTTCTCTGCATTTCAAATAAGATAAACAAGCACGTAAATAAAAACTGAAAACATGGGAGGCTACGGAAGCACTGTGTGGGCACTTCCTCTGTCTCCCTGCACCATGGTCCTGCCCGCGGGAAGAGGGAGCGGACGATGACGGGGCAGCCACAGTGACCCTGGGAGAGGGCAAGCTGTGAGAGACACCTGTAGGACAGGTGTGGTGCTGCTTGGGACACCCACGCCCACACTGGAGAGCCTGGGATTGCGTCCAGGCCCCTCCCCCTATTTCCCACCCCGCTCCCTGCTAATGCAGCTGGGAGCAGGAGATGAGTTCCTGCCACCCCGTGGGAGGCCCAGGTGGAGTGCTGGGTTCTGACTTCAGCCTGGCCCAGCACTGGCTGCTGCAGGCAATTGGAGAGTGAACCAGCAGATAGAAGACCTCTCTCTCTCTCTCTCTCTCTGCCTCTTAAATAAATAAGACTTTTAGAAAAGGGATGCTTGCAGCTTTTCTCTGACCCTCACCCTCAGCTGACCCCTAGCACAAGTCTTCCTCCTGGCAGCGTGCAGACCAAGCAGGGCCACCATTCGTTGCGTCAGCAATGCCATCAGAGGCAGAGGAACAACAAAGACCAGCATTGCTTTATTTATTTATTTTATTTGAGAGGTAGAGTTACAGACAGTGAGAGGGAGAGACGCAGGTCTTCCTTCTGTTGGTTCACCTCTCAAATGGCTGCAACAGCTGGATCTGGGCTGATCCGAAGCCAGGCACTTCTTCCCAGTCTCCCACGTGGGTGTAGGGGCCCAAGGACTTGGGCCATCTTCCACTGCTTTCCCAGGCCACAGCAGAGAGCTGGATGGGAAGAGGAGCAGCCGGGACTAGAACCGGCGCCCATACGGGATGCCAGTGCTGCAGGTGGAGGATTAACCTACTGCGCCACACCGCCGGCCCCGTGGACCAGCATTTCTTAACAGGCCTAAGCAAAGCAGAGATCTGTTTATTGCGCACTTTCATGCATCAGAGCATTGCAGATCCTTGCACAGTCCTCCAGTAATGAGTCAATTAGAGCGTTGCCAGCGATGAGGTCACTGCCATGGATCCTCCCATTACATCAGATTAGATGAGCACATGGACAGAGCCCACACTCCAGCAGCTGGCGGCCAGTGGCAGAAGGACTTGAAGTGACGGCAGCTGACTCTGCGCCCCCACCCCTTGCCGCTCCCCGACTGCCCAACGTGCGTCTGTTCTGCTTTTCTTCTTGGGCTCTAGACAACGTGCCTCGGTGGCAGAGTGCAGGCTCCGTCTCCTGCAGAAGTAAGTGAAAGCTCTCCTGCTGTTTCTTTCCTGCTGCTTGGATACAAACACGATGCCTGGAGCGGCAGCAGCCCCAGCGAGGCCGCCTGGTGGGTGGAAGCCATGTGCTGAGGATGGTGCAGTAGCACAGAAGGGTCTGGAAGCTGCCAGGTCAGCTCTGGGAGAGCTGCTGCTGGACTGGCTTGCTTTGGTAGAAGATGAGAGAGAAATAAGAAATCTCCGTCTAGTTGAGGCCACATCCATCAGGTTTCTCTTAGAGGAAGATAAATAATTCCTAAGTGTTAAAGCCTCAGAAAAGAGACCGGAGCCTCTCTCAGGACGCACACGAGGTTTGCTCAGAGAAACCCTTCTGGAAGGCTCTAAATGCCCACCTCACTCCCTATCCCCTAATCCCAGAGTCACCGAATGCCAGGGGAGGAAACGACTGAAACAGGTGCCAGGCATTGGACGGACGTGGAAACCAGTGAGGGGAGGGACTGGGCCAGAGGGAGGAGAGAACCCGGGGGGAAGGGAGCGTTTTCCTTATCAACTTCGTGTGTGTGTGTGGGGGGGGGGCGACCTTCCAGGGAGCAGAGCGGAGGGCGGAGTCTTTATGTTCTTTGAGGAGCAGGGCCCGAGGTACCTGTGGGTTCTGAACAGATTCGACAAGACATGAAGCCGAAGCAGAGGACTGCTGGTTTTGGTTTGCGTCCCTGTGGGCTGACCGGCCATCAGGGCGCCTAACAACGACGCGCTGTGTGAGTGGGGGGGCACTCACAGCGAGGTATTAATAGTGAGGTCACGCACAGTGAAGTTCCTAGCAAATGGGGAGGAGAGTCACTGTGAGGTTTCCGGTTGGTGGGTGAGCAGCCAGCTGGAGGCCCAGGAGGAACATCCTGTCCTCTCCCAGCGGGCGAGCAGCCGGCCAAGCCCTCGGACCCCTGGAGCTGAGGAGCTCGGGATGGTCAGGAGGCTGCCAGGGGCAGAGTTGGTTCGGGGTCCAGCTGTGCTCTGTAATAAAAACACACTTTGAGGGGGCAGCGCTGTGGCGTAGAAGGCTAAGCCTCTGCCTGCGGCACTGGCTTCCTTATGGACGCTGGTTCTAGTCCCATCTGTTCCACTTCCAATCCAGCTCTCTGCTATGGCCTGGGAAAGCAGTAGGAGATGGCCCAAGTCCTTGGGACCCTGCACCCACATGGGAGACCTGGAAGAAGCTCTTGGCTCCTGGGTCCTGGCTTCATGTTGGCCTATCTTTGGCCATTGTGGCCATTTGGGGAGTGAACCTACGGATAGAAGACCTCTCTGTCTCTTTCTGTCTGTCTCTGTCTCTGTCTCTCTCTCTCTCTCTCTGTCTCTGTAACTCTGCCTCCTCAATTAAATAAATACATCTGAAAAAAAAAAAAGAGCACACTTTCCCGTGCCACTGTCCCACGCTCTGATCTGCTCGGCGGGAAGCAACAAGGCACGAGGGAGCACCTCCGGATGCCAGCAGCAAGGCTGCAATTCTCCCCACAGACATTGCTTTTGGGGTTCTGTTGGGCGCTTTCCCATGTCTCCCGATCCTCCAGAAACGGCAGGCTGGCGTGGCGCGTGGGAAGTGGGAGGCGCAGCTGTTCATGGCGCAGGGCCAGGAGAGGGGCTGAGCCAGCAGCCCCATTCCGCATCCTCCGTGGGAGGCTGGCACTGTGTGGCTACCCTGCGAGCAAGCCGTCCCCTGAGCTCTCCCCCTCCACCCTGTCCTGCCGTACGCGCCCCCGTGCAGCACACTGGCTGCAGAGATAGCGCGGGCATTCTCAGCGAGCCCCGAGCTGGAAAGATAAGGGGCGCGGGAGAACCGGGCAGAACTTGATCGAGTGACCAAGATAAATGTCCTGTGCCACAGGAAATCGAAATGCGAAAATCAGGAGTGGGAGCGACTGAAATATTTAAAAAGACGGAGGAGGGACAGGCGGTCTCAGGGCGCCGTGGACCCCTCCGTTGCCTGAGCTCCTGAATATTGCAAAAGATAATAGGGTGAGGATCGGACGGGAATAGAAACGAGCCATTAAGGGCGACAGAACGGCAGGGCTTGGCTTACAAATGGGATTCTAATTAAGAAAGGAGGAGAAATGAGGGGACTTGGGGTTTTCTCCTTGGCCGCCCACCCCACCTTGGCTTTTGTGCAGAGACTATACCTCTCTGGGCCTTGCTTTCTGCCTGCAAGGGGCCTTTCTCCTGCCCTCCCTCTCTGAGAATGGCAGTGCCCTCGGTTGGTTGGCACGAGGCGTGTGGGTTAGAACTGAGATGCAGCTGTAAACGAGAAACCTCCACGAGACAGGAGCCTGCGCCCCTCTTCCCTGACAGCTGGAGGTGTTTTCCACCCCTCGGGGGCCCCACGCTCCTCCCATCAGGCCCCGCTGTTGCCCTCAGGGCTGAGGATGTGGGAAGAGGGAGACACAGCCGCAGCTCCAAGGCTCAGGCACGGATACGGCCCCACCCCGCGCTTCCACCCACCGTCAGGTCGGTGCCCAGCCTCTCTTCCTCAGGCCGTCCCTGCTGCGTGGACAGGGCCTGGCTTCCACACAGGCTAACCATCAGCCACTGGCAACCTCTCCAGGGGGGACCTTCGGCTCTGTCCTCACCGTGTCTTTCCGCGGAGCAGTCACCTTGGCCATCCATGAGCACACCCAGCGGGGCTGGCTGCAGGCGAGCCCCTCCCCACGTGACCTCATCTCCCCCCCGTTTTTAAAGAGGAAATCGGTGCACAAAACATGTACATGGCTCCGAGGGCACGGTGCAGCTTCTTTCGTCTTTGCTTTCTGCCCATCATCCGCGTGGCATTGCTTTAAAGCAATGATGCTATTTCCCTCCTTCGGAGGCCTTGGTCTGCATTCAGAAGCTCTGGACTCACTGGGACTCCCCACTGAGAGCTCTCCCTCACCGCGGAGGCTTCCCCCCACCCCCAGGTCTCTCTCCTGTGTGACTGAGGACGGGGCAGAATTGGCAAGAAAGAATGTGCTTATGCTAGAGGAATACTTTAGTATTCTCCAAATGCCAGGTGTGTCTTCTGGGACCGGGTCCCTGGGCGCTGCCGTGCGGGCGGCTGAAGTCCTTGGGAGCTGCCGCGCTGTCGTCTGTTAGTCCTCTCTAGACACACAGCCTGGAAGACAGCTGCCCCCATTCCCGGGGGTGCACCTCCCTGCCCCCTCCCTGCTCAGTCCAGGCTCCTGTCAGGGCACCTCCTCATCAGTCTGAAGACTTTGAAAGCCAGAGTGCAAAAGCTCTTTTTTTTTTTTTTTTCCTTTTTAATAGAGTTTCTTTCTCCCTCTTTATAGAAGTCATGCCAATGTAATAGAAGACACGGAACTGCGGCGTGACCAGGGCTGCATGTGCTGGGCTGGGGAGGCAGCGAGCGGAGCGCCCCTGCAGTCTCCCCCCTCCCCTGCACAAGGGCTCCGGGGGTTCAGGTTTGCTTTCCCCGAATCCATGTACTAATTAGGCGTCTCGCTCCCGCAGGTCGGAAGATGCCAAGTCCCCGTCTCGTATCGGACTCTCGTGCGCCTGATAACCTCTGGATCTCTCGGCTCGGCCTGTGGGCACAGGCGTGGGGCCAGCAGGGTCTTCCCTGGCTCTCAGGGTCCTCCTTCCCCACGTGAGCGCTGCCTTCACCTGGCCCGGATGGAAGGACTGAGCGGGAGGGGAGGAGCCAGCCAGGTCTCGGCGGCTGTGTCAGGTGCCACCCGGTGCCCTCTGAACGTTTCCAAGTCTCTCCCCCTCTTCCCCTTACATCCAGCAGCTCCCCACCCCCATCTCTCCCTCTCTCTCTAAAGAAGCCCTTGCTGTGGGGGTAGGCACACGAGATCCAGATGGAGTGCCTGGGCTCCTGACTTTGGCCTGCCCCAGCTCTGGATGTTTTGGGCTTTTGTGGGGTAAACCAGTAGATGGAAAGATCTCTCTTTGTCTTTCAAATCAATGAAAACAAATACAAAAATTTTTTAAAAGATGGGGTGAGCTTATGCTTTAGGGCCACGGTAGGGAGAGTGACGAACAGCCCCGCTGTTTGTTTCTCCCTGCACATG
The DNA here is from genome assembly GCF_051225735.1 of Oryctolagus cuniculus. Taxonomy (NCBI): domain Eukaryota; kingdom Metazoa; phylum Chordata; class Mammalia; order Lagomorpha; family Leporidae; genus Oryctolagus; species Oryctolagus cuniculus. The sequence goes on along the minus strand of NC_142883.1, from coordinate 33,228,125 downwards.
GATACCACGAGGGGGGGCATGAAAGGCACCTCCTAATCAGTGATCACAGCTGTTGTTACCGGGCCTTCTTCCGTTTTCAGTGACGTCTTGCCCGAATTTCCACGTGCTTGATAACCACACAGCCATCTGTGCTGTGTGAACCTGGCTCAATGCGTGCGCCTACCATGTAAGAACAGAAACCTGGGACCAAACTCTGGGGCCAGGCAGCTCAGGCAACTGGTGGGTATTTTCCGGTTTAACTCTTCAGTTTGATGAATAAATTTCAACTCGGGTTTTCCACCCAAGGAGCCTAACTCACATCTCACTCGTGGTGAACAGGCAGAGAAGCCTCCCGCCCTGCGTTTCTCCTCGAAGCGTCCGGCCCCCTTGGCCACGTCCAGTGGGACTGCTGAGGGTTTGAGCCTTAGGTCGCCATGAGTCCCAGACTTCCTAGAGATACGCACTGCTCCCAGTTTGGGATTTTTTTTTTCTTTTTTTCCACCCAAATTATTCCAGGAGCAGAGTGGGGGTGGGTTAGGAAAGAGAGAAATCAATGTAAAGAGTTGAGGCTGATGCTAATGGCCTTTAGATGGCAAAGATTGGGTAAACAGATTTAGCACACTGAGTCAACATATTAATTGTTTGTTAACCTTTGCATAACCGTTAGGAAACCTCTGCATGTGCGGATTTAAAACCCAGAGTGCACCTGAGGTATTCCCGAGGCACAGCCCACTTCGCAAGGTGTTAACACTCATTAATTTTTCTATTCGAGCTGGGCTGGAAAGGGGGGTGGGTGGAGGGGAACAAAGCACACCCAGTGGAGAACCAATCAAGCAAATTAATGTATGCAGGAGGCTGTCTCCCAGGCCTGGAGAAACATCCATTTGTTACCTATATAAGCTATAATTACATAAAATGCAAGCGATTGTGAGATGGAGTGTGATTTAAGGGTTGAGAGAGCAAACATAATAACAACAATGTAATCCTAACAGCCATCATCACTCTGACGCTGTTGGCCCTTGCTAGCGCCCTCCTCTCGGGATCTCCAAGCAGGTTAGCCAGGGTAATGAATCCTCTTGCGTTACGGCTGTGAAGGTTCCTCAGCCCATTCCTGCTCCCACCGAGGTGAGAAGGGGCATCAGAGCCAGGAAGCTGGGCGCAGCTGTAGAATCCCATTCCCCATCCCACTCTCCCACCCTGTGCCTACGCCAGCTCTGGGCTGGATGGCCATGACCTTGGTTCTGTGATGCTTGAATGAGAAGAATGGACCACTGATGGGCTTTTAGTGACTCTTCAACCAAATGACCTTCCAGTTAAGAATTCCAAGAGGCCATCTGAGCTACCCCTCTTACAGGTAAGGAGGCAGTCAGGGATCAGGGAGAGGAGAGGAGGGAATACGTCATTGTTCCCCCTACCAGGGTTGGCTCTAACACTCCCCATGTCCGGATCCCCAAATCACTGTGTAGCAAAGCTGCCGCCCAGAACCAGCGCTGGCCAAAAGACCCAACATGGCTGCCAATCACATCCACGTGGTGACCTATAGCCCAATATAACATCATCCTAATAAAATGACCATGACTGACACCACCACTCCTATCATGCGCCTGACACCATGACACCTCCGAGACTTCCTAAAAAGGCCAGAAAAACAGGCAGTCACCAAATTCCCGGAAATGCCTTCTCTTTCCTGGAAAACCCTGCCCAGAGCACCACGCCCGTGCCTCCAGGTCGCAGAATGGCCCTGAGCCCTGTGAGTCTCGGCTTGCTCTAGAGCATGCCTGAAAGGATTAAGTTTGGTTTGCTGGTACATCTTAGTCCTCTGCTGACCTTCACCTATGCCTTGTCCTGGAATCCTGTAGTGAGCATCTCTGCGGTGTCCCCTGCCCACCCCAGCCCACATGCGGGTCTGCAGCCTTCGATCCCCCTTCCAAGACCACTGCCTGCACCTCCCTTTGAGCCCTACAGAAACTGCACTGGCTCTTTGGGCCCACTCGGCCTTCTCGGTTGTAACATCTGGGATTTATTCCTCTTGTCCAGTCTAAGTCCCACTGACTACAATGCGGTCCTATTTTGCCTTGGTTATTCTTTTTTTTTTTTTTTTAAGATTAATTTTATTTCTTTTGAAAGGCAGAGTTAGAGAGAGAGAAAGAGAGAGAGAGAGACAATCTTCTATCCGCTGGTTCACTCTCCAAACGGCTGCAACAGCCAGGGCTGGGCCAGGCCAAAGCCACGATCCAAGAGCTTCTTCCAGGTCTCCCACATGGGTGCAGGGGCCCACGTGCTAAGGCCATCTTCCACTGTTTTCCTAGGGCATTAGCAGGGAGCTGGGTCAGAAGTGGAGCAGCCAGGACTCGAACCGGTGCCCATATGGGATGTTGGTGCTACAGGGGGCAGCTTAACTCACTATGCCACAGTGCTGGCCCTAACCTTAATTAATCTTGAGACTGCAAATCCCCCTCATAGGAATGGGAGTTGTACTAACACTTGACTGTCTCGCATCCATTAATTTCCCTAATGGTAACTGCTAGTGTCAGCTATCAGCAGATCATTTTCCTGGAGGTGAGCCGTGGGGAGTCGACCACAGGTGCTCTGGCCTCCCGGGATGTGTAAGAAGTCTTCCGCTGTGAAATCCCCTCCACAGTCCTCTGTCTGTTGCAGGGTGTTCGTCTACATGGCAATGAGCCATGGCAATGAACCAGCAAGGGGGTAGTCCCCTTCCCTGTGCAGGCAGAGTGAGCAGGGCCCCGGCCTCTGCCCCTCATGCCTCCTCTCTCCCTTCCTGCTCCTCCACCCAACCTCTCCAGCTGGTGCCTTGAACTCTAGCTCAGCCACTCCCCAGCTGTGTGGCTTTCTTTTTAAGTTTGTTTCATTTGCAAATCAAAGTGACAGCCCACCTGTTGGGGGACAGGGATTCTACTACTTGAACCATCACTGCTGCCCCCCAGGGTCTGCTTTAGGAGGAATCAGGAGCAGAGCTAGGACTTGAACCCAAGCACTTTGGCAATGAAGGCTTCTAAACCAGTGCACCAAAAGCCCAGCCCCTGCATCACCTTGGCGTCTTTTTTTTTTTTTTTTTTTTTTTTGACAAATAGAGTTGGACGGTAAGAGAGAGAGAGACAGGTCTTCCTTCCATTGGTTCACCCCCCAAATGGCCGCTATGGCTGGAGCTACGCCGATCCAAAGCCAGGAGCCAGGTGCTTCTTCCTAGTCTCCCATGCAGGTGCAGGGCCCAAGGACTTGGGTCATCCTCCACTGCTTTCCCGGGCCATGGCAGAGAGCTGGACTGGAAGAGGAGCAACCGGGACTAGAACTGGAGCCCATATGGGATGCTGGTGTCGCAGGCGGAGGATTAACCTAGTGAGCCACAGCGCCGGCCTCCCCTTGGCTTCTAATGTTCGGTGACCCAGTGCCTGGCTCCCCCTTGCTGACATGCCTTGTACCACCTGGGTCACAGCTGCCTTTCCTGAGCCCACTGACCTGGACCCACCCAGCCGGACTCCAACGCACAGGTGCCCTGTGCTTGTGGCCAGGCCCTTGAAGGAAACTGACCTGGCCAGAAGCCTAGCGCTCACTGTCTAACACAGAGGCCACTGGCCACCAGCTGTCAAGCACTTGACATGTGCCTGGCCCTTGTTTCTATCTACAAGGGCACTTCAAAAAGTTCACTGAACAGCAGAATGCAAAGAGAAGTTTATTTTGAAACAAGAAAGAAGTTTGAAATCCATGCATTTTTTTCACAGCCTGTGTTTTCCAGCAACTTTTTGAAGACCCCTCGTGTGCATGGATTTCAAAAATTTTTGCACCAAAATAAGCTTGTTTTGTAATTCCATTTCCTAGGAAGCTTCTGAAGTGCTCTTGAGCTATAAGGGTAAAATACACAGCAGATTTTTGAAACTTTAGTATGAAAAAGAACACTGTAAGACATCTCAGTAATTTTTATATAGATTCCACACTGAATAATATTTTAGATATATTAGGTTCAATGAAACGTATTATTACAATTAACTTCGCAAGTTTTTTTTTTACTCATTAGGGTGGCTACTTAATGATTTTAAATTACGTGTGTGGTTCTCTTTGTCTCTGAGACGGCGCTGGTCCAGAAACTCCACATCCGACTGCCTGGGCCACCCCCTTGCCAGGCATCTCCAGGGCATCCGTCACCTTCTCTGGGCTCTGTGTCCTCAGAATAAAATAGAGACCCAAGGGGCCACTGCGTGCACCTCTCCCAGTCCCATGTGAGGGCCTCAGTACCAGGACACACCCTGCTGTCTTAGTGAATCTAACTTCTCTATTTTTTTTTTTAAAGATTTATTTTATTTATTTGGAAGACAGAGTTACAGAGAGAGGTAGAGAGAGAGAGAGAGAGGTCTTCCATCCACTGGTTCACTCCCTAGATGGCTGGAGCTGCACCGATCTGAAGCCAGGAACCAGGAGCTTCTTCCTGGTCTCCCACGTGGGCACAGGGACCCAAGGACTTAGGCCATCTTGTGCTGCTTTCCCAGGCCATAGCAGAGAGCTGTAGTGGAAGAGGAGCAGCCGGGACTAGAACCAATGCTCATATGGGTTGCCGGCGCTTCAGGCCAGGGCTTTAATTCACTGTTCCACTGCACCGGCCCCAAATTCTCTATTTTTCATTCAGCCCTTCATCATAGACTTAAAAGCACAAACCAGTGAGTCAGCCCCTTCTGTCTGCTCAATCTCTGGCTCCGGGGATGGCTTTCTGAATTACCTTTCTTTCTGGTAAGTGGACATACAGTATTTGTACTTATTTATGGGGTGCAGTATTTGTAATTCAATCCATGCACAAATGGGTGATGGTCGGTCGAGTCAGGGTGATTGGCATTCCCACCTCCTCAAATATTGTCCTTTCTTATACGCTGAGAACCTCGTGGTTACTTTGCAGTGTGTGATCAACATGATGGTCTACAGTTACCCCGCCGCACTATCTAACATCAGCGCTCCTCCACCCTCCCCTGAGCTGGGTTCGGTGCTGTTGCCCTCCCACTATCACCTCCCCTACACCCTTCCTAGCCTCCCTAACCTGTCCTGGGACAGGAAGTCACACCACGGGAGGGCGAAGGCCCTTGATGGCCAAGAATTGAGACTGCCCTGGAAGCTCCAGCTCCCAGAGCCCCACGCAGGGAGGCATCCTGCCCCTTCTTGTTGCCAAGGGAACTGCTCATCTAACATTGGTGGGGGAGCTCCCAGTTCAAACTCCTGTCCCTGTGTGTGTGTGTTTTTTTTTAAATATTTCTTTATTTATTTGAAAGTCAAAGTTATACAGAAAGAAAAGGAGAGTCAGAGAGAGAGAAGAGGGAGGGAGAGGGAAAGAGAGAGAGAGAGAGAGAGAGGGAAAGAGAGAGAGAGGTCTTCCAATTGCTGGTTCACTCCCCAAGTGGCCACAATGGCAGGAGTTGCTCTGATCTGAAGCCAGGAGCCAGGAGCTTCTTCCAGGTCTCCCACGTGGGTGCAGGGGCCCAAGGACTTGGGCCATCTTCTACTGCTTTCCCAGGCCATAGCAGAGAGCTGGATGGGAAGTGGAGCAGCTGGGACTTAAGCCAGCGCCCTTATGGGATGCCTGCACTGCAGGCAACAGCTTTATCCGCTAAGCTACAGCACCAGCCCACCCTTGTCCCTTGTCCCTGTTACCTGAATTCAGACAACACAGGGATAACAAAACTCCACCTACACCTGTTTGGCCCAGAGCCAAAGAGGCAGTTGCACAGAGTCGGAGCCCCTCGTTTCCAGGGTTTCCCAGCACTGAGGAGACTTTGCAGATGTTTGCTTACTGTGCACTGGAGCTCATCTTTTGCTGTCTATCCCACCTCCCTCCCTCAGCCCCAAGAGACACTTGGAGGCACTTGGTCCATGACATGCTAAGTGCCAGGTCCCGTTGAGCACTGAGTGTGTGCCAGGCATGGGGCTTTTCTATGCATAGGTCGTTTAACTCTTTCAACAACGCTGTGGGGCAGGTACCATTGCTCCCCCCAGCACTCTGCCCCAAGTCGTAAGCCAACAGAGGCAGAACAGGGGCTCAAGGCCTGATCACACCCCAAAGTCCACACTCAATACACACTGGTGCTTGTTGAATGGATATCTTCATTTTTAAATTATGTGAGTTAATGTGCATTTTCTTTATAAATTAAATAGTGGGGCAGGCACTGTGGCATAGCGGGTAATGTTGCCACCTGCAGTGCTGGCATCCCCATATGGGCGCTGATTTGAGTCCTGGCTGCTCCACTTCCCATCCAGCTCTCTGCTATGGCCTGGGAAAGCAGTAGAAGATGGCCCAAGTCCTTGGGCCCCTGCACCCACGTGGGAGACCTGAGAAGACTCCTGGCTTCAGATCAGAGCAGCTCCTGCCGTTGTGACCCCTTGGGGAGTGAACCAGCAATTGGAAGACCTCTCTCTGTCTGTCTCTCTCTCTCTCTGCTTCTGCCCCTCTGTAACTCTGTCTTTCAAATAAATAAGTAAATCTTAAAAAAAAAATTAAATAGTAAAATGTTAAAGTGCCTCTTGCAATCCTCTTCCCAGCGTCTTTTTGCCTAAATCCTCCAAAGGGAACCGCCGCCTGTGCACTGATGCTTAAACGGGCTATCATGTTGCATGTGCTGTTTTTTTCATCAGTTTTCTTTCTTATAACAATCCCTTAATGGTCTTTCCATATCAGTAAGTGTAGATTTACTTCATTAAAATTTTTTTAAAGATTTATTTGAAAGGCCCCGTGGCAGGGAGGCAGGGGAGAATTGCCATCTGCTGGTTCACTTCTCAAAAGCTCACAACTCCATCTAGGTCTCCCATGGGGTGGCTACTTGAGCCATCGTCTGCTGCTGCCTCCCGGCGTGCGCATTAGAGGAAAGCTGGATCAGGTGCAGAGCTGGGACCTGCACCAAGCACTGCAGTGCGGGATGCAGGCGTCCCGAGCACTGTCTCCACCACTGTGCTCTTGCTCCGCGTTTCTCAATCGCCGCAGAGTATTCCATTCAAAGGGGGTCCCGTGTGATTCTCCAGTGAGGGATACAAGACCACTTCTCCTGGTGTTAGGAACCGCGTGGCTACCAAGGCCCTCACGCCGACCACGTTGCGTACTTCTCTTGCCGTGGCCTGGGTTCCTGGGATTGCCGGGTTTCCATTTCCTCCAGCACCACGTGACAGCGCCTGTGTCTGCACATCGTCACCAGAACTCGGCTTTCCCAGCTCTATCGTTTTTGTCTCTCTAAGAGGCTCCTGCTGACATCCACGAGGTCTCCTGTGCTACTTCCTGCCTCAGTACCCCCAGCGATAAGCACACCATAGCTCTAGAGTGGGGTCCGTCCCCTGGGTGACAAGTCGTCCCTTAGTGAACACTGGAGACAGCACCAGCATCCGCTGTTTAATATTTATCAGGAGCCTGCAGTGTGCTGGGCCCACACAGCAACCGAGACCTTTGGGAAGAAAACACGCAGTGATTTGAAAGGCCGAGATTACTTAATAAAAAGCGACAGCCTCATCAGAGGCCACGGGGGTGCCGCTGCTCCCTGGCGTCTGCGCGCTCCTGGGGAAGCAGGTGGGAGGGCGCCCCTGTGAGAGCCACACTCAGGCAGCAGCTGCTCTCCTGCAGGGCGTCTGTGCCAGGCGAAGGAGCTCAGAACTTTCCGCCTAAACTGCACCAGGAAGCCCCGTACCTCTGCATCACCCCCTCACGACTTGGGGTGCAGGGCGGTGGGGACAGGAGGGTGTGGGTTGAAGGAGCCAGCGTCGCGGTTAATTGGAAAAGTGATCACCTTCTTTCTGGGGCTAAACACCCAGTAAGTGTCCACTCCCTGTCCCCCTGCCCATACCAGAAAACAACTGGCTTCGTCCCTGGCTTCATCCCTGGCTTAGTCCCTGAGGAGCACCTCTGTACTCCCACTTCATTTGCAAGTGCACAATTGCTTGAAGACACCGCCACTTTGTTCTGTCTTCCAGAGTCCCGATACCTTTAACCCGGCCCATTCCTGCCCGCCCCCCCTCCATCCCCCTCCACCCGCACACTTTTGTTCCCCATCCCATCCCAGGGCCTGTCAGATTACATTTTTTATTGCATCGAGACAAAAAGCCATCTGGAGCTCCTGGTCTCCGCTGTCAGCGGCTGCCGTTCCCAGGGTCTCCTGCCAGGGCCCCCCCGCCAGCCCCCACTCTTTATTTTTTTGCCCCTTTGCGGCCCCCTCCGTGGGCCGGTGCCTTTGTCCCTGGGCTCTCCTGGCTCTATCGCTGGGATGCAGCGTACCTTGTCTCGGCAGAACAATGCGGGCTGTCAGCTTTTATTAAGTGCGGGGTGGGGGGTGGGGGCGCCGCAATTTCTGGTGGCTGAAAGCTTACGCATCCGTCATCTGCTGCTCCGGCCCTGAGTTTCTCTCCTTGTTGCCAATGCGCTCACTGCAGGCCGCAGCTCCGCCTCTCTCCCTTTCTTCTTGCCCAAACCCAAACAGCACTTTGTGTGAGAGTCTTCAACGCCAACAACACAACACTGGAAGTGGGTGGGAGGTGCACTTGTTCCTCATAGCTCCAACAGCCCAGCAGGGGGCAGAGCTGTGGGTGCCGGGGAGTAGAGGTGGGGGAGTAGAAGTGGGGAGTGGAGGGGTCAAGAGTAGAAAGAGAGGTTAACCCTTACTCCCTCACCCCCACCACCACAGCCAGCCTGGGCTGAGTACCAGGATTTGCAGCTTGCGATTTGTGCGCATGCGTGAGTGGGTTTTGCAGGGCTAGAACCCAGGCTTGGGTGACCTCCTCCTGGAGGAGCAAGAGAAAGGGCCTCAGGAAGGAAGCAGGGGCTCTGCTCCTAAGCGTATCCTTGCCAGGCCGAAGGTGAGTTTTGCTGCAGGTTGGGACGGGGTGCAGACGTGGCAGCCGGGCTTCTCCTGTCGGTGCGGTAGAACCATCAGGAGCATCTGGAGAGGCCGTGTGGCCAGCAGGTGGGAACGCGGGCGCCATGCTTTCAAGGCTGGCCCCCACCTAGCTTCTCGGGGTTCTCGGCTGTGGCACGGATCAGAGCTACCTCACAGGGCTGGTGTGAGAGGCGCTTCAAGCGTCGTGTTTAGCTCGGCATCTGGGCTGTCAGTGTTGGGTGCAGGGCCGGTGTCACACTCCCACTTTGACGCCTCCTTAGCAGTGCCGTCAATCATCTTCAAGCTGCCATTCTCGTGAATGGTGCCCCTGGGCAGGAGGCGTGGGCCAGAGCTGTCCACTGGGCTGCCTGGGCTGTGGCCCCTGGGGTGTCCCCGAACAGCCTGTGGATCCTTGGGAAGATGCCTCACGTTCCGGATGGCGGGCTTTTGCAGAGATCCCTGAACCAAAAGCAGCCTACAGTGAAGCAGCCGGGCTCCCACCTAGGATTCCAACTCAGCTCCCGGTAAGGTGGCGGACTCTTATTTAACCAACTCAGCCACAGGCTTTGAGAGCAGAAGCTTAAACAGGAGCACAAAGCCTGAAGGCGTTCATGGTTCCTCCTCTTGTTGGTCATTGGCCCTCGGCCTGAATTGGCCTTGAGCACTCAACAAGCCACCCGGCAAGAGAGGGAGTGCCTGTCCGCGCAGGGGCACACAGCTGTCTCTCTGGAGGGGCCGTGGCCGCAGGAAGCCCTCTCACGCTGCCTGTGCTCATACATCTCCCGTTGAATTCTCACCGCGTCCTACACAAGAGGTTTTACTGCCCTCATTTCTCACCCCGGTAAACGGAGACTCGGGGAGTTTAAGAAGTTCGCCGAAGGCCTTGGAGCCAAGTGAGGAGTCAGGATTGGTCTCCAAATCTATCTAGCAACACATCCGGGCCTTTCACGCCACGCTGACACCTCTAGCGGTCTTTAATTAATCACCTAATCAGGGCAGACATGATACCTGTCAAGCTTAGTCAACAGTTAACACGTTCAAGTGTCCCATTTTCACAAATGATCAACTGCCTTGACCACGATGCTACATGCGGCGTCTTTCCCAAAACACAGAGATTGCTCTGAGGCTCAGCCTCTCGCTAATGATCACAGACTGCCTTGGGGGAACAATTCTTTTCGAAAATGAAGCTGGTCACAGACTGGCAGCGGACAAATGCGGCCCGAGACGTCTCACAAATCTTTCTTTAATGAGCGCGGGAGTGGACAGGGTAGACGGCGTCGGCTATGCTGATGTTGCTGAGCTGTTTGGGAGCCTAAAGCCTCATCTGGCTTTGCTTTTAAATACATTTATAACAGAAACTGTCCTTCTTTCCAACGAGGTCACAGTAGGAAAACAAAGTGCTTGGTGCCGGGCTGTGGACGTGGTGGAAGCGAACCATGGTGGCAGGAATGCACTTGCTATAGAAAATGAACTCTTTCCCGTTTCTGGCCTTCTGTGTCTTTCTCTCTGTGCTGGGACAATTGAACTTGAGTGCTTGCTAAGGGTCTCGTGGGCTCCAGTTTCTAAAATGCTGTGTCTCAATACCAGACATCACTAAAGAGGAAAGAAAGCATGGTTACATTATAGAACGACAACTTGTGGCAGGCTGTGTCCTACGAAAGAGCAGTCTCTTGAGGTTTGTTGTCCCCATGATGAAAAAGACGACATTGAGGGCCAGAGAAGTCGAGTAACTGGATTGAAGTCACACAGCCGGTAAGAGGCAAGAGCTGGGATTTGGAAAGGTAATTTGGCTCCCCTGCCTCCGTTTTTTGCTTTGGCCAAGCGGATAATGCATCCACACAGAGCTTGCAGCTCAGAGCCATAACAGGGAGCAGCCTCTGCCACAGCCCTTCGGAGCGCTCACAGGGAGTCACTCAGAGCTCATTTGGCAGGTGGGAAGAGGAACGTGGTCTCAAGGGTATAACTACAGCCACTCGGGACTTGAGTTCAGCCCCTTCTGTTTCACAGCGGACGTGTGGGTCGAGGTGGTCCTCTTAGTCCTTACTTTTGCTCCGGAAGGATGCACCTGCCGAGAGGTCACATGCGTGTGATACATTCAGGTCTGGAGCAGAGAGCACTGGGCTGGAAGCGGACCCACGCTCTCGGGCTGGCTCTCCCTCTGGCAGTGTGTGAACTCTGCGGTTATCAGCTTCTCCGGGTCCCTTCGTCCTGATGTGCAGGTGGATTAGGTCACAAACCCTAGGCCTGGGGCCAGACTGGACCTGCTATAGATTTTGTTTGGTGTGCATGGTAATTTGTTACAAAACAATTTGAAGACGTTGTCAATACTTACAACTGGGAGGGTTCACATAGAAATCCAGGTCTCTGGGATCTCCTGAAGCCTAGAAGACTTGATGGACTTGAACTTCCCTCTCCATGCAGCCTCGTTGGAGTGCTCACCTCGCCACACGGGCTGACCTGCAGCCTGCTGCCCTGACTCCAGGCATCGGGGCGAGCAGCCCTGGACCTGGGGTCACCAAGGCCCTGGTCCCATCCTGCCTAAACGTGCCTCCTGCTCACCCGGGGAGGGCTCAGCACCTGCTGGTTACTTGGAGAGGTGGGGAACCAAGTTCTCTGCGCTGCTCTGCCCTGGTCTGCTGGGGGTTTGGCTGTTGTCTCGTTTTGCTGCTGCTGCTGCCCCTGGTTGGTGGAAAGTTAGGAGGAAGCTTGACGCCATCTCATTCTTTTGGGTGTCAGGTCTGGCAGAGGGATGGAGGCCCAGGTGATGGACAGGCCGCACCTGCGTGGGTTCCCAGCATCCTTTTCTGGACGCATCTCCCTCTGGCTCCTTTCCCCAAACCCCCTGCTTTTCAGAGATTAATTGGTGCCCAGTGCAACTTATTTCCTAACCCTTTCAGGCCCCATTGAAAGCCCTCTGCTTTATTTGACCGTTTTTGATAAAGTCGCTGAAGGCTTTTTTTTAAATTTTATTTTATGGATTTGCCAATGATTGTCCAGTTTGACAAATTGGATTCTTAAAGCTGATTCTTGGAAGAAAAGGATGCAGTGTGACAAGACAAGAAACAGCTCATCCTCAAATCAGGAGGATAAATAAAAAAAAATAAAGGCAACCCCATTCCCCGGCTTTCCTGTGACTCAAAGGGTGTCTGAGTTGTCACTGATAATCTAATCTCTCTATGATAGGTGAGGAGCGGGACAATGGCGGCCCAGCCAGGCTGTGGTTGTGATAGGCCTCTGATTAATAGGACTGTCCAATAAGCCCCCGGCCCCAGGAGCATGATGAATGGCACTTGATGTGAACCCTGACCTCCCCGGCAGGGACGCGGGCGAGGGGAGCGGCCAGCCGGGCCTGATTGATTCCCCGGACTTTGTTCCTCTGTGGCCGTGTGTCTGGGGGAGGGGCCCTGGGCTGTGTGGGATTTCTCGGTTTGTACCACTCCCTGGGAGCTGCCCTGAGAACACAGTGGCTCCCAAGTGCCTCCCCTGCCACTCCCTGGAGGCTTCGCCGACCTTGGCTGACCTGTCATCTCTGGCTGTGGTCTTGGAGCCTGGAACCTGATGAAGGAGGCTTTCCGGCCTGTCCTCAGGTTCCCAAGATCAGGGTGGGCTGGAGTTTCCCCGCCTTGTGGTGGGAAAGCGTTCCTGTTTCTGGAAGGGAGAGGGGCTGTCGGAGGTGAGCCACCCCCCGGGTCCGGGTGACATTCGGGAGGTGGAGGAGAGAGACTGCTTGGCTCCAGGGACCTGGCTGCAAGCACAGCCTTGAACTTGGCTTGGGTCTTCTCTGCTTAGCCCTCTGGGCTGCTGTCTGGGATGTGTCCCCTTAACAGGATGGCTGCTAAGGTAGCCTGGCGTGTTCCTCTCTGCTTTTTGCTTCTTCCTGGCTTATTGCTTCCCCGACCAGCACACCCTCAGTAGCGACCTCATGAGATCATCTCACGGAGAGGGACCATTTGGTGCCCAGACCTCAGTTGTAATAACAACCCAATGATGACAGCCAAGAAAATGTTCATCCCATTCAGCATCAACCAAGGGAGGATCCATGACAAAGAGCAACCGGAGCTGGACAGCTGGACGTGCATCTGCCCTACTGGGGATGGCACCTGGGGGCGGCCCTCGGGGACGGAGCCTGACCCAAGCCCAGTGGCAGCAGGAGCTGGAGACACACGGATACCTGATGAGCGAGGAGAGGCAGGGCCTGGGCGTAGCCCCCACTCTACACATTTCAGAGCCAGGGTACGCCTCCTGCGGGCTGCATTTGGTTTCAGATCTCAGCTGGTGAACAGCCTGCTCAGCCTCCCAGCAGCCTGCTGGCCAGCACAGCGGAGGTGGCAGTGCTGCCGGCTTGGACCCCACACAGAAGTGGTGCAAGGGTTTAAGCTATCACAAGGTTCATAAGCCTGATTCAGCCGGGACAGAGATGAGGCCTGGGAGGTGCCTGGGCTTGTGGCTGTTCAGTTATTACTATTATTCATTTGCTAAATTTATTTATTTTTGAAAGGCAGATGATAGAGAGAGAGAGAGAAAACTTTTCCATCCTCTGGTTCATTCCTCAACAGTTAGGATAGGGCCTGGCCAAAGTCAAGAACCAGGAATTCCATCTGGGTCTCCCACGTGGGTGGCAAGGCGTGGCTCCTTAGGCCATCATTCACTACCTCCCAGGACGTGCATTAGCAGGGAGCTGGTTCAGAAGAGGCGAGACAGTCCCGGGCACTCCTGTTATGGGCTGTGACTGTCCTAAGTCGTGGCTTAACCCACTGTGCCACAATGCTTACCTGCATTATTACTTTTTTTAAATGTTAATTAAAAATTATTTTCATCTACTTGAAAGTCAGAGTAATGGAAAGAGAGAGGAAGAGGGAGACAGAGAGAGAGAGAGATAAAGGTCTTTCATCCACTGGTCCACTCCTCAGTTGGCCGCAATGGCTAGAGCTGTGCCGATCTGAAGCCAGGAGCCAGGAGCTTCTTTCCGGTCTCCCACGGGGGTCCAGGGGCCCAAGGACTTGGGCCATCTTCTCCTTTCCCAGGCCATAGCAGAGAGCTGGATAGGAAGTGGAGCAGTTGGGACTTGAACTGGCACCCATATGGGATGCCGGCACTGCAGGAAGTGGCTTCACCCACTCGGCCCCAAGACAAAGATTTTCCATCCACTGGGTCCCTTCCCAACAGCCAGGGTGGGGCCAGGCCAAAGCCAAGAGACTCCATCCTGGTCTCCCATGTGGGTGGCAGGGGCCCAAGCACTTGAGCCGCCATTGGCCTCCTCCCTGGGTGTGCAGCAGCTGGAAGATGGATCAGAAGCGAATGGTCAGAACTGGAGCTGGCACTCGAATATGTGATGTCAGCAGTGCAAGTGGTGGCTTCCCTGCTGTGCTACACCACCTGCCCCTATTAATTGTTTAATACATTATTTACAATGTGATGCCCACTGGATAATCAGTTCACAGTGTGTTCAGTTGTGAAAGCAGAATAACAAAATTCAGGAGCTCATGTGAGATGCTGCAGATTATGGTTGAAGAAAGCACTGCAGGGAGGAGGCGTCATTAGGGCCTCGATTTTGTCTTCTCCAGCAAACGGAGAGTGGATACCCCATGTCGTAGGAAGTCCGCCTTTGGACTCTTCCCGCGGTTTGGAGTAACTCGTTGTATTGAACTCATTATGTGACTTCCTAGGAAATAAAAAGGCAGTCAGGACACACCTTCCTCCTCTTCCTCCCGGGCGGCTGCCTGGCCACGCAGGTGTCTGGGGACGGGGAGTCCCTGAAGGCCGTCACAGCTCAGCCGGGGTCCAGGGGCACTGGGACGCTCCCTCCTCCCCGATGACAGCGTTGACCAGGTCTGCCTCCTGCTCTGGCCCAGCCTGACTGCAAAGAACTCTCTCCACACCCCACCCTGCTCCTTCACTTTCTGGCTGTTGAACAGCACAGCCCAGGCTCGGGAAATCCGGCCCAGGCATTCAGCGAGTGTGAGACACCTGGGGAGGGGAGCGGAGGAGCAGGAGACAAGTCTCAGAAGGTGAGAAGCACGCTGCTTCCGTTGTCCGGTCATAAAAGGAAGCTGCTGCCACACGGGTCAGGCTTCAAAGTCCCACCGGGGCTGGCCGTTTACTGATTAAGATGCCCTGGGCTCACATTAGAGTGCCTGAGTGCCATCCCTGGCTCTGGTCCCTCTCTCCGCCCCCTGACCCCAGCTTCCTGCTAATGCGCACTCCAGGAGGCAGCAGCGAGACCTGGAGTGCAGCCCAGCCAGGGGAACCTGGGTTGAGTTCCTGGCTCCCAGCTTCAGCCCTGCCCCAGTCCTAGCCGTTGTGGGTACCTGGGTAGCAAACCGTGCATAGGAGCACTCTGAGTCTCTCAAGCAAACAATTAGCAAAGCCCCACCTGGAAGTGTTTGGAGGTCTGGGGTATTGATTACTGCAGTGATTCTTAACTTTGGGAATCCTCAGAATCTTCTCGAGGGCTTTGTTGAGACACAGATGCTGAACCCCTCCTGGGAGGGGCTGATCCAGGAGGTCTGGGTGGGACCTGGGAGTTTCCAACAAGTTCCCCAGGGCTATGGTCTGAGAACCACTGGATTAGCTACAGAATGGGCGGTGGAGTTGTTACGTTGATTTCTCAACAATGTTGCAGTGGATTGGTTTCTGAGAGGAGCAGCGTGGTGGGGACAAGAGTGGCGGAGTCACCATACAGACCCCGGGAGTCAGGTGAAAGCAGGCTTGAGATGAGCCGTCCGCAGACTCGTTTATTACAGTTGGAACCACATCTTATATAGCCAAGACCAGCCAATCTGGTCAAGGGGCGGTCTATGCCCCAACCAATCACAGCCTGTTGCCAGGCAGGCTCCGTTGCCAGGTGGGTTTCAAAGCCATTCCTGAGTAACTGACACTCGCTTGCCAGTGGCCACCTTGGCATGGCCTTCTTGTTCCACCACAGGAGTGATCTGGGTGATCTTGTTAAAGACATTGAAATCAGGGCCGGTGCTGTGGCACAGCGGGTAAAGCTGCCACCTGCAGTGCCAGCATCCCGTAAATAAATACATAAATAATAAAAATAAATAAATAAATACATCTTTAAAAAACTAACACATAGACATTGATTTCTAGGCCTGTGGTGTGTTCGGATGCAATGAGCAGAATGCCGGATGAGAGTCTGAGCAAGCAAGACATTCAATCAAGAAATAGACTGGAGGCTGTGGCCACTTGGAGAGTTAACCAGTGGATGAAAGATCTCTCTCTGTCTCTCTCCCTCTCTCTCTCTCTGTCTCCTCCTCTTTCCTTATAACTCTGACTTTCAAATTAATAAACAAATAAACCTTTAAAAAGAATGAAAGCCGCTTGATCACCCTAACTCCAGTCCCTCAGGACTTCTGAGTTAGAATCTCTTGGATGAGATCAGACCTTAGCAGTGACGTGGTAACCATCTGCAGGGATGACGCCAATGCGTGCCAAAGTTTCCACTGGGTGCACGCTCCTGTGAAGCCAAAAGGGGGGTTCAAGGTGGAGGCCTCGAGGTGGAACTCACGTTCCGTCGCGCCCCAGGGTCAGGCAATTGGACATCCCAGGAGCCATGGCACAGTATCACTCAGGACTGGTGACTCGCACGCAGGCACAGTGGACCTTTCGAGTTCCACCCCAAGCCTGCTCTGTGTCCCTGCTACTGGCAGGATAGGTCAAGTCCAGCTGTGTGGTGCTGGACCTGCGAGACTGTCTCCATGTCTGATCCCATGTTTCCATGTCTGATCCAGTGTCTCTGTGTCTGATCCTGTGTTTCCATGTCTGACCCCGTGTCTCCATGTCTGACCCTGTGTCTCCATGTCTGACCCCATGTCTCCATGTCCAATGGCATGGCTCCATGTCTGATCCCACGTCTCCATGTCTGATGGCATGGCATGTCTCCATGTGTGATGGCATGGCTCCATGTCTGATCCAGTGTCTCCATGTCTGACCCCTGTCTCCCCGTCTGACCCGTGTCTCCATGTCTGACCCCTGTCTCCATGTCTGATCCCGTGTCTCCATGTTCAATGGTATGGCATGTCTCCATGTCAGATGGCATGTCTCCATGTCTGATCCCACGTCTCCATGTCTGACCCCATGTCTCCATGTCTGATCCCATGTCTCCATGTCTGACCCCATGTCTCCATGTCTGATCCCATGTCTCCATGTCTGACAGGGGCCCTGTCTTCTATCCTGAGCCTCCAGCACCATGGCTGGAATAACTCAGTCATTCACTAAATGTGTGACGGCGAGTGACTGAATGAGGAGACTCTACTCTTGGGTAGGAAAACAATGTCTGACCATGAGGCAGACCAGTTCAACTCTTGTGACAGCTAAGTGCCCAGCACCTAGAAACATCTCTGCCGCGTTTGTGAGCCAGCAGGACTCAGGGCAGAGCTGGGGTGGGCGTAGGAGTCAGGGTCAAGCTCTTTCTCAAGATGCTAGATGAGTGTTCCCTGCTCTCCCGGGCCTAGGCGCTCCTCACTTGCCGGGGAGCGGTGTGTGTCCCCAGCGCTGGGTGTGGGGTAACTTGCCGACGGTTTGAGCTCATTATTCATCATTAGGATTCCCGGTGTCTGGAGTTTTCCAAGTGCTCAAAGCTCATCTGTCTGGAACAGCCAGGCAGGCCCTGGTGTCTGTCACCAGTAATCTCTGGGCCTCACCAGGCAGACAGTTAAGAAACCCAGGAAGGGGAAGATTTGGTTTTTAAGCGCCCGTAATTCAGCCTGACACCCAGCATGCAGCTCCGGGCTCTGTCCCTGGCTGGCGGGGTGCAGGCTGGCGGGAGCGACTGGTCTCTGTGCGTGCGGATGGTTTGGGAGCCCAGAGGTGGTGGTGGGGTCCCTCTCCACTCTGCTGTCCTCGGGAGGCTGGGACTGCAACGGAGAATCAGTTGTTTATACAACACGCGGTGCCCACCACCCCTCCTGCCGCTCAATTCTCCCCCAGAGGCTCCCACCTGAACGCACCCCTACCCCCCGACTCCCCCAGAACTAGGAACTCCTGATGGCGCTCTTGTCTTGTTCTCTGCTTTGGGCTCAGGGTCTCCACACTCCCACAGGCTATGTCGCTGTGCAGCAAGTGTGCCCAGGGCCCGAGCCTGAGTGAGCGCACAGTACACAGTACCGCACAAATTCTGACATTTCAGTCCAGGCCACACATTTCTTCAAGGGTGGGGGCAAGTGCGTAAAGGATGCTGGAAACAGTGAGCAAATATTGCATTTCCTGATTAGGAACTTAGGCTAGGTGTTTGGTGCAGTGGATAAGCTGTCACGTGGAAGCCTGCCCGCCCCCTATCGGAGTGCCTGGGTTCCAGCCCCAGCCCTGCCCTCCAGTCCAGCTTCCTGCCAATGCGCACCCTGGGAGGCAATGGGTGCTGGCTCAAGGAGCTGGGTTCCTGCCACCCAGGTGGGAGACTTGAATTGCGTTATCTTGCTCTTGGCTTCCACCTGGCCCAACCCTGGCTGTTGCAGGCTTTTAGGGAGTGAACCAGTGGATGGCAGCGCTCTCTCTGTGTTTGCCTTTCAAATAAAATAGATAAGTGTATAAAGAACTATTTTAAAAAGCAAAACTGAAAATCTTGTCCCAGAAACAATCTTTTTTGTTCTGATCTTGCACAAGCTTTGCGTAAAACACTGCTCACACCTGTGCTCGACGCAGTCTCCACTGCTCTTCCTCTCGGCGTAGAAAGACAGCAAACTCGGGGAGCTTGGAGGTCTGGAAAATGCAGATGGCTTTGCTAAAGCGTTTCCGTGAAGGTCTGCAGATCAGCTTCGCAGTGGGTCCTTTAAGAAAATTAGTGTTGCGAGTGGGGCTAGAATATTCCACTCATCCGACTGGCATCACCAAGCCCTCTCAGCCTGCCCATGCCTGGCTCTGGCCTCTCTTTCACGCAAACGCTCTTGCTGGCTAAGTTCAGTGCCCGCTGGAGTGGGTGATGGTGCATCCCAGACATTGCCACTCCCCTGTGTGCTTGGGAGGGCCCTCCTGGCTGGCCCGGCCCCGCCTGGCTGGAGAAGGGCCAATTCCAGGGCCGGGCCGGCCTGTGCTGCTCCTGTCCAGATCCGCTCCCATCAGGATGCTTTGCACATTTTAATTAAAGTGCCGCTCTGCTCTGCGCTGGCAGGGCCTCTGGTTGTTGATTCCCGTCTGAGTGGCAGGGTTGCTGTGCTGTGAGACACCGCCTCCAGTATGTACTCCTGCCCCAGAGAACGCACTGGCTCCCCGCTCCGGGCGAGAGTTCGGGAGGAGAGGCTCAGGCGGGAGGCCAGCAGGGGGCAGGTGGCAGGTGCACCTTGGGTGGTGAAGGCAGGGCTCGGACGTGGGAGTTGAGTCAGGTAGAAAGTGCCCTGGATGGCGCCTGAGCACCGGCTGGCTGGTGGGCTGTGGGCGAGCCCGCTTCTTACAGACACACAGCCCCGTGGACACTCCTTAGCAGTGTCAAACTGTGACAAATGGTACGGGTAGAAGCGGCTGGGTGGCAGCTGCCGCATCTCAGAGGGAAGCAGGTATTTTTAGCACTGAGCCTTGGGCTCTGGCGCTGGGTTAATTAATCACAGCGAACAGCACCAAGTTTTGTTCTTGATCCTGGTCCCCACCCCCTCCCCAGCCTTGTCCCCATTCCCCAGACAGAATGCCAGCTGGAGCAGCCCTGGATGGTCCTTGCATGGTACTTGGGGAGATCAACACCTGCCCCCATGCTGGGGCCTGCAGGGCCCAGCCCAGAGCTCCCCAGCGCCTTCAGCCCCTCCAGGTTCCCCCAGCCCATTCCTGCCCCAGGCCTTTCTCATTGTTGTTCCTACTGGAGCATTGCCCCCACCCCAGCAGGCTTTCGTAGTGTGGCCCGGCTTGTTGCCCTGTGGATTTAGCACCACCCAAATCATCCGTGGTGTTGATTGCTAACTTTACCACCTGTCTCCTTGCATGGAAATGCCAGCTGCCCGGGACGGGACCTTCTCTGTCTTGTTCACTCTCTCGAATCCCTGTGGCTTGACTCAGCATACACAGGGTAGGTACTCAGTGCATGTCATTGAATAAGCAAGTGGATGGATGGATAGATGGACAAATGGATGGGTAGGTGGATACATGGATGGATAGATGGATGGGCTGATGATGGATGGATGGGTGGCTGGGTGGATGGATGGATGGATGAATGGACAGATGGATAGACGGATGGGTGGATGGATGGATGGATGGGTAGGTGGATACATGGATGAACAGATGGATGGGTAGATGATGGATGGGTGGATGGATGGGTGGGTGGACAGATGGATGGATAGATGGATGGATGGGCTGATGATGGATGGATAAATGGATGGGTGGATAGGTGGATGTATGTATGGATGGATGGGTTGATGCATGGATGCATGGATGGGTAGATGGATGGGTGGATGGATGGATGGGTTGATGGGTGGATGGATGGACAGGTGGATGGGTGGGTGGGCTGATGCGTTCATGGATGGACAGAAGACCTTTATGGACACATGAGGGAAGACATTGGAGGTATAGCAGTCTCTTCATCTAGGCCAGGGAAGCTGCCATGGGAGGCCCATGGCCAGGGGTTTCTGGGAAAAAAATGAGTAGGGCCATCAGCTGTCTTTTTTTTTTTTTTTAAGATTTATTGATTAATTTGAAAGCGTTACACACAGAGAGAAAGAGAGGCAGAGAGAGAGAGAGAGAGAGTTCTTCCATCGCTGGTTCACTCTCCAACTAGCCACAACAGCTGGAGCTGCGCTGATCCGAAGCCAGGAGCCAGGAGCTTCTTCTGGGTCTCCCACATGGTGTAGGGGCCCAAGGACTTGGGCCATCTTCTTCTGCTTTCCCAGGCTATAGCAGAGAGCTGGATCAGAAGTGGAGCAGCCAGGATTCGAACTGGCACCCATATGGGAATGTATGGGAATGTCGGCACTGCAGGCGGCAGCCTCACCTGCTATGCCACAGTGCCAGCCCCCATTAGCTGTCTTATTTCCTTTAAAACTGTCCAGTCAAATGGTCTTTGGGGTTTCTAACAGTTTACTCTGATTTTTTTTTTGTTTGTAATTTTTTCCCCTGGGGACTGAGCGAGATAGCCCCATTTTAAGGGACTTGAAGCCTGTTTCCCGACAGACTGAAAGCTGCCCCTGGCAGTTCCATTTGGGGAGGGCAGGGTCCTTTCACTGGGTCTTCTCTCGCAGTGTCGCAGCTCTTTGTGGAGGACACAGCTGGGCGCGCAGCCTCCCCTTTCTTGCTCGAGGTAGAACCCAGATTGAGCTGTGTGCTGGGAGGCCCGAGGCGCAGTCGCAGGAAGGGAACGACTGCTGTGAGCCAGCTGCAGGAGCTCCGTGGCCCCGGGCAGCCAGGGATTGCGCTGGAAACGGCCCAGAGTGGCTTCCTACTGATAGGATGCGGAGAGAGCCTAGCTTCTGAGGGGCTCCTTCCCCTGAAAATGGGGCACGAAGGAGCACACCCCTGCCGTGGCCCCTGTCCTGATCCTAAATTTCCTGTGCAGAGCTGAAAGCTGTTGGGGGCAGGGGCGGGGCAGGGGCGGGGCTGGGGAAAACGGGCGGTTTCCAGCGACAGGACCCAGCAGCGATGGTGCGGGGGTGGGGTGGGGTGGGGGTGGGGGGGCACTCCGAGAACACACCCTCTACTCACAGCACCCATCCATGCAGGTGGACCACTCTCCTGGGTCTCCTGGGGCTGACACGCCCCCTGCCCACACCCCCATCACCCCAGATGTGGAGAGGCTGGGAGTCGCTGGAGCGGGCGCAGGGAAAGCCTCGACCGTGCAGTTGAGAGCACTTGCCGGGAGAGGGGAGAATCCATTTCTCTTGCTGTCTTGAAGGGGGCAAGAAGATCGACCTTCGTTCTTCCCTGGATACCCGGAAGGAGACTAACTGTGAGACGGCTGGGAGCTCGTTCAGGACAGGCGCCTTGCGGGGCCCTGATGAGGACACTGCCCCGAGGGCTCAGCGGTATCCAGACCTGGGGCCCTCTGGGGACAGCGTTCACCTGCTCTCAGCCTGTGCTGTGGCTCCTGGGAGACACAGTGGCCCCTACGCCATGCATGGGGCCACATTCCAAGACTTCCAGAGGATGCCTGGAATGTGGGGAGTATTGAACGCTGGATATACTACGTTTTTCCCATTCACACAAGCCTGTGATCAAATTTATCAACTAGGTACAGTAAGAGATTAACAGCAGCAACTTACTGTAGACTTAGCAATTGCAGCATACGACTCTCTAAGTCAAGAACTTTCACGTCTTTCACTTAAAGGAAGCACTTAACAGCTGCTCTGTGGCATATCTAAACTGCCAGGCTGGGGAGGCATCACCCCGTGAAAGGAAGACTCTTTGAACACAAGCCGGGGATGGTCCATCTCATCACCGAGAGGGCCGTCACGTGACGAGCAGGCAGGCAGTGCGCGTGCGCATGCTGTGGACCTGTTGGAGAAGGGAAGGTTCCCACCCCGGCCGGGACAAGGGCAGTGTGAGACTTCGCCGTGCTTCTCACAACGGCACATGGTGTAAAAGTGAGGAATTGTCTACCCTGGGATTCTCCATTTAATGTTTTCAGACCCTGGCTGACTGCAGGTATCTGGACTCGCGGAGATGATGCTGCAGGTGCGAGGACTGCTGGCCTGCCCTCCCCCTGGCCCTGAGAAGGGAACTGAAGCCCCATTCAAGCAGCAGGGAAACCGAGAAATTGGTACTTGCATTCTGACTTTTTAAAAAAATTATTTAAGAGACACAGAAAGAACAAATGAGAGAGGAGAGGGAGAGCGCGCTTCTGTCAGCTGCAGCAGGGCTGGGCCAAAAGCCAGGAGCCAGCGTCACAATCTGGGTCTCCCACAGGGTGGCAGGAACCCAACTGCTTGAGCCCCAGTGCTGCCTCCTACGGTCGGCATTGGCAGGAAGCTGGAGTCAGAACCCAGCCAGCCCTGTGGCTTAGTGGGTAAAGTCGTCGTCTGCAGTGCCGGCATCCCATACGGGAGCCAGTTTGAGTCCCGGCTGCTCCACTTCCAATCCAACTCTCTGCTATGGCCTGGGAAAGCAGTAGACGATGTCTCAATTGCTTAGGCCCCTGCACCTGCATGGGAGACCCTGAAGAAGCTCCTGGCTTTGGATCGGCACAGCTCTGGCTGTTGCAGCCATCTGGGGAGTGAACCAGCAGATGGAAGACCTCTCTCTCTCTCTCTGCGTCTCCTTCTCTTTCTAACTTTGACTTAAAAAAAAGAAAAGGAAGGAAGGAAGGAAGGAAGGAAGGAAGGAAGGAAGGAAGGAAGGAAGGAAAGAAAGAAAGAAAGAAAGAAAGAAAGAAAGAAAGAAAGAAAGAAAGAAAGAAAGAAAGAAAGAAAGAAAGAAAGAAGAAGCCAGAGGCAGGTATCAAACCCAGGGACTCCAGTGTGGGATACGGGCAGCTTCATTGCCAGGCCCAGTGCCTGTCCTTCAGTTTGGCATCTGCTGCTTTTCTTCTACAGCGCTGGTTCAGACTTCCACCACTCCCTGTGGGAGACAGAGACAGAAAATCAGAAAAAGAGACAGAAACAGAAAAACACTCAAAATGAAAATGACAGACTACAGGACAGACACATCCTTCCTTTTGTTGGTTCAAGAAATGTTTTTTGAGAACCTACTCTGCCCCACATGCCCACGTACCCCTAACGCACCCCACACCACACGGTATTACCCTCTCCCCCAGCCCCGCCTGGAATCAGGAGGTTGCGGTTTCCCCTATGACCAGTAGGTGTCATCATGTCAGCAGGAAACCAGGGGTGGCCGGGATACAATAGCTACCTCTGGAAATGAATTTGATTTTATCTAGGTTCCTGAGAGCCATTGTGCGCAGGGCAGCAGGCAGGACACCTGAGGGTACCCAGGGGGAGAAACACACAGTCCCTGCCCTCATGGAGTTTACTGGAGCCTCAGGAACCTGGAATACCCAGGTCGTAAGCAACAGAGGGAGAAGGCAGCAAGTGGACTGCATGGATGCTGTGCTTCTCAGACACCTGCCAGGAGGTCACCTTCTCACCTTTCAACCAAAGGACGAGGTCCAGAGAGGGGAGGCAGCTCAGCTGGGGTCACACAGCAATTCCAGACTCCCGACTGCCCGACTCCTAAAATAGTGCTCTTTCCAGCAAACACTCTGTCTCTGTTGCTGGAGCTGCTTCTCCCACCTTGTGATTCAAAATGCCACCTTCGTTTATCCACGAGCCTTCTTGCAAGGCCTTCTACACTGGTCAGTCTGCATCTCAGAGCGGGCAGCGCCCTCCTCCCTGGCCTGGGGCCCTCACGGGACATTGGCTGCATGAGGGCAGGAGGGCTGCTCGTGCGGGCCTTCCCAGGGGCGTCGTGTCGGTGACTTGAAACTGGCTGCGGTGGGAGTGCTCACGCCACGAAGTCAGCAGCAGCTCTCCCAGAGCTTTACCTCTCCCACACAGCACCACGGCTGGATTGTGCCCCCGGATGCAGACGGAGGCTGAGACGCAGGAAGGTAGGGGCGGCTGTGACAGAGCCCTCGAGTGCAAGGGGAGGAGCTGATGCTCCAGCGTCCAGACAGTGGATTCTGCGAGACTCGGAGTCACTGACGTGGAGCCATCTGGGTTGAGTGCTGGTGGCTTAGTTCACTTTCTGCTACTATAATAAAATTTTAAATTTATTTATTTCTTTGAAAGACAGAATTACAGAGAGGGAGAGGCAGAGAGAGAGAGAGAGATCTTCCATCTGTTGGTTCACTCCTCAAATGGCTGCACTGGCTGGAGCTGGGCCAATCTGAAGCTAGGAGCCTGGAGCGTCCTCCAGGTCTCCCACGTGGGTGCAGGAGCCCGAGCACCTGGGTCATCCTCTGCTATGTTCCTACATGCATTAGCAGAGAGCTGGATCAGAACTGGAGCAGCCGGGACTTGAACCGGTGCCCATATGGGATGCTGGCGCTGTAGGCAGCAGCCCATTTCACTATGCCATGGTGCTGGCCCCAATCTAGGTGATTTATAAAGAACAGAAATGTATTTCCTTCCCGTTCAAGAGGCTGGGAGGTCCAAGATTAAGGTGCTGGCGTCTGGCAAGGCCTTCTTGCTGGGCCATCTTGCAGCGGAAGGCGGCACTCAGCAGAAGCACAAAGAGGGCGAGAGACAAAGGGAGAGCGCTCCGCCCTTCACCAGGACCCCAGGGCTGCGACAACGGCCTTGATCCACTCGCTCACACCCGCCTGACTGCTTCATGGCAATTCTGTTTCCACCTGGGTCTGGAGGGCTCAACCATTCAAGCCCTGGCACCAGGTTTCTTGTGTGGCTGCGGCTGTGGTTGGCGGCACTAATCCGAACAGCCAGATTGGAAGAATTTGGGTGAAGAGACGACCCATTCAACCTTGGGCGGGCCGACTCTGTCGCTCACTGTCGGGGAGACGTTTAGATCTGGAGCCCAGAAGAGAGGGCCAGCCCGGAGATTGAGTTCTGCAAGGCGGAACGTTGCTCCTGACGAAACCAGATGTGAAGTGACTAGACACTTTGCTTTGTCACAACACTCAGGCAGAAAGTGCAAGATGTATCTTTCTGTGTGTTCTTCCTCCTGTTCATCACAAGTCACAGATGTTGGGGGCCTGCTGTGGTTTGTCGTTGTCACGTCTTAATTCCTTAAAGCAGCGATGCGGGGAGGTGTCTGTCTTGCGGACACAGCCCTCGTGACAGATAATGCCTTTCCCGTGGGGACGGGTTATCTACCATGGGAATGGGGCCTGCTCTCTTTTTTGCACTTGTCCTCTTGCCCTTTCTACCCCAGGCCCTCACCTGAAGCTGAGCAGCTGGGGCCGCCCTACCTTGGACTTCCCGACTCCAGAACCGTGAGCCACAGCCAACCTTGTTTCTTTATTAACTATTCAGTCTCGGGGATGCTGTTACAGCAACAGAAACATGAACTGAAGCGGGGGCGCACTGCCTTGCTCACACGTGATCCCTGCTTCGCGTACACAGGGAGCCCTCAGCAAGTATCCACTGGAAGCCCCTATGCCGGCTAAAATCAGCCACCGCTGTGGACCACACGTCAAAATGTAAGTCCTTCTATCAAAATTCCTAGGATTGTCTAGGATTCTGGCATCATTGTAGGAAATTAGTCTTTTAGAATTTTGGAGCTAGAAGAGGGACCTGATGTCATCTCTAGCAATGTCCTTGCTTTCTTTACTGGTAAGAAACTTAAACCCAGTGCCGTCCCAAGGCCATCCAGGCCCCTTGCTAGTGTGGGAGACCAACAAGTCTTGGAGGCCAGTGGGCCTGGCCTGCCTTGTGCTGGCTGGTGTGCTTCCCTGCCCTGGAACTTGAGTTGTCCCTTGGGCTAAAAGAGAACTTGAGCTCTGGTTCTAGAAGGGCGATGAATGGATGAGAATCCACATCTCAGAAGGCCACTGGGGTAGATGAGCAAAGCTCTAGGCAACCAACCAAGGAGGCTACAACATGCAAATGAGCAGAGTGTAGTTCTCTTCCTGATTGGCTGAAGGCGTTCTGAGGTCACAAGGCATGGGATCTCTCCACTCCAAAAGACTGCATCTCTAGCCCAAAAATCTCGCTGGTCTGCTGAGCTCCTGGCTCCCTCTCTGTCCAAGCGGGACGAGACCCATGGAGCCCCCCTACCAGGCAGCATCCATTCTCATGAAGGTGAACACCTTACAAGGGAAGAAGATGGTGGAGACGGGCCTCCAGTCTGGAGACTTCTCCCTGTCCCAATCCTGGCCTTCCTGCCTCCCCCCGCCAGCCAGCTTGGAGACCCTGCAGCAGAAGGTGGCTGGGGTGCAACGGGAGCTGGCGGACTTCAAGAAGGAGGCGCTGAAGGCCATCCATTTCCTGGAAGACGCCTTCGGCAGGATGAATGGCGCCCTGGCGCAGCAGGAGGAGCAGGCCGCCCGGGTGAAGCGGCGGCTGAGGGAGGAGGAGGACCGCGGGGTTGTGCGCAACAAGGTCCTCACCTTCCTGCTGCCGCGCGAGAAGCAGCTCCGGGAGCACTGCCAGCGGCTGGAGCACCTGCTGCTGGCCAGGAGTCGCCCCGGGCCGGGCGCCGCCAGGAAGGGCCAGGCCGACTGAGCTGCCTGCACTGCACCAGCCGCGAGCCGGGTGGGTTGGTTTTGAGTGGAAGGACGAGCCCTAAGTCCCACTTGCTTCCCTCTCCCCATTCTCCACTGCTTTCCTTCTACCACGACAACACGTTGCTGAGAAGCAAGGAGACCCCACTGTGGTTTTGTTAGTGAGTTTTTATTTACCCAGCCTCCTCTAGGAGGGAGGCACCCCATCCTGGGCCAGACATCCGTAACTTGCACCCTGAACGGTTTCCTGTTTGTAGGAGTAACATGTACAGCATTTTAAAAATATTCTTAAATTGATTGTGTTCAACAGATCTACCTTTCTGTCAATGACGCAAGGCGCTCGTGACTTACTGCGAGGTCCACTGCGTGGGGTTGCCTCGTGTGCCCACGTCTGCAAGGCTCAGCCTCCCGGGCCTGGCTTTCCCGTCTGCCTTTGCCCTGCGAGGTCACCGCTCACCTCTCCTTGCTGCGTGCCCACCTCGGCTTCCTCCCAATCACAGTGGCGTGGCTCAGCAGGACTCTCACGGTGGAACTGAGCTTTGGGGGTGTGCTGATGCGACACCAACCAAGACGGGCCGGGGACGTAGGGCCACCGAGCTCCGGGTTTGATCCAGGCCACAAACATCCCCTCCCCCTCACCTCCACAGGCACCTTGCAGGGGAATGTTTTCTCCCCAGTACAAAGCAGGAAGCTGACCACAGGGTCTCCGCTCTAGGAAGTGGCAGGACCATGGTTCAAGTCCAGGACACCACGCCGGGCACTAATACCTTCCCCTCCGGGCATGAGCCCACTCTTCTGCGGGACTGCAGTTGTCACCCCGATGCCTTGGGGGCCCCATCGTTGTCAATGCGCCTTTTATTTTCAATTAGCCATGCGTCTCATTGATCCCGGTGTTCTTTCTCTGGTCCTGCAAAATGCTGCCCAGAAGCGAGGTGCCTGCGGGCCTGGGCAGTGTTGGTCCCTGTGTCCCCTGCCCCGTTTCATGCCCTC
The DNA here is from genome assembly GCF_051225735.1 of Oryctolagus cuniculus. NCBI lineage: Eukaryota > Metazoa > Chordata > Mammalia > Lagomorpha > Leporidae > Oryctolagus > Oryctolagus cuniculus. The sequence continues at coordinate 33,200,279 of NC_142883.1, read as the reverse complement.
TGATCCGCCACTGTGGCCGCATGCTCCCTCCTCTGTCTTCCAGACTCTCTCCAAATCCAACGCCAACTTCCGGAACCCCCAGTGGACCTTTTCAAAAGGACTTGACTTACAGTTCATTTGCATTCAGCCACCCGTCAATCACCTCTCCCACAGGGGCGCCTCCTCTAACTTTAGGCAGTTTCACGGTAATGCTAGCAACGGCAATAGTGCTGCTCTAAGTTAGCAAGAATGCGATGTGTCCCAGGCGCCACCCCGGGGCCCTTGGAAGGTAGATACTAGTAGGAACTCGGCTTTAAGATGCGGGCGGAGGAAACCGCAGCTCAGAGAAGCTGAGGAACTTGCGCAAGGTCACACAGCTGGTCCAGTTGAAATTTGGACCTAGGAATGTCTGCGCCCTTTACCTCTCACTGGTATTTTGGGAAGCCTTGGGGAATCTGATAAACGCTTCTTGAGTGGATAAAACAGAGCCCAGGAATTGGGGAGAACTCGTTTGGGGAGGGTGAGTGCTGCACCCCTGGCCCTTGCTGGGGACGGGATGCCTGTGCGTGAAACTCAGCTACGAAGTAGAGGTTTTGAAACACCCCTTTGCCCTTTGCGGAGCAAACTGGTTCTGTGCTGGTTTCTATGGAGAAGCACTGGCGTGAACAACAGCTCCCGCATGCCGTGCGATGGCCCAGGGGGATTCTGAGTGGAGGTTCATAATGGGTGACAGTCTGGTCACCCCTGGAGCCTTCTGTGTTTAGTCCTGGTCCAATGTCTTGACCGGGTCCTAGGAAGCCTGGCGTGTGTCCAGAGGATGGACAGGAGCCAGGGAATCCTGAGGAGGGGGCAGAGCTGAAGGACCCGGGGACCCTGGCGGGAGACCCAGTCACGCTCTGGCAAACGTGGGGAGCACAGAGTGTGCTTTGGAGCTGGACAGAGCTAATGAATATTCTCCGCGCCTGCGCCAGGGCCAGAGGCGGGACACACAGGGAGCCGGGCAAATGCAAATCATGGCCTTCCTTGGGGGCCGGGCTATGCAAAGCGTGGCCTTCCTTGGGGGCCGGGCTATGCAAATAATGGCCTTCCTTGGGGGCCGGGCTATGCAAAGCGTGGCCTTCCTTGGGGGCAACCCTGCTTGAGCAGGTGGTTTAGGGGCCTGCTCCGACCTCAGCCCTCAGCCTGGTTTCCAGGCACACCGCTAGCAGTGGTGGGCAGCCGCAGGTCCCTGGGGGACCCATCTGTAGAGTGTGCTGTGTAAGAAGGGACCTTTCTCCCAAGGCCCCCAAATCAGAAACTCGCTCCTCCTTCCTGGGCAGCGTCAGGGAAGAGAAGGAGAGCTCAGGAGCCCTCCTGGCCTGGAGGAGTCTCCTCCATGTGAGGGGCATGGGAAGCAAGGGAATGAGGGGAAGACTCAGTCTGAAGCCACCTCATTCCACAGGGTGGTCCAGGTGGCGAAGACGGACTGCAGCCCTTCTTCAGAAACACAAGGGGGCGGCTGCTGTGGCGCAGCGGGTTAGCGCCCTGGCCTGCAGTGCTGGCCTCCCTTATGTGCGCCGGTTCGAGTCCTGGCTGCTCCACTTCCGACCCAGCTCTCTGCTATGGCCTAGGAAAGCAGTAGAAAATGGCCCAAGGTCTTGGGCCCTTGCACCCATGTGGAAGACCCGGAAGAAGCTCCTGGCTCCTGGCTTTAGATAGGCATAGCTTCAGCCGTTGCAGTCAATTGGGGAGTGAACCAACAGATGGAAGACTTCTCTCTCTCTCTACCTCTCCTTCTCTTTCTGTGTAACTCTGACTTTCAAATAAGTAAATGAACTTTTAAAAAAAGAAAGAAACACAAATAACACAGGTGTGCACTCCAGGCCGTGTCCGACCCAGCAGGTCTGGGGTGGGAGCATCCTGGGAGACCTGGAGCATTTCAGAGGAGGATCTGGCCCTTGACCAGCTCCTGGGAGACAACCTCCAGACGCCCGCGTGTGCCACTGATAAACGAGTCTTTGTTCTCCAGGACAGGGAGCCGCAGCAGAGTTAATGCTAAGGATGTGATTTATGGGAGGGCCCTGGGTCCAGCTGTATCAGGTTGACCTCTGGGGGAGCTAGAGACTGAAGAACCAAGGTCAGCCACGTGGGTACTCCACGGACAAAAGCCCGCCCCCAAGGCTCAGACGCGCTTCCTGCCTGCCAAGCCTGTGTCTGTTGTCGCACTTCGTGGCTGGGATTGTTAAGCATTTTCCCCACAGCTGCCCTGAGACACGTGTTCCTGGCCCCTCCTGCACTCTGCCCGATGCACTTTTCACTTGCGTTGATCTCAATCTTTATTTAAAACATATTTATTTATTTGAAAGGTAGGGTTACAAACAGAGAGAGGGAGAGAGAGAGAGAGAGAGAGAGAGAATCTTCCATCTGCTGGTTCACTCCCCAAATGGCTGCAATGGCCAGGGCTGGGTCAATCTGAAGCCAGAAGCCAGGAGCTTCTTCCAGGTCTCCCATATGAGTGCAGGAGCCCAAGGACTTGGGCCATCCTCTGCTACTTTCCCAGGCGCATGGATTGGAAGTGGAGCAGCCAGGACTGGAACTGGCACCCATATGGGATACTGGCATTTCAGGCATCTGCTTTGCCACAGTGCAGGCCCCTCAGATTTTTATCTTTCAGCTGGAATCAACTGTGTAACCATGAGTGTAATAACAGCTGTGAGTTTGAGGGCATCCCTGAACCTGAGGGTGGCCTTGGGGCCCCACAACACAATGTCAGATGCACTTGACATGTAACTATGCGAGCTAGGCGCTGTTGTCCCCAGGACAGAGGGAGAAGCTGGGGCAGAGAGGCTAAGCAGTTTGCCTAGGAGTAGACAGCAACACTGCAGAGCTCTGAATCTTGATCACCACCCCGTACCAAACAAGGGACTTGGCGCGATGGTCTGGGCTCCCTTTGCTGGGAGGTCCCTGGAGGTTGGTCCCCAGGTGAGTCCCTCGTGGGGATGACGATGAGGAAGTCTGCAGGAAGAGCCAGAGTTTTCTGGAGGGCACAGGTGCACACCTGTCCAGGTGCGGGCAGGTGATCTACCTGGAGACCCCGACAGTGTCCTCTGGTGGGCTTCTCTGCCACAGGGTTGGCTTTTGTCTGTCTCTTTCCTCTCCCCTTGCTCCCAATCCCATGGTCACGTGATGGCTTCAGGAACTCCAAAATTGTGTCATTGCTCAACCACTTGCAAAACAGGAAAGAAGTGTCAGACTTTTCTTTGCAAGCTTCCTTTTTTTTTTTTTTAAATCAAAGGAGAAATTCTTTTTTCAGAATTCCCTGGTGACTCTCCTGTGACATTTCTTTGGCCAGACCTGGGTCACTTGCCCACCCCAAACTGATTATGAGCAAAACGGAAAAACAGCCCCACACCCCAGCGCCTGGGCCTGACAAGTCAATGACCCAATATCTGAACAAAACCAAGCTCTGTTTGTGAGGTTGCCTGTTGGACGGTAACCAACCCCTGCGGCCACAACCTCAGCCTCAGCCATTCCAACTTAATTGATGGCCAGGAAGACGAGCGTTCCGGGAGATGGGACAGCTCAAGGGCTGTGCAGGGTAGGGGCCGTCACGTGGCTGCAGGAAGCATGGATGGAGGTCTGCGTTGGGGACGTGGGCTGGAGGCAGGTGCACAGGGACGTCGTGGTGCCACGGGCACAGACTCTGTGCCTTCATTTGCTCCGCCCTCATCTGTCTGGAATTCGGACGCTTAGGATGACCCAAAGGGTGCCACAGAAACTTTGAAACCCATCAGCCCTTGAAAACAGGCAGCCAGTCTTGGAGATGCAGTCCACAAGAGTCAGGTGTCACTATCCAGGTTTACCTGTGACTGTCCTGGTTTTACAATGGGGGTTCCTGCCTGGCGGGAGCCCTCTCAGTTCTGGGCAGACTGGGTAGGGTTGGTCACTTGGCTTGAGACAAGGAATGCAGGGAGGCTGCGGGGAGGTGAGCCACAGGAAGGCGGCGCCCAAGGAAGGCAGTGGCAGCTGGGGCCAGGCTGTGGTGCAGGAAGGGCTTGGCCTGGTGCTCAGCGCCTGTCCCTACTCCCTGGTCCTCGCCCACACCTCAAGTTGACAGCAGGTTTCTGAGCAACTCTCTCTCTCTCTCTTTTTTTTTTTTCTTGACAGGCAGAGTGGACAGTGAGAGAGAGAGAGACAGAGAGAAAGGTCTTCCTTTTGCTGTTGGTTCACCCTCCAATGGCCACCACGGCCAGTGTGCTGCGGCCAGCACACTGCGCTGATCCGAAGGCAGGAGCCAGGTGCTTCTCCTGATCTCCCATGGGGTGCAGGGCCCAAGCACTTGGGCCATCCTCCACTGCACTCCCGGGCCATAGCAGAGAGCTGGCCCGGAAGAAGGGCAACCGGGACAGAATCCGGCACCCTGACCGGGACTAGAACCCAGTGTGCCGGCGCCGCAAGGCAGAGGATTAGCCTAGTGAGCCACGGCGCCGGCCCCCTGAGCAACTCTTGAGAGCTCTGTGTACAGCTGGGGTTGCCGATTAGGCCACGACACACAGCCAGAGCCCGTGCTAGAGGCCAGAGGAAATCCCGTGACAGGTCAGGGAGCCAGGAGGAGGCGGCTTTCTCCAGCCCTCTTCCTCCCAGCCGTGAACAGCAAAGCCGAGCAGCCCACCGGCTCCCTGCCTCTGAAAAGCAAAGACTAATAGAAGACCAAATAGCAGGCGGCTCTCCCTGCCAACGGCCCCAGTTCTCAAAGGTTTTCTCCCAGCAGTGAGAGGGCTGTGGAGGTCTCCTGCAGGTGGCTCCATCACAGGACGGCCTGTGGCGGCTCAGGGTCCCTCCCTGGGAACCCCAGTGCTGGGTCTTCTGCACACTGGGACACTTAGGTGAGCGGCCAGATGGCTGGGAGGCAGAAAAGACAAACCCGCAGTGCTTGGCTTGGGACGGAAACTAACCCCAGCTCCCCAGCCTCAGCCGTATCTTTCCCACTTAACAGACAGCCAGGGTTAGGAGGGAGCGTGCTCTGGGGGAGGGGTGTCTGGGCAGAGCCGTGGCGGGAAGCAAAGCTCTGGATCTGGAGGTGGCTTCACTCCTGCTGATCCGATCCAATCCGCCCCGTGAGCCTCTGCCGCATGTGAAGGGCGTGTGAAGGGCAGTGAGCCTCGGGTGGGCGTCTCTCCTGGCACTCACCGGGTGTCCGTCTCCAGGGACTTTCCCTGGGCGTGGCTCACGCAGGAGACTCGGCCACTCCCCCAGTGTCAGAGGGGAGAAGGCCAAAGGGGCCCAGAGGTAACTGCCTCTCAAATAAATCTTTTTTTAAAATGACTTTTTTTTCCCTGCAAATGAACCTATCAAGGGAGTGAAAAGACAGCTCCCAGAATGGAAGGGTATATTTACAAGTCGTACATCTGATAAGGAACTTGTATTAAAAATATATAAAGGTGTTTCACAACTTAAAAAGATAACTAAAAAGCTAGCCAGGATCCGAACAGACCTTCCAAGAAGGAGGACAAATGGACAACACGCACATTAAGAAGACACTGACACCCTTCCTCATACGAGACACGCGAGTCACAGCTCGCTGCCATATCTACCATAGGCCACAGCCAGTGCCAGCGAAGACGTGGGAAACGGAAACCTTCACGCTGGGGTAGGAATGCAGAATGGTGCAGGCACTGTGGGAGACACTCCGGCCATTGCTGGACTTGGTAGAGTTACCCTAGGATTAGCATTCCCGGTCGCAGGCTCAATCCGAGAGGAAGGCAAACACAGGCCCACGCCAAGGCTCGGACACGCACGTTCAGAGCAGCGCTGCTCAGGACAGCCCCAAAGGACAAACCCCTCGACTGGCCCCCGGCCGGTGAACGGCTACGTAAAAGGTGGTGCATCCACACGCGGGCCATGACGGCGATAAAAGGAGTAAAGTACAGTTGCAGGCAGCCCCATGGCGGAGCCGGGAGGGAAACGAGACAAAAAAGGCGCTGTCTTGCAACCTCATGCCTGCGGACTATTCAGAGTAGGCAAATCCATAGATGCAGTGTAGTGGCTGCTCAGGTGGGGTGGGGAGGAGAAGCGGAGCAGGTGCCCAGGAGTGTGAGGACAAACATATTCTAAAGTTACTGTGTGTTTTCAATAGGCTAGTTACACGCTGTGTGAGTTCTATCTCAATGAAGCTGCTTAAAAATTAAGTGTAAGTTCAAATATACAGAGAAAAGAGAAATGATGCTATGATTTACAATTCAAATCTCATTTAATACTGAGATTTCAAGTAAAGATAGGTTCTCTTTTTTCAGATTTATTTATTTTAAAGATATATTTAGAGACCAGGCACTGTGGCCTAGTGGGTAAAACTGCTGCCTGCAGTGCCGGCATTCCATATCGACACTGATTTGAGTCTTGGCTGCTCCACTTCCGATCCAGCTCCCTGCTATGGCCTGGGAAAGCAGTGGAAGATGGCCCAAGTCCTTGGGCTCCTTCACCATGTGGGAGACCTGGAAAAAGCTCCTGGTTTTGGATCAGCCCAGCTCCAGCTGTTGCAGCCATCTTGGGAGTGAAACAGCAAATGAAAGACCTCTGTCTCTTTCTCTCTCTGCTTCTGCCTTTCTTAAAAAAGATATTTTTATGTATTTGAAAAAGCAGAGTTACAGAGAGACAGCAAGAGATATTCTATCTGCTGGTTCACTTCCCAAATGGCCACAATGGCCGGGGCTGGGCAGAACCAAAGCCTGGAGCTTTCTCCAGGTCTCCCACATGAGTGCAGGGACCCAAGCACTTGAGCCATCTTCCACTGCTTCCCCAGGCACATTAGCAGGGAGCTGGATCAGAAGCAGAGCTGTCGGGACTTGAACTGCTGCTCATATGGGATGCCAGCATTGCAGGCAACCGCTCAACCGGCTGCACCACAGCCCCAGCCTCAGGACGGGAGTTCTTTTAAATGGTTTTTAGTTTGTAGACATTCTGGAATCACATGAGATCCAGACACTGCTTAGGTTACACATGTCAGAAGTGCCCCAGAGACTCACCTGAATAGGTGTGTCACATTTGTCGACTGGATCAAACCACAGAGCTGTGACCTTGCTCGACCTCCACCGTCTTGGCGAGAAGTGCCAGGAGCTTAACAATAGGTATAAAGCATTGGGCCCAAATGGTGCGCTTCACAGCCCTTCTCCTGAGACACAGGAGGGGGCTCTGCCAGCCCTAGGAGATCCCTCCCGGGGCGCACAGCAGGAGACGCGAGGAGCCGGTGACAGCTGCCGGGTGGCCAGGAGGCGGCCGCGGGGATTGTCTCTGCCGTGCCCTCCCAAAGGCTGCCCCTTGCCCACCCAGCCCCTTCCTTTTGAATTCCTGCTGCAGCAGGAGAGAAAGGAGAGCCCATTTCCGTTTCTGCATGGGTGTTACTGTATCCCTCACAGCGCTGACCAGGGGGGCATTCGGCAATGACATGACAGATCGTCCTACATACAGTTCTGTTGTCTCCCTGAGCCAGGCATGGCTATCGAACATTCGAAACCCAGCGAGTGGGACTTAGGAACATGTCTCCAATGCTGTTTGGCTTTAATTAGTGATGTGTGAGCGGTGGCTGCAAACCCAGAGCCTCAGTGTCCCCATCCTGCTCATGAGGGAATGACATTGGCTCGCAGCGTTGTTGGGTGAGCTACTGGAGGGGACGCAGGTACGGCAGGATAATTAACTGTGATGCTTAATTGCACTGTGGTCCCTAACCCAAGATCGGCTGTGTTCCTTGCTTCAGGGACTCCGGTTTGCTGGGCCCCAAACAGATGTTGTCAGCAACCCAGAAGGGAAGCCTGGCATTTGCACTTGGAAGACTGGTGATCACGGAAATAAGGCAGGATCAAGCCAGAGTCAAAGGGGTGGAAGCGAGGGACTCTGTGCCCAAGGCAGAGGCCAGATCGGGATTCAGAATCTCCCCATCCACCCTGTACACTATGCTGGTTGTGTGGGGTATGGGGCTTTATCCTCTGCTGGTGGCAGGCTGAATCCCTCCTCTCTCTCTCTTCTTCCCCTCTCTTCCTCGCTCCGTCTCTCTCTCTCCCTCTCTGACTCCCTCTCTCCCTCTCCGACTCTCTCCCTCCCTCTATCCCTCTCTGTCTCCCTCTCTCCCTCTCCGTCTCCCTATCTCCCTCTCTGTCTCCCTCTCTTCCTCTCCATCTCTCTCTCTCCCTCTCTCCCTCTCCGTCTCTCTCTCTCCCTCTCTGACTCCCTCTCTCCCTCTCCAACTCTCTCCTTCCCTCTATCCCTCTCTCTCTCCCTCTCTCCCTCTCTCTCTCTCTCTCTCTCTCCCTCTCTCCCCTCCCTTCCCACCCCCTCACTGGAGTCATGCTAACAAGCACAAGCAGGGGGGATTCCTCTAGGAGACCACCAATGTGCCTCCTTGAGGCCGAGGTTTAAAACGGGGGTCCGTGTTCCTGAGGCAGACTCCGGAATCGAGGGAGGGGGTTACAGAGTGTGCAGTCAGAGGGCAGCAGCGCCGCACCCAGAAACAGCACACACTGGGAGCCAAGCGGAAGAGGTTCCTGTGTTGCCCCTGGCTGGGCCAGCAGGACTCGGAGCCGCAGTAGGGGACCGTGTGGCCTGTGCGGGGGACAGCTCGGCTTTCTCACATCCAGCCCCACAGGCAAGGTTGTCAGAGCAGCTCCGCCAGTCTGGGGTGAGACCGGGAAGGCAGGTTCCGTCCCCGAGACTCAGAGAGCGGGGAGAGGCTGATCGCAGTGTCCTTGGCTCGTCTGTCACCATCCTGGACGGTTATTGCTTCAGGAGGGGTATGGCCCTGTTTCTGGGTTTGACAGTTCTGCTGGAGTCAAACATGTCTCCACTAAATAAATTAGATCTCTCCAGGGCAGATCAATATTTAATGTGGGGCTTAAAAAGACCCACTCAGGAAATGAGTTTAAAAGTGGAGAATTTGCCTTAGGTAGCAATTTCTGAAATACAGTGGTATCAGGGGACAGATTATTCAAACTCAAGCCATGGATAATATAAAAACAGTTGAACAAGCCAAGTTCTGCTTCCTGTGCACCGGGAACTCTGATTCTCCCAGTTTTCTGTGTGCTGCTCACAGAGGATGGGTGTCAGGTTCGGAAAGAACTTAGAGGATCTACTCCAGGGGCGGAAATTCCCCGCCCACCTGCCTCCAGCCTCACCTGTGGCAGACATCACTAATCAATCCCAGCCCTTTTTTTTTCTCTTGCGTTGGATGCAGATTCATTTTTGTTTGTCCCCACACAGCGTGCCAGGTAGCCAGGGTAGCCCTGGATGTGACATTGATCTCTCAACATCATGGAGTCCAGATTCCTCGCTGAGCAGAGGAGAAGCTCAAGGTGGCCAGTGAGTTGGTGGCTGATGCGGAACCCGTGTCCAGGCTTGTGCTCCTGAGACAGGACCCTCTCCCAGGAACACATGGGGATCAGCAGCCCACCGTGGGTCCTTCACTGACCCCTCTGAGGGCCACGCAGGGCTTTCCAGGAGCAATGCTGAGTTTTGTTCTAGACACACGGACAGCCTCTCGGAGCCAGACAGCACGTATGGTACATCTAGATGCACTCTGTTCAAACTCAGAGAGGCCGAGTGACTTTCCTGGGGACACATAATTGGAAGCTCTTTTCTATCCATTCATTTCAGCCCTGGGGGTTTCACCTTGAGGCCTCACTTCACTTAAACGATCAGACTTCCATTGTCTAATTAGACTCTCAGACATGAAGACTTGCAAAAGGTGTGTGTGTGTGTGTGTGTGTGTGTGTGTATTAAAGATTTGTTTATTTGAGAGGTAAAGTTACAGAAAGAGAGAGGGGGAGAAAGAGAAAGAGGTCTTCCATCCACTGGTTCCCTCCCCAAATGGCCACAATGGTTGGAGCTGGGCCCATCTGAAGCCAGGAGCCTGGAGCTTCTTCCAGGTCTCCCACGTGGGTGCAGGGGCCCAAGGACTTGGGCCATCTTCTACTGCATTCCCAGGTCACAGCAGAGAGCTGGATCGGAAGAGAAGCAGCCGGGCCGTGAACCTGTGCCCATATTGGATGCTGGCGCTGCAGGCAGAGGATTAACCCACTGCGCCACAACGCCAGCCCCTCTGAGACCACTTTAAGGTCTCTGTTTCCTCATCTATAAAGTGGAAATAATAAAGGTTGGTGTTTGGCGTAGCAGTTAAGATACCACGTGGGGCACCTGCGTTCCATATCCGAGTTCCGGGTCCTGGCTCTACTTTTGATTCTAGCTGCCCGCTAACGCACACCCTGGGAGGCAGCGGAAGATGGCTCAAATACTCGGGTTCCTGCCACCCACCCATGTGGGAGACATAGATTGAGTTCCTGGCTCCTGGCTTTTGCCTGGCCCAACCCTGGCTGTCGTGGGCAAATATTTAGGGAGTGAACCACCAGATGGAAGATATCTATTTGTCTCTGCCTTTAAAATACAATAATACGTGCATACATTTAAAATGGTGATAGTGACACTTGGCAGCCTCAGAGGTGGGCTGCAGAGATCAGAGGGACTCACGCCTGTGAAGGACCCTGAAAAGTGCAGGATTCTGGAGCCGCCAAGGGCGTGGAGCCAGCAGCCCGAGGCGGGCGGTGGGGAGGCAGAGACAGGTGCTGCCTTGGCGTGGGAGTGCTGGCGAGAATTCCCAGGCCCTCATCACACGAGGGGCTCCTGTCAGATGTAAGTCAACCTGCTTGCTGTTGGAGACGCTGCGATATTTCAGGAGTAGCAGCCCCAAGGAATGCCACGTTCTAAAAAAGTCTCTTTCCTGAATTTGCCACCGGGTGTTATTTTTATGTCACTGTTCTGTTTTCCAACTTCAAAATATACATCATGTTTATGTTGCCTCTGCTGAGCATATATCTTTATTTTATTGCCTACCATGTGGGTGACATTTGGTTATTGAATGTCTGGAGAATTGGACCCGGTTGTGGGGTGTTTTTATTCTTCCTTTCGCAAGTGTTTGCTCTGATGTATTAATCTTTACAGAAGGAACGGGACGGGAACACATAAGCATTCGCACGCACACACACACTAATCACAGTGCCATTTTATCTCACTTTGCGGGTACGCGGCTACGTTTATAAGAGCCGACAGATCTGAAATAGGTGGTCTGAACTGATTCGGGTGGGGGGCCGTGAGCCCGCAGCCTCCTGGGGAGCCGGGCTTGGGGGAGGAGAGCAGGCCCTTTGTCTTCTGCCTGTGAAGGACACACCAGCCCAGAGGCAGGAGGGAACCATTGCGAAGTGTGAGCGGGAAGGGGCCCTGGGGATGCATTTCCATGTCCATAAAAATATAGACATACGTTTTATAGATACTTTACATCTTCTCCATCCATATGTCTATCTAGCATCCCACATAACTCCTGATCCTGGGCGCGGTCAATGGTTATGGGATTCAGGAACAAAAGGAGAGCGACAGAAGCCACTCACTGGGGTTGCACCGTGCATGAGGTCGCTGTCGCTAGGGCTTCCGGGCACTGACCCAAAACAGCACCACCCTGCGAATATGTTTTAAGAACAAGGGAAACGGGGTTCCTCTGATAGTCAGACGTGGACTTGTCACATGACCCAGCCATTCTTTTTTGGGTGTAGACCCAGAGGAATTGAGAGCGGCTGTCAAGCACCTTACGTGAATGGCATTGCAGCTCTCTCCACGATAACCAAAAGGCAGACCCGTCCCATCGGCAGGTGGATGTGCAAGCAACCTGCGGCACATCTGAAGACGGCCTATGAGTCAGCTGCAGGAAGGAATGACGTGTGGCTACATGTACTGCCACACGGACGAACCGTGAAATCACTGTCAAGTCAGGGAGTCAGCCCTGGGAGGTCAGGCCTTCTGCTTATCTGCGGTGTCTTGCACGGGTGACTCCGTGGAGACCGGAAGTGGGCAGGGTGGTTGCCGGGGCTGGAGGGGAAGGAGGAGGCGTGGGGAATAGCTGTCGTGGTACTAGGTCTCATTTTGGGGTAATTCTTTTTTTGTTTTATTTAAATAAGAGGAAGAGTTACAGAGAGACAGAGAAGGCAGAAAGAGAGATCTTCCATCCTCTGGTTCATTCCCCAGATGGCCACAACAGCAGGCGCTGGGTCAGGCCAAAGGCAGGAGCTTCATCCGGGTCTCCCATGGGGGTGCAGGGACCCAGGCACTTGGGCCATCTTCCACTGCTTTCCCAGGTGAATTGGCAGGGAGCTGGTGGGAATTGGAGCAGCCAAGACTTGAATCAGTGCCCACATGGGATGCTGGCGTCGCAGGCGGCAGCTTTACCTGCTACACCACAACACGGACCCCCAAAGTCCTGATTCAAAGTCACTGTTGTACTCAATTGTCACCTGCATTTCACAAGTGAAGAAAGTGAGATTGAGAGAGGCTAGAGGTATCTGTAAAGGGACCAGTGCTGAACGCTGTGGTGCAGCAGGTAAAGCCTTCGCCTGTGGTGTTGGCATCCCATTTGGGCGCTGGTTCAAGTCCTGGTTGCTCTGCTTCCGATCCAGTTCCCTCCTGATGCCCATGGGAAAGCACCAGAAGATGGTCCAAGTGCTTGGGCCCTGCACCCATGTAGGAGACCTGGAAGAAGCTCCTGGCTCCTGGCTTTGGCCTGGCCCAGCCCCAGCCATTTGGGGAGTGAACCACCAGATGGAAGATCTCTCTCTCTCTCTCCCTGTCTCTCTGTAACTCTGCCTTTCAACTAAGTAAATAAATACATATTTTTTAATTAAAAAGAAAAATGAAAAACGAAAGAGATTGTAAAAAGAGTGGAAGCAAGAGCACTATGTGTGGGCAGGGTGTGTGTGTGTGAATGTGTGTGTGTGTGAGTGTGTGAATGTGTGTGTGTGAATATGTGTGGTGTGTGTGTGAATTTGAGTGAGTGTGTGAATTTGTGTGTGTGAGTGTGTGAATGAATGTGTGTGTGTGAATGTGTGCGTGTGTGTGTGAATTTGTGTGTGTGCGTGTGTGTATGTGTGTGTGAGTGTGTGTGTACACTAGTGTCTCCCTTCTCTCCCCCAGTAGTGAAGGAACATTACCTGCAAATCTTCCAACCCCAATGCCTCCGAGGACGGGACTGGAACGCTAGCCTCGGACCCAGTTAGGGTTTGCAGCGGTACCTCCGTAGCTTTCTGTCCGTCTTTGGCATGGCTGCTTCCTGCACGGCCCCACCGTGGACACTGCTCTGCCTCCAGGACCCTGTCGGTGAGCCGTTCTCTCCTAAAGCCTGGTGCAGGGCCCAGCGTGGCTGTCGGAGGTTGCACTGCCATGACGCAGTGAGGTGCTAGTGCAGTGGTCGCCTGAACAGCTGCAGAAACAGAGTCTGTGGGAGAACCTGGGGCTCGCGCAGGTGGCGTGGAGCGGCACACCAGCCTCCACCATTACTGGCCTGGTGCTACTCTCCAGTGTTCCTCTCGTACAAATGGGGTCCTGGGCTTGCTAGCCCATCCCCACCTCCTACCAGAAATGGTTCCTTCCTGTGGGAAGCAAGGCCAAATGTGATCATGTCCTCAGGTGCTGGGGCAGGTGAGGAGAGGAGAGGGGTGAGTGTCAGAGACTGGGATCCAAGGAGGAGCTTTCGCAAGGGGTTGAGGCGGGCCACACGTAAGCAGGTGCAGGGAAGAATGAATGGGATTGGAGTGGACAATCCCATCGGGGCCCTCGGATCTGTCTCCTTCAGTGCCTGTCAGTCAAGAGAGAGAGGAGTGGCCCTGTGCTTCTTGGGCACGGGGTGCTCTGAGACAGCCGCCAGTCCCAGGTGTATGAGCTGACTTCTGAGAGTGCCCTGTTCACACAGCTCTCCCCTGCCAGCTCCAGGCTCAGGTGCCCCCTAGGAGCCCTTAGCGAGGGGGCGTCATTGCAGCTGCCCTGGCTGAGGGTGGTGGGTGGGAGAGAGCCAAGCTGCATGCACTGGGCTTCCGGGGCTGAGGGGGACATTGGACAGGGCCACAGGACAGTGTGAGCCCTGGGGTACCTTTGGCAGCACACGGCCGGGAAAGAGGCAGCACCCTCCAAAGGGGGAAGGCCCAAGGAGGATGCTCCAAGCAGGGACCATAGGCTGTGCTCATCGCGCTGTGCGTCATCCCGGAAGCTCATCCAGGCTCCGCAGCCCGAGCCCCACCTCCTCCCCAGCCTCGATTTCTGCCGTTCCTGGCCACACCCTCTGAGCTCGCCCCAGTAAGGCCAGCATGCCGTTCCCCAGTTCCTGCCTGGCTCACTCCCCTGTCCCTCCCTTGGGTCACACCCCTCTGATCTACCCACTCACCCCTTCTTGTCAGACTCAGCTCTTGCCAAAGCTTTCTTGGACTTCCTCCCCTTCCTGTCCAGGCCCCCGCGCCTTTGTCCCACCTGCACCTGCACCGATGCTCCCTTGCAGTCAGCCCCGTGCAGTACACAGTTAGTGAAGGGCAAGTTTGTGGGAGAGGCGTGCAAGGACCGGAAGACAGGCTCCTGTTTTCCCCAGAGTGCTTTCCCTCTGTCCATCCTGGGCCTGCACCCCTCCTGCAGTGACAGAGTGGCTTAGCTTAGCTGCAGAGGTGGCTCGCCTGGGCCTTGGGGACAGCTGTCAGAAGTGCTGGTATCTGAGGCTGTGGGAGCTGCAGGGCTTCTGCCAGCCAGTCCCGGCGGATGCGTCTTCCTGTCTTCTGCCCGAGGCGGAGCAACAAGCCCCTCTGTCTAGGTCTGCCAGCCCTGGGCCCGGGGGATGCCTTGGAAAGCCCCGTGGCAGCTTGTCAAGAGTGGGTTCTTCCAGCTGCACGTTGCACACAGACACCTGCTCGCTGTCCTTGTATCCACGAGCGTGGACACCGGCCCCAGCGTGCACGTGTGCGCAACTCTGTGCTTCCAGGAGTTTCTGGCCTCGCCCTGGCCTGCTGCCTGCTTCCCTCAGCTCAGAAGCAGCCATGGCCACGGTGGGGACATGAGAGAAGCTCAAACTGAGGCTCAGTGCGAGATGGACAAGACAGGGGACAGTTGGAGCCCTCGGTCTCCCTGCCGGAGGCCAAGTTGGCTGTTGCTCACCCGGGCTTGGAGATGGTGTTTTCTCACCTCCTGTTTGGATGCCACCTCCTTCTCGCAGCCTGCGGCCATGCAGTGGACTGGGTCTCTGGTGACTAGCACTGTGTGCCCTTGGGGAAGATCCCCGCCTCTGTCAGACAAGGGTGGGGACCTCCGTAGTCTGAGCTGCTGGGGACAAGTGCAGCTCCCTTGGCGGGTGAACCGGAGTCAAGGCCGCCTGGCGGAGTGGTGACCGCACGAGCTGCGTGCCGTTCCCGCATGGGGGCAGGCAGCCCTGCTGCTTCCCTCCCTTCCCGTGCTCCATGGCCCCTGAGGGTCCCACTCAGAGGTGGGCCCAGCCCCTCCTTGTTCGCCTCCACCCCCGTGGGCAGAGCAGCCCCGGTCTGCAGCCCCTGCCAAGAGTCTCAGCTTCCTCCTCAAAGGCTGTCGGCACTGGCAACACGGCTGCCCCAGACCCCAGGCTGCAGAGACCCTGCTCTCCCACCCTGGAGACCCCGCCATCTCTCCCCCTACTTGCCCCGGGGCTCCTCGGAGCACTCCCGCCTTGGGACAGGAGCAGTGCACTGACGGGTGGGAGGTGTGTGGAATGCCTGGAGCCTTCTGTCCTGAGCAGGAACCTGCTAGCCAGAGCCCAGCCTTCCCAGGGGGAGAGGTACAGCTGACTCCAGCCCCTGCCAGCCTCTAGTTACCTACAAGGCTAGAAACTGAGAAGTGCTGGTGGAGCTCACAGTCCAGGGGCCAGACTCACCGGAAGTGGGAGACCCAGCCATGGGCCGGAGAGCTCCTCCTCAACCCTGCCCACCACCTCACCAGGCCTGTCTACACCCACACACTTTAGGGCACCTGGGACCCTGCTCCCGCTCCTGCTCCTGCAGGGGGGCAGGTGAGGAAGCTGAGGCTCCCAGGCCTAAGGGACCTGTTCCTGTGCGATGTGCCCGGAGGCTGAGGAAGTGCAAAGCTGCCTCCTGCCACGTGCCTGTGCGTGTGCGTGTGTGTGTGTGTGGCGTTGGTGGCTCTGGGAAGCTGCCCCGAGGCTGCAGTGGGTTTGGCCCAGCAGCTGGGAAGGGCTCTGCGTGCCTCCTGCTGCTCTGGGTCGTATCAGCTCCAAGCCCCTTCAGAGCCTAACCTGAGTCCATTCTGCAGGTTGAAAACCAAGGCCTGGGAGCAGAGGATGTGAACCTGCCCACCGGAACTCAGCGGGCCGCACCCCACCCCCACGGCCAACCCCGCCAGAGCACCAGGGCCTCTGCACAGACCCAGCTCAGGGTCTTCCGCCCTGTTATCTAGGGACCGGGTATAGGGAAAGCACGTGGGGCTCTGACGTGGGGTGGTCTGGGCGCAAGTCCGGTTCCAGCTGCGTGACCTTGAAAGGAAAGTGTGGATCCTGACCATGAGCAGTTCACGGGGGCTGGCGTGAGCACCTTGTGGGGCCATTTACACCGCCAGAGCGCCTAAGCAGACAGCAAGAGGGGATCAGCCGTCTGATGGCGGCGGCCTGGGGGCTTTGCCCCGGGGGGCCGCCTCCATAGAGACAGAAGAGCCCACAGCGGAGCCCCGCCCACAGCTCTGCCGTCCCCCTTGCGGGGTGACCTTGAGCCAGTCACTGTGCATCCTGTCAGGATGGGCAGCCTGGAGCTGCCTCTTGTGGGGGCTATCGCAGCCCATGGCGGGAGTGAGCTCACTGCGGGGCCCTGCATGGGGCAGGGGCCACGCCGAGCCCCACCAGGAGGCAGCCTGCCGCAGTTCCGGATATTACTGTGTGTGAGTTTGAAGTTTCCCGACACACCGAAGGAGCCATCTGAAGCCAGAGTTTCATTTCCTCCGCAGGCCTGGCGTCTCCCGGGGAAGGCGCGTGAGTGACAAGCTATAATTACAGCCTCGCGTGCGTCCCCGTCGCAGGAGGCCGCGCAGGGCCCGCGACAGGCCTGCCGGCTGCGCGTCTGGCGGGCCCTGGCTGCCCTTGTCCTCGTTAGCTCCGCCCAGCCGCCGGCCCAGCCCCACTCCCAGGCTTCCGGGCCGACCCAGCTCCCTGTGGATACATCCCTAGAGACCCTGGTGCTGAGGTCAGGGAGGCCGTGAACCTGGGGAAGGGCGCGGGGCAGAAGGCATGCTGGGAACTCAGGCCATCTGCAGTGCAGACGGTGAGGCCTGGCCTGGAGACAGGGAGGCTCTGTCTGGCTGCAATCTGCCTGTGGCTCCCGGGCAGCCTGCAGAGCCTGGGGGTGCCCGGGACTGAGGCTCCACCCTAGGTGGTCCTGGCCTGGGATTTTTTTCTCTCAAGCTCCGCCCCCTCCCCCCCAGCTGGGTCCCTCTCTCCAGGATCTTACTTCTTCACGGAGTCAACAAATATTTACGGGGTCCTGTGCGAGTCAGACAGACTTGCAGAGGGGTGACACATATTAATGGACCCAGGGCACGGGGCGGGGGGCAGCTCAGGGCACACACAGAAGCCGCAGACAAGCTGGCTACCCGTGGATTCAGAAGTCCCCACTGTCTGGCTCACAGACTGAATTTCCCTCTTCCTCCTGCCACCCGGGGCCAGAGTGTCCGAGGCCAGTCCCGCCCATGCCCCTTCCTGGGCCACCCTGACGGCTGCCCAGTTCCTGTTCACCATGACCTCTCAGCTACTCCCCGGCGAGGAGGCGGTATTCTGATCTGACACCAGGGCCAGTGAGGGCAGGAGAGCGTCCTGAGCCCCCTGCCCTTTGCTAGCCACAGCATCTTCCTGTCCTGCACGCTCCATGTGCCACGACTTGTGGCAGGTTCCCTGTCTGCAGGGTCTCTTCCTGAGCGAGCACGCCCACTGTTGCCAAGCTCGGCGGGTCAGTTTCTTAGGGCTGCTGCAGCAAAGCAGCACACACTGGGTTCAGATAGGATCGCGTTCTCCCACAGGGGCCTCGGCTTCACCGTCCCTCCCGTGGGGATAATACACCTGCTCTGCCTACCGTGCCATGTGGCTGATGTCCCAAATACTGACGCCCCGGCTGCTCTGTCCTTGCTCCCTTGGAACCTGGGTGGAGAGCCCTTCCTCGCTCCTCCCAGCTCCAGGCAGCTGCCCATCCGTGTGTCCCTCACGGGGAGCTGTGGCCTCAGCTTCTGCCTTGTTGTCTTCTCTCTTCTTCTTCTTCTTTTTTTTTTTTTTTAACAGGCAGAGTGGACAGTGAGAGAGAGAGACAGAGAGAAAGGTCTTCCTTTGCCGTTGGTTCACCCTCCAATGGCCGCCACGGCCGGCGCACTGCGCTGGATCCGAAGCCAGGAGCCAGGTGCTTCTCCTGGTCTCCCGTGAGGGTGCAGGGCCCAAGTACTTGGGCCATCCTCCACTGTACTCCCTGGCCACAGCAGAGAGCTGGCCTGGAAGAGGGGCAACTGGGACAGAATCCAGCGCCCCGACCGGGACTAGAACCCGGTGTGCCGGCGCCACAAGCGGAGGATTAGCCTAGTGAGCCGCGGCGCCGGCCATCTTCTCTCTTATAATGGCTCCGGCACATCGGGGGAAGGCCTGCCAGTAACACCTTACCAGCCACGACCCTCTTTCCAAATAAAGGCACACTCTGAGACCCTGAGAGCTAGGCCTGCAGTGTGCCAGCTCTGGGGGACATAGTTCAACCCCTCACACATGGGGTGCCCCAGTCCACCGCCATAGCAGGATCGGTGCATCCTTTGAGTGTCCCTAGGTTACTCTTGGTATAGTTTTTAAAATCTATATATTATTTATTTATTTGAAAGGCAAATATATATACATATATATATATATATGGGGGGAGAGAGACACACACACACACATACACACACACACACACACACAGAGAGAGAGAGAGAGAGAGAGAGAGAGAGAGAGAGAGAAAGAGATCTTCCATCTACTGGTTCACTCCCCAAATGGTGGGACGGCCAGGAGTCTGGAACTCCATCCGAGTCTCCCATATGGGTGGCAGGGGCCCAAGCAAGCACTTGGGCCATCTCCCACTGCTTTTAGCCGAGAACTGAATCGGAAGTAGAGCAGCTGGGACTCGAACTGGTGCCCATGTGGGATGTGGGCACTGCAGGCAGCAGCTTAACCCGCGACACCACAGCGCCAGCTCTTGTTGGTCTAAACCGAACCCAGCACCGCCGGCCCCTCCATGCACACAGTGCTTCCCAGTGCAGGTGCCGGCATCCGGTCCTCCTGCCCGGCTTGAGAGGCCGGACACACAGCAGTCCCTGCAGACAGCTCGTCCAGGGCCAGTGTCTTGGGGTCCTCTCCGTGTAGCCTCCAGCGGAGCCTGACATCAGGGGCTCCCTCCTCGCCAGTCCCTTCCTCGCCAGCAGCCCCCCGAGGGGAGCCCTTCCTGTTAGTGCGACAGCTACTTTATCTGGGCTGCAGAGAAACAGAGATATTTTAAGCTGAGGGTGTCAGCCGGGGTCAGTTTCCGCTCGGCGATCACTCGTGCTGTCAGGAGGAGAGTGGGGCTTGCTGTCCGGCGGGAGCCCATCAATCACTCCCGACAGCCCTTGATCAGACAGAGGGGCCGCCGCCCCTGCGTGGCAGGGGGAGCGACTGTGTGACTGTTCACACTCAACAACTAATGCTGGGCAGGAGTTTTAAGCTTGCAAATAAGATCCCTGCAGTCGTCCGAGCAGGTCGCCCCTCAGGGGGCGTCCTCCTTTTCAGGCCCGAGGGCCTCCTGTCTTCTGGCCCAACTCTCCCTTTTCCCAAATGTTTCATTTATCCATTCAACAAAAATCCTGAGGTCCAGGGCAAAGGAGAAGGCGCGACCCACTCCCACCGGGGGAGGTAGAGGGCAAAGTTCCAAAGGGGAGCTGGTGGCCGGGTGACAGAGGCAGAGGCAGCAGGTGCAAAGGCACGGGAGTGGCAGGTGATGAGGCTGGAAAGGTAGGAAGGCCTTGATCATGAAGAACTTGAACTTGGCAGAACCTAAGCTCCAGGGAGCAAGCTTCTTGCCTGCCTTCCTCACCGTGGTCTCCACTGACCCTAGGACATGAACCGACATGCTTGGCTGGGTGGGGGCCAGTGGAGGGGACGCCCCAGGTCTGGAAACGTGACCAAACACCCAAGCAGAAGGGGCTGGAACAGTTAAGAGACGTCCTAAAGTGGGGTGGCCTCAGACGGTGCCATCTCGCCACCCTAGATCCTTGGTGTGTGGCTGATCATCTAATGCCAGATTCCTCCAGGTACACACACGGCTGCCGCCGTTCCAGACTTCACATTCTAACAACACTTGGGAGTGGAAGAGGGGCAGGTGGAGGTGTTTCTGGGATTCTTTTTAAGAAAACGTTATAGATTTGAGAGAGAGAGAGAGTGGGCTCATCCCTGGGTTCAGCCCCTACAAGTCTGTGATGGTTGGGGCTGGGCCAGGGCTGAAGCCAGGAGCCAGGAACTCAACCCAGGTCTCCCACGTGGGTGGCAGGAACACAGCTATTTGAGGCCTCTGTGGTGCCTCCCAGGGTCTGCATCAGCAAGAAGCTGGAATCAGAACCTGGAGCCAGGAGGTGATCCCAGATGCTCTGAAGTACAACCCAGGCACCCTAACCGGTCTCACCCACTAGGCTAAGCGGCTGTCCCAACACTTGCTAAGCAGGAGGGGAACACTTTCCCAACATATTCTCCTCCAGCATCTCCTTGGCCAAAATTGGATGATGAGCCATTTTCAAACCCATTCCTGGTGGGGAGAAGGAATTCCTGGGATTAGCTTAGATTAATCAAGGATTTATCTCCTGGGGCAGGGGAGGGACAGGACATTAGCCCTGGGGACATTAACCCTAACCCTAATTCAGAAAAACCTGAATTTAATTCTGACTCCACACGTTTGTAGTTAGCTTAATATGATTCCCCCAATAGCTTGATACGAACAACTCAATCACATCAGCAAGCCTCAGTTTTGCCATCTGTGAAATGGACTCCGCGATGGTGCCGCCAGCATTTGCGGCATCCCGTGCAGCGTCCGGGTCACTTTGTAAACGCCATTTTCTTTCCTTTCTTCTTCCTCTCGAAGGAGGCCTCTGCCCAGCTTTCTTCTCTGCGTCTGCGCCTTCTTCCCCGCGTCTGATGTGTATGGAACATTTTTTAAAAACCTAAACGCAGGAATTTACATTGATCCCTTTTGCATGCTCCCAGCCCATTATTTCAACCTGTCAAGCTGGTTTTGAATCTTGCTCCTACCTTCCTTTCTATTAACAATCCCTCCGGCTTTGTGTCAACTGCAAATTTGATAAGCACGTCTTCCATTCTGCTTCACGCCAGTTGCTGGGGAAGGGCCTGAGGTCAAGGACTCAGCCTGGAGTTGCCAGAGACGGCTGCCGAGCAGGCGGGGGCCTGGGAGCCGGTCTCACCGGGCTGGCAGCACCTGCCTTCTCTGGGCCTGAGCACATTGACCAATGTCTCACTCCCAGGACCCCTCCTTGGTCGCAATGCCTCCGGGAGGGGGGCTCGGTGGGGTGGACTCAGCCTGGCTTCTGGGAGCCCCGCGTGCCGGTCTGTGGGGCCTCACTCTCGGCAGCTCGCCAGCGATTGGCCTCCATCTGGCCAGACTGTCACTCCCCGGGTCTGATGTTTCGTTTTCTTCTAAACACCAGAATACGGGCTGTCAATAACTCAGCTCTGTTCCCCTCTCTAGGAGCCCTGCAAGATGCCTGGCCGAGGTTCTGTCACTGCCCCCGAGCGTCTTCCTTCTGTGTCTGTGGACAGGAACGCCTCCGAAGACAGGCTCCTCTGGCTGCACGTATGTGGGGTCGCGTCTCTGGCCCTCCTCCCTCCTCCCCCCTCCCCCTCCCTCCTTTTCTTCTTCGTCTTTCCCGAAATAAACACTTTTAGGTTGTTTTCCCAACACAATGCAGGCCTGTTCTTCGTGGGAAGTCTGGAAACACCCACCTCTGAAACGTGTGCCCCTTAGCGTACCGGCTTCCTATTTGCCAGGCATAATTTGTTTGTTTTCCATGGCTGTAAACATATACTATCATTAAAGTATCCCTTTGAAACAGTTTGAAGCATGTTACCAGTTTTTTCCTAGTTCTTCTAATATGTGAGAAAGCAGCAGGTGCTCGTAATGGCAAGCCTGTGACTGCGCAAGGCGACGTGGGTCCTGCTCCTTATTCTCATGGAGCCTGCTGCAAGCTTGCGAGGGGGTCTGGTGACTCCGTCAGAGCCCACACACCCCTGCTTAGGCTCCTGTTTGGCAGAGAGACAGACAGAGGTGTCCTCCACTGGCCACTCCCCAGGTGGCCTCAATGGCCAGGACTGGACTGGGCCCAAGCTGGTAGCCGGGAACTGAATTCCAGGCTTTCCACTGTGGGTGGTAGGAACCCAAGAACTGGAGCCATCACCTGCTGTCTCCCAGGGAGCAATAGCAGAAAGCTGGGATCTGGAGACAGAGCCCGGCCTCGAACAGGATATGGGCGCCCCATCCAGCAGCTTAATCTGTAGGCCGAATGCCTGCCACTGTTTTTCCTTTCTCATTAAACAACACTGAGGCCGGCGCTGTGGCGTAGTGGGTAAAGCCTCTGCCTGCAGTGTCGGCATCCCATAATGGGCCCAGGTTGGAGTACCAGCTGCTCCATTTCTGATCCAGCTCTCTGCTGTGGCCTGGGAAAGCAGTAGAAGATGGCCCAAATTCTTGGGCCGTGCACCCACATGGGAGACCAGGATAAGCACCTGGTTCCTGGCTTCGGATTGGCGCAGTGCTGGTCCGTAGCGGCCATTTGGGGAATGAACCAACAGAAGGAAGACCTTTCTCTACCTCTAAAATAAAAGAAAAAAAATTGCAAAGGATTATTAACCTAGGCTGAATCAAAGGGACTCCCCAGGGGCCAGCGCTGTGGCACAGCGGGTTAATGCCCTGGCCTGAAGCGCAGGCATCCCATATGGGTGCCGGTTCTAGTCCTGGCAGCTCCTCCTCTGATCCAGCTCTCTGCTATGGCCTGGGGCAGCAGTAGAAGATGGCCCAAGTCCTTGGGCCCCTGCACCCATGTGGGAGACCCAGAAGAAGCTCCTGGCTCCTGGCTTCAGATCGGCGCAGCTCTGGCCGTTGCAGCCATCTGGAGAGTGAACCATCGGATGGAAGACCTCTCTCTCTCTCTCTGCCTCTCCTCTCTCTGTGTGTAACTCTGACTTTCAAATAAATAAATAAATATTAAAAAAAAAAAGAAAGTGATATGGGAAAACTCGGGAGCCACCCCGATCCCAGAACGTGCATCCGCAATGTAGGAAGGAGACCCCGAGCTCAGGAGCTGTGTGGCCTTGGGCGAGTCACTTAGTCTCTCTGCCCTCCAGAAACAGCAAGGACGCAGCCTAAGTCTGTGGCTCTCCATCTCGGAGAGCATCGAGACTGCCAGCGATCACTCATTCTATTTTTATTACCCATGACTTGAGAAAAAAAATGACTGTGACTTTGTAAATGCTGGAAGGGCATCAAGGAAGAGGGGCACAGAAACGGGAAGGAGGGGACGCGACAGGGCTCCTTAGCAGGACCTGAATGGCGAACCCCGGCCTCCCGGCCTCCCGACCGCGAGGGCTGCTGGCTCCGAGCAGAGGTGGACGGGGAACCACACCTCCCCCTGGGTTTTCACCTGGCTTCGCCATGGCCGCCTCACTGACTGCAGCCACACCCCTCCCTCTCTGAGCTTGGGTTTCCTTGCCTTTGCAGTGAGGAGGGGCAGAGATGAGGAGGGTGTCTCGGCAGCCTGCAAAGCTCCCTTCAGCTCCATCCTGATGGCCCCCTCTCTGCACCGTCTCTGGGGACAGCCCACCGGCCTGCAGTGACAGCCCAGGGACTGGCACGCCATTTCCAGGTTGTAACTACCCATTGCACGGAGCTACTCTCGGCCAGGCTGGGGCCCTGGCAGCTTTATTATAAGTTTATTACATGCTAATTCAAGCAAATAAATTTGCCCCAGCTGTGAAGCAGAGGAGATTAATAACCTCAAAGATTACTTCGCTGCTTTGATGAGTTTCTTGAGCAGAGTATATTTAGGAAGAGCAACTAGATTAGTCAAAACCCCCTTTAATTATTAGTGACACTGTGCAAACGACTCTATACGACTGGAATACCAACTACTTAACTCCCTGACCTTCGTACTCAAATAAACACGTCTTATTATAGCAACATGCCTTCGAGTCCACACTCCATGGCAACTGCTGGCCCGAGGGCCTGACGATGGGACAGCTGGCAAGGAGACTCCATCAGATTTGGGACGGACGCCCTACAGGTCCTTGTCCACCTTTCCCTGTCTTCACCCCTGGGCTCGCTCGGGACCATGGAGAGAGAACGCTCTGAACGTCCTGGAGCCAGAAGAATCCACTCTCAGATGAGGGAAGGGACTTGCCCACGGGCAGGGAACCAGCCGCTAGGACTCTGCCCCCCAGAGCAACTCTGCGGCAGGGGCTGGGTCTGCCTCCAGCGGCGACTGTTCAGGTGACCCGGTCTGCGTCCCGGGGTGCTCAGCTTCCTCTCACTGCTCACCCTGACCAGCTATTTAGGGCCTTTGTTTGGTTGCCTTCAACCTTCTTCCTCACGAAGCCTTGAGCTGCTTGCAAGTCTCGGCTGCCCCAGTTCAGAGAACGAAGAGCAGAGGACTCATGACACCAGGGACGCTGGAGCTCCTGCCAGGGCAGGGGACGATGCTCTTTAGGTTGCTGCCCTGCTGCACAACAAGCAGAACCCAAGACTCCCGCCCAGGTCCCATCCCTGAATCCCAGCAGTGTGCCTGTAAGTGAGGCACTGCCCTGCGGGTCTAGATGGAGAAACCAGGACTCAGAGACTTAAAGCAACTTGCCCTGAAATGCAGCCGCCGCCCCCTGGTTGACCTGGAAGGTCCCCCTGTGGTCTCTCCATACACAACCCCAGTGTCACCTCCTTGGAGAATGCACAGCTCATACTTGATGGCATGGATTTGTTTGTGATTTATCTCCTTATTCCGCTGTCCCTTAGAAATCAAGAGCTGGGCCTCCCCTGAGATACTGGCCGAGAGCCTGTGCTGTACTAAATCCTCCACCAACACAAAGACTTGAACTTGTTTTGGATAACCTTGGTCACGGGGCATGCTGTGCAATGTCGTCTGTCCTGGATATGACCCTACTGATTGGCAATTTGTAACCTTAGTTCCCTCACACTAGTCAACAAGAATTTTGGATATAAAAGAAAAAACAAATGGTATAGAAAAACCTGCAGAAGTCAAGCGGAACACCTGTTTCAACGCAAGTGCAAAATGCCTTTCTCGACAATGAATCAAAGACAGAACTGCTAAGGGACAGATTTGACTATATTGAAATTAATATTTTCCCCATAGGTAAATTGTAGAATTCCTTTTCTGTTTTCTTGTCTATATAGACTCTTAGTT
Organism: Oryctolagus cuniculus; assembly: GCF_051225735.1. Lineage (NCBI taxonomy): Eukaryota > Metazoa > Chordata > Mammalia > Lagomorpha > Leporidae > Oryctolagus > Oryctolagus cuniculus. The sequence goes on along the minus strand of NC_142883.1, from coordinate 33,175,001 downwards.
AGGCACTTGATTTTATCCCAAACTTTAAGAAGCATTATCACGGGGAGAAATTTGCTGGCAGAAGTGCGTGGCTCCTAGGATGTTTGGGATCATTGTTCGGAGGACCTGACAGCTCCCTCCATATCCTGCTCTCTCCTCTTCCCTCTAGTTATGGAATCCACATTTCAGTTGAGCACCTGCCTTTACGTGAGAGACTATAGCTCGCAGTTTTCGCGGCAGCTAAGCCATCCGTGCTGCAGAAGTACACGTGCGACTTCTGGCGCCTGCTCTCTCCTTGTCTCCTGGCTGGCGGGCACGGGCACGGGCACGTGTTGACAGTGTCTGGGGCAGCTGTCTGGATCACAAGCTGGAAGCCATATGTCCAGGGGGCTGGAGGAGCGAGAGGCAAAGAGCTATGTCCCTGGCACCACGGAGCCATCGCATCAGCCACGGAGCTTGCATGGTGGTGGTGGTGGGGGGTCTTCAGAAAATTCAGGGCAAATGCGCATTGTGAAACACCCGTGCCTGGCTTTCAAAACAATGTTTGCACCAAAATTAGCTTACTGTCAGCTAAAACTTGCCATGAATTTTTTAAGACCCCTCATACAACAACTATTAAGTGAGAACTCTATATTATTGCTATTTTAGGGGCTTTGCTATAGCTGAAAGCCTATATTCTAATTATAGAACCTTGATAGGAATAATTCTGAAGTGACTAGAGCTTTGATACTGCAGAACCTCAAGCTTGTGGTGCCTGCACTACTCTAAACATGTTTGTAAAATTTATTTTATTTACTTGAAAGGCAGAGTTACAAAGAGAGAGGGAGAGACAGAGAGAGAGAGACCTTCCATCCACCAGACCGTGGTGAGACTTGCACGCGTCCATGAATACACTAAAATATACTAAAAATGGGTGAAGTGTGTGGTTATATGAATTCTTTCTCAATAAAGTTATAACTAAAAAAAGCAAACCAGATATGCATGATTCCTGGGTATGTAAATTCCCATGTAATCCTAATATATGAGATTTCTTTGGGTGAGAAAAGGAACCCTCTATCAGATGTCACTGAAGCCAACATGTGTTCTGTGAGTGGTGAGTTTCTGCCTGGCTCCCGGCCAAGAGCTGGAGACACAGAAACAGGAGCCGTGGGCCACCTGTGCCCACAGGAGCCTGGACAGGCAAAGCTGCCCGCGCCGCAGGCTGCAGGGTCGCTCGGGGCTGAGGGAGCCCCAGGCTGGGCCGCTCCCATCACTGGGGCACCAGCAGAGGCTTCCCCAAGAGGCCCCAGGACGACCTGGGGAAGGTGTTGCAGACCAAGGACCCTGCAGGCAAGGGGAGCAGCGGGAACCACAGGACAGAGCCAGGCGCTGTCCCCTGCTTGGGAAACTGCGGGCAGTTAGGTGGGAGTGGCAGAGCAGGTGGGCAGACACCCAGGCTGCAGGCCACTGCATGCCCGGGAAAGGGAGGCCCTGAGCGGGCAAGGAGATGGCAAGAGAAGGTCATTTTCAGCGTCCAGACTGCTAATGGGAGCAGGAGGCTAGGAGACAACTGAGCAGGAGCCCACAGTCCTGAGACTGTGTGCATCCCCCTCCCTGTACCGGGCCCCGCCCCCAGCCCCTGCTGGGCTCCCAGGCAGAGGCTCCTCTGTCGCTGTGGGTCACTGCACAGAATTCTGTGTCACCAGCTCGGTTCCCTGGAGTGTGGCTGTCACTCCATTCCTGAGGGAAGAGCTGCCTGAGGATGGAGCGAGGCAGTGCGGGGTGCCAGGGGGTGGAGCCTCTCGCTGGGGAGGGAGGTGCCAGCTCCCTCCCTCCCAGGACAGGCTCTGAAGCCAGACGGGCCAGCTGGGCTCATCCTGGAGGCTCCCAACAGGGCAGAAAGGAAGCAAAGAAAAGGCCCATCGATCGTTGGGGGGGGGGGGGGGGTAGCTCAGTGTCCCAGGTCAGGGGTGGGGGCAGTGGGGCAGGAGGGGCTGTTCCTCAGGAGTGCTCAAGGGAGGGGAAGCGGAAGTGCCATCCCAAGCCTCCTCTTCTTCGTGGCAAAGCATGGGGGGCCCTTAGGAAGCCCACCCCGTGTGTGGCACGGCTGGCACCACGATTCCCATTCCACAGAAGCAGCCGCTGAGGCAGGCACGGAGCTGACTCTGCAGCCCACGTGGGCGGGACACAGGACAAGGCAGACTCACAGGTCCGCCCAGCTGTGCAGAATCAACAGGAATTCTGGGAGTTCTGGAGCCACAGCTGGCCCTGGGCACACAGGAAATGCTTCGGAGGGGTGGGCCTGAGCTCCGCCAGGTGGTCCATTCATTCTACACGTTGGAATGTAGGGCCTACCATGCATGGACCTGTTCTCACGTGGGTATCACGTGGGAGGCCTAACAAAGGCCAGTGTGGTGGATTTTGGCCACCGGGGCGGGCAGTCTCAGCCATTGCAGGGAGGGCAACACCTGCACAGCTCCTGCGCCTGCACCGGCACCTCGAACTGTTTGTACTGGGGAAACCGTGGTGCAGCGTGCTAGGCTGGAGCTGAGATGGACCAGATGGAAGGGTCTGGAAGCCTTCCTAGGAATTAAGCAGTAGTCCGGGAGCCTGCCTGCCTCAGCTCTAGCAAACCCAAGGCCCTCTTTTTTTTTTTTCTTTTAAAGATTTATTTTATTTATTTGAAAGTCAAAGTTACACACAGAGAGAGAGGAGAGGCGGAGAGAGAGAGAGAGAGAGAGAGAGAGAGAGAGAGAGAGAGGTCTTCCATCCGCTGGTTCACTCCCCAATTGGCCGCAACAGCCGGAGCTGTGCCGATCCGAAGCCAGGAGCCAGGAGCTTCTTCCGGGTCTCCCACACGGGTGCAGAGGCCCAAGGACTTGGGCCACCTTCTACTGCTTTCCCAGGTCACAGCAGAGAGCTGGATCGCAAGTGGAGCAGCCGGGTCTCGAACCAGCGTCCATATGGGATGCCTGCACTTCAGGCCAGGGCGTTAACCTGCTGCGGCACAGCACCGGCCCCAAGACCCTCTTTAGAGGTAAAAACACAGAACACATCCCTGACAAACCTGAGAGCAATCGTGCATGCAGCATGATGGACGTACACAGCGGCTGGTGTTGTGACCAAACTGTAACGCTGTGTAATAGGGGCGATCACGTGTAAAGTAATTATCGTAAAAGAAAATGATTTTGAGGTGTGAGTATTTGGGAATGACTGTGTATTTGGGAAAGGACGTAGTGGCGTGGCCAGAGGCCGAGTTCGGCTCTCACACGTGTGATCCCGATGAACGGGATGACGTAAAGGCAAGCTGAGGCCAAGTGCCATCTGCCACCGGGGGCTGCCTCTCCCGAAAGGGAAATCACTCCCTCTGAACGGGAGGAAGAACCCCTCCCCTTCATTCCTGCCAAAGCCACTGTCCATTTCGCAAACAATACTCTCGACTATATTGAGCAAAAGACCCAGCCAACGTAGTAGATTGGTTTCTCACCTCCATGGCTGCCGTGTGGGCTGTGGTTCCTGAAGGCTACAGGGACTCGGGGTAAGAACTCCCGTGTGCGAGCCCCTCACGGGCTCTGGCGTCCACACCTCTGGCCCTGCCTGCTCCGTGGGTCACAGCCATCCTGTCACCGCGGGACTTCCGGGGCCGGCGCAGCACCTGGCTGACCCTGCTGCTGGGAATCACTTCTGGGATCGGGTGGGGGGAGGGGCATCTGGAAGAAGGTCTCTGACCCTAAAAGGCACGGTTCTCAAAGCCAGGGAGGTGTACTCAATGCGTGCCTTACAGCCACATATTATTGAAAGGCTGTGGAAATCTCTCAAGTGATTTTAAAAAATCCCTGCTGGTGACTCCATCAAAATTTTATTTCAAGAGAGAGAGAGAACACATGCTCGTGTCTTGGTCTGCCCAGGCTGCTAAAACAGAACATGGGATCCTGGATGCTCTAAATGACAGGCGTCCACCTCTCATAGTTCCGGGGGCTGGGACGGTTAAGGTTAAGGTCACAGCCCCTTCAGGGCCAAGTCTGGTGAGGCCCAATTCCAGATGGTGCCCTCTCGCTGGGAGGGCAAGGCAGCCCTCTCTGGGGTCCCGCTCACCAGGCCTCCGCCTCATGGCCTGATCCCCTCCCCTGGCCCCCACCTCCAAGTGCCATTGCATTGGGGATTTAGACTTCAATACAGGAGTTGGGGGAATGCATTCGGTCCACAGCCAAGCGTGTGGGCCTCTGAGATCTCACAGCGACCTGATGAGGCAGGTGCTGGTATCCATTTCTCTCTCACAGGCACACACACACACACGCACCCTCCAAACCCAGTTCTTGCCTCTCTTCTCCCTCTCACCTCGTTTCTCTTTAGCCTGCTAATGGGGAGTCCATCTTGGGCTCCTGGGCAGAACCATTTTCTTCACCCGTGACTCCAAATCTGTTCAAGTGACGCCCAAGCTGGCAGAGACCAAATCTGTCTTGGGAGCAGGTGGGAGCCGGGAGGGGGCGGGCTTTTTGAAGGGGTCCTTCCCTGACCGTGATGATGTCACGGTCAGCCAGGGTAGACCTCACCCTGCACCACGCTCGCACACGCCCCGGCACACGTCCCAGCTGCCTCCTCTGGGTCTCGTCATTTACTTTACCCGATGCTCCGATGGGCACTTCCACAGTTCTTCAATATCAAGTTCTGCTATTCCCAGCCACGACTGATTAGGGCAAGACTTCCAAGTGCCTTTTGAATCATTCAAGCAAGATTAAATTATGATCAGGACAGTTTCGGTGTTAAGTGTGGCCGAGCTATTCAGATTCTCTGAAAACTGGCAACGTGATAACTGCCTACTTTATACAAGCCAGCGTATTCAGATTAAACCCGCGGAAGAGCCCGGCCCAGCCAGGCCACTCCGAATGCGCTGCGAGCCCACAGGAGCCCAGAAACACACAAGCACATCTGGGAACCGAGCAAAGAGCCAGAGTCCCATGCAGCCAAACACTGTCACTGCCCCGTAAATCTCCTGGAAATTCAAACAGCTCTTAACATTTGCCGACGTTGTAAGTGATGCCTTCATAATCACTCCCATCTATCTGGGCCTGGCCACGGACGGGGTCATCTGGTTAATGCAGGATTCCATCTTCATTGCTTTGTAACTAGTTTTTAATCAGCGATGATTGCTGAGCTGGGATGCTGCGGGTTGGCTCGCGCGCTCTCGCCTCGGAGAGTGCCCACCGATATGTCACAGCAATTAACCAGAGACCCGCGGGAGGGCTGGCGGGGGCAAGCAGAGAGCCAGGCTGGCCGGTGCGGCCTCGGCCCCGGCCCCTCTCCTGAGGGGCACTCCCTGGCCCCCAGCCGTCTTTGGAAGGCCACCGGCAGACGGAGGGGTGCGCGCAGGGAGGCGTCTGTTCCTGCCGTCACCTTTGGCTTGCCCAGCAGTCGAATCCCATGGGGAGAGGAAACAGCCAAGGCTTCTGTGTAGGGTGGGTCACCGCTCTGAAACCAACTCTGATCATCCAAGAAGAACTGCCAGGCCAAGTGAAGGGGCCAGCATCTTGCGGGGGTGGGGGGGAGGTAAATATTGAACCCTTCAAAACTGCAGAGGTTGTAATAGTTGAGGCGAAGGTTTCAGTACCTAAAAATCCCCCTTAGGCACATTGGCGGCTGAGCACAAGACACAGAGAGAATTGCAAAGAGCCGTTCCTTCGCACTTCCAGACTCTGAAAGGGGATGAAGTCGTAGAAGGTGGGGGAGCCCTTACAGATGATCCTGCGGGGGAAGACAGGCGGAGCCTTGGGACCCCAGGGATGGCTGACTCAGCTAGAGTCCACACACACACACACACACGCTTCCTCGTATATGTGGGTACTTCTAGAATCTTCTGCAAGAAACTGAAAGATCGCCTGTGAGAAGAACCAGGTTGCTGAGGGACACGCTGAGAGGAGACTTTTCTCCCAACGCCATTTCGAATGTTGAAATCCACCCACATGCATCCATCAAAATGCAATAAAACTAGGAACATTTATAAGAGAAGCAGAGAGAGGCACGAAACCATGGAGGAGTGCAGGAGGGTGGCCCAGACCTCGAAGAACAGACCCAAGCTGGCCAAAGGCCCGGTGAGTGGGACAGTGCAGGCAGAACCTGTGAGAGAGAGTTCTAGATTTCTGGAGCAATGGCCAGAGCAGGACGAAGGTCAGGGGAAGACGAGGCTGCTGCTGTGGCGGGTGGGGGGAGACACACCGGCAGCAGGGGTCAGGCGGGAGTGGAGAACCGGGGAGTGGGGAGCTGGCTGTGGACCCGGGTGGGGGAGGGGAATGCAGCATCGCTCAGTTGACACCTAGCATAGCTGGGAACTCCCAGAACAGCCCCGCCATGGTCCCCAGGTCGCCATGATTTGTGGCCTCCTAAGGGTACTAACCTCATGCCTCAGGAAAGGCTTAATGCTTACCAGAGAGCCATGGGACCCTCAGCTGATTTAGCTCCTGGGAGAGAGGCAGGGCAGGGGACAGTGAGAGTGAGTCGGCCGCTCGCTGGGCCACACACCTGGTTAGCAGTAGGAGCAAGCCTGGAGCTCTTCCCTCCAGCAGGGCTCCCACACCCTGCACGGAAGCCTTGAACTTCACCGGTTCCCGGCCCTAACTTGGTACCTGACCTTTGCTGTGTTTCTTCTCTGGGAGCCTTGACCGTTTCATTCGTTAAGGGAAGGAGGTGAGCTAGATGTTCTCAAAGGTTCTTTTCAGCGACAATAGGTGGCGATTTGCTGATTTTTTTCTCAATACAACCGAAGAGTTCAGTTCACCCCTCCAAAGATTTTCCGTATTTTGTGCTCAGCTTTCGATTTGACATAATTACAGCACTTATGTTAGGTGGAAATTCTTGCTGCACGAGTTCTCCGTTATCTTTAGGCACTGAGTACTCACTGCCTCTGAGGCTGTGCGGATCCAGGAGGACCAGGAGAGTCAAGCACCCAGATGGGCCAGGAGTCCAAGGCAATGGCACACACTACGGAGTTACTCTGGTCTGCCTACCTCCCAGGCTGCGGTAAGGGTCCGGGATGGCTTCAGCGTGAACACACTTCGGATGCACACACGAATCTTTACTTTTACTCAGCCTTCTCCCAAAAGGTATTTTGCAAAAAAAAGGGGCAAAACTGCTCATTACCCTCCTCCTGTAGCATGGAAAACATTAGTCCTAGACTGGATGTTAAACCCCACAGAACAACAGCCTTAACCCTCTGGAAAAGGGAAGGAAATTATGCTGGGCCCAGCCCATTGGAATCTCCTACGTCACCGCCACCCAGGCTCACAGGGAGAAGCACAGGTGCACGAGGGAGTCCTCGTGCCAAGACCGAAGCAGGGGCGCCGAGAAAACCCTTGGCCACAGCTTCCCCCCGAGAACAAACTCATGAAGCTGGTGATGGACTGAAGGTAAAACCCAAACCCACAGCGGCAGAAGCCAAAGCCAGGCCAACTTCTTTCTCCAGCAGGGATAGACAAGCCTTATCTGTAAATATTTGCTAGTAAATATTTTAGACTTTGTAGACCATGTGGTCTCAGCTGCAACTATTCAACTGTGGCTGAAGCTGGTAATTATCCATAGACAATGCGTGAACAAACAAGTATGGCTGTCTTTTTTTTTTTTTGACAGATAGAGTTAAATAGTGTGAGAGAGAGAGAGACAGAGAGAAAGGTCTCCCTTCCATTGGTTCATTCCCCAAATGGCCGCCACAGCCGGCACATTGCGCCAATCCGAAGCCAGGAGCCAGGTGCTTCCTCCTGGTCTCCCATGTGGGTGCAGGACCTAAGCACTTGTGCCATCCTCCACTGCTTTCCTGGGCCACAGCAGAGAGCTGGACTGGAAGAGGAGCAACCGGGACTAGAACCCTGCGCCCATATGGGATGCCAGCACCGCAAGGCAGAGGATTAATCAAGTGAGCCATGGTGCCAGCTCCCAATATGGCTGTCTTCTAATAAAATTTTTATAGACATTGAAGTTCAAGTTTTGGCCGGCGCCGCGGCTCACTAGGCTAATCCTCCGCCTAGCGGCGCCAGCACAACGGGTTCTAGTCCTGGTCAGGGCGCCGGATTCTGTCCCGGTTGCCCCTTTTCCAGGCCAGCTCTCTGCTGTGGCCAGGGAGTGCAGTGGAGGATGGCCCAGGTGCTTGGGCCCTGCACCCCATGGGAGACCAGGATAAGTACCTGGCTCCTGCCATCGGATCAGCACGGTGTGCCGGCTGCAGCGCGCCAGCCGCGGCGGCCATTGGAGGGTGAACCAACGGCAAAAGGAAGACCTGTCTGTCTGTCTCTCTCTCTCTCACTGTCCACTCTGCCTGTCAAAAAAAAAAAAAAAAAAAAAAAAAAGAAGAAGAAGTTCAAGTTTCATGTACTTTTTTTGTATTATAAAACTATATTGTTACTTTGCTTTCTAATCAAACATTTAAAAATATAAGAACCCTTCTCAACTCAAAAGCCACACAGAAATAGGCAACGGACCTGATTTGGACAATAGTCCATAGTTTGCAAACCCCTGGCCTAGAGAAACAAGTGGCATACAGAGTTTGTTCAGTCTCCACTGTTCTAAAGATGATCTTTGACTTTTAATTAAAAGACATTAAAATGCATGATAAAATGGCAGTAAAAAATAAAGCAAGAGGCCAGCCCTGTGGCTCAGTGGGTTAAAGCCCCTGCCTGTAGCACTGTCATCCCATATGGGTGTTGGTTTGAGTCCTGGCTACTCCACTTCTGATCCAGCTCCCTGCTAGTGTGCCTAGGAAAGCAGTGGAGGATGGCCCAGTGCTTGAACCCCTGCACCCACATGGGAGACCTGGAAGAAGCTCCTGGCTCCTGGCTCCGGCATCGCCCAGCCCTGTTGTTGCGGCCATTTGGGGAATGAACCAGCATCCTGGAAGCTCGCTCTCTCTCCTGCTCTCGCTCTCCCTGTCTCTCTCTCTCTGCAACTCTGCTTTTCAAATAAATAAAATAAAAATCTTTTAAAAATATTTTTAAAAAACCAAAGCAATGAAAACTAGCAGATTCAAACGTGATCCAGATGTTGACACTATCAGACAGGAAAACTGGAATATGCAAGTGCAATGTTAAAGGTTATTGTGGAAAAGATCAAAAAATTATAAACAAATAGATGTGACAGTTCAGTAGAGAGAGAGGAAAACTCCAGGAAAGAGGCAAACAGACATGCCAGTGGAAAGAATAGCTACAGAAAAGAATACCTTTGACAGCTGAACAATAGGCCTGACACCATTGAAAAAAGGGGTCAAAGGAACTTGGAAAAGCGCAATACAAATCAAACAGACTGCACAGAAAAAGAGAATGGAAAAACCGAGGAAGAAGAGTGGAGTAACAGCAAATGGTCAAACATACTTGTAACTGAAATCCCAGAAGGAGAAGAGAAAGAGAATGGGGCAGAAGATGTACTTTAAGAAATAGGGAATGAGAATGTCTCTAAAATAATGAAAGACATCGAAACATAGATGGAAGAAGTTCAAAGAACTTCACACAGAATAAATCAAAGAAAAACACTGTGAAAGATACAAACATTGAGACACATCATATTCCAACTGCTGAACACCAAAATGAAGATAAAAAGATGTAAAATTTAAAAAGGGTAACATTGGAGCTGGTGCTGTGGTGTAGTGGGCTAAGCCTCTGCCTGCAGTGCCGGTATCCATATGGACGCCAGTGCAAGTCCCAGCAGCTCCTCTTCCCATCCAGCTCTCTGCTATGGCCTGGGAAAGCAGTAGAGGATGGCCCAAATCCTTGGGCTCCTGCACCTGCGTGGGAGACCTGGAGGAGGCTCCTGGCTCCTGGCTTCGGATTGGCCCAGCTCCGGCTGTTATGGCCAGCTGGCGAGTGAAACCAGAAGATGGAGGAACTTTCCCTCTGTCTCTCCCTCTGACTGCAATGGTACCTCTCAAATAAATAAATAAAATCTTGAAAAAAAAAAGAATAACCGTAGATTTATCACTGGAACTATGCAAGCTGGAAGAAGATAGCCTGACATCTTTACAGCGCTGAAACAAAACAAAAACAGTCAACCAAGAATTCTATCTCAAGCAAAAAGTCTTTTTAAAAATTCATTTATACAAAATACGAATCTTAAGTATATTTCTATATATGAATGGTTCCAACTGTAAATTGAAAATGGTGCTTGAATTTACTGTGTTGTTTGCAGCATGTAGATCTAGAACACAGTTTGTGGAATTTATACCTAAGTTATCCATGTTCAATATCTATATGCTGCAAACAACAAAACTACTGATGAGATGAATAAAACTCTAATAAATGGAGATAAATCCCATGTTTACAGTTAGTTTGTAAGATTCTATGTCAATTCTATGGAATATTCTGATGTCAATTCTGTTAAAATTGACCTATAGGCCGGCGCCGCGGCTCACTAGGCTAATCCTCCACTTGCGGCGCCGGCACACCGGGTTCTAGTCCCGGTCAGGGCGCCGGATTCTGTCCCCGTTGCCCCTCTTCCAGGCCAGCTCTCTGCTGTGGCCCGGGAAGGCAGTGGAGGATGGCCCAAGTCCTTGGGCCCTGCACCCCCTGGGAGACCAGGAGAAGCACCTGGCTCCTGCCTTTGGATCAGCGCGGTACGCCGGCTGCAGTGTGCTGGCCGCGGCGGCCATTGGAGGGTGAACCAACGGCAAAAGGAAGACCTTTCTCTCTGTCTCTCTCTCTCTCACTGTCCACTCTGCCTGTCAAAAAAAAAAAAAATTTGACCTATAGATTTGACACAATCATAATCAAAATCCTAGCCAGATTTTCTTATAAAAATCAGTAAAATCATTCCATAATTTACATGGAAAACAAAGGAACTACAGCAGCCAAACAACAATGAAATAGAAGACCAAACTTGATGGAGTAAGTGCACCTGATTCTAATACTATATAAATACAACAAAGACATACAGATAAGCAGAACAGGACAGAGGTTACAAGACCTACACGAATGTGGTCAGTTGATCTTTGACAGGCAATTCAATTCAATAGATAAGTGATATTCCTTTCAACAAATAGTTCTGGAACAGTTGGATTTCAATATGTGGAATAAATGAATCTCAATTTATACTTCACATTATATATAAAAGTTAACTCAAAATGGACCACATACCTAAATGTAAAATGCAAAACTATTGAACTTGTAGAAGAATATATAGGCCGGCGCCGCGGCTCACTAGGCTAATCCTCCACCTAGCGGCGCCGGCACACCGGGTTCTAGTCCTGGTCAGGGCACTGGATTCTATCCCGGTTGCCCCTCTTCCAGGCCAGCTCTCTGCTGTGGCCCGGGAGTGCAGTGGAGGATGGCCCAGGTGCTTGGGCCCTGCACCCCATGGGAGACCAGGAGAAGCACCTGGCTCCTGCCTTCGGATCAGCACAGTGCGCCAGCTGCAGCGCGCCAGCCGTGGCGGCCATTGGAGGGTGAACCAACGGCAAAAGGAAGACCTTTCTCTCTGTCTCTCTCTCTCTCACTGTCCACTCTGCCTGTCCAAAAAAAAAAAAAAAAAAAATAGAAGAATATATAGACCACTTTGTGTTCTTGAGTTAGACTTAGACAAAGATTCTGTAGATATGACACAAAGAGCATAATCCATGACAAAGATTGGTAAATTAGATTTCATAAAGTATAAGAAATTTTGCTCTTTGAAAGATATTGTAAAGATAATAAAAGGACAAGTCAAAGGCTGGGAAAATATTTGCAGGCACGTATCAGATAAAGGACTTGTATTTGGAAAATACACCTTTGAAACTTTATTGTAAGAGTGGCCCACATTGTGGTGCAGTGGGTTAAATTGTTGCCTGAGATGCCTGCTTCACATATGAGTCTCTGCTGCTCCACTTCCCATCCAGCTCTCTGCTAACGTGCCTGGGAAAGCAGCAGAGGATGGCCCAAGTATATGTGGGCTCCTGGCTCAGCCTGGCCTAGCTATGGCTGTTGTAGCCATCTGGAGAGTGAATCAGTAGACAGAAGATCTCTCTCTGTCTCTCCCTCACTTCCTGTTACTCTTTCAAAAAACAAAAAATAAATCTTAAAAAAAAATCAATAACATAGTAACCCAATTATAGAAATTTGGGCAAAAGATTTGAACAAATACTTCACCAAAGAAGACATTAGGGTTTCTAACTGCACACAAAAGGATGCTCAAGATCATTACTCATTAGAGAGGCCGGCGCCGCGGCTCACTAGGCTAATCCTCCGCCTAGCGGCGCCGGCACACCGGGTTCTAGTCCCGGTTGGGGCGCCGGATTCTGTCCCGGTTGCCCCTCTTCCAGGCCAGCTCTCTGCTGTGGCCAGGGAGTGCAGTGGAGGATGGCCCAGGTGCTTGGGCCCTGCACCCCATGGGAGACCAGGAAAAGCACCTGGCTCCTGCCACCGGATCAGCGCGGAGCGCCGGCCGCAGCGCGCCGGCCGCAGCGCGCCGGCCGCGGCGGCCATTGGAGGGTGAACCAACGGCAAAGGAAGACCTTTCTCTCTGTCTCTCTCTCTCACTGTCCACTCTACCTGTCAAAAAAAAAAATAATAAAAAAATAAAAAAAATTACTCATTAGAGAAATACAAATTAAAACCACACATGCATCAGAACAACAGCCTAACAACACCAAGTGCTGACCAGAGTACAGTGTAACACTCCAAAATTTGATTTTTGTGTATGTTCCCAAAATCACTAACTATACACTGATAAGAAGTCCATTCTCCATACAAAGACTATATGGAGGCAGGAGGTTTGTTCTACCAATTATATCATACAATTCTGTCTGTATTTTTGTTTGTTAAGTATACCTGGCTCAGAGAGAGGTACATTAATGTCTCTATGGTTATATTGGTATTTTTCATCAAGTTCTCTTTGCATTTTTACAGGCTTCTAAATCTTCAGTTCCTGTAGTGACTGAGGCATAGTGTTTGTTGCCACTGGGTCTCCTTAATAGCCTGTGTCTTTTGTCACGATATAACATCCTGTTGAGTGCTTTTAACCTTAAATTCCTCCTCAATTCTTGCCCCTTTTGTTTATCTTTGCCTATTTTCTCTTTGTCACCCCTTTATTTCCAGCCTTGTGACTCTGTGTTTCTGTACACAGCACATAAGCAGGTTTTGTATTTCTCTAAACACATACACCTGTCTATTATGTAATGGTAGAAAACGAAATCCATTGATATTTACATAAAGGCGGATTGGCTTGAACTCCCTCCTCCCATCCTACTTTGCATGTTTATCTTACACTGCTGTTTAACTTCTCTTCCTGGCTTTGCTGATTTACTTTCTGTGTCTTAGGGTGTCTCCATGAAACACTAGAACACTGGAGTTTTTCTCTGGATTAATATTCTTTTCGGGGCTCACTTCGTTGGTTCCAGCGGGCACTGCACTGAGAGGCTTCACCCCCAAGTCCCCACCCTCAGGCACACTGGTCACTGGTGATATTTGTCGGCAGACTGGACCCCCAGGAGAAAGATGTCCTGAAGATGAGACTGTTTTGTGCGGCCGTAGGCACGTTGCCTACCCTGTGAGTATTAACAGGTAGATACCTGCAGGACTAACCGCACCACCTGTGGGCACACGGTGGGTGCTCCTGCTCCCTGCGGTCTCTCTCCTCAGGCTCCTGGCCAGGGGCTGGGCCTCCCCTTCCTTGAGAGCAATTAGGAGGAAGAGGATGGCCCAGGGGGCCTCCTCCCCATCCCTGGACCACGGGCCCAGAAGAGATTTCTCAGATCAGCTCCCATGGTCTTTGACTTCCGTGGAGCAGCTGGGATCCCACTCTCCTGCCTTGTTCTCCAACACTGTAAGGAGTGTTAAAATCAGAACGAAGGGCACGTTGAAAGCAGACCGTCAGGCAGCAGGGCTCGGGCCTGACTTCAGGGCGGCCTGGAATGTGAACTCTGCCACCCCTACCCTTGGCCTGCAGGCACCTGGAAGGACCTGAAAGATTATACTGTCCCAGAGGCTCAAGATGTACATCACCAATTAGCAGTCTCGTATGGAAATTTCCATTCTGCTTGTACATTCTTTCCTTTATGCTTACGGGTCACCCAGCATCTATTCCTTCTCAATATTCAATAGCCAATGGGACTGGCGCTGTGGCGTAGCAGGTTAAGCCTCCACCTGCAGTGCTGGCATCCCATACAGGCACTGGTTCAAGTCCTCGCTGCTCTACTTCCAATCCAGCTCTCTGCTAATGGCCTGGGAAAGCAGCTGAAGATGGCCCAAGAGCTTAGGCCCCTGCACCCACATGGGAGACCCAGAAGCTCCTGGCTCCTGATCGGCCCAGCTCCAGGCATTGCGGCCATTTGGGGAGTGAACCAGTGGATGGGAGACCTTTCTCTCTGTCTCTCCCTATCTTTGTCTGTAACTCTGCCTCTCAAATAAATAAATACATAAATCTTTAACAACAGCAAAGACCATCCAATAGCCCACTCATGCTCCCACCTTTCCAGGCCTCAAAACACTGACTCAGAGCAATCTGACCCTCAGTCCCTAGAACTGCAATTCCTAAGACCCCACATGGGGTCCTTTTTACTTTGCAGGCTTGGAGTTTTGCAAAGGAGACACCGTGGAGTGCTGCTGCTTTGCCTGTGGGCACCCTGGGGCCTCTTCTGTCCCCGCCTCAGTGAAAGAGGGCACCTGAACACCCCTAAGATAAAGTCGTTATGAGCAGGAACTGGAAGCTGGAGCAAGGACCCAACAAAGCCAAGTCCCAGGCTCTAGGTTCTTCCTGGGGCCCAGGAGAAAGAGCTACAGAGACGTGGCTCAGCTCACACCTCTGCTCTTACTCCCAGGTCTGCCGAGTAGACTCCGTGTTCATTTTCTCACAATTGTTTGGTCGAACGTGGGAAGTATTGTACATGATCTCTCTCTGCATCTTGAGTTTTGTGATTCTAATTGTTTCCATCAGGCAAAGCTTTGCACTCCTTGAGAGCAGAGGCCAGGCTTCCTAACACCTTTCCAGACCCCTCCTCCAGAGTCAACACCTTTAGTCTGGTGCCTTCTCCCTCATGCTGCTGGTAACCAGCTGAGGCCCCCAGCCGGGAGTGCCTCTTAGCTCCAGCAAAGCACAACATCACAGCAATTTATTATACATCACCGGCTTTATTTTTGATTCTAGAATTGGGCAAGACTTCATTCCATAAAATAGAATAACGGTTCCGATCAGGGGTGGGGAACTTTTTCTCTGCAAGGGCCATTTGGTCATTTATTTTTTTATTTTTTGACAGGCAGAGTGGACAGTGAGAGAGAGAGACAGAGAGAAAGGTCTTCCTTTGCCGTTGGTTCACCCTTCAATGGCCGCTGCGGCCGGCACACCGCGCTGATCTGATGGCAGGAGCCAGGAGCCAGGTGCTTTTCCTAGTCTCCCATGGGGTGCAGGGCCCAAGCACCTGGGCCATCCTCCACTGCACTCCCTGGCCACAGCAGAGAGCTGGCCTGGAAGAGGGGCAACCGGGACAGAATCTGGCGCCCCGACCGGGACTAGAACCCGGTGTGCCGGCGCCGCTAGGTGGAGGATTAGCCTAGTGAGCCGCGGCGCCGGCCATTTGGTCATTTATAACATCATTGTGGGCCACACAAAATTCTCAACTTAAAAAAATTAAGCCTGCTACAGATTTATTGAGTTGTGAGTCCTGCCTGTGGTTGCCTTGGAGGGTCAGACCTAAGGATTCTGTGAGTCTTCCACAGGCTGTGGGCCAGATGTTCCCCACCCCTGTGAACAATCTTGAACAGAAGATGTTGGTTTTATAGACAGAGAGCTTTAAAAAAAAATAGCAGAGACAAAGAACAAAAACCAATCGGTTATTTCAAAGCCATTTTCCTTGTAAGATGGGACCAGGGAGACAGAACAAGAGAAAAATGATTGCTTAGTTGACATTCTGGGTTACGTTTTGGGTGTGAGGGTGAAGCGAGAACCATCCTGTCTGGGCAGTGTGGCTGTTTACCACCTTCTGTCTTGTGCAAGGTTTGCCTTCCGTTCCGGTGCTGTGGAACTTTGGCACCAGTGACGCCATTTTGATTTTTAGTCTGGTTTGCTGGGGCCCAGCAGGAAGAAGCTTCATCCCAAACAATGGCCTCCTATCATTTTCATTGACAGCTCTTTCCACACTCTTCCTATATTTGGTTTCATCTGCCAACCTGTGATGTGTGTGTGGCCTACCCATGGGTTCTGAGCACCCCCAACTCTCTGGCCGGCTCCCCCGTCCAGTCCTCTCTTGTCCCTGCACACATTAGGTTCCATAGAAGGCCCCCCCTTTTTTTTTTGACAGGCAGAGAGTTAGACAGTGAGAGAGAGAGAGACAGAGAGAAAGGTCTTCCTTCTGTTGGTTCACCCCCCAAATGGCCGCTACAGCTGGTGCACTGTGCTGATCCGAAGCCAGGAACCAGGCGCTTCCCCCTGGTCTCCCATGCGGGTGCAGGGCCCAAGCACTTGGGCCATCCTCCACTGCACTCCCGGGCCACAGCAGAGAGCTGGACTGGAAGAGGAGCAACCGGGACAGAATCCAGTGCCCCAACTGGGACTAGAACTGGGGTACCGGCGCGGCAGGTGGAGGATTAGCCTAGTGAGCTGCGACGCTGGTCCCATAGAAGGCCCTTGACCAAGGGTTCATCCTGAGTGGGAGGGGAGGTAGGTGTGACCCAGCCCCCACTCCAGCCCTCCTCTTCCTCCTTGAGTGAAAGAACACCCAACAACTCTGTTCAAAACAGTTTATTTTATTTATTTTTTTTTTGTCAGACAAACACATTGATTTCTGGACCACAGTAGAGGATGGAAACCTTTCACAAACTTATTTATTTGAAAATACAAATATAAAATTATACTTTCCACATCTGTGATGTGAGAGACTGCCATCCACATAGTAATTTTTTACAACAGGGCTTTAAGAAAGCCACACACAAAGACCTGAAAGATGCTTGAGATATATATATAGATAGATACATATATATGTATATATATAAAAAAAATACTCACTACCAAAGTTCTCATCAGTTTCATACTAAAGTATAAAAGTATGGGTGAGGTCAGCCACAGTGCTAGGGAAAGTTTTATTGAGATACATTGATGTCCACATGAAACGCTTAGACTTGCATCCTATTACATATGGAATTCCGAGTTTACAACACACCGTGAAAGGCAGATCGGCTAGCCACAGTACTGAGAGGCCGCTCACAGCTTCCACACGGGATGGTACAGTATGTACAGAATACAGTAGTAGGAGCCCCGCGCAGGCTCCGGAGCCTTCGTCTCTCGGTCCCCGTTCCCCTCTCCCCTCGTGCCCCTGGCTCCTGGAAACGAAGGTCCTTCCTGTCTGAGACACACATTCTGATGATCTGAGAGCCGAGGGGGTGGATCAAGGGCGCTCCCCGAGAGGGGTGGGTTTGGTATTTTATTTAAAATATATGCTTTTGTACTTTAGTTTACCTCTTTTTTTTTTTTTTTGGTGAAAAACAAAGAAAGAAAGAAAAAAGAAAACGAACATATTACAGTATTAAAGTATTGCTTAACTTCCAGCATGTCCTTGTGTAGTGTCTGTGCCCAGGACTGGGCGAAGCTGACTTCTGCTTTGGGGTGAGGGTAGGGAACTCGCCAGTGTCTCTCTTGCATGCGCTCGCCTGCAGCCTGGCCCTCTTCTCTGCCTGCCGCCCCCCTGGCTGGTGCTTTCCTTGGAAGATGGCCTGGCTGGTGAAGCACATTCGAGAAAAAAATCTCCCCTCCCCCACCCCCCCAGTCCCCCTCTGTTCCTGTGTGCCACTTCCAACTGATAAAGAGAAGCATGAGTTAGTGTCTCTTTTGTAAACAACTTCATATGCAATATAATACAGAAAGCATGGCTGACCTTTGATAAAAAATGTAGTAAACCATATTGCTTTATTCTTGAATCTGCTGCAGTGAGTGAATGGCAGAATGAAGCAGTGTGGTGGTGGAGGCTAAGTCCCTAGCCCTCGTTTGCACTAAAGATCAAAATAGGTTTTGTTTTTCTATTTGGAACCAAAAATAATCTCTTTTTATTTTTTTCCAAAATCCCCAAATGAAAAAGAAACCCCCCTCCAAAAAAAAAAAAAAAATCAGAAACTCAAGAAACAAAACAAAAACAAAGCAAAACAAAACAAAACAAAAGCAAAAAACGAAAACCGAACACCTTTCAGGTCATTAGAAGCAACAATTACCCAATGATTTTTCTACTAGTCTAGCAAGATGTGTGCAACACTCACTGGCTGTGAAGCGCTGCGCAGTGAAACGAGCCACAGCAGCAGAGCCATGCTACCTTAAAGTCCAAGCTACGAGTTCAAATTAAGATGATGGCTATGAAGGATAAAAACGCAAAGGCCTGTGGGGGCTTCGTCTGAATCAAGCCAACGGGCGCCCAGGCTAGAGCGCGAGGCTGTTGGGTTTTCCTACCCGGTGCACGAGGAAGGCCACAAACCCAGTCTGCGAGGGCTCTGGGCGAGGAGGCGGGCGGCTTGGTCCCCTCCGCCAGCCCCGAGGACTGGAAGAACCAGGAATGGGCCCGGGAGCCAATGCCACTGGCTCTGCTCAGGACAGGAGGTCAGGGGTCTCAGGCAGACGGATCTGGAAGCCAGAGAGACCCCTGGTGGCTCCTTGGTAATTCCAGGAAAAGCCATCAGCCGGGAGCGTTCCTCCCCCAGGGAAGAAGGCGAAAGGTGGTGCCCAAGAGTGCCATTGAGCTCAACCGAAACAAAGACAAGGCTGAACATCAGTGCTAAAAGAATTTACAAAAATGTTTCAAAATGGACTTCTAGATGAGGGGGTGGGGGGACTCACGTGAACCTTGACCTAGGTAGCCACATTGAAACATGTCAGATTTCCACAAGATTTGTGCTATGGGCTACTGGGTCTCTTCAAAAGGTATATAAACATCTAAAACATATTCACACAGATTATCAATTTCTTCTGAGCATTCTTAAAAAAATATTTTTTTTCTCTTAGTAAAATCATTTTAATATACCATGCCTCCCTCTTTTAAAAAATAAATTAAAAAAATCCAGTTTTGCATATCTAGCATTAGCATTTAAGGTAGTATGGCACGCCCCTTTGCAGAGAAGGGGGGTGGGGATCTACAAAACGCCGCAGAGTCGGCCGGCATTTGAATGTGGTGAGACCTTGGGTTAGTTGAAACCACATCAGATCAGCGAAAATAAACTTAAACTTGAAATTGAAAAAAAAAAAAAAAAAAGAATTAAAGGAAACAACTGCCCCAAAATTATTAGCAATTTTTTTTTCCATAAATAAGAGAAAGTTCTATCCTTACTGGTCCTAAATCTGAGTAACTATGTCTAATTTTTTTAAACCTTAATTACATTATACCTATCAATATGTACTAGAAGAAAGAGGAGAAAAAAAGTCACTGCACTAGTACCAGGACAGCACGCTTACAAGACAGCCACTGCAGACATTACTAATAGACAATGATCAACAGAGTCTTCTAGGAGGCTGTGAGGGATGCAGAGGAAGGGGAGTCACTAGACACGAACGCGGACCCAAGAGCCGTCCATCCCCGAGGCTAGATCGCGTTCCTGGGGATTTACTGTCTCTTTTTGTTCTTTTTTTTCTTTTTTAATAAAACTTCTGTTATTTTATCACTTGAACAAGTTTTGAGATTTTAAAAGCGTTCAGCATTTTATTTAATCTGGTTGTTTGGAAATTAAAAAAAAAAAAGAAAGAAAGAAAGAAAGAAAAAAGAAATAAAGAAAGAAAATCCCAAAGAAACCCAAAACTGTCACCAAACAACCTGACATGAAAACAAAGGACATGATTTTTTTTATGTTGTTGCTATTTAAGTAGAATTAAAAAAGGCTTTTCTTCTTCCTTTCTGAGTTAGCATTTTGCAGTTCGTCATCTGAAGACGTGTCTGCCCTACTGTGTCTGCGAATGTCTACATTAGTCTACTTTGTTAGTAAAATTTATAAAAATAGGAGTGCAGCAGCTCTTTATAATAAATGTCGCATTCAGTGTCTCATACTGGCTGTGCCTTAAGTACCAAATTTATAAACGTAACAATTTAAAAAATATTAATAAAACGTCAATATCACATTTTAAAAAAGAAAAAAATATATATCCACACTACAATATGTTTTAATGCCATCTATTGAGTTGTACTTCTATAGTTGCTGTTGCCGACCTATTACCAACATTTAAAAAAAAGTTAAATTAAAAAATATCCTTCATCAGAAGTATCTTTCCCCGACCGAGGACCATATATTATAACAGCCAAATGTCAAGCATGTGCAAACAGGAAACTGTCCATTTTTCCCACCAGTCACAGTGCAGTGATGTTTATACTTTTTATTTTTAAAATTCTGTTTACATCTATAATAAATTAAAAAAAATTTTTTCTTTCATAGCCTCTCTGGTGATACTTGCAGCACTGAGGTATTAAAAAAAATATATAAACCCAAAGGTTGCTTTCCTAATTTGTAAATAGAAAGTGGATGGAGAAAGGGTGGTATGACCCACGGCCCCCAGAGTGGGGTTGGGGGGCGAGGTGGGGGGGGGCGCGGTGAAGACAGGCAGAGTGTCCTAAAGACCTTTGGAGGCGCTGAAATGATCGGACAATAGAAAATGATCAAATCTTTAAAAATTAAGACTGAAAAAGAAGGCCCCCCCACCCCCTCCACCCAAGCCAAACAGGTGTGCTTTGAAACTTTAAATATGTTAAATATTAAAATTGTAGCTTTGTTTTTTTTTTTTTAAAAAACGTCTTGGGAAAAGCAGTTTTTCATATTTTAAATAAAAATCTAACTAGACAGTAACATTTGAAGCTGTGCACAGACGAGAGGTTAACAGGCTGGTAGGATCCTAATACAGGCCTCTCACGCAGACAAGGCGCTCAGCAGTGTTCTCGCGGTTCCTGGGGCTGCCCGGCAGCTGGCTGCTCCCGGCTCCGTCACCCACTTCGTCCAGCTCCCCTCCCCTCCTCCTTCCACGGAGCACCAAACTGCCTGGGACCGACGCCCTCACAAAAATATTTTTGATTCTCTCTTTCTTTATAGTTTCTATGTAGTTAATGGAATTGTATTTACAACATTTTCTCTTTTAGAATTCACAATTGCAAAAAACCTTATAATATCACCTCTTTCAACAGGAAAAAAAAAAGCACTTATAGAAAAGGAGGACACTCCAAAACATTGTCGTCCTTACCTTATTGCCGAAAATAGATATACTCAGGTTAACAAAGAGACATCACACAAAGGAAATGCTACAGTCTGGTCATCAGCCTATTACAGCTCACTTCTACAGCGCACAGGAGAAGGCGCAGGCCCGCCTCCTGCTCCCCACGCCACAACGTCGCTTCAGTGTGTGCCAGGTTCTACCTGACATTTCAGAGTCTCCGAACCGGTACCAAAACATTGAGAGTAATATTACCATCTCAGCATCCTTTAAAAGTGAGAACAGAATCAAAACAAGCCCCAAAAGAATCTTTTGAAAGAAAAAAAAAAACTCCTTAATATAACAGCTGTACTATGGTTAGCTTTTAACTAGATATTAAAGCTATGTGACCCCTACACTAAGTCAAAATCACTACCAAACGTGATTCAGAGAGATTTAAAAGGAGGGGTTGGGGGGAGAGAGGAGGGAATGGGAAACCATCAAGAAAAACAAAACAGAACAAAACCAAAATCATGGGTTATATACACATTTAAAAGCTGTTGTCTTATATTACAGCAGAATCGTGAGATGATGAGATGTAGCCAACCCTCCGTCCGAAGTGAGCCATCTCTGGTTGGGATGAGGAGTGAGGCTGGTGGGGTTCCAGGTCCGAGGGCATCACCTAAACAAAGGACCACTCAGAAACTTCGCCCAGTCTTGCCTGGACATCCAGGTATGCTCTGCAGGGCAGGCAAGGTCAGGTGTGGCAGGAAGAGAACAGAAAGTAGGGGTGGGAGGAGAGAGAAGGTCAGGCAGGTGCACGGCTGATGACGGCGCCTTAGCTAGAGCTTTCGAAAAAGGCTAGGCCAGGCTGGGGAGGACCTGTGAACAGGGCGGGGCTAGCCCAACTTCCTGAGATCCCAGCCTGGGAGACTGGCCCTCTAACAGTGCCCACCCGAGGCCGGGGAGAAGGCTGCTCTAGGCACATCCTACTGATCCTGTCCTAGGGCTGCAGAACTCTTGAGGTTGGGAGGCAGATGCGGCCGCGCTGGGGTTTTGGGCAGAGGGGCCAATGTGCACCCTGACCACAGGTGGTTTTCTGTTGAACTTCTGTTTCCAGACCTACATGCTTTCCAAAAAAAAAAAAAAAAAAAAAAAAAAAGCCTCTGCCTTTACCAAGTACCAATCAATGAATGCTAGTGATTAACAGTTTGTACTAAAAAAAATCATATTATAGGGGCTGGTGTTGTGGTGCAGCAGGTTAAGCTGCTGCTCCCCCCACCAGAGTCCCCTACCAGAGGGGTGGCTTCAATCCTGGCTGCTCTGCTTTAGATCCGGCTTCCTGCTCCCTGGCCTGGGAAGGCAGCGGAAGAAGATCCAAATGCTCGGGCCCCTGCCACCCACATAGGAGACCCAGATGGAGTTCTTGGCTCCTCCCGGCTTCAGCCTGGCCCAGACCTGGCTGGTGCAGCCATCTGGGAGAGTGAACCAGTGGATGGAAGAAGATTTCTTCTGACCCTCCCTCTCTCTTTCTGTCACTCTGTCTTTCAAATCAATCAATCTTTTAAAAAAATCATATAGCAAGGAGGGAAAGTCAGGACACAAAAAAAACAAAATACACAGCAAGTAACCAGTTTTGGTTATAGGAAACAAAAAGGGGCCCTGGAGGCAAGACTCACTAACTGAGCCTCCCCAAACTGACCTTGGGTCTGGGCATCTCTTATAGTGATTGGCTCTAAAGGTCAGGTCACAGAATGTGTGCTGGACCTGTCTTAACTGCACGGCCACTCCACTCCCTGGGCTACTCTTTTGCCTGCTTCTTCCTTCTCTGGAAACTGAGTCCTGGGGAAGGGAAGGTGGTAGAGGCCTGGGGATGGTGGGCTGGGAGCCCCGCCCTGCCTCCCTTTCCCAGGGGAGGGCGGAGCCACGGGTCCGCAGAGCAGCTGCTATGCCCAGTCACTACTTAACCTCCTCTGCATCTGCCCCCGTGAGCGGCTGGAGCCATCGTCAGTCTCCAAGATCCCGGCGATCTTGTCCCCACTCTGAGGACCCTGGCCATCCCTGGGCCCCAACGCCCAGCTTCATTAGTAGCGAGTAGCTCTCCTTCACACTGTTAGTGGCCTCTGGCTCTGGCCAGCCATGGCTGGGTCAGCGCTCCAAGAGAGGTGAGGCGAGGCTGGGAGGGGTCACGCACATGGTTTATTTGGTTAGGAGAGGCGGTTGCGTTAGTGGAGGTGATTCCTTAGCAGCACCATTAGAGAAACTCAAGATTTGTGGAGCTCAACTCAACCTGGGCGCCCCCGCCCCCAGGGGCCACACCCTACAGAATCCTGGCTGGCCCAGGGCTGGGAGCAATCCCCTTCTACAAACCCAAAGTGGCTGATTGGCGTCTGGCCTGGCTGACTTCTCCTAGGTCTCAACTCCAAGGATAGAAGGCTCTCCTGACCCAGTGGGAGACTGTCCAAGGGGCACCCATTCCAGGCCTCACGGTTACTCTCTCGCTTCCAAAGAGACAGGCCTTCGTCCAGCCTCCCGGATGACTGTGCAACCACAGTGCACACCCAGGCTCTCGCGAGCACAGCCCCTCCTCTCCTGCCGTCCTCCCCCGGAAAGACAGACGCTCATTTTCCAACAAGAATATGGCGACAGGCTTGCTCCCCTACTGCCCCGGCCTCTAGTCTCCTCCGACCTCCCCCCTCCCGTCATCCCCACCGCCACATCCCCGTTAAAATGATTTCAAAAAGGTTTCATGAACTTGAGCTCAGTTGAAAGGTTAGGAAACTGGCAGGGATCCAAATCCATGCTATGCAGGTGATGGCGCTAATTTAATTTGCTTCTTGTGCCGTAATCTGGATAATCACTCAGTGGTTACTGGCAAAAATGTTTTCTTTTCACTAAAAGATGGCATCTGGCTGTTTGCTTGCACCCCATTGACTGAGCTGCCAGTGAGCTCCGGGCTGCTGAGGTGGCCCAGTGACCCGCAGGTGGGTGCATGTCATGACCAAAAGCCAGTATCTGCCGCCAGGCACGCAAGATCTCCTTCCAGTTTCCCACGCTTTTGATTGCATTTCAAGACAGAAAGATGAGGGATATGCGAGATACAGAAAAGGAATCAAAAGAACCCAATCATGAGAGAAAAATAAAAAGAGAGTGGGGGCAGTGAGAATGGTGGGGGATCATGATTAAAAGCCGGAGGAAGGGGTGAGAAATGAAAAGACTGGATTTGTTTTGGCCCCCACCCCTTCACCCCGCGCAGAAGGCCAGAGAGAGGAGAGAGGGAATGTCGATGTGGCGAGACAGGGGCATGCGCGTCCATGTATGACCAGGGCACATACATGTACGGACAGGCCGGCAGGGCGGACACACATGGCAGAGACGGTAATACCTCAGGGCGGGATGGCAACGAAAGCACCTGCTCAATGGTATCCATTTGTAAAGGCCGTTGCAATCAAAGGTCCCTAAAATTGCACAATTGTTAAGGTCATCAGTGTGCTATCCATGGGAACAGATTGTCATTTTCTGGGAGAGGAAATGATCTGGAGGGCTAGTCTGTGGTTGCCAGCATGAATATGCAGCTCTGAGACCCTGCGGGTGCCACCGGGGGCTGGGGGCGGTACATCCCCTCAGCCCCCACCTTCCAGCCCCACCCCCTCCCCTCCCCCCAGCCTGCCTGCTTCTCCAGGGAAACCAAGAGCCAGTCTCGGAGGAGTGTATGGGTACGTGGTGGGAAAGGGGGGCTCGTGCCCAAAAATGAGGGGCACGGTTGCCCTGAGGGCAAAGATAAGGGTCTCTGTCCACGGTCTCAATGGCTCAGGCTGGGGAGAAGAAATCCAAGTGCAGACAAACCAGGGCGTACACTGTGGCACACAAGTCAGAAGACCCAGGTTTTCGAGAGCTAATGTTTCTGGACTCTGTGTTTCTGGACTCTGAAAATGGCAATTAATTGTGTCCTAAGGTGATGTAGCTCTCTGCTGAACCAACGCATTCTGGACTGGGGACGGCAGTGGGTCGGTGGGATCAGACTCATCGAACTCGAGTCATCTTGGCTTGCGGGTGGCACTGAACGAGGACCCAGACTGTAGAGGCCAGTGCTGGCAGCATTGCACTCAAGAGCGTGTGTGTGTGTGTGTGTGTGTGTGTGCATCAACACCAACAAGGCTGTGTGTACGGGGCTTCCGACGCCAGGGGGCACGAGTAGGGCCACCCTGGCGTCCCAGAAGTCTGCACATGCTTTGTTCTCCCCAGGGCAGGGCTCATCTCTGCCTCCCCAAAATGGAGTCCCAGGGAGATGTGACCACGGGCGGCAAACACTCCCATCTCAGCTCAACACCAAGCTGCCTCCAAAACGGTGTGGCTGGCCAGGGCAGAGGCTAGCTGGTTTTCTGTTTCCAAAACGGAAGGGGCAGCGAGCGAGTGGGCTCAGGCATGTTCATGCTCACACACACTGGGAGGAGAGGAACAATACAATCTGAAAACAGCATGCAAATCTGTTAAGCAAATCTCCATTGCCTGGATTAGTCAGATTATAGAACCACAGAGCATTACAAATGTCCAATGCATCTGGCCTGCAGGGGGCGCAGCTAAAGAACTGAGTGGGAACTTATTTGGAACCTGGGCACTCACTGTAAGAAACATTAGCAGAGGGGACCACCTGGGAGGGGGCACGCACCCCACAACACCTCCCGGGCACCGGGGCTGCCACGGGACGGGGGCTGCTGCCTTGTGGTGGGGCGGTGGCACTTCCCAGCCCATGTGACCATCTTTAGAAAGTGGGCATCAGGAACTGCGGCCTCCTGTGGACCTCCTACGCGCCGGCAGGTGGCACGGACGGCTCCCCTGAATTCTCACCCACTCCTTTGAGGAAGGCATTCTGCAGCTGGGCAAAGGTTATGTAAGTGGCTCCAGGCCGCCCGGACCGGAGGGGATGGAGTGGTGACGTGAACCTGAACTGCCCTTGCTCCTTCCGCTCCATCACGGCCACACAGGAGGTGCTCCAGACGGAGCGGCTTCAGCCCTCGCAGCTGGCATGACGCAGGAGGGGGCTCGCGGTCCTTGCCCCCACCCCCGGCCCCGATTCTGGGTTTTGCTGGCACAGCCTCCCCAAGGGCCCCAAGGAGTGGGGCAGGAAGTGGGAGGCAGGAGGGCCGGGGAGGCAGGTACTTACAGCAATGCCGTGGCCGAAGCCGGAGCCCGGCTGAGGGCTGGCCGCGCTTATGTAATTCCCCACTCCGGAGTCCTGGCTGGCAGGGCCGTAGAGATCGGCGACCGGTCCTGGGCTGTTGGCCCCCGGGAAGCCTCCGGGCCGCGCCGGGTTGGAGCCTGCCGGGGAAGCGGGCGCGCCAAAATTCGGTTGAGCACTGTAGCTATTCAGGACTGGTGTGCAGAGAATAGAGCTGGGTATGAGGCCAGAAGCCAGGCATGCACCGGTCAATACAAGCCAAACACTCGAGAAAAACAGCTGAGGCCCAACTTCTAACACTCAACCAAGGCCATGCGAAAACATCAGCAGGGACTCAGAAGACTCAGCCCAGGCTACGACTAAGAAGCTCGGAGCTCCGAAAATAGAGAAGAGGAAAACAATCATTCAACACACTACGTAACCAACCGGAGGTGCTGTACTGCCCACCGAATTATCACAATAGAAATAGAGAGATATATGGAAGAGAGAGAGACTTGTTTCCACATCTGAACTGATGCTCATGCAGTCTTCTATCTGGGCACGCTGAGACAGCATTCACATCCCATGCAAACTACAAAGGAACTAGTTTTAGACTACACATTGTGTTAATATTGATATTAAAATGTGATAGGAAACAAAGCAATTTGTGTCCAGGAAAAAAAATATTTGGGGAGGGGATTTTTGATTTTTTTTTAGTGTGTATGTTGTACTTTTTTTTTTCTTTTTTGTTTTGGATCCATTAAATGATAAAATTTTTTTTTCAAAGTAAATCTATTTTGTATCGCCCCTCCCCCCGCCCCACTGGCTACTCCCTCCCTCCCACCCGGCCCATGTCCATCCCTGCATGAAAGCCGTCGACGCTGGCGTGGCCGCGGTCGGAGGATGGGAGATGTCATGAGAGGCTGGGCATCTGAACACAACAGTAATGATGGCGGCGGAGGGGTTCCTTCGGGGGTGGGGGGGTGGAGAGCAGGGGATGGAGTGGGGGGTGGGGATGGAAGACCTACGGCTGGGCAAGGCTTGGGGGGGAGCCAGGGGTCCTACAGGCACCCACACACTCACCTCCTGCAGCAGAAGGAAAGGGGGTTTAACCTTTTTATTTCCTTTTGTTAAAAAAAAAAAAAAAAAAAGACAAGAAGCATCAATGCAGAGTACCGGACGGGTCAACTCAGAGAGAGAGTGCAGCTGACGGCAGCGTCTGCTTCGCCGCTGTGCCCCAGGGAGAAGGCTCCGAATGCACCTGGGGCATCCAGGGAAGGGGGGCTGTGCTGGAGGAGGGGCCGCAGCAGGTGACACTGCCTCTGCCCCCCCCCCAGCCTCCCCAGGCCCCTCGCTCCCTCCCCAGCGACTCCCTGTCTACCAGGCTAATTCTGTCTCACATTTACTGGCCCCTTAATAGCTTGACCTTTATTTTCTTTCCCAAAATGGAAACAAAATTATTATTATTTTAATTGTAAAAGTCAGCTCCCCCAGATTTGTAAACATCAAGGTGAATCTGGGGCCAGCCACTTCTGGGCCCCATTGAATGGCAACTAGAGCAGCCGCTCCCCGCCGTGAGTGCTGCTTCCTTCTGTCTCCTTGGCACCTCCCCTCTGCCCTGGCACCAGCAGAGCTGGGTCACACCCACCGGGCACAGGCCCTCACTGAAGTGGCTTGGCTTCCACCCACCTGTCACAGGGGTGAGCAGAGACTGAAGATATGCTGGGGCCAGGCTGGCAGGAGACCGAGAGGGGACAGGAAGGCACAAAGGAGACCAAACCAAGCTGGGGCCGCAGAACACTGGAGACCGCTGCCTCCAGACGCCCTTGGGGCACGGAGCCCCAACGTGAGCCCCTTTGATGCTGACTCCGGCCAGTGGAGAGAGCAGGTTGAAGAGAGAAAAGAAATCACAGAAGCTGAGTGCCAGTGAACGCGTTATTTGGGACTGCGCCGGTGGACAAAAGGGATTTTTGAATATAGAAGATTGAACTTGCACATAACTCATGGAGGCCAACAGCAAGCGAGACGGTCAAAAGGCAGACTATTATCTTGCTCAAACACGCTTTCTTTTTGTGGCTCAGGAAAATGCAAAAGGCTCACACAGTGGACTCCTGGTTTACCCAGGCAGGTGGACACCTCCCTCTGCAAAGCACCCGGCTCTGTTCTAAGGTAACAGGGCAGGGTGGGGTCAGGGAGCCACAGGGGAAGAGAGAGAAAAAGATTTTTTTTGGGGGGAGGGAGGCTTCTTTCTCTATTGGCCTGATGTGGATGCAGGCAGACACTGGGCAGGCTCTCCTATCCAGGGGAGGGGAGAAGGCAGGTGTTGGTAGCAACTTCTTCTAGCAGAAGAGCCAGAGGCAGCGGCCTCGCAGACAGGACGTGGAGCACCCACTGAAAGATGCCGTGCAGAAATGAGTGTTCCACCCATCCCTGGCAGCCTCCGCCGTTCCTCTGTGCAGAGGCAGGAGCAACTCCACAGCAAGCAGCGCTCCTTCGGCCTCTGTCACCCTCCCTGCTCAGTCATCTGCCACCCAACGACATTAACATCACCACGGAGAAAGTACCCTGTTAGAACCCACACTTGCTCATCACACCTTGCAGCTACCCCCACCCTCCAACCCGGCCAGGGGCAGAACAGTGGGTTTCCGGGTCCCCACTAGAGGGCGCACTCTGCAGACAATAAATACCCAGTTCCCACTGGGACCCCTTCTCTAGGTTTCTGGTAGTGGAACCTGCACTACCCGGGGTTGCGACACAGCGGCGTGAGGGCCTCTATGCCCCACAGTCCACACTGGCCTCTGTCTCCTTGAGCAGAAGACCCAGGCCGCTCCAGAACACACGCTCCAGGCTTGGGATCACACCCCCTGAAAGCTGCGTGGGACTGGAAGGAGAGCCACACCCTGGCTGCATAGGAGGGAGAGGGTCTGGCTCCTGGCAGGAACTTGTCAGCAGCTGTTGGTGGCAGTGGGAAGGCACCAGGGGCACACTGACCACCTTTGTGGTGGAAGTCAGCGTAGCTCCACGTCCTGAATAGGGACTGGACATTCAGTAGGGAGAGAGGGTGCTCATCTGAGGATTCCCTCTGCCTCTAAGCGGCCTTGAGGAAGGAGGCAGGGGGTGGAGGAGCAGACCCCTGAGGTTCAGGCCCTGGCCCGAGGGCGTCTGTGGAAGCCACTTTCCAGTCAATGTTCAATAATCTGTCGGGAACCAAGGATAGCACCTTGCCCCAGACCGGAGACTCATTTTGAGGGGCCAGAAAGGGTCCCACACACCAGTACAGGGGTCAGGAAGAGGGCAGGGGACATCCCTGTTAATGGGCAAGGGCACCTTGTGCACTGCCCAGCTTGGGCGTGTGGTGTGCGTAGGGAGGGAAGAAATCTCACTGAATAGACCGTGCTGAGATTCTTAAAACTGGATGTTACGACTGCCATCCCTGAAGAGGACAATGTTGTGCAAACACCTTGGCAGCAGAAGCTGTGGCTTGGGGCAAGCCCTGTGCCAGGCTGGCAGTCTGGGGTTCACCATGGTGGGCAGGCTCACTCTGGGACCCATCCATAGCAGTGGTTTAGTCCTGTGCAGGTTCCTCTTTAGCCCTCCCCCATCCCCGCATCCTCTGGGCCATCGCAGGCCAGGCAGAGCCTCAGGAAGGCAGCCATGGTGCAGACAAAGGGAGCACTGGACTTGGAGTCAGACGGCCTGAGTGTGGCCCCGGCCCTGCCCGTGCAGCCCAGCCCTCCGCAGTCCGGTCCTCGTTTGTGATGTGGGAGTGGCGCCTTCCTCAGCCAGCCTGACTCACCGGGCTGCTGTGAGCACAACAGGGTGCTCTGTAACTCGTCAGGGGTAAAGCAAATACCCCTTGTTTTGAAAGGGTTCTGAAGGTACAGCCCAAGGAGGCAAGTACCATATGCAGACTTCAGCAAATCTGACAGACAGACGCAGCGCATGCACACACATCAAAGGATCAGCTCATCTGTCTGGCGCCTTCCACCATCCCGCACCTGAAGAAAGGGCTGCTGGGAGTGGGGAGCAAGGACCCCAAATCTCACTGGAGGTGGCAGGAGGAGATGCTTGGGATAACAGCTGGAAGCACTGCAGGGGATCCAAGGAGGGACTTCCGGCCCATCAGAAGAGACCCTAATGGCTGACCTATCCCAGACTCCCTCAGGCAGAGATGAATGCTGCAGGCTTTGCCCCTCACCTGCCAGGCCCGGGCTCGAGGCTCACGGGCACCTGTCCCTGCCTTTTCTGGGTTCTGAAACAAGCCAGGGGCACACCTGCTGCCTTGGGCGCCACCTGCCAGCAGCTCTGCTCACGAGGGCTCAGAAGTGGCCGCCGGGGGACTCAGTTACCAAGGGTGGGGCAATGGCAGGAGTCAGAGCAGCCTCACAGGTGATGCGGAAAACAGGCGTGGCTGCCTAGATACCTCGTGTGGTCCCTAAGCGATCCCACAGGACCGAAGGGCTGAAAGCCAGAGCCTGAGACCCTAGGGCCTCTGAAGAAACCAGAGAGAGGGACCGGTAACAAAATCCCTTCCACATGACGAGCGGCAGCCCACATCTCTGGGGACAAGCCAGGGGCCCCTCGAGTTCTAGCCTGAGACCCAGCTCTGATTTGGCGGAGCTCAGGTATACACTGGGCAAGGCCCGCACTCAAGACCCTTTCAAGCCTCTGCACTGGGGAACTCTGCCCGGGGTGGGCTGCATTTCCAGTGGGGGAGGGGGAGCTGGTGCACTCCCCGCTGCTGCTGGGGTGGGGGGAGCCCTCACCAAGGGCAGCCCAGAGGGAAGGCGCTGCCCAGACATAGCTAATCCCACTGTGCATTTCCGAGCCAGGTGGAAGGCAGTTTGGGCTGACTGGTATCGTGGCCCTGGTCCCCGACAGGGTGGGGACAGAGAGCAGGTGCGATCATGAGCCTGTGTGTGAGTCCCCAGGGGCAGAGGCTGTGTTAGCCATCACAGTGGGTTTTAGGGGGCTGCTGGAGGGCAGCGTCCCTCATCTCCACCTTCGGATCTTGCCTGTGTCCGGCTTCTGTCTGCCTTGACTAAACAACCCACACTAGCAGGGCTGTGTCTCCACCCTCAGCAAGGAAATCCTGGCAGGAGCTGTCAGGCTCCCACAGCCCCGGAGTTCCCACTCAGGCGGCACGCTCTCCTCCCTCTCCTCCCGGACCTCCCTCTCCTCCCGGACCGCAGACGTCCAGTGGGTGCTGGGCTGCCCGTCCATGCGGGAACCTGCACGGGGTCTTCTCTCCAGGTCCTTCCTGGGGACCAGGGGTGGGGCCCCCATGTGGCGGCTTCCTTACCGTGTCCCCTGAGGGTGGCACCCACTGAAGACGGGCGAAGAGGAAAGATCAACATGAAAAGATGAATCTGTTTCTGATAGTGGGAGGACCCGTGGTGGATCATCTCGCCCGACTGGAGCGGAGTGTGGTGGGGTGATACTCCAGAGTCTGCCCGGCAGGCTTTGCTCCTGGGACCCTAGATCAAGCTCCCCTCCAGACTACAGTCTGGGCTGAAGGTGGGTGAGATAGACATGGCCAGCAATTACACCCAGCCTGGGAAAACTGTAAGATGCTAAATTAAAATCCAATCAGTTCAGGGTCCCAGATGCAGGGACGATCAATTTTATACATGATATTATTGCTTAAAGCTCTACTGAAATTCAGGCTATTTCAGAAGGGAAGGGAGGCCGGCGCCGCGGCTCACTAGGCTAATCCTCCGCCTTGCGGCGCCGGCACACCGGGTTCTAGTCCCGGTTGCCCCTCGTCCAGGCCAGCTCTCTGCTGTGGCCTGGGAGTGCAGTGGAGGATGGCCCAGGTGCTTGGGCCCTGCACCCCATGGGAGACCAGGATAAGTACCTGGCTCCTGCCATCGGATCAGCGCGGTGCGCTGGCCGCAGCGTGCCGGCCGCGGCGGCCATTGGAGGGTGAACCAACGGCAAAGGAAGACCTTTCTCTCTGTCTCTCTCTCTCACTGTCCACTCTGCTTGTCAAAAATAAAAAAATAAATAAAAAAAAAAAAGGGAAGGGGACCAACGGTGTAAAACTGGGGGAAGACTGAGAGAGTAGCAGGAGGGGCTGGCATTGTAGCCAAATGGGTTAAGCCACTGCCTGTGATGCAGGCATCCCATGTGGGCGCTGGTTCGAGTCCTGGCTTCCACTTTTGATCCAGCTCCCTGCTAATGCACCTGGGAAAGCAGAGGAAGATGGCGGAAGACCATAGGGCCCTGCACCCATGTGGGAGACCCAGACAGAGTTCTAAGGTCTTGGCTTTGGTCTGGCCCAGCTCAAACCAAGTGAACCAGCGGATAGACAATCTCTTTCTCTCTCCCTCCAACTTTACTTTTCAAATAAATAAATGAATATTTATAACGAGAGGCAGAGAGAGCAACAGGAAGGTAGTTCCTTTTCATTCTGTCCACCTACCACAAGAGGCAACACAGAGAGGCAAACACTCAGCCGGGTATCAGTGCTGAGCCCGTCCCGACGGGCACACAGCACAGGTAGTGAATGCAAGTCCTCTCACGACGGTCTTATGCTAAGACGACAGTTTCTGCTTGTTCTCTCAACACTTGACCTGCTCCAGACACTGCAGTTAGCGTGGGCGTCTCCAGGAGGAGACTGAGGGGCATAAGACACCGAGACCTGGGGCCAGGTGGGCAGCAGGGTCTAACTTCCGGCCTCCAGAGAGGATGTCAGTATTTGTTGGCTCCAAACCCCTCACGTAACTGGGCAGTGGTGAAGCAGAGGGATCTCACTTGATCAGACAAAGCCTCAACGTCCCAGCGGGACCCCTCGGAGGAAGGCGTGGTGGCCAGGACGATGTCCTTTCAGCCTTGATGTATATCAGTCCCTCTCCAGCTCCATGAGAGTGCCTCAAGCCACAGAGGCCCAGGCCACGCAGGGAGGGTGGGAGGGGGAGGATGGGAACCAGGGGCTGACTGACCGCTGCTCGCGGTACAAACTCTGGGGACGGAGGAGCCGTGAGTGGATCTGAGCCTGCTGGCCAAAGAAAGCAGGCTCTTGTTAGGAGGGCAACGAGGGAACTCGTTAGGGCCAAGGTTGGGTTCCAAGTTCTCCAGGGCCTCAAGGGACCAAGCTTGTTTGCATGTTTCCAGGTAGGGAGAGGAGAAGGGCCCCGGGGAGGGCCAGGCCATGATGCAGGCACGAGGGTCCTGCTTGGTGACTGGGCGGGCTCTGAGTTCCTGGTCTCTCCCCAGCAGCCTTCGCCCTGAGCCTCTGCAGGCTCTGGCAGACGAGGGGGAAGCCAGCCCAGAGACGGATGTTTACGGCTTGGCTGAGGCAGGCGGCGCTGTAACACTAACATCCTGCGGCCTCATCCCCAGGTTACCTCAGCTTCAGGCTCCAGGCACACACAGGATGGAACTCGCAAGAACAGACAAGGAGCTCCTCCAGGAACCACAGCACCCAGGAAATGCTGCACTGAGCCACCCAGCAGCTGTGCCCGCAGCCCTGGGGGGATACCAGGCTCTCTGCTCCTCTCAGGCCAAGGGAGCAGACAGGGAGCATGCTGCCCAGCAAGTGCTCCCTCCTCCCTCTTGACAAACAGTTCGGTGGTGCCAAGTCACTTCCGGTTTAATTCCCAGAGTGTCTCTTGCTTGTTTTGGTCTAGTGGCTGCCTTTGTCAGTGAGGCACATCCCCCTCTCTCTTCTCACAGAAGAAACCAGTCTTGCCCCAGCCCTCTCTCATGCAGCCAGGCTTCTGTGTGCACCCTCCCTCCCTCCCTCCCCTGCACCCTGAAAGCCACATCCCTACCCACCCCCAGCCACAGTGCTCAGATCTTTGCTGGTGTCTGGGGATTCTTCCCGTTGCCTGCCCAATGTATGTTTTCTGCACTACAAACTACTATGAAAACACTATGATGGGGACTAGTGCTGTGGCATAGAGGGTAAAGCCACTGTCTGCAGTGCCAGCATCCAGGTGCTGGTTCGAGTCCCGGCTGCTCCACTTTCGATCCAGCTCTCTGCTATGGCCTGGGAAAGCAGTAGAAGATGGCCCGTCCTTTGGGCCCCTGCACCCACGTGGGAGACCCAGAAGAAGCTCCTGGCTTCAGATTAGTGCAGCTCTGGCCACTGGGGCCATTAGGGGAGTGAATCAGTAGATGGAAGACTTCTCTTTCTCTCTCTCTGCCTCTCTGTAACTCTGCCTTTCAAATAAATAAATCTTAAAACAAACAAACAAACAAACAAAAAACCTCACTATTATATCCAAGGCCAGCCTAATGGCACAATGAAAAGCTATGGAAGAATTACCCTGTCCCTGTGAGGATGGGTGAGGCGGAGGGAAGCCTCATACTGGTGGGAACAGAGAGCTTGGGAGGCGAGAGCCAACCAGACAGGAAGCACACATCCTAGGAGCTGTGGCTTCGGAGGGGACACCCACTTCCTGAGCAGCTGCCACACTGCAAGGTGCGCCGGCAGGTGTTTCACATCATCGTGTCTCATGTGACCAACAACTTGCAGGATTGGCTTTATGACCTGCATTACAGGTGAGGAAGTCAAGGGCTCAGTGTCAGCCAGTGTCCCATGACAGAAGCCAGCTCCAGCTTGAAGGCACGATTTCTAAACTGCATTACGCTGCTCTGGCCCAGTTTAAAAGATGTCCCTTGCTTTCTCTCCAGCAGGGGCGTGACCCCAGTAATTCTGCAAAGCAGTGTACTGTCTCCTGGGATGTGGTGTGGCACCCAGAAGAGAGGCAGTACTCTGTCTCGTGTGGCAGGCACAGCCTGACCCCAGGGAGCAAGTCCTTGGCCAAGCCTGGGCCCTCACTGGGACCCGGACCCAGCGGGACGTCAAGAGGGCTGACCTAAGTCTCAAAAGCCCCCTCGCGCGGGGGGCGTCCTGTGGGGAGCCGGGACGCCAGAGACGGACTGAATGGCACTGCCTGCCCACTCACATCCAGCAGCCAGCGGGTGGGTGGGAGGATGCCCGAGGGGCAGCCGCTTGAGGACCCGTACAAAAGCCTTTCCACTCGAGCAGGCTGTCTTTAACGATTACAAAGGCACAGAAGTTTAATCCATTTTTGATGTAAGTGCTAATAGCTCCGTGTCCTTGAAGTTCAAAGCGGGCGCATACATGTCACTAATTAGCCAAGCACACAGCCATTCAGCTCCCTCTCATGTTTCTAATTAGGTCTTTAATAACAAACAAACTCCGACCTCACCAAAAGGCCCTCATTCGTCAGACAGTCCAGGAGTGTGGCTGCTTCCCTGCCTGTGTCTGCTCTAGGCTGCTGGGTCCATGTGTGTGCTCGTTAACCTCAGCCCGGACAGGCCTGTCCTCCAGGGAGGCAGGACGTTCACTCTGGGAGGACAAAGACCCCTTAGCCAGCCCTGGAGGGCGGCCCTCCTGACCATGCTGAGAGGACCTGAGGCTGGCAGGAGACTGCCCTCAGGCTAGAGACCCCAGAGTGAACCCAGAGATGGTCCACAGGTGCATCAAGAGCCTGGCAGTACCTGAGCCCATGGGGACACGCTGGACTCGCCTGGGGCCCGCCCACCTTGCCACACGCTGCTTTGATGGGGCTGCTGTGAGGCCGGCCGCTGGGAT
The DNA here is from genome assembly GCF_051225735.1 of Oryctolagus cuniculus. Taxonomy (NCBI): domain Eukaryota; kingdom Metazoa; phylum Chordata; class Mammalia; order Lagomorpha; family Leporidae; genus Oryctolagus; species Oryctolagus cuniculus. The sequence continues at coordinate 33,139,239 of NC_142883.1, read as the reverse complement.
GTCTAAGAACTCCCCAGGTGATTCTAACAGGCAGCCAAGCTCAAGACCCACGGGGCTGGCCCCACGCTCAGATCAGCTACTATTAATAACACCATCCTCACAGAAAGCCAAACCGCACACGAGGCTGGAAATCTGACAGTAGGTTTTTAAAATGATACACAATTCTGTAATTATTTCTGCTCCTTCCATTGCCTTCACGCATTAAACAGTGCATCCCCATCAGGATTCCTATCAGTGGGAAGGCCCTGGCTTTCTTGCCACCTGCTCCTTGCAGATTTTCGGGTGTTGTCAGTCACTGCTTTCCCCGTCCAAGGACAGGCCGTGGCGCGCCTTGGACGCACGGCAAGAAGCGAGCCAGGCAGGGGTCTCCTCCCACACGGGTCCACGTTTCCTAGTTTTGCTGCTGTCCTTTGGGTCTTTTCTCCCTGGGGCCAGCACCTCTCTGAGGCCGACTGCTGGGCGTCCTGGGTCCCGGAGCCTGCAAGGCTCAGCCTCTCCACCGGGCGGGGGCCGGGAAGCCGGTCCTCTCCGGGTTCCAGGAGAACCGGGGAAGTGTGCGCGCCTTTCCCTGCCACAGGCACGCGGGTCCGCAGTAATTGTTTACCACACACCTGGACAGACCGTTTTATTAATATTAAGTAACCGGGAACAAAGGGCTCCTTTATTTTTAGCTTTCTCTAATTGTGTAGTAATTACTTATCTACAAAACAAATGAGCCCCAGCTCGCTGTTGCCATGGTACCGGGAGGCCAGCCTCCCTGAAGAGGGATTGGCTAAGGAACTCGAGGCTTCGGCCCACGGCCCCGCCTCCCCCTCCGCCAATGGCCCAAAGCAAAGCCCCAGCAACCGGGCAGCCAATCATCTCCCAGAGGCCGGGCTGGGCAGCGCTTCCCAGCGACCTTCCAGACGCGGCCCTAGCAGCACACAGGAAGAGACGTTGACTCACCCCTTCGGAGACCCGCTGCCTCCCCACCGACGCCCTCCCCAGCTCTGTTGCCGGGCAAGTCTTTGGGGCAGTGCCTAACCTCCTTCAGCCTTGTTTCCACCGAAGGTTCCTTTCAAATAACTCCCTTTCCTCCGACCCCGCCTCTTCTGGGCCTCCTTTGTCTTGCCAGTGGTCAGAATGGCTTCAGGGACTACAAGTCATATGAGCAATGTTTGTCAAAGCCGGCAGTACCGTGAGGTAAAGGCAGAAGCAGGTGCACCCAACCCTGTGCGGCCTCTCAGGGCCACTGGTTAAGGATCTGGGGTGTTCTCCTCCCGGAAGGCTATCAAGAATTGAGTTGAGGGGGCTGAACTGACAGTCTGGGTGGGAACCACGGGGCATCTGCTGACAGGTGGACAGCTAGACAAGGACACAAACCTAGGACACTGCAGATGAGCTGCCATCCTTTCTAAGCCACAGCTTTCAAATCCTGAGAATGGGAATAACAGCGTCTGCTAGCAAGGGTGACGAGACTTCAGTGGGCTAAGGCAGGTGGAGTTGGCACAGCATCTGGCTTACTCATAGAGGTGAGCTAGTATTATTAAAGCCTTTTTGTCATCATTATTTGTATTAAAATTGGGAAGGGTCTCCAGCATTCTGTCAACTATATCTAAGGCATCCTTCCTTTAAGGGAGCTCCCAGGTGGGTGTGAATTTTGAGATGCACAGGGGCACACTCATCCTCAGGCCATCCTGTGGCCAGCCTAATTCCCAAAGCCAATCACAGCAGTTGGGAAAACACTATTTGGTCACCTCCTGTACTGCAGGAGCCCAAGCTGGAAAGAGGAAACCTCTTTTTTTTTTTTTTTAATTAATATTAACAAGCTTGCAGGACAAAGGGTCCCTGTATTTTCCAGCTGTCTTGTTGCAAAGTGCTTATCCACCTGCATTAAGTGTGAGGATGGGGTTGAGGCTGCCTCTGGAGGACTGGTGGCTTGTGTTGTTGGGGAAGGCAGGTACCACCCGAGATACATGCAAATATATTCCACAAACTCATACATAAGTTTGCCTTTCACTCAGGACCCAGCACAAGGGAAGGGCGCGCAGGAAGGTTATTCGGGTGTGGCTCCCTGGCAGGAAGAGCTAGGTTTTAAGGGAGGGAGCAAAGACAAAGAAGGGGAGAAATGGATTAGCAGAAAGGAGCTGGGCAGTGGCCACCCCAAGGGCAAAGGAATGGGAACCGGGCAGGCGCCGCGGCTCACTTGACTAATCCTCTGCCTGCGGCGCCGGCACCCTGGGTTCTAGTCCCGATTGGGGCGCCAGATTCTGTCCTGGTTGCTCCTCTTCCAGTCCAGCTCTCTGCTGTGGCCTGGGAGTGCAGTGGAGGATGGACCAAGTCCTTGGGCCCTGCACCCGCATGGGAGACCAGGAGAAGCACCTGGTTCCTGGCTTCGGATCGGTGCAGCGTGCCGGCCGTAGCGGCCATTTGGGGGGTGAACCAACGGAAAAGGAAGACCTTTCTCTCTGTCTCTCTCTCTCACTGTCTAACTCTGCCTGTCAAAAAAAAAAAAAAAAAAAAAAAAAAAAAAAAAAAAGGAATGGGAACCAGCCACCTCCAGCAGGCGGTGAACAAAGGAGAGTTAGGAATCTAAGGTGCAGTCCCTGTCTCAGGGTCCCTCCTGTGCCTGCCTTCTCCGCGCCTCAGTGCCCCCCACCCCTTGCTCCAGGTCATAAACTCAGGGCCAGGGTGCCTCCGAGGGGCCACGGCCAGGTGTCCCTGCCATGAGGATACGAAGTTGCCTCACCCCCCGACATGGACCTGGCTCCCAAGGTCTCCCCGAGTTCTGTCCATCTCCAGCTCTCAAGCCTACCCCCAACAGCCCAGCACACGGCACCCTACTCCTAGTCCCCCAGTGCCGCCGTCTTGCCACCTCCACTGAGCTTCCCTGTTGGCTGAGCGTGCTCTGAGCACGCGAGAATGCACACTTCCTAGAGGCGAGCTCTTCCGTGGACTGCCTGCTTCATCCTCCTCAGGAGAGTGGGAGCTGGTGGAAGGCAAGGCCCGTGACACTGAATTCTGCATCCCTTCCCTTCCCTCGAGGCTGAGCCAGAGTCAACCATCTAACAGGTAAGAGCAAAAGGACCCCCCTGCTTACTGGGCAGCCACCTACCCACGTAGAGCAGGGGCTTATGACAGACATGAATTATGCATAACTTCTCCACCTGCCTCCAGTGCTCCCTCTGTCTATAATCCACTCCGGACAGCCTATCAAAGTTTGCCTAACATGCAAGTCTGATATCACTTCCTGGTTGCAGGCCTCTCCACGGCTCCTGGCTGCCGTGTGAATCCAGGCCCCTTAGCATGGTACCAAGGAACCCCTGCTCTTGCTCTGCCCGGCTCTCTGGCTCCAGCTGCTTTCTCTTCCCCATTGTATTTTATTCTCCTGCAAGAATGAACCGTCTGCAGGGCTTCGCATTCATTCTACTGTTCTGGGCTCTGGTGGCTTTGCACGCGCTATTCTCCTTGGCCCCGCGGGAGCTCCCGTTTGTCACTCCCCTGTGAAGCCTTTCCTGGCTTCCTAAAGCCAGTCACGCCCTCCTCTGTGCTATGGCATCGCACTGCCATTACTCCTGGTCTCCATGCTAGGCCGTGAGGTCCTAGAGGGCACAGCCAGTGCTCGGAATGCTGCACTGAACTTTCAGGGCTGCGGTGGGCAGCTGCCAGTCCTCTCTGCCTCTCTCCCTCTTACCAGCACCCATGTGTTCTTTGGGAATCCGACCTTCTACCTGCTATAAGAACCAGTGGGTTTAGAGGGGAGTTGGGGCCCATCCTCAGGGACTGGGTCATGTAGCCGAGGCTTTGGCCAAGCAGCAGAAGCTCTGGACTTTGGCTAGAATTTCAGAGCACTTGACCTGCCTCCTCTTCTAGACAGGATGGTGTGATGCTAGAAACTACTGTGGCCATTTTGCCACCATGAGGAAAGACAATACTGAAATGAGACAGAAGGCAGAGCTAAGACAACTGTAGAAAAAGAGCCCTGAGCAACCTGCACATGAAGCCCGCCTGTCTGTGGAGCTTCCAGGATGTCAGCCCACAAATGCTGTTGTAACACTGACCTGTGCTGAGCTGGGTTTTCTGATGCAGTTAAAAACACCCTTGACTCAGGCCTAGTTCAGCATTTGCCATGATGATCACTTCTGTTACAGACTTAATACATATTTATCAAATGAAACTCTATGCACATCTGCACCCCAGTTCTGGAATATATGTCGCCAAGATCAGACCGTTTGGTCCCAGGCTGGAGACGGAGGCTGCCCGAGCACCCCTCACCCCCCAACACACACTCATCTCCCATTCCTGCTTGTGCTGGGCCTCCTTTGTGGACAGGCAGGGCTCCTCTGCAGGGCAACCGGAAGGAGGCCACAGACCTGGGTTTAAGCCCAGGACTCCTCTCCCTTGACCAAAGCTGTGCTCCCCAGGTAACCAAGTCTGGGACTGGCTAATTCATGGAACCGTTCTGTAGCCACGTCTTCTCAGGAAAGCAAACCCACAGGTAAAACCAAGGCACAGACATCTTCCTTCCTGCCTGTTCTCATGGGGTAGCCGTGGCAACAGACGTGACAGTGTCCCACAATGGCCAAAGCCCTGCAGAAGCGGACGGAAGCATAACACACTCGGGCACGATTCAGCTTTTGGGGTCTCTCGGACCCTGCCATGCCCCCACCCAGCCCAGGGTGCAGGGAGCGGGTATCCCGGCCCCTCTCTGCTGTGATCACCAGGCTCGGGGAGCTAGCAAGGGCACTGCCACACTTCCCACACCTATTCCAGATGGCTGGGCCTGGGCTCCTGAGCCAGCAGGAGAGCGAGGGCCAGCGGGTTCGGGGAACAGGCAGGGATATGTCAGCCACTGAAAATCATTCCACTGATTTAAAAGACCATTAACATTCCCCGACTCCATTCACTTTAGGATTAACTTATACTTAGGTCTGGGCTTCAAGGCGAGTCACTAATTTCACTAGAGTTGATTTATTAAGTGCACAGTATTTCTATTACAAAATTATTGATTGGAGCTGATGTATTTTATCCTCAACAGGGCTGGTCCGAAAGCCCTTGGAAATGAATGGAGCTGAGGTCAGCAGTGGGCAGCTCTGCACATTATTGGAAATTCACTAGAGTCACTGAAATCCAAGGCTGGACTCCTCATGGGGAAAGCCCTGGCTCTCCCAGACATGAAACTTTCAGTGACAAAGTGGGAAACAGGGTGTCCATCCCCAGAACACAAGGCAGTGGCCCGAGAAGTGCACTCAGGTGATGGCAGCTGGTCCTACGCACTCATGGATTCGCTCTCCCTCTGGGTCTTCGTGCTGGCCCTATTCCGGGGCCACAGAGGTGGTTCTAGCCTAGTGAGAGGGTGTCCCCGTACCCTACAGAGATGGGCCACCTTGGGTGTACGGCCCCAGAGGCCGCGGCGGGGACAGAGCTGGCCATGCTGCCTTCCGTCCCCCCAACTCTCAATGAGGCCTTGCTGCTGGCGGTGCAGGAGTGCCAACTTCAGAAGCAGAGGCACACAGCGATCCACTCTCCTTTGGACAATGGAGCTGACGGTGGTCATTTTCAGGCGAGAACAACCAGGAAACAGGGACATTCAGGAGGCAGAACCACATGCTCAGACCGCTGTCAGACAAGCGTTGCCCTGCCTTTATACTACTTGGCGCCTGGCACAAGGCAAACCTTCAAGAGCTGCTTTTTGCAGGCAACCCCTGGGAACCCCAGAGCTTAGGCTGCGGGGACCTGGCTCCAGGATCCTTCCAGCTATTGGAAGAACAGGTGGGACGCCCTTACCCCTCAGTGTCAACACGGCCCACAGGGCACAGGCTGGTGCTGGGAACACAGGACCATTTCGAAGTGGGCGGGAGGGGTGCGTTCGCCTCTTGAGACCTGTTCTTCCCTCCATGGCAGGTTCTGTAAACTGCGAATTCTACCCGTGGCTTGCATTTTCCTTTTGCTCGTTTCACCTGCCTCAGCTGGAGCGTGGAGGATTTCTAGCCGCAGAGCAGCAGAGCCAGACCGAGGATGTAGGCCGGGGGGAGGGGGTTTCCTGCTCCCCCTGCCTTCTGTTCCTATGCTCTTCTCCCCCTCCCCAGCCTCAGGTCAATGTGCAGCTTCTGCAGCCAGGGAGCCTGGCGGCTCCAGCCATTCCCTCCCCCCCCCCCCCCCCCCCCCGACGAAGGCCGAGCCAGAAGGACAGCTCCTCCCAGATTTCTTGGCCTGGGCCTGCGTGCCCTCATTCTGTCTAGTGGCAGGTGGCCCAGCTCCTGTCAGCCCTGCCACCCACGGCCACAGCTTCTTTCTGTGGAGCTACCACTTGGCGCCATCACAGCACTTCTGTGGGGGGACTTCACAGACTCTCTGAGCTCTTCATCTGCTCGTCTCCCAACAACAGTGCACCCTAAGGGCTCGGGGCCGGCACCCACACCCTGACTTACAGAGTAGACCCCAGGAGGCAAGTTCTACTTCCCTTCGCATCAGTTTGCAAAGAACAGGGGCGTGTCCTAAAGCCCCCAGACTCCTCTGCCCCGGTCACGGGCTCAGCACCACAAATGAAGGGAAACCAGTATCCAAAGATGACTGACTGCACCTGCCCTTAGGCGAGGGCAAAGGCTGCAGGACTCACTGCTCCTCCCTCCTATAGGAAGCCTTTTTGGGGAGGTGGAGGTAAACTGAGTGGCCTCCCCCCTCCCCCGCTCGAAGCCTGCCCCTCCCTTCCCTCCCCATGAAGCTGGCCTGTCACCCATCTCCACACTAGGGCTGTCACCCCTCTCACCCCACCGGCCTCTTACTTCACCCACGGTAAGAACAGGCCACAGCTGTCACCAGGACCAAGTGCACTTCCTGTCTGCAGAGCCAGGCTGAGCACAGCTCAATCCCTTCCTTACCACGTCACACTTCCCCTCCACCCCAGGGGCAGACCTACGCACAGGGCTGCCTGAGGGCTGAGTGGCAGTACCCCAAGGGCTGGAGGGGCTTGCGGGGCCATGACCAGCAGCCTTCAGAGACAAGAAAAGATCCGCTCTGCTCAAGAACAGCGTGAGGAAGACGAAAACATGGGAGAGTTTTATGACTCCACTCCCGGTTCCATTCTTGGTCCCGCTAGCTGGACCCTGTCCACAGAGATCTTGGTGGAGGAGGCTCGCGCTGGGGGTGGTGACCCAGTTCTGGACTGGGGGAGCAGGGAGCGTGAGGGGAGGTGGTGGTGGCTGATGGCGAGAACATGGATCCAAGCCCCTTGGCGACGTGGACAAGATGGAGCCCCTTCTCTTCCTGGCCCCCGCCTCCCCTGCAGCCGGCCGTGCTGTGCCGAGCCGTTGGGAACCCTGTAATATCAACTCAACAATGCATGTTCTACAACTACTGCTACAGCTACCAGGACATCTACTACAGTGCATGCATTTAGTTCAGTCCCACAGATACATACACTCTAAGAACAGGCAGGGGAGGTGTGAAATGTTTTACTGGACAACAGGTGTTTTGGAGTTGTAACTAATAAAAAAAAATCGAAAACGAAAGTGTACAAAAAAAGACATTTCTCGAGAGTTGGATATGAGTTTGTTTCTTGAACTGTTTCATCTGAACAAGCAAAAACATGCAAACCAGCTGGTACTAACAGGAAGCTGGACACTGAGAGAGGATTAATAGGTGTGGACAAACCTTCCCGCTGAGCGTGCTCAGAAGAGTGTTTGAGAGGAGGTGTGCAGATCCTAGTGTAAGAGAGGCAGGAAAGTATGCCTCAGAGCCACTCTCACCGCAGCCCCAACCAAGCAAGAGAAAAGACAACAGAAACATGACTGCTCACACTCACCACACGTCGGGCGCTCACGAAACTAGACAGGAATAAAGCTGGCAAGTATAAAGAACAGTAAGGGGTCCTGGCTGGGGCCGGGGCCGGGCTGGGCAGGACGGGGCTGCCGGGGGCTGATCCATGGACCCGCTGGCAGCATCTCCCCGAAACACAACAGGCTGCGGATCTGAACCACTTCCCTCGCCAGTGGGGGTGGTGATGAGGGGTGTGGGGGAGACACCTCCCGAACTGGATTTAGGTTTGGGGGTAGGACATGATGGGGCCACTGGAACTGAATGAACACGATCAAAATAAACAAACAAACTCTCGACTGAGCACAAGAAAAGATGACATTTCAAACTACCAGGTGAAGGAAAAAGAAAAGTGACCACTGATAGTGAAGTTATCTAGGAGTCGGCCAGGACCTCCCGGTGGAGGGGGGGGGGGGGGAGTCGCCTGAGCCCTGCTCTGCTCAGGTCCTGGGGGAGTTAGGAAAAGGGCAGGCTGGCCCAGAGGAGTGGGCCGAGGTGGGCGCAGAGCTCAAGGCCCCCGGACCTCCTACCCTGACACCGTAGCCTTGACGGATACAAGCTGTCATTCTAAGCGAAACTGAAGCTGCCTCCCACCCCACAGCCCTCAGCAGGTGCTACTTCACTTCTGGAAGTCGTCATGGAAGGGGGAGAAATAAAACCAAAATGATGGAGCTAGTCAAAAACGAGAGGCAAAAAGGAGGCCTTCTTGGAGGTCCCTAATCCCTAAGCCATGCCCGAGTGCCCTGAGGAACAGGGGCCATGCTGCCTGCTTGGGGTCACCTGACAGGTGCATCATGGTACCAGACTCAAGGCGGGATTCAACAGACTCCAGCAGCTGAGGCTGCTTGTCAGGAGGCTGGAGGAGCACCCTTATCCCTGGGGAGAGGAGAGGTGGGTGGGGTGGGGCTGCTGGGGCTGGTGCCCCGACCCATGCACAATGGGCCCTCTTGGTTCCCAGCCAAGAGCTCCTGCTTCTGAGGGCCCGCCCCAGGCAGATGACTGGCCAACCCATCAGGCTTGGAGTCTAGATGGCTTTCCAGAGGGAGGGAGGTGACAGTCCCCCTACCTGTCCAGGTCCAAAAGTGGGGCCAGGGTCCCTAATCTACCTGTGGGCTGGTGTCTTCCAGCCCAGGTGGTGCTCTGACCTCCGTGGGTTCCATCTAGTTACCGCCTCACACCCGTGCACCCCAGGCAGCCCAGGGGTGGGCACCTCGGAGATGAGGATTTACTCCTTGCACTGGCCCAGGCTGGTGTAGGGCAGGTGGTCGAGAAGCACACTCCTGAATACGATTCACTAACAGTGCAGCAATGAGCATGGCTGACCTAGGATGGCCTGGGGGAGATGTCGCTCCCGATGGAGATGGCTACAAATAAAACACCACTGAGCCTGGAAAAAAAATGCGTGGCTGGAGATGACCTTGCGGGTTAGGAGTTAGGGGGGAGGGTGGGATTCCCGTCCGACTTGGGGGAGGGGTCTGTGAGAGGGCAGGGGTGGCAGGGTGCGGAGACCGCTCTCCGACTGGCAAAGAACCCCATGCTGCCCTTTAAACTTGCCATGAAGTCAAGGAGAACGGGGTGGGTGGGGAGAAAGGCAGGGTTAATTTCGGGTTAAAGTTTAGTTTCATAATCCATGTTACAAAAAGAGAGGAACTGAACGGAGAAAACCACAACCAGCAACACTCAAAAATCTCAAAGGTTTTTTTTTTTTTTTTTTTTTTGGTTTCTTTGAAATCTTTCCCCCGCCCCCACCCAGACCCTCCCCCACTCCCCTCTATCCCCAACCCAGGCACAGATAGGGCTGAGGAGGCTTTTTTGTCTTGATACCAAAAAGCACTCAAGATAAAAACAAATCAAACGGAACAGGGAGACATGAGGCAGCTGTGCACCTGCGCCCAGGGCCCGGGGGCGGGGGGATGGGGTGGCTGAGGGACACTGGCCAGAGAGCAGGTGGGACAGCTGGAGACTGCCATGGCGGGTGAAGCCTAGGACACGTCTGCCTGGAGTCTGCCCGCCTGCCAGTTCTCTGGCGAACTGCCCCCCAGCAGCCCCCAGGAATCCCCTGACCCCTCCAAATACAACCCCAGGGGATGGTCAGGGGAGGGGGTCCTTTGTAGCTCCGAGGCAGTGCCAGTTTGCATGGAACGGATTTTTGACTGACGTTTTCTAATGGGCCTCACCGTGCCAGGTGCTCTCCACCAAGGGCTCGGCTCCCTGACATATGCTCTCCGGGCCTCTGACGCTCCACTTCCTGGTGCCCTCACCAGACCCCCGCCCGGCCCCACCCTCCTCAGAGCCCCGCTCCATCCCACTAAGCGCCTCCCGGGGTGCTCCAGGCCCTGCCCACGGGGTGTGGGACACAGGTGCAAGCCAAGGCTGCTGAGCTGAGGGCAGAGTGGGCTGGGGAGGCTCCCGGCGCCCTCTGGGAGGACAGACGGACCGCAGGGACCTGCCCTAGTCCCGGCGCAGCCCCACCACGCTGCCGAGAGCCCCCGTGTTATCTGGGGGGGCTGCGGCCTCTAAGAGGTTCTACTGGAGGCAGAAGGCCTGGGGCGACCTCTGGGAGGGAAAGCCCCTGAGCCCGGTGGCCAAGGCAGCCCAGGAGCCTCACTCACACACTAGGAGGCAGCAGGACCAGGGTTGCCCCACCTGGCCTGCAAGGGCCCTGAGGTTCAGCCGATCAGCAAGGCCACCTGCCAAGGGCAGCAGGGGCTGAGGGGACACCCTCACTCCTCCCCCAGCTGGGTTAGAGCCCGAGGAAGGGAATCTAAGGAACCAGCAAAAGCCAGGGAGGCGAATGACCCCTGGTGTGCAGGTCGGGGTGGGGGAGGTCCACAGTCAAAACCTGAGTTTTCTCCTTCTGGGGGCCGCCCTCCCCGCCCCCCGCCCGGGCTGTGGTGAGAGGAGTGTTGGACAGAGGCAGCCACACAGACCCACAGCGCCTTTATCTTGCCCCGCACACTGGGCATGCCTGGGAGCCGCCTGTCCCATACACCTCCCTACCTGATCCGCGGGCCGCTGCCACTGCTGCCGCCGCCACTGGTCCATAGGCCGCTGCCGGGAAGCCTGTGGAGAGAGGGGGGTTGGCAGTCAGGAGGGGGCCCTGCGGAGCCTGTGTCCCGGGCCCCACAGCCCCACCCCTCCACACACAGGACAGGCGTGGGGGAGGGACCTGCACGGCAGCCTGGGGGTGGGGGTGAGGAGGCGTGGACCTGCGGCGTTTAGGCTTCTGGAAGGCACAGCATGGTTAGGTGAGCCTGTCACCCCAGACACTGGCCCTAAGAGACCCTCAGAAACCACTGGAGAGTATGAAGGGCATCTTCCCCGAGGCCCAGGGCTGTGCCGACCCCGCACTGACGGACGCGTGGTGGCTCCCAGGGGGCTGTGGCGACAACAGGGCCACGCATGGCTGGGCTGGCCAGCGGCGGCTCCTTCCTTGCAGGGGGTCTGGGCTGTGTGCTCAGCCATGGCCACAGGCGGGAGGCAGCAGGCACGGCCTCCTGACAGAATGGGCACTCGGCCGGGACACGGCTCACCTCCAGCTCTCCTCCACGCCTCTGCACTTGAGACTTGTCAAAACTTCCCGACAGCAGCTCACTAGTCCTCAGTCTGAGTGTGTGTGCGTGAGTGTGTGTGTGTGTGTCTGTGTGTGTGTGTATCCCAGGGGACTGTGTACAGTGTACACCTGTGGAGCCGGAGTGGGGAGCAGTAGGGGGCTGCAGGGCTGGGTGTGGGGTAAGCCCCGCAGCATTGTTGGATCTGTACCCTGACTTCCTCCAGCAATTATGGGGACTCAGATGTGGCTCCTCTGCCTGAAGCCCCCAGCCCAGAGGAAGCTGGTATTGGAGGGTCTCCAGGGGGTCTCTGGGGTCCTTCTTCATCAAGGCTGTGCCCTCTGAAAACGCTCTGGACAGTAAGGCTGTCCCCATAACAGACCAAGGGGGCCAAGGGGACCAAGTGCCTGCCGGCCTCTGGGCTTCTGGCCACCAGCAGGTGCACACAGAGGCACATGCTGAGACACACACACACAACCATTCTCTGCCTTCCAGGCACACTTGGAGGCCTGACTGCAAGACCCCTTGACAATGACTGTGGCTTTAAGGATGTGTCAGAAGCCAGCCGCAAACTTTACAAGCAGCCCCACCAGAGCTGCTCAATGCCAGGCACTGAGCCTTCCAGACCGGGGGTGGGGGTGGAGTGGGGGGTTTCTCCGAGACACGAGGGAGGAAGACATGCACTGTGAGGGCAGGGAGCAGAGGAGGAAGGAGAGAGAGTTCCCCCAGACAGAGCGAACTAGAAGCCCACTACATTCTAAGCCTATGGGCCTAGCTACACGGTACTACTGAAGGGAGAGTTGAACGGAACAAAGCTACTCTAGAAGGTCAGCTAGGCTACTGAAAACGGCAACGAGAGAGACATACTTGCATTTAAATATGGTAATAGGGCTGTTGGAGGGGGAAAAAGAAAGATCCAGGTGAAATAAATGCACGCGGTTGTCCCTGGCTGCCGCGGGCAGGGGTCTCCCAGCTCCCATGAAGACCACGCGCTCCGGCCTGGAGGCCGCTCCCTTCCCCAGAGGGTGGCGGTGGCAGTGAACCCAGAGGGAGGCGGAGGAGGGGACCCCCCGCCACGTCCTCTCCCCATGTCTTCTGGGCAGGATCTAGATTTCTGAAGAGGTGGGTGCTGGCGGAAATTGCTGAAGGAAAATAAGGAAGAAGTGATGTTATTCCCCTGTCCCGGCCCTCGGCCCACCTGGGCTCCTGCTGCAGGTGCGGAGCAGGGCTCAGGGGATGCAGGAGGAGGAGGGGGAAGCAGGTTGGGGAGAGGAGGAAGGGCAAGTGGTCCTTTCGCACCCTCTCTCCAGGTTTCCTTGGAAGCACAAAGGGCAACGCAGCGGTGGGGAGGCAGGAGGAGCAGGACTGGGGGTGGGGAGTGTGGGCCACACAAGGACTCGGTCACAAAAAGTTTATCTTCTGGAGTTGAGTGCGTTTTGGACCCAAAGTCTGAGACAAAGAGGAAGGGAAAAGCAAAACAAAACTGGTCCAGGAGAGGAAATCCATTATCCTTAATCTCAGATAAAGGTTCCTGCCGGAGAGGGAGCATCTGACACTGCTGAGGGCTGCAGGCTCATCTCCACCATCAACAACAACACGGAGGCTAAGCTGGGGCCACAGGGGCGAGAGGGGTGCTGAGGGGGAGAGCCAGAGCCAGCAGCACCCCCACACTGTCGTTGCCCCTCCTTCTGAGACACCAGCCCCCCCTCCCATGTCCCCAGCAGGGGAGGAGAGTGCCTGCACCAGCATCCCGCTGTCCTCACGGCCACTGCCCCTGCTGTGCAGCCTCCACTGTCACCCCAGATATGTTCCCCATTGGCAGACGGCTGAGCACAGATACAGGGAAACTCTGTGTGTCCTGGGGCTGCCACAGGCCGCAGCTGCGCAGTCATGGTGGCCTGAGCCTGGAGCTGCCAGGACTGGGGTGCAGCCTGTCTCTGGGACAGGCCCTGCATAGGAGGCCCCTGGTGAAAACACTCCTCCAAGGAAGAGAAGCCTCACCAATCCCTCACCCCACCCCCGCCCCGGGCCCTATTTTCAGCAGGTCCCCAGGACAGGCCGCCTCCCTGGGAAACCAGGGCAGAGCTCTCCTGGGGAGGAGTGCAGGGGATCAGGCAGGTGGTCTGGCCAGGTTCAGGACTTCCGATAGGGCTGAGGACAAGTTGTGGTGGAGCTCCCTGGCGCCGTGCGCCCACAGCCACTCTAGCACCTTACTTACTGCTCACGGTACAAAATGACTGACAGCCATGCCTGCTACTGGGGGAAGTGCAACGGGGACCCCCTCCACCACACGGCTTCTGGGGCAATGCATGAGACGGGCGGCAGACCCCTTGCGAGCCAGGTTAGCACATGCGGCAGAGAGCACACAGACTTGGAGCTGGCCTGGGTACCCATCCTGGCTCTGTCACTGGCTGTCACTCTGGGCAAATGACTTACTCTCTCGGTGCCCTGCTGTCCCCATCCATAAGGAGGATGACGATATTAATGCAGAGTTAACATAAGCAAAATGCACAGACGAACGCCTGGCAGTGAGTTAGCTTAAATGAGTGTTAGCTGTCACTATGAGGTGGCCACCAGGCCTCTGCCCAGCCAGCAGCCCGGTCAGCAGGACAGGGTCCTTCCCATGTGGGGAGTTCTGCTTTCTCTAGGATGGAAGCCACGGTCACAGCCAGGGGCCCAGATCCCTCCTCACTGACATCAGCAGTCTGCAACCCCTCCTCACCTCCCAACTTCATCATGTCTGTTTTGGGGAGCTATGTTCCCATAGCTCAAAATCAGAACACGCGTTGGGTTCAGCTGGGATGCTATCATCCAGACCTAAGGCCTTCTGTATGCTGAGAGGAAACCCAGCAAGACGGAGGGGATCTCAGAGCCTCTGGGAGCCCCAGGTTGGCTACTCGGGAAGTCGGGTACCAGGAATGCAGTGTGTTCCTCCCGCCTGGAAACCTCACATTCAACAAGAGGATGCCTGGCTACGAGAAAATGAAGTCCAGGCACAGCCAAAGCACCACCTGCTGCAGGAGCTTCGGGATTTAACGGGGGCCAGACCCAAAGGCCTGGAGCTCCTGCAGGAGAAGGCAGGCCCATGGGGCGGCACAGCTCAGCCTGCAGCCCTGCTGCCCTCTTCTTTGTTGTGCGACTTGGGGATGCTCGTGTACTTCTCTGAGCCCTGAGGAACTCCCCTCTCTGCAAGGAGGCAGGCAAGGTGACCTGCACAAGCTCTCCCAGCCTAAGAGGCAGATGCTAACACAACTCTGGGGCCAGTGACTCCTCTAAGTGGAGAGCGTCGCCATCCCACTGACAGTGAACGAGACACTTGGTTGCACCTGCACAGCTCTGAGACTTTACTGCAAGCTCAAAGTCAAAGTCACTTTTTTTTTGAGAATTGCATGATGTCACATCTACGTGGTGCCAGTTTTCTGCCTGTTTCATGCACATCCAGTCTGTCACGCTGGGCAGGGACTCAGCCACACATCCCATTTAGGATCTACCCCACAGCACCGCCCCCCCCCCCCCATTCAGCGAGAGCCAGATGACGTCAGGCCGCACGGGTGTAGCACACTGTAGGGGTCAGCAGCCTCTCCGCCCCACGATCCTCCACCAAGCGGCAGCAAACTCAGATGCCCGTGGGAGTGGGCCAGGGCAGGGCTGCTGCAGCCAGGGGGCGCTCTGCCTGGTGCACTGATTCCCACCCTGGCTGTTCACTGGAACCCCTCTGGGAGCTTTAACGGATGCAGGCACCTGGGTCCCACCTGGGCACTTCCCATCCATTGGGTCTGCAGGGCAGCCTGAATGTTGGGATCTTTCAAAGCTGCCCAGGACATCCCAGGGTCTGGTCAAGGTTCAAAAGCTGTGGCTTAAAGACATTTAAAACGCTGAAAAAGGGAAGTCCCAGCGCACATCCGCAGTCTGCCAGCCCCTGCACCTTGTGCGAGGGAAGGGCCTCTCTCAAGACTGCGGTGGATCCGGTGTCTGCACCCGAGCAGCAGGGCACAGTCATACTGGCTCCGGCCCAACCGGCAGCCTCAGGAAGACCGGCATGTTTCAGGGGCCTTCTGGACGATCCTGATGCACAGAGCAGGCAGCCTGGGGCAGGGCTCTCAGGTTGTAGTACGCTCCTAGGGCATACTGCCTGCTGCTGCAAGCCTGCCCCTCCACTCCTCTCCCCTGCTTGGTGTGAGAAGTGACGGCAGGGGCATGGACTGCCCGGGGTCTGCCTCTGGCTCAATCACTACTTTACTTCTACGACCTCGGATGGGTCGGCGGCCCCCTGAGTGCCCCTCTCACCAAGAGGAGGGCAGAGACATCTGTAGCAGCACCTCACGGCTCCAGTGCTGAAGGAGCCCTGTAAAAGCGTCTCTTGGAACAGGCAGCCCCAGGCCCAAGGGGCCCTGTGCAACGCCACTTCTCCTACGCTGTGCTTGCTTAATGCATTCTCCACCCCCTTCCCTCTCGCCACCAGCGATTTCTATAGAAACCTCAGACGTTCTTGGCTAAACCCAATGTTCCTTCGCTGAATCCAAACACTCAAAAATAAGCAACAGAAAGGAGAAACTGTCACCCAGAATGTAGGAAACACGTCCGCCAAGAGTTTGGAAACACTGCCACCTGTCATCCTGGCTGGCCCAGGAGGCTCCTGCTTGGGGCGGCAGGGCCACGTCCCTTTAAGGAAATCCACAGGGCGCCAGCGCCGTGGTTCAATAGGCTAATCCTCTGCCTTGCAGCGCTGACACACGGGTTCTAGTCCTGGTCGGGGCGCCGGATTCTGTCCCGGTCGCCCCTCTTCCAGGCCAGCTCTCTGCTGTGGCCAGGGAGTGCAGTGGAGGATGGCCCAAGTCCTTGGGCCCTGCACCCCATGGGAGACCAGGATAAGTACCTGGCTCCTGCCTTCGGATCAGCGTGGTGCACCGGCCGCAGCATGCCGGCCGCGGCGGCCATTGGAGGGTGAACCATCAGCAAAAGGAAGACCTTTCTCTCTGTCTCTCTCTCTCTCTCACTGTCCACTCTGCCTGTCAAAAAAAAAAAAAAAAAAAGGAAATCCACAGGGCTGACTTTTGCGCAGACAAGAGAGGGCCATGGCTGCAGATGGGTGAGGGTGGAGAAAAGATAGGTCATGCATTTTTGGAATGGGAGGACTCAGGGGTTCACATCTGAGGGTCAAATTGATAACCCCAGGGACACACTGATGTGATTAAGCTGTAAAATTCGGCTTCAGAGGAAGCTGGTGCGTGTCCACTCGAAACAAAAGCCACACCAAACCCCAAGTTCCTGCCATTCAAAATGGGAACGCAATGACGCAGACCTTTGCAGGAGCAAGCCTGACAGTCCGGGAGTGGGCAACAGCATCTCCCCCAGGGGACTCCCACAGCGAGCATGCAGCTGGGGGCTCTGCATGGGGGCAGCCTCACCTTCAGCCCTTGGCCATCACCAAGAAAATGAGTCTCCTAGAAACTGGCAACTGGCCTTCCAGAGAGGAGGGGTCCAAGGGACCAAGGGCGAGGGCAGGGGTGAGGCCTGCCCGCTGGCGAGGGATATGAGTGGGCTGCTCCGGCCTGGCCCCTGGGTCGTCCCTGTTGCCTAAGGGAGGACAGAGGTGCTGGGGGCCAGAGCCCTTGTGGTGCTAGTACCCAAAACAATGATGGCTCAAAAATTACAGCCCAGCAAGTTTCAACAGTACAACCAACTCCATTTCTGAAAAACCAGCACCCCTTTGGATTCTTCGATGGGAATGAAGGGCAGGTGCACTGTGTAGCCACCCTTGACAAGAACTTGTGAGGGCACCTCAGCTTGGATGAGAGGTTTCTGGAAGCCTAAGAGAGACGGCAGGGAGCTCTCCTGGGAAACGCCAAGGAAACTTTCAGAACCTGGGTGCCAGGCCAGGGGCGGGAGGCGTTTGTCTGCAGGTTCCTTCTGACATGGAGGCACTGGGGGAACAGAACAGAGTGCCTGGTGCCACTGTACCCCCTTCTGTGTGCACCTGCTGCCTGTCACCTTGCTGAAGGGTGCAGCAGCTCCGGAATGGGCTTTGTCCTCAGTCTGAGCCTGGCTCACTGCTCAAGAGGTGGAGTCAGGGCTGCAAAGGGACGGCGGAGGGTACTCGGACCTTCACCCACCCTCACAGGTGCACCAGACCCACAGGGCCAGTGTGCTGGGCGTGCCGGGCCTGTTCCTCCCACCTCCCCTCCCCTCTTCCAGGAAGCCATGATCTCAAACTGGCTGCACAGTGAATCCCCTGGGGAGCTTAAAAATTACCCTCATGCTTGGTCCCTACCCCTGGAGATCCTGATTGAATCTGTCTGGGGTGCAGCCTGGACAATAGAAGTTGGAAAAGCTCCCCAGAGAATCCTAATGTGCAGTTGGAGCTGAGAACACTGCCCAAGGTACTGTTCGTTCCAGGCCTGGACTCTCTTGGGAGGCAGGAAGCAGCAAGTTGGCCCAGCATCCTTCCCCTGGGGCCCTTTTTCCTCCTGAATTACCGGATCCCTCCCATGGGACAGCAGGCACCTCGTGCTTCCCAAACATCTGACAACACTGGCAGCGGGATTCCTTACTCCACACCAATCCACAGCCCCTGGCCTGAGTGCCTACTGCGTGGCAGCCACTGCTGTAAGCTGAAGCTCCCCAGTTGCTGGCCCCGGATTGGGGGTAGGGGGCTGCACATAAACCAACTCCCCAGAAAGGGGAAGCTGGGCCTTGGGCTAAAAGAGGCTGTGGCTCCCTCCGCCATGGAGAAGGCAGGGCGCCTGTGCCTCAGACTCGTCTAGCTTCAGCCAGGCCTTGGGCTATGGCTGCTTTAAGGTCTCTTTATAACTACCTGGATGAAGATGGAGACAGCAAGCACAGGATTCTGTCCTCAGGGACAGGAGCATGGGGGTGGCCGATCAGTTTCTTCCCATGGCTGTGATCTTGACCTGGCCCCCAGAGGTCTCACCTTTTCAAGCCAGTAATAAAAGTTACTGAGCTAGGTCCTGGGAAGCATGACCAAGACACACACAGGCCCCTCAAGTCCTGTCCATCCTTGGCCCCTGAAGCCTCGTTCACCCTTGGCACCACCATGCAGGCCCTTGGGGACGAGGTGAGGTTACCCTGCAGTGCTGGCCAGAGGGCCGGCATCAGGAGGCTGGCACATTCCAAGAGCTCCGTACCTGGCCCCACATTGGCACTGTTTACCCCACCCCTGCCCCCTGTCTCTCCAGTGGGACTTCAAACGGAGAATGGCCACATGGAGTCCATGCCAAAGCTAGCCCCTGCTGTCCTGAGCCAGCGGCATATGGCTCCTGGACAGGCCAGGGACCCCACTTCCCTGCAGAACAGTGGTCACCCATCACTTGGAGACCGAGACCTTCAAAGGGAAGAGATTTCAGACTATGGTTTCTACGGAGGCCTCAGCAGGCGATGGGGTCTTCCTTCCACGCCCCCAGCCCCTGCACACACCCACCCGCCCCACTTCTCACACAGTGTCTGTTTCTGTGTCTGAGACGCTTGCCCCCCCTGCACCGATGGGTGTCGGCACAGACCACCGTGCTCACCGTCCACCTCTGCCTTTCCCCGGAACTTCAAATGCCCGTTTGCCCGAGAAGCAGTCACTAGCTTGCTTCCTCCCACAGGGCCTGCTCCTGAACCACTTAAACCCAAACTCTGTGAGCAGCCTCTTTCCAGAGCCTGCTTCCTTCCCTGGCTGCAATCCACACGAGCCTGCACGTGGATGCTGCACAGAAGGGTCCCCAGCCCTCGGACAGCTCCCTCTGCAGGCCAGGACAGCAAATGCTCAAGCCCTGAGTACCTGGCTTTGTGCTGAGAACCCCCAAGCTCGGCCCCTGGCCCCAGTGGAGCAGAGGAGCACCGGGGATCTCAAGTTCCTTCTCCCAAAGAGGGAAACGCGCCTCCCTTGAGTCTCCTGAGACAGGATGTCCATGGATAAACTCTGCAGTACTGGGCACCAGCAGGTGGTCAGGGGGCCTTGGGGGGAAGCCCTGGTGGAGGTAGGGTGCTTTTGAGACGCAAAGAAAGCAGCTGTTCACCAGCGAACACAGAAATACCTACGAATCTGCACAGCCTGTAGGTCCCACCACTGCATGCCAGCCCTGGTAAAGGGGATGGACATAGATCAACCTCATCTACGCCTCACTTTCCTCCCTTGGCAGCGAGCTTGACCTTGATAATGGGGACAGAATCCTTATACTAACAGTACCAGCAGCGGCTGCCATCTGAGCGTTTGCCACGGCCATGAGGTTTCCCCAGTGCCGCCCGACAAGAAAGACGCTGCTACTCCCACGTAATGCATGAGGGGCACTAGGTCTAGTGGGGTTAAAGGACACAGGACAATGGGGGTCAACAGCACGGTGGAGAACATCCCACCTCCCACACTTTCCTGTGGCCTCTTCGCGCTCCGTGCCAACGCCACTAACGACGTCTCCTTAAACACCGAGCTGCCATGAAGACTGAGACGGCAGCGTCAGGTGCTCAGTGCAGAGTAAGTGGAGTCGTAACTTTTATTTCTATTTTTATTATTATTGCCCAAGGTAATAACAGTAGCAGAGCTGAGAAATCCCTCTGGTGCCTTCCTATTCTAAAAATCCTATTAATTTACATGACATTCACTTGCAAGGGGCTGTAACAGATAACATTTATAATTCACTGGTGAGTGATAAGCGTTCATTTTCTGTCAAGTACAAGTTCTACCCCTGGTGGGGCAGATTGCTGGCAGCTCAGGGAGGGTCTGGCTGGGGTGGCCATGACCCTGTGATGAGGTCACTGTCGGTGTGGATGTGGATCCCGGAGCCCAGGGCCCGCGCTGGTCAGCCAGGCCGATCCTCTCGACGGCCCTCTCACCCTAACGTATTGGTCCCCCAATAGACCTCCTGCAGCTGCTCCTGCCTCCTGTAGGAGGGGGCCCAGAGGAACCTTTCTGGTCCTTCCGTGGGGTGAAATCCTGCGAGCTCCTCTGGCCCCGGCAAGCACCTTGCCAGGACAGGGGCAGGGCTCCCTCGTTCGCCACCGCGTCCCTCGCGCTTAGTGCAGGGCCTGTGATGGGAGGTGTGAGTGTGAGGTATGTGGTCAATGTATGAAGCTGAGCAAGAGGGATACGTGGAGGATGTGTGGACACACGCAAGGGACAGGGGAAAGATGTGTGTTCCCACCTTGCCTGAATCCCCAGCATGCTCAGGGCTGGGCCTGGAGGTAGAAGAAAGACCAGAGAGGCCCTGTGTGGGTGCTGCTCAAGAGCACGGCTGGCCCAGACCCCCTCTGCAAACCCACGGTGTCCTGGGCCAGCCGAGCACCTGCCTGGCCCAGAGTGGGGCAGCGGGGCCTCCATGGGAGAGACAGCAGCCTATGCCCAGCTCTCTGTCTCAGAGTGGGCTTGTCTAGGCCAGGAATCCAGTGCCAGCACCACAGCCACTGGGCCTGCCCAGGGGTGTCGATAGACGCCCTCTATGGGAAGAGTGGGATCAACGTGCCCGCTCACTGTCTGCCTGGACTGCCCTGGGTCTGGAGAGAAATGGCACCAGCAATGTTGAGCTGTCTCTGCTCAGGAGCAGGCTGTCATAGCTCAGATGGCCGCTATGGAACCAAAGGGGGCAGGCACACGAGGAGTGCCGTGTCTGCGCTCTGTCGCGGCCTCTACACCTGCCTGGCGAGCTTCTACCTGCACTTGACAGTCCAGCTCAGAGGGTGCCTGCTGGGATCCAGATGCTTGTGGCTCCGCCAGCAGCCACCAACATCCATAAGCTCCAATTCGCACCCCAAGGCGATGGTATCAGGAGGTGGGGTATTGGGGAGGTGATCAGTGGCCTGTAAGGGACCCCAGAGAGCCAGCTGGCCTCTCCTGGAGCCTGGACCTGGGCCTTCCTAGCCTCAGGAGCTGTGAGCGACATGTCCCCCGTGGTGTTAGCCACCCAGAGCCCGCTGGTCCATCGCAGCAGCCCAGATGGAGCCCAGACTGCCCTCCCTCCAGGCTCCCTCCTCTGTGCTCACTCAGGACCCTGTGCACAGCTCTGTGGTCGCACTGGCTAGACCAGCACTGAGCCCATCTGGCTGTCCAGGACGGCCCCCCAGGCTGGACCGGCGCTCCCGGTGTCCCTGTGCTCCGGGACTGCCTCCAGCAGGCTGTGGGAAGGGCGCTGTTGCCCTGACTGAGGCACAAAGAGCAGGCCGGGTGCAGCCGGGGAGGTCTCCAGGGAAGGGGGTGGGGCGTGCCTTGGCCTCCTGCTTTGTCCTTGGCTGTTGGGGAAAGACAGCAGCTGCCTAAGCCCAGTCTGGCGCTGCTGTCTAAGTAGAATTTCACACCTGGAGTAATTGATGGGTTTTCATTGTTTTGTTTTTTAAGCTGCAGCCTTTCACTTGCTTCTGCTGATGGAAATGAAAACTGAAAGCTGGGAGAAAGGTGATTAAGTTCCTGCTGGCAGACTTAATGGGGACTTTGTGGGGCTGGTGGTACAGGCACCTAACGAGGTATGGGGGGAGCCTTGGACAGCAGTGCTGGGGTAGGGGTGGGGGGCAGGATCTGGTGGGCACCGAGTTCCCAGCCCAGAGTGAGGAATGGAAACCGTGACCGCTCCTGGCCAGTGCTGGCTGGAACCCGCTGCTGCTTTGCTCCTCGTACAGGCCCCATGCTGTGGACACACCCTAACCTTTCCTGAAGCTCTAGACTGTGCCTGGTCCCAGCAGCATTCCCATTTGACAGACAGGGCAAACAAAGGCCCAGAGGTGACTCCCCTCTCCCAGCAAGCCAAGGGCAAGCGCTGGCCTGACGTCCTGCCTGAGCCCAGGTGCTCGGGGCTTCCTGCGGGAGCCGAGTGCTCCCTCAGTCCCATTCCCTGTATTTATGCAGAGAGCAGAACCTGTGACCCCTGTCAGCTCAGACCACACCGATGCATCCCTGCGCGTTTATCAAGTGCCTGTTAGACACGGCTCTGTTCTCATCTGCAAATACAGCCGCTTCTGCTCCTCCACCCCGAGGGACGGGCATGGGACACAGCCTGCTCCATGCCTCGCACCAGGCCCAGGGATCTGGGCTGTGCTGCTCAATTGTGCTTCACCTTCTACGCCAGTGGCCAGGTTTTCCTCACTAAGCTTGCTGTTAATATTCAAAGGAGAGGCTAAGCCCCAAGGACACAGGTGGTACAGGGGTGGGCTGGCTCAGGCCCGGAACTGGCCTGCGAGTTAAGACCTGGCTGTGGCCATCATCCAGGCCGGGGGGAGGGTAATCCCTAGAGACAGGGCCGCAGGGATTAGGGAGCTGGCGATGAGGCAGATGCATGGGCAGTGTCGGCAGGGAACCCCCCTGCAAAGGGGCACTTCCGCCCATGGTGCCGCAACTCAGTGGGCCCTGGGGTGTGTGAGCCCAAGGTCACGGCCACTGCCCTGGCAAGCCAGCCATCCTGTCCCGGCATTTTAGGACCGGTTTCCCGACTCCCTGTTGAGAGGCCAGCTGCTGCTCACCGGCTCGCTCCAGCCTGGAGCCCAAGGGGAAGCAGCAGCGCGGGCAGGGCTGAGAACCCGCCCCGCCGGGCAGCCTGTGAAGGCTCCCAGGCTGAGTGTTTCTGGGCGGAGGGTGAGGAAACAGCCCCTCAGACCTTCACAGGAGGAAGAGCTGTGGGGTTGAAGTCTGCACCCAGATGAGGCGCCCTCCTAGGCCCCTGGGCCTGTGATTGCACCGCGGCACCCCGGGACTGCCTTCCCTCTTCCCGACAGGGCTGCCGAGACCTCGGGGGCTCCTTCCCTCCAAGGACCAAGCCAGAGAGGGTAGAACGCTCAGAGGGGCTCTCTGTCCCTTGGGTGGGCTGCAATCGCTCCCTGTGGTGGCCCAGGGACCCCTCGCAGGCAGGATGTCTCTATCAGCATATCCTGAACGTTGGACAGGTGGGGGGCAGGGCTGTGCGGGAGGCAGCCCTTGCCCACGCCTGGGCTGCCCTCCTCAGTCACCCTCCTCCACTCCTGGGCCGTCCGCCTTTGAGCCCCGCCTTCAGGATCAGACAGACCACTACGCTTACCTGCAGCAGCCCCCGCAACTGATGGGCCGTGCTGGCTTCCCCTTCAGGGGAACAGGGCAGCCCTGCGTGGCGGCCCCTCCTCACCGTGTGAAACCCAGAATGGCTGTCTTTCACAGCAACCCAAAATCACTGGCACCAAAGATCACCGTCAGACCAACGTACACGAGACCAAGCACAGGGCAGGCAGCTGTGAGTTCTGACGCAGCAGCGGCTGTTTAGCATCTCTTAACCATAGCCTTCCTTTGTGCTGGGCTATGCATGGGCCTCAAAATCATCCTGTAGCCAGACTCCAGTCAACATCGCAGCTGACATGAAACCTGTTCTCCACCGCTGAAGAGGTGGGGGTACAGACTGGCACTTCCAGAACCAGAGTCCAACTGAGAACTGAGATGGCCAGGGAAGGTACCCCCACCCCATTTGGGAACCTGCACTGCCCCTGCTGTTAGCATACAGTGTCCGGGAGGGGGGGGGAGGCATGTGTGCTGAGCCATGAGATGTTGGCCTGGCTCTCCTGGTTGCCCCAAGTACCCAGTGGAGGCCACTGTCAGCTGATGAGACTTTGGCCCAAACACTTTTTGGTGGTTGGAACCATATTAATCCTGCTACCTCTGGCAGAGCCCAAAGACCCCAAAGGATCCCCAGCCAGGCCAAGGCAGGGAGAGAGGAAGGGGCCGAGAGAGTATAAGGCAGGGATGCAAAAAACTCACCCTTGTAGCTTCTTCACTAACCCTACCCCACCGCCTCTCCATACCCCTCGGCTCACTTTGGAAGTCTGACCCCTCATCCTCCACTTAAAACCCTCTGAAAACACTTCATCTCTGGGATAAACTCACATTTCCCAACCCTGAGGCACAGCCCCACTGTCTCGCCTCAAGCTCCCCAACTCTGAAATGCTCACACCTCCGAAGCCTGTGGTGCCTGCTCCCTAGGGTCTGCAGCAGAAATGGCCAAGTGTCCCCTAGTGTCTGTTCTTTCCTTCTTCCTTAGTCTGGTACAAAGGCATTTCTGGAATAAGGCTTTTTTGATATTTCCTTGTAGCGGAAACTGGCCACATGACTAAGTTCTAACCAAAGGTATCCAAGCAGAGTGTTACAATTGACTTCTAAGAAATGTTACTAAAGGGAAGAAGTACATTCTTATGGACTGCCTATGTGATGGCTGGTGCTTGAGCAGCCTCCTCATACTATGAAGTGGTGTCTTATGCTGAAGAGCATAGGCCAAGAAACCCTGATGCCTAACATTATGGGGCCACATGCAGGATTCTTTTATGTGGGAGAGATAAACAAATACTTCATTTGTTTATACTATCATTTCTTGTTTTGTGTTTGATTACTAACTTCTGTGTTTTCTTTCTTTCTTGAAACTACCTGATTCAGTTTCTAAGAATGTCGTTTCTCTGCCTGGGATACACTTGCTTCTCATTACCCAGCTAATCGCAAGTGACTTTTTAAGGATCTAGTCTGACATCACCTTCTCTAGAGGCACGCTGAATGAGCGGCCCACCCTGGTCTCCTCGGAGCACAGAGCTCCCCCCTCGGAGCACCTGCCCCACGACACTCTATGGGGCCAAGCACCTTGAAGGAGTCTTACTCACGCCTAATCCAGGGCCTGAGGCACCCTGTGGGGAGGCCGGGAAGGGAAAGGATGGGGCATGAGGCTCAGCAGGAAGTCCCAACAACCCTCTGCTTCAACTGGGAGCCTGCATCACTCCTTTCTCTGACAGGCTGGTCTGACAGCGGGCAGGTCCACGGTGGGTGACAAGGACTGGACAACCACTCTGGAGAGAGGGCTTGACCAGAGCACTGATGCCCACTTTACGAAAACTCCACATCATTCCCAGGGTTCAGCGGGCCATGCAGCCTGCTCCAGGCCACATGATGGCTCCCAGATGGCCAAGCGGGCCCTGGAGATGAGGTCCTCAGGTTTCACATCCAGCAACATCTCCATTGCACCACAGGTGCCTCCTTCAACCTGCACTGCTTCAGGGAGTCAGGACAGCAAGCCACGTGCCCCTCCACACACGCACGAGCGCAGGTATGGGCGCCCGACACGCCTGCTGCACAGAAACGAGGGGCTCCCGAGGCCCCCGTGCCGCTTTCACGTGAGGGCGGGAGTGCAGGCAGAGGAAGGGGCGCCAGGGCGAGAGCACAGCCGTGGCAGGCAGACGCCCCGCCGCTCGGCTGGGGGACAGAGCACCTCGCGCCAGCCCCGGGGGCTCCAGGAAGCAGGGAGGGCTGGGAGCAGGCAGCAGCCAGGGGGAGCGTGCATGCTTTTGGGAACCGCATGAGGCTGTGACTAGGGCTGGTTATTTAGTGCATCCAGCTCCCCCGGAGCGAAGAGCAGGACCCTGTCAGCTGAGAGACGGCAGCACACAGCATGTCCGTGGTAAACAATTTATTTTCTACCTCGGTTGCTTACAGGGGGAAAAATGAAACGTCATTAGGGAGAAGCACAGATGAACTATTTACAGAGATGAGGAAATTCACAACGGCTAAGGCATCTGTGAGGCAAGCGCACCAGGGCAAGTTCACCAAAGCAAAGCAACTCATAGCAAACCAAGACAGAAGAGGCTCGGGACAAAGGCCACACAGATTTTTGTTATTCTGAATAAAAAAAAGAAGTGTTCATGAAATTGCCTACAGGGAAATAAAAGGAAACTAAGCACTTATTACATTGAGCGTCTTTAATGAGATGAGTCAAAGTGTGCACACTGGGCGGCGAGGACACGGACATTGGACCGTGGGCTCGCTCGCGTCGCCTACGTTCAGGGGCCACGCTGGTCACAAACCATGAGCACAAACCATGAGCACAGACAAAGGCGTGACTCTCGAGGTCCCACTGAGCCGCAGCCATTAACGCAAGAGAGCGGGGTGGGGGTGGGGGGATGTCAAACAGCAAAGCAGAGCGGGTCAGGAACACGGGCAAAGAGCCTTTTGGAGGCAACTGTCAGCGGTGCCAGCCTTGGCAAGAGGCCTGAACAGGGAGGGCTCTCTGCTCAGAATGTGCGGGAGGTAAGGCTGGGGAAGGAGGGGTCCGTGTGGACCTGTGCCCGTGTGCCTGGCAGGTGGCAGTGCCTGGGTGACTCTGCACACGTTCACGGCAACAGCCACCGAGAGGCCCCAGTGACAATCAGATCACCTTTAGACGGCTGCTCTTGCAAACTAGGTTTTCCACGTCCTTCGAGAAGAGTCTGTGTGTGTGTGTTCGCTTTTGCTAGTGTCCACCACAGGACATACGGGCTCCAGGTCACACAGCTGCAAGTCTCTAGGCCGCTGGCACTGAAAAGCTCACCTCCAGAAGTGCCCCACTGGTCACTATTTACAGAAACTTGACACCGTCTCCCTGAAGAGGCTCCAGAGCTTGTGAGAAGTTCTGGGGAAGTGGTGGGAGGAGGCGGCCACAATGCACACGAGACGCAACGTGGGAAGGCGATGGAGAATGGAACTTAGAAAACAACGGGGCGGGGCAGTGAGCCTGCCAGGGATTAAACATGAGGGGGTGAAAAGCATCCATTCACATGGGCAGCTAGAACAGTCTCAGTGGGCACAGCAGCTGGGGTGGCCCAGGCTGGGCCAGGCCTGCATCCTCTCTCTAGAAATGGTAGCAAGCCCCATTTGTTATGCCTCTCTTAAGAGCTAGTTGATAAAAATTAAGTCTTGTGAAATCGGCAAATAGTCTGCAAAGTGAAATAAGAACAGAAATTAACAGATTAACCTGAAATGGGAAGCCCAGGGGCAGGGGATAGGAAGCAGAGCAGACCACAGACCACCATCTTCATGACTCAAGACTGACGGCCGACCCCAGGCCTGGGTCCGGGCAGGCGCCTGGGCTCGGGAAGGGGGAGGTTTCCCAAAGCTGGCACTGCCCAGGCTTTCTGCAAAGACCCAATGCCCACTGTTAATATTACCCAAAGGGGTGTGGCCTCCTCTCCCGGAACATCCCATGTATTCTCAGAGAACCACGAAGGTGGGCAGGGGCCAGCATGCTGCGCACCGACCATAGCTAAGGAGGGCCTGCCGTGGCCCCCATCACAGGGCTAAGATGCTCCACTGACAGTGACATCTAGACCCTGTGCCAATCGGGGTGTAGAGGCGAGGAGGAGGCCTCCCCGTCAGGAGACCGGGACTGTCGTCCCCTGCGGGACGCAGGCTGTGTGGCTGCAGAATGAACACGGACAGTGTGGAGAGTCTAGGCCTCTCCCAAGGACTTGGGTGGGCATTGTTCTCAGCCTTGTGAGGAGGGCCTCAGCCCGGGGCTGGGAGGGGCCGGGGTGGGAAGTGGGTAAATGCTGAGGAACCTGCATGGGGAGACCACAAAGAAAATAACATCAGGACAGGGTGGTGGTGATGAGACGGCTGTGCTGACTTCCCCAAGTCACAGGATCCCCAGCCAGGGGGAGGGGTCATGCAAGCAACCTGACAGGGGGCCAGGGTTGGGTAGGAGGGGTGGTCAAGTGATCCCAGCTCCGAGCCTCGCTCTGTGCTTGGCAGGTCTGGTGGGACCCTCACTCCTCACTGGCACGAGGCAAGAGATGATGCAAGCAATCCCCAGCTGCTCTGCCCCTCAGGCCAAGGAGGGGCCAAGTTCTAGAGGGTTCTACAGGGAGCAGCCCTCCCTGAGCTCTTGGCTGGAACAGGGGCCTGCTCAGCTTCAGAGGTGCTTGGGGGCACTGGGGCAGGCGATGGAGCCAAGGCTGTGCTTGGCCCAGCTTCTCTAGGGCTGAGGTCAGGAGCAAGACGAACTCCGCTACCAGCCTGGCTCCCCACTGAGGGGGCTGGGCAGCTAGGTCCAGCCCCAGGGGTACCTGGGGTCACTAGCACTCTACCCTCCTTGAGAGCACGTGGCTGGACTCTCAAGGCCTCTGGTGGCCCCTTTCTGGCCATGGGTTAAGAGAAACCAGAGGTGTCCAGGGAGTGAACGGGGAGGACGGGCACTGGGCAGTCTGCTGGTCGAGAGAACAGAACCGCTGACTCCCCTGTGCCAGGGAGCTGCTCCCAGAACGCTGCAATGCCTGCGTTCTGTCCCGTTCACACCCAGCGCACTGCCAACCCCCAGCTCCCGAAGCCCTGGCTTTTGGTGAAGGGCTGGCCATCTGGGGGACCCCATTCCACTCTGCAAAGTCTCGGCTGGGCCATTCTTGCACGGCTGTGGGAGCCAGGGCGTGGCCACAGAGCTCTACCCGGTGTTTTCTGAGTTGGCTCTCGGGGGACGCCCCAAGGGCAGGCTCTCAGGTGAGACAGAGGCCGGAGCAGGGCACCTTCCATGTCGCACCCTGAACTGACCCACATTGAGATCCCTCACCTCTGCCCTTCTGGGACAAGCAGCACGCTGAGGGCCACACGTGTGGCTAACAAGTGGTTGGAAAGCACTGGGCTAATACGGCTCAGAACTGCACTTTCCTTTCCATTTAATTACTTTAAATCTCATTTAGTGGCTAAATGGACACCAGGTGATGGCGAGTGTGGTGGCTGCCACCGGGACTGCTGCCTCTTACTGGCCGTGACTCCCTGCAGATGGTTTCCTACCTGTGTGCCCTGGGGTCGTGTGGACAGGTGGGGAAGACCTCAGGACAGTGCCGGCCTGCACACAGCCCCATGCTGCAGGCTCCCCAAGTGCAGCGCAGGGATCTTGCTGGGGCCCCTTCCAGTTGAGAAACCATTCCTGTCCTAAGGGACACTCTTATGGGAGCCTCTAGCTTGCAACCCCTGTCCTGTGACCCACACAACTGGAGAGACCTCAGCCCCCATCTACAGAAGAGACAGCAAGGCCCAGAGAAGGCAGGTGACCTGCCCCAGCCTCTGGGCCACCTGGTGTTGGAGCCAGGACAAGAGTTTGGGCTCCCAGAGCGGGTCAAGGGAGCTCTTCAGCACAGGGCACGGCTCTCAGTGTCCCAAATATTTTCTTGGTCCCAGAGCTCGGGCTGAGGCCAAGGCCAAGCCAAGCACTCCCTTCTCTGGCTCAGCAGCCTCACAGCACCAGATCACACCTATGATGCTCCCAGGCCAAGTCTGGACAAGATGACAACGGCGGGAAACTCTGCCTGAAGCCCAACCCCAGTTCCCCTCTCCCGGGTCGGCGACAAAGCCCCTCCCTCCCCCAGCAGGCAGCCGGCAGAGCACAGGTTCTGCTCCTAACGCCTTCCCCAGAAGCCTCACGGTCCACCCCCACTGACGTCCAGCTCCCCAGTGGCCTCTCCTCAAACATGGCTTCCCTTAGCACCCAGCCCTCTGAGCCCACACCCATCCGTCCTGCTCTCGGGCCTGCCAACTGCCTTGGAGTGGCAGCAGCCTCAGCGAGTGGGCATCGCGGTGGGTTCTGCCGCCAGCTTCCGATGCACACACAGAGGGAAAGGGAAAACAGCCCCGCCCGGACTGGACAGCCTCCCAACGCCAGCAGCACAACACCAGCACACAGCACACGGGCAGCAAAGCCGGCTGGAGAAGGAAAGGAGGGGAGGACGGAGAGGAAGGGAGGACAGGAAGGCGGGGAGGTCAGCGAGGCCACAGGCAGCAGGCACGCAGTGGGGTGGGCGAGGGGGGAAGAGAACCCTGGGCCTAGAACTCAGTCCCCAGCAGGATTCAGGAAAAGAGGGTGAGCAGCGGGGGCCTCCTGCCTCCATTCTTCATTCTTTCCCTCTCTCATTAAAAGCCGCCACTCTCACGAACTTCACTGCATCAGAAATGAGCTGCATCCTGACCGTGGACTTGAGTGGACTTGAAAGCTAGCACATTCGAGTCATCTCATAAGTGAGGCATCAGAGTGAGCTGCATTCCTTTCTGGGGTCATTCCATATCCCCCCACCCTCCCAGTGCAGCCCACCTCCCAGGTTTCCCCAGCACCGGGAGAACCGGCCACTCACCTGGGAACTGATAGCCGTAGCTAGGAGCGAATCCGGGGTAGCCGCGGCCATAGGTTGCCACAAAGTTGGGGTAGCCTTGAACACAGAAAGACAGAGCTCCATCAGTGCCGCCGTCCCAGGCCTGGGTGCCCTGCCAGGGCAGGTGACAGGGAGGCACAGCCGCAGGGCTTTTCCTTCACAAAAGCACTCGTCTCCTGGGAGGGTCTTTACCCAGAGCCTTGGGCGGCCGGGGGTGCTGCTTGCAGCCTGCTGGCAATCAACCTGTATTTGGGCAGCCAGACCCCCGCCCCGCCGAAGTCCATGCACTTTCTTGAACCTGCAGAGTAAATGCCACGCATTAGCACCGACCACGAGGCCATGCCTGGCTCTGACATTTGGAGAGCTTACCTGAGTGTATTCTACCTTACAGCTGTTGACAGTAGAGATTAAAGTCCTCGACATGCCTCCTCCCTCGGCAGTGGGCAACAGGGCCAGCGCCCTGCAGATGGGCACTTGGGGGCGGCAGATGAGTGGCCAGACTCAGGGCTGACCTTGCGCCTCTGGGAATGCCAGGCCTAACGAGCGACAGCCCGGGGACGCAGCACAGACATTCTGCGGAGATGCCGAGAGCTTTGAGAGACCCCTGGGGACTGGTGAGGGGCTGCCTGTGCTAAATTATGCACATGGAGCGTGGCCCACACTCAGAGGCCTGGGGGCGCTTTTCCTACATGCATTTCAGGGCCTGCACCTGCTTCCGGGTCCATCTCAGCAGATAACCAGGGAGTGCCGTGGAAACCGCCACAGCCCGGTGCAGGGCCAACAGGAAGCCGTGCTGGCGAGTCTTGGTGTGACAGCCCCCGATCTGTTGTTAACGCCCAGTGAACTGTCCCTCCGGATCTCAGCGAGTCACTGCGCCCACTCAGACCTCACTCATCACATCCTTGCCTCCGATTCTGACTACAAGAGAGGCCAGCGTGGCCTTCTTGGCCTCAGGAGACCCGTGGTCTCCTCTCTCCTACCTCTGTGGGCTCACTTTGCCTCATTCTACACTAGGTATGGACGCCAAGGTACACTCATGCCTTACAGACCACCACAGGCCACCCTGTTGCCACCACGCACATGGCCTTGGCTCTGACCGGTGAGGGGCCAACGTGTGGCTGTTTTCGCATTTTGCACCTGACCTCCCTCCCTAGGCGTGAACCTTGGGGAGAGGCCTGCCCCAACATGGAAGCTGCGCCGGCCTCTCTCCTGCACCTCCAGAGTGTGGCAGGCAGGACACCGGGGTAGGGCCACCAGAAGCCTCCCTGGGGATCTGCCTCTGGTTTAGTGGGGCAGGGAGGAGGCTGTGGCTCAGTGTCCATTCTGGCCCCAGCAGCAGGATCCAGCACCCAGGGGGTGGTGACAGTGGCCCCTGTCCAGGTCGCCTCCGGGCTGTCTCTGGTGGGGGCTGTGGCTCGGCCCACCTGGCCGCTTCCTGTTTTCCAGGCTTCCCGACAATTCTGTGCCCTGGCCAAGTTCCTTCTGATGATTTCCTCCGCGTTCACAGCTGTCAGTGCTGCTTCTGCTGTTTACCACCAAAATGCTGGCAGGAAGTTCCTTCTGTGGGTGGATTTACGGCCGGCTCCAGGCTCCCCAGTGATGAGGCCAGCAGTGACCTCTTCCCACACCTGCCTCTGCACTTCCCTACAAACACCTGCCAGGTTCTCAGCATCCACCTCCCAGCGGGCGGGTCCTCTCACATCACAGCACGTGCTCGCTGGCCATGCAAGTGAGGATGTGAGGAAGGGATCGCCAATTCCCACCTCGTTTGTGCCCAGGCATCGTGAGTCAGACTTGGCTTGTCTTCCCGCTGCCCACTCGGAGCTGCTGTGCCTCAGCAGTGCAGAGATGGGCCCCCCCATTCCTCACTTTCTCCTGGATGCTGGCATTGCCTCCTGGATGCTGATGGGCCTGCCATCACACCCGAAGTGCACTTGTCTGGAGGTCAGGAGATTTCGGTGCCAGGGCTGTCTCTGGCCTGAGATCATGCCCATGTTATGGCTGTTGTTACGGTTGCAATGCTGGTGCCCTCTTGGAATTCCTGTGCTGAAATCCTCACCCCCCAACCTGATGGTGCTAGGAGGCAGGGTCTTTGGGAGGTGATTGGGTCAGGAGAGTGAATGCTCTTTGAAACAGGGGCCACAGAGAGACTCTCGCCTCATCCGAAACCTAAGGACACAAGTGAGAGGGCATCCCCCATACGGACGCAGGCCCCCGTCAGCTGCAGATCTGCCAGTGCTTCCTCTTGGCCTTCCCGGCCTCCAGCACTGTAAACCACCCAAGTCTATGGGGCTTTGCTCCCATTGACCTGATCTAAGACAGGGGTCTTCCCTGTTCTCTCGGAGCTGTGTCTCTCTGCCCGTGGAAGTCTTGCAGGACCCTCCAAGCAGGGATTTCCCAGATTCCCCAGAGACCAGCTGGCGCTCCTCTCCCTGGTTCAGCCAGAGCCTTCCCAAGTCCGCAGTCACAGTGAAAGCCCTGCCAGCTGCCCTGTCAACTTCAACAGGGCCCGACACCGGCTCCATTGCCCAGACGGGCGATCTCTCTGGAGAGGGTTGCCCAGGCAAGACAGAATTACTCAGCAGCTCTGCACCAACTGAGAACTGAAGAGCCCAGGGGGACGCTGGGTGCAGGTCCCTCATGGGGAGAGGAGTGGAAGGGGAGCAAACAGCGCCTGGGACCCGGACATCTTCAAGGGCCACATGCGCTCTGGCTCCTTCCTTGCTGTTTGCTTCATGGCTGGGTGGCTCAATACACCTCCAAATTAATCACCTGCTTTCAAGTCAGGCCTTTTCAGCACTAGATCTCTTAGACCATTATTTCAACAATATCGATATACGGATTATACACAAGCGGCCAAATCACCGCTGCCTAGGGGCTTCACTGCCGAAAATGGCTCCTTCGCCCCTAGCCCCAGAGCTGGAATCTTACATATTTTAGTAGTAATAAGACAGCAAGTGTGTGCCCCTCCCTCAGCATGGCACAGCGGAATGGCCAGTCCTCCCAGCACGCAGGCGGCCAGGATGACACGACTGTACCCTTCCAGCCAGACCTGAGAGTCTTCAACAAGGAAGAAAAGTGTGATGAAGTTCACCCCGGCTTTGGGCCTCACCCCACTCTTCTCGGAGACATCCATGTCTCCTGGATGAGGAAAATGAGAAGGCAGCACGGGCCAGAGCGGGGGATCTCATCTCCACTCCCCATCACAGAACATCTTCTAGGTCAGGCAGATGAAATTATAAATTTATAATACAACATTACTTCAATTTTCCTCTTCATTTGCTGCTGTGCAGCCCAGCTCTGCTCCAACAGCTCGCAGCCCCAGCCACACGGGGGAAATTGGCTGGCTGCATATCAATAGCGCATTACAGCAGACCCACGTGGACGCTCCATCACGCCACGTTACGCTGGGGTGACCCGGCCACCGCTTCCACTAGCAGCTGGGCCCCTCCTGCGCTGGCCACTGCACAATTTCTTTGCTCCAGTACTCTGGATGCCTGATCAATCCCACAGTAATTATCTCTTGTCACTAAACTGAAAAAAAAAGAATCTAGCTTTTGCCTGGCAGGGCCCCTTCCTCACAGACCTGGTTCTTCTATCGTGGGAGCAAACTTCAGACACCGTCATCAGAATCTGGGTCTGCCAGTGAGCTCTTTCTGGGCCCCATTCTGGGGATGCTGGTGGGGTTCTCAGAATTGAGGTTCTGGGTCTTTGCTCCAGCCCTTGAGATGTCTGCATTGGAGACAGGTCCGTGACTCATCCTCCCTCAGGGCCTGTGACGCAGCCACTCAGAGTCACGGAAAACTGCTCCCACCAGGCCCCTGACTTGAAAGAGACAAGAGAGAAGGGCTGTTTACCCAGGGAGCCGCCAGCGTGTGACACAGCTGCTCTGTGACATGCAGAGCGTTGCCTGGGGCACCGCGTCAGCTCCACGCCTTCTGCAAACAGACAAAACACCAAGCCCAAGAGCTCTTCCTGGGAAGGACACACAGGCCGAAGTCTACAAAGGCGCCTGCCCCCAGGACCAGCCTGAGCTTCAGGGCTCCCCTCCAGACTGTGCTGTCCAATTTAAACTGAATGACAGTGAGCTCCAAGGAGAATCTGGGTTCCTCAGTGGTGTAAGCCGTGGGTGCAGTGCTTACCAGCTGGCGTGCAATGCGGCCGGGGCAACCACACGAACAGGTGCACGCAGGGCTCTCTCACCCCTGCAGTTCGGTGGCCTTGCTGCCCTGAGTGACAATGAAGATTGGAATTCCGAGTCTTCTCTGGTCACCAGGAAACAGCCAAGCCAGTGAGGCCTTCCCTGGGAACACCCCAAGCAGCACTGTTGGGAAGGACAGACCTCATGGGCAATGAAAAACGTGTCTCTAGAGGCACGGTTCTAAGATCCACTCCACCTCCTTCTGGTCTGTTAGTGCCAGCCAGCCCGTTCTTCTCACAGGTCTTCTCAACAAGGACTGGCTTCATTTTTAAATCTTTAATTTTTTTTAACTTTCATTTCAGAGGGGATTAAAGCTGAGGACTGCTGGGTCAGGATTTCATGGGGGCTTCTCAGGAGAGCACAGTTAAGAATGCTTTTGGGGGCTGGTGCTGTGGCGTAGTGGGTTACGCTGCTGCCTGCAGTGCCGGCATCCCGCGTGGCTGCCAGTTTGAGTCCCATCTGCTCTACTTCCGATCCAGCTCACTGCTAATGGCCTGGGAAAACAGCGGAGGATGGCCCAAGCTGAGCCCAATCTGGCTGCTGGTGTTGGCCTGGCCCAGCCTTAGCCACTGCAGCCATCTGGGGAGTGAACCAGCAGATGGAAGACCTTTTTCTCTCTGTCACTGCCTTTCAAAGAAATAAAAAAGAAAAATAAAAAAAAGAAAGAAAGAAAAAATAAGAATGCTCTTGGCTCCAGTGCCTCAACTGGTCAGAACCTCTCATTTCCTGGCCCGCCAGTGTGAAGTGCTCCTGCAAGGCCGTAGCAGTGTGCCGTTTCTCCACCATGGTGTTAAATAAGCAGCATGAGCCCATGAGGCCAGCAGGGGTAAAGGCTTGGGGCAATGTGGCGGAGGGCAGAGAGAGCTCACGGCAATCAAATATATCAACGATCATCATGCGTTTGCTTTTATGAAGTCTGCCTTCATAAAGCAAAACTACAGATTCTACTGCAGGCAGCTGGACAGGGTAGATTCTTGGCTCCCACGTGGCAAGGCAATGAACCCCACGAAGCTACAAAAACACCTGCTGTAAGGGTTTCAGTTGATTTGGGTTTTGTCTGGGTCAAAGGGAGGAGACCTAGTTTCAGGATAAACCCTCATCTTCTCTCCTGCTTCCTTAAGGAATTCCCATTGGACTGATTCTTCTATGATCCTAGCAAAGACTGGGAAAGCTAGGATCAAAACAGGTGTAGGTTTTCCCCAGGGATATTTGCAGCCATATCCAGAGAGATCAAAACAGAGCAACTTGGCAACTAGACACTCAGCAGCTTCCTTTGATGAGCCCTCCGAAAGTACGTAGGAAATCTTACAGGATGCTTAGAAATTAGCTCCAAGGTGCCCAACGTCCCTTCCGGTGCACCCTGTGGACTGTCTCAGACCCCTTGCTGGAGTGACAGCTCCGAGAGCAGAGGGCCTGCTCTCTGCCGCATCCTTGGAGTGTAGGACAACACCTGCCCCTTAGTAAGTACTCAGCAAATACTTGGTGAACGAATATTAACATTTTAATGGTTTATGGTCTGAATTAAAAAAAAAAATCCCTAGAAGTGCTACTAATTTTCTGCTCTTTCAGCAATAAAAATTTAACCACTGAAACCTTATTTCATTCATTAATACACTGCTAAAAAATGTTTTTCTACTGGAGCCAAGTTCATCAGCCAAATTATCATTGGCGACAATGGCAGTGGTCCCAGGACTGATGTCAGGTCATCTCACCAGAGGACTAAGGCTCTGCCAGTGCCACATGGCCACTTTGGAGGGAAGAGGCCCACTAACGAGAGGGAAGTAGAATCAGATGATGGAGCCAAGGGCTTCAGTCACAGCATGCCACATGGTGGTGTCCTAGCCCAGAGATTCCACAGGCCCCCGTGCCCGGCTGTGCCAATGGGCAAAACGATGGCAGCCAGGGAGCTCACGGGAGTGCACCGGGGAAGGCTCGCAGGGGATGGAGGCCTGGCTGGGGGACAACAGACACCCAGACCTTGAGCCCATGACTCCATTCCCTGAGTGCTCTAGGCCTGACTCCTCTCTTTTGCTTAGGCTGAGCTGGCCTGTGGCTGGGGACACCCTTGGGACCTCTGTGGAGACCAAGCTCAGCAGCCACCTGGATCCCGTAGAGGCTGGGGAATCCGGGAGGGCTTGGGGCAGATGTGGCCTGGAGCCCAGCATACGGATCTTTGTGGGTGGCCACAACTCAAGGATGATCCAAGGGCCCTGAATGCAGGAGGGGCTGCCTAGGCCACAGCACGGGTCTCATTCATGGGTCTACCCAGGTTCTCGGCCAGGGGCAGTGGTAGGGTGTCGGACACCTACACGGTGGATGATCTGCCCAGGGAGCCTGCTTTGCTGTTGCTCCCATTACTGGATCTTGTTGATTCACGTCACACACTTTTCCTCACTTGAGCATTTCTGAAAGTGGGACTTATCTCCAGTCAATGTGATGAGGGAGCTTCCTACAACATAATTCACAGCACATCTTGTCCTTTCTGAATGGCACACCAAGACTGTGTCTTAGTAGCCATTGCATCCTAGATCTGACAAAAGACAGCATCTTCCAGACAACACATGTTTCCATTTATCCTCCAACAACTCCACGAAGCGAGATCATTACGCCATGGATGGGGTCAAGGAAGAACAGAGAGGCTAAGCTACCTGCCCCAAGCCACACAGCTGAAGTCCTGAGCTCTCTTCCCTGGACCCTGCCCTCCCTTGCTGAAGGCCTGCTGTAGCCAGGGCTGGCACCATCAATTCCATCCAAAGCACTCTCTTTCTTCTTTTGGGGGAGAGGGAAGACCTGTTCATCCTAGGGGTGGACTGGATGGGGTCTCTGTCTCAACCAGAGTTACTGTAGGCAAAAGCCTTAAGCAGTGGGGCAGGGGTGGGGCTGGTATAACTCAAGGATGAACTACGATATTTTTAACTAACAATCACTTCTTTGCCATGGCCCAGGAAGTCACAGCCAGGAGTGCTGGAGGACTGGGAAGTATCAGGCAGACGAGTAAGCACCTGGACCGCATCCCATCTCCATCTCCCAGTAAGCAGGAGACAGGCAGGTGGCAGCTGCAGAAGCCCAGGGACCACGCACATCCCCTGTCACCTCAGCAGGTGCTTTCAGAAGGGGGCCACTGGCTGCCCAGCCAGCCTTGGAGCCTCTTGGCCTCCCATGATTAGACTGTCCCTTCCCGAGGCTGCTCCTTGTGAATGGAAGGCTCCTGGCTTGCACAACCTTCTCCTTCCTGATGAAATGAACTTCCACCAGGAGGGGTGCCCTGCTTCCCCATGCTCCTAAGAGCCCCTGCAGCGCTACTGTGATCAATTAAGTATCGGCGTGATGAGCTGTCACATGGGGCCGGTCCTGCCTGGGCTGGGCAGGCAGCCAGTGCTCAGAGACCATTGCCTAGTGAATGTCTCCTGCCCCCACTCCTGCCATGGCTCACATTAGGAAACCAGTGGGTGCTCCTGTGTGTAGGGATCCAGGCTTGGGTGCTAGGAGTTTGGGATGTTGAACACAGCTGTGCCCGTGCACATGAGCCAAGCTGGCTTCACTCCATAGCTCTCTGCCCAGATGCAAACTGGCTCATTCTTCCTAGGGTGCAAAGGCAGAGCTAGGGCACTTCCTGAACCCTGGATCCTGGAAAGTCTGCCACTTTACATCTGAGGGCTGTGACACCCATGTTAAATCCAAGAAGCCAAAAGCCAGCACGTAGCAAGGAGGTGAGCCCTGTTTCTTGCAGGTTTGACTTCAACATTTAAAGCTATTAATTCTGGTAGAGTTTCTTTTGATATGCAACATAAAGACCAGTAAGTTATTCTTTATGGTCAGCCATGTAGTCATTCTGATTTTTTCAAATCATTTAAAAATAATAATGGCAGGTACTTATATTTAGTTTAGGAGCCAGCTTTGTGACATAGGGGGTTAATCTGCTTGTGATGCCAAGCATCCCAGATTGGAGGAGAGGTTCTGTCTGTCTCTCCCTCTCTCTGTTATTCTGCCTTTTGAATAAATCTTTTATATGAATATATATATATATCCATATATATGTATATATGTATATCCGATATGTATATGGATATACACATATCCATATATATCTATATATATATTTAGACTGTTTAATGCTTTCTATCAACAGATACATTCCTGTGTACCATACTGTTTTAATTACTATCGCTTTGTTTTATGTTCTGGTATAGGATAGAACTACTCTTCTCATTCCCCTTTTTAAAAAATGTTCTCATGGGTTTCTTCTTCCACCTAAGTTTTAGAATCATCTCCCCAATTTTTGAAGAATTAGAATCAGAGTATTCTTTGAAACTGTTAAACCACAGAAGTTAATTTGAGAAGAATGAACACTCCGGCCATTTTTCAGATCCTCGTGCTGTCTTGCTCCATTTTCTGAAGTCCCTACAAATAGCTTTACCTGCCCCTGCTATTTCCACAAGACAAGCATGTAGACACAATTCTTTGTAAGACCAGGCAAAGTTTCATACATTTAAAATGAAGCCAGGAATGATTTAAACAGCAGATCTGAAAACACATAAAGAGCTTATCAAACAATATGGAAGAGAGACTCGCAGCCAAACCGAATGAAAACCCATTAACACCAGACAGCTCATGTGCCTGAATGGAATTTCACCATTAACTACCATTTATCCCATTTAATTAGTATTTTCCCGACACACAATAACTTGCACTAAAACACCGTTCTCTCGCCTTGAGATTTCTAATTATTGCTGCGACCGCACCATCGCGCATCTCTGCCGCTCTCCCCATCTTTCATGCCATTTAAGCGGTGAGATTTTCAATTATCTACGCAGGGTGGACAGAGATACCTTTGAGGAAGGGGGCATAACATGCAACTCAATTTCTCTAAAAGCCAGGAGAGATCATTTTTAGTCAGAACAAACACACTTTGTCTTTTATCTTTTTTTTTTTTTTTGCAAATAAAGAGTAAAACAGCCTATTTAAAACATCCATTTAAATGCAAATTTTGATATCCCAAGAGAAAAATGTTAATCATTTAAATAGACAGGATTATCGCCCACCCTCAGGACTTCCCCCCTCCTCGCCCAAGTTTTAGAAAACATAGCCTTAGCCTCCCAAGTTAAGCCAGCCTGGGGTCAGAGGTCACCAGCCCAGGAGGCGGAGGCCTAGGGAGAGCTTCCCTTCTTCAGAGTAGATGAAACAGTACCAAGTAACCTCTGAGCCAGGCATGAGGGAAGACAAATACTTGTATGCGTACACACACACACACACACACACACACAGGGTCCAAAAGCCCATGGACAACGCCTATCATGAATAAACCATGCATGGCTTAACATTTTTTGCACCTAAACTTACCTTTCAATTCCATGTTTCCACGAACTTTTATGTCCCTTTCTGTGTGTGTGTGTGTGACTACATATGTGTGAGTTCATGTAATCATCACAATGGTCTTAGAAAGAGGAGAACTGTCATCCTTAAGTGCAGAAAAGGAAACTGAGGCTTAGGCATTTCAAGCAGCTAGTTCAATGGCGCATGACCAGGGGGCGTCCAGGTGTCCCCTGCCCTCCCGTCCGCCGCCACCCCTGGGCTCCCGCCCCGACCTACCAAGCATCCCCATGCCCAGCATGAATGCGTCCATGGTGTAAGGCAGTCCCCGGGCCCGGCCTCTCGTCCCAGGTGGGAACATGACTTCCTTAGGCTGTGCTTTCTTACATTCTACCTGTTAAACAGAAAGGAGAACAAATGAGATGCAAATGAATTCCCCGCAAATGTCAAATGCAGGACTGATCTGGTTATGGGCTAAGTTATTTTTAGCCTTGCTCCTTACTCACTGTAAAAATAGCCGTGCTGAGTAAATGGCCTGCAAAATAAATATTTAAGAAAACACGCCACTTGTGCAAATCTTGCTGCGGAAAAACCTACAAGGATGAAATTGGGTTCTGGAAGGACGGCAAGGACGTAAGGGGGGGACACACACGGAGGTCGGGCTCAGACTGAGGCCTGTGCGGAAGCAGCATGGCTAAGGAGGCAGCTGAGGGCTGCTGGAGGCGGCTGTGAACAACAACAACAATGACAACAACAACAACAATCCCTTGCCGCTGCTTGGCTCTTTACAAGTTCCTCTGACAACCCTTTGGGCCAACGACTTCACATGAGGCCGTGTGATTCTGACGCAGACAAGCCAGGGCCCGGCATTTGGCCTAGTGGTTAAGATGCGGGTTAGCACACCTGTGTCCCACGCTGGAGGGCCTGGCTTTTGGCTCCTGACTCCAGCTTCCTACTGCTGCAGTCCCTGGGAGGCAGCAGTGACGGCCCAAGCG
Organism: Oryctolagus cuniculus; assembly: GCF_051225735.1. Lineage (NCBI taxonomy): Eukaryota > Metazoa > Chordata > Mammalia > Lagomorpha > Leporidae > Oryctolagus > Oryctolagus cuniculus. The sequence continues at coordinate 33,098,518 of NC_142883.1, read as the reverse complement.
ATTGGGGTCCTGCCTCCCACATAGGAGCCATGGATTGTGCTCCAGGCTCCTGCCTTTGGCCTTGGCCCAGCCCTTCTTGTTGCAGCCATCTGGGGAGTGAACCAGCAGGTGGGAGCTCTTTTGTCTGTCTCTCTGTCTCCAAGAAATACATAAAAATAAATAAAATAGGCCATTTAGTTGTAGCTCCCCATCACAGACGAGCAAACTGAGCATCAGAGGCCTGGGTTACACGTGGAAAGCCGCGCCCCGCAGGTGCTGGCCTAGAAGCCAGATCTTTACAATTTCTAGGTCAGAGAAGCCACTTGCACAAAGCCTACGCCACCCCGCTCCTGAGAGCAGTAAGAGGATTAAACACCGACGCTGTCCATCTGTACTGCGGGGCCTCACTGTGCAGCCGCATCTGCAAGTGCCTGCGAATCTTTCCTCTTTCTCTTCTGCCTCCCAAATGCCTGAAGCCTATTGCACTCACACCCCCCAGAGGCCCTTACTGAACCACCTCAACCCCACGCGATACAAGCCTGGGGGAAAAAGTAACCCCGCGGCCTGCACCGTCCGACTCCAGCACCTCAAATTCTCGCTCAGCACTCACTGACTTCTGGTTTACAGATAAATTTAGCAAGCACTGCTGATGAAGACAGGATGTGGTGGGGGAAGGCAGGAATGCTTACGGCAGCCAAAGTGATGGTGTGACAGCCTGGTAGTGACGGGAGAGACACAAAAACCAGGTATCTTATTTAAAAAGCAGTCAGGGCATACGGCTCAGAAGCAAAAGCTCTTCGTAGGGCAACAGCTGCTGAAGGTAGCACCGTAACACAGAAAATTACTACTGTTTACAGCGTGTCGGAGACACCAAGGCAAAGTTAAAAATGTGTACAGTGTCCACTGTTTCCAAAAGGGACCTATGTGAGTTAGCCATTTTGGAGAAATCTCTCATCCCAAATACTTTTGAAAGTATTTTAGTGACCAAGCTTAGGGAGATACCTATCAAAAATGGCAAATCTCTTTTTCAAAGACCCCAGATAACAGGTCTGCAGGTACTTCTGGGAGTTTATGGAGAGGTGGAATTAAATGTTAAGATTATTTTGGCACAAGACATTTGAAATCCATACACAATTTTTTCATAATACACATTGCCACAAACTTTTTGGAAACTCTTCATATGCACTGATTTCAAAAATCTCTGTTCCCAAATAAACTTACCTTTTAATTCCATTTCCCACAAATACCCTTCTATTACTCTTACACTTTAAAGAATGATAATCGGGGGCCAGTGCTGTGGCACAGGTTAATCCTCTGCCTGTAGGGCCAGCATCTCATATGGGCGCTGGTTTGAGTCCTGGCTGCTCCTCCTCCGATCCAGCTCTCTGCTATAGCCTGGGAAAGCAGTGGAGGATGGCCCAAGTGCTTGGGCCCCTGCATCCACGTGGGAGACCCAGAAGAAGCTCCTGGCTCCTGGCTTCGAATTGGCCCAGATCTGACTGTTGTGGCGGTTTGGGGAGTGAACCACCAGATCGAAGACCTTTCTCTGTCTCTCCCTCTCTCTCTGTAACTCTATCTTGCAAATAAATAAATGAATAAAACCTTTAAAAAAAAAAAGAATGATAATCACAAATGTCTTAAAAAACGGGAAAAATAGCTCAATATTAATGACTGATATGGTTAATACAAGAGGTTTTAATTTTTTTAAAGGGAGCTTATCTTTTTAAAATGTTTATTCTTGCTTATTTTCATTTTTCATCTACTTGAAAGGCATGAGGTGGGTAGAGAGATCGATTTTCTATCCACTTGCTTACTCCCAAGATGCTTGTAATAGCCAGGGCTGGGCCAGGCCAAAGCCAGGAGCAAGGAACTCTGTCCACGTCTCACACATGGGTGGCAGAGGCCCAAGTACTTGGGCCATCCTCTGAGCCATCGCAGGATGCGTTAGCAGGAAGTTGGAGCTGAAGCAGAGCTGGGACTCGCACTGGCACTCTGATATGGGATGGGGGCATCACAAGCCTTATCAGCTTAACCTTCTGTGCCTCAATGCCTGCCCTGTAAGGACTTTTAAAGACTAAAGGGCAAGAGATGAGGTTCCTGAAAAAGAAATGGGTAGGAGACAGAAACAGGCAATTTACAAATGGCTGATGTGCACACACAGTCCCCATGTGGGATAAGACGTATTTTTCACCTATCACACAGACAGTGATGAAAGTACTGTTTGCTGTAAGGGGCCTTGGAGGGATGGGGGAGGGGTAGAAACTGGCATATGTTTTTCATATTGGTATATATTTTTCTTGATATATTTGCTAACACAGCAAATGCCATGTATATATCCTGTGACCTAATAATCTTACTCTTACTTGTAGGAATTTATTCTGCAAGAACATATGGTTGAAGTTATTCACCACAGCATTAATTATAATTTTTTTAAATTTGTTTTTAAAAAATTTACTTGAAGGGCAGAGTTACAGAGAGAGAAGGAGAGAGAGAAACACCATAAGAGATCTTCCCCAAATGGTTCACTCCTCAAATGGCTGTAATAGCTAGGTTGGGCCAGACCGAAGCCAGGAGCAGGAGCTTCTTTTGGGTCTCCCACATAGGTGCAGGGGCCCAAACACTTGGGCCACCCTCTGCTGCTATCCCAGGCACATTAGCAGGGAGCTGGATCAGAAGTAGAGCTGAGACTTCAACTCAGGCATTCTGATATAGGGTGTGGGCAGCCCAAGCAGCGTCTTTTTTAATTATTATTATTTATTTATTTATTTTTGACAGGTAGAGTGGACAGTGAGAGAGAGAGAGAGAGACAGAGAGAAAGGTCTTCCTTTTCCGTTGGTTCACCCTCCAATGGCTGCTGTGGCCGGTGCACTGTGCTGATCCGAAGCCAGGAGTCAGGTGCTTCTCCTGGTCTCCCATGTGGGTGCAGGGCCCAAGGACTTGGGCTATCCTCCACCTCACTCCCAGGCCACAACAGAGAGCTGGACAAGAAGAGGAGCGACCAGGACAGAATCCAGCACCCTGACCGGGACTAGAACCTGGTGTGCCGGCGCCGCAGGTGGAGGATTAGCTTATTGAGGCACGGCGCCGGCCAACCAAGCAGCGTCTTAACGGCTACAGCAAATGCCTATACCCCAAGCTGAACAGAGTTCATCCACAGTGGTTGTACACTGTGGAGCTATGGAAAAGCATGTCAATAATGACATAGATCAGTCCTGAGAAACTTCTCAGCCCAGGCAAACCAGGACAGCTTGTCACCCTCACTACAAGAGGAAAAAAGCAAGTTACAGAGACCTTTTCAAAAATAAACATACCATATAAAGAAAAACATGAATGTATGTATGCATATGTACACACGTAGATATCATATAAAGAAAAAATACTAAAAAGGACATCCTAAAGTTGTCTTAGAGCTACTTTGTGTTTTTAATTTTCATTGCGCGTTTTGCCGTTATTTATTTCCCAAGTTTTCTGCTTTTCTTAAGATGATGTAACAGTCAGTGGTAGGGCTCTGAGAGTCACCATCATGACAAGCAGGGGGCGAAGGTGATTAAACAGAAATAAATCCATCCACCATGGGCTTCCAGGGGTGACAACTGGCCCAGGACCCCAGGCCTCCATCACAGGGGCCAGGAGGGAGGCAGGCTGTGACGCCTCATTTGCATGAACCTGCCGGAGTCTGGGAAGATAGGCGTGCCCTGTACAGGCAGACAGATAATTACCCAAGGCAACACCAGGATGGGGAATAATATCGCTAACCGGCTCACTTTCTAATAGCCCTATTGGTGACAATCTATGGCATTGTCTTAGGAAAACCTGCTGCCTGTTCCTAGGCAACATGATCAACGAAAATTTCAGGTTTATACAATTTTCATTTAGGGAACATAAAGGTTAACTGACTGTAATGGGAGTATTTTAAACAAACCCACCTACTCTGCCTCTCGCTGAACAAGGCTGGCAGCACCGTTTCATTCTGCTTTGTCTTTGCCAGGTGCGGTGGGCAGTGGGAACTGTGAGGGCTCAGTCAGCCGCCCACCTGTCAATGGTGAGGGCTCCCCAAGGCCATGGGCCATGGTGTATGCACTCTCTGGGGAATCCTGACCTGGCCTGGGCATTTGATCAGCAGGGAAAGACAACAGTGGCTGGAGGGAGCCCAGTCTGGTCTGTGCTGAAGGCTTCTGGGAAAACTTCACAGAACCAGGAGGCTTTGCCCACGCAGTCCCCTGCTCCTGGAGAGTCCATGTGCCTAGGCGCTGGGGAATATGGGGATAAGTAAGGCACATCTCTCCCTGCCCGAGCCCTCACTCTGTTGTTCTCTTCACACTGATGCAAGCACTCGCACATCCACTGCCCGCACTCCTGCTGTGTCAGCCTCCAGAGCCTTTTGGGTTCCACCGTATTTGGGTCACCCAACCCCATGACCCGCCCCCCCCCCCCCCCCCCGCCCCTGTACAAGCCAGAGAGCTTGGCCTGGCAACCGGGGTTAAAGGCAGAACCCACATGAGAGAAACTAGTCTATTTCCACGGCCCTGGCCATGAACTTGGGTCAGGTGGCCTCACACCATGTCCCAGATGCCAACCACTATGTAACAAACCACTCTCGTATTGAGGGGCCCACTCTGCCTCAAGGCTCTGCACCCTGCTGGGCTCCCGCTCAGCCCTCATGGGGGTGGCTGGGACTGGAGCCAAAGAAAGCCGTGGCCAGGCTGGAGGTCAGTGCTGGTGCAGCTGGGCGGGACCACGGCTTCTTCACAGCTTGTGGTCCTCTCACTGTGAGCATGCTATGCTCCAAGACAGATGTCCCAACAGGAGCATCCCTGGAGCCTCCAGCAAAAGCTGCAACATGGGCTCCTTTTAACCTAGCTCAGGGATTAAACGGCGCCGCTTCCTCCACCACATTCTGCCGGGGCCCCTGGGCAGCCCACATCCAGTGGGGGATGGGCCGGAAGCCTAGGCTGTAGGGACCACCTCTGGATGAGCAGAGAGCAGGTAGGCCCTGTGCACCTTGGCACTTGGCTGGCTGTGCTCTCAGGTACTGAGGGCTGCTCTCATGGTGGGACAGGGGGCAGGGGAGGGGAGCACCCTTCCATTGCAGCCCTGCAAAGGCCTCGCTGGGTCTCCACTGTGGGGCTCACGGTGACCAGGCCTCTCGCTGCAGCTACTTTGGCACCTTCTGCTGAGACCTCATTTATGGTAAAGGCTCACCACCCCACACCCAAAGGCAAAGCTCCTTCGAGTGCTCTCGACAGGGCAGCCTTGGGATGGGCCAAGGCTCGGGGAAGGAAATCCTCCAAGTCCCAGCCCTGAGTCTCCTGCACCAATGGCTTCCCACACAGCCTGCCAGATGAAAGCAAACAGACTGGAGGGCCGGGAGAGCTTGCAGGCCATGCCACATGGACTTGTGCTTCTAAGACTGCCTCGGGGGCCACCTGTGACCAGCGGCTCACACACCAGAGAGACTAGGTCGCCATTTCCACGACGCACAGCTGACAAAGCCACAAAGCAAAGGCACACCAGGCCCCAAGTACCAGGAGTGTGACCCCTCCCACCCCCATGAGACAACTGGGAGGTGTTTTAGAATTTCATTCTCCAAATATGCTGCTTTGCAAGACAAACAGGGGAGGGTGTGGCTCCCTGGGAGTCCTCACATTACAAGTTCAGAATAATGACCCAGAGGAACCTCTCGAACTCTGGGACAGGTACCCAAGGCGCAGTTGGCTCCTCCAGAGGTCATGGCAAAGGCTGGGTGCAGTGGTGGCTGCACCTGGGGGCACGAACGCTTGGGTACTTGTTGGGGGTGGGGTTCCTCTTCCCATAGCATCCCAAGCAGCCCAGCCAGGAGGCTTGCTGCTTCTTTTTATGCAGACATCATCTCAAACATACAGAAAAGCCACGAGGATGGCACAAAAAAACACCTGTGGCTCCTCTACCCAGATTCACCCTGCGCTGACACTGCCTCTGCTTCCTCATCACCTGCACACATTCTGTGCCCGTATCTCTACGTACCCTTTTTCTGTGTAAGAGTGAGTTGCATACATCATGGTGTGTGTTTCTAGACAGAGGGCACAGTTTCTAGTCTTCAGACATCTAACACTGATATGATACTTTCATCTACCTTCCCTCTTCCTAGTTTATCAATGCATCCAATTTACAGCGACATGCTCAAGTCCTAGAATGGGAAACTGAGGCCCAGACTTCAGATACCGCGTGTGCGGTGCAGACCCAGGCTGTGTGCAGTGGGCTGGGGGCTTTGAATCCTAGGGATTGAACCCAGGTCTGCCTACAGTCACGGCCCTACAGTCATGCCAGGGGGGTGGGTCTTGCACTGCCCTCTCTAACAGGAAGGTGGGGGTGATGCTTCACATCAACTTCCCGAGAAGGTGCTGTGCTTCTGTGGGGACAGTCTTCCTGCAGGGACTCGAAGTGGCTGCACTGGCCCTGTAACCTCACTGCTAGGATGGACACATGCTCATCTGTACACAGATGGCCCCAGTCAGCCTGTGGCCTTGGGGGCCCGAGGGAAACCCAAGCCCTGCCCCTGGGCCCCCGGAGGAGCGCCCAGGACAAGGAAGCTCTGTTGTCTGCAGACAGGGACTGCAGCTCTGGTGTAGTCTGAAACCACACCTCCCCCCCAGGGCAGGGAGGCCCACTGCACAGGATAAAACCCCCTGTGCTCAGAGGGCAGTCTGGGCCAGAGGTCTGACCACGTGGCTGGCCGGAGCAGGGGAAGGCAGCGAGGGCTCGGGGCAGGAGTCCTGCAGCTTCCTCCGTGGGTATCTTCCTTACAGATCCCAGGGGTCTGCCTGGTCTTGCCCAAGACTAGCTGGGCCCCTCGCTGCCAGTCTGGTTGATTCCAGGCTAACACTGCTTCTCTGCAGTCTCGAGCAGAACACTTCCTCTGGCTATTAGGCCCCGAGGGCCGTCAAGGGAAACAGAAAAGGGAAGAGGGGATGACTTTCAAATGAAGACCCATGGCTCCTTCCTGGGGCTCCTGCAGGTTTCTAAGGTTTCAGAGCAGACCTGTCCCTCGAAGGAAGCTGCAGAGCAAGGAAACACACACAGCGCAAGCTCCTTCAGTGCAGCCTGCACGGTCCTACCAGGCTGCACCCATCGTGCCTGGCCCAGGCCCGGCTACCAGAACACGCGGGGCCCACTGCAGAGTGAGGGGGAGGGGTCTTTGTGCCACAATACGCCCACGGCAAGAGCAGGGTGCGAAAGCAGTTTGAGTTCACGTGACTGCCCAGGCCTCACACCAGGAAGCTGGCCCTGTCGGCAGACAGCTGTTGAATGAGAGCTGGAGATGGAAGCTTCCGGAGTAATGAGCTGAGGGGGTGGCATGCACACCGGCACCCACCAGAGAGAGCTGCGGAGAGAGGCAGGCCCTGTGAGACAGACACACAGGGCATCACCCCTTCTCAGTTCTGACACACGTTCCCAAGCTCTGACTCCCTCGAGTGATGCTGTGTGCCCAGGGCCAGGATGGACTCACGCCAGCATGAGTGCACAGGGCTCGGGGAGACACCATCTTGTGTGTGTGTGTGGTAGAGAGAGGCAGGCAGTGACCATACCTCCAGAAATCCTGGCAGCTGTGCTTGGATGACTGGAGCCCGTCGGGGAAGGGTGCTTACACACAGGGCAAGTGCAAACTCACCCTCACTGCGCCAGCTCTGCTGCCCTCTGCAAACACGGCGAGCTTCCCAGCCTGGGGCAGTGAGCAGACGGGACTTCCACGTTCTGCTCACCTCCTCTCTTTCCCACTCAGCACAATCAGGCACTGTCCTTATGGACAGGGACCAGCGTGTGGCGTGTGGGCAAGCTCCAGGGGACCCACCTGTACACGAGAATGTGTCTTGCTCTATCACAAAAAAGGCTCTAATGCCTATGGGATGACCCAACCACAGACTGCAAAATCTGCAGCGGAAATGCCAGCTTAGGGAGGGTGAAGGCCGCCAGCGGGACATGTGCTTGTCCAGACTTGCTGTGAAAAGCACCGGAATTCTGTCGGAATTATAATCCTGACTCAGCAGGATCGCCCTGGGGAGGAAAGAGCACCTGGTCCACTGAGCACCACCCATATGCTAGGCAGTCACACCCCCCAGTGTCGTGTGTGCCCACGTGTGCATGCATACACCCATACAAGCTATGCTTCACAGGACATGGAACATGTGCACACAGTGGATGCCACCAACAGCGCCTGGTATGCACAAGTCCTCAGAGGACGTCCACTCTGCCGAGCTCTCTCACTGAGCTCACAGCCTGATTCCTCTGCAGGACAGTGCTATCAGTCCCGCACTTACAGCAAGTAAGGAAAACGAGGCTCTGGGGAACAAGCTGGCGAACCAAGATCACCACGCACAGCCCCCAGGTCCGCCAGCATCAGAGCCCCTCTCCCACTCCAGGGCCTGCCCTCCCAGGCCCTGCCTCCACCCAGCCCTCAAGGTGCAGTCCATTCCCGATTCTAACGTTGGAATTAATTTCACCTACAGTTTCCTCTGCTCTCTGTTTTATTAAAACAAGGTGAAGAAGGTCACCACAGCTATAAACCTGAACACCTGTGACAGGCCAGGCAGGACCAACATGGACCCAAGATGAAGACAGTGAGGGGCAGCTCTTCCCTCCCGGGTGCGGAGTCCAGGCCATGCAGTGGGCAGAGAGGAGCTGCGCCCCAACACTGTATGAGACACGTGCTTCAGGAACGACAGCTGCCCTCCCTTCCCAGATCCCAGGGGAGGCAGGGTCCTGCCTGCCACACCACATCCGGCTTACTGGCAGGGGCTCTGAGCTTAGAACCTGGCTCCACCTGCCAGCTCTCAAAGCTGCGACAGGCTGACTCTCGCTTCTCTACGCTCAATTTTCTCATCTATAAATCAGAGCGGCCGTACCTACCTGCTTAGGGCTGTGGTGAGTGAGTTCATCCTATCAAATGCTGGCATTGGAGAGAGCTGGGAGGGTTGTACCTGACCTTGCTCTGCACGGGGCATGGGTGAAGGGGACAAGCCAAGTTCACATCTAGGTTTGCCTCCATCCCAAAAGCCAGAGAGTAAAGAGGAAGAGAGGGAGCAGCCCCCAGCCGCAGCCTGGTAGCCTGGTAGCCTGGTAGGCTCTCGGCACAGTCCTGCTGCTGCTCCTCTCCCTCATCTCCGCCAGCCCTCGCAGCCAGGTAGGTGCCCATCCCCCTGCTCCTGCCAGCAAGGTGCACAATGGGAGCGTCGCAGGCTGCACTATTTGGGGAAAAAGCTGATGGTGGCAGCAGCAGCTGTTCTGTCATTTCTGGGAGCCTGCAAGGGCATTTCAAAGTGACGGGAAACCTCAGCCTCCAGCAGGTGCCCACATTCTGCCCAAGGATGGGGGGTGGGAGGTGTTTATCCCAACCAGCCCGTGGCGGGCTCTGCAGAGGCCCTGCACAGGTCCTACCTTATCTGAAAGATGAAAAGGTGGGGCTGGAGCAGCAGCTCCAACCTCCCTGCATGTCAGGCTGAGCAGCTTTGTGAAGAGGTCAAGGGAAGACCCAGGGACAAAAGTTAAGGCCCTGGAGCGTGGGCAGATGAGAAGGGGAACAGCAGCCCCTTCCAGTGGGCTCCACGGTCCCCTCTCAGCACCATGCAGTCCGTGGGTGGGGCTGGGGGCACGCCAGTGATAGTATGTGTGGTAAAAGCCCCGAGGGGCTGGGTGCTGAGACACACACACAGGACACTCATCCTCCCTGCACCCACCCTGCCAGAGGACATGTGAAGGGCAACCGAGCCAGAGCCAGGCGACTGGGAGGCCACCTCCCTGCAGGCAAAATTCCTTCTGCCTGAAAAGCAAGAAACATTCACCGCCAAGCCATCCGCCCCCTCCCCCGGGCCTACCCCCCCCCCCCCCAGCTCTCATTAAGGCATCGCGCACACAGACGGCGTGTGCACACGTGCGTGGGTGATGCATGGCCAGGATCTCTCCCTCGCCCACGTAAACGCGGGATTCATTTATTAAATGCCTCTCTGGCATTTCCTTTTTTGCCTTCATCCTGCTTGTTTAATATTGCATTTGACATTCTCATTTTATAAATGGCAACAGACACAGAATAGATGGCTAAAATTAGCTTACGAGTGAGAATGATGCTACAAATAGGATCATGAACACAGAAGCCCAGTTTATTCCACACACATTACTCACTCCAGCACCAGCACCACCACCACTTCGGGGCTGGTTCCTGACCAAGTTCTCAAGGTTTTGAGGCTAAGGAGGAGCAGCCAGAAGGAGGGGATGCGAGCCTGGCCATGGGGTGCCCTGCCGGGGGCAGTGGACAGATGCCATCCGAGCCTGGGCTGCCCTCTGTGGATGTTTGACTCCGCACTGCAGTCCTGAGTCCCAGAGGCCAGCTCAGGACTCTTCTCGCGTTGTCCTGCCCTTGCCTTCCCAGAGTCCCTGCTCTGAGGATTAAGCCCTCAGCTGTGCCCTGGGCAGATGGCAGCAAGGCCTGGGATCTTACCTGGCTTTGCTCAGAGAGCGGGTTTTCTGGGTTCTCCCCAAAGGATGATTCAGCTGAACGGTTCTGACTCAGCTTTTCTGGGACCTAGGAAATTCCACCTCTGGGCCCCTCTTGTTCTGCTCTGAAAGATATACATCTTCTCTCTGGGGACCACCTCCAGCCACTGCCACAGAGAAGACATCCCCGACCCCCGGCCCTGGCCAGCCCCCAGGGAGACTCAGGACTCAGTCCTCCCTGGTCCCACACACCCACCCTCTACTCCCACCTTCCCAGAGGACTCCCTGTTTGCTCCATCAAAATGTTTCTAAGAATAAAGATGATGTTGACGATGATAGTAAGAAGGGCTGTCACTCTGACAGGGCATGCCATGCCTGGCTCGGACCCAAACCCTCTGTTAAGTCCTAAGTCACGGCGTCTCTGAGGTGGGCAGCCACCATCCTGACCCGCTCTCCAAGAGGGGGCTGGGGAGCTGAAGCAGAGTTCAGGCCCTTGGCTGAAGCCATAAAGCTACTAAGCAGCAGTGCACCGGGGGGTACTTGGCAGGGAGAGTTCATGGCACCTTCTGCCAAGAAGGCCTCTTGGGTTGACAGCACCTACCCTGTCTGCTGCTTCACGCACCACCTGCTCTGGGCTTGAGGTCTCCCTACAAAGACAGGCTCTAATGATCTCCCCTGGCTGCTATCCTAAACGCCAGTGTCTGATGGGATACCCCATCTTCCTACTCTGCCTCTGGGTAAGATGCTGACTCAGTAGGGAACCGGACCCTGGCTGACCACTGGGCTGCGAGCCCACCCTCAGGCCCTTGAGACAGGCAGCAGCCTGACTGGGCTTGCAGAGTTAGAATAACCGATCGCTGCTGCCGCCCGCTCTTGAGAGTGAGGCTTCATTAGGACGCAGCCACACCGTTCCTTTACACACTGCCTGTCACTGTGTCTGCTGCAAGAGCTGAGCTCATGTGTTGCCACCAAGGCCATACAGTCCTCAAAGCCTCTAACGTTTACACTTTACAGAAAGTCTGTTGGCCCTTGGCTCAGATCAAGGCAAGGAAATACAGTTACCAAGGGTGTTTTCAGGAGGGTGGGTTCTTGCCAGGCCCCACCTACAAAGCCTGTGACAGAACAGGTGGTACCTTCCCACCTTCCTGACCCAGGGCCATATATAAGTGGCGAGGACAGTGATCCCCAACCTTTCCATTTCACAGAGAGGGAGGCAGGTGGAGACAGGTGGGCTGCTCCTCTGTTTATGGAATACTCAGTAGTGGAACTGGGGACATGAGCACATCACACAAGAGGATCCAGCCCCAGAGCAGGCATTTGTCTGGTTCAACGGGTTAAGATGTGGCTTGCAATGCCTGCATCTCATATTGGAGTGCCTGAGTTCAAGTCCCAGCTCCTCTGATTCTGATTCAGCTTCCTGCTAACGCACACCCTGGGAGGTGGCAGGTGATGGCAAGTGGTTGGGTCCCTACCTCTCACACAGGAGACCCAGAAGGAGTTCTGGGCTCCTGGCTTCTGCCTGGTCTAGCCCCTATATTGCAGGCATTTGGGGAGTGAGCCAGCAGATGAAAGATCTCTGTCCCTCTGCCTTTCAAGTAAATAAATGAGGAAAACTTAAAAAGACAGAGAGAGAGAGAAAGAGAACCCAGCCCTTCTTCCCCCAATAGATGTGCCTCACATACCTTCAACCATCAATGCTCCAAACCTGCCCCGAGGTAGTGGGCAGACTGGTGTGGAGGGGAGTTCCTGGCACTGAGTGTTTCTCCTGGGAGATCCAGCCTCTCTCTGACCATGAAGAGAGAAGCATCTGTGGACACAGGCACCAGGTCCAGCCGGATCCAGCTCATCTGGGCTCTATGCTCCCCTCCCTCCCAGGTCCCTTCCTCTGAAGCTGGATGATGGATGACCTGCAGGTCCCACATTATCTGTCATTAGCAGCCATCCTTGATGTGCACACAAATCACTGGGCATCGGTTGGCATGCAGATCCCGGGGTCTGGCATGGGGCCTAAGACTCTGCATTCCTGACTAGCTCTCAGAGCTGCCACGGCTGCCAGGACACACACCCTGTTCACCAGCGTCCAGACAGCCTGTCGCCCCAGGACAACTGGCGACCAAGGCGGGTGCGCTCACAAGCAGCTTAGCACGTTTCTGCTGATGCAATCACCTTTAAGGAATGAGGAAAAGGACTACTTAGTGGAGTCCAGCAGCAGCAGCCCTGGTGTAAAGCAGATAACCCCGTTTCCTCCAGCATGAGGTGTGCCCATGTGGGCAGCGGGTGCAGCAGCCTCCTCTGTAAAACGGGGAAGGACCCCTCCCCTGGATGCCATGAGGAAGCAGCACAGGAAGCGCCTCCCCCAAGCTGGCGTGTAGTGACTGCCCTGTTGAATCAGCTGCGGCCCAGGTTCTTACCACATCCCCGACAACATGGTTTTAAAGTGGGGGCTGGGCCAGGTTTTTTGGGAATGTGGAGCTGGCTCCTTTTCCCTCTGCATCTCCCACCCCCCAGCTCCCTGGCTCCTCGGGAGGCAGCGTGGGGGCTGGGCTCTGGTGACTAATCAAGCCAGTGCGGCTGCTGCTCAGGGCTGCTTCAATCAGGGCACCGGCGGGGGGCCTTATTAGCGGCACCCGCCCCCGCAGCTTGCGGAGCGGCCAGAGCAGCCCTTCTCTGGCTCCGTGCACGCGTTTATTGATAAAGAACCACTGGTATTGCACTCGGCCCTGCCAAGACTGCAAAAGGGGCTGAGTCGGCTCTCAGGGGTCAGTCCTGGTCTCAGGTGGCAGCCAGTTCCCGACCCAGGCCCCTTGCTTACATGCCTCTGGGCAGTGGAGGCAGAGGCCTGGAGATGGGCAGCTGATCTGGAGCCCAGAAACCCACGCTCAGTGGGCCTCTCGCTCTAGCAGGGGCTCTGGCTCTGAGCAAGTGCACCTCCTCTGCCCTACTCTTAGGACAAAAAGGACTCACAGAGGCCGCGAGACTGCTGATGGTGATGGGGCCCTAAGCGGCCTTGGAAGGCAGGAGTCCTGCACATGGCCACTAAGGGCCCTTTAGTCCCAGAGAGGAAGTATAACCCTGTAGGCAAAGCAAACACGAGCCCCAGAGCAGAGCTGCCAGTGCCTGAATTCTGGGGCTACCCCTTCCAGACTGTGTGGCCTGGGGCCAAGCTTGCAACCCAAAGCGTTACCTTTGTTGGATCTCTGTGTAAGAGGTGTCATGGAGGTCTTTCTGGCCATCCCCTTGCCACCACACCCTGCAGGTGACCTCCTTAAAGGGCAGGGCTTCTAGGAGGACCCTAGCTTCTCAAACACAGCTACCCCGGGGCTGGGCAGGCAGAAGCACTCTCATGCTTGCTGCTGGCTCTCGTGGGTGAGCAGGGCCTTCATTTAAAAATGCCAGAAGGTTCAGCAGCCAATCAGATGGGCTGGCTCTGGGAGCTATGCAGCCTCACAGCCTCACAGCCCCTCAGTGAATCCTGTTCACCTCAGTTATTTACACGGTGGTTGGTTAGGCAGAGAAGGCACACGCGACTCAACCACAGGCCCAGTCCTGTCTGTGACTAACTACTCCATACCTGTGAATATGAGAAAACCGAAGTCCCGGGCATGTGGAGGTGGGAGTGAGGGGGAGACAGCCACATGCTGTGCTGTGCGCACCTACACAGCACCCAGGGAGATGATGAGGGTGCCAGGAGGTCACGCCTCCCAGCTTCACAACACAGGCCGGTTTAAGAAAGGCTCCTACAGAGGCCAGCACTGTGGCATAGTAGGCTAAGCCTCGCCCTGCAGCACCGGCATCCCATATGGGCGCCAGTTCAAGTCCTGGCTGCTCCTCTTCCCATCCAGCTCTCTGCTATGGCCTGAGAAAGCAGTAGAAGATGGCCCAAGTGCTTGGGCCCCTACACCTGCCTGGGAGACCCAGAGGAAGTTGCTGGCTCCTGGCTTTGGATCGGCCCAGCTCTGGCCATTGCAGCCATCTGGGGAGTGAACCAATGGAAAGAAGACCTTTCTCTCTGTCTCTCCCTTTCTCTGTAACTTTATTTATTTGAAAGATAGAGTCTTAAAAAAAAAGAAAGAAAAAGGCTCCTACAGATGGATGTGCTGACAGTCATCTGTGCTGCTCTGGGCAGTCTCCGGGTCTTGCATTTAAATTCTGTCCACAGCACATTTCAGCTCCTTTCCTTTGGATCTCCAAAGGAGAAACCAGGACTGGAGGATCCCAAACAGTTCAGGCTCCTGGCTCTTCTACCAGCTCCCTTTCCCTTCCGTCCTCCTCCGGAGCAGGGGAGTTGGCTGGAGGATTTCTGAGTAACAACAGTGTGGACAACGGCCAGAGTTACCGTTTCTCAAGCCCACACCCTGTGCAGGCACTGTGTGAGGCCCTTTGCCCCCAGCATCTGGCCCATCTCCAACAACCCAGTGAGGTGACACATCACCAGTGCAGCCCGGCAAGGACCAGTGACTTCGGCCAGAGCACCTCCCGGGGCCCCTAAGTTCTTCCCCGCAGAGCCCATCACCAGGGACTGGGAACCTGGTCCACACCTCCAAAGCCTGAGGTCCTAGCCACCCCATCCACACTGCTGCCCACTTTCTGTCTACTTCCACTGTCACTTATTCTAATAAAGATCAAGCACTAGCTTTAGATCCCAAAGAACACAGAAACCCTCACACTGCACTTGCCTCTGACCTGGGTGAGCCTCTGACCTGGGTGCAAGAAGAGGCGACACATGGGAAACAACGGGGCGCGCGGCTGCATACCTCTCCGGGTTCCTTCTGGGACTGAAACTGCCTTCCAGCATGGAAGTCATCTGGGGGTCCACCTCCCGGGCCTGGGCTCACACCAGTGTCTACACAGTTCACCCGGCAGCCACCAGGCTCAGGACCCATGCTCCTTTACTCCCTGGGTAGCCCTGGGGGCATGGGCCACAGGGCCTCAGTTTCCCCACTGGAGCAGTGCGGAGGATGAAGTCCTTCCCCAGCTATCTCAGGCTTGGTTCAAAGCCCAGCAGCAGCGAAGGGCTGCACAGAGGCGCAGCGTGGCACACGGAGCTGTCTCTTGCCAGTCTGCAGCGAGCCTTTCCCAATGAACCGTTAAGGCCTGGCAGGGCGGGAAGGGCTCCTGCCAGCACTGTCCGCTGCCCCCTCCCCCACCCCTTGCACTTCTGGCAGTCTTCAGCAGAGTGTCTGTCAATAGCACACTCTGCCTGGGATAAACAAGGCATCTAGGCACTGGAGACAGGTAGAGAAGTCCCCTATCTCTCTAGTTCTAAAAATAGAAAACAGTAACCTACTAAGAGAGAGAAGTCCAGACACGGAGGCCCTGCCATCTAGGGACAGAGAAAGCCCAGGCAGGAGACCTGCGCTGTCTCTACCCACTTATCTCGCCTGCACCATCTTAACGCCTGCCCTGGCGCCGCCAACATACAGCACGCACAGAAGGGATACTTTCATTTCAGATGCATATGATGGCTAGGAACAATATGAACAATATTATTTTAGTGCCCTGGGAAAAAATTAGCAAGTCAAATATTGAGTCAGGCCTGCAGCACACATGCTAAGTAGATTGCTTTGATCTTATCCACACTAAAAGCTCCATTATTGAATTTAAAGTTGGTGAACACACATCAGACCCATATACAATGCATATCTGAATGCAAGTTTCAGAAGCAGGCGGTGTTTGGACAAAAGAGAGAAAATATCAAAGTTACAGCTGTGATTGAAACACAAATTTCCCCTCCCTCTTCTCTTGGGGCTGGAGGCCCTGCTGGCCAACCAAAATGTATTTGCTCCTTGGGACTTGCTGGTGGCTCCAGAAACACCTGCTGGGCTTTCATCTTCCTGGAACCAACCCCCTAACTCAGCCTGAAGGACAGAGTTGGACACTTCACTCGCCGTAGGCACGTGCTGCCCATGGCATGGTGCCCTCTGGTGGCCACTTCTCCAGCAGGTCAGCCTTCCCATAGCCCAACTGCCCTCCATCTCCAGGCTGCTGTGGCGGGAAGAGAAACTTTCCAGGGCCATGGGGATGGTGGCCTTGCTTGTGAGGGCAGGAATCTGCTGAAAGGTGGAATGTTACTGACCCAACGGGCTCAAAGAGAAACCTCCTAGTATGGTCAACTTCCTATATAGGATACACTCCTTAAAAGGCAAACATGGGGGTGGGGTGGGGTGGGTGGGTACCTGGTCTAGAGGTTCAGGTACCACTTAGAATGCCTGCATCCTGTATGGGAATGCCTGGGTTCAAGTCCTGGCTCCATTCCCAAAATTCCAGCTTCCAGCTAATGCACACCCTGGGAGGCAGCAGGTGATGGATGGCTCAAGTGGCTGGGCTCCCAGCTTTAGCCTGGCCCAGCCTTTGGGGAGTGAAGCAGTGGACAGACAATCTCTGTCCGTCCATCACTCTTTCAAATAATTTTTAAAAAAAAAAAAAAGCCAAACATCGAAAGCATATCCTAAACCAGAAGTTGATGAAGTCTGACCCTGAGATTACATCAGCCTCTGGTTTTTGTCAAGTCCAAGAGCTAAAGACGGATTTTACATTCTTAAATAGTTAAAAATGTGCTATCACTTGAAACAAGAATGTTGTGAGAAATCCAACTTTTAATGACCATAAATGAAGCATCGCAGCCCGGGCCACAGGTGCTCCTTACAGCTCCAGAACCGAGCCTCTGTGCTGCCCCTGGGGTGGCCGCAAGGCTAACGGTGTTGGCCGTCTGTCTGTTTACAGACCAAGTTTGTCGACCTCTCCCAAACAATTCCACTGTCCCGGGGCCGAAGCCTGTGCTGGTGCCCGGCCCGCCCACTGCCCACCGGCATGACCAAGGCCAACCCGCCTCAGCTCCCCCTCCCAGAGACTTACCATTTTATTATTGATTTCATGGAAATGAATCTCACAGACTTTCTCCACAACGTCTTCATTCTCAAAAGTGACAAAGCCGAACCCTGAAGGAAACAGGGAAAGGAGGAAACAGAGAGGAGGGGTGAGTGCGGATCCTGCGGGCCCCACGCTCCTCCCCTGGTCCTGCAGCCTGCCCAGGCCTCTGGGCAGCGGGTAGGTGGGCCGGTCCTAGGACGGCCTGGAGGATGAGGCAATGATTTCTCACTTGTACCCAGCACCCTTCCAACAGCGCGGAAAAGCTAATGACTGCACCCACATGCGGCGGGCACTGCGCGGCTGACATGTGCCCGGAAGCAAACAAGACATTTCCTTGTCTGTTATTGACAAGGGCCGGAGCGCAGGGAGGCAGGCGGGCGGGCTCCTCACCGCGGGGCCGTTCTTGCCAGCCCTCGGGTCGGCCTCCGGAGGGAGGAGGCGATTTGTCCTTTTCTTCCTGAATTACTTCCTCTAATACCTCATCAGGACATCCTGAGGCCCAGAAGAAACTATTAAAAGTTCCAGGCCTCTGTTCTGCGCAGGCATCCTTTTTCCACTGCTGCTTCAAAAGCGTGGTGGATCTGGGGCAGTTTAAGGCTGTTTGAAGCCTGCTGTCAGCCCGTCAGCTATCCACTGTATTTACGCGGCTGGAGACTGGCTTGCTGGATGAGCTGCACTGAAGAAGCCTGGCAGCTGGCTGCGGCTCCGCTTCCTGAGCGCCTCTCCCTGCCCCCCTGCCCCTGCCTTTCTTCTCTTCCTGCCCCTGGCGGCCTTTCCAGCAGGCGGCCCCATCTGGGACCCTTGCTCTGCAAGCCACGTGGACCCACACGCAGGGGCACACCCCCTCTCGGGAAGAACACAGCAGCAGTTAGCACTGATGTACGGCGAACACAGGCAGTGGTGTGGATGCGCTGACAGGAGGCAGGAGCGCTGGGTGCCCGTTCTGACTCCGCACCTAATTTATGTGCAGTCCTGGGGAGCCACTTCCCCTCTCTGAGTCTCTATTTGACATCTGTCAATTAAAGCGTTGCGAGTGGACGCTGGGTCCCCTCCCTTGGGTTCTAACCCGAGGCAGGATTTGTAAGGTCCTGCCATAGACTGAAGTGTATGTGTTTTTGTGTGTTGCCCCATTCCCCAGATTTGTATATTGAGATCCTCACTACCAATATGACCATAACAGGAGGCCTCGGGGAGGTGACCAGCTCTGAAGAATGGAGACCCCAGAACGTGATTAGCTGCCCACTCCTTACTAAGACTCGGGAGCTTCAGTGTTCTCTGTCCCATGAGGACACAACGAGAAGGCGGCCACCTGCAGCCAGGAAGGGCGCCCTCACCAGAACTGCCCGTGCTGGCGCCCTGACCTCAGCCCTCCAGCCTCCAGAATGGAGAGAGATGAACTGCTGCTGCTTAAGAGCTGGGTTGCTTTGTTCAGCAACCCTGATTACCAAGACACTCTCCTCCCCAGAGATGTAAGCTGGTGGAATCCAGAGCTAGACAAACCGAATGCAAAGAAAACACTGGCTGTTTTCACATCCTGAGAACTGGTGTTTCCCATCAAAGAGTAAAACACAGATGCTTTCTTTGCGAGCTTCTGCATCTGCTTTGGGTCCCAGCAGCCCAAAGTCAAGTCGGAATTGCTCAAGCCCCTCCAGCTCATGGATCTACCTCTCCCACCACCATCTTCCAAGAAGCACCAGGGACCAAGGCGCTGATCCATGGAGCTCCCACATCATAGCTCCTGCAGAGCCTAGAAGATTCTTCAAGACCTCTTGCTCTCAATTTCCAGAAGGCAAGGGCCATGCACAAATCTTCATTTTTATCACAGGTCATTTATTACCACACTCCAAATACCAAGCCCATGTTCCCAGCACAGGGGGCCCCGCCTACTACCGACACCTAGAGTAGATGCCAGTCAAGCCATAAAGAGGAAAACAGGTTTTGGCTGCCGGAGCTCAAAGCTGGTAGGTAAGTCTGTCTCGGCCTCACCAGGAAAGCTGGGTCCTCAGTAATGACACAGGCCTAAAGCAGGCATCAGGCATGACATGCTGTTTAAAATGAGGTCCAATGAGAAGTCTTCCCCCAGGTTTATGCAAACACTTCCCCCCAACATACACACGCACACACACACACACACACACACCCTCAAACTGGGTCCCTGTAGAACTACAAGACTGGGTCCCTCTCTTTGGGCATCTCCATCTCCATCTCTCGGTCCTCAGACCCCTGAGAGCCACATCCACTGAGAGTCCTCAGATACTTCTCTCTGCTCTTAGGCCTTCTTCAAGCACCTGCGGTTTCCGGGGATGGGTCCAGCTGGCCCTCCTCCGGTCAGCTGCCATCAGCCTGGGTTGAGAGGGGTGTGAAAACCATCATGGTAAACTCTGCACCCCTGGAGCACACAGCTGGGGACCTGTATCTTTCTGACCAATCTCCTTCTCCTTGAGCCCACACGCAGGGATGAAGACCTCAGGCCTTCCAGAGCCCCAGGGAAGGAGGGGCGGCACCGCAGAGGACACAGGAATCAAGGGCAGAGTGCAGCCTCACTCTCTCCAGGTCCCCACATGGTGCTGAGGCTCTGCGCATCCTGCAGATCCATGTGAGTCACTGCCATGCCCCCACCCCCCCTATCCCCCCCCCGCTCCCCAGGTGCCTGCCTGGCTGCACCTGTGCCAGTGGGGCAGCTACAGAGGGCAAGTAGACCAGGACTCCATAAGCAGCAGCTGCCAGAGGATGCCCTCAGGGGGACCCAGCCCTCCCTCCCCACCCTCACCTCTAGCCTGTGGGCCTCTCAAGGTCTCACCTGTTTTTGAAGGCCATCTCTCTGGCCTGGTCCCAAATCTAAGTACTTTTCCAGACTGGGCCAGTTTTTAGGGGACCTCACTGCTAATCAGGGCAGTGTACAGGGTCAACAGTAGCCCTTCAAATACATATCCATGTCCTAACCCCCAGCACCATGATTGTGACCTTATTTGAGGGAGGTGTTTGCAAGTTAAGGATCCCAGGACAGATTATCCTGGATTTAAGGTAGATTTAATGGTAAGTGTCCTTACAAGAGAAAGGAAAGGGAGATTTAAGACACAGAGAAGCACAGAGAAGGAGGCCATAAGAGAGGCAGGCAGAGCGGAATCCTGCAGCCATAACCCGAGGCCATCTGGAGCCACCGGAAGCTGGATGAGGCAAGGACAGATTGTCCCCAAGAACCCCTGGAGGAAGGGAACAGTGTGTGTTGTTTTAAGGCACCAAGCTTGTAATGTGCTGTGGCAGACGCAGGGCACTGAGATGGTGAGGTCACAGGTGTCTGCTGTCCACAGCCGTGGGCCCCGCACCACCTCCTCCTGCCAGGCCTGCTGACTCGCTCAATCGTGACCCTCTGGTCAGAGGACAGCAGAGTGTAGACAATGAACAGAACCCAGTCTGGCTCTCAGAAAGAATACCAAGTCAGTGCCAGCGCAGGACCACCTCCCCACGAGCCAGCGGACCCTGCTGTGAAGCACACGCTTTCAGTCCTAGATCCAAAGCCAAGGGTGAGCCCATCAGTGCGAGGAGATGGGGTGGGGCCAAGGTCAAGCTCCTGCCGCTGGACTCCTGCCTGGTCTACCGTGCCAATCACCGTCTTCACCCGTGGCTCAGTCCACTCAGGACTCTGCCACCCCGATTTCTCACCCTGGGCCACTCTGCAGACAGGAGGAAGCCCAGCCCAGCTAGGAGACTGGCATTAAAATGCAGACTGTCACACCGGGATGGGTGGGGGCAGGACTCCACGCAGCATTTCAGATTCTCACTCTGATGTTCTCCCGGCTGGTCCCTTCCCTTAACCCCACAGGACTCAAAATACAAGGATCACAAAAATGATTTTCCTGATTAAAAGAGATAGCCTGGATTTCAGGCCTGTGTACCCTGGACGCATAACAATTCGGTGATGCCAAGACTCATTTGCAGATTTTTAAAGATCTATATTGTTTCAACATCCCTGTCTGTTTGGCCTGAATAGAGCAAACAAACTTGATTATGTCTAAAATATTTATTTATTCCATTTGGGGGAAGCAAAGAGGCAAAGAAACACTTAATTATCAATAAGTGTTATTCCTTAATGTATAATCATTTTTATCTCGCAGGTGCATTATCGTTTACAAAAAGCGAGTGACTCACTGGGTGGGCAACACCCCAAATAAACTGAGGAATGAAGGACAAAAACCACAGGAGCAGAAACTTGGGGGTGCAAGACATCTTTGTTTGCATCATTGTCTTTTTTAATTGAAATAATTGAAATGAATATAAAATTTAATTGAAATGAACATAAAATTCAGCGTCCAACCCGGCGTCATCAGGTACCCCTGTAGTGTGCGGCCAGCACCCCCTCCCCCCATCTCTTAGGCTTTTTTCATCATCTCCAACTAAAACTCGGTACCTGCTGAGCCCTCATGCCCCATTCCCTCTCCCCTGAGACCCCCTGTTCTGCTTTGCTATGAACACGTCCACGCCAGGCACCTCCTAGGTGGGGAAGCCACAGCGTTTGTTCTTTCATGAATCTCCCTTAGCCCAGTGTCCTTGAGGCATCTCAGTCCTTGGAAGGAGCCGCTAGTGTGGAGGCCTGGGTGGGCTGGGGGTGGGAAGTAAGGTTTATTTCCCCCCAGATTTTCCCGAGAGAGGGCCCCAGAGAGAATCAGAAACACAGCTTCACCAAGGCTATCCAAAGGAGGCATGGTAAGAGGAACACAGTTCTCACTCACACGCACGGCCTGAACAAGCTACTGGCACCTGGAGATGCCCTGGCTTCTCCGGGCCCTGCACAGCAAGCTGACCCGAGGGCCGGCAACTCCACCAGGGCTCTTGGTGGGGGCAGGGGGCTCCCATGAACCCCCTGCTCTGTTTCTCACCTCCTCTAGTCTGAAGGCACCTCCTGGAGCCAGAGCCCTCCTCCCCAGGTATTGAAACCCACTTAGGCCGCCACTCAGAACAGGGGAACCCCAAGACTAATCATCGGAGGTGCTGCAGCAACAAAGGGGCAAAACATGGCGGGACAACAGACCAGCTCCCCCCGAGACCCTTCTCAACTGACCTCAGCAAAGCAGCACCTGCCCGGCCTCTCCTAACTTCCCACCTTAACTGCACCCCCACTTCCGAGGGTCTCTAGGAGCCAGAAAAAGTGGGACAAAGAAGGTGACAGAAAGTTAATCCCAAACACAAAGGGATTTAGATATAAATAGGATAGCAGTTGACAGGGAGCATTTAAAAGTGAAATTCTCTTGAATGAAGCTATAATAAGCTCTACTTAAGAGATAGGCACTAAAGGGAGACACATTTAACCCTCTTTCATTCAAATGGACAAAACTGAATATTCATGTCAACAATGCACAGCTACAAAAACACACACACAGAGGAAGAGAAGAGGAGTCTGAAAATAAGATAGCTCAAGAGTGAAACAACAGGCACAGTCCTTGTACTTAACTTACAGAGGTTTTCTTTCTTTTTCCTTTTTAAGGTTAAGAAGGGAAAAATGGAACTAGCCTCCTCCTAGCCTCTAAAATAATGTCTTTTTCTTATCACAGAGGTCAATGAACTAAGAGGCTATCACACAGAGCTGAATGCGTCTTCAGTGAAAATCAATGCAAGTCAGGAGTTAACACACTTGGTTAATGGAGGGAGAAAAAAAAGAGGCAGGAAAAAAAAAAGGCTGTCAAATTTATTCTGAGCATCCCATGAGGAATTTAAGGAATGTGTATGTAAGAATATTTATAACTCACGCTATTAACCCAGTGCTGGGGAAAGCAGCAGTATCCATGGGCTGCTTCCGGCTTCAACAGCAACTCCTTGGGTGGGGGTGTGGGAGCACTTTTGAATTGTCTCTTATGTGCCGCTCTACCTTGTCTCTAAGGCAACCCCCTTGAACCTGGGGGTTGTAGTTTCACATGGCCCCACCCTGCTTTTCTGGGGCAGGTGGTCAGGGTCTCCCTTGGATCAGCAAGGGTTCAGATGGAGGCATGGCGGTCTGTGTGCTTCATCGCCAGGAGTTGACCCCAGGTGACCGTGTGTGCATGAGCAACATTTCACCTAGGGTGCCCCTTCCCACCCCGACTCAGAGTATTTCTGAGCCAGAGCTGGCATTGTGGAGCAGTGGGTCAAGTTGTCATTTGCCACACTAGCATCCCATGGAACACTGGTTCAAGTTCTGGCTGCTCTACTTCTGATCCGGCTCCCTGCAAATACTCCTGGAGGACAGCAGAGGATGGTCCAAATATTTGGACCCCTGCTATCCACATGGGAGACCCAGATGGAGTTCCTGGCTCCTGGTTTCACCTGGACCAGCCCTAGCTGTTACAGACATTTGGGGGAGTGAACTAGCCGCCAGCAGATGGAAGATTCATATTCATTCATTCTCTCTCTCTCTCTCCACCTATATTTGTTCCTTTGCCTTTAAAATAAAAAAGTAATTTTGGCAGCTGGTGGTGTGCCATAGTGGGTAAAGCTGCCACTTGCAACACTAACATTTCATATGGGCAATGGTTTGTTCTCTGCTCTACTTCCAATCCAGCTCTTTGCTAATGGCCTTGGAAAAGCAGAGGAAGACAGCCCAAGTGTTTGGGCCCCTGCCACCCATGTGGGAGACCCTGATGAAGCTCTTGGCCCCTGGCTTTGACCTGGACCAGCTCTGGCTTTTGTGGCCATCTGGGGAGTGAATAACCAGATGGAAGGTTTCTCTCTCTGTCTCTCTCTCTCTGTAATTCTAACTTTCAAATAAATAAATAAGTCATCAAATAAACAAAATATTAAAAAAAATATTTCTGAGCTACCTCTCCAGGTTACAGCAGGTTTGGCAAATCAGTTGTCTTGCAGCCCTAAATGGAGAAGATTCTAGGCCCCCGTGGGCTCACCCAGGCACAGAGGAGATGAGCAGCGTGCAAACGCTCAGCAGGGACAGGAGTGGCTTCACGGGCCCTGGGTTTGCCCTAAGGAGAATATAATTCACAAGACTGATTGGTTCCAAGGAAAAAACAAGCTGCATTTCCAAAAGAAATGCCAAGTTTCTGATTATGGATGGCTGCTTTGGGATTCTGGCTGCACAATACCCTGACTTCAGTGAAATCCAGTCTGAGCTGCCAGCAATTTCCTGAGTACTCTCAGACATGAGGCAGCGGGGCGAGGGTGGGGCGCAGTCGGGCAAGGTCTGGTGAGGTGCACGTCGGCAAGGTGACAAAGTCTTTGGCCACCTAGGCAGGGATGGATGCCTGGCATCCCAACGTGCCTACTTATTTCCAGTCCACATGCTAATACTAACGTCAGCAAGAAACAGTGCACCAGTGCCTTAGTCATCTCATTCCACCTACACCCCTCCACCTGTGAGGCAGGAGTGACTTCTCCCAGTGTACAGATGAACAGCTGAGGCCCAACAAGGACCCCGAGTGCTCTCCACTGCAGCCCCACTCCCTTCCTGTGAAGGTGAACTACTCCACACTCAGGGATTCTGAACTCGTCCCAACCCTGGCTCTGCAACCCCGCCTCATCGCTGTTGCCTGTGGGCACACACCTGACAGGAGGCACCAGGCCATCACCCTCTCCCCGCCTGGCAGGAGAGGGCAAGGCGAGCATGTGAGGAAGCTGTGTCTGCCCATTCTGGTTACATACCTGCCTCCCCTGTGGCCTCTTGTGTCTGATTCCTTAAACCTACAGGAAGGTGGGGGAGGCACTAAACAAGGACTTGAATGCAGGGAAACAATGAAGCATGCCCTCTGCCAGTCCGACCTGGGATGGGCACGGGCTGAGTGGCGTCCCTGGACTTTTGCAACCACAAATCTGGCTGAAGCAGAGCTGGATCAGGAGTGTGAATGCTAGAGAATTCCTGCAGCCAACAGGCTCTCGCAGGAGTCATCGGTCCCAGAGGGATGCACAGAGCGGCACTCAGTTCCCCAGCTTTATCAAGAACAAAGAACAAGGGCAGGCCTGCTGACCCACGTGGGACATACTCGGCCTTGGGGCTGAACAAAGCTGGTGAGGACAAAGATGTGCAGGCCAGAAGGCCCTCAGAGGCAGGCTCTTGCTACCACCCTCCTTGGAGGAAGCCCAACAAGCCAGCAATGGATGCGTGGAGCCTGCCGTCCGCCCCTCTGGCCCGCCCCCCTATCTCCCCCCCTCAGCTCCCACAGCCTTCTTCTTCCCTGCCCCAGCCCTCCTCCTCCCTGCCGTGTCCCCTCCGGGGTGGCATCACAGCATCCTTCATGCACCTGCTTCCTCGTTTACACCAGTAGTTTGGCAGCTGGTTGCTGTAAACTATAATAAAATGCCTTTCCAAAAAAATGAAGGAATGTGACCAGACACGCCAGACATCATGGTATTAAAGCCGTGTCAATTAATTTCTCCCCCTGCTTGATAAACGAGCCCCATTCCACCTCTTAATAATGAGGAGAGAAACAAGAAAAGTTGACACTTAGTTTAATTTATTTGCTCAACTTGCCTGATCATATTTCTTTCTGCCTTGCGGAGCTGGCTGGGGCTGTGGGGAATTACAAGTGGCTCGGGCACAGGCAAGGCGGCGATGGGTGTGAACCAACTCGGGCCTTTTTATTCCCGCACCCCGCTTCACCGGCAGACAGAACTGGGCTCAGAGTCAGCCCACACCTGCGCCTCTCCAGCCACTGTTGGGGGGCCGGGCAAGTTGGGAACCAGGAGGGGAACAATCTCAGGTGTGTGGGGAACCAGATCCCAGGAGTGGCATTGTCGTCTCTCCAGTCCAGCTCCCTGCCAAGTACACGGGACCGAATTCCCTTTTAAAGAACCATCCAGCGAAGTGGGTGACGTTTGCCAGAGGGAAAGGTGCCTTGCTTCCCCTTCCCAGCTGGAGGACGCTCTGGCCAGCACCTGACCTTGACGTGGGAGGATAAATCTTCCTAATGCCAGGCAGTTTTTCCATGTGGCCACTGTAATCTGGGGACCATTTAGGGATACTCCCAGACCATACACCAAGGGGAAAGTGAAAGCCTCTAAACCAGTGTTTCTGGGTGTGGTCCCTGCAGCAGAGTCTGCTGATGGGGGAAGGGACTGTCAAAATGCAGGTGCCTGGGCTCCATGTGTCTCCATCCGGGTCTCTGTGGGTATTGCCCAGACATCTGCATTTTTGACCCAAGCCTCTGGTAATTGTGATACTGACAAAAGTCTGACTCCTGCCCCATGCTTCCCAATTCAGGATGAGCCAAACAGAAACCATCTGGTAAGAGATTCTAGAACAGTCTGTAAGAAAGAGAATTTTCTGGGTTCTTCTCCCATGAAATGAGAAATCAAATGTATTTTTAGGAAGTCTTTGACATCCCTTTCACAGGCAGCCCTCACCCAAGGCAGATCCAGGAGATGTGCTATCTCCCAGTCTCCCGGTTCATACTAAAGTGTAAATGACAGATTTCGCTTCCACTCCCAGAGGTATTGGTGGTTTACTTGGATCCAATCCATACACAAAAGCCATGAAGTTCTACTTTAGCATTTCAAACAGGCATTCAGGTACTGGGAGATTTTTTTTAAAAGCTGCTGGGGACCCTCCCTGAGCCTGGGTGTGTAGAGAGCTGTTATGTCATCAGAAGGAGGACAGAGGGGCAGGGGTCCTGCAGACACCACCCCGGAAAGGAGAGGGAGGCTGGAAAGGAAGAGAAAGAAAGGGAGGGAGAGAGAGAGAGACACTCAGTGGGGGTAGAGCGAGAGAGACCTCCATGCATCCATCCATCCCCAAACCATTTTTCTAAGAGAGGCACCTGCCGTGAATACTGATAGTGTGATTTCAAAGTGCCTGAGGCTGCAGAGAAACAGTCTCATCCCAGACTCTTGTTAACGGAGCGGGAAAAAGCACCTGTGATCCGGCCAGACAACCCCAACCTCATTTAATTCCAAGTGCGCTCTACAGCAGCGATTCTGTGAATGACACTTGTCAGGGCAGCAGATTAGTTCACAAACCTATTTTTTGTGCGTGGTGTTCCATCTTGGTCGGGAAAATAGTCAGTTCTTGGCGAGAGAGACACATATTACTGCTGTTAAGTGCCAATATAAACTCTGGGACGCAGTGGTAAATTCACCAAATTAAATCGCTAGACAACTGGCTCGGATCAGGACCCCGGCAGAAGGTGCCAGGGCTGCGGCGTGCGCCCAGCGGGGCAGAGGCGGCAGAGGTCATGCGTGCAGCTGGAGCAAGGGCACGGGGACGTACCGCCTCCGCATATGCTCTAGAAACCACAGAGCCCCCGAGCGGCTTCAAGGGCCCCACCTGCACAGGCATGGCCTTCAGGCTCAGGGGGCACGGGGCTCCAACTGGACACCTTTCCCAAAAGAGGTGGGTATCTGAGGGTTGGTGTCCTGAGCCACGTCCTGAGAAAGAGTGGGTTTCAACTCTGTCGCCTTCTGTGACACTCCAGCCCTGTCTGCTCAGTGAGCAACCTAGAAGGTAAGAGGGAGTTTCAGTCTGCTCGATGCCCCTGCTGTGGGCTGGAAATGGGCTTGGACTTTGGAGCCAGAAAGGTGTGAGCTCAAATCCGCTCCAGGAACAACTGGCTGTGTGACTCCGAGCAGGTCTTTCAACCACTCTGACCCTCAAGTATCTTCAACTCCCCATCCAGGAAGACTGCCTGAAAACACTGAACCTGGGAGGGCTTTGCCACCTCCTCCCATCAATCAGATGGGACTTTCTATGGCCTCTGCCCTGCCGGTTTCCATCTCCACACACCCTAACCCTTGCCTCTGTCCTGAGCCTCCCTCACTAGAATCCACGGACACATCTGTCAGGGAGGTGACCTCTGTGATTGACCAGCTCTCCTGGTGGGAACAAGATTCAGGACAGGCAGAGGTGAGACAAGTCGCACGGTGAATTCCTAGATCATCTTGTCACTTAGAAAGACCCTACTTGTGCTGTGGCATAGCGGGTAAAGCCACTGCCTGCAGTGCCAGCATCCCATATGGGTGCTGGTTCGAGTACCGGCTGCTCCACTTCCGATCCTGTAGCCTGGGAAAGCAGTAGAAGATGACCCAAGTCCTTGGGCTCCTGCACCCATGTGGGAGACCCGGAAGAAGCTCCTGGCTTCGTATCGGTGCAGCTGTGGCTGTTGTGGCCATGTGGGGAACGAACCAGAGGATGGAAGACCTCTCTCTCCCTGACTCTGCCTCTCTGTAACTCTGCCTTTCAAATAAATAAATAAATCTTAAACAAAAAAAAAAGACCCTAGTATGCATCTGTTTGGTAAAAGAAAAAAATAAACAAAAAAATTTAAAAACCACATGCCACTCTTGAGTGTCACACTGTCACGCCCTGTGCTGGCTGGGCAGGGAGCAGCCACACTGGCCCTGTGCCCCCGCACTCACCCTCCACAGATGCCCATGCGCCTCCCATCTAGCAAGTTCTCAAGGAATGTTTACTGGCCACACATGAGGTTCTAAAAGTCCATCAGAAAACCACTACTTGGAAGCAGGTTTTCAGCACGGCCACAGATTATATGGCTTTTATTATGAGGTATGGTTTCAGAATAGTCCCAACTGACAGAGCCCTGGCTGGATGCCCGCCGCTCCCTCCACTCCCCTGCAGAGGGGTCACTTCTGCAGGCATCTCTGACCCTGCTGGCTGTGCTGCCTGCCAGAGGGCCTCACTGGAGCGTGTGGGCTGGCGGCCACCCCTCAGTTGCCTCTGACCACACAGCGGTCTGTGTGAGATACACGCACTTACCGCGGGGCGGGGTCTGGCGCACTTCCTTTTATTTTTCTGGCTGTTAAGGAACTGCTCTTAACATCTGGAGGCCAGATCTCTCTAAGAAGTGGAGACAGCAGCCCAGGCAGCCTGGCTGGGTTTGCAGCTGTGCTGGGAGGGAGCCTGAGCTGCTCCCTAACCACCTCTGGCAAGGCCTGAGGAGTGGGGAGGAGGGAGGTGGTAGAGAGGCTGCAGGGCCACCTCCTGCAGTCTAGGGGGTGCTCTCCCGACCAGCAGCATCGGCACTGCCTGTGAACTTGGACATGCAGAGTCCCAGGCCCTACCCTGGCCCCAGGGAAGTTAAGTCTGTATTCTAACAAGCTCCCTCTGGGTGATTTTTATGCAAATTTAAATTTCAGAAGCACTGTTCTGGAACAGTAGTTCTCAATAGTGAGTGTTACATCAGAAATCACCTAGGATTTCAAACACTGCGATGCCCGGCTCCTATCCTCAGGATTGCGCGGGGTCTGGGGCTGCGCTCCAGCATCTCTGTTTCCAAATCTCCCAGATGATTCAGGAATAGAGTTCGGGTTAAGAAGCACCGCGAGGGATGGGTGTTTGGCGCAGCTGCTAGGCTGCCACTTGGGACACCCACATCCCACAGAGTGCAGGGTGACAAGTCCCGCCTTGCGTCCCACTCAGCCTCCTGCTAACGTGCACTTGGGAGGCAGCAGATGCTGGCTGAGGTGCTTGGGTCCCTGTCACCCATGTTGGAGATCTGGGTAGAGTAACTGGTTCCTGGCGTTAGCCTGGCCCATTCTTGGCTGTTGTGGCCATGGGGAGGGAACCAATGGATGGAAGATCTCCTTCCATCTCTCTCTCTGCCTTTCAAAACAACAATGAAAATGAATGTAAAAAGAAATAAACATTGGAGAAGAAAAAACAATGTCTACTCTATTTTTCTTCTAAAAATAACATGGACCGAGTGGTTCCAGTGCCTTCACATTTCCATGTCACAGGGATGCTTGTTTCAAGCAGTAGGCAACGTAATGACAGGGCCGAGGCCAGAGGGACACCTTACCCCGTCACTTGCTGCGAGCACAGCTGGGCCTGGGTGTGCACATCTGTGATCAGCACACAGATGTATGGGTTCAGTGACCACCAAGACACACAACGAGCAAATGGCAAAGAGAACATGGATTGAAAGTCTAGGCACCATGACAGCACCAGCCACCAACAAGACACATCCTGCTGGCCACCTCAGGTCTCACCTCCTCCACGTGATGTGGTCACACGGGAGAGGCAGTAACCAGGTGAGTGAGGGAGAACCTGCTTTTCAACAGGAACTGATACTGCAAAGCCAGCACTTTGAAAACAAACGTTTGGAAAATATTTCTATTGTTAGAGGTGATTCTGTTGCTTACATTGCTGGAACTGGGTCACCTACAAAAGCTCTCATCTGGGCAAACTTTTAAAATGCAGAGGCAAAACTGTAAGGGCTCTTTTTTTTTTTTTTTAAAGGTGAAACATTTCAGTGGATTTTGAACCCATTTGTGAAAAATACCAAAATGCACCACTTGATTAGCTTGCATGAAGGACTGATTGACATCAGGGAAGATGGAAATTTACAAGCGGAATTTCAACAAAATCCTTTGCATAATTGGAGGATGGGTTTCAAAAATTAGTACGATGATTTAGTCAGCACAGAGAACGTGCTCCTTGTGCTGTGATCTGTGGATCCAGTGGGGACTACTTTCAGGGATGCTGGGCATTAAAGCTAAGAATCCCAATAAGCAGAACTCAGAATCCAACCTTGTTCACATTGCTCTTACTATAAACATGTATTAATAATAAATGAAAATCTAAATATAGCTTATTTAAAATATATTCTACTATACTCCTATTTCTGCAGCTTTTATAATATGCATGATTTAATAACATAGAGGTACATGGACATACATAGAAAATTAAAGTAGATATATACAGGGCTGCATGCTACTTTTTTTCTGCATAATTAACAAGTTCTGGAGGTTCTTGTCCCAGGGGATGGGGGGTATGTGTGATGCCATGGACTCTAGTTCTGAGGCTAACCCATAGTCACCGAGGCTACTAAAAGCCTGGGGCAGGGTAGAAGGAGGTCACTTCAGGGGCTGCCAGCTACTGACTCCTCCCCACACCCAAAGAGGGGCCTTTGGATAGGAGATTCATGGGACCTAAGAAGCAGCCAATCCCAAAATTTCCTGGGTCTCCCAGGCTGGGTGGCATAGACTGGGGGGCCTACCCCTTCAAACCAAGGACCAGCCTCTTGCACTTTCAGAGCAGCCATACCTGCGCTCTTCTTGATACAGTTTTCATAGCATTGTATCTTCATTAAAATTTTATTCTATTAGCATTCTGAATCCAAACCACTAAGTACATAATTGCTAAAACATGTGTTAAGCGCTGACTTTCGAAATGCCGGTTTTATCATATTGTTAATTAACAGAGAGAAGGATTAATACATTCACAGATCATTAGAAGCATTCAGTTCAATTTCAT
Organism: Oryctolagus cuniculus; assembly: GCF_051225735.1. NCBI lineage: Eukaryota > Metazoa > Chordata > Mammalia > Lagomorpha > Leporidae > Oryctolagus > Oryctolagus cuniculus. The sequence goes on along the minus strand of NC_142883.1, from coordinate 33,067,020 downwards.
CAGCTCCTCCATGGGTGGGGGTGGTCTTCAGGGGCAACCCTTGGGATCTAAAGCAAAGACAGAACGGTTTCTGGGGGTTCACCCTCAGCCCCTGTGCAGCTGCTGAGCGCACAGAAAGGGGGAAGCCACAGACAGGGACTCAGGCTGTGTCTCTGGCTGAAGTCACTCAAAAGGGCCTGCGTGGGAGGGATTTGGGTGGGTAAGGAGAAAACACATCCTCCCTAAGGCAGACCAGAGAGGCTCAGGGACAACTGGGAGGGCCCCGGACTCCGATTTGAGGATGTGGCACAAATCCTGGATGAGCTGCTTTTCCCACTGTGGGACTGCAAACCATCCACCTCCCTGACCACGGGTCCCGTCCTGTGAAACAGGAACAGGGCTGCTCGGAGTTTTAAAGGAGATAGTGCGAGCTCCTATCGCTACACCTGCACAAAGCCATCGTCTTTAAGTAAGGATTTTGTACCCAATATTGCTTGGAGTCAATGAGCCACGAGCTGAGACGTGCAAATATCTTTGTGATCAATAAATGTTGATAGCAATGGTACTGGCCCCAGTGGGGTCTACTGCCAAGTGCCAGAGCCAAGCGACTTGGATGTAATTTTGGAGTTACCCTGCTGTCATCGCTACTGGAAACCTAGGCCAGAGGCTTACTCAGACCTCCCCCAACCCCGTCCTGGGAATTAGAAAGGCATCCAGGCATGAAATGCACTAAATGTCTTGTCTCTTCCCAAACGTCCAAATTACTTTAGCAGGGCCTGACGGTGGTGCTCCCAGTTCTGCACGCTTGATAATGAACCAGCCAGCCTGGCTGGGCAGCCAGCAAGTCCAGCATGTGAAGCTGGGGCTGGAGGGGGCAGGAGGGGGCAGGAATGGGGACGAGACCACATCCAGGCCTACAGAAAGCTGGGGCAAGTGCTCAAGTTGGGAGCCTGGGATCCAGGTGCAGCCTGGGGCTCAGATACACAAAATGTAAGGCATTTCTGCTTCCCCTTCATCAGCACACTTCCAGGAGGAAGACAGGGGCAGAGACAAGGCAAATGGGGTGATGACAAATGGGTTCACCCTGCCGGAGCTGGAAAGCACAAATCACAGTAAAGTACAAGTCCAAAAAAATAAGGAACACAGAGCAGCCTCTAGAAAGAAGAGAGTGTGTTAACTGGCTGCATTTTCTTTCTGGAACATTCATGCAAGGCTCCATGTATCTAGTATTTGAAAAGCTTCTTGGGATGGGCCTTCTGGAGTGTCGGGTATTATCTGTGTTCTGTGATAGTGAAGAGGCCCCTTATTTGTGAAGAGATTGTGACTGGGAAGAGTCTGGGTCTTGGGCTTGGCACTGCTCAGCTGTGCCTTGGTTTTGCATCCATAAAATGGGACAAATTACCGCACTACTGAAACAACATTACAGCATTGAAAGGAGGTGCACTGGAAGTTTAGTACAGCTCCTAGGTGGGGTCAGATGCTGATGCACGCGTGCCTCCCTGGAGGGCTATTTTCCCACTCACGGTGCCTTGCTGAAACGACTTAACACTGAGCCTGTGGGGTGACGTCTCCAGAAAGCAGCCGCCTCCAAGGGCAAGCTGCCCAGAATCCTAGCGCTTGAGCAGCACCTTCTCTATCGATCAAAGGTTGAGGGGCGGCGGAGCCCGGTTGAGGGCTGACTCCCCAGGAGAGAGTGCGGACGGCTGCCCTGCACAGGGCTGCCCTTCACTGGAGCTGGGTGTTTCCACTGTAGGTCAAGTGAGATGGCAAGGCCTGTGTCTCCACCACCTGCTCCCACCGTCAAACCCAGGGGCCAGGCCATCTCTGCGTTCTCCAGAGAAGGCAGCCGAGAGCCAGCGGAGCGTTCCTCAACTTGAGGATCGCGGCGCACAGACAGCTGCGCCGGCCGCAGACACCACGAACTTCAGCTTCTCTGTGTGTGGGGCCTTAAGGAACCTCAGCTGTCATCCTTTCCTTAGTTTATTACCGAATTTCTAAAATATTACATTCTTTATTATATCCAAATTCACTTTATTGCACTTGACAATACAGATAATCACATACCATATGCTCCGATGTTCTGAAACCAATGCATGTTGACAGCAGTTTTTATTCATGATGCCTAATTCCATCCCATGCTCACAAGGAGGCATGCGAGCAGCCAGCCTGGTGCTAAGACTTCTGCCTAATAACAGATGAACAATACAGCAAACCCCACCCCACGCCCCGCCATTCTCCATTTACTATGGGAAAGAAAGGTACCTGAGCTGAAAAGATGGGTTTATGCAAGAGGAGGGCGCAGGTCCTCCGCCACCACCCACCTACTACTCCCAGGAGGCTTCTGATGATTTGCTGTTGTTCCACACTTATAAAACTTGATATCGAAGAGCGGTACTGGGCTGGTGCCAGGCAGCAAGGGAACTAATCACCCTGGCCCCCGCCGATGCCCCCCAAGGACACAGCACACAACGTCCCCAAGCTGTCATTAGGAGCCTCCCCAGCTTAGACTCTTGTTTTGCTACAAGCAAATGTTTGTCACTCTACCTCGGTGACACCCTCCCTCTTCTGTCCCCTGGGCATCCCTTGTGTCTCCAGTTAGTGCTAGGCTTTCTGGAGAAGGGCTGATACCTGCCCCCACACGCTGCCACCTTTCAGGCAGAAAGGCCAGGCCAGCAGGAGCCGTCCGTGCCAGCAGCTCCTACCCGCGGGGCCCTGCGCCCCGCGTCTGCGGATGGACGGCTGGAGCAGAGGATGGATAATTTAGCAATGATCCTCCCAGTGCCGCTGTGGTGCCCAGAACAAACAATGCCCTTCCACGCGTCCCCTAACTAAGCGCCTTCATTTGCTTCAGAGAAGCACTCAGACACCCGTAAGCCCCCGGATCATGTCGAGCGTTGTGGGCGAGAGCTGGGGCTGTCACCAGCAGAGTCGACTCCAATTTATGGGTTCTTAAAGCTTTAATATCTAGATGTTCGCCTTCCCCGCAGATAGACAAGGGGGCCAAGCGAGAAGAGCAGCCCACAGCGCAGCGGCAGCGGAGTGGAGCTTCACAATCCTCCTCCCGAGTAATGGGATTTCTGCACGTGGGGAGGGGAGCCAAGCCCTCTCTTCAAGGAGCTCTTGGCTGTTTCTCCAAAGCTTTGCTTGCAGGTGGTGGGCGAGGAAAGAGATGTTATCCCAACAGTCTCTGGAGGAGCCAGTGGCCCACTGTGAAGGAGGGAGAGCAGTGTGCAGCAATGCTTCCTTGCCACCCACACAGGAGACCAAATGAATGAAGAGCCCCTTCCACTAGGTACCTGCTGTGCTCCTGCGCAGCCCAGGTTACAGCCCTTCTCCTTAAGTAAAAATCTACTTCTCCTCCGGGCCTACATCAAGACTCCAGGAAGAGCTTTCTCTGTGCTAATCATCTCCGGCAGGGAGGGGCTCCTCCTACCATCTCCAAGGGTTTGGGGTAATTTTAAAATGATTATTTGTTTTTTGTTTCCTGCTTTTCTCTGGCTTGTCTGTCACACATTGAGTATGATGGTAAATAACTGGTAACTAAGCCAGTAGCTACTTGAGAGACCAGGGCTTACAGAACAATCTCCTAAGAATTCTGAAACATTCTTGATTGGACTCCACTGGTCTGGAAATGAGACAGTGAGGGCCAGGGTGGGCTTTTCCTAAAGCTGGGCCCATGTGGGGTTGGCAAAGCAGCCCTGGTCCTGCCTCCTTGCACCCCTTGGCATTCCATAAAGACAGTGACTTTAAGAGGGAGGCTTCTCGGGGTGGGCGCTGTGGCACAGCAGGTTAGGCCACTGCTTGGATGCCTGAATTCCATACCAAAGTGCCTGGTTCAAGCCCTGGCATCTCTGCTTCCAATCCAGTTTTCTGGCAATGCACCTGAGAGGTGGAAGATGATGGCCCATGTACTTGGGTCTCTGTTGCCCACATGGGAGACCCGGATGGAATTCCCAGCTCCTGGCTACAGCCTGGCCCAGCCCCAGCTGTTGTGGGCTTTTAGACAGTGAATCAGCAGATGGAAAATCTCTTTTTCTCCCTCCCTCCCCGTCTGTCACTCTTTCAAGTAAATAAATAAAGAGTTGGGCTTCTTGCAATGTTGCTGAATTCTTCCTTCCAGCGCCAGCCTCTCTCTCCTCCCTCTCGGTCCTGTCATTCAAGGCCTGCATAGGCCATCAAGAGCCCCAGGAGCCAACACAGCTGTCTTGGTTCTTATTCTCATCTCTTCTGCCCCCTCAAAAATTCCTCCCGTAACCAAGAGACTTCCTCTGATGCAGTCCACATTGTCAGTGTCCCTCCTAACATAGGACGCGCCAATAAGCATGATACTCCGCATGGGGTCCAGCAATGCTCTGCACACGCTCCCTTCTGTGCAGGCTGCCCCTGGTGGCTTCCTCAGCAGCTCCGTCACCTGGCTGCCTTCAACACAGTGCAGGATCAAGTACGACCCACATACCTAAATCGTGCACCATCCAACCTTCATTTGTTTGCCTTTCTTTAGAGCATAAATAAACTTTAGTCGGAATTTTCTGATTCTACAAGTAATACTTTGGTCCTAGAAACTATGAAAAACATTTATTCCTATGAGAAACACTCATTGCATACCTGCTGTCTGCTGAACCCTCAGGATACAACGCAGAGTAAGACCCAGACTCCACTTTCAAGGTTGGGGAAAACACACAACCACAGTGCCCACTGCCGGTGTGAAAGAAGGCAGTGACTGTGGGCGTGGCCCCGGAATTCTGCTGGCCTTGGGCACTACCATGTCCCATGCCCTCGGTGAGTGCCAGCAGAACACTGCTCAAGAAATACTGACCCCAGGAATGAATGGCTTCAAGAGCACGACCTTCAGTCTCCTCTCTCACATACAAATGATGTTCTTTCTCAAGACCGAGTCAGGGATGACCAGAGGCCAGTCAGGACCAGAGCAAGTGTAAAGCAGAGAAAAAGAATCTTGGCTCCTTCCTCTGTCCATCAGCGCCTTCTTTTCCAATTTCCACCCACAGCCTTGTCCCAGAGGGCAGAATCTGCTCAGCTGGAGGTCTGAGGTGCAGAAGAGTAAGAACACTGAGAAAGAGCAGGCGGAAATCGACTGCAGGAACCTCGGGCCTGGCCACACCCAGCCATCTTCCTCCTTGGGCAAGCCCACCTGCACAGGCTTTGGTGACGCTCCCATTCCTCCGGGTGCCAGTGGCTGGGCATTGCCACACGGCGACGGAAAGATGAAACTGCAGCAGATTCACTCTGCTCCCAGTGAACAGCCACACCCAGCCAAGTCAACTTTGGTTTTGCCACTTCCACCACCAAGACAGGGTGCGAGAACACTGAGGATAAACAGCGCTGCAGAGGCTGCCAACCAGACCGAGCCTTGGCGCTCCCAATCCCTGTCTCTCCTGGAACGAGCTGCCGTGGAAGAGGTGGCACCAGCCAGCAGGCAGTCAGGACAGGACTCTACTCCAGCTGGGACTTTTAAAAATAGGATAATGCAGCATTTGTCTGAGGACTGAGAGCTAGCTACACTACTCAGCTTCGAAGATGGATGAGCTAGATGCACCGCTGAGCTTGGTGGAAGACAGAAGGCAGCGGCTAAGATAGAGCCCACATTCAGGGGGAGAGGAACTCTCCCTTTACCCAGGATGTCCACTGCCATGCCTGCATGCAGAACGCCATGTCCCATGTGACATACCGAGCCTCTTTCCAGCATGGCAACTGTCTAAGAGAAAGGCTGGAGATGGCCTCTGGAGGCTCATCGCTAGGGAGAGAAGACCCAGAACAATGTTCACTGCTTTTTTTTTTTTTAGATTTATTTAGTTATTTGAAAGGCAGAGTTACAGAGAAAGGTAGAGGCAGAGGCAGAGAGAGGGAGAGGGAGAGGGAGGGAGAGAGGGAGAGGGAGAGGGAGAGGGAGAGGGAGAGGGAGGGAGAGAGGGAGAGAGGGAGAGAGGAGGAAAGGGAGAGAGGGGGAGAGAGAAAGAGGTTTTCCATCTGCTGGTTCACTCCCCAGATGGCTGCAACAGCTGGAGCTGTGCCGATCTGAAGCCAGGAGCCAGGAGCTTCTTCCAGGTCTCCCACAGGTGCGCAGGGGCCTAAGGACTTGGGCCATCTTCTACTGCTTTCCCAGGCCATAGCAAAGAGCTGGATCAGAAGTGGAGCAACCGGGACTCCAACCGGTACACATACAGGATGCTGGCACTGCAGGTGGCAGCTTTACCTGCTATGCCACAGTGCTGGCCCTAGAACAATGTTTTTTTGTTTGCTTATCTATCTATCTATCTATCTATCTATCTATCTATCTATCTATCTATCAGATAGAATTACAGACAGTGAGAGAGAGAGAGACAGAGAGAAAGGTCTTCCCTCCGTTGGTTCACTCCCCAAATGGCTGCGACAGACAGAGCTCCGCTGATCCGAAGCCAGGAGCCAGGAGCTTCTTCCTGGTCTCCCACGCGGGTGCAGGGGTCCAAGGACTTGTGCCATCTTCTACTGCTTTCCCAGGTCACAGCAAAGAGCTGGACTAGAAGAGGAGCAACCGGGACTAGAATTGGCGCCCATATGGGATACCAGCACCACAGGCGGAGGATTAACCAAGTGAGCCACGGCGTCGGTCCCCAGAACAATGTTCTTAACCTGGGAGCTGGGCACCAATCCCTGGGAGGCCTCTCTGCCCCACGGCCCATCCTTCTGAGAGCTGTTCCCATCCATGGCCAGGGCCACAGATGTACGACAGCCTTGTATTCTGTTCTTAGCTTCTGGTTTTCTGCCAGCCTCAGGATCTAACGGACTTGCTTATTTAGTTTCACTGGCTTGTAAAGGGACATAACCAACAGTGACGGGGAAGAAACTGGCAGTGGTGCAGGCCTCAGCACAGACGCCAGCAGCTAAGTAAAGGCCTTGGCCATTCAGTCCCTTGGGGCACCAGAAGCATTGCTGGGGCCAGGATGGAGGAGATGGAGGCTGGGGCTGGAGAGTATTTCCCAATCCAAGGCCACAAAATCCTGGCCTACTGAGGCAGGGCAGGGCCAGCTCCTGACTTGCTCTCCTCCAGGATGAGCCAACTTTCCTCCCCGACCCGCAACCACCACTGATTCTAAACACGAGTCCTATCCAAGCCAATCCTCTGCATGACCTCTAGTCCTTCAAGCCTGCTCTCAAGGGCAGGTAATGTTATCCCATTCTGACAAATGAGGAGGAAGAAGTCACTTGCCATGGCCTCTCTCCATTAGTGAGTCACCGAGCTAGGATGCAAGCCCAGGGCTGTCCGTCCCTAAAGCCTGGGCTTTCTTCTCCACCAGTCCCTGAAAGGGCAACCAGAATGGCAGGCTCAGCCCTAACACGGCCCTGGCCATGCAGCCAGATAAGGACGGGGGCAGTGACTGACGGGCCGTCCTTGCTGGTAAGTGTGGTGGCCCAGGATGCTCAGGGGGCCTGGAGTAAGAGCGAACTCACGCTTGGCCCATCCCCACGGCTTTATCACCCTGAACAACCCACATGACCTCCAATGGGCTCAGCCTCCTCCTCAAGGGCAGATTTCAATTGGCATGGTTCACTTCATTCTTTGTGCCTAGAAACTGTACCCCATAAAAATCTGTCAAATGACTGAATGAACCTGAAAAATGGAAATCCTAGTAAAATCCTCTCTCCTTGTCTTATTAATAAGTCAATGTAGGAGAGCACTTTGCACAGGGCATGACTCATGCCAAAGGATCAATATGCAGAAGTCGCTGGTTATTAACACTATCATTATCTATTGCTATTGTAATATCATTGCTTCATAAAGTTGCTAGAAGGATCAATGCATTTGTGAACTGTAAGCCAGGATCTTTACAAAAACTAGTAACCAATGCTGAAAAATAAGTGCAGATGTGACAGCGGTCACCACTAGTCCCCTAGAACTTGGTGTAGAGGTGCCCAGGAGATTGCCCTGGCCTTTGCTGGACACGAGTGCGAGGCCAATCAGGAAGGTCCTGCCCATTCTCAGTCCCAGGCCACTGTGCCCATCTGGAGCCCTCAGACTGGGTTTCCAGGCACGCCATGCTTGCATGGCGATTCCATGAGAATGCCTCTGTTACCCTCTGCCAGTCAGCAAATAGCCATGTTACAGCCACCTCAGCCAGGTCCCCACTCAGCTTCGTTAAAAATAGCATTTATAACAGAACCTAAATCCAGACTCCTCTCACTCAGGGCGCCAGGGGAGCAGGTGCTATCCAAATGTGGCGCCATGCTGACATACTGAGGTCAGCAAGACCAGCTCTCTGCCCGGAGCTGGAGGGTGCAGCCTCCATGGCAGACATGACAGCTCTGGGGCAAGGAGGCCTCTGTGCAGGGAAGGTACCACGTTCCCCCTAAAGTGCTAGCTTCCACTGATACAATCAACATTGGTTTAGCACCCACTTATGTGCCAGGGGGTACCTGAGGTTGAATCAGCCATGTCTCAAGGTGATGAAACACACAGATAAGCAACTATAGAACAGCTCTAATTCAGGACAGATTTCCTTTAGGAAAACAGCAAACAGATTGGTCTCCCAAAAGCCAAGTTCACGGAAGCTAGAATTATAAGATCATGCCCCAGAAACACTGCTGGGCACCAGCCTTGGTCTCCAGGGCCGTGCAAAGTCCTGTAAGCCCGGAGGCTCCCGTGGCAAGTCCTTGCTCTTTTCCAGGCTGCTGGCGCCAAATACCAGCTTGCTTAGTGAACTCGACGTTTCCGGAACAGGGAGAAGCTCAAAATAATCCTCACAGTGAGACTCACTGGGACCCAAATAGCTTTGCTGATTAAACCTCCGAATCCTCATCCGAACCTGCGACATTCCTCCTCAGTGATGCCAAATCCTTCACCGCTACCCAGCAAGCTCTGGCGTGAGGACTCGATTCTGCCGCACACACCTGTTAGGGTCACCTGCCCTTACCTGCTACAATCTGCTGATTTACTCTTCAGAGCTCCTGATTCACTTCCCAGCCTCTCCCTCCCCTGTCACCCACCAAAGCGGGGAGTCACAACTATTTGCCCTAATTATACAGCACTTTGTTCCAGGCGCCCGCAGGGAAGCTGTGGGCAGGTCGAGAAGACCTGGTAGGAAATGGGCACCTGCAAAGGGAGGGTTTGGGACGCTCCCGATTTCCGGGGGCTTGAGCTGTAGCAAGCATCGGCTTTCCTGTTTGGCATAAGCTGCTCACCTGCCTGGCTGGAAGCAGAGAGCAAAACGACTGCTGGGGGTCTGAGATTCGCTCTCAGTGTGTCATTATTATAATTACTGTTATTATTTCTTTTACCACTGTCTTTTCAGAACCATTCCTATAGGTTATTTCACTTTATCCTTGCAATCATTCAATGAGGTTATCTCAAAAGGGGATCATTACTACCCCAAGAGGAAATCGAGGCATAGACTGGGTGACCCTTGACTTTGGTCACACTGAGAATCCTATGACAAGGACAAGAGGCAGAGGCCCACCGTGCCTCTCATCACATATCCAGCACCCAGAGGTATGTGAGTACAGGCCAGGGACACTACCACCTTCTCTGCCAGATATGCCCCAGTGGCTGCTAGAACTCCTCGGGCCCTGGGTGGGGACGGCGAGAGAGAAGACGAAGCAGGTGGCCAAGGCTGGCTGTGGACTGATTCTCCCCTTTGCTGGGGACAGCCTGCCCCTCCTCCTACAGTGACAGGCAAAGCTTAGCGATGCGATCCCTGCCTCTGGTTCCTCGGAGCTCAATGACAGAATGATGTCAGGACTGGGCAAAAGCCGGACTCCTAGTTAGAGCTGCTATAGCCTGAGACATGAACCACTCTCAGCATCCTGTCGCTCTGCTCAGAAGCTTGGAGCTGGACTCGATACACCAACAGGGCGGCTGATGACAGCTGATTGCACGCTCCTACCCTGGGGTCCAGCAGCTGGACTAGCCAGACCAGGTGGGAGGCCTGACCTCACCCTGTGGCTCCTGCTTGGTCCAAAACGGTAGGGGGACGGGCCAACAGAGGCCATCCCTGCTCCCTCAAAGGCCTTTTTCCTGGAACTGGGAGGAAAGTCCGCCCAGCCAGGCCTCACAAATCTGTCCACCAATCTGTGGGGAACCCTGCTCCAGCTGGGGCTGCTCTGAGCACACATGGCTCGTGACCTGTCCGCTCTGATGACCATGAACTCAGGCCACATGCACAGGCACAGGCTCATCCGTGTTTCTCACAAACTTCTGAGTAGGCATTTGGCCTTGCTGCTGCCAGCACCAAGGTGAATCCCCAAATCCAGAGACTCCCACAGCCTGGGTTGCAGCACAGGGCCTGACGTGGTATCTGGCACCACGTGCTATGACCAGCAGCGGGGCCCCCTTCTCACAGAGGCTTTCAGGCTCCCTGCAAAACCCTGAAAAACGCACAAATGATTCAGGCACAGACTTGACTCTGCATTCCCCTCCATACGGATCCACAGGAAAAAACTACAGGCAGCAGTTGGAGAATTTCTCTTGCTCCATGCCACTACCGTACCGTAACTACCTACAGCATGGGCTGCACCTGCCATACAAGACAGGGCTATCCAGGCCCCACCCTCAGAGACTCTGATGTACTTGGCCTGAGGTGGTGCCCGAGCACAGGTATTCTTAAAGAGCTCCGAAGGTGACCCTCAGGTGATTCATAGTATGCATCAATGTTGCAGGTTTTTCATGCAGTATTACGTCATCAGCATTTCCACATGACATTTAAAACCTCCCTGCAAGCATCATTTTCACAGGTGTGTAATAATCCATCATCCAAGCACCCCATGGCACCCTTATGGTTTGCTCAGTAAGAGTTCTTGTGGGTGTGTTGGCACGTGGCTCCAGTTCACACCAAGGACCTCACTCCAACTCTCAGGGCAGGTAGGCCTGTTTGATAACCCTCCTCTGCCTGGGTGCCCTACTTGGTCCTCCCTGAGGCTGGCCATTTGGCCTGGCTTACAGCAGACTCTCAGGGACCCAAACACTGGTCCCTGCACTGCCATCGGAGGGTTTTCTGCACTGCACTGGATTCCTTCTGCCAGGAGAATCATCTCGCCACACACCCAGAAGGAAGAGCAGGGTAGCAGGAGGGGTCCCACCCTCATTTGTTTGGGCTCAGGTTTTCCTTGTGAGACTCTCATGGAATTTCTAGAAGGTTCACTGGTTTAGGATACCACTTCCTTCAAAGGCATTTTGCATCTTTTCATTTTGGACCAGAGGTCAAGTCAGGAGTAGGCTTGTCCTCTTCCTGTTCCTTTTGCCTTTTCCCCTGAGCAGCTTGAAAAAAATCCTGCTGGTCTCCAGAAACAGGAGCCTGAGCAGTCCAGGCATGCAAGGGGCTGGCTTGGGGGCCTCGGACGCAGCCTCGGGAGTTCTGAGCCTGGGGTGGGCGAGGACCTGTGCGGGGAGGGGTCATTCCAGAGCATTCGCGTGGCTCCTTTCATGACCAGGCTGTCCAGCAGCGCAGCTGTCCCCAAGCCTCCAGGCGGGTGCAGGGGTGTCTCTTTTGCCATCCTCCCTCCAGATGTTCTAAGGAAGCAGCAAACACCTGGCAAGGAAGCCAGAGCCTGATTCCAACACGAAGCTACTTGCTCCCCATCAGGGGACTTTCAGGCAAGGCCCCTCCACTCTCCATCTGGCAAGAGCATGATTAGAAGCACATGCTAGCAGTTACCAGCATGCTTCCCAGCTCAAGCTAAGCGCAGTCCCAGGAGCCCTATCTCCCCTCCTCTCTCTAATCCACTGTCCCACCCCATTCACCTTCCCACCCAAGCTTTGCTGAGCTTTACCGCAAAACAGATGTTGCACCTGACCCAAGATCTCCCAGGCACGTAGCCAAAACGCTTTTAAAAAGAGGCTGCAACATCAAACAGTCTTCCCAAGTCCAAAATAGCTCAGTAGATTTCACCTTCTGCCTCCCTTCCAGCCCTCCCCAGCCAGGCCCAGGTGTGCTGCTCGTTTCTACCTCCCGACCACTTCTCTCGCCAATAAACACCCTCACAGCCCACCAGCCTCCTGGAAGCCCATCTGGGGGTAAAGCCTGTGGCTGCCACTCAGCAGGCATCACAATAACCAGGCCACAGGTACTCCCCTTGCTTGAGAACGCAGGGCAAGTGTGACCCAAAGCAATGTGCTGAAAAGGGCCCTCTAGGAGCTGCGTAACACTCATTTCCAGTAAACCAGGTTTAGTGTGAAGGCTCCCGTCAGGAAAAAGCAGCAACAGGGAGCAAGGGGGATTAGAGGCTGGAGCCAGGTGTTAACTGTCGGGAGCTGAGCCTTTTAAAGTCACCAGGAAAGTCCTAGCAGGATTTCCCCGCCTCCTGCCGGGAGGCCCTTCCTGGTCTGCCTTTATGGGTGTCACATCCCAAGTCACTGAGGCCAGGGTGGCTTTGCTGCTGACTGGGGCAAGATTTTCAGGCTGGAAAAGGACTCCAGTAAGTGGACTACGCCACGGCCACCATTACCCCGGGATCTTCTTCCTCCCAGCCTAGAACACTATCTTGTATCCTGTTCCCACGTGTCACCAGTGATCCCAAGTCACACCGAAATGTCTACAGGAGTGGAGACAAAATCAAACAAGGATTTTGGGTGAGATCATTTAAAATGTTTCCAGACCCCACCCCCCGCAAAGGCATGCCCCCAGCACAGGAAAGGCTCACGTTCTCCCTTCCCCAGAGTGCAGGGAGCTCCTGCCACACTCCTGCACCCAGCGCCCCAGCCTTTATTTCAGTGTGTCCTCTTGCTGCACAGACTCAAGAGACACAGGTTTCAGAGATAAACTCGGGGGTAACGATGCATCTCTTGCAAGGCTACTGTAAGGATTTAGTGAAGGCATTACTGTAAGGCTGGACACCAACAAGGGGTCCAAACCGTCTGTTCTCTTCCTTTCCCCTTCCCCTAACCTGTTCAAACTGTAGACAGAGAAGGCAGTCATGCCAGCCAGCAGGACGAGGACATAGTCATCCCACCCTCGGCAGGGGACAGGGGAGTGGACCATCTTCAGGCCTCATCCACCAGGAAGACACCCATCTCCGACGTGTCAGCAGGCCTTAGGAGCAGCTCGACATTCGCTTGTGGGCTCAGGCCGGCTGCACAAGGCACACAAGCCCACTTGCAAGAGGCCCGGCAGTGGCTGGTGAGCTGCTGGTTAAGGCAGCTGTACTGTACAGGAACCCAGCACGGACACTATTATGAATGACACTCACAAGCTGCCAGCCTAGGGACTCATTACAGTCAAGGTACAACATGGCGGCCTGCCAAGCCCCCGGCTTTCACACTCGCTATGCCAGAACATCCACACACAATTTAATTGCATTATAATTTCAAAAGTGCTTTTCAAACTGGAAAAAGGCATTCACTGATTAACCAGCGAAGAGCAAAATTGTTTATGAAATTGAATACAAAAAGCTACAGAAATGTAATTGGGTCGTTCTAGCACCTAATTTTCAAGCCATTTTCCCCACTTATTTAATCACGAGATACAAAAGGAGCAACTGAATTGACTTCATACTAATTAGATTACTCCCTGCGATACTCCGGGCTTATATTCCAACTGGTTGATAGCAATGTTTTAAACGGAAACAAAACTGCGCAGCAGCTTGTCTGCGGGACAGAACGCTTTGTTTGCAACAGACCCTTGCGTCCGCTAAAACGAATGAGCTGTTGTCCCCCACGCCTCCCAGCTCCCTGCTACATGCAAGTGTCCTAGGAGAGATGGCACCTTCCAGGGATCGAAGGGAGGCAGCCTTGGGTCCATTCCCTACGCTCCTTGGAAGAACGCGTCTGAGCATGCCCTTCTATTAAATCCTGCCACCTGCCCAGCGGGTACAGCTGCTGCAGAGGCAGCCAGAGAAAGCCACCCAGCAACTCCCCTAATTGGCTGCGCAAGGCCCCCAGTGAGCCCCCAGACGCCGCTCCTCCCATTGTTTCATAAACCGACTGGCGGTCCCGACCAGATTGGTAGCAGCCTCCCGGGCAAGCCAGGCTCCACAGAGTTAGTTCTTTCCTCACTTCTGCCGTGAGCTTCGCTAAATGAGCCAAATCCCCATTCGCTCAGTTACAGGCCGTATCAAACCATTTTTGTCTCAAAGGGCAATGCTGTGCTGTTTTTTTGTGCCTTGAAATGATAGCCTACTCTGTGCCTGCCTGCTAGAAACACAGGTGTAGTGAGCTCCAGGGACAGTGGCGCAGGTGAATCCCGCAGATGCCCGGCTTCGGTTTCCGTGGACACCGTGTCCCAGGCAGGGCGCCGAGAGCTGGCTTACTCCGAGACTTCTTTTGATATGTGGCCTCCTCATGGCTTTTTTAGCTCACTTTGAATTTTATTAGGAGAAACATAATTGATTATATAATCAAATGTAAAGCGCACATTATCAAGATATCTCAGCACTTCACAGGCTATTTAATCAAGATATCTGGGGCTGTGCCAGAAAGAATTAACTTGCATTACGCCTCAAGTGCACATCACTCTGCTGTGTTTGCTTCCACATCGGAGCCGGGTCTTGCTCCCTGAGAACAGCGGCTCCTCCCACAAGGCCTGAGCGGTACACAAGCCCTGCGTCTCAGTCCCTCCGGCCACCTCTCCACTCCTCCAGATGAGGAGAAAGCCCACGAGGCTGCTCCACCTTGAACCCTATCTGCCGACGCTGTGTCTTCACACAGTCCCTGATTTCTCTCGTCTGTCGGACATCTTTGGGGATTTGCCCAAGTGCCACAGCTGCCCTGTGCAGGCAGCTTAAGGAAAAGAAGGAATTTTCGCTTCTTTCACTCATCATAAATTGCTACTCTCCCTGGGAAAGTAAACAGATGTTACTTAGGAGGCAACAGGGGTGTCTCATGACTACAGCCAATTTTCAGCAGACCCAGGGAGCCTGAGAAAGAGGAGACTAGCAGGAAGGGGACACCGCCTCAAGTGCTTTCCCTCCTCTACTTGTGAAGCCTACGCAGACAGAATCCACTGCTCAACCCCAGGGCTGTCTGCTGAGGCTGGGTGAGGTGCCAGGCACAGTGCTAGTCCTGAGGGGTTGGAAAGGAAACGTGTCTCATCTTCGGAGTAATCGCTGTCCTTGGTGAGAGAGGGACAGGCAAATAAAAGTGGCACAAAAGCAGCCAGACTGCACTGGGCTGGCACGGAAGGAGGGAGAACGTGTAAGATCACAGGATGGCTTCCCTCCTGGATGGTGCCGTACACCCATACACTCGTGTGTCTGTGCACACAAGTGGAGCCTTGCACAGGGAGATGGGGCTTCCAAGCACCAAAGGAGAAAAAAAACAAAAAAACAAAAACATTGCAGGTGGAAATTGGGCAGCCGCACAGCCAGGGAGGCCTCTGGAAGCCTGGTGTGCTGGAAACCAGCAGGCAGGATGAGATGGTATGAGGACCAGGGCTGGCTGGAAGTGAACCATGAGGCTCCAGATGCTATGCTTACCCTACAGAAAATGGCACATCCGTCACTATCACCTCCTCCAGAGGCATCAGAGCTGTCCAGGCACAGGACCAGGCACTGTGGCTCACACAAAAACCCTAAGATGCAGGGCATGACAGCACAGCTCAATACCAGGGGTCCTGGCTCCTGGGGCAGAGCACCCTGGAAGCACACTGTGTGGTCTTCAGCAAGTAACCACCTCTGAATCTCAGTGTCCTGAGAAATGGAACAGTCAGGTAGGTGAGGTGGCTCAGGACAGCACCTGGCACAGCTGGGGACTCCACAAACTGGTATTGTTAACGAAGTTGGTGAAAACAACACATACACAGATGTCACCTCTGTTCAGGGAATTAAAGGCTGTTTGTAAATGGTGGCAAAGAGCGCAGCAGGGGTTCACTAGGTTATGACTCGGTGCCTACTGTGAGCCTGCCCTGTTTGTTGAATGAGCAAATGAGATGCCATGTAATTTACCACCAGTCACATGTTTAAGGAGACTACCATGCTTCATACACCTAGGCAGCGTGCGAGGGGCAGGGGCTGGCTGCCCACTTTGTACACATGCTAAGTGGTTTCGCTTTAGGGGAGGGGCTCCCTGGGATCCCACCCAGGACTCAGGCTGCAGCACAGACTTTGGACACCCAGGTCAACATGGCCTTTGAGGGGGCTCTAACCTCATGGCCCTGCCATCACCATCACCCCAACCTTCTGGACTCTATGGGGGTTTCCAGTCCATCCTGCTTGGACCCACTGAAGGCCAGGTTCCTCAAAGCATCCCCCAGTAGTAGATGGGGCCACACATCCAGAAAGCCCCCAGCTGATAAAGGAAAAGCATCTGAGGGCAAGGGGCAAGGGGCACAAGCCTAGGCACTACCACTGACAACTGGGTTGTAGGAGCCACATGACACCTGGTCATGGGTGACTCTGGGCTTCTAAGTCTGTTAACTCTGTTAGCTCCTGGGGATTATTATTATTATTTTTTTTACAGGCAGAGTCAGTGAGAGAGACACACACAGAGAGAAAGGTCTTCCTTCCATTGGTTCACCCCCCAAATGGCCACTACAAGCAGGCGCACTGCGCTGATCCAAAGCCAGGAGCCAGGTGCTTCCTCCCAGTCTCCCCTGCGAGTGCAGGGCCCAAGGACTTGGGCCATCCTCCACTGCCTTCCCGGGCCACAGCAGAGAGCCGGACTGGAAGAGGAGCAACCGGGACAGAATCCGGCGCCCCAACCGGGACTAGAACCCAGGGTACTGGTGCCACAGGCCGAGGATTAGCCTAGTGAGCCGTGGCGCCGGCCCCTGGGTAGTTCTTAATTACCATTGCCCTCAAACCCAGCCATCTGCCCCAGTGCAGCGAGAGATCCACAAACACATGGCATGCCCCCACACAGGCAGAGAGGGCAGGCAGCTGGGGACACAGGGCCTTTGTGTCCTGAGCACAACGTGATCGACTGCAGCCAGGTACAGGGGGCCCTGCCAGAAAGGACATCCTATTCACTGGGTGACGCTTGGGAACCGCAAGGCGTGTCACAGGTGGAGCCCAGGCCTAGCCTGGCTCAGATGGACCGTTCAGCTGAGCATGTCACAGGCCAGACAATGGGATTTTTGCAAACCCTTCATCACAGCATCCTTGGGGAGGGTGGCAGGCCTGTGGCTGGGAAGGTGGGAGATGAAAGGAAAACACAAAACCTCTACTTTGGGACCAGGGACCATCTGTGCAAGAGGCTGTGTGTGTGCGAGCCAGAGCGCACCACTAACACGCTGTGTTAGCCATGCAATGAATTCTGGAAGGCCTCAGGCCACATCTGGAAGGCCTGGAGATTACCGGGCATGGGCTGCGTTTTCTCCAGCGTTAGGCTGTTTATAAAAGCTGGTGGTGCAATGGGCGGGGGTAGTTTTGGTTCCTAAGCCAGGCCCTGGGCTCTCAGACGAGTGTTTTCACTGCTCTCTGCTTTTCCATCTGTAAAAGGGGTCCTGATCTCACAGGGCCATGGGAAAGCCTGGCTGAGTGAATGCCAGTGAGGTGCCCAGCACAGGTTAAATGGTCCCAAGCACTGGGCTAGAGAGGAATGTAACTCTCCATGGGAGCCAGCGTGAGGAACAGATCAGTCCCTCCAGAAGCTTCTAAGGCTGTAGCCACTGGCATGAAACATGCCCTGTGCAATTCACACAGCAAAGCCAATCTATCCATTAGTAAGGGCTCTGAGAACTCGAACCAGGCTGCCTGTTGGTGCTTAAAGTGACTGTGCCTTTTACACTGGTGCAGTGAGAACACATGTATCTGGGGCTGGCGCTGTGGCGCAGCAGATTAACGCCCTGGCCTGAAGCGCTGGCATCTCATATAGGTGCCGGTTCTAGTCCTGGCTGCTCCTCTTCTGATCCAGCTCTCTGCTATGGCCTGGGATAGCAGCAGAAGATGGCCCAAGTCCTTGGGCCCCTGTACCCACGTGGGAGACCTGGAAGAAGCTCCTGGCTCCTGGCTTTGGTTCGGTGCAGCTCCGGCTGTTGTAGACATCTGGGGAGTGAACCAGTGGATGGAAGACCTACCTCTCTCTCTCTCTACCTTTCTCTGTAACTCTGTCTTTCAAATAAATAAAATAAATCTTTAAAAAAAAACCACATGTATCTTTTCCACAATACAGTATTTATAAAAGATGACCCTTCTCCCTTTTCCAGAAAGCTGGCTGTACAGCAGTGGTGCATTCTACTGGAAAGCCGGGAGTTGCTGACACTCACCATTGACAGTACGGCCCTAAGAAGGGCTGTGGTTCACAGCTCGGTACCTCCTGTCACCCAGAAGAGCAAAAGTCTCAGTGTCAGGCCACAAGCAAAGGTAGCAAGAACATGCAACCACACCCAGGCCAGCATCCAGGGTGGGGGCTAGCCTGGGACCAGCAAACCCATGTCTCTGCCAGAAGACTTTGTACCCTCTGGGTACAAAGGACCCACAGAAGAGAAATCTACAAACCCAGGTAGTTATGACCTGATGGATGTCTCTAGACACACATGCTTCCAGGCTAGGATCCATCTCTGAACTTCTAGGATGCACTGGGCCTGGCATACCATAGGGGCTCAATCACTGTTTACTGGTTGGGTAGATGGATGGATGGATGGGCAGGCAGATGGATGGATGTAAGGATTGATGGAATGAATGGATGGGCAGGTAGATGGATGGATGTGAAGATGGACAGATGAGCAGATGGAAGGATGGATAGCTGACAAAACAGTTGCCTATTAGTGAATACTCCTATGTATCAGGATCTTTCTATATGCTCCTTCACTGAATCTACAGCAATCACCATATGAAGAAGTATTCTTATACCCATTTTAAAGAGAAGGAAATCAAGGCTCAGAGTGGTTAAGTGGCTTACACACACAGCACATGGAAAAAAATCAGTATTTGAATCCAGGTCTGTTATACAAATCATGACACAACCAATCCTCTCTGGGTGGTGGCTTCCTCATCGTTCTTTCTTTTATAAGATTTGTTTGTTTATTTAAAAGGCAGAATTACAGAAGGAGAAAGATTGTCCATCCATTAGCTCACTGCTCAAATGACAGCAATGTCTGGGGCAGGGCCAGGCTGAAGCCAAGAGCTTTTTCCAGGTCTTCCACATGGGTAAAAGGGACCCAAGCATTGGTCCATCTTCTGCTACACTCCCAGGCACATCAGCAGGGAGCTGGATCAGAAGTAGAGCAGCCAGGACTGGAACTGGTGTCCATGGGGATGCCAGTATCGCAGGGGGTGGCTCAACCCACTGCACCACCCCCAGTTTCCTCATCTTTCAAACAGGAATGTTGCTGTCACTCTTGGCTTAGGAAGGCAACCTCCAGGACTCTGAAGTTCTGGGTGCCTGGAGACAGGCCGCAAAAGCTGCCCCTTGGGACATGCACTGTGACTCCCAAGCACCAGGCTGTCGGCTCCTACCTTCCTGTCCTCCCCCCAACTCTCCTGCTCCATGCAGCCTTCCTACCCATGCCTCCTACCCAGGGAGGAACCCAGAAAATGACAGAAGCAACCAGGCAAACAGTTTATTCTGCTTGCTTGCAGCTTGGCTGAAAGGGCAGGGGTGTGTGTGTGTGTGTGTGTGTGTGTGTGTGTGTTGGCGGGGGGTGGGGGCAGGGAGAGAATCTGACCCGCCTGAGATAACGGGCAGACACTGCCCACAGTAGGGTGTGCTGGCAACCAGGAGCAGATGTCCGTGTGATCTCAGGCCTGCCTGGGTCTGACTCAAGGACCGGAACTTGGGCGAAGCTGCCACAGACATACTGTGTTTGGAGGAGGTGGGCAAGACTAAACAATGTGCCTCCCCACAGATCTGCCATGCGGGCTGCTCCCACCTGGGGCTGTGCTCCTACTGCCTTGCCTGCTTTCTTCTGGGTCGAGGGGGATCTCCGCATCACTGCTCAGGGACTAATGGCGGCTGGGCAAGAGGCTTTGCACACTTGATGCCCTGGACATGCATATCAACCTTGGGTGGGTTCTCCCGTGGCCAAAGCACTGGCCTCATCACCATTTGCCTCATGGCTCAGTGGGTCCTGGAAAGCCACCACTGCCATCCAGCAGCCCAGCAGCTGCTGTGTGCCAGGGAGGGCGGTGGGCTTTCTGCGCTCATAGTCCACTTCTGTTGGGGCATTACTGATCTGCTTCCTTCCTAGGTACTCACAGAACAGAACCCTACAACTCAGTTCTTGGCTGAGATCAATGCCCTAAGCCAACTGGCCAGGCATGGCAGTGCAGGTGGCAACCTCCTCTGCTGAGGGCTTCCATTGGTCTCATCTATCTCAACCACTCCTCTTAGCTCTCCGGGAGGCAGGAGTCATGGTTCCTCCACTCTGCAGGTGAGGAGTCAGATCTTCAGAGGGGTTCTGTAATCGCCCAAGATGGCTTGGAGCACGGCAGAGCAACAGCCGGTGTTTCCACAGGTGAGCAGGCTGGTGTCAGACTCCTTGTCGCCTAACCACTCTTCTCTCAGAAAGTGGGGGTTTGGAGGCAGGAGAGAAAGAGTGCAGAGAGAAGATGTGTGGACAGTGCCCATGAAGCACACCCTGTAAATCCCTAGGGGGGCCTTGTGGAATGCCCAGGGCGGGACACAGGATCCTGCTAGTCCCCAACCCCTGCAGTTCCTGGGAAAGGGCTTAGGACACTCCCCCCACCACCAATTTCAAGAGCAAAGTTGCCCCCCGAAGTTTGTTAGAGAAGGCAGCCACAGAGCACCTTACGAAGACGTTGTCACACAGCGAGCCGCTTCCGGGCAGCAAAAGGCGTTCTTTACGACTGCTGTGCCGAGAGAGCAAACGGCAGTTTTCAGCATCTCCTCTGTGCCCCAGCCCCAGTCCTCCATAATTACATGTGTTTCTACTTTTTTTTTTTTTAAGACTTATTTATTTGAAAGACAGAGCTACAGAGAGAGGTAGAGAAAGAGAGAGAGGTCTTCCATCCGCTGGTTCACTCCCCAGATGGCCATAATGGCTGGAGCTATGCCGATCCAAAGCCAGGAGCCAGGAGCTTCTTCTGGGTCTCCCAGGTGGGTGCAGGGGCCCAAGGACGTGGGCCATCTTCTACTGCTTTCCCAGGCCACAGCAGAGAGATGGATCAGAAGAGGAGCAGCCAGGACTCGAACAGGTGCCCATATGGGATGCCGGTGCCTCAGGCCAGGGCGTTAACCCACTGTGCCACAGCGCTGGCCCCACATGTATTTCTACTTTAAAACCTGCTAACGTGGCAGATTCTGAACAAAATTCAGATGGCCAGGGGTCCTCAGAAAACCCACGGTCTTGTGCCAAAGAATGGAGTTTAAGCCCCACTAACTGATCATGGCTAAGGAGTTACACCAAGAGAATCATGGCTAAGAAGTTACACCAAGAGGGTGGCCTGGACCAGGTTTGAGGCACCTGCTCCTGCTTCATGGCCCCACCTTGGAAGGGGCATGGGGGCATCCTGGGAGGACGTTGACCCCTGGGTCATTGTAGCCAGACCCTCTCCAGATGTCCAGATGCTTCAGCTGTTTGGTAGACACCAACTGGCTGTGAGCAGGAGACAGAGAGGTGCCCTAGATTTAGACGCCCAGGGCAGGGGGGTGGGCAGGAGCAGGAACAAAACCAGAGAGCAGGGACAGGCACCCCTGCAGTTCCCCTCCCCTGGTGCCCGCCTCGTCGGTGGCTTTCAGGGGAACTGTGTGCTCACCACTAGGATGACGCATGGGTGCAGGCAGGGCTGAGAAACTCTGGGAGGCTGGAGCCAGAATCACTGGGCCCTCATCTTCCCCCAAGGCTGCCCCTGTCCAGCAGACCCCAACCAGGAAAGCTTGTGTGGCAACGGGGCTGCAGCTGGCTTGGATGGAGGAGTCCAGGGAGGAGGGTGGGGCAGGAGAGGGGGCTGATAAGAACATCAGACCTCTCATCTTCTGCGTCTCCCCACGTCCCCGGCTTGGAACTTCCCAGTGTCGTCCTCACAAGCCCCAGCTTCCCCCGGCAGGTGTGCAGGACAGAACCTGTGCCACTCTGCAGCGCTGCTGCTATCCACGCCTGTGTGGGTCACTACATAATCTTCTTTTTATGCTTCTGATGCAGAAAGAGCATGGACAAAATAACATCGGAGAACTCTGAGGTGGTGACACATGCCAGGCCAACTGAGAAGTACTGGAAAGTTCTGTCCCTCTTTAGTAGGCCTGCCTTCGCTCCCTGCTGGGGCTTTAACAACTGGCAGAAGGGCTGGGCCTGGGCATGGGAGGGGCCTGAGGGAGAGGGCGAGCGACCGGCCGGGAGTGCTGGCTTTCTGTTCTTACACCCCAGGAAGGTGCATTTCCACCAACAGCTTGGGCCTTGTCCCTACCTCCACGCGAGCAGGTGGGCCTTACTGGGTTGCTGGGTTCTCTGAGGGTTTAAAGTCTTTGGGTGAGCACGGACACTCCTGCCCTCACTCTCTCACTCGCTCCAGCACACAGGGCCCCAACAGCAGAGCCGGAAAGGGGAGCCGGCCGGCTTTGTCACTGGTTGGAAAGACACTATTTATAACTGTGGATCGGTAACTGCCTCGTTAAAAAGACTTTCTCGGGGCCATTTTTAGAGCCGTCCTCCCTCAGATGGCTGCGTGGTGACTGGAGACGGCCCTGCTGGAGAGGTGTAATTACGGAGGCGCCTACCACGCCGGGACTGTAACTGCCAGAAGTTTCCCTCCGGAATCCCAGCACGTCCTTCCCCTTTCACTGTGGTCAGCTCTCCGTGCCAGCGGCCAGCAAGCTCCAGCCCGAGCACTCTCGCGTGACGGGAAGGGGTTGTCATGCGAGATGCCACTCCAATCTACCAGGAGGGCAGGTGGGAGGGCGCAGTCAGCTGCTGCCCAGGAGGTGCCCCGGGGCCCGGGACGGTGGTTCCTGGAATGCTGACAATCCACTGGGTGAGGCACCTTGGTGCGGACAGACCTGAACGGCTTGGAAGAAACATGCGATGCGCAGGAAAACAGTTCTGCTGCTTCACCTCATTAACTCCGACCAAAACTGGGGCTGTTCTCCCTCTTCAGTTTTGGAATTTGTACTCCCAAGAGACTCTCTGAGACTTCTGCTCCCCATCCCCACTGGGGAGTGGCTTGCAGGGGACAAAGGTGAGGTTGGGGGGGCGGGCATCCCAGCCCAGGGCTACAGGGGCCCAGCGATCACCCCAGTGAGCCTGTCCCTGGGTTCTCTCTGGGAAACCAGACCTCACCAGGTACACAGTGAGCAGTGACCTGGAAGTGGCTGGGGGTGTTGCACTGCTGAATTCATCCAAAAACACACTTTTCACTAGAGTTAGGAAGAACAGGGTCAGGGGGTGTGGGTCCAGGGCTGAGCCTGAAGACTCCAACACGACATTTTAGGAAAGACCTCCAGCTCCTGAAAAGTACTGTGTTTTCCTGGAATATTAATGGTCTCATCCCATCCAAAAAGAGGTGGCGTGGCTTAGTTCACAACCAGTTGGGAAGAATACACTAGGCAGCATCTCTCTCCCTCTCTGGAGGGAGCCAGGGGCAGAACACAAGTTCCACCAGGCCCGCCTACCCCAACACAGGCCAGCCTGCCTCCATCTAGACCACAAAAGTCTCCCCTGCCTGGTGGGCCTGTGGTGCGCCTCTCACTCAATATTCCCCAGGAAGGTGTTGCTAGGGTGCATCACCTGCCACCCTACCTGCTCTCTTCTCAACAGTCCACTCCTCAAGCAGGGACAAGGGGTGCCAACGTGGGTTCCCATAACTGAGTGATCCTGGATAAGTCCCTGCACCTGGGAAATGGGGAACCCACATAGCGCACATGTCCACTCTGAAGGCAGTCATGACCATGAACTCAGTAGACACCAGATGCTGCACACAGATTAATTTGGGAGGCTCAACACAGATGCTAATTTAATTTCTCCTTCCCTGTATAGTATCATTGGGAGGATCTCAAGCCATCACAACCGGGCAGGGGAAACTACTTTCTAGATGCTAAGAGACTTGAAAGACAGGAGTGAAAGGAACACAAACAGCTCTGCAAGACCTCACGCCTCGCTAGTGCGGAAGGCTGCTTAAGCTCACTTTGTGGCAACAGGTCAACCTGCCCATCAGTGCACTTGGAAACTCAATCCCACGACCTCCGCTCCACAAGGGCTCCAGGATAGAGTGCTCTAAGTCCAGAAACCAGAAGGCTGTGATGCCAACCTCGCCCTGAGCTCTCTCCCCACTGGCAAGACGGATGCGGCTGCAGCTCTGCCCTCACTCCCCGCCCCGCCTGTCCACCTCAAGGAAGATGTATTCTTGCATTTCTAACTGATGTCCTGGGGAAATAATTAGATGTCACTACTTCAACATTACATTACAACTTCCCTGCAGATCTTGGAAGAAGGGGAAATGAGTTACAGCAAGCAAACCAAGCTAAATACAGTTGGTAATTGAAAAAGTGGCCAGGGAAATCAGGAGTGGGGCAGGGGAAGCCAGCAAGCCAGACCTAAACGGATGATCAATCATTTCCTTTTAGGACAAGCTCCATTGCAACTTAATCAATCGCTATTTCTTCCCCAATTCAATAAGAAAACCGATACTGTGGGGAAGGAGAAAAAGAACCCTTCAACGTCTACCATGACCTTCTTGATGGGTGCTGGACAATGTCTCCACTTCAATTCCAATCTGGCACCAAGTTTACCAGCCTAAGAGGAATTTACAAGCAATAGAACTCCAGCAATGTGTTCCCATTATCACTGAGAATGTAAAGTGGCTCTGGGACGTGGGGTTTAACTGACACGACAGGCCGGAGGCTGGGCTGCCTGTCCTGGATGCAGTAAGGCGGATAGTCCAGGTGGGGCTCCAGCAAGGGAATTGGATGACCTTGAGACCTCTAAAGATGGCAACATCTGTTGCCATAGCAATCTGGTGAGGCACACTATCAGTCTTCTAGTTAATAAACACACACTGAGTACCTATCATGTCCCCGTTTCTGGGGACACCCAGAGGAACAGAACAGTTTCCTACTCATAGAAAGTAAGGGAGCCACAGTGAGCAAGCAGTGACAGTGGATGCTCAGAGGGGGACTGGGGCCCCTCTGGAGGCCTTTGGGAGTTTGTCAAAGGCGGGGGCAGGGGGGGAATTACAAGTTGAGATGAACCTGGCGACCAAGGAGCATACAGGACATACTGAGCATGCAGCCCAGGATGCTGGGAAAGGCTTGATCCAGCAGCACCTCAAAGGATGCCACCACGGTGGGGTGCCTGGATGGGAAGCCACCAAACATGATGTGATCAGAGACAACAGCTCAGAAAGGCCCCACTGCGTGGATGGGAGTGCTGGAGACAGGGACACCCAATGGTTGCTGCAGTGGCCAGGGCGAGGTGATGGGTGCTGCAGCAGGGCATGGTGGCAGAGACAAGGACAGGGAAAGTCAGAGCTGCATGGTATACAGGATAGCCACCAGTGGGCAGAGGGACTGAGGATAATGCCTGGGCTGTGGCCTGAGCAGCTGGGCACCATCACCCAGGAAGGGGTACCAGTGAGAAGGCCAGTCTAGGGCCTCTCTGGCTGGTGATCGTGCCTTCCCACACTGCCTACTTCTCACCCACCATGCATGGACGGCTTCAGTCCACACAATGCCAAACACAAGGGAGGAGAGGGAGGAGGAGCACAAGAGTGGAGGCCCCGGCTCCCTGGGCAGTCTCAGGCAAAAAAATCCCAGCAGGGGCGGCAGGCACTGCTCTCGACTCCAGAATCCCAGTGACAGCAACAGGAAGGGAGGCTCCGGGTAGCCCTGTCACAACCCTGGCTTTAGTCACGCCTGAGTTCAAACCGCTGTTCTGCTACTGCCTGCCTGTGTCCCCACGGGCAAGTTCCTAAACCCTGTTGCTGCTTCATCTGAGCAATGGGCATAACAACAGCTGCACCACACAGGCTCAGCCCGAAGGTGATGAGATAAAGCAAGGGAAGTGCCCAGGCGGAGGGAGAGCTTCTGATCCGAGGTAGCCGCCGCCCAGCAGGCTTACCGGTAACAGGGACACCCCAGGTGTGAGGCAGTGCAGAACACTCCCTCGTGGCTTTCAACACCAAGGAGGCACAAAATAGAGCTCTGCCACACTTCCCAGGCAAGCAAGTGTGCATGCGCACACAGAGCGACTGCTTGCCGAGAGGCGGAGGGGGAAAGGTGTCCCAGGACGCGGTGGCCCCGGCTTCGCCAGAGCAAGTGGCAGCAGATGCTGGCGGCTCTTGGCGATGACGCTGTTCACTGTACTTGATCGAGGGCAACTTTGCGAGCCACAGGGCTCTCTAGTAAGGCTCCGTAAAACTATAAATTTACTCTGAGAGCACCCAGTCTAATTACCTTGCCAAGACTCTCTGCATGTTTAAGAAGCGTTTCTTCCCCCCTCCTTAAACTCTTGATCATAAGGACTCTTGTTAGCAATACTCTGCATCGGTCTTGTTTCGCCTGTTGCCGTGGCAACAGAGCAGTGTTTACTAGGCTTTCTGAGCTGGTACATCTTTATTAGCACCCGGATCCCAGGAGGAGCAGGAAGCGGTGCAGAGGTTTAAAGAGCATTAATCCCCTTAAGCTTTCCAAACCTCTCTAGTTAGGGAGCCCGTAAGGGGGGTGGAGATTGAGGCCTCTGCCATTTGCAGGGCCCTCCTAGAATTGTCAAGCCTACATGAAGCACCAGCCGGCGAGACTTATCTCTCTGGAGCGTCACTTTAAATTTCTTCTTCCTCTTGAAAGAGACAAACTTGTGGGCCGCCTCTGCTTCACAAGGAAAGTTTGCAACCCATCCATCAGACAAGGGCTGCTGGCGCTTTCCTCACTGCCTCTCCGACCACGCTGCTCTCTCGCGATAAACACAGGACTTTCAGAAACTGTTATCTCCTGGCCAGGAGGGAGGATGGCCACAAAGGCCCGCGGGCCGGCTTACCCGTGCACCCTCCTCGCTGCCCCTCCGTGATGAGATGATTCACAGCTGAGATAGATTTCCAGTATATTAAAAAAAAAAATCAAACCTAAGCTCCAGAAAGCTCCCTATCCCCTTAGCCTCTGCCTGTCTTGGAAGGTTTTTCAAAGTCAGCGCCAAAGCACAAGCAGGGATGGGGGAAGAAATGGTTTCCTTAACATCATTCAAACGTGGCTCAATGTCCAATTCCCCCTCCTACCAAATAAACGTTTCTTTCATCTTTCATTCCAGCCTAGGAAAAAAAAAGCCAAGCCCAGCCAGGGGTCCAGGAAGACCTGTGGCTGAATTCTGAAAAATTACACAAGTGAAAAATGACACTAACATTTATTTCGGTTTTCTAAGCAGCTTTCAAACGGGTGGTTTTGAGCTGGCCGAGCCTTGACAACCCCCGCAGCCCCAACGCAGTGCTCTCGCTCATCAGTCCACTTCAATTAGGCTGTGCAGTGCAAGTGCAGGAGCCATTAAGAACTTGGCCTTGGCAGGGGGGTGTCACATGCTGCATTTTCAAGCTGGCAACTTCCTATGCTACTTCTCCATAAACCAGGCATCTCCCATTATTTCCTATGGCGTTCCTCTGAGATCCCTTTTCTTCTTTTGGTGTGGTAGCGTTATTCAAAGACTAGTAGCAGTCTCTCCAAGGAGAAGACTGCCTGGCCCCAAACCTGGGACAGGGGTGGGCATTTGGCCTCCCGGTCAGGCTCAGGCACTCACTTGGACAACTGTATCACATACCAGCAGAGTGCCTGGGTTCGAGTTCTAGCTCCCTGCTGATGCCCACCCTGGAAGGCAGCAGGTGACGGTCCCTGCCATCCATGTGGGACACCCGGATTGAGTTCCTGGTTCCTGACTTTGGCCTGGCTCAGCCCTGGCTGCTGTGGGCATTTGGAGAGTGAAACCGCTGATGGGAACTCTGTGTATCTGTCTGTCTGTCTATCTCTCTGTAGTAAATAAAAATTAAGACGAAACAAAACAATATGTAGGACAGCTTAGCTCTCCTACTCTGTAAATTCCAAACAACTCAACAGTGATGCGATTACTGGTGGTCCCAGCTTCCTTCTAAAAATACTTGAGCTGTCTCACAATGCTTAAGCAGGCTCAGAGGCCAGAGAACCAGAAGCCAGCAGTAACCCTTCTGGCTGTGGGAACACAGAACACAAGCTCTCCATGAACCTGAGGAAACTCCCAGAGTCCCTCCCTCCAACCTAGGGTGCTGTCGCTGGGCAACAGGGCTCACAAGACACTCAGGGCACAGCAAAATCCCTCAGCCAGGACTTCAGGGACAAAGGCAGGAGCAGACTAGCGACACCTAGTGTCTGGTCCTGGTATTTCGGGGCCCAGGCTGGCGGGTCTCCAAATAGGCAGAAGACCCAGGGCCTGGATGAAGCAGGGCAATGAGTTGGGGGTCAGGGTTGGGAGCAGGTGCTGGCTGCCCTCATGCTCAGAGACAAGCAGAAGACATAGAGCCAAGCTCAGTTGCCAGGACCCTCCCAGAGTGGGAGTGAGGAACTGCAGACCAGCAAACCAATGTGACTCTGAACTCGAAACCACTACAACTCCCCCAGGGTAGGTAGGTTACTCCACGGCATTAGCTGGAAAAACCTCACGGCCAGATGGCCTGATGAGGAGGTGGAGGACGGTCCCCTCACAGGCCTGGGGCACTACACGGGCAGGTGTGCTGTAGGTCACATGCCTGGGTGCTTGGCATGCTGGGTGCAGGCCTCTTCACAGTACAACAACCCAAGTGCAGCAGCGGCAGGGAGGAGCCAAGCCCCTGGGCAGATGAACGACACGATGGGATGGAACTCACGTGAGTGCTCCGGCAGCAACGGCTGCCTGTCCCCTCTTTCCACAGGGCCACTGGCGCACAACCCCCACCCCCCACCCCCCGCCCAGCCTGGCCCGGCAGCAGACTGGTTTCAGCTCTGCCGACCGGGATCCCTTGCAATCCTTTCCTTGCTGCCTTCAGAGCTTGGTGAGGAGCCTCTCAAGCAACGGCCGACTGGGACGCGTCTTGTTATTAACCTCAACACCTGCCCAGGAAAGCGAAGCGCTCAGCAGCAGGTGGCAGAGGGGCTGTGGGGCGGGGGTGGAGGCCGCCAGTGTGTGGCCATGTGTGGCCCTTGGGCACAGTGGGGGAGGGCAGACTTAGCAGCATCCAGTGTGCCTCACGCACCTCATTTCTACCCTGGGCTGAAAAGCAATTTCCAATCCAATCCTGTCTCGTCCCAGGCTGAGCCAATATGCCTTCTCCACACACCTGCGCCCGGTGCCCCGTACACAGCCTCGGCAGCCCTCCCCGGATTCTGTGGCCAGTCTGACACCCCCAGCAGTCCGAGGAGGGCCCGACTCTCAATTGGCAGATGAGCAGGAAGAATTCAGATGGAGTGTGGACAAGGAAGGCGAGCCCTCGTGGAGACAGCAACCTCACTGAGTCTGAGAGATGCAGCCGCCCCCTCTATGGCCAGCCCACTGACCTACAGGCCCAGAACTCAGACACCCCTGCCTTCCCAGGAAGCGCCGCGCGAGTGACTCGCTCTGAGTTCTCAACCCCTGTGCAGAAACCACGGAACACCTGCTGAAAGAAGCTCGCTCACTGGACAGAGCTGCTCCGGTGAATAATAACCACTCTTTCTCTTTCATCAGCCTCCTAAGACGCATCTTCATCCTGACTGCCCCCCTCCACCAATTCCGACTCTTAAGTTTTAACAGAAAAATGGCTACTGAGAAACTCCGCGAGGTGAGGCTGGGGTTCAGCAGGCCCCAGACACAGGCATGCGCCCCTGCTCTGAGCATCCTCAGGCAAGGGGGACAATATCCTGAACGTCCTCTCCTTCCCAGGAGGAACAGGTCCAACATTCCAGCCGGGCTCCAAACCTATCCAAGAGGGAAGGATAGAGGGAAGAGCAGATTTAAGAAGAAAGGACAGGGAATTAGTCAGAATTTCAGCCTAACTTTTGATCCTGTCCCAAAAATGACTTTTGAAAAAAGAAAAGGTGCAAAGAGGCTGGGGGGTGGGGGGTGGGGAGAAAGAAAACACACGTGTTCCTTCCCTGTGACCCTGCAAACCTACTCCTCGCTATTGACAACAACAGAAAGCCTGCGGAGGAGCTTGCCTCCAGCCCAAGCCGGCATCACCTCTCCAGGTTTCCTTTGTGACTCCACTTTCACTTCTTAAGCACTTCTGACAAAGGAGAGGAAAAAGCCCAGAGGGTGTGCGTCAAGGGGACAGGTGCTTGCAGCGGGCCTGCAGGTCACTGGGGACCCGGCAGGAGCGAGGCCCCCGCCAGCCGGCCGCTAAGTTCAAGCTCAGAGCCGTTTTGGAAGCCACCCCGCCTTCCCCCACACCGACAGCCCTTACAGGAGGCACTGGTCTGTGCCGTTTACTCTCAGTCCTACTTCTCAGTAGGACTACTTCTAATTGCCTAAGACGGTGCTGACCAACACCTGAGGCTGGAGATGGGGCAGAGGAAGCAGGTGGCTTCCCCTCCTTGGAGATGACCGCAGTCAGTGAAGCTGCTGCTCCCGTTCCAGAGTCCACAGGCCAATCCCAGGTCTCAAGTGCCCACCCGGCAAACACAAGTGGCCCCACTACGGGCTGGTTTCCACGCCTCATGTGAATGCTTCTGTTAGTTCAGCAGGGCCATGGGCATCAGCTAACAACAGAGGCACTGCCCCTGGGCCCTGAGGCAGGAGCCTGGAGGTCCAGGAGCGCCCATCAAACAGGATTCCTGGGCTCAAATCCCACCCTCGGCCTCACACTGGCTGTGCGCCCTTGGTCAAGTTACATAACCTCTCGGAGTATCAGTCACCCCCCACCCCGGCAGATGGAGTGGTCGGACTGTCAACATTAAATGTGAGACTGCACCAAGCAGCTTTAGCAGAGCCTCACAAAGTCAGCAGCCGTCATTCACCCATTCGGTGGCAACCCAGTACACACGGGGCCCTCCGTTCTCACAGCTGAATTGTCTTACGGCTGAGGACAGAGGCGGCAGATGTGGAGGGTAGAAGGGCAAAGAGCTATTGCAAAGGCTCGTGGTGGTGAAAACCACTAGCCAAAGGGAGAGCAAATTCCTTCTCCGTACACTCAACCAAACCTCAAGTGCCCAACAGTAGCCCATGACAGGCAATGTGTAGCTGAACCCAACTGCTGCAAAACTGGGGTGAGCTTCTTTTCCCAGACCACAGGGCAGGCGCAGGCACACACGACTGGCAGTCAGCTGGAGCCATGCACAATGAGGCACTTCAAACAGAGGCTCTTCCATAGCCCTGTCTTTGGAAAAGTCCAAAGTTGGGGGTCTACCTGTGGGCACAGAAACTCCTGCAGCACCCAAAGACTTCGTTGCTGGGAGATGACTTTTTTTTCTAAAGGATCAGTGAGAGGTGAAAGGGACAGAGAGGTGAACACACATAGAGATGGCCGAGCCCCTACATGATATTCGTGAAAAGCACTGCTGCTGGATGGGGGTCCCTTGGCGAGACCCACCAGGTGACCTGGGAAACTATGGACTCTGCCTTCCTGCCGGGCTTCCCCTCCCCCACTGCTCCCAGCCCCCACTGCAAAGTTACGGGGCCCTGGGGTTTGCAGCTCACCACACCACAGATCTTTATTTCCCGTCACCCACTGGCCCAAGCTGTCCCCACTCCCTGTTTCTCCCAGACAAGTTAATAAGACGGAAGGCTCCCCAGGGGCCGGGCTGGCCAACATTATCACTCAGAAGCAAGGCAGAAATCCTGACACATCGGAAATGACTTCAAGCCTATTAATTACCCTTTCTTCTTTGGCAGATCTTTTGAAAGAAAGCTTGACAAATTGAAAGGCAGGCCAGCACTGCTGCTCCGCCCCAATTAAGCCCCTGCTCCTACCCCAACAACACAAATCTCATTTCTGCGTTTTTTAACCAATTAATTTGTCATAGCTGCACCCACCCCTGGGAGCCCCACGTAGAAGCTGTATGGTCAGAGGCACAAAGGGTGAGGCCCTCTGTACAGGCTGAGCCCGACAAACCCGAGACTCCGGGGAGGCTGGAAGAAGCTGGGGGTGGCCAGGGCTCCAGGCTCAGGGTCTGTCTCCTAGGACGCTCACAGTGAGCCCAGACAGCTCCCTTGGACACACTCGGGACCTCCACACCCATGGGATCTCTCCCCTGTGGGAGACTGCTGCCCAAGCGCTTTGATTACAAGCTGACTCCCACACAGACCCCCAGAAACACCGCAGGGCTTGGGGGCCAGTCCTCACCCCCTAGTTTCACATCTACCATGTGGACAGGAAACGCTGCTCAGGGTCGCCCTGACACCATCCCTTCCTTATAGAGGCTTATGCAAAAACCACTGGGGGCATTATTCCAAGTCTCCAAGGATACTTTCCTTGGGGGCTACACTTTCTGTATCTCCGTTTACCAACATGGATTCCGACGGGAATTTGAAATAGAATTTGTTTTTTTGTTTTTTTTTTTTTTTCTTAAAATGAATTCCAGCCACGGAAGTGGCCTCCATTACCCAGCAGCACTGCCTCCCAAGCTGCTCAACCCCGGAATGGAACCTGGAGTCATCTCTTATTACTCTCCCCCATGCCATCCCCCATACCCCCCCCCCCCCATTAGAACACCCTGTGCCTCTGCATGCCACCGCCTCTCCCCAGTCCTGCTGCTGAAGCGTTACCTAAGCGGCCGTTGCTCTCACTGCACTTCGGCTATGAACTTCAGCTGGCTTTCCTGCTTGGCCTGCCCTCCGGCCTCAGTGCAGGAGCCAGTGGTACCTATTAAAAGCACATACCATATGCCTCTGTCCTTGCGACCCCCAATCATCTGGTCTAGCCCACCAAGCCTTCCTAACCCAGCCTCTACCTGCCTCTCCCACTCAGCTCTCCCAGTCTCCTTCCCCTCATCCTGCCAACATACCTGTCAGGTCCTCACTCTTGCCATGACTGGCTCCTTGTCACGCCTTCCCCCCAAGTTCTCTGCCTCCCAATTCAAATGCCTACTCTTTGGGAGCCCACTTGCAACTCTACCTAAATAAGCTATGCCCGGGCCCCTTTCCAGTATGTCCCTACTTGGTCTTCTGAGCTCTTAGTCGTTCCTGAACTTCTGAGATGTTCCTTCCTCCCAAAGAACAGGAGTTCATGGAGGGCCAGGATTTGTCTCCTTGTTCCTTGTAGCACAGCAAGAATGGCACAGTGTCCGGAACACGGAGGTGCCCAGGACAGACTGGTTATGAGGTGGAGCAGGGAGCCCAGAGCCTCAAGCACAGGACGTACCTCTGTTGGGATGGGAGGTTCACGCTGCCCACAGGCAGAGGCTGCCTCTTGCCCACCCTGGGGGATCCTACTGAACACCTGGATGGATGTGGGCAACCCAGCCCCCACTCCCAAAAAACAGAACGACTCCAAGCTGCAACCCACCCACCACCTGACCATCCCTCACAACCAAGGAGAGACCCTTACTGCCATCCC
Organism: Oryctolagus cuniculus; assembly: GCF_051225735.1. NCBI lineage: Eukaryota > Metazoa > Chordata > Mammalia > Lagomorpha > Leporidae > Oryctolagus > Oryctolagus cuniculus. The sequence goes on along the minus strand of NC_142883.1, from coordinate 33,033,774 downwards.
ATATAGCCTTCTGAGGACATTGTGGATCCGAGTCCCAGGGCCTGGGTTGGGTAAAGCAAGGCCACCCGGCAGGGCCCAATTTGTCTAGTGCATTTCCACCCTATCTCATTTTAAACTCTAACAAAATCTCGAAGCCATTACCCAGGAAATCATCATTAAATCATTTGTTCATTTTTATTAGCATCACAGTAATTAAAGAGAATCATATTTCAGAAATCTTCAGCCGCACTTATCAAAACCCACCCCCCAACCAATCAATTAGTATTACAATAACCGTGCTCCCTTGTTGCCACTGCTATTAGCATTTTGATTGAATGTCTGCTGAGAAGTGACTGGTAACAGAAGATTGTGTTCAGAAAGTAATGTTTCTTTATTCGTCACCAACGAACCTTGTCTGGTCGTCTCCAGTCTCGACTCAAAAGAGACAAGACGGTTTCCAAAAGCAGTCATTTTTGCTGGTGGATTATATTTTCATGAGGTATGTGATAAACTGGGCCCAATCACTCCAGAGTCGCTGGCGATGCTCAGGGGCCTCCCGCTGGCTGGGGCACCCAGCAGCTGCAGCTCAGTGAAGTGTCCCTTCTGCAGCCTTGCCCTCCCGCCTCCAGTAATCCAGGACAGTAAGCACCAGGTCTTTGCAAATGGCACTTTGGGCGACGCTGATATAATAATGCCCATGCCAGATAAGCTGGGAGCCACGGTTATTCCTGCACAAGATCACGGTCATTACACACGCCCTTCTCTGCCAGGCACCGGGAAACCTGTTATTCAACCATCCAGACTTAAGTCCCCCAGTCGTCATCACGATAACAAGAGTGCCAGGCAGAGCACAGATGTGCTAACGAGCCCCATTACGGGTAGAGAATGGCCACCTTCTCCAAGTCCCACGAATTAAAGACAAATTTATTAAACTGAAGTAGGCAGGGGTCATTTCTGATATCGAAACCACTGTGTCAGAACGCAAAGGGCTTGCAAATTCAGACGCCTCGCACACGGAGACCCTTAGACACAAAACACGGCCAAACACACACCAAAAAACTGTCTCTCTCTCAGTAAGTTAGCCACTGTGGCTGCTGTGAGCAACTTAAGAAGAGATTCTCCTTTGATGCATTTGGAATGAACGGGTGTCTAGAGCCAGGAAGGGCATGAGCTCCAAGCTATAAACATGGTGGCTGATTTAAATGGTCAGTCCGTCTGCCTGTCTGTCTGTCCTTCCTTCCTCCCTCCCATCCATCCATCCATCCATCCATGCACCCATCCGTCTACCACAAAGAATATGCAAGAGTTTGATCTTCCATGCAGAATCTTATGCACCTCTCACTGTTGCAGGCACCCACTGCCCACCCCAGGGTCCCTACGTAACAGCGAAGGACACTGACAAGGCTGTGTTAATGCTCCATTAAAAAAAAAGGCTTCAGGGTTGAAAAAGTGCTGCATAGTTCTTTTAAAAATCTTTCCTTTCTCTTAACTCAGCCTCCTTTTTCCTCTCCACCCCCCCACCTCCCTGCCCCCAGCTCCTGTTTCTCCCCTGGCTGCCAGCCAGGATTTTATAATAGTGTCAGGTAGCAATTTCATTTTTAAACTGCTCTTATCAAGGATTTAAGGTGAAAGATAAGAACAGCACAGTAAATCATCATAAAGGAATGTGGTGTGAGGCATAGTATTTTACAAATCAAAACAGTTAACAAAATGAAAAGGCAAGGACAGGGAAACAAAGTGAGTTTAAGCATCGCCTGAAAGGGGGAGGGTAGAGGCCAAATTAAATAGAAAGATCATCCTTCAGATAGCCACGCTCCCTTTGGTAATGATCTTGGCATATTTGCTAAGAATTGCATGAACGTGCAATTTCCATTTTAAAATAGGATGTTTTCAGAAGGCACATATATTGTCAAACCATTACATACTCTTAACTGGGGGTTTTCATCCAAGGCGTCTGACCTGCTAGCATGTGTTGCTAATATCACTGCTTTATTATTTATCAAATCAATTTCTTCACGGAATGACTAATAAACACAATCACAGCTGCTCTCCCCTTCCCACCCCAGCTGCTACTGCCCTGGCAGCAGCCAGATCTGCCAGGCTACCTGCCGTGCCTCACTCACCTCCCACATTTCACCAAGAACCTCATAAAAAAAGGAAAAGGGGAGGTGCTTGGCTCAGGTCTTAAGATGCTGCCTGTGTCTCACATTCGACTGCCCGGGTTTGATTCCTGACTCCAGTTCCTTGCTACTGCCGACACTGAGAGGCAGCCGTGGTGCGGCTCAAGTCAGTGAGCCCCTGTCACTCATGTGGGAAACCTGTATTGAGTTTCTAGCTCTTGGCACAGCCCTGGCCCAGCACTAGCCCTGTGGACTTTTGGGGAGTGAGCCAGCAGATGAGAGTTCTCTTTCTGTCCCTCTCAAATAATAATAAACACACTAAAAACATATAAGGAGGAAAAAAGGAGACAAACGCAGGCAGCGCCATTTCTGACCTGAACCACTTTGTGGAAGCTGCTCCTACCATCTGGGAAAAGCTAGTCACTTGGCTAACAGGGATTTCAGTGAGTGCCACAATAAAGAAACCACAAGCCTGAAATAAAGTCAAAGAAAACAGGAGCAGGGGCTCATTTTTCTAATTTGATTCTTTATGTATCTTTGATTCCAATTTATTTTATAAAACCCATTGAGAGCCACATCCGATCCATACTCTCCAGTCTATGCACAAACAACCAATGAGCACAGAGAGCCCATGAGCAGCGCTCACACGCTGCACACAGAGCTCAGATGCAGCCCAAAGTGTCCACAAAGCTTTCAGTAAACAAAAAAATAAATAAAATCATGATGTTGTTGATTCTCACTTTTTAGAGATGTCCACCACTCTCTCTGAGGCCTACCTGCAGATTCACAATAAATAAAAACATGCAATTAGATGATTTCCTATTTGCCATGGGATGATTCAATTGTCCATGAAAAGCCAGAGTTCTAAAAATAACATAAAGGGAAATCATTGAGTATTGTTGATATGCATATCTGTTGCAAAACAGGATTAGCACTATGGGCAAAATACAAAGCTTCCTTTGTACACTTTGCCCATTTCTTTAAATGGTAAGATGGCGTGGGAGAAGGGAGCAAATGAAACCATAATTTTCAGACTACTTTTCCTTATTGTTGCTCAGAAAAATTTCCAGGTGTTTCCAGAACAGTTTAAACATAAATATACTGGCTGTTGGGAAATCTGTTTCCAGGACAAATGCTTCAACTTGACTAAAAGACTCCAAGAAAGGCGGTGATTTTAGAATGGAGAAAAAATTCAGAACTCTACCTGTAAGCACATGTAAGCCCTGACAGGGAAGTACATCCATATTTAAGCCCTGGGCCAGACCCCTGACCAAAGCACAGCTTACCCCAGCTCACCAGGGCTGCACCAGGCACAAAGGTCCAAGGCAGAAGTGTGGGACAGATTTGTGTTTTTTCTTTTTTTTTTTAAATCAAATACTTTTGCTCTTTCTTCCAAATCAGCCGTAAGCGACAGCTGTGACACCAACAGTATTTTCTATTTTTTTTTAAGCAATTAGAGCAAGAAGACTCACTCTTCTTCTGAGTTCCTTCTGAAGATGCCGGAAAAGAACCAGTGTTTCCCCAACCTCTTTCTCTGCAGTTCTCCAAAGCCCTCTCCGGAAAACACCTGTAACTCTGCCACTCTCCTCCCAACGCCCCCCCCCCCCCCCGACATGTGGCAGAGGTTCTTACAGCCAGGGGAAAGTATAGAGTAGAGGAAGCTGAGATGGCAGAAGTAGCAGGAACCTCAGGGTTCAGCCACAGGAAGGATGAAGAGGCCAAGGGAGAAGCCACCTTTCTGGCCACCGTCCCTCGTCACAGAACAATGTTACTGGCTAGGCCCTGGAGGTGCAGGGTAGAGGACACAGACACAACTCAGGTAATCACACAAACAGCTATCATTAAAGACCGAAAAGTGTCACAAAGGAAAACTGCAAAAAGCCATGAGCACAACACCCAGTGGAACTGACCTTGTCATTTACAAAGGGTCACCCTGGAGGAGCCATCTCCACCTTCCAGCTTAACACTGGGGCACCTGCCAAGGGGAAGGGGCTTCCAGCCCAGCGTCCAGGTTGCCCAGATACAGGTCAGGATCAAAGGCCTGGGTGGAACAGCTAGCATCCCTACTTCAGTAGGTTTTGAAGTAAAGCCATTGCCTTTAGCACCAGCACCCCACATGAGTGCTGGTTTGAGTCCTGGCCGCTCCATTTCCAATCCATCTCCATTATAATGTGCCAGGGAAAGCAGTAGAGGATGGCCCAAGTTCCTGTGCCCCTGTACCCATGTGGGAGACTGGGAAGAAGCTCCTGGATCCTGGCTTGGGCTTGGCAGAGCCCCAGCCTTTGCAGCTATTTGAGGAGTGAACCAGGGATGGAAGGTCTTTCTCTTTCTCTTTCTCTCTCTCTAACTCTGCCTTTCAATTAAATAAATCTTACAAAAAAAAAAAAAAAAAAAAAAGTAAAGCTGGAAGGGTTCTTAGACATTGTGTGACTGAGGAGTTCTTAACCCAGACTATGCATCAGCTGGGGAGATGAACAAAGTTCAAATTTTCCAGCGCCAGAGCCCCATCCTCAAATTTCAGTTGATCTAGGGTGGGACCCAGGTATCAAAATGCCTTAAGAACTCCCCAGGTGATTCTGATGTGTGGCCAGGTGCAAACCACCCACCTAGCCCAGCAAGCGTTCATCACAGGAGTGTCTGGTGCCGGGCTTCCCATCCAACCCCCTCTTGGCAGGAGCAAGTCTGGGAGTTAGCCACAGGAGTTTGCAGCTATGGGGTCGTTGGTGAACTCTAAATTCCAACTCAGAGAGCAGGGGAAGAGATGGACCTGGGGAGAGTCCCTTCTCTGCTTCACTGTGCAAGCTAATGAGACCGGTTCTTCTCCTAACCTTCCCGGTGGGGCTGAGTCCACCACGGTTCCTACACAGGGAGCACGCCAGGGTAGCAGGAGACACACAAAACAGGAGCCATGGAGCCTCCGTGTGCGCCAAATGTGCAGGGAGTGTTCGGGGCACCCCACTCTGATCCCCGCAGAGGACTGTCTGTGCCACAGTCGAGGCTGGAAGCACACGCACGCAAGCGCTCTAATTACTCATTACCGCCGTGCCCACTGTGCTCTTACAACCAGGGACCTGTAGGTGTTACCATCTTGACCCTCCGCTGCAATCATTTAGCTTGAAAGTCACTGTGGGAGTGAATTTGGCAAATGTTCCCGAATGAAAGGGTTTCTGGGACAACAGCAAGAAATCAAGAAGTGTGCTTTGGCAGCCTTTGAAGTTCAGTGTGTCGTCTTGCTGGGTTTTCTTCTATTTCCGCAGGGTGGAAGCAGAGGCAGGTATGTAAGGACGCCGAGGTGTGTTTTGCATACACACATGCTCTCCGAAGTCCTGTTTACTTTCTTCTTTCCTCTTGTACTCTTCTTTCTTTTGGGGGGGGGGGGCCTTACTTCCCTAAAATAGCCAAGCTGAACGAACCAGCTGGAAACAGCTCTCTAGTGAGCATGGTTTGCATCGCTGGAGTTGAGGATTCTGACCGCTCCTAATTGTACTGCTTATTCCTTAGCTTATTCACAAATGACTGAGCCTCAGAGGCCACTGAATTTAAAATTAGGTTAAATGTTTATTGATTTATTCTCATCTACTTGAACAGCAGAGATAGAGAGGAGAGAGAGAGAGAAGGAGAAAGAGAGATAGAGGGAGCGATCTTCATTTGCTGGTTCACTCCTCAAACGCTTGCGACAGCCAGGACTGGGCCAGCCAGAGCTGAGTCTGAAACTCTCTCCAGGTTTACCGTGTGGGTGGCAGGGGCTCAAGCACCTCGGCCATCATCTGCTGCCTTGCGGAATTTATGAGCAGAATGTATGGAGCAGAAGTAGAGTAGCCACGATGCAGGTGTCCCTAGCAGCGGCTTAACCTGCCGTGCCACGACACCCACCCCTACTAAATTGAAAAGTAAACCTCAGAGTTATTTCAGGGTGATCTTCTGCTAATGGGACTTGGGTAAGGTGTGTGAACCAAATCAGGATTTGGGGGCTGTGTTCTCAGTTACGTAAAAGGTCTTTTCTCTTGCACACCATTCTGCTGGGGGAGGAGGAGAGACAGAAGTGCAAGAGAGACCATGCTGGGCCACCAGGACTCCCAGCCCAGGGTGAGCATGGACACAGGTACAGCAGAAGGCACTCTGCCCTCTGGAATAACTCCCAGTGCTGAAGGACCACAGCAGGGGCTTAAAGCACCAGGGACTTCCTCCGTCTCAGTTCTGGAAGCTCGAAGCCTATACTCAAGGTGTTGGCTGAGTCCTGCTCTCTTGGAAGAGCAGACCTGCTCCATGACTTTCTCTCAGCTTCAGGTGGTGCCAGCAATCCTGGGCTTGCAGCTGCATCACTCTAGTCTCTGCCTCCAAGGCCACATGGCCCTGGCCCTGTGGGCTTCCCTTCACACATCCCTTCTGATATGGACACGAGTCTCATTGGGTAAATCTACTCCAGTAAGGTCACATCTTACTTACATCTCCAAAGACCCTATTTCCAGTAAGGTCACATTCTCAGATACTGGGGTGCAGCCTATCTACTTGGAGGACACAGGTCAACTCCTAACACCCTTCAATGGGGGATGCTTGACAGCACCCGGTAACAGCCTGTGAGGGTGCCCACTCTCTCCCATTGGGGAGCTTCGGCTCCCACTCCCTGAGAAAGGACAGTGCCAGCATTCTCATTGGTAGTTAAGATAACAGCAGTTAACTGGACCATAATAACATGAACATTTATCACTAGTCTCTCAGAAGTCAGAGGCTTCACACAAACGATCTTACTTTAAACCTCCCAAGTTCACCAGTGGAGAACGGCAGCCTCATGTAACAGATGAGAAAGCTCAGCGAAGGCTGAGAACTTCTCTGAGTCACAGAGCTGAGGAGCAGCAGCTCGGCACATGAACCCGGGGGGTGACCCTGGGCTCTTCCCCCATGCCACTCGGCCTAGACACTTCCCCAGCTTGGGGTCGCCTCGACGCACGAGCTAGAAGCAATGTGGAAGCAGAGGAGGATTCTGTACCTGCCATGCTGGGGCAGGTACCCACGTGTGTATGAGTCACAACTCAGGGGTAAGAAAATGCTTAAAGTTTCATGTTTTTCTTTAATTAAGAAGCACTTGGAACTTCAGGGATGGAGGGCCTCCCTGTTCTGACCTTTCACGCCTCTGGGCTCAGATGAACCGGAGCAAACCAGGCTTCTTTGCTGTCTGGGGCCAGCCTGGCTATTCTAATAATAGCACATTGTCTGGGAAGAGGAGATACGACCATGGGAATCCTCATCTATCTATCCGACCTGTTTATGGAAAGAAAAAGGCAGAGGTGGCTCCCAGGGGAAGGTGCTCAGCTGCATATAACCACGTCTTGTTGGCGTGGGTAGGGCTCCTCCCTGCTCCCTGGTGGGCCGGGAAACCCAGATGGGGCACGGCCCACGGTAGGAGACTCCACTTGATGTACAGAAAAGCCCTTTAAAGATATTTATGTCCACATCAGGAACAAGACAGAAGTGACACTATACTGTGTTAGGGCGATGGGTGGGGTGGATTGTTTTCTTGGGAAAATTCTCTTGGATGTTAATAGATGGCTTCACTAATCATTCAAATGGGAATGAATTTTAAAAGCTTACACTGAACAAGCGAATGTTTGAATGGGGTATGAATGCACAAAGGTGACTGACTACACACTGAAAAATATCCCTTTTTCTCTGTACTTCTGGTCACTCAATCCTCTTCCCCAGAAGCTAACACTTATTTATTTATTTTTTTTGGTTAAGGATTTGTTTATTTATTTTGAAAGGTAGAGTGACAGAGAAGAGGGGAGAGAGAGCAATCTTCCACCCACTGGTTCAGTCCCCAGACGGCCACAACAACCATGGCTGGGCCAGGCCAAAGCCAGGAACCAGGAGCTTCCCCCAGGTTTCTCACATGGGTGCAGGGGCTCAGGTTCTTGGGCCATGATCTGCTGCTTTTCCAGGCTATTAGCAGGGAGCTAGATTGGAATTGGAGCAGCTGGGACACAAACTGATGTCCATATGGGATGCCAGGGTCACAGGCGGAGACTTTACCTGCCACACCACAACTCCTGCCGCAACACCAATTTCTGTAGACGAATATTTGCATCTCTGAGGACACACACATGTGCATGAGCCATCTGAGTGCTTGTTATGGCCAGAGATGGTTCCATGCCCCTTATACTGATTAAACGGCATAAGCCCCAGGCTAACTCAAGGACATCTTCTTATCTTCTAGATTAGAAATCTGATTCACACAGCTATGAAGCCACAGAGAGGCAAACACTGGCCCAGGGTATGTGCTCTTTCCTATACATTCTAACTCCTCTACCAAAGTTTCAGATATTCTTTCAGAAGTCATTTCTGCACATGCCAGCTATGTGCCAGCGGAAGGAACAACATCCACAAAAAAGTTCTCTTCCTAAAGACAAGGGTCCCAAAAATCCAGAGATTTTACTTTGTTTGCCTGAAGAGGCCAAGCCAATGGTTTTGTTTAAGGAGGATGGCGAAGAACAAGGGCACTGAGCGCACCCACTCACTGTGTGCTCCAAGCCCACACACAGAGCAGGTGCATCTCCTCCAGAAGTGAGTGAAGGGCCCAGAGCCCTTCAGGAACTCATCTGAGATCTTGCCCATGAGAAAGCTGGGCTTGGACACCAAGTGTGGCCAGGTCTAAAACCAAGGCTCTGTGAATGCGTGTGTGTGTGTATGCATACATGCCACACAAAGTCACAGAGGGACTAGCATGTCTCCTGACCTGTATGGCTCAAAACAGAAGCTGTCGGCCAGAGCTGCATAATTGCCAGGGCTCCACTAGAAACGTGAGGTCCCACCATGGGGGGCAGCCACCCATGGCTTCTGGAGACCCTTCACCTAGAACCAAGGGATGCTAAGAAATGGGTTGCTTTTAATCAGGTCACCAAGGTCTCCACTGCATACTGCTTTCGCTGAGATCCTCAAACTCGCAATGAGAGGCAGAGCCTGGGGCTCTCTGGGGACAGTGCCCAACAAAAGACTCATTGTCCCTCTCTACAAAAACCATTTCTGGGTCAATGAAGTAGCTGACCCCGAGCCCACTCCCTTTCTACTTCTGGGGGCCGCAGCCAGGGGGAGGCCAGGAAGGCCTCTTAGCTCAACCTCCTCTGGTGCCAGAGCCTTTATTCCCCAGCAAAGAAGTCTAGAATTTATCCTTGAGCTTAAAAAAAAAAAAAAAAAAAAAAAAAAAAAGGCAGCTTGACCAGGATGCCAAATTCTGGCTTCCTGTGGCCCTGGGCATCCCCAGCCCCCAGCCCCCAGCCCTGTTGCTAGGGATGCGAGGGCTCCCAGTTACTCTGCGCCTACAAAGCAAAGCAGGTGAACAGAAACCAAGCTGCTGTGTTGATTAATATCTCAAGAGACAGCGCCGGAATGGGTGCTTCCGGAATTGAGTTAGCTCAGGGGGGAAAAAAATGAAAGCACACTCCTTGCTTTCCTGTCAGAAATAAAATTAAGGTTCAGGATCAACGCAGCCAGAGCTGGGACATCTACAGGAATCTTTAATGGTCTCCTCTCCATGTTTTTAAATTCACATTCCCCTTCAACCCTGCCCTTCTAATTAGTTATTTGTGAGGTCATGTTTGCACCAATTTCTCGTGAAAGCTAATGGTGTTTATTTAAGGAGAAAATAAAATGTGCAGACATCTCCCGGGGCTGGTCCTGGAGAGATGGCTCGGGTGGGGGCTGCCACTCTCTACCCAGGCCCCTTCCGTTCGCCTCCATTGCTGCCAAGTCACAGGGACTGGGGCTGAAGCTGCAAGGGCCAGGGGTGGGTGCGCACGAGCATGCCCCCCCCCCCCCACCCCGCAGGCAGCCCTAACGTTAGAATGAGCTCCACGACAACCACGAGAGCTGGGGCTCTGGTCCACCTCTCGCCGCTGCTGGACTTGGCAGTTCTTCCTCTTTCTAATGCAAGCATGCCTGGTTTCCAGCCTGCTCGGAACTCTTCAAGCACCCAAAGGCAGTGATTCACGCCTCCCTCCCTCTTCTTCCCCTGAGGCCTCTTTCATACAAGCTGGACTGGAGGAGAGCAATCCCACTGAGCTCCTACCCCACTCCGACCATCCTTTCCTACACTCAGTTTGGCAGTGTCTTTGACAGTTGCCCCACATGACCCCATGGTGTCTGCTCTGGGAAGGATCTTCGCTAATGCCATCAAGACCTTGTGCCCTGTATAGGAGAGAGCTCAGTGGGCCACACTGCAGCACGGACCAGACTGAAGGCTCTGCGAGGCCCAGACTCTCAACTGCCGATGGTGATCACACTAGCTGCACGCTTGTCAGCTGCCTCCTAATTCAGGTGCAGAATTAGGAGCAATACCAATAATGACCAACCATTGATTTATAAGTTTCCAATAAACCCATTCAACACATCTCAGACTTGGGGAGCACTGAACGGGTCCACCAGCAGCCAGCACAAAGGACATGAGCAGGATGGAGAGGCAGAAGAGTTTCATGGGCACAATTCCAGCAAGGGAGACCTGTCCTAACCTCACTGCAGACCTCAGACAGCACCGGGGACACTGTATGTTACAGGGTGCTTCCTCGTCACATTAGCACAGCTGTCACGGCTAGCTGTCCTTCCACACACCCTTCAGCCTTCTACCCCACCCAACTGCAATCCCTCTGTCAAACACACTTCTGCCTCCATGCCACAAAATTACACTTAGAGCTTATAAAGTATAAGCTTATATAGCTTATAAACCCCAGCTTCTGGGGTTGGCACTGTGGCACAGTGGGTTAAGCCACCACCTGTGACACCTACATCCCACATCAGAGTGCTGATTCAAGTCCCAGCGGCTCTGCTTCTTCTAACTCCTGGCTGATAAACCTGGGAAAGCGGAAGATGGCCCAAGTGCTTGGCCCCCTGCCACCCACATGTGAAGCCCAGATGGAGTTCTGGGTTCCTGGCTTTGGCCTGACCTAACCCTGGCCATTGTGGCTGTCTGGGAAGTGAACAAGCAGATGGAAGATATCTCTCTCCTCTCTCTCTCTCTCTCTCTCTCTGTCTCCTTCTGTCACTCTGCCTTTCAAATAAATTTTCAAAAATTAAATAAATCCCAACTTCTTCCCTAGGTAAGTCAAGTCAAAATGTTAGCATCTCATCAGGAAAAGCACACACAATCTTTGACATCCCATACTCGTCAATGAAGGAATGCTTTAAAATTTTTTAAATTTAATTTACGCCTTTGTGAGACTCTTTACCCTCCCCCTCCCTTTGAGAAACAGGCACCGATAAACAAATAATCACAGTGCAATTCGCAGTCATCCTTATAGAGCACACATAAAAGAGTCAATTTGGACTTCAGAGGTCAATTTCAAAAGTGAGCGTCTGGCAGGTATTCAAGACATTAAGGGCTGTTTTTTCTCCTCAGAAAGGCATTATCTTCTATCAGAGTTTCAGTTACATCTTCCTGGCACCATTTTAATAAATAAACTGATTATGCAAATGACAAAGACTTTAAACTTGGGCCAGCTACTTTTCGGAGGGAGACTATGAGCAAGCCTCCAGGGAGAAGCCAAGCTCTCCTGGCGATGGCCTTGAGGACAGCTTGCAGAGTTCCTCCCCCTGCTAGGTCTGCCCACGCCAGTGCCTCCCGGTCAGAGGAGCCCTCTGTCCAAGACTCTGTTGCTGCTGGTGTTCGCTGTGCCTCACAAAACCTGCCTGAGAGGCTGAGGTTGATACAGGGAAGGGGCCCTCCTGGGGGTGGGAGGTGCGGCAGTGACTGTGTCGGAGCTGCTATCCATCTCCAGGGTCATTAGCATCACACGTCATGAGGGCCCGCTCACTGGTGGGAGAGGAGTCATCCATCACGTCAGCTTGACTTTGCTCTCCTGTGTCCTGGGCCTCTGCCTCCGGCAATGCTCCCCAGCCAATGGGCTGCTGGGTAATGGAGGCCTCAGGGGTGTCCTCAGCCAGAACCACTCCCTCTGCAGCCTACCTCCCTAGGCCACAGGATGAGCTGCAGAGCCTCCCAGCCAGGCGGGGAGGGTCCAGGAACCGGGGGCCCGAGGTCCAAGAGAGGAGCAGCTGGGCTCGCCTGGAGTGACTGGTGTTGAGGGGCTCCCTCCCCCAAGAAGGAGGTGAGTGGAAGATGTACTTTAGCAGCCAATGGATCCACAGTTCATTTTCACAAACAGTGCTGAGGCTGTGCAGAGGGGAGACCTGAGCATCCTATCTTCACCCTCCGCCTCCCTTGCCTCCTGCCAACAAAAGAGCAAATCAGGACAGCACCTTGTGGATGCTTCCCTCTCTACCCTAGGATCAATACCTAATGCTGAGTTCAAGATCTTATCTGACTTTTGCAAGGAGAAAGCAACAAACATTCCCCCAGTGACTAAATCCTTTGACGATCAGCCTAGTGTTTTTCAGACCATCTCTAACAACTTTGAGCAAGCAAATGCAATAGACTCAGAAAACTGGACATCCACCCGGCCCCCAACCCCCACCTTGGCACTAATTATCTCATGGAAGACCCCAGGATGAAGTGAAGGGCAGGGCAAGGATGGCTCCTAGCTTCCACTGCTAGCTCAGCTCCTGTCTGGCTGCAGCAATCTGCCACGCAGTGTGCCTTAGTTTCCCACTGGGTGGGCATCCCAGCGCTGCTCTGACCAGCGAGTCACCCCACGCAGCTCAGCTCACACGTGGCTGCCTGTCATTCGGATGTGATGGTGTCTGCAGATCCTGGGCCAGCTCAGTGTCAGCTATATAAATGCCCAGAGCACACGGGCCGCTGCTTCCAAGATGGTTAACGTGGCTGGTTAGACAAGCGGAAACCTCTGATGTCACCACAGCGCTCCATGCCGGGAACATGGCCAGAAGATGGCCTCCCCAGGATGTCCAGTGGGAGGAAGCCTGGGTCATGCCAGCTTCATAGGTGGGCTGCACCCAGTGGCTGATCATGTAGACAGAAAGGGTAGCTGCCACCCCCAAGCTGGGACAGGGGGCCCAGCCCATCCCAGTGGGAGTCACAGGCTGGCTTCTCTGTCGGCTTGCCTGACTGAGCACAGACACTTCCTCACGAATCCCCTGCAATGACTGCTCACCCTCCGCCTGGTTATTAAAACCAGCAAACCAACCAAACGACAACCCACCCACCCAGAATTCATCTTAAACCTTCTTGCCCTGAAAAGCTGAAAGTCATGGGACAGGTGTTTGGCAGTACATCCCCTATCAAAATGCCTGGGTTTCAGTCCGGGCTCTACTTCCAACCCACCTTCCTGCTAACGTGGACCCTGGAAAGCAGCAGGTGATGGCTCAAGTGCTTAGGTCCCTGCCACCCATGTGGGAGACCCAGATGCAGTTCCAGGCTCCCGGCTTTGGCCTGGCCCACCCCTGATGGTTTTGAGTACTTGGAGAGTGGATGGAAGATCTCTTTCGCCCTCTCTCCCCACTACCCCCCTCTTTGCCTTTCAAAAGAAGAAAAAGAAAGCTAAAAGCCAGAACTATCAGGCCCTGGGGCTCTTTACTCCCAGCTCCTATATTTTCTAGATGAAGAACCTGAGCAATTCAGAAAGAAGAAATTCAGGCAGCTACAAGGAGGGCCAGGCTCTGAAGAGAAGACCAGACGACCCCACACTTGGATGGTCCACTCTCAGGGAGGCTGAGGCTGCTTGGGGGGACAACACCCTCTTTGGAGGGCTCTTTATCTCCTGGATTCTCTCCCCAGAGCTAGTGAGGCCCAGCCTGATGGCTCTGTGGACAGGGGAAGTCAACTGCCATGCAGATGCACCTGAGGGCAACCCTGCCTTCACAGGGATCAACAAGAAGCAAGGTCAGCAGGTTGCAGGTGTGTCTCCAGAGTCTGGCCCTGTAGTTGTCCCCAAACAGCAGGGGTCAGAGCTCCAAGGGTACACAAACAAAGGAAGAAAGGCCTGGTGCTGAGGACGAGTCCTCACCCAGGCTGCCCCACAGGGCTGGGCAACCTTGATGGAGAGGTGCCGAGCCTGTGCTGTGACATCAACTAGGGGTGAATGGGCTGGGCCTCTTTAAGAAGCGCTGCAGGCAGTGCCAACCAGCAAGGGATCATCCTCTGCCACTGCAGCACCTTCCTCCTGATAAGATCATGGAAAACAGGAAGCTGAGGAGGTGGCAGTAGGGCTGGGGCAAGGGGGCTGCAGGAAGACCCTGCCTTCATTGTTACCTCTTGATTCCAAGTGCACGCTCATCAGCCCGGAGGCAGGGCCCATTCCTCCATGCACATGATTTGTGCTTCTGTTGCAGTCCGCTCATTTACAAGTAATATTTCCCTCGCTGAGGTTGAGTTCACTAACTTCTGAGTATTATCACAGCTTCTCCACCCAGTTCCCAAGGAGATTCTTGCTTGGCTGTTTTGAGACCTTGGACAACCCATATAGGCCAGGGCTGCACCTACACAGAGAGAGCCCAGGGGTGGTGGCAGCAGGAGGAAAGGGGATGGGGACTTCTTGGCACACTGTCCCACTTGTCTTCTCTCTCCCAGGCAGAACCCCTGCAGGGTGCTGCTCCTGTTTTAATGTCCTGGGACCTGGGGCCAGTGCTGTAGCACAGCGGATTAATTCTGCCTGTGACACCAGCATCCCATGTGGGTGCCAGTTCAAGTCCCGGCTGCTCCATTTGTAACTCCCTGCTAATGGCCTGGGAAAGCAGCAAAAGGTGGCCATGTGGGAGACCCAGATGAAGCTCCTGGCTCCTGGATTTGGCTTTTGGTCTTGCTCAGCTGTAAGGCTTGATGACAGGGTGACACCTGTGGAAGCCCCTGGCACGGTGCCTGATACTAAGAGATCAGAAAATACCTTCCCCTTCACTGGACTTCCAAGGACCACAGTATGGCCTAGAAACCACACAAGAATCTTCCAGGATTTTGGGCACTGGGTACCACCTTTGGGTGGTGTCACCCACACTGAAAATAAACAGGTGAAAATGCTCTTCCAAACAAACCCCTCCCTACCTGGACATACCAGAGAAAGCGCCAAACTTGGAACCAGCAGCTTTGGCTTTGAGTCCCTGCTGGAACCTAGGGTGCATGAGTGAGCCCCCTCTGAGCCTCAGTCTCCCCATCCACACCATGGAAGTGATGACAGAGAAAAAGATGAGAGCTTACGCTTATGCACGGCTGACCTTGGTTTTGTGTAGCACTCTCCAAACAATCCCAGAGGGAGGTATGATTGCTATCCCCATTTTACAGATGAATAAACCGAGGTATAAAGCAGTGATGTGATTTTCCCAAAGTCACAGCCAATGCGCCAGGCTGCTGTGAAGGTGCACTCAGAAGCCTCTGTGGGAGTCAAGCTTCAGACCCCACCCTCCGCCCCTGCCAGACGCACAAGGTGGGCAGCAATGGAGGGGAAGTGTGAGTGCCCACTCTCACGGCTCTGTCCAAGGCAGGGCAGTGGGCAAAGTTAATCATTCTGCACGTGCTTGCTCTCCCCTCTACTCACCTCCACCCCGCCCACCTCTTCCCTCCACAAGCACCCCCTGATGCTCCCATCGCCTAGCCCTCCGTCTCCCCACCGCGAGCATGCTGCAGATGCAAAGAGGAGAAACCAGACCACCAGGCACACTCCTCACAGCCTCTCCTTCTCCCACTCCCGCCAGCCACGACTCCCACTCCCTCCTTCCTCTCTCTCACTCAGCCTGTGTTCTCCAAACAGGAAAGACACACAGTCTGCGCAGGGGAACTGCTTCTAATCACAGGTGACAGCAGGAATGTAAACAACTCGAGAAACATCTAAATGCAATCCAAGTGCCACGGGAATACTGCTCACTCGCTGCCCCCTCTCTCAAGGATGCCCCACACCCTTCCCTGCCACATCCCTTCCAAGGCTCTGGTCACAGGAGCCCCCCAGAACCTGGGGCTTCCAGACAACAGAAGAGATCACTAAGTCACAACTGCCTATGAGTCTATTACCTCTGGGGAGAATTTTCTAGATTTCTCTCATTTTTCTTTTTAAAGCGATAGTGTTAACATGCTCTTTTGGGGTAGGGAGAGGGAGAGGAATTGAGGAATGAGTTCAGATTCCCTGTGACAATCTGTTCAAAGCTAAGGACCTCTCCCAAGAAAAGTGACAACACACAACATTTTGTTGTCATTTCAAAGGCTCCCAGACCCCAGGTTGATAGCACAGATTGGACAGCAGGCGCACAGGAGAAAACACAAAAACGAGTACCTCCCTCTAACTGTCCCAGAGGCATGGGGGGGGGGGGGGTTCCAAGTCTGTAATCACCGTATATAGCCAACGAACCTGAGATGCATCTGAGTGTTCTCTCTCTCTCTCTCTCTTTAGATTGACAGTCTGCTTTTAAACCATCTCCTTCAATGCAAATTGAGAACTCAATTGAGTAATTGCTATGAATAATTTCCACTTGGATCACTTAGCGCTGAGGTTAGCAAGGGACTAAGAAAGCCAGGATTAAGTGGGTTGATCTGCATGTATGTGCTGGGCACGGCTGCATCAGGAGACCACAGCTTCCAAGCCAAAAGGTAATGGTTTTGTAACCACCTGGTATTTGGACTTTTGTGTCACCATGGACCCCACTCATGCACAATTTCAACTCGTGGTCACCAGCACCTGCTCGACTCTGGACTCTTCAGTGGCTCTTTTGCCAAGGGGTTTGGAGTTGAGAAGAGATGGAGGCCCGGCGAGGGGGATCTTACCTCTGTGCCTGTTGGTAGTTTTGTCAAACATCAGCATCGCATCTTCCACCTGCAAGACAGACAGAGAAGACAGACTGCCTTAGGAGTGTCAACAAAACACACAAACCCAGCTATGCTGCGTGTGCATGCAGTGTGACAAGAGTGCTTTGGAGTGGTTTCCATCACAAAAGTAATAGTTGCTCACTAAAGAATATAGTTTTTTAAATGCTAAGAAGAAAAAAAAAATGCTTGTCTTTCCTACCCAGTACAACCACAGCTAATCAACATCTGGCCTATTTCCCTTTATATGTGGCATTTCCCCCACTTCATGCATGTAACATTAGAATACTGCAAAGCACTCCCGGGACACTGCAGCAGGAATACGACCTTGACTGCTGCGGAGGAGTTCATGAAGATGCCACCACTTATTTCCTTCTGCCCTGGTGGACATTTAGATTGTTTCCAGATACTAACCATGGCACTCTGACGTATGGATTACGGGCTGAACTGCATCCCCCAAATTCCTGTGTTGAAGTCCTGACCCCCGATAACTTGGACTGGGACTTTATTTGGAGACAGGAGCTTCACAAAAGTAATTAATGTGAAGTAGGTCAGGGGGACCTGAGCCCAATGGGACTGGTGCCCTTACAGGAAGAGGAGAGTAGATGGAGGGATACACACACACACACACACACACACACACACTGCATGCCCATATAGGGAGAGGAGAGCATCCACACATCAAGGAGAGGCACAGCCCAGAAGAAATCAGCCCTGCTACACCTCGACTTGCGACTTCTGGCCTCCAGAACTCTGAGGAGAGAGTTCTGTTGTTAAAGCCGCCCAGTGCGAGACACTCTGACAAACTAATACACTGAAGGGAGGCCTTCTCAGAGACACCACAAAGGAGAAAAGCCCAGGGCACCCTCTGCCTCTCATCGGAATCCCTTGCAGAGACTCCCCACACATCCTGCAACCCTTCTGGGTGTCTGCAGCTGTAAGATCTCAGGCTCTGCACTCAATTCCTACATAGATCTCCAAAAACACACACTGAATTAAATAGATCTGGCTTCAGAACCCACTCTTCATTTAGGATGCAATCCTTTCTTTTACACACACACACGTTTAGCACAGGGTTTGTCCTAACCAATTAGCTGCTCACCTGGGGATGGCACCTGGTCCAGCCAGGTGAGCAACCTGACCTCTTCATTTTGGGCTCAAGGTTGGCCATAAAAATGCAATACAACCCCATGGTTGTGGGAAGGTAAAACCTCTAGCCAGAGCACTTTGACCTTGAAGCCACCTCGGAGCATGGGGCACACTGGGTGTGGCTGGGAAGGAGCCAGCACTGTTGATTTGCACTCCCAGGCTCACAGCAAAGGACTGAGACTCATGGGCAAGCCCTTCCTCACCCCTGCTAGACCACACTCTGATGGAGGGGAGGTCACTGAGTGAGGCAATAGGAGGAGGCCTAAGGCGCACCTCTAGACAAACCTATTTCCAGACGCTCTCACACATAGTGGGGGGAGAGCAACATCGAGGGAACCATGGAAGAGGAGAGGCAGGACAGTCACAGCCTTGGAGTGCGGAGCCTAGCTTAGAAATCCTACAAGTCAGGGCCCCCTTTGGTTGCTAAGCAACGGAACCTGAACAAACAGGCTCCTGGGGCCTTGCCCTTCTGGTCCCCATGTCTGAAGTCAGTGACTGGGAGGAAAATGGTCTTGTCTGGGGACTCCTCCAGCAGGCAGCTGCCCTCTCGGGCACCAGGTGGACAGAAGCTGATGCTGTGCTGGAGAGGGCTTCAGCAGGGCTCCCTCTCCAGTCCCCCCCCCCCCATCCCAGGCAGGCTGAGGAGTCCTCCAGGCACCTGCTGAAGCCACACATATGGGGCCAGCCATCTGCCTCCCATGGGAACAGAAACTGGCGTGTCTGTACCCAGAGCAGTTACACTGGGACAGAACCTGGGACCCCAGAAGAATTCCAACACCTTGGGTGCAGGTGAGCAGGGGTGCAGCCTGAAGGTAACATCTGCTTCACACCCGTCTCCGGATTTCCTAACATGTTTGCCAAATCCTTATTGAGGTGAAATGCTAACAGTAAGGGAAAGAGCCTTACTTTGGGGCTGGCCACGTTTTGGTACAGAGACTCAGATCCCCTTAGGAAAGAAATATTTTGAAATTAAAAAAAAAAAAAGAATTTTCAAAGCCCCCTTTGAACAGAGGCTTGTTCCTCCCGCCCTTTCAGCACTCAGTCCACCCTGGTGAGTGTGGGGGAGGGTCTGTATATGTTTTTAGGGCGGCCATTGTGGCAAAGAATAGAGCTCTCTCCTCTATAGTCCAGTGGTACAATAGGACTCGCAAAGACCTCCTGAATAGATAAAGTGTCAGGGCGAAAGAAAAATTCTATTAGCACTTTACAAAATGCAACATCTAAGAAGCAGCTAGAAAGGAGAGAGAAAAGAGGGAGAAAATCAATATGGATAAGTCCCAGTGCTTGGAGGGAGAAAACTTTTCAGTGATTGCGAAAACACTTATTAATTCAGAGAAGCCATCAACGCGATGGAATCTGGCAGAACAGCAAGAGCTGAAACCAGAAGAATTTGAATATACAAAGACTGAATAGAAAGAAAACACAGCCTCGCATGCGGGACTGTTTCTCACGGTTCTATGTGAATCAAACACAAGCGGCCTGTGTGGGGCTCCCTCAAAGGGAACCGAAGGGCACAGTGGAGGTGGCTGGTATTCAGCCCGGGAGCCAGCAAACCGATAGCTCCCTCGGTCTCCGGTGCTCAGTCCACGTCCCAGGTAGACTGGCTGGCTGTGTAATCGCCCACATTAACATGCAGGCCAAGGGGGCTGGGAAGAGAGCTCTTCTCATTGCGTAGAGAACACCGTTAACCTTTGTTAAACACTGCCTCAATCCTCATCCTTAGGATTAACGCTGCTATTTATTTTGTGCTGCTGAAGCCCTTACCTGTCTTACAGATTTCTTTCTACCAAGCCCTAGCAGCCTTGGGTCCCCTAAGGGAGAGAGAAGAACAGGACGTGTCTGCACCCCTACCAGCTTGGTCCCGCGTCCTGGCACCAGCTCAGTCTGTTCTGGGAGAAGGAGCTTACTCCAACCTTGCAGTAACTTGTGGCAGGCTCACAATGCATCTTGAGCAGTGCATCTTTGTGATGGAAAAAGCAAAATGATTTTTAGGTGAAATGGCTGGGAACGGGACACCCTCGTCTCTGTCCCGACACCAAGACTTCTCAGAAGTGTGAGAGGCAGCAGGTTGGAGCAGCGAGGCTGCTCAAACCCACCCCCCACCCCACCCCCGCCTGGAACTGAACCACTGGAGTGGGTATTAAGCCACAGATCTCAGACTTGGTTGTATTCTCATTTCTAACAAGTACCAGCTGATGTGGCTGCCAGCAAGAAAGAGCACACTCTCCCATGTGTGACTCTAAGGATGAGAAAGAGCAAAGGTCAAAGGGCAGGAGCCGCTTCCACCTCTGCAACACGCTCAGTGCTCAACACGTGGAACACCACTGCTCTTCCGGATGTGACTGACCCACTCTGGCGTGGCAACACTTCTCCCTCTCTTTACTCCCCTTCTCCCCAACGTTTACATTCTAGGGTCCTGAACATGGGGAGGGTGGCACCCACGAGGAAACAATGACAAGCAGAGGGATTTCTTAGAGGCAACCAATCTGCCTTGGAATCCAAGACAGGAAGAGTGCAAATCCTACTGGGATGATACAAAAACTTTCCTCCTAAAGATAAACTCCTACCTATGCCTGCAACACACAGCCAACCCAGCCATGATTAGAAGATCCAGCAGTGGAGACTCTAGTGACTTTTCTGCAACACACATGTATTGGCATTCACCACGGGCACAATATCAACCAAGCACAAATCAGATGCAGACTACATAGGTCTATGGTGCCACAGATGGCAATAGCGTCCCATACGCTTTACCCATAAGTCTGAGGCTACTCTCCCTATCCCTTGAATCTGATCTTGATTTATGGTGGTCAACGGAGAGAATGGGGAGGGGGTCCCTCCTGGCCCTAGCCTCATGAGGATTTGCACGTTCTGCTTGCTTTCTCTCACACTTCTGCCATCACCATGAGAAAGGCATGTCCAAGCTAGCCTGCTGGAGGGTGAGAGGCAGGAGACATGTGGAGCAGAGCCAAGTCTCCCCAGATGCTCAGTGATGGATCAGGTGACAGCCAGTCATCCCCAACACAGACAAGTGAGGCCAGCCAAGATCAGCAGTCACTCCCAGATAATGTGAAAGTTACTTTCACTGAGGTCCCTGTTTCTAAAAAAAAAAAAAAAAAAAAAAGCATACATTCAGAAGATATAGAGTCTCAAATAATACAGGAGCATAAACTGGGCACAAGAAAAGGGGCAGGAGAAGTGATAGTTTTGAACTGAGTATTAAGCTACCTGGCACCACATTCCAGACAGAACATCCCAAATGGAACACAGGATGTGAAAGGACTTCACATAAATCCTGCCCTGGCAGCAAGGCTGGAGACAAAGATCCTGGAAGCACCAAGAGGAACTGGCAACACATTCCTCACTACATGAGCACCACGAAAATCCACCATAATTACCACTCAGGCCAGTGGGTGATGCCTCTCTAATCCTAATTCATTTAATGAATGAGTAAACCCACTTCCTAATGAGTTGAAAGATTTACTGTGAGCCAGACATTCTTGCTGGGTGACTTTAGAAGGAACCAGATGGTGCTGACCGGATCCAGAGGTCAGACTAGCCAGTCTAGCGCTTGTGCTGGCCAAATAGGAAACCTTGAGTGGCAATGCAACAAAGACACTCACTATATAAAGGGAACTCAAACATCCCATGTGTCCAGTCGGTTGGCCAAACAGTGTGATCCTAGAGTATGCCCCCCCAGCTGCTCACTGCCTCTTATGCCCAAGATTTTGCAGTTTTGGCTTCCCAAGCACATGGTAGGTGAGTGATGCCAAACTGACCTGAGATACAGAAAACCTGTTCCCAGGAGATGGCTAAAGGGGAAAGAGTTGCTGGTGACAACCGAGCAGGTGCAGGGCGCAGCCGAGCGGGACAGGCAGTGTGGCCTGAAGCCTGGGGAGAGCCCTGGTTCTAATCCTGGCTCCCCCAGGGGCTCACTGAGGACAAGTCACTTCCCTGCTCCGTCCTTAGGCTCCCATCTGTGAATGGAAGGGATTGTAGGGCTGGCTGCTGAGACCCATTCATAAAGCCTTCCTGCCCAGAATGCTAACGCGGACAGCAGAGGCTCCTGGGAGAACATCTGGTAGCATCCACTCCCCCGCAGGTGCTGTGCAGACTCTGCTCTGTGAGGCTGTTCCAGAGCTTTGCTGTGGTCCACACACGCCCTGGGAAATTTCCTTCTCCTCCCGGGATACAAATACACACACCCACACACCACACATATCAAGAACAAAGCAGGAAACGGCACTTCCAGCGATCCTTAAATTATCGGGTCAAATACAAGGAGGGAGGCGAAGGGAAGAAAAGAAACCCAGCTCTTTAAACTCCCCCAGAACAAGTGCCCCTGAATTTCTCTTCCTGCTCCCACTCAAGGGCTTCTAGTGATAAACAAACACCTTCAAATGCAATACCCATGATGCCGTAGTGCATAGGGCCTCATAGGCCTTACGATGCTCTCTGAACTCCAGGCACTAAAGCCGCAACAGCAGAGACTTGCAGACATGGCAGGACTGCCCAGGACGTGATGCTGGAGCCTGTGCAGAAGACAAGAGCTGCCCAGTCCCAGGATTATTCCAGAACATGGAAAAGCACTGTATACTATGCTTCTTCCCCTGCCAGCCTGGACAAAGGCACCATTGGTTCCTGCCGCAAAGCTCCGGAAAGGTGTTTAGGTTTCTGATGTGGCACTTTCCAGTCTGTTCCTGCTTTGCAAAAGGTGTAGGTGGCCCGTCCTTTAATCACTGCCCAAGAGGAAGAACAGGACAGAAGGGGCGGCAGGCTGGAAACCCCAGGAGTGCACACGGGAGTCTCCATGGGTGGCTTTCAGCCTTGGCTGAAGGGTGTTCCAGCGGCCTGCTGCGGGGCCACACTCTGGCCTCAGGCACAGCACCCTGTTGGAGGGAGCTCGCAGCGATGCAGGAGCAGCCCCAGCTGACAGCCGCTGCCCGGAACGGCTTGGTGTGGTGGTGCCAAGCCTGAATCCCAGCAGCAGTGTGCAGAGATGGGCCCTTGGCTGCCTAAAGAGCACAAACTGTCCCCCGGAGAAGGCAGGACCAGCAGGCTCCTCACAGCATGCGGTTCCCACAGGGCTCTCTGCATCTTCTCTTGGCCTTGGAGCAAGAAAGCCACGGCCCTGTCCTGCAGCAGCTCAGGAGGACTGAAAACTGAACAGGGAACCTGAAGAAAGCCAAATGAAGACTTTAAAATTTGCCCACAGTCACACGTGTGTTTATTGCTCTGGTCCTCACAACAGCCCCTTGAGACAGGGGGCAGTACAAACTCTCTGAGCTTCCATCTCCCCACTGGTCGTCCCAGAGCTGGCAGGCACCAGGTCCAGGGCTCAGAGGCTGCTCTTGTGAGTCCCAAGCTTGCTGTGTGAGCCCCGGGCTTCCTGCCTCATCACAGGTTCTTGTCGTCTTGGGCAGCTGAGTGTCGAAGTCTTCAGCCCTGGAGGGCTCCACCACATGGAGGCACCCTTGGAGCTTCCATTCTGGTGCTGCCGCGGCTGCAGACATCACCCCTTCGTTCCCAAGACCACACAACTCTGGTTTGCAACTACTGTAAAGCTTGTTGGTTCCCAGCCAGGCAGGTTTGGTTTATTGCATAAGAGCAATAGGCTTAGTTTCTCCTGAACTCTTTTTATTTAATTGTGATAAAATATATGTAACACAAAATTTACTATTTTAACCATTTTCTTAGCATGCAGTTCAGTGGCATTACATCCATTTCCTAAATTCTTCAGAGAAGACTCTGAGTTAGAGTTAGAGAAAGAGAGAGAGAGAGAAGAGAGAGAAATTGAGACACAGAGAGATCGATCTTCAATGCTTTGGTTCACTCCTCCGATGGCTGCAATGGCCAGTGGTGGGCCAAGCCAAAGCCAAGAGCCAGGAGCTCCTTCCAGGTCTCCCATGTGGGTGCAGGGGCCCAAACACCTGCACCATCACCCACTGCTTTCCCAGGCAGATCAGCAGGCAGCTGGATCCAAAGTAGAGTAGCTGGGACACAAAGAAATGCCCACGTGGGATGCTGGCACTGCAGCAGGTGGCTGCTTTATCTGCTATGCCACAATGCTGGCCCACCCACTTTTTTTTTTAAAGATTTATTTATTTGTTTGAAGGGCAGACTTACAGAAACACACCCACACCCACACCCACACAGAGAAAGAGAGAGAGAGAGAGAGACAGACAGACAGAATCAATCTTCAATCTACTGGTTCACTCCCCCAAATGGCTGCAATGCGGGGCCGGCGCTGTGGTGCATTGGGTTAATGCCGTGGCCTTAAGCATCCGCATCCCATATGGCCGCCGGTTAGAGACCAGGCTGCTCCACTCCGATCCAGCTCTCTGCTATGGCCTGGGAAAGCAGTAGAAGATGGCCCAGGTCCTTGGGTCTCTGTACCCATGTAAGGGACCCAAAAGAAGCTTTTGGCTTCGGATCGGTGCAGTTCCTGCCGTTGCAGCCAATTGAGGAGTGAACCATCGGATGGAAGACCTCTCTCTCTGCCTCTCCTCTCTCTTTGTAACTCTGGCTTTCAAATAAATAAATAAATCTTAAAAACAAACAAACAAACAAACAAAACCAAATGGCTGCAATGGCCAGGACTGGACCAGGATGAAAGCCAGAAGCCAGGCACACAACCTGTGTCCCCCATATGTGTGGCTGGGACCCAACTACCTGAGTCATCACAGGTGCCTCCCAGGGTATACATCAGCAGAAAGCTGCAACTGGGAGTGCAGCCAGGACTCAAACCTATGCACCCTGATGTAGGATGTGTGCATCCCAAAAGGCATCTTAGAAACTGTGCCAAATGCCCACCTCTATTTTCCCACTGAACTCAAGGAAAACAAAACAAAACGCCAGTGTTTCTCAGAGAGCACTATGAATTTCACAAAGGGACACCTGCTCATGGGAACTGAAGTGCGTGGGTCTCCAGGCAACCATCCCAAGGAGACTGAGACATTTCCCCTACACAGAGGCACAACCTTCCGCACAGGGATTCTGATTCCACAAGTGCATTTCAGACTCTAAGTCACTAAATGCCTTATCTCCCTCAAAATAATGATTGCTGTAACAGCCACCATTATTAGAGCTTAATAGGCAATTTGCAAAGCTCATTTAATTCTTCCAATAACTCCGAGGTAGATATTATCATACCCATTTTATAGGTGAGGAGATTGTGGTTCATGGAGACTAAGTGATGTCTAGGCTCTCATATGTAGCAAACTATCGAGCCAGTATTTAAAACCAGACATGTCCCTACTTCTTCTACTGGCCTCCCTTAATTGTGCTTTGTATTTTAAGTCTCTAGAGCTTAGTGTTGTACCATTGTCTGTTGGATGAACTAACATGCTACCCAAAGGTCTGGCATTGTGGCATGGCAGGTAAAGCCGTGGCCTGGGACACCAGCATTCTATATGGGCACCAGTTTGTGTCCCAGCCGCTCCACTTCTGATCCAGATCCCTGATTACGGTCTGGGAAAAGCAGCAGAATATGGCACAAGTATTTGAGCCCCAGCACTCACATGGGAGACCCGATGAAGCTCCTAGTTCCTAGATTTGGCCATTGTAGCCACCTGGAGAGTGAACCACTGTATAGAGGAGCTCTCTCTTTCTGACTCTTCCTCTCGCTTTCTAACTCTGATTTTCAAATAAATAAATTTTTTTTTTAAAAACAACCCTATTGAAGGCTTAGGCAATTAGGGAATCTTGAAATGGATGTATATCACCCTGGCAGAGTCAGAAGAGCAGTAGAGGAAAAAGGTGGATACTGGGGAGTGGAGTCCCAACTTTAGTTGGGGGAATTCTAATTGCCAGATCACCAGGCCCTCCACAGTCATGAGACAAGCTGGCAGCAGAGCTGGAACTGGTAGGGGACTAAGGGTCTGGCCCATGTGAGTCCACACTGTGCAGTGAGCACAAAGAACTCCAAGGCAATCTCCCTTCACAGAACCATGATGGAGGCCAGGGAATGAATATCTAGCATCCTAAGAGGTACTGGCCCCCTTCTCTACCCCACCTGGCAACCTCCTGGTTGAGCCATGCTGGGGTGGGGGACATGTGTACGCACATACTCGTGTACATTCTACAGTTAAACCAGGAGCCACACTCAATGCCCTGCATTTTCCCAGTGCAGATGGGTCAGCTGCTAACAGGAGCAGCCCTGGCAACCCTACCAGGAAACTGCACTAGGGAAGCAAGAATCAGTTGGGGCCAGGTACGACTAGGGAGGGGCTTCACCCTGCATAAGCAGGCAAAGTCCTGGGCCCCAGCACCATCCTGGATGGGCAGACAGGTGGCTGTCTCTGGGTGTATCTGAGCTGGGGCTTGGCGAGCAGGAGGCGCCGGAAGGGAGGCAAGTGGGAAAGGGACCCAGCGAGAGGCCAGCAGGAGCTGCTTGAGGAGAAGCAGTTGGATCCAGCGGGCTGACAGCTGTCACATGCAAGTGGCATCTGGCCTAACGGCCTCTTGTGTGAAGTTCCTTGAGTGGCAACTGCCGTGCTCTGGATATCCGGGGCCTGTTACAGCACTGGTTGTGAGTGTGTGCATGCGTGCATGCCTACATGCATGTAAGTGTGTGTGCTTGGGGGCTGGGCAGGGCAGGCTGCCTAATGCCCCCCACTCCCCATTAGGCCTTACCTACCGTGAAAAAGGCCCATACCCGCCAGCTCCAGAGGAGAGAGGCAGATCATTAGCGGAGCACTGATGCGCCGTAACATTCTCTTGCATTCCCATTAAATAAATACTAAACTGCTAATTGCCGAAATGGATCTCCACGACTCTGACCGAACAGGCGAAGGGGTTCTAATTACCAAGTGTGAAAAACGCACAGCCTGTAAATAACCAACTCATCTGTCCGGATCCGGGCTGATATTGATGGGCATGAAATAAACATCAGGACCAAATGGAAAAATCATCCGCATCTCCTGTGGCCAATGCAATCTCGGCCGATGACAAGCGTGGCTGCAGCCTTCTGCTCCAGGGAGGCAGAGAGGATGCAGCAAAGGTTCTGTGAACCTGGAAGGTCTCAGTTCCAATGCCAATTTCAATTCCCTGGGCCACTTGCAGCTTCCTACTGCCCGGAGAACAGGGTGGGCAAATTCGTGGCTGGATGACAGGGGTTTGGAGGCCCCAGGGCAGGAACTACGAGTGTGTGGGTCCTTCAGACAGGGTTTCAGAGAGCATCTATGCTGCCCGCTGTAGCAGGCTGGCAGGCAAGGACGGTGAGAGAGGGAGAGGGGAGTTTAGGTGGCACATTTATGCATCAGGACTCATCTGCCGGCAAAGTCAGATGAGAAGACTGTGGGTTTAGCCTGACCCTGGGGTTTTCTGACACCCCCCTGTCATGGTGCTGGTGCCTTCCTATGGGAGGCCCCCCATATCCTTCTCCATTCCTTTATGCATTTGGATGGTCTCTCAGATCCCAGAGCCCACCACTGACTTTGGCTGCAAGGGGAAGGGAGAGGCCATGTGCATTTCTGATGACCCTAGCCAGGTCCTGGGGTGGATGGTAGTAACAGGAGGAGAGAGGAAGCTCCTTCATCTCAGAACCACAGTCTCTGAAGTCAGAAGTGACTCAGAGGTCACAGCTCCACTTCCCACCCAGCGCAGGAATCCCTTCTCCAAGGCGCCTTTGAACCCTTCCTGGGGCTTCAAAGACTAACAGCAGCTGCCCCACCCCCTCGGCCAAGCTGCTCAGGCCTGATCTCAGTGGCAGTGGCACTGAGACACCCAAAATAGCAGCATCCTCTGCTCCACAGCTGACTGTGGCCCAGGGCAGAATTCTGTGAACTGGGCAGCACTGGGCTCCTGAGCCAGAGCACCAAGTGCCACCCTCACCCCAAGGCGTCTTCATGGGGCTTTGATGACAAAAACAAAGTCCCTGCTCCTTCCGCCTTTTGTGGGCTCATCTTCGCCACCCTCTTGACACTCCCAGAGTCCTGGGTCATTGATGCCATGGGCTGCTCAGTTCCAGGCCTGACTCAAAGACCCTGTCGGAGGCCTTAAGTTAGACTATGTTTAAAAGGAATTCTACTTTGTTCCTTTTAAATTCCCCAAACAGCTCCCCCAAGCAGCTGGCAGAATGCCACTGAGAACAAAGTGCAAGTGCAGTGACAGGTTGGAGGATGTGGTCACTGGGCAAAGTTACTTATTTGAAGAGGATCGTAAAATCTTTGCGTGGGAAAGACCAAAGAGATGCGAGTCCAGCCCACTCGTTTTCCAGAGGAGTAAACTGGCTCTGAGGGACTAAGATGCTTCAGGAAGAGTAACAAGAACCTGCCGTGGCATCACAAGTCCTGGGTTCAAGTCCCATCCCATCATTTCCACCTATGCACCATCGTGGGCAAGGCTTTCTGGAGCCACTCAGTTTGATCCTGTTATCCTTTCCCCTGGCCCTGAGAAGTAGAGGTTATTGACATAAAATATGGGTCAATATCCGACCACTAGCAAATGGCTGCCCTACGCTATGGTCAGTACACACTGCATCTAACAAGCATGTGTTAGATGAGGGTGGGATTATGGAATGACAGCATTTGAGTCAATGACCACCCATTCCAGGTTAGGGAAATCAGTGTAGATGAGTGAACTGTAACCTCCCAAGTGTACCTGGCTTGGTATACTGTGCTGCCACGAGCCTCTTGCAAACAAATAGTAATTTAGAAACCCAAGGGGAATGGAAAAACAAAGTTGGACATCCTTACAATGGGACACTCTTCACAAAGAAAGGAAATAGACTGGGGCGGTCTATTGAAGTGCTGACTCAAGTCCTTGCTACTCTGCTTCCAACTCAGCTCCCTATTAATGTGCCTGGGAAGCAGACAATGGTTCAAGTATTTAAGTCCCGGCCATCCACATGGGAAATCCTATGGAATTCCTGGCTCCTGGCTTCAGTCCCACACAGCCCTGGCTTTTGTGGGCATTTGGGAAGTGAACCATTGGATGGAAGATAGCATATTCATCTGCTCTCTCTCTCTCTCTCTCTCTCTGTCTCTGTCTGGAGAAAAAAAAAAAAAAAGACCTACTGGCATACAAGTTGGAGGGATCTCAAGGGAATTAGACGGAAAAAAGTTAACTTCAAAGGTTGATTAGGTACACTACGATTCCATTTCTGTAATATTTTCAAGATGACAAAATTATCATCAGCGGTTGCCAGGGGCTGGGGTATGGGAAGGGCATGACTGTGAAGGAAATGTATAAAACTTCCAAGAGCTATACATGTGTGCACACACACAGACACACACAGAAGGCCACCTGCAAGGAGATGATGTGCCAGCAGCAGTTTCTGGGTTTAAATGGCTATGGTTATGGGAGTTATTATTATGGGAAGTTGGAGAAAGAGTGCCCAAGTGCTCTTTATACTGTTTTTACCACTTCTTATGAGTTCTAAACTATGTAAAAATAAAAATGTATACTACTCATAAAAAGAAACCACAAGGGGGCTCGTTATTTCAAAAAACCCCATGGCAGATCAGTTTATAATGCCAACAGTTATGCCCTAAATTCCCTCCATTTGGATAAAGTGGACATGAGGGAGGTACAGGGAAAGAGGAAGCGCAGAGCCTCCTGGCCACTTCTTGTGTTTAGCCCTGGTGTACCTGTCCTCACGCCCTCACCGCCTCATCTGCGCCCCTTCCTGAGTGTGCAGGAAACCCAGTGCACAGTTCCTCTGCCTGACCTAGAACCTACTAGAGTAACTAAGACAAAAATAAGCGCTCGAGGTGCTTGTGGTTGAGCTTCAAAAAGATTTTGCAGGGTAAAGAAAAAAACAGTATATAGAAAAGAGCCACCAATCCAGTGGTTTCCAATTTTTCCTTTTTAAGCCATCAAGGCTTTTAGTTTTTGACACAAATCTTCTATGTTTTGAGATGTTTCACATACAAAACAAATTATAATTACTAATATTTAGGAGAAACAAAAGATGCTGTATCCATACTTGTCACAGGGGCTTCCAACAGCAAGAAGGAAGCAGGGGCTGGGTGACTGGGGGTTGGGAGCCCACAGTGCCTATGTACCCAAGTCAACCTGAGGACCCCACGTTCCTTCTTTTGATCCCTGGTTGTACACCTCTGGCTTACTCCTGTGTCTGTGTCTGACTCATGACCCAGATCTCTATAGCTGAATATTGACAGAATAACCAACCCTCTGCTTCAAACTCAAGCCACACAACTCCCTAAAGGGGACAAAAGGCTGAGGGGAAAGCCCACAATCTACCCTCAAAAAAAAAAAAAGTACCAATTCAAGCTGTTTCAAGACCCAACAAGCACGCTTCTCTTTCATTTATTTCTACATCAACACTCTGAAGGATAAAGATCTTTCTCATTTCAAGAGCTGTCAATTTGCTTTAGTGCCATGTTTTTCATCTGTTTGGGGTAAAGAGGAATTACAAAGCAGGCAAATGAAATAACGCACTGCAATCTAACATATTTTGGCAATTCAAATTGGGACCAGGGAAAAGGGAATTAAACAAGGATGACAGGCCACACGGAACACCTGCGCTGTGCCCGCTGGCCCACTCCTGCCGCCCTTCCGCTTGCTGACTTTCTAACTCCACAGGAGACTCTGTGACTTACTGAAATCTTCCATTTGCTGCACCCTAATGCCTCAAATATCTGATATGTGTTGTATAACTCATACACTCTTTCACTTTCTGAAGCAGGAAAATCTCCTAGCTGCTAGTACACCATGTCAGCGGCTGTTACTTTAAATACCCCTGTGAAACAGTATTGGGCCAGCAGCCCTCTCCCGCACACTTGCTGCCCTTCCCCATGTAAATGAACAAAGACAAATGCTTGCTGCGAGCCAGACTGGTGAACAGCTCTTTCCCCATCAAGCCTAAGGTTCCCTTACAGCAGAACTTACGAATGAGCAAGAGGAAGCCTGCCTCTCCTCCTTGCATGTTCCTCTTTTGCCAATGATGTCTCAGGAAGACTCCTGGCTAATTTATTTACCTTTCTTTCTGTTTTTCATGAAATTGCTCCTAACCCCTCACACTCACACTCTTTATCCTTGTAGCTCCAGGCTGGGGATGTTCCAGCAAAAGTAGGGACCACACAATCACTGCAGAAGGGACTTGAAACTCAATAAATCTATAGCAGGCTAATTTTTAAGTCGATAATTTTTTAAGGCTTACAAATGATGTCATGAATATCCAGATGGCCCTTGGCAGTAAAAAGGTAAAAGAACCACAGAAACTTCCAGGGCTGAGATGCCTCAAAGCCTCAGGCATTGTGTGGCACTCAGGAAACTGCTCTGGGCCACACAGGAGAATCACAAGGAGTAGGGCAAGGGGTGTGACAGCCCAGACAGTCAGGCTTCTTGGAGGTACTAGAATCAAGGAACCCCTGCCCCTCAACCATCACCAGTTTCAAATCAGATGGCAAACGTGATAATGGGCCTGTACCACTGTCCATTGTAGAATGCTACCTGTTTGCAGACACCGTTGGATTCTACATGTTTAAAAGGCATCGTGGTTACTCCTCCAATGATGCATGTGTCCACAAGCAGTGTTCACCAGAGAACTAGCTGGGCCTAGTCCCAGCTCTGCTGATAAAAAGTCTGAGCCATGCTGACAAGTGGGAGAAGCCAGACACTCGGGAGCCAGACTCCCTGGGCTCAGATTCCAGCTCCACTATTCCCTAGAGCCTTGGGCAGGTCCCTAACCTTTCTGTGCCTCCAATATGTCACCTCTATGATGGCACCTGCTTCACAGTGCTGTTAGGGACACTACAGAGGTTAATTCCTGTGCAGAGTCTAGACACACACTGAGCTAAAACGCCTGCTATCTACAAGGGAGACCTAGATTGAGTTCTGAGCTTTGGATTGACCCAACCGGATATTGTGGACATTTAGGGAGTAAACCAGAGGACAGAAGATCTTTCTGTCTCCATCTCTCTTCCTTTCAAATAAAATAAAATAAATAATTTAGAATGGAGAAGAGGGGTAGCAAGAGCATATCAGCCAGTTGCTATACTGGGGCAGTGGCCGGCGCTGCGGCTCACTAGGCTAATCCTCTGCCTGCGGCACTGGCATCCCAGGTTCTAGTCTCGGTTGGGGTGCCAGTTCTGTCCCGGTTGCTCCTCTTCCAGTCCAGCTCTCTGCTGTGGCCCAGGAAGGCAGTGAAGGATGGCCCAAGTCCTTGGGCCCTGCCCCCACATGGGAGACCAGGAGGAAGCACCTGGCTCCTGGCTTCAGATTGGCGCAGCACTGGCCGTAGTGGCCATTTTGGGGGAAGAACCAACAAAGGAAGATCTTTCTCTCTGTCTCTCTCTCTCTCACTGTCAGACTCTGCCTGTCCAAAAAAAAAAAAAAAAAAAAAAAAAAAAAAAAAAAAAAATACTGGGGCAGAAAGACAGGCTGCCATTCCCCATGAGACACCCTACTGCCTAATCATGAGGGCACAGGGGCCAGGCATTCTCCCCACCCTGGGATATCCACATCAACCCGCAAAGGGTTTACAGGCAACTCAACATCCAAGACACTTTGCATCCTCCAGGGAGACACTATGCAAACCCAGTAGTGCGGTGACAGCCCAACAGAAGAATGAACTCACAACCAATAAATACATGGTGGTCCCGGCCCCTATTGCCAGCACACAGCAGCTGCCCTCATGCCCGGTGTCAGAGGCAAGCTGAACGTGATATTTAAACCAGAAGACATGGGGTAGAAGCAGGTGCTGGGACAAAGGCGACAGAGATACCTCCAGTTGGCCAAAAAGCCTTAGGAGTAACACAGGCCTTGAAGGATGGAGAGCTTCGAGAAGAGCAGAGAAGGCACCAAAGAAAACAGGGGCACCCCCAGCCTGGCCCGGCAGCCTGGCTTCACGTCTCATACTCCCCGTGGGCCAAGTAATGCAGGCAGATGACTGACTTTCAGAATTCTCCTCCCTCCACCTTCCCATGGGAGACAGGAATGTTTAAGAGCAACCCTCTGGTTGGCTGAAATGGCCCCCGCGCTAGCCTGATGGTGCTGTCCATCAGAAGCCTTCTCCAAGGCTGCTTCCACACCCACACACAAAACAGCAGTATTGGGCACTTCCAATTCCTCTCCGAATGCTTTTCAAAGGTCTGCCCATGAACCCTCAACAACCTTAAGAGGCAAGGCCCATCTCTCAGTCTGGAAGATGGAGGCTGGACTGCCTGAGGATCCCTGTCCATTCTGCTATGGCTTAGTGCCAAAGTGACTCAGGTGTACCCTCACCTGGAACCCAGGGACTGTTTCCCATGCAAGATGATACTGTACTTGGGATTCTGCCCTAATGGATGGCACAGGGGACAGCCTTGTGCTGCACCGACAAGAGCACTGGGAACATGACTCCTTAAGCCCATGATCTAGCCAGGTGCAGGTGGCCTCTCCCCAAACACTGGCTGCCATCAGCAGGTGCCCTGCATCTCCAGGATCCTGACACCTATCACCCACCCAGCCTGCTGGGCTGGTGTGTGGTATGTGTGCACGCTTATGTGTGTTGGGCGGCTGGGGAGAGCTGTGTTGTCTCCATACAGGCTAGAGAGGAGGCCTTCCAAAGTGGGATTTTGAAGCTCTATGATATGATTCCTCTCCCTGTAAGAAATGCCTCCAGCCAGACTTCTACACAGCCAGCACTGAACCTTCCAAATTCTGTTGAGGACCCTGAAGTTTAACACTCAAACGGATTCTGCATTCATCATTTTAAAATGAGTTGTAAGCTTCCTGTCATTTGAGTCTTCATATTCTTGGTCACTCAAGTAGTAGAGGGGTTTAATGTTCCTGGGGGGCAGGATGCCAGCAGCGATACCACTAGTTCTGGGCACTGCAGGGCCTGAAGTCTAGGGGTACAGGTGGAGTGGTGCAGTCCCAGAGTGTGGCCTGGGGTGGGGGCCCGGCAGACAAGGCAGAAGGGCCCCCAGCCTGATGCGGGTTCCTTTCCAGAGCTACCAGCCAATCACTGCCTACAGGAGAAGGAATGCTGACATACCCAAGGTGGCCTCCCTCTGTGCTGGCCCCTGGAGCTCCCACAGGCAGCCATGTCTGCAGCTCCTGTGCTACCTTCCATGTCTTCACTATCTCCCCACACTCCTATCAGCTGACTCAGTCCCACGTGTAACATGCGAGGATGGAATAAGATACAGCCTCTGCCTTGGTGCCCGATAAACGGACACCCAGGATGGACACCAAGTGGTCCTCGTCCCCGTCACAGAAATCACTGTGGAAGCCCTGTCTTTATTCATTAAGACTTGACTTTTTTTTTTTTTTGAGGGGGTTCTGTTGGTTGGTTCCCAAGCCAGGCAAGACAACTAGTCTTATTATTTTATAGTCCCTCCTACATTTGGGTCCAAAAACAGCATAATGAATCTTGGCCACAAGTCATCTGGAGCTGAGGCTGGCAATAGTTTCCAAAAATCACATCCACTTTCAAAGGCCAAAGATTTATCACCAGTGAGGATATTCAGAAGAAAATGCCAGAGCCTGAATCTGAGTTCACAGTGGAAGCTTTGAAAATGCTCAGAGCAAAGGCAGGATCTCTGGAAGGAGCACACAGACTCCCACTTGGAAGGGGACACATCACATCTAAAGGAGGTAGCTCTGCTGTCAATGCTTCTGGTCTCTGTGAGGCCAGGGAGGGACACACACGGGGACAGAGAGGAGGAACACATGGATAGACACTGAGAAAGGCTGACTCAACGGTAAAGAATTTTGAAGGTAAGATCAGAGCAGGAGCCAAGATGAATCCTCTCTAGCCCAGTAACAGGTAAATTATGGATCCAGTGCTCAGAACATGTTCACTGTCTCCACATACAACAAAATCAGCATCTCCCACATGTGTTTACCACACACACGGGGGTTCAGGAGTCCCGGCTGGACTCACAAGTGCCTGGACATCACCCGGAGATGCCTCCAGTTCCATCACACACACACACACACACACACACACACACACACACACACACCCATTTCCACCCACTTCGTAGCTGTCTGAAGTTGGACTGCCTGAGATGCCCTGTCTAACCCTTGCTGTCCCCAACACCTATTCACAGGGAAGACACTGGAAGCCTGAAAGTCAGGCTCCAGTTTAGCTCAACTCTCATCAAAGGGGCTACATACATGTAGATGTCCCAGCTGCTCTGGAATGCACGGTAGAGCTCCTAGGGCCACAGGGCCTGCTCCAGCAGGTGCCACCAGCTCCCCAGTCTCCTGAAAGTCCAGAGAGGATACCCTAAGGCACAACAACTGCTCTCAGGGACAGTGACAAGACTGCTCATGCTCCCGGATGCCACTGCATCAGTAGCAAACCAGAGAGAGTGCCCACAGCCCAAGACAGGGGCAATGTTTACCCACTTGTGAGCCATCTGGAAAATGAGAAGAGGCCATCAGGCATCTTTACCACATCTCTGGGCATACAAATACACAGCGGAACATTACCTAGCCCGCTCATCTACCAAATGAGCCGGAATCACCCCATAGGTTTTCCTGCATCCTTAAGACACTCCTGCATCCACGGCTTATCACAAGGGAGACGAGCAGAGGACAGGTCAGACGCAAAGAAAGATGGGTCCACGCCCTCCAAAGGGAAGGACCCAGAGACGGAGGCTCTCGTGGTGCCAGTGGCCCCATGAGGGTCCTGCCCTGGACAGATTCAGGTAGGGTTGTCTGGAAAGAGCGTGGCCACCCTCCGCTGCACAGAGATCTCAGAGGCCTGCCCACTGTCTCTGTAAACGCCCGCTGGGTAAGTGAGCCGATAAGAGTATTACATTAGGATGCTTCCTCATGCATGAAAGTCTATTTTAAAGAGAGGCTGGAGGGGGGTCGGCAGGAAGGAGGACGGAGTCTCAGGAGAGGAGGCAAAAAGGAAGGCTGTTGTATTTAGAAACATCTCAGCTACAGACCAGAACTATGCTTTCCCTGTGAAGGGAAACCCATTTAAGCTTCTCTCTGCTTCTGGAGAAAGAACCTACAGCCAAGGAAAGGCAGAGAACTGCTTCCATTTCCTGACTGTTTCACCTTGCCCCCCCCCCCCCCCCCACTCATTCACTCTCCAACACTTGAACAAGCATCTGACACGGCCACTCCAGGTCAAGACGTTGCCCAATCGCACCAAGTAAGAACCATCTCCCTGACCTAAAATCTCACCTGCTCTAGGCTTGCTCTCCTTGTGTAACAGAAGCCACTTTGTTTTGCAAGGCAAGGAGCATCTGAGTCTATTAGGGAATGATGGTTTACCTCGTTCATTTGTTCAAGCCAGGAAAACTACACCTCCTTTTTAACTAAATAGGAAAATATGCCTGGAAAAACTCAAGAGTTTATCCCCAATCCCCACCTCCCATTATGCCCGCTCTTGTTCCCCAAATTTCTAGGCCCAGGTGCTCTATTACCCTCTCTGCAACATTCCCTGGCTCCTCTCTCTCTTCTCCCACTCGAAAACTCTCCAAGTTGTCAGTCACCCTGCTGTATCACCCACCTGCCTCTCTCCATCTGAGCTCACCTCCTTGTAAGAACACAGATACCCACTTCCCTGGGGTCATCTCCCATGTCTGTCCCCAGCACCAGCCTCACTTCTCTGTCATTGGTTTCCTGCCATGTGGATATTCTGGGACCTCACATCCCAGCGCATCTTAGCACTGCCCTGCACACCCTCTCCCCAACTCCACTTTCCCATCTCCCATGGTGCCCTTTTGTCTACCTGCCTCACTCTGTGACAGAGCCTCCCTCACCTGTGTTTTCACTTCAAGCAGTTTCAGCTACCTGTGGTCAACCATGGTCCAAAACTATGAAACGGAACTCCAGAAAGAAACAATTCATGAGTTTTAAATTGAGCAGTATTCTGAGCAGAATGATGAAATCAGTACTAACCCACCCAGGATAGGAATCATCCCTCCATCCAGTGTTCCCATGCTGTATACACCACCTGCCTGTTACTCACTAGACAGATGCCCCAATTACCAGATCAACTACGCACTATCACAGGCTTGTGTTCAAGTGACCCTCATTTGATTTAGTAATGGTCCCAAAACACAAGGCCAGTAATTCTAGCTATTTGGATATGCCAAAGAAAAGCTGTGCAGTGCTTCCTTTTAAGCAAAGACCTGAAAGTTCTTGACTTAATAAAAAAAAAAATCATAAGTTGAGGTTGCTAACATTTACAGTAAGAATTAACCTATCCAGGAAATTGTGAAGAAGGAAAAAGAAATTCATGCTACTTTTGCTGTCACACCTACAACTCTAAAATGTACACCCACAGTGCCTGCTAAGTGCTTAGTTAAGATGGAAAAGATGTAAAGAGGAGGCAACGTTGTGCCATAATGGGTAAAGTCCCGCAGCCCATATGGGCACCAGTTCAATTCCTGGCTACTCCACTTCCAGTCCAGTTCCCTGTTAATGGCCTGGGAAGAGCATTGGATGATGGGCCAAGTGCTTGGGCCCCTGAACCCATATGGAAGACCCTCATGAAGACCCTGGCTCCTGGCTTCAGCCTGGCCCAGCACTGGCCATGGTGGCCATTTGGGAGTGAACCAGCGGATGGAAGACCTCTCTCTCTGTCTCTCTCTCTCTGTAACTATGACTTTCAAATAAATAAATAAATATTAAAAAAAAAAAAAAGGTGTGGGCCGGCGCCGCGGCTTACTTGGTTAATCCTCTGCCTGTGGCACCAGATTCTAGTCCTGGTTGCTCCTCTTCCAGTCCAGCTCTCTGCTGTGGCCTGGGAGGGCAGTGGAGGATGGCCCAAGTCCTTGGGCCCCTGCACCTGTACGGGAGACCAGGAAGAAAAACCTGGCTCCTGGCTTCAGATTGGCACAGCTCCAGCCATGGCAGCCATTTGGGGGGGTGAACTAACAGAAGGAAGACCTTTCTCTCTGTCTCTCTCTCTTTGTGTCTATAACTCTACCTGTCAAATTAAAAAAATAAAAAAGTGTGAAGAGATTGTCATCCTAGGTAAAAGGCTTGGGACTCTGTGACTTCTGCCTCTATGGGGCCCTGAGGATAGGGGATATTGCCTCCCTTGAAGCGATCCTGACTGCCTTTCCTTATTTTC
The DNA here is from genome assembly GCF_051225735.1 of Oryctolagus cuniculus. Taxonomy (NCBI): domain Eukaryota; kingdom Metazoa; phylum Chordata; class Mammalia; order Lagomorpha; family Leporidae; genus Oryctolagus; species Oryctolagus cuniculus. The sequence continues at coordinate 32,995,844 of NC_142883.1, read as the reverse complement.
TCTACCTCCCTCTTGACTTCAGGACCTTGTCACCATGTATCAACCAGCAGGACTGCTCTCCTGGGATCACTGCCCTCTGCAGAACCCACTCAGCGCGGCCTGGTTCCTTCTCCTAAGGATCACTGCACACCTTCCACATCCCTGTCTGCTCAGAGGGAAGCATTCATGGCCCTAGGCCCACCTCTGCCTTCCAGTCTCTCGCTTCTAGGTCCCCCACAGCCACACACCCCTCTGTCCAGTCCACCGCACTGAGCACCCTCCAGCCCCTTTGCTTATTATGGAGAGCATGAAAACAAAAGTAAGACCACAGGAAATCCATGAAGAGATCCTGGGGAACTGGCTCCCATGGCTGTCTTGTGAGGCCATTATGGCCAGACACAGGCCCCGGAGGCAGCAGTGAACCACAGGAGGGGAAGTAGCTGGGAGGAGACACCCTAGGCTGGGGAATCCAAGAGGTCAGAGTCATGGTCAAGGAAAGAGAAGGGCTCAATAAACAGCCTCCATAAGCAAACCACTCCCTAAAGTGCAAGCCCCCAGCAAACAGAAGCCATACCCCACACCCGCTCTGCTCTGGACCCCAGACGGAAGGCTCGATGACTTCTCTGACAGATTGACAGAGGAAGGGCAGCTGTGGGCTCTGTGCAATTGCTCTGGCACGTGAAAGACCCAGGCTCTTGTGCTGATGTGCAGAGTGACCTTGGGCTAGCTGACAAATGTGCCGTGCCTAATCTGCTACAGAGGAGGGCTCGGAAAACAGTTTATTTCTTAATACTCACGTTATATGCATGTATCAGAAACTGCCAGTGAGCAAAAAGAAGAAAATACACATCACCATTGTTATCATTTTAACATTATTTTCCATACCTTTTCTATCAAAATAGTATATGTAAATTTAATATTTTTTTAAAAATGAATTACGTAGGGAGTAGGATACAGTAAAGAACCTGTATTCAAGTAATTTTCCAACCCCTTGTGCTCAGAATTATTGAGACTTCACTTCCAAGTGCACGGCTGGACCTAACACAACTCCCAGTCGGCTCTCTCCGACTCCACAGACTCCCATCAGTTTCTAAGCCACCCCTGACCTGTGATTTATATGACAGCTTGGGAAAAGCCAATTGGGGACAATCAATGCAACAGACAGGGACAGGCCTGGTGAGTGTGCATGAATGAAAAGGAGAACCCCATTGTAATAGGAACAAGATTCTAATCACTATACCTAATTACAAAGAGGAGTAAATCACTGAAAAAAAATTAAGTGTCTCATACAGAACAAACAAAGCAATTAGTCATAAACAGGAGCTCAGGGTTTGGAAAGCAAGCAGGAGCCCAGACTCAAGCCACCCGCTGTGCATCTGTTCCCACAGCCACACAAAGCCACGGGAGGTGGGCTGGAAGGTTGGGGGAGCCCAACCTTCAGGGTCCAGGCAAAGGGTAGGCGGCAGGCTCATGATATGTGCACACCTGCACGCACATATGCACACACACACTCACACTCACCCAACCTCTTCAGAACCTTCTGACTACAGCAATGACTGACCCAGCATTAGGTGCTGGGAAACCTAAGCCTGGAGCCCAGACCTTCCTGGGAGGGCAGAATAATAACCGGTGATTAACATGTGACAAAGCAACCCCCTTTACTCTCTGTCCCCACCACTTGGGTTGTTAACACATACCACCACCACCAATGACAACAGCAGCCCACTCTTACACAGTGACTGTCCGCCTGACACTGGGGTAGGCATTACACAGTTGTGAAGTTCAGTTCTCCCAGGATACCTTCAAAGGAGGTGCTATTGTTATCATCTTTGCTTGTAAATGAGGATACCAGGGTCCAAGGGGTTGAATAATTTGGGTAAACGTAACCCATTCACGAAGAGCAGAGCCTGGATTTAAACCCAATCATTAAAGCCACATGCTGGCCGGCGCCGTGGCTCACTAGGTTAATCCTCCGCCTGCAGTGCCGGTACCTCGGGAATCTAGACCCGATTGGGGTGCCAGATTCTGTCCCAGTTGCTCCTCTTCCAGTCCAGCTCTCTGCTGTGGCCCGGGAAGGCAGTGAAGGATGGCCCAAGTGCTTGAGCCCTACACCTGCATGGGAGACCAGGAGGAAGCACCTGGCTCTTGCCTTTGGATCGGCGCAGCGCCGGCCGTGGTGGCCATTTGGGGAGTGAACCAATGGAAGGAAGACCTTTCTCTCTGTCTCTCTCTCTCACTGTTTAACTCTGCCTGTCAAAAAAAAAAAAAAAAAAAAAAAAAAAAAAAAAAAAAAAAGCCACATGCTTAAACTGGGCACTACATTGCCTGCACAGGGAAAGCAATACTCAGGCAACCAAATGTGGCAGTGAGCCAGGCGTCACGTGTGACCCGCCTGCTGCACACAGAGTATTCCAGAAACACTAACTTGGTCTTAGCCCTCTCAGTCACCCCACCCCTTCTCTTTCTCCATTGGGGTCTCCTTCCAAGATGCCATTGGAGTACCCCAAAGCTACAGTAAGCCATGCTATGCCTTGTACTCTGCATCTGTCTGCAGCCCAGGCCAAAAGCAGGAGCAGATTTCTTACTCCTGAAAGGCAGCACCCTCTTAGGGCCTGGACTGACCAACGGTCTCTACTGTAAGCTCTGAACTTAATGTTCACCTTTGATAAACGACTGCTCTGCAGGGCTGTGCAGTGGCAGCAGCTACCTTAACCGTGTCTGGTTAAGGACACCTGAACCTCCTGAAAACCCCAAGACCCGTGATGCCTGCATACAGGGGCACACTTTCTCTGAACCCGTGAATAAAATCCTCGAGAGTAGGGGCTACTCCTCGTCTGTCTCATTGCCGAAGGCTGAACTCAGGCTAACCCTGACGGTAGCGTGGAAAGGCGCATTGCTAGACATACACTCTGTGCATTCATGCAAGCCCAAGAACTTTCCCAAGTGCTCCAGCACGTTTTATGCACCGAGAAAATCTAGTAACACTCTGTGCACAGATGAGGGTGCTGGGGTGAGGCCAGCCCTGGGGGCTGAGCCAGTTCCATGAGACCCCTCTGGGGGCCTGGCCTAGGGCTGTGGGTGGGAGGAGTCAGGGTCTTGCTGATGTGCCTTCTTGGCTCAGTCTAAGCTGGATGAGCACACAAGAATTGCCGGTGCAGTGTGCATGGCAATAAACACATTAAGAGCAAATCTGTGACAAGTGTTGGAGAGGAGCTCCACACAACACAGCCAACACCCAGTGGCCGGCCACCATCTGGGACACGAGAAGGGTGGTCAAGGGCTTGGGGCCAGAGGCACACACGCTTCACTTCTGGTCTCTTCCTCTAGAGAGTACTCCTCTCCCCCTCGGGCACCCCCCCCCCCCCACTGCCCAGCACTGAAAGTCTGTGGTATAGAAAACAAGGTGTCACCCTGTCCTCTGGTGTGAGCGACACCTGAGTGTCCCCTCCCAGTCCATCGTTGCCTTCTTCCTCCTTGCCGCGTCCTTCATGAAACTCAAAGGGTTCCACTGACCATCAAGTCACTGAGTGACCTCAGGCAGATGCCACTGCTCTCTGGCTTCACTGTTCTAGTTCCTGAAGTAGTGACAATGAATACCTCTGCTCTCTTCCACATGCCTAAATGTGGCACCCCACATGCTACCTCCGGTGTGACCCTGGTGTGCCTCCAACCAGAGGTACAACCCAGGTTTCCTCCCTCTTAGTCCAGTGGAGTCCGGGACTCACTTAGGCATGTGCCTTTGAGGCGAGGTCAGAAAAACATGCAGACACTTCCTGCCAGGCTCAGGAGCTTGTCCTGAGGCCCTAAGTGGCTGTGTAAGGAGCCATGATGTGAGGAAGTGCAAAGCAACTTGTGCAAAGAGAACGAGAGCCGAGACCTGGTCCGCCCTCTCACTGCTCTCATTCCAGCCACCTCTGACCGTGACCTTATCAGCCACTCCCTGCCAGAACAGTGGACACCTTCCCAAATTCTTGATCCACAGTCTCCACGAGAGAGAATCCAATGACGTGGCTGCTTCAAGCCGAGGCACTTTTGGATGGTTTATTACACATCGTTAGATAACTGGAGCACCAGCTATAAGAAAGCATGCGGCACACGGAGGAGTGCACATGAAAGAGTACGGAAGCTATAATGCCTTTCCCGGTGACTACATCTTCAAGTTTGCCCTTGATTTTGTCTTGAGGAAGGCATGCGTGTTGGGGAGGGGGTGAAAACAACCCATCCAGATTCACCCTTAGCCTCTGGGAGAAAAGCCCCACTGCCACCACATGAATAGTGTCATTATGCAAAATGACATCTCAGTTCCCCTGGCAGCACCCTCTGAAAGCAGAGCGACCTGCAAGGAGAGGCTAGCCCCTAACAAAGCCAAGCTAATTCTATGCAAAGATCCTCAAAACCTTAACACGCGGCAGCAGGCACTTGTTGCAGAGAAGTGGATTCCCCGAGGAGTGCGATGAGAATACAAGCATCGAGGAGACTTGGTACGCCACAGTCTGGACTTCCACCTGGCACCTTGGCACGGGGGTCGGGCAATGACGTCCACCAACCACAAAATGCACGCACCCGACGTCCAGGTGGCCCCCAACTCAAAACCACGGCTTTTGCATCCTCGTCACCGTACTTCCTGGGAGCAAATTGAGATTGCAAGGCCGGAGGCAGCCTTGGCGCTCATCATCTTGACAGATACTTAGCTATTCATTTAAAAACAAGTGAGCGAACAAGCGTCAGCTGTATTTTTTAATTACTCCTGGATGGGACCGGGAACGCTCTGGCATAATTGGGGTATTGAGATTTTTTTTTTTCCCTTTGAAGACCTTGTTGCAGCAAGAAAAATACTGTGTTTATTCTAATTAAAACCAACCCTTCTTTCAAATCATCTTAGCAATGGAAAGGCAAAGGTTAACACTTTTTTCAGTGGGGGCTACAGCCATCAGGATGAGCTCTGCTGTGAACACACGTGCTTGGGCACAGGGCTTTCTCCTACTTGAAGTATCAGTTCTCTTGTTTATAAAATGGGACTCGTGAAGAAAATGCCACGTGTTCCCTTTGGCTCCAATGTAATCTGAGATCACTGATCCTACTTCCTGTCATGCCAGCCCGCTGCAGTATAACAGACCAGGGACACTCTCCTGGGATGCAGAGTACCTGGGGGACACAGGGTGCCCAAACGCATCACAGGCCTCCACAGGAACGGCAGGGCTGGAGTGGACAGTGCAGCAGCTCCCAAGCATCTGTGAGCCCATGTGCTCACACCTGCTGACCTCACACTGGCGCACGTGCTTCAGTAGTTCAGGGAGTGGAGGGGGGTGCAGATCTTCCTCTGCTGTGAGGGCCCAGTGTTCTCTGTGACCAGATATTCAGAGGGTCGTACTTTAAAACCTACAGGCCAAGGTGAACAGCATGGCCTCTACACACAAAGACTTCGTCTCAAACCCTGCCCTCCTGACTTCCCGGCCACGTGACCTTGAGCAGAAATGCCACACCTCCCCACCCTCTCCGCTCGCCGCCATGCCCCCCTCTTCCTGCCCACAGCTGCCTGGCTGAGACCTGCTTCTTTGCCTTGATTTCAAAGCGGGGCCACTTGGAGCAGCTTTTTCAAAAGACTCGGTGTGACAAGCTCTCAGAAGACAAGTGCAGCAGGAAAAGCGCCATCTCAAAGGACCCAAAGGCAACGCTGACCACTGAAAATGCCCGCGTCTCTCCCAGCTAACAGTAAGGGTGAGGATGAAAGCTGTATTTAGCCACCAACAAAACAAGTTGTAATTGTATACCTGGCAGGTGGATAATACCAAAAAACATAATAAGAGGATTACGGTCGCTATAAAGCAGCGTTTCTGCCAGCCTCTGGGTGCCCTGCCCCTGCTCAGGCGTGAGCTTCCGTGTTTCCAGCCCTCATCCTTTTGACTTGACTCCAGACCCTGCTGGATGAGGAGGGCACTGGAGCAGGGGGGCAGAGGGCTGCCAGGCGCCCCTGCCTCCCAGGCTGCCACACTCCGTCCTCTAGGAGCAGATGGGGAAGCGGTTTACCTGAGTGCTCCCGTTTATGGCTGGACACCTGGGCTGGCCACAGCAGGGCACTGCAACCAAATGGCTGACAGAGCACATTAGCTCGCCTCCTCCGCTTGTCAAAACAATTAGGTTCTGGAAGGTAGCAGCAGCGGCAGCACTGGGTTGATAAAACGCAATCAGTGGATCAGCCCGTTCATCAGCCGCATGGAGGGTATGACAGGGCCAGGAGGCCAGGCAGGGGACCTAAACAATCAGATTCAAGGTGGGATGGGGGTGGTGGTCATGAAAAACACTTGGCAGAAACATTATAAAACCTGGGTGCATCATATAGTAGATGCCATAGGTCCCCACTTCCATGGATCTGTAGGGTAGGCAGCCAGCGTGGTGCTCAGAAAGGGTGGGAGTCCAGGCATCCCCCGAGTGATTGACACCCTGGCCCTCCTGCACTCCTAGTCTGCTCCAGTAACTACCCATAGTATGCCGAAATGACACAGGCGACAGTAATTAAGCCCAGATCTCTGTGGATCGTTCGCAGTGATAATTCCACCTTTGTATTTCAGCTTCAGATAAACCCCTTTTGTTCTGCCTTATAACACAGATTCTAGTATCATTCAAGTATATTAACTGTAGCCTATTACTGTCACAAAAAATGCTCCCTGAGCCATAGCAAAAGACTCCCCAGACAAAACTTTATGTCATGTTAATCCAAGCTTTAATAACTATGAGGATATATAACTGTATTCTAATTGTGCTCTGCATTCCTGCATACAAAAACAGAAGATATCAAAAATGACAGCGGAAGATCTCTTCCAATAAAGCAAGCATTCATTCCCCACTCAGGGTGCGGGATGCTGGTGGGAAAGGATGCATGTGTTTTTTTCAGGAAAGAAGAGACAGGGAGACTCTGGGGCTAGCGAGGGATACACCAGACATCAAGGCCATGGACAGTGGTGTCCAGGGCTGTGGAAGCTGGGGAGAGGAGGCACAGGGACCGAAGACAGGTCAAGAAGACAAAGTCCAGGTGTGCTGGGGAGATGGAGAAGCCGAGTGCAGCGTTCCAGGGGAGCTGTGAGAATCCCAGGCTCTTGCCCTGTTTGGACACTAATTCAGTGAGGGGGTGACCTTGGCCGAGTCCTTCCACTCCCTGGGCCTGTGTGTCTTCCTGGAAGGAGGGCATCGGGGCAGACCCACGTGGGGATCTGGTAGGGCTTATTCTCTCACCTCTTCCACCCTGACTGGCCACCCTGACTGGGCCACCCTGACTGGGCGACATACAACAGCTCCCGGCCTCCCTGACCCTGCTCTTTTCACCAGTTTTTACCATTTCCTGATGCGCCACGTAATTCCTTCTGTGTCATGTCTGCTATTTATTGTACATTTCCCTTGCCTTGAAGTCAGCTCGGCAACAGCCGGGATTTGTTTCTGTTGTGCTCGCTGACGGGTGCCTGCCTCCCACAGGGTGCTTGGCACATGGCGCAGGCTGAATGCTTGCTGAATGACCAGGTGGCACTGCCACAGTCCAGGTGCGGGCCCAGAACAAGTTCCTTCAATTCACTCAGCCTCGGTTGCCTAAACTGAGGAAAAGAGGCTGGTACCTCTTCCTCAGCACTGCTGAGCGGATTAAAGAGCAGGTGCAAATGGAACTGGAACAGTGCCTAGCATGAGAGAGGTGCTCAGCCCAAGTTATTCTGTGCAGAGGAACAAGATTCCCTCTAAGGCTAAGGATGCAACCTTCACTGCTCTGACCAAACACAGGACCTTATGGGGCATCACCCACACAACCCTCACAACCCACCCTTTTTTTTTTTTTTTTTTTTTTGACAGGCAGAGTGGACAGTGAGAGAGAGAGACAGAGAAAAAGGTCTTTCCTTTTGCCGTTGGTTCACCCTCCAATGGCCGCCACGGCTGGCGCGCTGCGGCCTGCACACTGCGCTGCCGATAACAGGAGCCAGGTACTTATCCTGGTCTCCCATGGGGTGCAGGGCCCAAGCACTTGGGCCATCCTCCACTGCACTCCCTGGCCACAGCAGAGAGCTGGCCTGGAAGAGGGGCAACTGGGACAGAATCCGGCACCCTGACTGGGACTAGAACTCGGTATGCTGGCGCCGCAAGGCGGAGGATTAGCCTAGTGAGCCGCGGCACCGGCTCAACAACCCACCCTTCTTCTAGAACATTCTCCACCCTGCTCTGGGTCCACAGCCTGCCTCCTGGCACCAGACAAGACCAAAACATTATTCTCCATGGAGGTACTGCGGCATCACAGAGATGTCTGCAGGCCCAAACTGGGCCTAGGCCCATCAGAAATCTCTTGGCCCTCAAGTTGTCCTCTCTGTCCCATCAAGAGGTTGCATTGCAACAGGTCTCCCTTCCTGCAGACGGTAATGAAATGTCACGAGGTGAACATTGCTCTGACCAAAAGAATGACTGCTCTCTATTCTTTTACCTCCCTCAGCCCTGGTCACCTCATCTGTGAAGAGGGCCATGACAATAACCCTGGCTGCTTTATAGCACGAGTGGGCACGAGCACATTCCATGGGGGCACTGCTCTTTTGGAAGGGCCCACAGCACGCAGGTTCGCAGTTGGGAGGCTCTTGCTCCCAGGCTCAGGCAAACCTCTTACCTTCGTCCCCTGAATAATAACAGGGTGAAAACCTTCCCTGCTCTGCCTGCCACGCAGTCCGCTGATCCCTTTCACACCCATGCGGAAGGGGCACGAAGATGCCCTCTTAGGGTGGGAACTGCAGAGCCCATCTCAGTGCAGGCTGGGCAGCTGCAGGACATCTACCCCAGGACGTCCAATCTCCAGTCCATGCCAGACATTCCCCTGGGCCAGCGTGGTACAGCAGGGTAAGTACCTTCCTGAACACAAGTGCCAGCTGGAGTCCCAGCTGCTCCACTTCTGATCCAGCCCCTGCTAGTGCACCTGGGAAAGCAGTAGATGATGGCCCAAGTGCTTGGGCTCCTGCCACCCATGTGGGAGACCTGATTGGAGATCCTGGCTTCTGCCTTTGGCCTCGACCAGACCTGGCTGTTGTGGCCATTTGGGGCCCGAACCAGTGGACAGAAGATCTCTTTCCCACTCTGCCTTTCAAATAAATAAAGTAAATCTTTTAATAAAAGACCATTTCCCATCTATCCCGGGATCCTGAATGCCCTCACCTGGTGGGAGGGACTTTGGGTACAATGGGGTACAAATGCCAACATGGTACAAGCCAAACGCAGGCCATGCAGGATGCCCGTGTGGCAGGTACGACCTCACGGCAAGTGTTCCTTGACTGACACCTGAACAGGCAGCCTCTTTATTGATATTTGTGCTACTTTTTAACAACCAAAGAAGAAAAGAATGAGGAAGGGGCAAGTGAGGGCAGTGACTTCATTCATCTTGTCCTTCTTTTTCCCTTTAGAGCAACAATGCGACCAGATGTTATCAACCATGCAATCGGATTCTTTCATGAGACCAGTCCCAATCCCCAGGTATAATGACAGTCATTTCTTTCACCTTTCCTCAGTCAGATGCAAATCACATAAACACCTCTGCAGCTCCCTCTTCCCCAGTTCCTTCAAGGCAACCACAGGCAGAGGACAGAGGAGAGATGAACACTCTCCTGGTCTTCGAGGTGCCCACCTCGTCTTCAGAGCCCCAGGGACTGGTCCTCAGAATTCCAGTGGCACGGCTGGGACACAAGTCTAGAACCCAATTAGATCTCCTCCCGACAACAGGAGCCTGAGTTCTCCCAGCACCCACAGTCAGTGCCAGCTCAATTTTTGAGCTCCCGAAGTGGGAAGTCAACAGAAACTGGAGGAAGAGCCAAGAAGCCCCCAAAAGATGAAGGATTCAAACAGACTCCCCTCCCATCCACAAAACTTCCTGGGCATGTCAAATACATGCGAAAGAGGCACCACTTAACCCAGCAGCTACTGTTACTTCCTCAATACTGATCAAAAACGACCATCCCACTCCCCGCAGACCTGCCTGCCTCCCAACATCCAGCAATGTCTGCCAAAGACTTAGCCATCTATCTGAGAACCCTCAGGATTGATTAGGTCAAAAGCTACAAGGTTTTTATTTCCTGACTCCTTGACCTTAGAGGGTCGGAGAAGACTTATCCAATACAGTACTGCTGCAGTGAAAGTAACAGAGGGACGAAAGGGACTCGGTAATTTACACTGCCCCAATTTTCACTTGTCCATCACCTCCAACGCTCACGGAGGATGTCTCACAAATCCTTCTCCCGTTTTTCACGGGGATTACTGAGACCCTGACGACAGAACAGATGCCTCGCTTTCCTAGGGAAATACTGTCGAGAATTACAAATGAAGGACTTAAGCGATTCAGAACATTATAAATCAGGCACTATCTTTTTCATCTTTGTTAATATGTGATCTCCAGGTAGCAAACCTGGTTTCACAAAAAAATAAAGAAAAAGCCTTAATCACAACCGATTTAGGTAGTATCAGGAGCAAATTACAACGCTAATACTGCACTCAGAGGAGGCACACGTTTTCAAAGGGCAAAATGATCACTCTAAGGGCAATGCTCATCCTCCTCCTGGCCAGTGCCATGAACTCGCCACCCAGGGAGGAAAACTGAAGCAAAACCGCCATACTAGAAAGGCTTCCCATGCCCATCATTAGACCTGAATGGAAGGCTTAGGAAAAAAAATCACCCCCACCCCCACTCCCACCACCATCACAGAGTTGATCTTCCTCCTGCTGGACCGCTCAAGGTTCCTGAGTCAGCAGTGAGGATCAGCAGCCACTCTGTCACCCCGAAATCCACTCCCCTCAGACCCCAGGGACCTCCAAAGGACACCCCACCCGGCCAAGACTGAGGCCTAGGCTGCTGGAGGTCTGTACCAGAAGCTGCACTCTGCCCACGTTCCACGCATCCGAGGTCTATCTTTAGCTACAAATACTGAAGCCCGGGCTGGCTGCCTCTTCGCTAGGTGTTCTCCTAGGCTGCTTCCTGGCCTCTCAGCTAACCTGAAAACTATCTCTGATGCCAGGGCCAAGGTTCTGCCACATGCTGACTACGAAGGGTCTGGGTTTCTTAGGAGTACACACCCTGGACTCCCAGTTCCCATCATGCATTGCTCCACGATCCGCCTTCTCTAACTCCCCTGCTCACAGGGGCCTCACGTGTAGTCTTGAGATAAGGACAGGAAACAGGAAGGTGCAGGCGCGGTCCCTCCACAGGAGAATCAGAGCCAACCACAGCGCAGGGGCACTCCTGAGATCCCAGCGCAAACAGCCCTCTATTCAGGCACCAGGACAGCGAGGAGCCGCGAGTGCGACAGCCCACGAGGGGCAGTGGGTACCTCCTGCCCATCCGCCCTCCCTTCCGGAACACTGGCCAGGTACTTGGCACAGGCTGTCTTGGCTCCACGGTGTCTGAGCCATTCTAAGTGACTGCTTCCTTGTACTAAGCTGCTGACACTGGTAAGGAAAAGAGAAAACAGTGGAGGAGAAAGGAGGGGAGGAAGGAGCAGGCAAAGAATTCAAACATTCCCCCAGAAGGCCTGTGGGTCCCTCAGGACTACCCAGAAGACTGGAACTGGTAAAGGGGGCAGGCAAGCTACATAACAAAAGTCCCATTATATGTGCCCCAGGGAAACCAATCAGAGCATCTGACCAAGATCAGGGTTACCTCGGGGCCTCTGCTATCTTGAAACATGAGCCATGGCGTCAAACGTGGCTACTCTGTCAAGGGTAAGTGCTGTGCTTTGGGAACCAGGACAGTCACTGTGTTCCTTCGTTCCCTGGCCACTCACACAGGCAACCACAAGCTCTCTCTGGATGAGGGAGGGTGGCTTTCAAAGCAGCCGTCACCCATCAGCATGAGACACAGCTTAGCCTGTCCCCAACTCTGCAGGCTCTAATTAGAGCATGTCGGCAGAACCCTTGCCACAGGAGACCCGAGCAGCTGAACACAAGGCCCTGGCCAAGGAGAAGCCTGCCGGCCTGGGGGCTGCTTGGTGAGATGTCAACAACAGAGCCAGACGTGGGGGTATTAGGTTTATGAGATGGCGCCCCAAAGGAGAGCCTAACCACGCCAAAGGACGACCATTTCTCGTGTGCCAGGAGCTGTATGTACGTCCTTTCATCTGTGCCACTACCACAGCGCTTCCAGACAAGCTCAGCAAAACCCACTTTGCAGATGAGGAAATTGAGGTTCGGGAAATTGCAGAGCTTGCCTCGGGGGAGCTCTGGCATCCATGACCTTTCTATCACAGCTGGCTGTCATTAGTGCATTCTTGTTCCCAAAGTAGAAGCTAGAGGGCTTTCCTAAGTCCATGAGTCTCCCATTAGAATGTAAAGCAAATCCAATTCATTCCTAAGATCCTATCACCCAAACATCCCAGTCACATTCCATCCTCCTGCCCACCCCAGCCCCTCTTTCCTCAAGTAATAGGGGGCATCACACAGGTGCAGTACCCAGAGACTGCCACTCCCAAACAGGTGCATTTTTTGCTTTTCTGCTTCTTCTTCCCCAAGCCCTGTTTCCTAGTAAAGGCTTTTCCATCTGCACAATGGAGCTGTCATATACAGAGGTCAACAGCCTTCTGAGTCCATGGCCTTATCTTCCCTGAGTGCCCACAGGTCAGCACACAATTAGAAGGGCAGGTGTTGGGTGGTGACACAGTAGCTCCAGCATGGTGCTGGGCACACAGACGCTCCTACTGCTGGTAATTAACCAAGAAGGGCCAGGACGTACTAAGGAAGAGTTCGGGGAAGAGGACTCAGAAGACAGAAGATGGACTAATGCTGGCTGAGCCCTCTTGGGCACAAAAACCACAGCAGTCCTGGGAAAGCTCGGCCAGACCAGCTATCCTTATAGGGGCTCTGTCCACTGAGGGACCAGCCTGAGCCAGAAACCTCCCTGGGCCAACTGAGAATTCTGGAGCTTGTGCTCCGAACCCTGGGACCACTGGCTCAAGTTCAAGGACTGCTGCGCCTATCCCTCCCTCCCTTCCTCTTCTCCATAAGCTCTATGGGCAGTGACTCAGCCTACAGCCACCTCCCTCCTTGCCCTTGCGGTGCTCACCCTTCCTGATGGCACATATGCCCTCGAGAAGCTCCCTCAGAACCCACTGCCAACCCCACAGGCTTGCCGGATCAGGAAGCTGGATGGACAGCCTCTAGAGGTCTCATCCAACTCCTTCCTCTGGCAGATGAGGGCTACCTGGGCCCCAGCAGCCATGCGGTTTGCCCAAGGCCATTAACTGGTTAGTTGGCAGCAGAGCTGGGAGCAGAACCCAGGGCTCTTAATGACCCTTAATGGCTCTGATGACACATAAATGAGCGTGAAGGGGCTGCCTCGCTGGGCCAGAGCTGAGAGCAGAAGCCTCAGGCCACTGGCTGGCTTCTGGCAGTGCCTTTATTCGGCACAGAGAAGCTCTCCTGGGAAGGGCACTCGGAGCTCCCTGCCAGCACTTCTCCACTCCCCAACCACGTCTGCACTCTGCCAGCTCAGACGTGCTGTCATTGTCCAGGATCTGAACACATTTCTAACCACGATTCTGGCTCTGAAAAGTGCAAAGTGTGTATCACTGCACCCCTAAAAAAAAACGAGAGGAGAAGAACCAGCAAGCCTCTACGCACCCCCACCAACTGCAAAGGCCCCCAGGGTAGGTGGAGTTAAATATGACAGTAGGAAAAAAGACCTGTCCACGGAGACAGGGTTTCAACCCATTGCTGATTATCTTTCATTACTCAGCCAGGCTTCTGTGGATGTCGAGAAGGCGGATGTTTAAACTGTATGGAAATAGCATTTCCTCCTGGGACAAGAGGAGGAGGTGGTGTGGTTAGGTACAAGTGAGTTTTTCCCTTGTTTTCTCCAGTGATCTTAGTAGTACTCTCCAGAGACATGAGGCCAACTCTGGGATCAGCAGGATTATGGGGACAAATGAAGGTGGCTTGGGCTGCTGTGCTGGACTTCCTCCTTCCTTTGCCCTTCTATTCCCTCCCAACACCCCCCTCAATGTCCCCCAACATACACACACACACACACACACACATTTATGAGGGGCCTATCATGGGCCTGGCACAGAGCTAAGCCCTAGGAGGAGCTTCCAATCCAATGACATGGTGGATAGAAAAAAAAAAAGTCATGGGAAGGCACAGAGTGGATCACAAAGTGTCATGGGAACAGAGGGAGGGGACACCAGCAAATGCACCAGGTGAGGGAGGAAGGGAGGAGGAGGAGGAGGGCTTGGCAGGACGTCAAGGGTCTGGTGGTCTAGGGATAGATATGAGGGGATCACAAGAAAAAGAGTTTCAAGCAGAGAACTTAGCCCGTTTAAAGAGACAGAGGAGAGGGAAGTTTGGTGTCGAGTTTGGTGTGGCGAGAGCCAGGGGTGTGGGAAGGCAGGGCCCTGGTAACCACACCCAGAAGGGCCTCATTGGCTTTGCCAGGGGACTCAGGCAGAGTCATCCTCTGGCAGCACATACAGGATGGACCTGAGCAGGCCAAGGCTGAAGGTCAAGGGAAGTTTTGTTACTTGAGGGACACGTGGTGGGGATAAGAGCCAATATAAAGAAAGTGAGAGAGAGAGAGCGAGCCAAGCAATGTTTTTGGGAGGTTCTGGTACCACCAAGATGGGGCACTCAGGGGCAGGATCTGACCATGCCCCTCCCCTGCTCAGAGCACTTGGCTGGGTCCCAAAAGTCAAGCAGGACTCCTAGCATGGCATCAGGGCCCACGGGTATCTGGTTTTCAGTCTCATGAGCTGGCTCCGTGGAGCACACTCCTGGTCTTCTCTCTCACCGTACTCCCCTGCTTACACTGGGATCATAAGTCTCCTTGCAATTCCCATATCATCCTCTCCGTCTGCTGGGGTGGCGTGGTACTGCAGGTTAAGCCTCCAGCTAGGATGCCCACATCCTATATAGGAGTGCCTGGAATGAAGTCCCAGCTCTGCTTCTGATCCAGCCTTCCCTGGGGAGGCAGCAGATAATGGCTCAAGTACTTGGCTCCCCTAGGTACTTGGGTCCCATGTGGGATACTGGAGTGGAATTCCTGGCTCCTGACTTTGGTCCAGCCCATCTCTGCCTGTTGCAGGCATTTGGAGAGTAAACCAGTGATGGCAATATCTCTCTTTGTCTGTCCCTCTCTGCAACTCTGCTTTTCAAATAAATAAATAAATACTGTTTAAAAATGAAATGCAAACTAGCCTTCAAGTCTAGCTCAAATGTCAGCCTCCCCCGCCCCCCCCCCCCCTGACCTGGCTGGAGACTTCTCCTGCTCTTCTGCATGCACCCAGTATTCTCCTTGCATCATGGTGTCTGTCACTGTCTTACCCACTAGACTGCACAGGCCCTGCAGGCACAGGCAGGGTGGCTTTGTTTATCTTTATAGCCCTGGTGCAGCTTTGGGCAGGCTGAGGCCTCAGTCTGGCAATACATTGAAATATCAGAGAAGACAATCAGAAAGCTCTTTCACACTGATTTCCATGTCCATACTCAGGATTGGCTACCACTTATATGCTCCCAACTCAGAACGAATGACCAAGCTCAGAACTGACTGCCTCACAGAGAACTTGCCCAGAGCAGACAAGCAGCCTTCCCACCATCAAACACGTGTGACACAAATCCCATAGATTTGCATATAAAGGGAAGAAGTCACTCTCAGGTTCTCTGTGACAGAGGTTATAGAAACGTTACTTCTTGCATAATTCCAGTGACCCAGACTGTTTTCAGAGACCTATTTTGGCAGTAAGAAAGCTTTGTTTTTGCCCGGCTGGGTTTCTGTTTTGCCTTGCCCCTCCCTATAGGGCAAGACTCAACTCATTTGGATTAACTAAAGTGAAAAGAAAGCACTATCTCCGCTCTAATTCTACAAGGCTAGGGGAGCCCCTTATACATTCATTTCTGGTTCTCAGAAAACGCGTGTGAACCTGTTGATTAGAGGAAGGGTATTGTCTGCAATTGCCAGGAGAAAAAAAAAAATCCTGTGATGTTCCTCCTTCACCACTGGGCAGCTGAGACACCGTTCCCACCCACACGGGTGTTCAAAGTCATAGAGTCATTTGCATGAGTGGAGAACACTCATTTCCGAAGCAGCAGAAGCTGTTATTCTGACACTGCGCACTTGGGAGGTGGCTGGGGGAATAAGTCTGGCTGGAAAAAGACACCCCTACACCCACAGCACCCATGGCTCTGAAGGAGGGAGGACAGCGGAGCTGGTGTGTGGGTGTCTCAGCCTTCAGGTGTGGAGTGCACAGCACGCAGGTGCGCACTTTGCTCCCATTTCCCCGATAGCCTCCTCTACTCACTGACGCCCTCAGCCTGAAGCCCTGCTCACCGGAGCCCCCTGGCACACAGGGTGGCATGCTCCAAGGAGCCTTCGTTTCATGACATGACCCTCCTGTGATCAAGCCCACTTCATCTGGGGCACTCAGCATGCAGCTGGAGATCAAGGAAGCTCACCCTCCCCTATTGAAGGCTCTCCAAGGTCTGCAGGAAGGGAACCTGCTGAACTCTATTTCCCAGACAGCCTGGACCCCTGCAGGGCCCTTCGCCCCAGAACAGCTCCATGCTTTGCGAGGCACATGTGCCAGAACTGTCACCATTTCTCCTCTCCTGTGCGTGGCTGCCCCAAGCACAACGCTTTGTTTCTTTTTATGGAAATGAATTTGTTTTTCTGGATATTAGGCAAGCTGCAGAAATTAAAAGACCAACACAGACCCAAGAAAGCATCACATATGCATCAAGCAATCTTTAGAAATGCAAGAATTTAAAACTCTCCATTTGGTAGACACCAATGCCCATCCAACAGATGGGCAAGGCCTCTGCTTCTCACTGCAGAACTGGGCTGGGGAATCTTTTTTCTGCCAAGGGCCATTTGGATATCTGTAACATCATTCATGGGCCATACAAAATTATCAACTTAAAAATTAGCCTGCTATAGATTTACTGAATTTCGAGTCCTGCCTGCAGATGAAGGCGTTCCCCATCCCTGCTGTAGAATATGTGCCGAAATCAACAGTGTGGCCTGTGGCTTCACAGTCAGTCCACTCTTCCTGAGACTAGAGCTGTCCAGGCCTACCTGTTGGGAAGCTGGGTAGAAAGGCTATTCTGGGGAAGAGCCACTCAGGAAACACACACTTGACCCAGAAAGTGCTTAGTTCTGCAATAAGCCCACGTTACAGGCGGACTCTCATGAGGATCCCTGAGAAGATGTGAGTCATCCTGGACAAAGCTCACCTGCCAGTGGCCAGAGGATACCTGCACAGGAGAGGCGTGGACAAAATACAAGGGTGGGGCTACAGAAAGGAGAGACTGTATGCATCTGTAAAACCTAGGAGGGCAGTGTGACATGGCTGGCATTAGAATTTGGTCTTCAAGAAAGGTGAGAGTTCTCATGGAGTGAAATGGTAGCATTTCTGACGTGGGAGTTGTCCCAACAACCTTAGGGGATCTCAGAGAGACCAGAACGAGTCAGATGAGCCACCAGCACTCACTGGGGCTGCAGAAGGCTGAACGATGGCAAAGGAAACGGGAGCATACACATCAGACGACCAACCACGACGCAGTAAAGGCACCTGCTTTCTGAGGGCCTTGGCTCCATGCGGGCAGGCCAGAGGAACCAGCAGCGTGGTCAGGCAGAGGTGTTACATGAACCCGTCTGCTGATGGCAGAGCACTAGATACACTGGGTAGAGGAAAAGTAAAAAAGGCAGGAAGGCCGCCACTGAGCCAGTCTAAATAGAACAGACTCCCCAGTCATCAGAAGGGAGGAAGCTCTTGAGACTGATAATACCAAAGTGGGAGGGAGAAAAGACATTTAGTCTAGAATGTTCCATAGATAATCTCAACTCTTTCTTGTCTCTCCCTGAACTTTCTAGACTAAATGATCTAGATGATCACTGCACTTCCAAGCTTGGTATTCCCCCAGCCCCCAAAGCAGTCAACGGTGGAGGTAGATGTGTACCCACCCATTCACATAAAGGCGACACTGGAGTGAAGGTGGAGGGAGACATGTGAGGAGATGAAGCCCTAATGTCTACCTTGAGGACAAGAGAAGAGCCGCAACCAATAATGGAAAGGAATGCAGACAGCCAAAGAGTCCAGCAGACTTGGGGAGGGGTTCAGCGAGGGCTCTCAAGCCAGCAACCTGGGTTCAAACCCTGCCCTGCCACCTGTAAGTTTGGAGACTAACAGAGTGTCTCAGTTTTCCCATTCATAAAACCAGCTTTCAGCTCCAAACCCATCCATCTATACCAGGTTTTGCACCCAGGCTTGGGACTGACTTCCAGCCAGGATCTGCCAATAGGGGGTGCCCGAGGGAGCCACAGAGGCTGGAGGAGGAATAAGGGTCTTGTTCCTTCCCATCAGCCTCCCGTAACTGTGGCTCCTGTGAGCAGCACCCCAGCAGTGCCTCATCCTGGCAGTCAGTGCCTTCCACACTGGCCAGCTGAATCCAGTCTGCAGTTTATTCCAACACTTCAGGGCTGTCCCCTTGGAGACACAAGCATCTCCTCCAAACTCCTCCGTTGGAGTCATTCCCGCCTCGCCAGCCTGGGGCAGGGCAGGGGAGGTGGCTGCCCCTGCAGCAGCTGGCTCCATAGTACCTTGCAGCAATGGATCTCCAGGGCATGACCCCAAGCCAACCACGTCAGCACTCTCTGAAAACTTGCTAGGAACAGTGAATAGTGTAGGGCCCCAGATACTCTGGGGTGGGGCCCAGCAATCTGTATTTAAGTAAAGCCCTGTAGGTGATTTGGATGCAGATGCACCCTAATGACAGACTGTCCTTGTAGCCTTTCACTCACCTGGTTAACTGCTTGTCCCATTAACAATCCTTTTCTTGAACTCTTTCTGTACAAATACCTGGCACGGTTTCTTTCCCCTAACTAGACACTAACACAGGCAACACGCGTTAGAAAGGGTCCTGCTCCATAGTATTAACATTAATACTGACTCTCAGCACTATGAGGCCACAGAAGCCGAGAGCAGAAATGAAGAGACGGTGGTCAACACAACCAAATAAGCAAGGATACCGCCTTAGGTGGCCGTTGCTGTCCTTTAGAGGAAAGTTTTCAACTTTGATTGGAGGGGAAAATGCCCTAGCACACACACGTTGCCAGGCTCTCTCAGAAAAAGCTTCCTTTTCAGTCTATCCCTCCACAGATGCCATGCAAAACCACTCCATATATCAAGCTGTCAGAATGAACTATGAAATTCTTAATAGTCTCACTCACTGGAAAGTCCACACAGCCAATGCCTCTGGGAGGTCTGGCCCTGACTCTCCAAAGGCAGGCACACTCAGATGACCTACAGCGGTCCCCATAACAACACTGCCGTCCAACACAGGGGATCGGTAGGAGGAGAAGGAAAGGATCCTCAAATCATGCAGCCAAGCTCCTCATGCTTCCCACAAGTGGAGGAAGGAACTTCTCCAGGGTCAAATGGCCACCAATGTCACTGCCAACAGCAACACTAAGTCTCCTATCTCCCCTTAAACCCAAACTCCCTTCAACTCCATTAAACACAAATGCTAGGAAACCTAAGTAGAGTAAGTGAACAAGCAGCACACCACCAAACTGTAAATGCAGATAAGGACCACAAAGGTAAGGCTGGGAAGAACTCAGAAAGGAGCATGACTGTTGTGTCGGCAGGCAGTTTTCTTTGCCCATCAAAATAATAAATGCAGTCAGGCATTTACTGTAGCATGGACGCCAAAGCAACTGCGAGCCTCCCGTGTTGCCAACATCTCAGGAGACAGGCACACCACTCCAAGACAGTGCGTTCTTAACGTGTTCTTAAACAGATTCTGACTCAAACCCTGAGACAACTGGATCTCTTCCAAGACACATTAGCCACTGTGAGATCTCTCTTTCAGTCTCCAGATCTCCCTGGAATTTGCCAGATAAAAGGCAATTTATCATGTTGTCCAGGGTTGAATGCAATGCATGATCCATCTTCCAATAGGATTTCTGCATCTGTGCACAGCCCCTGGTTGGACTGGTGGATGGACTTACGTCCATCTGGAGGTGTCCTAGCAACACAAAGTCAACAAGGAGCAAACTGTTTCATGAATAATTTACTGATTTCATAAGAACCAGTCTTGTAATTTATAGTTCTATTATCTCTCCCAGCCATGTCTTAATGTCTCTGTGTAAAAGCTGCAATCAAGCTGAATAACGGTGAATCTAATAAGCACATACAACCCTGAACTCTGGCCAACAGGTGTAGATGGATTCCGATGGCAGCTCTGTCTCCGAGAGGCCAAAGTCTTAGCACTTCTGCCTTGCTCTTGCCCCTTGTGGAAAGGTGTAAATGTTAGGGAGCAAGTGACCTCCAAGAGGCTGTACATTTCCAAATGAAATGTTTTGTCTTCCTTGGGCCATTTGGAACCAATCAAGGCAGAGTTGAGTGGCATTCAGATGTATTATAGGGAAGAAATATGGGCTACAACCTACCAATTGTCACTTTAAAAATTTCCAAAGAGACCTAGTTACCAGCCAAGGGAGCAGGGGCGAAAAAGCGGCAAAGTATAGTTTCAATGACAATTGTGGTATTTTAGAGGCTCTCTCAATATCATCAGTGATACCATTTTAGTGGCAGAAACCCATCTTGTCACTCAGCTTCAATTTAAAGGATATTTATGAAGAAGACAATACAATGAAAGCAGGCTTATTTGCTGACTTATTTATTGGGTGGAATAGGTTACAGAGTATTTTGGTTCTGTGCTTTTCAGCAGAATGGATGTATCCTTTTGCAATGCACTCAGTGCTGGCAGCAGCTCCACAATCTTCTCCAGGAAATGAAGCTGGGAGAAGCACCCACCAAGTATGGGGAAACGCAGGCTTTAGCACTCAGACACCGACAACCCAGATTTCCTCCCATGCAGAATGGCTAAGGGCCTGGGGGACATCCTTGCAGAAGCGCACAACCTAGAGCAAATGGGTCTCTCTCCCATGCTGTGAGCTGACTACTACCTTTTAAAGAAGCCTCTGAAATCCTCAACATTTACCTACCAAGGTGATATTCAGCCTTCCAATCCTAAAGGCCACTGGCAACACAAACCCTCTCCTTTCTCTCAGTAGGCCACTACGGAGGAAACTCTGGAAGTGTCCATATCACTTTTAGGGCTGAGGCTAAGGTCACCTCCTTGACCTCATGGTTCTGGGACTGGGATGCGGGTTAAGGCCGGCATGAAAACGGACTTGCCGAAGTCATCTGTGCAAACTTCAGGGCACCACGATTAGGACAGCTTGTCCCCAAAGGTAGAATGTGACAGTTCCAAGAACACAGGATCTGGGGGCTAAGTCTCTTCTCGTTGTCTGTTTATAGTGCAGCACCTCTGAGCTTAAGTCTAAAACCCAGCCAAGCAGGGGCAGAGGTAGGCCTGTTAGGTCCTGTTCAGGTGATCCAGCTCCAAAATTCTGAATACATTATTCAAAGGTTAGGGGAAGGAATTGTGATGAAAGTGGTAAGAAATTCCTTCCCCAGCTTGAAAGCTCACACTGCTGGTTGGAGACTGTCCCTCTGTTTGCTGGCTTAGGAAATGCTAAAGAAGTTGCACTTTTCTTTTGTTTACTTATTCAGTTTGTTTTTAACAGTTGAGAGGTGCTATCATTAATTCATCGTATCTTAATCTTGCCAAGCACATATGTGAAACAGCCCTTTGCCCTGGAGACTGACCCCACAGTGGGCTGGTAGTGGGAATTGGGAGAATTACTGGCATTTCAGTTGTTCTGGCCTGCAGGTGGATGCTGCCAGGACCTCAGACATGGCGTACAAGCCTCAGTTTCTTCACATGTAAAAATTAGACTGCTACTTCTCACATCCATCATCAAGTATCAAATGGATCATATATGCCAAAGACTTGAGAAGATTTATGTCTAGTACATAGTTGAGTTTGCTAACGGCAGTTGAGACGTGGCCATAAGGACCCAACAAAACCAAAGAAGAACCGAAAGTTCAGTAGTTTCAATGTGTGCGGATGCACCTGAGCCCTTCACCAATACTTTGCTTTACTTGAAAAACAAAATCCCTGATCCTGACACTTCTGATGTGTCCCTCCCTCTCTTTGAAATACGTGCTGATTCATTCAAAATCAAATATAATATGAGAAGCGGAGGTTGTGGCACAGAGCCTTAAGCTGTGCTTGGGATGCCTGCATCTCCTATGGGAGTGCCTCAGATGGAGTCTCACCTCTGCTTCCAATCCAGCTTCCTGCTAATGTGCCTGGAAAGCAGTAGGTGATAGCTCAAGTACCTTGGTTCTTACCGCCCAATGTGGAAGACCTGCATGGAGCTCCTGGTTCTTGGCTTTGGCCTGGCCCAACCCCAGCTATCGTGGGCATTTAAGGAGTGGACCAATGAATGGAAGATCTGTCTCTTTATCACTCTGCCTTTCAAATAAATAAATCTTTTAATACATATATAAGTATATATAAATATATTAAAATTTAAATGTAAAAATGGGGCATTGGGGGTATTTTACCCAAAGCAGAGGTGAGAAAACTAACCTGGGAAAGAACAACCCACTGCAATCAGGATCACAGAGTCCAGAGGAGTTAAGACCAAAAGGCCAGGTGTAGAGACCCAGGAAGACCTTGGGCTCCAAGGAAAACTATGCTTTCCCCACCTGCAGATCTCAATGAAGAGGGTGCCATTCCCACTATCCTGAGGTTTTCCAAAGCACATCCTCACCAAATGACTTGGGAGTGTGGGACTCAGGATGCAATATCCCTGTTGCTCTCAGTTCCCCACGGGCCCAGGAGCCGAGGGTGCCCAGGGCTCTCCAGGAGAGCTGGAGTGGAGTACTCTACCACTTTCTGCCCACACTGTCTTCTACCTGCTTGGCTGGCAGCATTCCCTGGTACAGAAGCTCCATGAAGTCTGGAGTTCTGTTTTGAAAATGAATAGAGGCTGGGGCCATGGTGCAGTGGGTTAAGCCGCCACCTGCAGTGCCAGCGTCTCATATGGGCACCGGTTCATGTCCCTGCTGCTCCACTTCCCATCCTGCTCCCTGTTAATGGCCTCGGAAAGCAGTGAAAGATGGCCCAAGTGCTTCGGCCCCTGCACCCATGTGGGAAACCCAAATGAAGCTCCTGGCTCCTAGCTTTGGCCCAGCCCTGGCCATTCCCTGGAGGGAACCAGTGAACAGATATCTCTCTCTCTCTCTCTGTGCGACCCTGTCTTTCAAATAAATTAAAAAAATAAGAAAATTGATGCATCCCTGGTGCCCAGAAGGACAAGGGCACACAGCAGAAGCTCAGTGACCACAGGAATGAATGAATGAATGAATGAATGCAGCAGAGTCCAAGTTGCCACTCTCTGAAAGGATTAACCACTTGAGTCCTTGCTCGTTTTCTAAAGAGAAGAAATCTGTATTGTAGCCAGCGCTGCGGCTCAATAGGCTAATCCTCCACCTAGCAGCGCCGGCACACTGGGTTCTAGTCCCAGTCGGGCTGCCGGATTCTTTCCCGGTTGCCCCTCTTCCAGTCCAGCTCTCTGCTGTGGCCCGGGAAGGCAGTGGAGGATGGCCCAAGTGCTTGGGCCCTGCATCCCATGGGAGACCAGGAGAAGCACCTGGCTCCTGCCTTTGGATCAGCGCAGTGCGCCGGCCGGGGCAGCCATTGGAGGGTGAACCAACTGCAAAAAGGAAGACCTTTCTCTCTGTCTCTCTCTCACTATCCACTCTGCCTGTCCAAAAAAAAAAAAAAATGAAATCTGTATTGTAGTGAAGGGCACAAATGTCTTGGCCTCTTGTCAAGGCCAAAAGCCAGGCTGCTCTGCACTAAAACCCAGTGCAGAGCCCTGAACTCCTCCCAACGCTGAGCACAACGTTGTGCTTCTCCCAGGGCAGTCAGGGAGTCACGCTGGCTCTCCTCACATCTCCGGCTCCACATGGGAATTCAGAAGCCTGATGATCTAGGTGCTGGCCTTGAAAGTCGCAGAGACGTCAGTGGCAATCTGTCTCATTTAGTTTTGGGGAGCAGATAACATTCTGCTTCAGAGGCCTGTGGCCTTTCCTTTTTGAGAAAAGAAACTAAAATATTTGGCAGTGCATCCAAAGGCAGCAAGTCCTGTAATTTGGAACAAAACACAAGAATTCAGTAATAGAGGCATCTCTATTATGGGACTAAACCTGAGCTTTTGTACCAGGAAAATACCTTTAAAAATAAAAGTTTAAAAAAATGTATTTGAAAGCAGAGTATCAGAGATAGAGACAAACAGAGATCTTCTATTTACGGGTTCACTCAGATGCTCACAACAGGCAGGGGTGAACCAGGCTGAAGCCAGGAACAGGGAACTTAATCTGGGTCTCCCATGTGGGTAACAAGGACCCGAGTACTTGAGCTGTCATTTGCTTCCTCCTAGCAAGAAGATGGACTCAGGAACACAGCCAGAAGTCAAACTCTAGCACTCCAACGTGGGATGCAGCAGCATCTCAACCACTGTGACAAACGTCCATCCCCAGGAAAATACCTTGAAGGATGTACATGGGAGCAACAGGGCCTGGGGGACTCCATTCCCTGGGGCTCACTGGGAATCACCTGTCTAGTCAAATGGCTCCATCTCTTCAGTAGAGGCCAACTTCCTCAAAGCTGAAGAAGGGGCCACTTGTGTGGACTGCTTGATGGCTCCTGGCCATCCACCAGTGGGCCCATCATCAAGGTGGCCAGCCTGGCACATGTGCTGTTGAAAGGCTTGCAGAGCCAGTGAGGAGACTGCGGAAGCTTCTCAGGACGGGCAAGTCTACAGAGGAGCAGGCTGGGCAGAGGCCCTGGGGCCCCACACTTTCTGCTCCTCCATCTACCTCCTGAGCTCCAGCCAGCAACCCTGCAGGAAGCAGAGGGGGAACAGCCACAGCTCACTCTGCATTCCAGGCTGCTACAGGAGAGGGTAGTGGGCGGCTAAGCCAGGGCTATGACAGTCCATCGTCTTCCAGTCTTCGAAGGCCTCCTACTTACGATTGCCACGTGTTCCCTACCTTTCTGCCAGGAGTCACCCACCAGGGTGACAAACCCCCAATGTCTAAGAGAAAGCTTCCCCAAGAGCCCTTGAGTTCCCAGGGGCTGTTCTTTTTGCCAACCCTCTGAACCCACAGCATACAAAGCAAGGCCTCCCATGGGGGGCAGTCCCTGGCTGACTCGACTCCCACCAGGTGGGTCTGCATCAGTGCACAGAAAAAGCCACATTCAGGAAGCTCTGCAGGAAGTGTACAGCCACTGCAGGGGTGGGGTGGGGGTCCCAATCCCATTCTCCCTATAGACATCAATGTCACTCTGCTGGCTGGAGGGAGACAGACAGGAGGAAGAACATTCTAGGAGACACTCGGGGATAGGATTTGGATAACCCCCTTCTCTGCTGTTTGATGCAGGCCATGTCCGGAGCAGTGCAGGGCGTCAGAAGGAGAGCCACTCCTGATGGGCAGTGTCAAGTGCCGGGAGCAGCCGGGCTCGCTGGCAGTCGGCTTTCGCCGGAGCCGCCGCACTCTGAATCCATTAGCAGGCAGCTGTGTCAGGAGAAAGCCCTGCTTGTCAAGACGCTCCTTCAGGGGGGCCCACATGCTGTGTTTCTCTCTCCAGAGCCCAGGTAAACAGCTCCTGCCTCCCCAACCCTAGACACACACATACACACCCAGGATTCCTCCCCTGACCCTATCCTGCCTTGCCAAAGCAGAACTCCTCCAGCCCATTCTGAGCAAAGCCCCCATGTCAAAGACCTGCTAAGCTGGGGCTCTGGCCACATGGGGTTGAGGCCAAGAACAGAAAGAATCTTGTTTTTCAGGTTTTAAGTGGAGAAGGTGGGAAGGACACACTCTGCTACCCAAGTGCCTTGTGCCTGGCAGTTGGGAGAAAACGAGATTTTCCCCTCCTTGGCTGTGCAGCCCGGGTTGATGACGCTCCCCTGTGACACCCAACAAGTAACTCCACCTCTCTGACTCTCACTTTTCTCACTCGCAAAACCAAGAACACTCTCATTTTCCCAGAGCTGCTGTGCACATTAAATGAGGTACTAGATCCCTACAGTTGCTCAAGTGCCCTGCACACTAAAGCCCAGAAAGAAAGAACCTGGACCCCAGTGTGCGAGAAATAACAACTAGGAACCTCCATGCGGAACTGGCAGGGAGCAAGAAATCAACTTCTTGTGTGAAAAGCACTGATGACACTTGGAAGTCGAGTTGTTCCACCAGCTGGCATCCCCCTAACTGACGCAGGTTAGCAAGAGGGTGGCCTCCTGTCTGTGATCTGTGCCAAGGCCGGCCATTCCAGATCCCCCACTCTGAACTAAATACAAAACAGTTGAACAGCAGAAGGCTTGTGTCTACCTGAGGGACCCATCCTGCACCCTGGACTTCTCCACACACATACACACACACACACACACACACACCCAGGAGCAGAGGAAGATGCCAGAAGGTTCCAGATGGTTGGAATACAGTGTGGATGCAGAAGAAGGGAGGGGAGTCTCATCTTCCCTCGACTTCTGCTCAGGGAGCCCCAGGAAACAAGCAAGGCTATTAAGCAGAGGGAGCTGTGGATGCAAATCAGCGTGGATAGCCCTGTGCAGCGTGAGTGGCAGGCACTAACCATTTGCGTGACAAACCTCCTACAGGATGCCGCCTCAACTGTCCTTTGTGCCAATTAAAGACCCTCCAGGACACAGAGATTACACACCATTCTGCAGCGCTGACAACAATAAAACAATTTTAAAGGCTATTCAGATCTCCAGTTCACAGCTGACACTGTCGGGAGGGGGAGAGTCTGGCTTTGTTCTTTGTTGTTGTTGAGCCTGGAGACTTAAGCAAGGATTTCTGGGGAGAGGAAGGGCCAGCAGACAGGGGGCTTGTGAAAGCCTTCTTGGAATCCTTAAAGGAGAACAATGAACAACCTGAGGTTCTCTTCTGTGTGTGTGTGTGTGTGTGCACATGTGCCTGTGTACACACATGTATAGACATGCAAGCACACACAGGACATGCTCCTCTATGGGGTTCCTTAGAAATGACTCCCATGGAATTTGAGTCTCTCCAGGGGTCTGGCACACCCTGAGCAGTGAGGTTATGGGTGGCACCAGCAGATATTTTTGGCACCAATTAATTGAAACTACAAAGGCAAAGGCCCAAGAGCATTTCTTCGTGTGTTTGTTTTAAAGGCAGATTTCCAAAAACAGTGAGAGATGAAAAAAAAGTCTGGGTTTTCAGAAATGAGACACACTATGCAGTAATGGGGATAGGTTGGGGGGAGAGGTCACTTCAGAAGCTGCACACGGCCTATCAGGTCCTAGGCACAGTGAACCGACACACAGGAACGCTGTTCCTTCGACTCAGAGCAGCCCCAACACACACCATGGACCTCACCATCTGCCCATCCAAGAACCCAAAGTGAGCATCTGGAAGGCCTGGTTTGGGGGTAGGTTGAAGAGGGGTCTCACGGGACTGGATTCTGGGAGAGCAGAAGCCTTTCCTTGCCTTTTTGGGAAATCCCGAAGCTCCTGGACACAGTAATGAAGCCCTTGCTCGCAGCTGTGTGCTGGGCTCCAGCACCTCACTGAGCCCCTTACATAGAAGATTCTCAGTACACAGAGATGGTCTGGCTGTCGAACAAGCAGGGGCAATGGTTGATCAGGCACATGAGACATCCACTGATCACCTTAGCATTCAAAAACACACAGAGGCCTATCTTCACATTGAGCCACAAGGCACGGGGCAGGCATCAGGTAAGAAGAGAGAACACAGGTTTCAAGCTATGGCTCTCAACCAGAGGACTCTGGTCTGGAGACAATTTTGAGTGCCATGCCTGGGGGTGAGGGTGCTACTGGCATCCAGTGGGTGGGTGGAGGCCAGAGACACTGGGAGACATCCTATAAGGCGCAGGACAGCGTCCAACAAAGAATCACCTGGCCCACAAAGGCAGGGGCCAAGGTGAGAAACCCTGGCTGAGCATCTGACCTGCCTGAGTTGAATGGCTCTGGCACTTGCTGGCTGTGTCACTCAGGATAGGATCTTTCACTTGGCTGAGACATGGCTTCCATGTGGGTACAACAGGGACATAACGGCCCCACAGAAGGATTAGAGATGGTGAACACATGAATGCACCTGGCACCAGCAACCAACTGTGGTGATGACCAGCACGCACCTGGAGGCCACAGGCAACATGACCCCAGGCCCAGTTCTAAGGATAAGGCTGGAAGACTCAGCCCTGGGTGCTACGGATCAGCAAATTTTCTGCAACTTTGCGTGACGGCTCCTGCATCCCATCAGCTGCCTTCGTCCTGAACTCTGTCCCCTGAAGCAAAATCATTCATAAGAGAAACATGTTACCCATAAGGAAGAGGAGGAGCAGGAAGGAAAAAAAAAAAGGCAAAAATCCCAGCCAGATCCTAAGAAGTCTGGGGCAGCTCCCTTCAGCTGCTTGTGATCAAAACCATATTCATATTCCGTCGGCTGGGCTAAGCGGAAGGCTTCAGACCATCTCAGGAATGTGCGCTCCAGGCCAGCTCCCCCTCGGAATGGACAAAGCGCAGCTTCCACAGGGCCAAGAAGAAGGCACGCTCTCCTGGGCACCTGCAGACGAGGGGTGCACTAGCTGGATTCCAGGAGCCCCCAGCCATCCCCGCCCATCTTGGAACACCCCCCTTCCTCCTTCAGTGGCGAGAGGAAGGTTCCGGAAGAGAGGCCAGGGCACTGCATCTGCCCATACTGTCCCCACAGAAACAATTAAAGAGCTCAGGCTGTGGCTGCCAAGTTCCTCTGTCCAATTTGGTAGATATTTTAATAGAAGAGGAGAATTCCCAGAGGCCCCTAGCGGAAATGCCCTATGTCAGGGAACGTTTGTTTTCATTTCCTTTTGCCGTCAATGAATTCTACTCATGGCAACGGCTTGGGGCTGGATCAGATCCACACAGAAGCTAACCAGAAGCATTTGTTCCTTGAAATAAATCTCTCTTTGGGGAATGAGTTATATATACATCCGGGGGGGGGGGGGGGCGCACACACAGACTCACACATGCATATACATTATGCATTGCAGACAAAACCCACGAGCAAATCCCTACACAGGCAGCCCAAGCTGGGAAGGGAAGGGGATTCGCCCCTTAGCGTCCAAGGTCACTTAATGCAAAAGTGGCTTCATGGGAGAATCCAGAGGTAGATGGTGCCCTGTGTGTGGGAAAGAAATGCCTGAAGGCAGAACCCACTGTGGGGTCCCAGGCGGGGCTTGTGGTGGCATCAGCAGCCACCCCCGTCATGACACTGCAATGTTTGCCTAGGTACTGAGGGCAAGTTAAGTGCTTCAGACCCGCTGCCTCATCTTAACCTCGAGATACCCCAGGGACAACAGATTCTATTGTTATGACTATTATTACTTCCACTTCATAGATGAGCAAAATAAGGCTCAGAAAGATTAAGGGACTTGGCTCAAGGTCAAGGCTAGTACAGAGCTAGTACTCACTCTCAGATACAGCTGACTCCAATGGCAGTTCCTAACCTCCAGACAGTGTGCTGTGCCCTCGACGCCATGCAGACCCCTCCCTTCTCATCACCTTCAGTTTTTAGAGGTCATAAGACACCACCCCACCCGGGACCCACACTGTGGCACAGCAACACCAGCATCCCCTGTGGTCGCAGGTTTGAGACCTGGCTTCAATATTTCTGATTCAGTTCCCTGCTAATGCACCTGGTAAAGCAGCAGAAGATGGCCCAAGTGCTTGAGCCCCTGCCACCCACTTGGGAGACCCGGAAGAAGCTCCTGGATCCTGGCTTCAGCCTGGCTCAGCCCTGGCAGTTGCAGCCATTTGGGGAGTGAATCAGCAGACAGAAGCTTGCTCGCTTGCTTGCTCTCTCTCTCTCCCTCCCCGACTCCTCCCAAACCCCCCCCCCCAACTCTGCCTTTCAAATAAATAAATAAAATCTCAAATAAAAGACCTCTATTCTAGAGGTCAGAAGGTACTGCCACCTATGGTGGCTGGGGTGTCCTTGGGACCTCCTTCACCAAGAAGACCGCTGGCCTTCTCCCTGAAGTAGCAAAAGGAAAAGCAAGCAGGTCACATCCTGTGCTCTTGCCACCTCCACCACATGCAGGTAGAGCCTGGAACTAATTCGGGTGTGTTCACCAAGCTGCAGGGGCACTGATTCTCACTTAGGCCTCATACGGCTCTCCTAGAAGACTCCGTTTGTGGGTGATGATCCCCTCCTGGTTGGCCTTTTGTGAGGATCTTTCATTCCAGCTCTCAGGCCTTGCTCAACGCAGGGTGTGCTTACAGGCCAGAACCTGCAGCAGCTTTGATCCCTTCCTGGAGTCTCCCCTACCCCTGATCTGGGATCTGCCAACAGCTCAAAGACAGAGGCTGCACCTCAGCTGCCCTGTCCCTGTGCCCTGGCTCACTCCTCTAGACCTGGAGGACAACACCACAGGAGGAAGTCTCTGAGGTCCCAGTGAAAAAATGAACCAGGCATTTTGTGCTGAAGACACTGCCCCTCTCCTCACCTCCAGAAGTAATGGATGGCTCCCCAGGGAGCCCATGCTGTGGGGCAAGAGTGGACCCCGAAGCCTTCTGCAGAGGCAAGGCTAAGAAGGTACTGGTGCATCAGCTCCTGCAGCTGTATGTCTTGAGCTGCTCCCTAGAAAAACAAGGGGAGCGAGACCAGCCCGGCTTTTCTCATGGGGTTAGGGAACAGACTGAATGCACTATTTGAACCAGGTGGCCTGTAAGTGCAGCCAGCGCTTGTACACATGTCTCCATCGGTGCCCCGGATCATTGAGCCCAGTCCGTGAGCAGAGTCAGATAGAGTCAAGAAACCCTGCACCGAGCTAAAGGTCAACATAGATGACAATGCACAGGCTCAGCAGGTGGCATAAGGGAGAGAGGGGCTTGAAGGCTTGAGGACAACCTAATCCAAAGGCGCAGCCACCATCCAGAGGGTCTCCTGTCCAGCCACCGTGTGGACACATCCCGCATGAGCTCCCCAATCTCTGCTCTAAGAAAGGCCCGGAAAAAGGCTGGAAGCAAGCTCAGACACAGCCAATGGGGCACGAGTCCCACAGAGAGAATGACAACAGCTAACACTAACTTGGTCACTGTGCACCAGGCCCTGTGCTCTTCACATGCGCTGTTACCTCATTTACCCTCACATCAGCGCTAACAAGCAGGTACTCCAGTTAGCCCCATTTTGTAGACAAGAGCACTGAGAGAGAGTCGGAGCTCCCCACATGACAATGGCTCTGAGCTGGGGCCTGGGGGATGAAGAGGCAGGAGGGACATTCCAGGCGAAGAACATGATGCCACAGGGCAGCACCCGAGAACTGCAAGGGGGTAGGTGCTGGAGAGGCACAGGCACCAGGTAGGTGTAGAACAGGCCCAGGAGGCACATGGCTGCCTGGACCTTATCCCAGAGTTACCAGTACTGGAATGCAAAGTGCACTTTAGAAGATGCACGGGCAGAACTGCCCGGAAGAAGGGAGAAGCCAGGACACTGCCAATGCACCGCACCTCACCACTTTCAACAATGCTTTGAGCTCCTGCCCTCCAAGTGGGGGCCCGAATGTCCCATCAGCTCTTCCCTCTCCCCCAGCCTCCCTGCTCTGGGCATGGGAGGTCCACATGCCAGAGCATGAATACAGCTCTGGAGCAGAGGATGTGACCCCCAGGAAGAGCCCAAATCTTCTGTAAGGCTTAACCCTTTTCTCACCTCCAGCCACGGTCACGTGCTTCCTGCCCACCAAGACCTGTGCGGGAGCCCATCAGAGTGGCACCCTCGTCATCTGTGTCTAAGTGTAATGGAAAAAATTGACTGTTTGCCTGGTGCAATAGGGCATGACACTGTTTACACAGAAATAATAGCCCGACTGTGATGGGCCCTAAATCTCCATTACAGTGAAAGATTTGAAGGAGTAAAGCAGTTAGAAAAATAATTGGTTTTCTTGTTTAGTTTAAGAATCCTTTATGCTTACAGATCATGGACTTCGAACCTCCCTTCTCCAGAGCTTTGAAATAGAAAAGAGCAGGAGCTCGGGGACGAGGCTCAAGTGCAGAACTTCTGCTTCCCTGGAAGGCTCCAGAGATTTGACAAGGCCAGAGCCGTTCTGGATTCGGAGCACAGAGAGGCTCTTGGGGCTGTTACCGATGTGAGAGCAGCCTCTCTCCAAGGCAGAAACAAAAGGGGGAGCTGGTCTGGGGTCTAACCCTGGAGGGCACGCACACTGACGCTGCAAGGGAGAGGTTAGGGCCTCGGGTCACTTCCAAGAGCCTCCAGTGTCCAGGAGAGAGGTCAGCTAAGGACTCCTCCCAGGCCAACGTTTAGGAGCTCCCCAGGGCTCCCCATCCTCCGCAGTCCTTGCATGAGCAGCAACGGGGCACACAGGATGCCCAGATTGGGCTACGGAGGCCCATGTGCTAGGTATCACCGTGCTCAACAGAACCTGTCCCCCAGATGTGATGACAGCTCGGCTGCCCAGGACTCATCATCTCTCTGCTGCAGGAGACAGCCATCCCCTCGGAAATGCCATACACGCTGCACTTCCCGGCAAGGTGCTGGCCGCTGCTTGCTTCTAAGACTTTGTGTGCATCATCTTAGTTAACCCTCACAACACTTTCAGCAAGACTCTTTCCCCATTTTACAGATGAAGAAACTGAGGCTTGGATGAGTGACACAGGTAGTCAGTGGTGGCAACAGAAACTCAAAACCAGTTCCATCTGCCTCCTAGGCCCACGTCCAGGCTTAAAGCCACATGTTAGCACAGTGCCAAGGAGGTGACCTTTGTTGGCTGAACCTAGAGAGGATACATCTGGCTCTCTGGCAGAAGTCTTTGGCCAGATACCCTAATCATGAGCCAGGGAGTACCCATGCAGTATGCAGGTCCTACACAGAGGAAAGAGGTCATGCCTGACTGGCTAGGAGAACAGTCTTTGTGGAGGGCCAGTGGTAGCACCTGTAAGTATTCAGAGGATAGGACAGTGACAGGATTCCATCACCAGCAACCTAGCTCACTTTCTCCAGCATCCAGAAGCAAGGCCAAGGAATGTCCTCTGATTGCATAAAAAAAGAGAGAACAAATACTAAAGGAGAAACCAGTACCCAATTCTTCCGTCCTTCCTACCATCTTTCCACCTGTCCTTTCTTCCTTGCATCCATCCACTCTTCATCTGTCTTTCTAGCCACACATCTGTCCCTCCTTTCATTCATCCATCCATTCACACTCCTTCCTGCTCCCTCCCATCCACCCATCCTTCCATCCATGTATCCACCAATACTTATCAAGAACCTACCACATCCCAGGCGCAACCATGCCCTCCAGATCAGCCAGCCTCCCGACCCCAGGACTGCCAGAATACAGAGACGCACTCACACTCGGAGTTCTGCGAGGGGCAATGCCTGTCTTCAGGGGTGGGGATGGGGCTGACCTGAGGTTGTCCCATCTGTGCACGCCCACCCCAGTCTGCCCTTTAGGCTCTACAGATGGCTGACCACCCCTCTCCCTTCCTCAGGCCTGAAGGTCCAGTCCTGGCTGCCTGATAATTTTCTGGAAGAAGACATGCAGTGACTCCACACAGAAAACCCCACGCCTCCCTTCTGCTGGCAAGGTAAGGGACCCCTCTGAACACAGTTAAGAGGATGAAAAATCACAGTGGCCAGGATTTCACTCCGCCCTCTCGTTAAACTAAAGAGCAGGGGGCACAGAACTCTGATGAACACAATAGACCTCAGGTTGGTCTGACCTAAGACCAATATCTGAAATACAATTTTCATTTGAAAGTTGGACCTAAATGTTGCTGACAGCAACCTTAAAAAAATCAATAAAGAAAGGGGGGATGAGAGTACAGTGAGAAAAATGCAGACACTTATGAGTTCAGGACCCTGTGGGACACTCCTGAATATTTTAAATATCTTGGGGGAAAAAAAATGAAAACAGTTTCTCCCAACTTAAAACCAGAGAAGGGAGCCTCTTTCTAGTCTGCAAATCCTTTGAGGCAATTCCTTAAATTATTTACCAGCTTTTTGATTATATTTTATGGTGGGGAGGATGGCAGGGGGAGGGAGAGAGGAAAAGAAGAGCTGGGCAAGGAGTAAGTGGGAGAAACCCGCTGCTGACATTTTCAATATCTGTCTGGAATATTTTAAAAGCCGCCTGTCTGTTTGAAATCGCACAGTCTCTGGCAACAATAGAAGGCTGCCTCCCGTACTCCTTTAGGTCATATTTGCATACAAAAGACCAGCTGCTGAGCAGCTATTATGCCTGGAAGCCACGGTGGGCCTGGGAGAGGCCAGGGTACCAGCAAGTGCAAAGAACCCACAGAGACCCCATTAATTTTTCAGGAATTCTCAGGCCCTGGCCTTTTAAAGGCCAGTGGGGAGAAATTCCAGTCAGAAGCCTCCCCACAGTTGCTGCCACTGAATGTTGGGTCCAAATTGAGAAATGAAGAGTGACAGGGCCTCTCCCAGAATGGGGAGGGGCCCTCTGATCTCACAGCGCCTTCATAGAGCACTGTGCACTGAGCTGGGGAGAGGCCGCCTTGCCTGCACCCACGACTCCCTCTGAGGTCCAATTTCAGGAAATTTATTCCAGTTGTAAGCCATTAGGTGCCAATTTTTCAAATCAACCTTATGATTCCAAAGCCATGAAAGCGTTTGCTGCCTAATAGACATGAGGACCCTCATGCAGGGCTCAGAGCGGAGCCACAGTCTCAGGAAGCCTGGCAATGAAGCTTCACGTTCCACTGCACTCTGGAGTCTTCCAGAAGCCTGTGTGCTTGCCTGTGTTTCTGGCATGCAACACCACCACCAAGGGGGAAGGAAGGGGAAGATGGGGGGAGAAAGGGCGGAATTCAGGAAGGGAAGGCCATGGAGGCTGGGAAGGGCACAGCCGCGGCCCCAGCACCATCCTCCCGCAAGAGGACAGTGCTGTCTCCTGGACTCTGCGGCCCCTTGAGGGTCAACACCTGCCTGTGGGCTTCGGCGAAGGCCTCAGTCAGAGGTGGCGCTGTTAGCAGGAGGCCTGCTACAGCAGCCTCCTCCATCCCCTTCCCCTCTCTTCCACTGCACCCCAGGAGGGGGACCCCTCAGTCCAACAGTCAGTGGGCATCAAGAGCAACTTGTTTCATGCAGAAAAGAAAAGCAAAACAGTTTCCAAAGAAACCCAGGCAGGGAGCCATTTCATTTCCCCCACTGCTGTGGTAAGGGAGCTTCTCTCCCTGGGCTTCCTTAGGTTTGCAGAACAAGTCATCTCAGTATGCGAAACAGATAGGGCAGTCTGGACAAGGATAATGATAATATTGCACTCTTGCAACCACACTTGGCCACTGCAACAAAAAGGAAAGGGAGGGAACAGGTGTTTGGCACAGGGGTTAGGCTGTTGTGCGGGACACCTGCATCCTACACCAGAGTCTCTGGGCTTCGGTCCCAGCTTTGCTGTCCATTCCAGCTTCCAGCAAATGCGTACCCCAGGAGGCAGCAGGTGATGGTCAAGCACTTGGGGCCCTGTCACCCATGTGAGAGACCTAGATTGAGTCCCTGGCTCCCAGCTTTAAGCTGGCCCAGCCCTGGCTGTTGTGGGCATTTGGGAGTGAACCAGCATATGAAAGATCTCTCTTCTACCACCACCTTTCAAACACATAAAATTTAAAAAAAAAACTTAAGAAATTTTTTTTTTCTATGAGATATATTCCTGTAGCAGGGAGGAGGGGAAGGATAGGAGAAGACAAGCCAACAGGAAGGAAGTCATACCAGGTAAGAGGGAAGCTACAACATACTTTCCCAAACAGCATTTCCCGCCAGGTGGGTACTGTTCACAGGGCTCTGCCTCATCCCACAAAGAGAGGGACTGTTTTGTACTTAGAACCAAGGACTTTCTGAAGGTCTGGCTCGGGAGGCTCTGCAGGCTGGCCCTCCAGGCACTCCCAGGAGTGCACCAAGGGCATCAGGGCTGTGTCAGGGGCTGGCCAACCTGCCCCCAAGATCCTGGCTCAGACCCAGGGACGCACCACCTTCCTCCTCCTTGCTCCCTTCCCCAGAGAAGCAGACATAACTATGCCTCCCCACCTGACCCCTTGCCAGAGACCCACACACCTGTGGCAAGGTGGTCCATTCGCCCATTTTGCTTCCACTTCTAAGAGCTCTGCCCCTGCCCATCGCAGTCCATTTTTCCTTTCTCACTCAACCCCACCTCACCCCCTAAAACATGAACCAAGGTGACAGAACCACTGTGAGCCCAGAGGATATTTCCTGAAGATACATATGCCTGAGAAAGTGAGCCACACTAAACACCCAGGGAGGCAAGGACGGGAGCTCTGCAGGGTGTAACCTGTTCTGTATGCGGAGTGTCCACTGAAGAATACAAAAAGTGTCAAAGAAGCCACAAAGAGAGGACAACCTGTTGGGAAGCCAGAGAGGCTCGGCCAGCAGAACTGTGTACAAGGATGGGGGGAGCCTGACTACACAGGGGCAGGGGAGCGGGCATGCTAGACTGCACCCACTTTCGCACAGCACGACTAGGAGCAGAGCAGGGGGCTGGAGGGCAGCTGGCATGGTGGAGCTCACAGAGACGTGGCTGGACTGGGCAGTCAAGGGGGAATCCTGACCACAGCAGAACCATGTAAGGCAGAGAACCACCTGACAGAGAGGGTAGGGCAAAGGCCCTGGGGCTGTGGGCGACCAGGGTCTGGGTGGGAAGGAAGAGGCCTGCACAGAGGGGAGGGAAGTGAAGTGCTGGAGACTGGCGTGTTGGGGGGGAGGGGGCTTTCTCAAAACCCTGAGAAGCCTCTAGGTTTTACTCAAGCTGGAAATTCCCCAAGAACAAACAGCTCCCAGTCATTTCAAAACTGAGTCCCAGTCAAATGCAGGCTCTGCCCTCCCTGCCCATGGCCCTTGCCACTTTAGCATGATGCTGGAGGTGGGGCAGTCATCCTTGGCGAGCCCTGGACTGAGTGAAGGGGAGGATGAGTGGCCCCAGGCCACTCAGGTCAGAGAGGAAGACGAGCACTCACTGCTATGAATGAAAACTGCAGCCCCCACATTCGGAGAGCTATGGCAGGCCTGGGAACCAAGCGGTGTCACCAGGCTCCTTGGCATCCCCGCAACGTCCACACAGGCCTCCAAGCAGCAGCAACACCTGGAAAGCAGGTGCTTGTGGGCACGGCCCTGAGCATAACAGGACACACTGGCATCCCTGCAACCAACCAGGAAGGAAGGAACTCGGGCTACCCAGAGGCCTCTGCTACATTACAGACTTAATGGCCCATGATGCTTTGGGGGCCAACATTCCCCTCTTGTTGAATTTCAACTCGGCTAGCTGTGCACTTTGGCTGAATTGATGACCTTGGAAGAGGAAATGCTTTCAGTGACAAGGCTTCTGCAGGGGCTGTCCCTGCCCAGCACTGGAATATTTTTGATTGACAGAAAGAAAAGCTCTCTCCAACATTCAGACTGTCCACACCCACACCTTCTGTGTGCAACTGGACCCCACACTGGGAACTTCCTTAGCCTCCCAGAGCAAAACTGTTGGCAGAGAACAACAGGGGAACCTCAAGTCAGCAAGGGGAGGTGTTCTGGGCTCAGGTGGGCACAGTGCCCATCCTACAGAAGGCAAGGCGCAAGTGGGCACAAAGAAGGCATCCACCATCTCTGGTAGGTGTTTGTGACCTAGATAAAAAGTGAGCAGTAAGGCCACCAAAGGAGAGGCAGCTATGGAGACACGAAGGGAGAGAGCAGAGAATGGGGGTGTCAGGGAAGGCAGAGTCAGAGAAAGGACGGGCGGTACTAGAAAACCAATAGGCTGTCATCTTCCAGAGCCTTGGAATGTGACCTTATTTGGAAACAGGGTTGGTGTGAGTGTAATTAAGACAAGGTCCCACCAGGAAGGAAGGGCCCCTGGTCCACTAGGACTTGTTCCTGAGAGAAGGAACATCTGCCCAGAGACACACCAGGAGACGGCCACGTGGAGACGAAGGCAGGGGTCGCAGGTCACTAGCACCCGGCCAGGAGCTGGGCTAGAGGCCTGCAAGTCTCCCTGCAGTCCACAGAAGGAACAGACTGCCCGCACCTGGACCTCAGATCCTTGCCTGCAGGACTGTGGGGCAGCCACTCCCACCACCACAGCACCCTCTCAGCCCCAGCAAATGACCACAGAAGGGGATGGGGAGAAGCAGGGAGGAAAGAGGAGGAGAGAGAACTCCGTACCAGCTGCGTCTCCTTCTCAGGGCCCAACCTTGACTGCGGGGAGGGCTCAGGCTGTGCCCTGCTGTCCCCGGCGGCCAGCGGGGCCCTGGCCCGGCCCTGGCAGGGGAAGGTTCCTGCTGCCGCGCACATTCCCCATGCTTCCTTCCTTCCTTCCTTCCTTCCAAACCCCTCTGCTGCAGTGACCTCTTAGGAGGATTAATTTTTAATAAATCAGCACTCTGTTTTTCTGTACTTATTAAAATTTAAGACAATGAGTCATTGAACCTGTAAGGCGTGGGCTAATTACCACAGAACAGCTGCCTGCAATGACCATGCGGCCCTCTGGGAATGGGCAGAAAGCAGTTGGTACGCCGAGCTGAGCCAGGACTGGGTGAGGACGCTGCAGCCATGTGACGTGTGTGGTTCACCCTGTGGCTGGGTCAAGGGCAGGGTGCAGCCAGCGGGCCACAGAGGAAATGGGAGCTGCCAGGCAAGGAGACCATCTAACCTTCCACCGATGCCCCCACCCAGAGGGTGCAGCCTGTGCTGAGAGTGATCCTCAGTGCTGGGCTCAGTGGTGGGCGTGGTGGAGGAGTCACACGGCTTCCTGCTTCACCCCTCACCATTTGGCCAAGCAGGTCCTGGGCATACCAGGGGCTGCCACTCCCCCAAGAACACAGTCTGACCTCTCAGGCCACCTCACCGCCTGTGCATAGACCCCACCCTCTACCTAGAAAGCCCAGCCCCTCCCTCTTCCCAGCTCAACTGCGAGGCCTATGGACACCACAGCTGCGTTCCCACCGGATCAAATACAAGCTTCATGGCACCTTGGGAGTCCTGGCCCTGCCACCTGCTGTCACTCCCTGGCTCTGTGTTGTCATTCCCTGCATCCACAGCAAATGGCTGGCAGTTCTCCAACATCACACACAGAGTCACCCCTCCTGGCCTTGGCACCTACTGCTCCTTTACTCTGGACCCCCGGCCACCCCCTTCCTGCCAGCTGAATATGAGTCATGTGAGTGGTCCCCACGGCCCCGTACAGGTCTCCCGTCCTCTAATGCTCCCCACGGATGAGCCTGCCTGACTCTGCATAGCGCTCTTCTCTTCATCGTGTGCTACTTGCAGTCCTCGTTCTGCATGGCAGTACCTTACTGTCTCCAGAACCCAGCAGTGTGTCTGGTGCCTGGGCAGGCCCAACTGGTGCAAGAAGAAACAGAAAAACACAGGCATGTGTGTGATGGCAGTCATTGAAAAACTCATCAACAAGCATTAGGATTACAGCCCAGCTCCTTTCCCTGGGAACCAGAGGTGGGCTCTGGACCTGAAGCTAGGGTCAAAGGTCAGGGCTGCACAGGGTTCTGACCTTGGAGAATCATAGCCACAGCACAGGGTTCAAGTCTCTCCCTCCTGTAACAGTTCTCTGGATGCCTCTTTCTGAAGACTTGGACCATGGGCAGGGCAAGGGCCCTGTATCACATTCTCCAGCTCTGTCTCCCCTTCTCTGGCCTCACTTCCTCCCTACTCCTACTCCCCAAAAGTAAAGCAGAGTTGACGATGCCCACATCCAAAACAAAGGCAGCCTTTAAAATATCACCAGGATGCTTGTGAGAAATATTCAGGCCAGTTCCTGGAACAGCTGAACTTCTGTGCCACACTAACACCCTGAACTCAAGTTTTACTCAACACCCATTAAATGGGAGAAGAAGGGAGAATGGCAGAGACCTTGGCTCAGCTTCTGTCCTGCTCTCACAGAGGCAAGCACGCTTCAGAGAGATGAGAGAGAACCACCCGTACAGGCTGGGCCGAGATCACTCAGCCCTGGTGGAAAGGAGCTGCTACAGTGACCCACTGCACACTGCCCAGCACATGCACTTGGTGTAGGTGACCCAGAGCCGGGGCAGGGGGTGGGCGGCAGGTTCTTAACTCATCCTCCCCCAGCCAACACAGGGTGCTTCCAGCACACTCCACCCAGTTCAGGGGGCTGCATCAGCGGCAGTGAAGAGCCTGGATCTGTGTTGGAGTTTCTGCAGTGGTGTGGCCAGGCTGAGCAGCAAGGCAATGGACACAGAGCATATCAGAGCTGGGCAAGGGCTCCTCAGGTCTGCCTCCAGTGGTTCCCAGAGCCTCTGTACCCCTAGAGAAGTAATCAACAATGAACTGAGCCATGTAGACATTGCACACCCAAAAGTCTTGGCCTTTTTTTTTTTTAATTTAAATTTATTTGAGAGTAAGTGAGAGAAAGAGACAGCATTGGGTTTGATCAAAGCTGTGAGCTGGGAACTCAATCCAGGTCTCCCATGTGTGTGGCAGGAGCTCAATTACTTGAGCCATATCATTGCCTCGAAGGGTCTGCAGTGGTAGGAGGAGGAGCCATAGCTGGGAATGGAATGAAGGTGAGATGTAAGTGTCTTCAGTATTAGGCTAAACACCTGCCCCCAGAGTTCTGTTTTTTTACTTAAAGCCTAACAACACTGGTTGACCAGAATCTCTGATAGCTATTGAGTTGTGTGTGTGTGTTTGTGTGTGTGCAGACATCTACACGAGTGTCTACACAATATAAATATGTACATATATATAGGGTTGATTTATTTCATTCATGTATCTGATAAATATTCATATACCAAATTAATACAGAACTATCCATCTGGCTCAATGTATTAAGTCAGAATTCATCAATATTGGTTGACCAATTGGCTTTCAAGAGGGACACACAGGATGGAGGATCTCTAGGAAAAAAGTTAATGTAAAAAGAAGTGAAGAAATATTAGAAACCACTCTGATAACTTCAGTCATTTCACTGTCAGAAAATGAGAAGCCCCCAAGGGGGAGGGCTTTAAAGAGTCTGTCCTTAGGCCTGTGAGAGTCTTACAGAAAGTTTAAGGCCAAATATATTTAGGAGTCACTACCTATACTAACCTGCCCTTAGAAACTCAGAATTTGTAAGCAGAGTAAAGACTCTGAGAAGGTCTGCACTGAGGAAATGTTTTTAATTCAGCTGTTGCTACATGTTTTTGGCCAGGGAGTCCTTGTGTCTCCTTATACCTCTCAACGCCTTGGGGAAAATGTCCAGTCCTTCATCCACAGTCTCATTCTGCACAGAGAAATGGTGAACTTGGCAGAGGTGGTCAGTCTGATTGCATGCACATTTTAAAACTGGAGGTCTTATAAGAGACTGCTAAACTTCTCCTTCTCCTACGCCCCAGCCACCAGGAACCTTCCAAATGGGATGTCAATAAGATCACAAGACCCAGGGTGGGTGGAGAATGGGTGGGAAACTACTGTGCCCTGCTCCGGGCCCAGGGGGCCTTGGCTATTCAGATAAGTTCTCCTGCCAAGGAAGCTTAAATGGCTCAGGATGACCTGGAAGGCGAGCATCTGCCCAAAATAAACCCTGAAGATAAAGTGGCCCTGGGAACCACATCACTGTTTCTCTTTCCTTGGTGATGTTCTGTTGATCCCAAGGCAGCAGGCCTGGGGATCAGGCCCAAGTGTGCCTGTAAGCACAGCTCTTGGTAGAGTCTTTGACCCAGACCCAGACTAAGCCTCTAGACCCAGGAAATCCCACTGGTGCCCTCACTCCCTCCCAGAGATGTAGGCAGGCTGAGAGGAAGCACAGATATAAAACCGCTCTGAACTCATCCCTCCCAGCCTGCCCTCGGTGCTCCCTGCCGAGGGCAAGAGCTGCTCTCCGACACCTTTGTACCCCCTGGGGAAAAGCTCAGACACATGGGTGACTGCTGCTTTCCAGCAGTGGTGGTGGCTGGAAGTTTTTACTCTGCTGCCCAGAAATCCCTTACCTTCATGGTGTCTGCCTTAGGTGGGCGTGTTGAGGCTGTCTCTCTTGGGCATCTGGTCCACCTCCATGTGCAGCTGTGCACATAATACATTTTCTGAGGAGGCTTCTCCTGCACCTCTGCCCCAAGCAGTCTCTTGAGCTCTGACCAGAGGGTTTGTGCTTAACAGCCACACACGAGCTTCAGCTGGGATGGGAATGGGAGTGCACATGTGCATGAGTGTGCAGGTGTGTGTACGGGGGTGAGGTGGAGATGACGCCACGGGTGTCCCAAGGTCACTCTGCCGAGCACTCCAAGCCTCTGCTTCTCAAAACACACGCCACAGAGCTGCCACCCCTGGCTCTCCCCGGCATCCCCTCTGCTGCCCTGGTTCTCCTGCTGTCTCTAGTCCCAGCTCACCACCTCCCCCAAGAACATCTCTGTTTGTTTTGGACTCACTATACACGAAAACCTAAACACTCAGGGGGCACGCGGAGCGGGAACTGTGCTTGTTTTTAAAGATGATCTTCTCTTTGGCGGCTGTGATCTTTAATTCATAACTGCTCCATGAGCCAGGCGGGCAGAGGACAAGGGCCGAGCACTGCCCACCCTCGCAGGCGGCTAACACACACACAAACGGCCGTGTAGGAAGTGGGCTCTCACAAAAGCCAAGGACAGGAGGAACATGTTAATTCACAAGCGATGGCTTCCAGTCCCCTGTCTCAAGGCTCAGGATTGCGGCCAAGCGGTCTGACCGTGACCACGGCTCCTGATGTGAGAGGTGGGGGCAGGGCCTTCACCACATTGTTCAGGAGGTGACCACAAAGCCCTCTGCCGGGCTGAGTCGCCACAGCGGGCATTGCACACATGGGCTGCAGCAGACACTGCTATCCTCTGGAAGAAAAGGAAGCCGCAGCACCCGACCCCCGCCCCAGCCCCAGGA
This sequence comes from Oryctolagus cuniculus, assembly GCF_051225735.1. Classification (NCBI taxonomy): domain Eukaryota; kingdom Metazoa; phylum Chordata; class Mammalia; order Lagomorpha; family Leporidae; genus Oryctolagus; species Oryctolagus cuniculus. The sequence continues at coordinate 32,953,032 of NC_142883.1, read as the reverse complement.
GGAAGTGTGAGGAGGGAACGCACAGTCCCTGAGCGTCTCCCACGCACCTGAATGCACGTGGGGAGCTTCATGAGAACCTCACAGGGCAGGTGGGGAAACCCAGGCTCTCAGAGGTCACCGAGCAGCCTCACAGTCACGGCAGAAATAGGGTTACAGCCAGGACTTCCTTTCCCACTGCAGGAGCAGTGGCAGACAGGGCTGGTACCGAGAGACCAGTGTCAGCCCCACCTGGAGCCACGAGCCAGGCTGTTACCTCTCCGCCGGCTTCCACCTGGCGAGAAGCTGCACGCCCCCTGGGCTGCTCGTCTCTGAAGAGCTACTCTCGGCCCTGGCCGAGGTCCAAAGCCAGAGACCCAGGCTGAAGCAGATCTTGAGAAACATGCCACTGGCAGCTGGAAGGAAAGGGGACAGGCTGGAACCGCCCACGGCTGACCTACCAGTACCTGGAAGCACATGGCCATGGCACACGGGCACGTCACCGCGACACAGGAAGGAGGGGGTCCGACTAACCACCTGTGCTCATCTCACGGGCTGCCAAAGGCACGCATCAAGCCTCAGGGGCCCCAGGCTCCTTGAGTTCAATAGCACACTTAGGGGATGTGCTCAAGATGCAGAGAGCTCCCAGGGAGAGATGGTCCTCTCCATTCTGTTCCTGGTGCTGCTCACTTCACCAAGGGCTATGCTCTGTGGAAGACAGTCCCCCTCCGAGTGTCAGCTTCGGTGGCCCCTAACTGGATAACAGAACACAGAGCCACGCAGCCCTTTCTGCCCAGTGCAGGAACTCATCCAAATAGTGTTTAGTGAGAAGGGAGATAAAGGCAGGAGCCCTGGGACCACACAGTTTGAATCCTGGTACCGCTAACTCACAGCTGTGTGACTTCATGTAAGTCACTTGACCTCTCTGGGCCTCCATTTCCTCATGTGTAAGATGGGACAAACGGTGGTACCTAGCCTGAGGACGACAGTGAGGTTTAATGTGCTGATGTAGAGGTGAGCCTGGCTCACAGGCTGTGTTCTGCACACGCAAGTGCTTGGCTTCGCACCAGCTGCTGTCCTGGGGTTGGGACTCAGCTTCTCGCTTCGCCTCCCGCCTAGGTTGAGATAAGCAAAGAAATCAAGTGTCCCCGACTGACCGCTGGCCACCAGGGAGCCTCAGGGATGTAGTCTGCAGTACTCATCACTCAGACAGTGACAGAAGGGATAGCTAGTGCCATGAACTGTCCCAAGAGGCCCTGAAACACTTCAGATTAGAACCATCTCACAGACCACCCTTTTCAAGTGCAAAGCCCTCCTGATTTTTTCCCCTAAGTCCAGGGAAGACAGGCCACATGTAATGATCCTAATCTATCCATGACTGAATGACCACTGTGATAACTTGGCTGCCCCTTGAGGGCCCAGGAGCCCCAGCCAAGGGATCTGGCCTGGGGTGTGGCACACGCAAGCGGGCACAGAAGGTCTGGCTTCTCATCCTGATCTGCTGCTGCACGCTCACAGGCAAGGCGACCTGGGTCAGAGGCATCTCCTCTGTGAGGAGGGAGGGGTTCCTGTGGTCCCTTCAGGCTGAGAGGGTATGTCTCAGGCCCCCGCCAGAGCAGATGGTCCTTCCTGTCCCAGTGAAGAAAGGGCAGCACGAGGCATGGTCCCAAGGACCCCAGTGAAAAAGGCCTGAAGCCCCCAGCCACACCTGTCCCAGACAGCAACCCTGGCTAACAAGGTACCACCTGTGAAGGTTGTGTCTTACCGAGTCTGCCCACCGATGAATGAGGGGGTCAGCCTCAGGGCAGATGGACCTGAGGCCATGGGAGGGCTACTCTTGAGGACAGAAAGAGAAGGGACATCACTCACGGGGATAGCCAGCAAAACTTGGCTTCCCACTTCACATCACTCTGATGCCTGCAGTTCTTCTCACCCATGGCTTCACTCTGGGGCCCAGACAACTGGCTGACAGGTGACACACTGGCCCCTGTACCTTCCCCTCCATCTCAAAGGCCCAAGCCACCGCTGCTGGGCGGCAGCTGTGACGAGTTTAAAGACTGTCGCTTAACAAGGATGCGAGGAAGAGTCAGCCAGGTCAGACAGCTGTGCCCGGCTCGCTGCAGCTCCCGAAGCACAAGGGTCTGCGGCATCCACTTCCCACCTCGAGTCGCAGAGAGCAGCAAAGCACCAACGCAATTTTCTCTGCTGGCCTCAGAGGAGAGGCAGAAGCAGGCGAGAATTAGATGAGGGAGCCGCTCTCTGTGAAGGTTCCGCAGCAGCCAGCAAACACCTCTGCACTCAGAAAATGGGTGAAGTCTCACTGTCCAGGGACACCAGGCCCCAGGCTGGCCCCTGACGCTGCGGAGATGTCACAGGACAAGTGGGATGGAGGGAATTTCTTTCGGAAAACCCCCCAAGAGCCTGCCATTTCAGAATAACCACCAGGTCTTTGAAGGTGTCTTCCTCAAACGCCACTGCTCACGCCTGCTGACTCGTGTGTTCCAGCACAAGGGCATCTGCCAGGTCTGTGCCACACCCGCGGTCTCACGCACTGACATCTCAAAGCCGCCACGGACAGTTTCAAACGTCCCTAGCTCAGGAGCAAGTCAGGATCTAGCTACAGGCAAAGGAAGCCCGATCTAAATACCTAGCACTCAGTTAGTCCCTACCACTTTTCTCCCTCTGGATACTCACTTGCCTCTTCAATCACCCATCTCAATCCTGACCCGGATCACTAACAATCGCCCCAGGAGAGCAGGAGAGAAGGCGCAAGCACCACCGCCAGGCACCTCACTTTAAAAACAAAGGCACGGGTCTATGCAATCCACCCTTCTTTTTTGAGCTAAGTCTATGGAAAACATAAAGGAAAAGGTGAGCCGAGACGTTTTGGGAAGTCAGAAGCCTGCAAAACCAAAACAATGCGCTGTGATTTTCTGAGTGTACAAAAGAGTATACAGATGCACAGACACAATTCTGTCCCAATAGTCACCAAAATAAGGACAAGTGGGGCGGGGGGAGGGGTGGCGTGGAGCCATGCAAAAAGGGACTTTTACCTTTTCTGTATGGCTTTAGTGCTTTTTATCCCCACGGAGACACACTTACTGTGTTACTTTGTCATTTAACAAAGCATTTTTTCTTTTTCTTAAGCTGGGGAATGCCATTTCCATCTGCTGCTGCTTCAGCCACAGAAGGAAATAAATCCTTTTCCTCCTTCTCATTTTTCGTTCTTAAGAAAGAAAAGAAAACCCTGTTCCCTTCCAATGTTGAATTTGCCGAAGGTCAAAGTCTAGTGCCTATAAACTTTGATAATGTCTCTATAATTTACTATTTTTTGCAGTCTCTACGGCTTTTAATAGCAAAAGCGAGTAATTTTTCACTGCTCATTTGCAGCACGGGAAGGGAAAAAAATCTGTCGTGTCTGACGTGTCGGAGCTAAAACACTTCATTTCCCTCCCTCGTCAGCATGGGGACTAAAGATGACTTCTTGCCGACAGATGCATACATCTGTAAGGGATACTTAACGCACGTGTCGGTGATCAAGCCTGGGGAAAGCAAAATACAACGAGGCGGCTCCCCAGAGAGTGGTGTGCGCCTTACGCCACGTTAAATAAACCTATGACTGAGAAGCCGTGGGTCTAGCCAACAAGGTCAAAGCTTCTGTGGGTCACAAACCAGCAGAGAAACCAATCCTGGCAATCCCAGCGCTGCACACATGTGAAGGGACTGCCACTCCAGGCCCTGGGCCCGGGCAGCAGTGGAGAAGAGCTGGGGATGCAGAGGAGACCAGGAGGAGCCCCACCAAGTCCAGGGGGAGCTCTAACAGGGCATGATGTTGGCATTTCTGTAAACAAAGTCCACTGGGTCAAGGGGGATGTTCAGGGTGGGTTGGTGTTGGGGACATCTTGCAAAGCGCACTGGCTTCAGAGTTGGCTATCTAGGTTTTAACCCCGTCTTGGCCTTCAACCAACAATGCAATAATGATGCCCAAGAATATTAAACACTGAACACTCTCTACACACACACCAGACACCATAGCAAACTTGTGTATGCATGATCTCACGTGGTTCTTGCTCTGATCCACCACTGACTCCTACCCATCCTCCCATCGTACAGACGAGGAAACGGAGGGTCAGGACGGTAACACAGAGGCCAGCCTAAGGTTCACGCTGGTAGGTGGCTAAAGATGCCAGGACAACACCACCTTAATTCCTCTAGGTTTCCTCTTTTGCCTCTCGCTTGGTTTTGAAGCTCTGAGAGCTAGAACCATCAAAGTCTAACAACCACATGTTATCCCACAGGCCTGAAAGTGAGGCCCAGGAACAGGCACACCTGTGTCCCTGGGAAGGTGAAGGGCAGTAGCTCTCCAGGGAGGCCTTGGAGATCCGAGTCAGCCCTCAGCAGCCCGCCCGTCTGTGTGTCTTCAGGAAATAGGGAGCCAGTGCACAGGTTTGCGGTCACAGCTCCGCCGGTTCTTCCTGCCATCGCTAGGTTCTAACGAGGGTGAGGGACCAGGAACCTCTTCCACTAACCTATGGGCGGGCTCCCTGCCAGAACCTGCCATGCACACGCTTCCTGTTCCTCCTGCCTCACAGATGAGTTTTAGAGCTTTTTAATTGTCCTCAGTAAATTACCTACAAGTGCATGATTGTTAAAATAGTTTCGTTCATTTTTCTCAGAGCATCTAAGCTGTTTATCACAGAAGTCTTCACGGAAAAGAAAGTTCCTGCTCACACACTCTGGGCTTGGGCAAATGAATGCTCATGACATTCTTTTACCACGCCACAAACAATTAGGGAGGTCTATTTCATCCTAGCAAATCGCCTTCGGGCACGACCAGACTGAGCGTGCCCACAAAGAGCCCTGGCACCGTGCACAGGAGAAGCGGCACAAAATGCCTGCCTCGTTGTTGGTAACCGGTGATTTCATCTCTGCTCCCCTCCAGCTGAAATCCAAACTGATCGTCTGCCCAAACCCGCTAGGAGAGACACGGCCATGATGTTTCACACGATGTGCTTCTTGGTGCCGGAGACTTAGAACCAGAAGTAAACTGCCCACGGGAGTGGGAAGAAGGACATGGATGACCAGAAGCTAAGCTTGCGATTCCAGAGCAGCAGAGGCAGGGATGCAGATGCTGGACTGTGCAAGCCACAAGGGAGCGACTCCTGCTGGACGGTGAGGGGGAAGGGGCTACTGGGAGCCTGGCTATAAAACCTGAGACGCCCAGTGTCACTCCATGTGCTCGTCATCTGATCAGGAGCTCCAGTGCACAGATGGTCAGCCAGGCCCTGCTCAAGTGACAGTGGGAGCCAGAAGAAACATGGCTGGGCCCCCCGTAGCAGGTCCACTCCTTCCAGAGCAACGGGATTTCAAGTTTAGAACCGGAAAGCTGTGAGTGGGCTTCAGAGTGGTTAAGGGCGATGACAGATCTCTCTGCAGCACTTGGGTTTTCTGGACTCAACTTTTATGATACCATCTAGCAACGACACAACAAAGCCCAAAGCTTCCAGGCCTGCCCCAGACTGACACCAGTTCTTCTTCCTAAAAGGTTCTTCTCTTGCTACCACAGATCACCAGCACTCGCCTAACATACTGTGCCTTCTGCCCGCGTGCTGGGATGCCTTTGCTATTTTCATCTGTGCTACAGCACTCTCCCTCAGCCTTCAGAGCCCATGTTTCTCGTCTTCAGGTGGAATGAATGAGCCCTCCTCTTTTACAGCCTAGAGCTCCCATCCTCCAGCTCTACCACCCTCTCATCCAGCCCCTGAACTCACAAAGCTGATTCTTACCTTGCAAACGACACAGGCCAGGACAGTCACCTGCAAATCCCTATCCTGGGACTGTCACATGCCTCAGAGGGGCAGCTCTGTCAGCTCTGGTAAATTAACACCCTCCCTGAGGCCAGGGCTGTGGCGCAGTGGGTTAAGCCACTTCTTGCAATGTTGGCATCCCATATCAGAGTGCCAGTCGGAGTCCTGGCTGCTCCACTTCCTATCCAACTCCCGGCTAACATGCCTCGGAAGATAGGAGAAGATGGCCCACGTGCTTGGGTCCCTGCCACCACAAGGGAGACCCGGATGGAGTTCCTGGCTCCTGCCTTCAGCCTGGCCCAACCCTGAGCATTGTAGCCACCTCAGGAAAAACCAGTGGGTAGAAGAATCTCTCTCTCTCTCTGTCACTCTGCCTTTAAAATAAATTTAAAACAAATCTTTTTTAAAAAATCAACACTTTCACACTTGCACTTGGCCCACTGTTACCCCTGGTCCCTCACCAACTTAACACCCCATTCCATTTGTCTCCACAGCAATCAGTATCTGGAGTCGTATTTTCGCTGGTTGGTTTCTCATGAGCAGTGCAGCCCTCTATTAGATCACACACTTCACCAGAGCACAGAGCTTACTGTCCCGTTCACGTCTATGTCTCCGAAGCCTGGAACAGCGCCTGCACACAGTAGGTAGTCCAAGACACGGACGTCAAAAATGGAGGAAATTTGTTTTGTCGTGGAATGAAGTTTGGTCTCTGAAGCCCCTAGAAAAAGGCTCGATATCCTGAAAACTACAGGTTCTGCTCAGGACGCCAGGGGAGCAGGGACTGAGTGGGGCTGGGATTAAGGGAGCTCCATCCAGGGAGCACTGGAAGACACACAGTGAGAACTACCAAAAACTAGTTGCATGTTAATATATGCTGCCTCCTCCTCCACCGGCTTATGAACACTGTAATTTTCTTCACTAAAACACTGTCTAACAGAACCAAGTCCCCTAATTACAGACGTTTGTATGCATTATAATCTTTACACAATTAAACCTAGCAAAAGGAATAAATGGCTAAGTACCCCCTTGCCCTGTAACTAACCCATCCCTCCCCTAACCATGAAAAAAACAAACAAGGAAACAACAAACAACACCACACACACACGCACCCCCTCCCTCCAAACACAGGTGCCCTCCACACCAGGCTGAGTTGTAGACACGCAAAAACCCTGGGAAATTGAAATTCGGGCTGACACAGAACTCAGTCGCTACAGGGGGTAAAGTCAACTTTCAACTTCAAACCTCAGCATCTGACAGCTCAGCGTCTGACTTCAATGTCACATGAAAGGCTTGTACGTAGTGTACAAAATGTCTCATTTCGGGAGCTAACATCTTCCTTCGCACATTTCATCCCTAGACACAAACACAGGGCGGGGTGACCTGGAGGGGGAGGCTGCAGCTTTTCTGGGATCAGCTCCTAAAAATTTCACAAACGCATTCCTGGCCCAGGGGTATTTACCAGGAAGTCTGCGGCCACCACTCTGGAGCCGGGCAGGTTTAACTGAGAAAGCTGTCTTTGGGACACTGACTGTGCGTCCTGGGGAAAATGTTCAGTGGGGGAATTTCTATGATAACAGCCCCAACATCAGCTACTCATCTGACGCAAGCAACCCAGTCCAGTTTAAGATTGTGGGGAGGGGGCTGGCGCCATGGCTCACTTGGTTAATCCTCCGCCTGCAGCACTGGCATCCCATATGGGCGCCAGGTTCTAGTACCGATTGCTCCTCTTCCAGTCCAGCTCTCTGCTGTGGCCCAGGAAGGCAGTGGAGGATGGCCCAAGTGCTTGAGCCCTGCACCCGCATGGGAGACCACGAAGAAGCACCTGGCTCCTGGCTTTGGATTGGCGCAGCGCCGGCTGTGGTGGCCATTTGGGGAGTGAACCAACGGAAGGAGGACCTTTCTCTCTCTGTCTCTCTCTCTCACTGTCAAATAAAAAAAAATAAGATTGTGGGGATAAGAGGGGGCACTGTGCCCCGTGAATGCCAGGAGCAGAGACGGATCCTATGGTTTCAAGGATGAAAGGGTCCTGAGCACAGCGCTGTGTTATCCGAGCCTTGAAGAAACTGGAGCTTGACACAGAGCAGGTCGAGAGGCTTAAAGACAGCAGCGGCCCAGGCAGGGCCACACTATCACTGCAGACGCACTTGCCAAGGCCAGCTTTCCTGCCTGGGTCCCGTTCAACGTCACACCACCCAGAGGGCAAGCCACGCCTCAGACAACCAGCATGGCTGTGACTCCTGCTCTTCCGGGGACGGGGCTCCCAGCACAGAAGCAGAGTAGCCTGCCAGCAGATCTGGGTCCCCACGTGGCTCTGCAGACAATGTGCTGAGTGAGGCGCTCTTCTTCACATGCAGCCCTGTGTTCCTGCCTGCAGCCTGCAGCGGGGAACAGACTGCCTCCTGAGGGTATCAGCAGTGCGTGGCAAACACCCCGTGAACAGCAGCTGTGGGTATCAGGCAGAGGAGGCCTGGCCACTGGTCAGCAAGGCCACGGTGCTTGGTGGAGCCTGGCCCCACAAGGCCCCTTCCAAGATTTGAAAGTGAACAGGCTTAGGGAGAGGGGCAAGAGGCAGGAATCAGTGAGTGTTTAGCTCCTCCACTTCGTTTCCTTTATTTTTCCCCAGCTTGCCCATTCCTACCAGGACCAACAGATACAAGTTCCAGATACTACAGTTCCAGAAGCATCCAATAGGATGATACAAACACCACTAGGTTTATATAGGAAAGAGGCACCAACCCAGTTTTTCAACAAGGAAGAAAGCAGAGTGACACCTGCTGGGACTCACTGTCCCCATGCTGGGAATGTCCCCCTGAGCTCTCATGCTATCCTCACAACAAGGCAGAGGCAATAAGGTTCCCATTTTGCCCCTGAGGAAACTGAGGCTCAGAGAGGTAGAAATGCTTTGCCCAATGGAGGGACAGGGGCCAGCGATAGGAGGGCAGAACAGCCAAAGGCAGAAGGCAGAGGGCCCATGTGCTTTAAGTTTCAGCAGCTCCCAACTTGTCTCATTCCTGGCCCATAGAGGCCCCTGCTAGGCACGGGGATACCCCTTTGCAGGATGCGGGCTGACCTGCCCTGTGCCCGGGCATCCAGGAGGCACCAACTGCTAGGCTCTGCCCCCACAGCACCCTCTCAGAGCTCCCGGCAGTTGGGGTACAGGCAGGAGGCTACGGAGCAGCAGTTTCTGCCTGAGCCACGTGTGCCAGTGCAGCTGCCAGGAGGCTCATTAGTCAGCACCAACAGCTGCTGCCACTGAACATGTGGACCAACGGAGATGCTGTACCTTGAGGTGAGTAGAGGAGGTGGTCCTCCTCTCCCCCCTGGCCAATGCCAAACCTAAGTCACCTTGAACCTGAAAGTCCCAGACAGCCTACCTCCCCTAAGCCCCAGCAATGAGCTCAGTTGGGTTTTCTCACTGGGATGGGACAGATAGACAGAAGGCATTCAAAGGCCCTGAAGCCCCTGCCTTCTATGTCCCTGTGTCCCCAGGGCTGGGAAGGAGCAGCTCAGAAAGGAGGACTGTATCTCCTGCATTTCCACCTTTCCTCACCCCTCCTACTTGGACGAGGGCCAATTGGGAAAGCACTGCCAGGCTCTCCTATCCCAAGCTTCCAGCTTTGGCATCATCTGCCCAAGACAGCCCACACCCACAGGAGAGGCCACTCTGCACAACTGGCTGGAAGAAAGGAAAGGGAATCTGGCAACCCTCCCCTGGCCCCTCCTCACTCCCACCTGGCCCATCCTCAAGACCTTCCAGGGCCTCTTCCAACAGTCCCTCTCGCTTTCCATCTTGACCCCGGAAGCTGGGACTGTGGTTGTATTCCACAAGCAGAAGCGCCCTCAGGAGAGGCCAAGGGGGAAGCAAAGCCCCACTTCTCTTAGGTATTTACAAAATCACCAGTTTGCGAAGCTGAGCACCAGACCCAGCTCCAGGGACTGCAGACTGCAGGGCTGTGTCTGCCTGCTGATGACACTTTCACACTCTTCCAAGAAGTCCACCACCCTTTGGTCAAAACCCAGCTCAGGCTGTCGGGCGTGTGATGAGTGACAGAGCCAGCAGTGTGCAGGGCCTGGGGCCACTTCCCAAGGCAAGGGTGTGGAGGGCTGCGGGCCTGACTGCAGGAGAGGCAAGGGCATGGCCCAGTGCCTTTCTTGAGAGCCTTGGGGTGGAAAACTAGCACCAATGTACGAAAAAGCCTCAGCCTTGGCCCCAGGAAGGAGAGGGACTCCCTCCCCCCTCAGTCATCTTGTCCCCATGAGTCACCAGCCCAGGCGAGGTGTGGGTGACTCTGCAAACGCATCCCCGTCAATGGAAATAAAACATACAGGCTCCATCCTCACATTCATGGGTTAGCAGCGTCACTGCCACCCACAAGAGACCATGCTGCCTGAAAGCATCTGTCTCCAGCCAGGCCAGGTGCCCACACCCCAGGGGAGCAGCAGGGGGCAGTGTTGACAGGAGCCTGCCTGCCAGAGCTGCAGCCCATGCAGCCAGGTGGCCCCCGACAAGAAGCTGGTGATGAGTCCCGCACCTACATGGGCTTCACGCCGGGGCCGGTGGCACATGTATTTCTACAGCTCTAAAATACCAGTGACACTACCTCTCGGGCTTAAACAAGGGCAGCTCTGGTCTCCTGGAGGCCCAGGGAACCAGGACAAAGCTTGCTTTCCCACCACCGCACTTCTATTGGGAAGCCAGGAAAGTACGTCCACACCAACAGCCCAGGGCATCTAAATCAACACACACGTACACATTCAATACACAGGGTATGTGCACCCACACACCTGCCATTCACTAAAGGCACACGGCAGTTTGCTCAATTATAAATAGACCTGCTCATTTTTAAGATGACCAGCTCTTGAGTCAAGCTCTCTGGCCTTTAGCAATGGTTGAGGCCTGTCTCTTCTAAATCTCTTTTTGGCTAGCTGCTTCACAGACAGCCCAGCTCTGACCCAGCTGAGCTCGGCAGGCATACCATGTGCTCCCTCCCACCCCCAACACACACACACAGAGCACACTCTGGGTAAGACTGTGATAAATGAGGTTTGATTGATGCAAAGCCTGCAGATGCCCACAGGTGCTTCCAAGTCACAAGAATGACAAACACGAAGATGTCTGAAGAGGAATGAGGGGCCTGGCTTCCTGTGTCCCGGCAGGCAGGTGGCAGCTGGCCCCAGCTGACTGCCCAGCTTCCACGGCAGACCTCTGCTAGTACACAAGCACCCGTCCCCACTGGGCCAGCTCACAGTTAGAATGAGCCCTGCCTTGCCACCCTTCCAAGCACGGTGCAAATTGCCTTCCACGGCTAGCAGGTGGCCCACAGCTGAAACAACCACTGCACTCTGGGGAGAACAGACACTCACCCTGACCACCAGCCACGGTCCAGGAGACCCGACTGGCACTAACTCGTAGCCAGAATGGACCCCACCCCCCGCCACAAGGTTACCACATGGCTCTAACTGCCAGATTGGCACATAGCTTTGAGCTGTGATCTGCACTCAACCACGTTTATGGCATCAAGAATATGTGACCAACATTTAGATGCCAGGCACCCCGTTCTCAATGGGTTGCAAATCTTCAGTTTCTGTTCATCGCTAACTTGCCCCTCTGGTCCTTCCACACGGACCTAAAACTTTGGGCCATCAATGATGAATCCTGGAAACTGACAATTCCCAGATTCTTAGGGAATGGTACTGTGTCTGGGCCTCCGTCTGAGCTGTGAGCTCCTTCAAGTCAAGGCCCACCTCCCTGGCAACTGGCACAGGCCCTGCAGCAGCTGCCTCCACTGGACAAAGGGAGTTGCCTCCAGGGAGGCCTCCATGATGTTGCAGAGGAGGGTCTAGGTTCCCCTCCAAGTATGTGACCTATGCCATCAGCTAAGGAGGCGCCATCAGCAGAGCCTCTGAGTCCCGAGTCCGGCGTGTCACAGTTCCACCAGGAAATGCCAAAACGTGGCAGGGAGTGGGACTTCTCATTCAGGTTTGCAAAACCCCACCCCACAAAATCCTGTTAATTCCACAGACTGGGTCCAAGCAACCAAAGCTGGCTGGGAGCTGACACTTGTCCAGCGACAACCTGACAACCAGCAGGAGAGAACTGGACCTTGACAGGGGTCTTGGGAGACTCCCACCTAACAAAGGTGCCCTCTGCTCTGCCACATGCCTGAATGCAGAGCCCAGCACCCCTCTCCTGAGAAAGCCCTGGGTGCCTAGCCATGTGTCTCTGCCCTGCTCTTCTCTCATTCTACCCTCCACCCCAATACTGCCTTTTTAAAAATTCCTTAGAGGGAGTGTTTTATTTTCTTAACTGAACTGTGGCTTTCAAAATAGTCCTGACCTTCCTGTTCCCCACCCCCCCTTGTCACGGAGCAACAGAAATTAAATTGATGCCTGCTATCAGGCTTCTGCATCTCAGTGATTACGCCCAGCCGCCAGAAAAGCCAGCTGCGGCTCCATCCCGCGGACAGAAACCCTGTGGCTAAATCCAACCCCACTGGCTCAGGAAGGAGAGGATGGAGGGAGCAGGGGAGACCAAAGGGCGCAGGTAACAACTTATGGCTCCCTTGTCACTGTGGTCTTATCTCCATGGCCACAGCCTTTTCTGAGAAACTGGCACCCGTTATTGTAACCCCAGGAGGGCTGCCCCCAGGGACCCGGCTGTTTCTGGGACAGGTGGCCCAGATGGGGAGAGGGAAGCCTGCTGCGGGAAGTTAGTCCTGCCCTCACCAATTCTCCCTTGCTAGACATGCAGGTGTCCCAGCACAGGCCACGCCCCCCGCCTCCACCAGCTGCGACTGGGCAGAGAGCAGAGGAGGTAGAGGCTGGGGGGAGATATGGCGGCTCAACCTCATCAGAGAGGGCCTCCCATGTCATCTCCGTCCACAGAAAGATTTGTGTCTCCCTCTCAGAGAACACACTGAGTTCCCCTTCAAAGCACCTAGGGCAATCTGTGAAGGCCCATGGTGTATGTGCATGTGCGTGTGTCTGTCTGGTGTTGGTCTCTCCCAGTGAGATGAGGACCCATGAGAGCCAGACCATGACTTGACGGCCTTCCTCCCCATAGCAGCAAGCACCTGATAAATTTGCTAACTAGAATAAAGAAAAGCATCATGCTACCTTATTTTTAGCTGGGCCTCCTGGGGAAGAGTGTGGTCCATATAGAAAGTGGGGAGCAGAATCCTGTGAACTTGCAGTGTTCTCTTTTTCCCACTCCCCACATCTTGCCTTATTTCTGTCTGGAGACTGAGCCAGAACAACACATCCCAGCTCCACAGGGAGGAAGAGACAGAGCCAAGGACAAAAGTTGCAAGAAAGCTTCACTGCAGTGAACATGGATTCTATCTGCTGTCTGCTGAGTGCGTTTGCTTCTCTCCTCCCTCCAGCCCCCGCCTGCAAGTTCTCCCTATTTTATTGCCTGGTTCAGTCCCTAGCTGGGTCCCCATGCATAGCCATCCCACTGGCCCCTCCCTGAGCTGGAATGAGTTTTGACCCGACCCAAGTCCATTATTGGCATCAAAGAGGTCTGGTGCATTGAGTTACAGTTCCAATGACCTGGGAGCAAAAGCCAAGAGACTTCATTTATTTATTTCTGCCTCACTTTGTTCCAAAAGAGATTGAAAATGTCTTACAAAAATAACTACAACCTGATAAAAATAGATGAAGAAATGAGTTAGGATGGAAAATAAATCAGAAAGTAAAGTTCCTGCCCCAAAGTGTACACAATGCCGTTGATCAAGGCATCCCCAAGAAGTGAGATCCGGCAGTCGTCTTTTTTCATTTCCAGTCTGGTCAAACAGATGAAGGCACATTTCTGCCACCGCTCAGCAGACACGTTAGCCACCACCCAAGCATCTCAGCTCCACCCTGGTGATTCACCCACGACGTACACACCGGGCTGCAGGTTGCAAGTGTCTTCCCTGCCCCTGAATCCAGCAGGGAGAGGTGAGCTGCTGGAGCCAGCCCAGAAGGGACAGGAAGGGTGCAGGCAATCTCTTCGCCCAAACCTGAGCACTCCCAGAGCTCATTTCTGCCTGCAAAATAACCCCGTCTGACCTCGGACAGGGCCACGTGCTCTCCTTGGTCCTTCAATTCTAAAACCTTTATGATTTTATGATTCATCGCCATCATTTTCAGAAGAGTGGCTTCACTGGAACACCCTTGGCAATGGATAACTCTTCACTTCCATGTTCAGGCTTGGATTGAATGTTCCAATTCTGCCCGCTCTCCCCTTGCTGACACCCCTCTTTAGGATGGGCCGCCCACACTCAGGACTCCCTGTCCAGGTGCTTCGAATCTCTCACTTCCCTTTCCAGGGCTGCCAAGGCCCACCTCAGCAGAACCAGGCCCACTTCATCCACCCACCTGGAAATCCATTTTCTTTTGTCTGCCCTCTTCAAGAAAACTCAATACCCAGAACGCAAGGACAACCATTTTCCCCAGAATTCTGCGAACACACATTTGTTCTTCCTCCATAATGTATCCCCAGGCTCTGTTATCACAGCAAATTTTTACTAAACACGCGTTCCGTGTATTCTACGCCCCTTTCATAAACATTCTCATGTACTCTCTGTCTCATCCCAGTAAAGCACTTTTCTCCCTGTCTTACAGATCAGCAGACCGAGACCCACGGAAGCTAAGTCACTCGCCCAGGGCCACGCCAGGATTTGCTCCCAGGCTCACCTCACGTCAAAGCTTGAAACCCCTACGCTGTTAGTAATGCTGGCTTCTGGAGTCCATCAGGAATGTTCAGATTTCCCAGACATGCACTCCCCTTCCAAGAACTACACCTCCGCCAGCAGCACTGTGGTGCAGGGAAGAAGACATGGCAGGTTCCGTGGTCCAGCAGACCCAGGCTCCAATCCTTACTCCATGTCCCACCACCCCTCAGAGCTGCAGTTCCGCATGTGTGGAGCACGGTGGCTAACCCCGTCTGAAGCCACAATGTGGCACAGCAATGGGACAGACTTAGCCCTCCCCCTTCAGACAATGCCATGTAAAACAGGAACCCATTACACGGTCCCTTCCAAAGAGACACGAAATCATCATCAAGGACTGTGAGGCATGCCAAAGGACCTGCACGCGCACCAACTCAGCCCTGAGGTGCTCCCCAGCTGGGGAGACCCCTTCAAGACAGAAAAACAATTTTCTAATCAAACGCAGAGCCTGCTGTATTGACTTTCAGCGCAAGAGTGGCCCAAGGGAGGGAGGCAGTGATTGGGGATGTCCAGCCCAAGAACCGGGCTAGGGCAACGATGCCCGCTCACTTTTGTCCCAGCTCACCATCATCCAGTCTCTGCACAATGGCCTAAGGGACCTCTACACACACGCATGTTCTCACTTCCTGAAAACCTTCCAACAGCTTTCCATGGAGCTCGGAACAAAATTCAGGAGTAGGCAGTTAGCTAGCAGGCAGTGACTCTGCCTTCCTGCTAATACGGACACTAGCAGGCTGTGTTGATGGCTCAAATAACTCGATTCCTGCCACTCGTGTGGGAGACCTGGATTGGGTTCCTGGTTCCTGGCTTCAGTCTGGCCCAGCCCTAGGTGTTGAAGGTATTTGGGGAGGGAGTAAGTGGTAGGGGAGCTATCTCTGTCCACCGTTTCTGTATCTCTGTCTCTCAAGTAAGTAAATGGGTAAATTTTTTAAAGAAGAAAAACCAAAAAAAGGAAATTCAGACATTTTGACAACACAGATAACTCTAGAGTATATTATGCTGAGTGAAAGAAGCCAGGCACGGGTGGGTGCTGTGGCACAACGGGTTAAGCAGCCACTGGGAACGCCTGATCCCATATCAGAGTGCCAACTTGAATGTCGGTTACCCCACACTTCCGACCCAGCTTCCTGCAAACACACCTGGGAAGCAGCAAGTGACGGCTCAAGCACTTGGGTCCCTGCCACCCATGTGGGAGGCCAGGATGGAGTTCCTGGCCCAGCCCTGCCTGTTGTGGACATTTGGTGAATGAACCAGTGCATGCAAGATCTCCCTTCTTTTTTCTCCCTTTCTCCCTCCCTTTCTGACACTCTGTCTTTTGAATAAATAAATAAGCAAATGTTGAATGAAAGACAAAGAGAAGCAGAAGCCAGGCACAGAAAGAAAAAACACATGTGGGATCCATCTCAGCAGAACGTAGGGAGAAGAAAGAGAGTCTGATGGGGATTGCCAGAGGATCAAAGGGAAGCAGCGGTGGACGGAGGGGCCCAGGATGTTGGCCAAAGGCACAAAGTTTCAGCCACGTGGAAGAATACATTCTGCATGGCATGGTGTTAAACTGAATATTAACATGTATTTTACATATTTTCATCACAAAGAAATTATGTGAGGCAACAAATATATAAATTAGCCTAATTTGACCATTCTGTAATGCATATATGTATTGTGACATCAATATAGTGTTACTGTATCCCATAAACATATACAACTCTGTCCATCAGTGTAGCAGTGAAGATGCTACTTGGGATGCCCGCATCCCATACCACACTGCCTGAGTCGGCTCTAGGTTTCAGTTTCCTAATAATGCACACCCTGGGAGGGAGCAGTGATGGCTGACATGACTGGTTCCTTGTCATCCACGTGGGAGACCCAGATTGAGATTCTGGCTTCTGACTTCAGCCTGGCCCAGTGTTGACTGTTACAAGCATTTGGGAAATGACTGCAGAATGGAAGATATCTCTCTCTCTTTCTCTGCATTTCAAATAAAATACAGTAACATGCTTTTATTTATTTATTTATTTTGACAGGCAGAGTGGACAGTGAGAGAGACAGAGAGAAAGGTCTTCCTTTGCCGTTGGTTCATCCCCCAAAGGCTGCTGCGGCTGGTGCGCTGTAGCTGGTGCACTGAGCTGATCCAAAGCCAGCAGCCAGGTGCCTCTCCTGGTCTCCCATGTGGGTGCAGGGCCCAAGGACTTGGCCCATCCTCCACTGCCTTCCTGGGCCACAGCAGAGAGCTGGCCTGGAAGAGCAGCAACCGGGACAGAATCCGGCACCCATATGGGATGCCAGCACCGCAGGCGGAGGATTAGCCTATTGAGCCGCGGCGCTGGCCCAATATTTTTATTTTTATTATTATTTTTTTTTGACAGGCAGAGTGGACAGTGAGAGAGAGAGACAGGGAGAAAGGTCTTCCTTTACCGTTGGTTCACCCTCCAATGGCCACTGCAGCCAGTGCACCGTGCTGATCTGAAGAACGGAGCCAGGTGCTTCTCCTGGTCTCCCATGCAGGTACAGGGCCCAAAGACTTGGGCCATCCTCACTGCACTCCTGGGCCACAGCAGAGAGCTGGCCTGGAAGAGGGGCAACCGGGACAGAATCTGGCGCCCCGACCGGGGCTAGAACCTGGAGTGCCGGCGCCGCAGGTGGAGGATTAGCTTATTGAGCCGCGGTGCTGGCCAACATATTTTTAAAGATAAATTTAAAAACCTTATTTGCATTGTACCCATTCCAGAAAAATAAGATTAAAATGGAAAAACTTACACCGCTAAAAAACAGTGTCTTGAGAAAAGAGAAGGTGAGCATGGGAATGAACAGCACAAAGGACAAGAGGGCCAGTGAACAAGACACGCGAGGAAGAGGTGCTTCCGGGGAAGGGTCCCAGCTCCTACTTCCTGATGAGTGTCCCCATTAGCGAGTCCAAAAGGTCAGGCAGGGGTGGGTGACTGCAAACAGGGAAACGATCCCTGGTCTCAGAATTAGGAGACCTGGTCTTCAGTCATTCCCCCACTCTGCTGGTTTCCAGGGGCAGTCACCACAACCATGGGTCCCACATCCATGGATTCAACCAGCCACGAGTCAAAAACATCCTGCCAGTACTAAACATGTACAAGCCCTTTTCATGTCACTATTCCTTAGACAGTATCGTCAATGTGTATTTACATAGCACTTACACCACGTTAGGCATTGTAAGTCATCCAGAGATAGTTTCAATGTGTGGGAGGATGGGCTCCTACTACGCCTGTCTGCACAGGGACGTGAGCATCACGGTTCTGCGTGTGTGCGGAGGTCCTGGAACCAGGTGCCTCTGGATAAGGAGGGACGGCCGTCCTGCCTGCTGGGTGGCTTCAAACACCAGAAAGCTGCTACCTCACCTAAGTCTGGAAACAAGGTGTCGACAGGGGCGAGGACTTCGGCCAGTTCTCAGCATCCATGCATGTGCCTCTCCCACTTTCAGCAGCTGCCCACGATTCCTCCCCTCTGCTGCCCCTCCATGTGTATGCTGTGTCCAAATTCTCTCTTCTTAGAAGGAGACTCCATTACTGCAGGCGGGTCCACTCTAATCCAGTATGACCCTGTGTTAACTACATCTAAAAAGATCCCACTTCCAAATCAGGCCACATTCTGAGGTACCAGGCTGATAGGGATTTGGGAGGAGACATTATTCAACACAGCATACCCATCAGCTCAGTCTGGGACCTGAGAGGGGCACCTGCAGTCTCCGAGCCTCTCTCCAGCATCACTCCACCGCAGGAAGGCGGCAGCTCTGGGTGTGGTGTCTGTCCCACAGCAAGGCCATCTGTGTGGGCTGAGTCCAGAGGGCTGCAGTTTGCTGTGGCAGGAAAGAGGGAGCCACTGCAAGCTGGGGAGCAGAGGGCTATTCAGCACAAACAAGGTTTAAGGAAGACGCGTCTGGTGCAGAGGGCCAGCAAGAGGGAACACAACAGCGGTCATCTTGGGAAGCAGGAGTGGTTCAGCCTGGCTTAGGAGGGGGGCTTCTGGCAGGACAGAGAGGGGGAACACAGGAGTCACTTAGCAGATGGACATCGGTCTCCAGGAATGAATCAGGACGAGCTGTCAATAGCAACACTGTTCTCCCAGACAGGCATTCAGGGCAGGAGATCAGACCTGCAGAGGGGCCTGGAACATTGAAATGGAACTGGCTGGCAGTCTGGGTACAGGCATTGGGTGGGAAGAAGCGCAGGCTTCAGGTAGAAACTGCAGGAAAGAGGGATGGTGGCTGAGGCAAGAGCATAAAGGGGCTCCAGGGATGAACAGCACTGGACAAGGAATCGAGGACAAGGGTAAGCCCCAGCATGCACTGCAGCCCATGGACACCTGCCAGATTCCAGAGAGAGGCAGCCCTTCAATGCCTGGATGTGACTGCCACCCCCAAACCCAATGCTAATGCCGAGAACGACCAGAAAGACACATGTAGTAGGACCTGAAAATGACCAGGTGCCAGGAACTGAACCTACTACACGAGGGGACAGCAGCGGAGGCGTGGGAGGAGATGCCGGCTCACGGCCCACCTGGGCCATCCACCTCCAGCAAGCCGCTTGACTCCTCGGGCCTCACAGGGGTTCCATGTCACAGACGAGGAAGCCAAGGTCCTTCCCTACATGGAAGTCTGTGACTCTCATCCACCAGAGCCACATTAAGTGCCTGGTAATTCAATAATTCAATTAAGATAGGTCCACTTTTTTTTAAAGCTTAATATTTAATGGAAGGGTTATGAAGTGTGGCACAACTCGCTGTGATTAATAGTCACAATTAAAGGCTGAACGCACTGAGGGGAGAAAGGCACGGCTTAGCAGGAACACACTGGAGCTGCAAGGGGACACGGGGACAGAGGGAAGCCTGCTCCCCATGCCCGATCCTGCAGCCAGCACCCAGCTAAGCCTGAGCTCCAAGGAAGTGTCTGGGTACAGAACCACTGGCAGATTCGCCCAGGTGCAGCAGTCACCAGCATGGGCAGGGTGCCAAGCAGCAACCCTCCCAGCCTTCCCAACAAGTCAGAACTTGCTTGCTGCAGAGCCGGAAGGAGGCCCACCAGACCTGTGGTCCCAGCACTGTTCCACTGCAGCCAAGTCTTCCCCGAGGCAGAAAGGCCAGAGAAGCAATGTGATTGTCAGGAAGCCGGCATGGCCGCACTCCCCCGTCTGTGCTCAGAGAGTGCTGGGGAGTTGTTCTGATGCCTCTGCCTTCTCGTGTTGGGGGTTCTTCCCTTCCAGGCCACAGGTGCCGTTGGCCTGCACCCAGCAACCCAGATGCATGGTGCATGACATGATGTGCCACACTGATCATGCCACGGCACACCTGGCCTCCTGCTCCTGCAGCTGCCACTACTTGCAAATTCAAAGGATGGTGCAGACACCCATAAGCAGGGCAACAAGGGGCTGATGGCATCTAGGCTCTATTTAGTATCTCAGGGGCCTCCTCAGCCCCAGGTAGCTGGTGGCCCATTCTCAACCATTCTTGATTTCTCATCTCAGGAGTGCCTGGCCCTGAGCATCAGAGAGCAGACTGGGCTTCGAGCCTGTAAGCCTGTACCACCTACAGAAAGGTGAAGGAGCGAGTGTTCAAGACAGGAGGGCCATGATGAGCGAATGGGGAGGAGACACCACAACAGCAAGGAGGAAACGAGCAACTCACAGATTTAGTGCGAGCATGAAAACATCTTCCCCTTCTTAGAGGACTAGCGAAGGCTACACCTGATCTATGGGGCAACCTCCCTGGGGCTCACCAGCAAGACAGCCTATTGATTAAAAACTGATGTTGTGTCACTACACAATGCCCAGATCAGGAATGAGGCCCAGTGAAAGCTGGATGGGCAGGTAATATGGTCACTTGGAGCTTACAGACGCACTGCCTTTAACTAAGAGTAGTCGGTTAACATTACACTATCAGGGAGAGTAATGCCAACAGGTGGGTGGGGACTCTCCAGCTGACCCAAGGTTAGCTAGAACTTTCCATGATGATGGCTGGTACCAGACATGCTAAAATACCCCAAACAGCTTGATGACCATCATCACCGAGTAAGCACAGGAATTGTGACAGAGGCTCTGCATAAATTCTCTCTGCTAAGCCTGCCCAGCACATGGGAGGTAGAAGACTGTTCTCACTTTGACAAGGAGGTCAGAGAGGCCAGGGACACACAGCCACAAGTGCCAGATCCAACCCAAGACCAGCCAGACCTCAGCAGAAGTTCCCCTGGGTGAGGTGAGGTGCAGAACGAGACACCCAGACCCAGTGCAGCCAAGAGGGACCTGCTGGGGTGGGCCCACACACAAGTGCTAGCAGGACGCACCACTACAGGGCCTTCACTGCCTCCAGGGCCCTCCAGCTCACCAATGAGGGAGGGCTGTGATCAGCCAGCACTGGACGTTGGATGGGTTTCAGTAATCGGGGGCACTTTTCTAACAGTGGAATAAACAGCACAGTTTCCAGACACAGGCTTCATAGGCAGAGGCAAAGCAAATCCAAGCAGAAGAGGTGGGCAGGGCAATCAACCCAGATCCTTCACACAGCCAAACGACCACAGTTGCCTCCTGCTCTATCCTTTGACCTCTCACCCAACTGTCACCATGACCTTGCTCCATGGCCTCCATTTTTCCCAGTACGGCAGGATAGAAGCTGTTGAGTATAGCCCTGGAATCTGACATGGGAAGATGAGGGTGGGACCAGCACTGTGGCACAGCAGGTTAAAGCCCTGGCCTACAGTGCGGACATCCCATATGGGTGCCAGTTTGAATCCCAGCTGCTCCACTTCCGATTCAGCTCTCTGCTATGGCCTTGGAAAGCAGCAGAAGATGGCCCAAGTGCTTAGGCCCCTACACAGGCATGGGAGATCTGGACGAAATTCCTGGCTCCTAGCTTCGGACTGGCCCAGATCAGCCCAGCTCTAGCTGTTGCTGCCATTTGGGGAGCGAGCCAGTGGATGGAAGATCTCTCTGTCTCTACCTCTCTGTGTAACTTTGCCTTTCAAATAAATAAAATAAATCTAAAAAAAAAAAAAAAAAAAAAGGAGAAGAATATGAAGGGTAAAGGTCAGGTACAAAAAAGGAAACCCAATAAAAACAGGCCAACACCACAGGGTTCTCTGTGTTAGCTGAAGACCTGTTCAGTAATGAACACACAGGCAGCTTCCTAGATTACTGGCATATCTTGAGCCCCAATGTGCCAGACATTGGGTACAAGGAAGAAGTCAGAACCCCTGTCCTCAAGAAAAATGCCCACAGCAATACCATCTACACTCAGTACCAAGACTAAGAAACCACAGAAGAGAAAGAAGGCAGGCCAGGGTTTAGCTGGAGAAAAACATTCAAAAGCAATACTAATATATTGCAATCAGTGACGTGAACAGTTTGCCATTCATGCCTAATGACTCTGCAGCAAAATGATGGCGTTTACCATTAAAAGTGCATCATGTTAGGGCCATTGCCATGGCTCACTTGGTTAATCCTCTGCCTACGGCGCCGGCATCCCATATGGGTACCGGGTTCTAGTCCTGGCTGCTCCTCTTCCAGTCCAGCTCTCTGCTGCGGCCCGGGATGGCAGTGGAGGATGGCCCAAGTGCTTGGGCCCCTGCACCCACATGGGAGACCAGAAGGAAGTACCTGGCTCCTGGCTTCAGATCGGCGCAGTGCTGGCCGTAGCAGCCATATGAGGGGTGAACCAACGGAAGGAAGACCTTTCTCTCTGTCTCTCTCACTGTCTGTAACTCTACCTATCAAATAAATAAATAAAATCTTTTTAAAAAATGCATCATGTTAACATTGGAAGTGACTTTTCTTGGTGGTGTCAGAATTTCTGAGGGATGGGCAGAGTGCAGTTACTTTTGTTCGTGGTCATTTGCTAACAACCTCAGACACTGGAGGGAGTCCCATTCTTACAAATAAGAAGGCATATTTGATTCAAATGAAACTCACAGGAAGCAGGCACCGTGTGTGGGGTCCTCTGCTAAGGACTCATAGGCATGTGTCCCCTGTTAGACCCCAGATCTTATAATACACGTTCTACCATACCAGTACCTTACACACCATTTGTCCAAGGTCACACAGTAGGAAGTGATGGGGCCACAAACAGGCGGCGGGCCTGCCTGCCTCCAGGGCCCATGTTCACCACCAGCGTGACCACCGCAGAGCAGATGTGCAACAGACAGCCCCAAACTGCCAACCGTAGCTGGCTCTCCAGGATGAGAAGACAAACGCTCTCTCTGGCTTAGCTATTCCTACCTAATTCTTTTTAGAACATTCTCCAAGGAATGTGAATGACCTGGGGGTTGCTGCTGTGTTGGCTTAATTTTCTGAGGATGACAACACCCCCAGCTATGACTCCTCCTACCCAGCAGCCCAGTCAGTGATGGGAGGCGGGAGTCCAGGCTTTGCTGGTTCACCCAGGACAACCTTCAGTGTGCTACAGACGTCCTTGCTATCTGGTTCCTGACAGATGGTCCTCACTTCATCACAGCCTCCCAGGACGCCGGGTGAGTGGATGGAAGCTCCAAAAACATCCAGTCAGGAAGGACGGCGGCGGCAAGAGTCACTGGGTCATCAGCACAAACATCACCCCATGAAAACACCTCTCCTGGTGTCTGACAGCATGCCATCAGCTTTTCCTCCTCTTATCAGGACAAAACTACCGAAGTTAATCACACACACACACACACACACACACACACACGAGTCCAAAGCCAGGGCCAGCCTTTCCCCCGCCAGAGATCCTGGAGCAATGCTGCGTACTTGGGGGCTGTGTGAATCAGAGCAAACTGCAGGGCAGGAACCATTTAGAGGAGCCAACCCACCTGAAGCCAGGACTATAGGGTCTGTCCTGCTTTGCAGCCACTCCAAGAACTGGGACCAAATGGCTCCCCACTTTAGGAGGAGCCACATACACTGAGCTGAGCTGGATGTGCCTTCGAAGCAATCAGGTAGTCCTGTCCCGTGACCTCTACCTGTGCCCTGGCTTAGCCATGGCAGCACTGATCATAGAATTCAGAAGCTTTGGGTGCTGTGGGCATCTGGCACTGCTCGCTTTCCTGACCATGGATGGAGTTTGCGTCCTCTTAATCCCTTCGCCAAACACTTCCAACAGGCCATGCCTCGCTAAAACCTTCCCTGCAAGGCAGAAAAGCATGCAGACCGCTAGTGAAGTGAGGCTGCTGCAAGCTTGCAGCCTCTCTGGAGAAGGTTTCCATCACACACAGATGCCAAAGGTAACAGAAGATGAAGAAGACAATGTGTACCCCACACCTGCGCCCTGAGCCCCCTCCCAACATTCTAGACACTGTAGGGAAATCCACTCCTCACCTGCCCCATGTGTTCCACCCATGGCTCCCACAGTGGTGGAGACACCTCAGCCCCACATATATTCCTTTCACTAAGTAAATTAAAATGGACAAAAGACTTTTTAAAAAAGTTGACTCTCAAAGACCATCTAACGTCAACTCAAACCTTGTAATGGGAGAAAAATCACAAAACGCAACCTGAGTACCTATTGTACCACATACCAGAGGGACACACACAAAAGCAGCTCTCTGCAGTCCCCACTCAGTGAGAAGAGAGAACAGGTAAGAGGCTGAACCTTTGTCTTAGAAGAGCAATGCAAAATTTAAGTAAGAATGGTGACACATGCACAGGCAGGACCCCATTGCCACATGCAGCACAGGAAGGAAAAGTCACCACTGATCTTTAGTTACATCCTTTCTAGGACAAAACTGGGATGGGGCTAGGAACAATGATCAAAACCCATTAAAATGCCGGACCGAATATGTCCATTTGAAAACATGTTATCTTCTGCCGTTTCTGGTTCAAGATGATAATCCGAAACTTACATGCAACTCTTATTCTGTCCTAAAATTCTGCTGCCCAAATCACAATCAGTCAAAACAATTCAGGACTTCACAGATCATCGGGGAGCAGAGAGAGGTGTAAAACCATTTGAAAGTCAAGGTAAAATGGGTTCTGCCTCTTCAGCGCATCTTCTGTAAATGTTTCATGTGACAAATTTCAGAGAAATGTAAATTTCAGAAAAACATGGACATAAACATATGAAGACCAAAGCTCAGCAACGTTTACACTCACGCTGCCTTCCCTGGTAGAAATCTAAATTAGTACAACCTCCCTGTGGGGCAGTTTGGCAATAAATAGCATATTGTAAAATGTATCATTATCTCCCTCTTGTAAATGAATTGTTGGGTCAAAAGTATAGCGGGAGCAGGGGAGAAACGCATTCATGAGGGCGGTCCTGACAGCACTGGTTATAATACCAAATAATGATGATACTGACAACAACCTAAATGTCCCTAACTGAGAGTCTGAGCCTGTCAATCACAGCACAGCGATATCACAGAAACAATGAAGGCATCAGATAGGACCGCGCAGGGCACACGGACATGGGAAAATGTCTCTGGAATACTGTGGAATGGAAGATGTCATCTGACAAGCATCAGGAAGGATCCCAATTTACATAAGAGTCTACGTACCACATTTAACACTTAACGTGCCGGCGCCAGCACATAACCAGGGCCATGGACCATGAGGGGATATGTTAATTATTTATTTACTTCTATATTTAATGTTGTTGATGTCTTTTTTAAAAAAAGGTTTATTTTACTTATCTGAAAGAGTGACAAACAGGGAAAGACAGGGAGAGAGAGGGAAGGAGAGAAGCAGGGAGAGAGGAAAGAGATCTTCCTTCTGCTGTTTCACTCCCCGAATGGCTGCCATGGTCCAGGCTAGGCCAGGCTGAAGCCAGGAGCCAGGAACTCCTTCCGGGTCTCCCATCTGGGTGGCAGGGGTACTTGGGCTATCATCCACTGCCTTCCCTGCACATTAGCAAGGAGCTGATTAGAAGCAGAGCAGCTGGGACTTGAACCAGCATACCTATATGCCAGTGTTGCAGACAGCAGCCCAACCTTCAAACAAAATCATAATGCTGTTAAAAAATAAACCTTATAGATCACCCAAAATTTGGTGCTGATCCTAGCAGCTCAGTCTCAATTCTAGTTTGTGGAATATTCTAGAACACCTCCATGTAGCACGGGCCGTCCCCTCTGAGAAAGAGGACACTGAGCAGGACTGAGTGTGAGGGTAATGTATCTCTGCCACCCTGGGAAAAAAAGGCTTGGTGCACCTCTTGAGTTATGTCTACCTCCTGCAGGGATAGACCCTGAAAAGTAAGTTAGACCTCATAAACCTGCAAAGCAGATCAGGTGTCGGCTCCCAGGCACCACCTGCCATGAATAGAACCCCAGGAAGGTTTGCTGGGCTGGGCTCCTTCCCAGGTCCGAAGCCACCTCACCTCCAAGCCAGGGGACAGGCTGCCTGGCCTTGAGTCCTCATCAAGGGCAGTAGCCACAGGCAGCCCTAGCACAAGGGACAGGGGCCTGCTGACCAGGGACCGCACGATCCCCCCGCCGGGTGCAGCCTTTGGGAAACAACGTGAGAGTCACCACCTCAGGAACATATGGGGAGGTCCTGAGCCCAGCGAGCTGTGACACCAGACAAAGTCATGCGTTCACAGCTCCCAGGCCTCACGCTACATGGACCAGGAGGCAGCTCTGTCTGGAGTTGTGAGAGAAGTTCCTGAGGATCCTTGGAAGAAAAGCAAAGGGATGAGAAGAGGGAGCCCACACGTCAGAACTGCCCCTGAGCCAGGCACAGGCTCCTCCCAACAAGCCCCAAAGACAGAAAGACCATCCTCCATTTGGGACAAGCAAAGAAACTAGCTCAGGAGTGCAGGCCACCAGGCAGAAAGACCTCAGATGGCTGTGGGTCTGCCCTGATGCCCCAAGTACCCTGGGGTACTGGGGACAGTGCTGTTCTCCTCCCGACTGGTTCAGTCCCTTGCTGTCTGCTTTGAAGAGCTGAACAGAAGGCATCTGCTACACATGGCTCTTCTCTCCCTGTAATAACAAGCTCTGAAAACCCCCCGGAGAGTTCAGGGTTCCTCCACAAGGCCAGCTGGAACATCACAGCCACGGCTCCTGTAGGAGATGTCTACAGTAAAAACTGAATGCTGCGGCATGAACTTCATACATTCTTGTCCTCTTGGTTTATTCATCAGAAATAATTATCTGTGCTTGCTTTCACAAGAGCACATATTTTATAGGGTACATTAAAATTTAATGGATTTTTAATAATATTGTAACTACTGCAAGAGAGAAACTGGAAAAAGCTGCACCACATGTCTTTGCTGCATTTTGGTGGTTTGGCTCCTAGCATCCAAAAGGAGGAACTCCCTGGGAAGGAGGGGCAGGGAGGAGGGGGTGGGGAACCCTCATGTCCAACTTCTGGTGGGTATGCAAAAATTTGTGTATGACTACTGGCAGCAGAGACCCGTGCTGAAGCAGGGAGGTCAAGGAGGAGACCCCCAAATAGCAAATTAGGCTTGGTGTAACCTGACTCTGGCCAACTTGGGATCTAGGTCAGACACAGAAGGAAGCTGGCAGTGGTGATCCACAAAACAGACACTTCACTCGTGGAAAACCACAAGCAGATCCCAGCCAAGAGACTGCAACTCTGAGGCTGGAACGAACCCCAAATGTCATTCAATGCCTATAAATCTGAAATTTATAGAAGGGACAGCCAAGGCCCCAAGAAAGTCAGTGCTGCCCCAGGGCAGAAAAGGCATTAGCAGGTCTTTTACGTTTCTGTGTGGGGCTTTTCCCATGGCCATGTATGGCCCAGGTTAAAAGCATACACTCGAACCTAGTTTTGATGGCAAAGGCCGTGTCTCCAAGTCTCCGATTATCTGCTGGATTTCAGGCTTCACACTTTGGGCTACTTCTGAGAACTAGTATTTTTCCTGAGCTATTACATGATTTTTATTTTCGTATGTAGCAAAAAAAGATTATTCTCTTCTGGGATCGGCGTTGTGGCACTGCAAGTTAAGCCACCACCTATGACACCAGCAATCCAAGACAAGCAGCAGGTTGAGCCCTGGCCACTCTACTTCCAATCCAGCTCCCGGGTAATGCACTTGGGAAAAGTAGCTGAAGATGGCCCAACTGCTTGGACTCCCGCCACTCACACGGGAGACCTGGATGGAGTTCCGGGCTCCTGGTTTCAGCCTGGCCCAGCCCTGACCTTTCCAGCCATTCTGTCATTCTGCTTTTCAAATAAATAAATCTTTTCTTTTTTAAAGATTATCTTATTTTAACTTTTCAGTGTAAGTTTTTCCTCTCCCTATCAGACTAAAACCACGAATATGAAGAACTCTTTACAGAATAGTGTCCTGTCCAGAGGCCAAGGTGAGACGGTTTCTTGCAGGGGGTTCCTACCCCAGTGCCAATGGCCCAGAGCCCTCCACACACACAAACACACACGCACATACACACGCACATGCACCCGAATGTCACCAGCACAGAGACCAGTGTCTATTTCTGGCTGAGGAAAAGAACACGTGATGCCCTGCCACTAATGACACACCCACAGCCAAGCTGACTCACCCGTTCGTAAGCCTGAGGCCAAAAATAACACCTTACCAAAACCATGCTCCCTAATCCTTGACAATGTAATGTCCAAATTAAAACGAAAGAAGGCTTAAACATTAAGTGTGGATGGTGATTTATCCAGTACCTAGGTACAGGATATGGCACATCTTGGATGGGCAGATTTTTCCATGACATCAATTCAGGTGCCAAGCAGGATTCGAAATGACAATGACCACGGGAGAAATAGCACGGGTTTGGAGTTTACTGGACTGAAATCTTCCGCTGTCTTTTGGCAGCTTGGCACCCAAGCCTCGTTTTCCTCATCTGTGATAATGGACACAAGAACACCTACCTCACAAGGCTACTATAAAACTGATGTATTTATGCACAAGGTTACTTGTAAAGTTAATGGAAAAACCAAATAACAGATAAGTTGTGTTTTGCTGCAAAAAAAAAAAAAAAAAAAAAACCAAAAAACTTTAAATCCACAGATAGCTTTTTCTTTCTTTTTTTTTTTTTAAGATTTATTTTTATTTATTTGAAAGACAGTTACAGAGAGAGGTAGATCCAGAGAGAGAGAGGCCTTCCATCTTCTGGTTCACTCTCCAAATGATTGCAATGGCCAGAGTTGAGCTGATCCGAAGCCAGGAGCCAGGAGCTTCCTCTGGGTCCCCCACACAGGTGCAGGGGCCCAAGGACTTGGGCCATCCTCTCTGCTTTCTCAGGCCATAGCAGAGAGCTGGATCGGAAGTGGAGCAGTCAGGACTTGAACTGGTGCCCACATGGGATGCTGGCGCTGCAGACCAGGGCTTTAATCCGCTGCACCACAGTGTTGGCCTCCACAGGTAGCTTTTTCATGATACACATCTGCCATGAACTTTTCATATTGCAAAAAAGCAATCAGCACAGGGGAGATGCAATTAATGACATCTGCTACTAAGAATATCTGAGGGCCGGCGCCGCGGCTCACTAGGCTAATCCTCCGCCTTGTGGCGCCGGCACACCGGGTTCTAGCCCCGGTCGGGGCGCCGGATTCTGTCCCGGTTGCCCCTCTTCCAGGCCAGCTCTCTGCTGTGGCCAGGGAGTGCAGTGGACCCCCCATGGGAGACCAGGAGAAGTACCTGGCTCCTGCCATCGGATCAGCGCGGTGCGCCGGCCGCAGCGCGCCGGCTGCGGCGGCCATTGGAGGGTGAACCAACGCAAAAGGAAGACCTTTCTCTCTGTCTCTCTCTCTCACTGTCCACTCTGCCTGTCAAAAAAAAAAAAAAAAAAAAAATCTGAGAAGTACCAGCACTAAGCAGGATCTGAATGGATTGACAGTGTCTTTCAAATTCCACACACAGAGCTATGATCGTAGAGCTGTGTAATACGAAACAGTACTAAATATTATACCACTGTGTAATACTAAAGCCCAAAAAACTGAGGGCTGCAGCCATAACTGCCCGATGGTACTCCATATGCCATTTGACCACAATGTGATTTGCATTTATTCTATTCCAACAGGAGTCTACTGAACCGGCTTAGGAGGAGGAAGTAGAGCAGGAAGAATGTCAGGGAAGTTCTGCACATGCAGGCCTGGTGTTTTTCTGTTACCTTCTGGTAGAACCTCTTCTTCCCATCCACTCACCCCTGTACATGCACTAGGCGTCTACGTGACCCAGGTCACTCCCTGCACACAGGCACCGGCCATAACAATCTACAGCTGGAGATACTAAGTTGGCGCAATCACACGGCCTCCCAGTGTCAACACTCCTGTGGATGGAGGGTGAGAGGACTGCCACGGGGCCATTAAGCGTGGACATTAAAAGCGTTGATGTAGCTAAACACATTAACCTGTGGAGGAAGCCAGGCTATAAGCTGCTGCTCTGCCGACATAATAAAAAGGAAAGAGGCCTCAGTAATGGAACCAATATTATAGCCATTGATATAAATTACACCTCAGAACAGGGGAGAAGGGGGTGGGATGTAAAAATGGAACAAGTTCAAACTTCTTTTATTGTAATAGTCTCCAGTTGAGCATAATCACCAAAGCTACAGTGTGATACGATTGCCAAAACTAGACAAACATCTGTGAGATGCATTCATCTCAGAGGGGAGGCCAGCAGCTTGTTATCATTAAAGCGGCGATGCTCGCTCTGCGATTGAACCGCGGGCCGCCTTGTTACTGCGTTTGCCGAGGCAATTGTACCAGATGTTGGCAACTATCTTCAGATAGATGACAGGCACCTGCTGTTGAGGAGATGAGGCTCCTCGTTGGCCTCCCTGATTTGGGGAGAGGGAGGAAGGCGCAAGACAGAGGGTCCATTCCAGGTACCCCCTTGGGAGACAAGAACACAGAGACCAAGAGGGCCTTTCCCATCTGCTCAGATGCGGCTCCTTGTGCCAAAGACCCGGGAAGGGCCCGCAGGCACTGCAGGGAGGATGGAGGAATCTAATTCGGGCTGGAGCAGGGGAGGGCCCGGAGGGCCCGGCCCGCTCTACGCCATCGACTCCTTCAGCAGGTTGCTCCTGGTAACAGTCTCGGAGCCTCTTCAAGAGAGCCTAAATTTGAAACATGGCTATGGACATTAATCATCATTAAAAGCCAAACAGGCAATTTTCAAACCATGTCATGCTGACTCAGATGGAGACAAAGGCTGGGGAGGCGGGGACAGCAGGGACCAGAGAGATAAATGCCACCCAAGCCACCACAGACAAATAAAAATCACAAGAGCCCATAACTCATTTTTCGGAGCACCTCGAACATCAGCTGCTAGTTATTTGACAGAAATGATTCACTCCAAAGTCAGCAGGGCTGACCCCGGTCTACCTTGCTGATCAAATGCAACCACAGATGTCCTAGACCCTGCAGGTGCAACCTGACTCCCTGCTAGCGGCGGCTGGTCTACAGCGCCGCCCGAGGACCCAGCAGATGGGATCCGACATGGACGGCTCACGAGCTGCTGACAAGGTCAGGTTAAATCACCTCTGCTTTTGTTAAACTCTGCTAATGTGGCCTCTCAGCTGGCCAGCAGGGTCCCTTCTGAGCATGTGGGTTGCTCCTTCCTCTCGGATTATCAGTCAAGCCAGGAGCCCCCATATCTGACCCTTTCTCACTGCAATGGCTGACACAAGGACACAGGACTCTGACAACTGTCCTTGGAAGGAGGCAGCAGCTAAGGTGTGGATGTCACAGCATTACTCTTGAGCTGAGGTTGTTTCATCTGTAAAATGGCCCCCAAAGCCCCTTCTGGGTCTACACAGCTAGGAACCCCAACCTGTTCTGGTCACAGCCAAAGCTATTAAATGGCTTGGTCCATGGGATTGAAAAACAAGCATAATATGTCATGTCAAATCCTAAATTTTCTACCTCTACTGGTAACCCAGCTGGGGCTGACTCTAATATTTAGCCAGAAAACCCAGTGAAACATGCCTCTTCAGTCTGTAATTAAGGCTGGTTCACGTTCTTAACCAGTAAGAACTTCTTTGCTGTTTGAAAAAAAAACATATTTCAAAGTTCCTAGGACAAAAATGACAAATTTTACTAGAGAATACAGAAATCAAGGCATCCATTCAATTTCACACTCTACCTGCCTTGGCCTAATTTGTGTAAATTACATTTCATACTAAGAACCTCAGCCCACGTGAACACAATGGCAAAATAAGCAGCTTGCATCAAATTGAGTTTTTTCAGATATTAAATATATAGCTCTTTGTAGCGTGTAAATGTTTACCTGAATTTTCAATACAGGTTTCATATAAAAATTTTTCCAAGTGTAAATTTCCACATTCACGTTAACACGTCGCTGATGTCACTGCATTTTTACAGACCTAAGGAGTGCAAGAGAATCCACGTGGATCTGGGTTTTTCTTCTTCTAGACAGATGATGATAGCAGAATTAGCTCACAGGTACAAGGTAGCCCAGCCAAGGATCCGGGACACGAAGCTGCCCAGAGTTTCCTTCTTGGCCTCCACAATCAGGAAGGTGAACGGACACGTGGTGCATGACGAGCAAGCCTTTCAGACATGCTTGTGGGCTCAGCTCTGGCATGTGGCTGCCACAGCCACAGAGAGCACTTGCCCCTGAACAACAGAACCTATGACCCGTTAAAAGCAAGACCCCAGGATCTTCACCCCTTGCCTGTCCACTGCCACGCTCCTCATGTGACTGGCCAGGGCTCACGTCTGCTCTACCTTGCCTGGTCTTTATACAACAGTACCTCAAAAAGTTCATGGAAAATGGAATTAACAGTGCCACGAATCTCTCTGAATTCCATGCAAAGTTTGTCCATAGTATGCATCCTCCATGAGTCTTTTGAAGACCCCCTTGTCTGCTTGGTTTTCAAAAATTTCTTGACTTGATGTCCCTTTCTGATATACGGCTACATTAAAAGAACTAGCATACCAAATGCTATGTCCTCATATCAGTTTATGACTGACCTTTAAAAAAAAGTATTCACTTATACGAAATCATTGCTTCCTTTGAGATTCAAATTGAAGACCGAGAGTACCTACAGCAGGGGATAGCAACTTGAGGGCAGCAGCCCTGATCCAACCTGCCACCTGTTTTTGTAAATAAAAGCTAACTAGAACTCACCCACATGCCCATTCATTTGAATGCTGTCTGTGGCTGCTTTCTGGTTGCAATAGCAGAACTGAGCGGCTGGGACTTAGACGATGGCCTACAGAGTCCCAAAGATTTGCTGTCTGGCCCTTTACAGACCAAGTTTGTCAGCCCCAAGTCTAGATAAACAGGGTGCTAGCAATGGGAATCATATAAATAACAACTCTAAAATCCCTACATGCCGAGGACTCATACATATGAAAATACATGCGATTTCTTAAAGTATCTAGAATTAATACATTCGATTTGGGACACTAGACAAACTTCCACGGTCTTCAGTTTCATTATGTCCTAGGTATTCCTGAGGAGTCACCTTTGTCAGTCTCCTGGGGTTGATAAATCCCTTCTCTAGCAGATGCCATCTTAAATGTACCTGAGACACAATAACGAGATGGAATTACACCCGAGACCCCCAGGCTGCCGTTCCTTCAGGTCCACTGTTGCACTCCTGGCTCAAACAAGCAAATAAACCTGCCTTGTGGGTTCTGGAAGCTGTGGGGGAGCAAGATCTCAGAGAGGAAATGACACATGGCAGGAAGAAGAACCCTGGGTATATCCTCAGCAGCTGACATGGTTGGGCAGAGTGAACACAGACATCTCGACTACAACAGCCTCCCTCCCTGCCCTCTAGCTCATAGCAAGATCAGCCTCACGATTTCAAGTCCGCCGATGTGGGCAACCTGCATAGGCACAGGCAGGGCAGTGCCTCCCAGGGGTGTGGAGCAAGTCACATCGTGCGCCTCCTGCCACCCTCCACACCAACACTGGTCCTCTGCAGAACCCAGAACAGGCCCCTGGTCAAGCAGCTTCCCCAGGTCAGTGCTCAGGCTGGCCCTGAAGCAAAGGAAGACCTGATCTGCTTTCCAAGGCAGCGGCAGGGAATGCAGGAGATGGCAGAGGTAGAGTGCCAGTGACAGCTGGCAGGCTCCTCCTCTCTTTCCCCCACTGCACTTGGATTTCCCTGGAATTTCCACTCCTTGACTGCCTACCCCTTGGGGATGGGGCCTTCTCTGTCTTCACCTCTCTGAGCCCAGAGTGGTACCTAAAAATCTAGAACTGAGCTACTGAGGGCATGGATGGCTGGAGAAGCCCCACCATCTCAGGGTCTCTCCACGTCAGCTGACAGAGACCCTTCTCCTCCTTCCTGCTGTTCCCGTGGTCTCCAGTATCCTTAGGGCTCCTGTACTGTGCCGCGCCCCCACCATCCACCCAAACCCAGATGCCCCTCCGCCCCCAGCAATGCCTGGGGCAGACCAGCTACACCAGTGTGGCTAAGAGCAATCAACAGAAAGCACTCCCAAAAGCCAACTAAACCTGAGAAGCGCTTCAAGGGAGGGTGTGTGCTCAACAAAACACAACCAGACACACCCTTGTAGAGCAGGGATGTTACAGACAGAAGTACCAGAAAAATCTCAGCCCACAAGAAGACAGCAATTTCTATCAGAACAAGCCTTTGGAAATAACTTGCAAGTGAATTACAGGAGTGACTTCCTATGGGAGGGAAAATTATTTTAGGCAGCTTTCCAGTCTCATGTGTCTCCTATAATCTGAGTCAAATGCAAGAAATATTTATTGAGAGTAGAAGTCTCCCCATAGGTGTGTTTTAAGAGCAGGCTGTGCGGGAGCACTCCAGTTAGCTTTATAAAGCTTCCTTAAAAGAACATTTTTAATGCACTGTCTCATTTGCTTTAAGCTGATTTCTCCTCGCAAACAAAAACAAACCCCCTACAAATACCGGCTTCCCCGTGCCGAAGGCCTCTGCCGCCAGGCGTACGCCGAGCACTTGGGGACGCCACCATTAAGATGGGGGTTTTCAATAGGAACTTGGCATTTATCATAGTGAGAGCATTATCTTCTCAACAGAAGCTGACAATTTGTCCTATTCCTCC
This sequence comes from Oryctolagus cuniculus, assembly GCF_051225735.1. NCBI lineage: Eukaryota > Metazoa > Chordata > Mammalia > Lagomorpha > Leporidae > Oryctolagus > Oryctolagus cuniculus. The sequence goes on along the minus strand of NC_142883.1, from coordinate 32,918,610 downwards.
CTTGAGAGAATCCAGGAAGATCACATTTGCTTCCCCTGCATGCTGTTGCTCCTACTACAACATTTCTTTGCTGGGAAAGAAAATATTGTGACTCCTTGCCATATTCACTTCATTAGCATACGAGGAAAAAAAGCCAAATCCTCCCATCGGCCTCCCCCTACAGTAGCTCCAGCTGGGTTCAATCTAGCACGATCTCAGATGCGGGATTTGTCACGGAGCTGATGGCTGCGGAGGGAAAGGGGCAGAGGGAATGGGAGTGACTGAGAAATGAGCCCCTAAAATATTCAACAACCCTCCATTTGCTACAGAGGAGATGGCTTTGTGCAGATGAAGGTAGGGAGTTTGTCAGGGTGAGCAAACCTGGTGCAAGTCAGCAATTTGGGAGTTCAGACACACAGGGGAGAGAGAGATGGAGACACAAGCAGAGAGGGAAAGGGGGGTGCAGACACAGGGTAACCTGTCTCTCCTCATGCCCTCAGCCACCTTTAAATGAAACTGTATCCCCACTTATCAAAGGAGAAACAAGGCTCAGGACAGGTCAATCAACTGCCCACAATCACAATGCTGCTAATGAACGGTAACATCGGGACTCAGGTCCAGGCTCACCTGATTCCGAAGTCCAGACTGGGGCTGCCTCAGCCCAGACAGCTCCCGTGTGTCTTGCAGTAAGCACCCTCGGTGGCACTCTATTCTTTTGAGAAGGAAAAATGCACCCAGCAACACCTCCTGCCCATCCACAGCCACACTGCCCAGGTCAGAGAGATGTGTGCTGCCACCCAAAGGTGCTGGGCAGCTTTCCTCCTCCAGCCTGGCTCAGCATCAGAGAGCAAGGCTTGCGGGGCTACAGGGGAGAAGGAAGGAACCCAATGCTTGCTTAGTTCCCCTCATGGAAGATCAGGGCGCCTACCAATGGAGACCCATCAGACACTCATGGCTTCTGCACCCCATAGACTCCACACTCAACAGCTCCCACTTGGCAGGTGCAACAGCAAAAAATGAGCAGGGCAGATAAGGTAACACAAGCAGCACTCCTCAGAGTTTACCCTCCTCGCACCCCAACACACCACCGATCGCTGGGCTGCTGGGTGGCCCCTCGACACCCACAGCCGCTGAGAATCCACCAGCTCTGGAAAGGGCCTCGCTGCCCAGGGTCCCCTGCCTAGATGCTCCTTTAGTTCTCGGAAGCTTTTCCTTCAGTGGAAATAACAAATTTACTCCAGAGGAACGGTGGCTTCCTTCTCCAGCACTGCTCCAGAGAACTATTTCTCTCAAAGGCCTGTTTTTAAAAGCACAATTCTAATTTTTACCATTTGGCACTCCTTCCTCTGGCCCCACCCTCGGACACCGAGGGGCCATCCATTCCACCACCATGTGCTGAGCACCAGCTACAATCCAGGCTAGCCCTGCCGCTGCACCGGGAGTGACAGACCCAGCCCCACCCTGGCGGAATTCACACTAGTGCGGGAGCAAAGAGGCTCCACGTATTTGATTGTTTTTCCTCTGTTTTGAGACAGAGAGAAATAGAACCAGGGAGAGTGCTCCCATCTGCTGGTCCACCCCTAAATGCCCACATGGTCAGGGTCTGCAGTGGCAGGAAGCGGGAGTCAGGAGCTGGAGGCGAGCAGCAAACCCAGGCACTTCCTTGCGGGCCCAGATGTCCCTATCAGCTGCTTAGTGGCTGCACCAGACATCGCCCTTGACTTTCTCCTTCATAAACCAAGATTCCGTCTTTCATATTCCCACTATGGGTTCTCTTGGTGCCTGGTTTGTTTTTCTTATGATACACTTTGTGATCACTTTCATGATCTACTCATTTACCTGTGCCTGGTTCTCCGCCCTCCCACACATGCTTCAGCTCTGAGGAGGCAGGGATCTTGTGGGTTTCACTCCTGATGTGCCACCACTCCTAGCTCAGTGTGAGCCTTCAAGAAGATGATCAAGCTCTGCTGAATTAGTCAATGAGCAAAGGAATGATGCAGGAAGCTGTAGAGGCTGAGCTTTCCAGGCCTAACGAGGAAGGATGGCTGCTCCCCCGCACTAAACGGCCTTGCAACACCGAGCTGCTCACTCGCGACTCTTGGTTCTCCTCCATGAGTTTATTAACAGTTTCCCACCATTAATATCTGCTATAATTTCAAAAGCCAGAAAACCAAGCTTATTAGAATCACAGGTAAGGCAAAAGGAAATCTTAAATGAGGATGTGAAACGCTCTCCCAAGAGGCAAAATAAATGCAATAAGCAGGTGACTGGATGAATATACCACGTAAATCTTAATAAAAATCGATTAAACAACACTGAGACAATTTCTAGACAACATCCTCCACCATCTCAAAAAACGGTTTAATTATAAAAAAAAAAAAAAAGGTGTGAAGCATTCACCAGCAAGGCCCACACAGAACTGTTGACTGGCCCCATCAGTTCAACACCATCCCTGAAGGCTAGAGCAGCCTGAAGGTCGCATGTACACGCTGCCAGCAGCAGTGAGCCTGGGGTGCATCCCATCAAACCTTCCACAGCTTCCTGCAGAGAAGGTTCAGGAAGGGCTCGCCAGGTGCATCATCCCCAGGCTGGGGCTAGAACAGAGCGGTAAGCTCATCCCAGGACAGATGGGCAAGACGGAAGTGTGTGCGTGTGTGCACACGTGCACATACACATGTTTATACAGAGGCGGCTGCACTGGAATTACACTACCGGAGAGGGCTGGAGATGGAACTCTAGAGGACCTGGTCTCAGAGGTCACAAGCACAACAGCCAATGTTTTTAACATTGCTTAAGTGGGGTTGGCGCTGTGGTGTAGCGGGTAAAGCTGCCACCTGCAGCACTGGCATCCCATATGGGCACCAGTTTGAGTCCTGGCTGCTCCACTTCTGATCCAGCTCTCTGCTATGGCCTGGGAATGCAATAGAAGATGGCCCAAGTCCTTGGGCCCCTGAACTCACATGGGAGACCCAGAAGAGGCTCCTGGCTCCTGGCTTCAGATTGGCCCAGCTGCAGCCACTGCAGCCATTTGGGGAGTGAACCAGTGAATGGAAGACCCCTCTCTCTCTCTCCTCTGCCTCTCTATAACTCTGCCTTTCAAATAAATAGATAAATCTTTATAAAAAATTGATTAAGCAATTATTCTGCTTCTGGAACGATACTAAGAACTACTAAAGAGCACCAGCTCATTTAAATCCCATGCAATCCTGGGTATTAAGTACCTACCACAGTTACCCCATTTTGCAGATAGATAAGCTGAGGTAGTAAGAAGTGAAATGACCTGTCCAGTGTTACAGAGCTAGTATAGTAAATAGATGAGCTGGGTTTGACACCAGGTAGTCTGAGTATAAACCACCCTGCCCTTATTACACTAAACCCGGGGCCTGAGGATCGGATCTGGCAGCCTCTTGGCTTTTGTAAATAAAGTTTTATTGGAACACAGCCACAACCATTTATTTTCATATTGTCTTTGGCTGTTGTGACACAATGGCAGAGTTAGTGTTTGTAATAGACCATCTGGGCTACAAAACTAAAAACAGTTATTATCTGGCCCTGTACAGAAAAGGTTTGCCAATCCCATGCTACACAGTAAATAGCAGCACTTCTCAACTGTGCTACCCAAGTACTCCTAACGGTCAAGGAGACCAAGGGACAGCCCAGAATGACCAAGAGTAGAGGCTGGTGCAGCCAGCGGCTACCCTAATGTGTCTTGAAGTTGCACCACTTTTCAAAACCAATTTTGCATGCTGTGCCATAATATTTATTCTAATATAATATGTTTTAAACAAACAACTATAACCTAAAAGTCATCCTCCTGGAAAATGTGCCATAGTGGTTTCTGGCATTGCCAACTGCTGGGCAGGACACCACATGACCCCAAAGGGACAGCCCCAGCACCAACAGCTCAGAGCCAGTTAAAACCCAGGATTCTTCACCAGAAGGCCAGGAAGTAAACTGAGGAACCATGGCCAGCTGGCTGAAGGGTCTTGAACAAGTCATTTACACTGCCCCAGTCTTCTTCCCCAACTGAACAGTTTCATGGAGTTGCTGGTGCAGTTAGGACAGGAAGGTTCGGGTGAGCAGAGTCCTTGAATTTGCAACACAGGTGCCAGCTTACTGGGACAGACTGCTGTGACCACAGTGTCTTTTTTGCTACTAAAACAGGTCTATTGGTAAGAGAAGTGGAGTGGTTTTTTTTTTAAAGGATTAAAATTGAAAAATGTCTGTTTGGGTATCAGAGCATCTGCAGCTCTCTTGCTAAGAGCTCCAACACTTGGGCTCCCTGTAGTCTGCCCAGTCCTTCTGCCGCCCCCAGGAGAGCTGGAGGAAGGTCAGGGCCTCTGTCTGGGAGCAGTCCACACTCTCATCTACTTTTTCCTTACATGGAAAACACCTTAAATTGTTTTTTCAAATTCTAACACTCCATAAACAAGTCAGCCACCAGTGACACAAGACAATCAAAAGACCTCAGCAACCAAAAATCTTTAACTTACAACTAATCCCCCGGCACAAAGGACATCTCCTACAACAGACCACCAAAAAACGGCTTCCTGTAAACAAACCACTGCTGGGCTTGTTAATCTAATTAAATCCTTATTTTGTTCTTTAACCACAAGCAGCTCACTTCGCACTGACTGCACTGGGGCGGAATTTCTATTTCCAAGAGACACAGAAATAATTCCTGTTGAAAGTGCCCCAAGTTAGGTGCCTGCAGGAGCCTGTGTCAGTGATGAGCCATGACTATAGGTCTGTCCCTCCTGCCTTCCTTTCACACACTGCCCACTTGCTCACAGAATGCTTACTGGCCTGTCATGCAAATCCAGGACTGGCTCGGCCCCGTTGCTGGGTTACAGCAAGAAGGCACAGGTAAATAGGTATGAAGTTAGGAACACGCCGGAAGGAATCTGTCAATCTGTCTGGAGGTGGCCATGGAAGGCTCTGACCGGTTAAGGGTGCCAGGCCAACTGTCCTGACTTCTCTCGCCTCTCCACTATTTAAGGATACTGATTCATTTTGGTTCACAAGCCCCAGCCCCAGGGACCCCCTCACAGTCCCAGGCAAATGGGGACAGCCAGGCACCCTTCCTTCATCCTGTCCCAGCTTCTCTACACAAGCAGGAATCCGCCCATAATACTAAGTCTGCCTGCCACGTAGGATGACCCAGACTCTCATCCTCTTCCATCTGTCCCCCACCCCCTACTTTCAACAGGCAATCATCTCCCCCAGATTCTTTTGTCCTGGAAGCATCATGGTCGCACAAACATCCCACAACGGAGAAAGGGTCATCACCTAGGCTGAGAAGAAGGTACGCGGACTTCAAGGAAACCACGGCCCTCTCTGCCAGCAACAGGACTCGACTCGGACAACACAGGGCAGGGGAAACTGCAAACGGCACACACACATCCAGTCTACCCTATTTCCTACTTATCTTATGCAAAGTTTGCCTGGCGCTTATTAATTCCAGCTCTCCCGCCACCATTTAATCTCTGCTTCCATTTCATTCTTAGAGGCCTGTGATTATTCTAATTCAGCATTTGGATGACTTCATTTCCGCTCAAGTACACCCAGGTCAACTTGGATAGAAAAGAAAGAGGAGGAGAAGAAAAATAATCAGCTAAAAGCTATTAAATATCAGCCGTGTGCCTCATGATTGCTTTTAAAGGCACTGGTGAGGTTAGCAACAGTCAGAGACACAACCCTTCTGCCTTTTCCTGCATATTAACATTTTTTTTCCTGAGGCTCCCACTATCACAGCTTCGAATGGAAGTACAGACTGGCAGCCCACTTGGAGCTAATTTGCAAACACCAAACCCGAGTATACACAGTGCTGTAAAGATGTAAGGGCAGTAAGAGGACAGAACTGGCCTTTCTATGGAGAGACTAATTCGAATCGGACCAAGAAAGAAGAAAGAAAAGCATACAGGACTCATGTAACAGGGTACCCCAACTGATGGGCGGGGGCCCGGCAGGAATCTCCATATCAATGTTCACTCCACCCCACAATGGAGCTCGAGTTCCATGCCAAGTCTAATGAACTGAGCTTTCTCTCTGGTAAGAACCACCCCTCGCACCCCCTGGCACAGGCCTGAGCCACGATTTCTGGGGCATTTTCAGTGGAGGGAGAGAAAGGCTTTCTTTCTCATGCTAACAACTCTATTGTCAATGACCTCTGCAGAGGACTCTGGGAAGGTGAGCCTGGAAGTGCTTTCTTGCTTCTCTGCACTGCCTCCCGCACCAGGCTCATTAACTCCTTTGTGCCCAAGGCTTCCCTCTTCCTGAACCAGCAGAAAAATGAAGGCTAAACCACACTGGGAAACACAGACACACAGCAAGGCCAGGGAGCTGGGGCCTTGTTCATCTACCTTCTAGGCAACCCAACTGGCATTCATTAGCATAACCTGCAAGTGTTCCAGCTTGCCACCCGGAAGGCAGCCTCTTTTTCTATCCGGAGACTTTAAAGCACTGTTAACAGGGCAATAATAACGTCTGAGGCCTTCGCCTCACGACAGCTGGCTGTATTTTATACACTAAAAGGGAAATGGGAAGTTTTCCTAAAGACTCACTATTTCAGGAGCCCCTTTGAGAAGCCACATGCTGAAGATTTAGGAGAGGTGAGGTTAGAGCACTCAGCCTGTTTCTGAGTCCAGGTGGGTGGGAGCAGAATTGCTCCAGGGAGGACATGTTCACAGGGAAAACACAAGGTTGTTTAGCGGGAGGGTTTACCTGTGAAGCCCCGGGATCCTGTTACCCCAGGGGAAAGCATGTTTGCTTGCTGCCACCTGGCTGGGGGGGGGGGGGGGGGGAGGAAAGCAGAGGAGGCCACATTCTCCCCCAACCAAAAAAAAAAAAAAATATTAAACCTCAACTCTTCCCACTGAGCAGCTCAGCCAGGGATCACAGGGCACACGCAGTCCCCACCCTGTGTGAGACACCTGTGAAGGGAGAGACAGACAAACCAGACACAATGAGTGACACCCAGAGCACTGCAGGCCTCGCTCTGGCCCTGCAGGGATGAACACTTCACAACAGAGGCCTTCAACACAGCTGGCCAAGAAGTGGGGAACAGCCCTTCCAGGTCCACCCCACAGTTGGAACCGAAGAGGGCCTTAGGGATAGGGAGATCATCCAGAGAGAGGTGGGGCAGGTGGTGGGTGAGGCCGGGGCCCACTGACCACTTCTCAGTCCCCACACCTGCACAGACCACTTAGGGAGGCATGCACCTCAAGGGGCTTAGTGTCCAGCAGCACACACAGGACTTCTGCTTTGCAGGCCTCCCTGCACAGCACACGGCTCACTTTGGGAAGGGAGCCATTTCTGCCTCCGGGTCACAGTCCACAGCCAGGAGTAGGGCAATTGGCTTATGTATTTTCTCACAAATCACTGGCCTTCCACATTTCAAAGGTTTTATAATATTTTCCTTCAGAGATCTTTCTCCTCCCACATGCGATACCAAAAGCAGGATCTGAGCAGCAGCTGTGGACATACCACAGTCATACCTGTACCTGAAACCTGCAGCTAGCAAACAACAGGTATCAAATACTTGCTCAGAGCATAAGCCCTGCTGAGCACCCTCCCCTCTCCCACACCTCCACAGAATAAATGAGATCTCATCCTCATGGTACGAAGAAGCCAACTTATTCTTGTTTTCCATTTTTTAGTTTTTCCAAAACGTCTCCAAGCACCACTCTCTGGAGTTCAAGTTCACTTTGATAGGCGCACACATGGCCCGACTCCAACACCAAGGGTGCCCAGAGCCTGGCACAGCCCCAAGAGCTGTGATTTTCCAGGGGTTTCTTTGGAGGACTCTTCCTTCCACCCACCCCACTGAGAGACCGGCACAGGAAGGGGTTAAACCCCTCTTGTCCAACTGCAAACTCGGGCACTGGCCCAGAAGGGACATGGGAACCAGGGCAAGCCAGTGATAAAGGCGGATTGTAGCAGCCCACTGAATTGGAAATGACTTGTAGGCCTAATGAAACAGAACTTTGGCAGTAAAACAGAATGAAAGGAATGAGACAATAAAAGACAGGAACAAAGGGTGCAGAGTCGGTTCAGCTTAGCAAAATAAGCTCACTTTGTTGTTGGGAAAAGCCAAAGCCGATTAGGATAAACCAATGACTAAGCATAAGTCTTCCAAACTAATTACACAGTTCACCATGTGAAGTATAATTGGAAGCCTCCACACGCGGGCTGCGCGCTTTCGCGGGAGTTCTATAAAGTGAGACTCACCCAGCCAGCCCCGCACCGGGCAGCCCTATCATGGTGGGGAACAGCTGAAAGGTACGGAACAGCTCCATCCAGGATGAAGTCGAGAATTCATTAAGTTTAAAGGCCTTTTTTGATCTCCAAAATCCTATAAGTGAGAATTTAAGAGACCGGGTACTCGAAGGAGGGGCCTACAGGGGAGAAGGAGAAGGAGGAAACCCGTGGACGTGGAGTTCCTTTGATCTGGTGCATTTTAATTACCAAGCTGCACTCTTCCGGGGGGCTTTGCAGGCAGAACCGTGGTGAACAGGGCAATCCATCGTCTGGGTGTATCTCAGCCATCACTTACCTGCCATTTTCTAGAACAGTCTAGATACATCACTCCTGGCTGGATGAAGTCATGCGCACAGATAACGTCCAGTAAGAAACCCAAGGCAGCAAAATAAATTACTGAATATCAGCGTTTTTGACAAATGAACGAAACTGGTTCCCTCTGAGGAGGCGGCTGGTTCTTGGCAAAGTGAGAGGCAGAGTTTTATACATGGTGAAAGGGGCAAGGTGCAGGTCGCACAGAAGCAAGCGACCCTCCAGGTTCAGCCCAGCAGAGGCTATTTGATCTCGGACAACATCATCTTTCTGGCCATCAGCTGCATCACGGACCCAACAGATCTGCTGCCTACATAACATGCCACTCTCAAGAAGCACATCCGAAAATGGAGTAAAGCATTAGCCTCGGGCACACGTCACTCTCTCCATCAACACAAACTGTCCTCACTGTAACGTCTGAGCCTCACAACTCTGAGTTTCACAGATTTAGATCTAGCACGTGCAGCAGGGAGATGAAAATACTGTAGGGTTTTTCTGGGTTTTACTCATAGGCTAAAGACTCCAGCTTATAAATAGTGGCCTTTTCCAAATAAAGAATCCCTACACTGTTTGTGCATCACAAAGTCCAGAAATAAACATGAACATGGTTAAGACTGTCTTGCTGATTATAGACCATGCTCACTACTACTGAGAATGCATTGCTTTGGGTGTAGTCTACAGACACCCAGATTATCATTATCTATTTATCTGTTTTCTACATGACAACCTTTCAAGCTTAAAACTAACCTTAGGAGTAATTCAGTGCAGGCGTCAACTCTGGCTTACATAAAGTTTTATTGAAACACAACCAGAGGCATCTGCTTACAAGTTGGCGATGGCTGCTTTTGCACTACAGCAGCAGATGCAAGTGCCAGTAACAGGTACTAGGGGGTTTGCAAAGCCACAAATATTTAAAGAGTTGTCTAACCCCTTCCCTCAGAAGAGAAACTGAGGCCAGCAAAGAACTTGTCAAAGTGTCACGGCTTGGGGGGGTGGGGGGTGTCAGTCCACTGTCAGCCTAGCAGGTCGGGATTACCTTTGCCTTTATTCTCCTCCAAGGACAGCCCAGACAGCTGCCTAGAGGTGAGGCGGTCCATCGAAGTCAGCAGAGGCCTGCAATGATGGCCCTGCCTCATGATCTCATCTTGAGCATAAGGATCATGTAAGTACCTGTGTTATTTAAGGCTTTCAGTGGGGGTGCACACTGTGGCCATTTGGGACAGCCACATCCCATGTCAGAGTCCCTGGTTTGAGTCCTGACTGCTCCACTTCTGATCCAGCTTCCTGCTAACACTCCTGGGAAGGCAGTGGATCATGGCCTACATGCTTGGGTTCCTGTCAAACACACAGGGTCCCTGAATGGCATTCTGGGCTCATGGCTCCGGCCTGGCCCAGGCCTGGCTGTTGTGGGCATTTGGGAAGTGAATCAGTGGATGGAAGGCTCTCTGTCTCACCCTGAATAAATAAATAATTCTTTAAAGAAAAAATAGAACTCTCAGGGTGTCACTCGGTGCCCACTCTGCTGCAGTCATGACGTATTTATGCTCCCACAACTCAGCCCCGATAGCTATGTTCTCCATCCTGACTGCTACCTGGGATAAGCAGCAGAAGCCACTTGTCGCTCCCCCTCTTCGTGGAGGAACGACACAAGACCCTGCGCTGTTCTTTTGTCTGCTCGGCCCTCCCCGGGTTTGCTGCTGGTTCTTCCCGGGTTGGCTACTGTCCCTTCCACCTCCGTGGAAGGGCGGTTCCCCCTGGCCGCTTTCCCCACTTCCGCAGGGGAGCGGCACACCGCCGGCCGGCTCTCTCGGGGGCTGCACAGGTGTTCCCCTTAGATGTTCTCGGTGCATGCCGTCTCTCTCCTCCTTTATAGTCCTCCTCCGCCAATCTCAACTCGGCTGCCCACACGCCGAGTACGCTGCTCTCCTCCAATCAGGAGCAAGTCCTACAGCTTGTCAAGTTGGTGAGAGGCAGCTGGGTAGAAGCTGTTTACTCCTCTCCCAGCGCCATATTGTGGGAGAGCAGATGCATAGAATAAGTCTTAATTCCAGTAACTTAGTCCAGTCCGGATTGCTCCCCACACCACTGCCAACTCAGGCAGGATGGGAAGCAGGAAAGGGGACAGAGGACATCGAGGGACATCTGAAAAAACGATGGCACACCCTGCAGGGAGCCCAGGGAAGGTGCAAAGTTCTAGTTTGAGAAGCAGGAAGGAGAGGATGAGCTCTGTTTTCCATCAGCCTCACCTGGGTGACCACTGGTGAAACTCAGCGCCCTGCCCTTCCATGTCCACCTCCCTCCCATATCTGCTGTGCAGGGTGGAAGAAGGTGATGTGCATCCAGGTCTCCAGCACTGGCCCTGAGCACACTGAAGGTCACTACCATCTATCTGCTCTTTACACCCTCCCCACCGTAAGTCCATCCTGAGGGCTGAGCAGCAGTTGGAACAAGATGCAGAGTTCAGGTTCTGTTACAGACAAGCCTGGAGTGGGAGTCTGCATCCAGCTCTCCCCCTCAGGGGGCCATGGCCAGGAATCAAAGAGAGAGCCCATTTAACAACCCACACCATGGGCAACACCACTCCCCCCAGAGAAGAACTAAGACAATATAAGTCAAAGGCCTGGCCCAGTAGCCAACACCGTAAATGATAAAATCTGCAACTGGCTTGAAGACAGCCCCAAACAACTTTACATATGTGTGCATATGTGAGTATACTTTTATGCAAGTGTGTGTAAGTATGCTTCGTGTGTGTGCATGTGAGTATACTTCTGGAATATTAGTATATTTTGGTGTTGGTATGCTTCATGTGTTCATATACGTCATGTATATGAGTAAACTTCATGCATATTCTGATACCTGCTGTAAGTATACTTTGTGTGTGTTAGTATATATTCATTAATGTGGGAGTACACTTCAAGTATGTAATAGTATATTTAATGTATGTGAGAGTATATTTCATGTATGCAAACACACTTCATGCACTAGCATACTTCATGCATATATGAGTATACTTCCTAAGTATACTCTGTATGAGAGTCTATTTCATGCATGTAAAAGTATACTTTATGTTTCATGTGAGTATATTTTGCTCCCCTACTCTGAACATTCCAGATTCCAATGAATTAGACCAGAATGCTAAAAGGGAATGGATCCTTCCCACTGAGCTACAAATGGGACACCAATTGCCAGCCCAAAAAGAAGCCGGCCATTCTGCAGGCAGACCAGACAACACATTACACAGCATACGGTTGAAATAAGCCACACAGGCATGAGCAGAGATCGCCAGGGTTCTGACACATTCAAAGCCTCCTCAGTCCTTTCACAAAGCACTTGCTAAGTTTACCGGTCCTGCCGGCATCCACTAACGTCATGGCAGAATGAACCGGGCAGCCCAAGAATGGACGAGTGCCATGCCAGGGAAGACGGTCTATGACCACTTCCTGTACAAAAGGCCAACTGTTTTCATGGCAGGGATGGTGGCCACTGTGGTCAAGGCCCAAGCATCCAGAGTATCTTACTGCTGACAGTGCTGGCTCACTGTCCTGGGTCACAACTACCAGTGTTCATGAAGAACAGAGAACAAAAAGAGAAAGAAGAAGAAAGAGAGAGAGAAACACAAGGTTGGAGGCACAGAGAGATGTGCTGTGCATTGGCAAGCGTGAGCCTGTTTGGAATATTCTAACAGCCCAGCTGGGCAGCGTCAACTTCCCCAATACCCACAGACAGGCCCAGGAGATTCCAGGGCAGGTTAGGGCCAGCAAGAGGAAATCCCACCTCAGGCTTGCAAACACCACCCCTGGACTTGTTTTGTAGGCAGAAAGAGAGCCAAGCAGGCTCACCCTCCAGAGCTTTCCATGCTGCAGGCTGGACTTGTCGCATTGCATTATTTCCAATCCCTCTCCCCAGGCAGGGTGGGGGCAGTGTGCTCTAAATCGGTCTTGAAGGGGGAAGCACACGTGGTCAACAACACACTAAGGTATACTTTAGAACCTGCTAGAATGCATCAGCCCCCACCTGGCAATGCCAGGAAAGGCCATGGGGGAAGGTACCTTTCAAAACTGACCTGGAAGGGTCGCTCGGTGACCTCTGAGTGCAGGGCCAGGCTGGAGGACACTGGCTTCTCTTTGTTGCATGGTCTCCCATCCATGCAGAAATTCATTAACACCAAAGACAGAGAGAAATCTCCATTCTGAGGCTAAATAAAGGTCACGGCCATCTTCCCAGAGAGTAGCTCGCAAACAGACACACCTGAGCACAGAGGCCTAGCTGTCCATTGCCCTGGGCGAACTGATGGAAAGCACAGAGCCTTCGGGCTGGCCAACTCGCAGCAGTGTGATTGTACCACCCACGACAAGCAGGAAAGTCACTGCGGGGGCAGGGAATGAGTGAGGTTGCTTAGGGCAGGTGCCATGTTTTCTCAGGATGGCTGGGCTGCTCTGCCACATCAGCTGTTCAGCAGGGAAGATGGAGGCCTATACAGAAGGGAACAGACCCGCACCGGGGCCTTAGGACAACACCCACAACTACTCAAAGATGTAGCTCAGCCACTCACTTGCCAGCACCTGCTCCTGCCATTTCCCCAAGACCAGAGGAACAAGACCACACAGAAGCCAGCAAGGGTCAGCCCCCCAGGGCAACAGGGCCATCCAGGGGAAAGAACCCACTCAACTCCCCCACCAGCCAGACCACAGTTATACATTCCATCTGTCTATCCGTCTCTGCCTGTCACACACACCTCTTCTCCACCACTGTCTCCTGGCTGATGTGGGGACTCGTGTAGGTCCCGCCTCTTCTAGCAACACAGTCCAGGAGATGATTCCCCTGCTGTGTCACAGACTCTCAGGTCAGGAACGCAGACAGGTGCAGTCCCTGCATCTTCCCAAAGCCTCCTTGGGCACTTGACAGGGTAGGGTTCAGCTGCCAAGGACCTTGGGGAGCCCCATCTCCGCGGGCATGTTCCAGAAAGGCACAGGACCCGGAAGCCCAGCGCCAACCCACAGGCCTCCAGCAGCTTCTACGGGAGCTGCTGCCCTGTGAGTCACAGCCCAGCGTGCCTCCCCAGCTCTGCCCCTGCCAGCTCCTAGCCCAGCGCCCCACGTGGCCAGCAAATGCCAGCAGCACTGCACTGAAAGGCCACTCTGTCTGCTGCCGCAGCCACCCAGGGCACCACGCCGACTACAAGCCAGACTCCCAGCCCGACTCCTGCCGAGTTTCACTTAAATCATGACGGCCAACTTCAAGGACGTGTTTCTGAAGGACGCGGCTGTGGCTGAGGCAGAGGCCACAGCAGCAGCCAAGTTGGAGGTCCCTTCTGGGTATGCGATCCGACCTCACGCCATGCTTACCTTTCCAAACTGCTCAAAATATTGCTTGACATCTTCCACAACAGTGTTCGCAGATAATCCGCCTACAAATATCTTCTTTGTTCTTGTGACCATCTGCAAGAAGGGACAAGAGAAGGGCATGGGTTAACCGCATTATTCGGAGCTGTGTTTGCAAAACTATGGAAACAAGCCACACCCCACACTTTTCTGGGCAAGGTCAGGCCCATCCAAGACGCATGGAGCAGGCCCTGTGCTTGTGGAAGGACTCCGGAAACCAGGGCTCTGCCCATCCTGCAATGCCACCAGCAGGATGGCCTTTAGGGCCTCTGTGGCTGTAGCCCAGAGCTTCGCTGGGATGCAGTAGTAGCAAATGACCTTCAAGCTGGTTTGACCCTCAGAGACGCAAACAAAACAGAACATGCCTAAAATCTGCTGTGCAGAAAATATCCACAAAACCCATCAAAAGAGACGCACAGGTAATTCACAACCACGTGTGTACCATCTACACGGGGCTCCTCCAGGAGCTGGCAAATGTCTCCAGACAGGACGGGAAGCGACATCACACCCAGGAACCCCTCTGCGAGCTCTGCTCTCCACCCTCCAACCCCCATCTTCACCTGATCCACACCCTAGTCGTGCTCAGCTAATCTCCACACTGTGCTTTGGTTCATGTAGCCTTTCTGGGAATGGCCCCCTACCCTCTGATCTTCCCACGGTCAGCTGTAACCATGGTCCCACAGCCTTCTCTAAAGCTCAGCAGACGGAGCTGTTGACTGTCCCCAACAAGGACAGCTCCTCCCTTTCTGAAATCTCCCCGGTCCTCCTCTCCCCACTCTCCATGTCCGTCGGCTGTACGACTTCCTTCTCCAGACGCTCAGCTCCTGATTCCTCTTAGATTCCTCCCCACCACAACCCCAAGCACAGGCTGAGGCATGCTCAAGCCCATGTGAGCGAGCGCTGTGATACACGCAAAAGTAAGCACATGTAACTCCATTTCAGAGTGCTCCCCACCCCCTACCAGTCCTAGAGCAAAAGGAGAAGGAAATTAAATAATATAAACTGTTCAGGGGTCAACGTTGTGGCACAGCGGGTTAAGTCACTGCCACAATGCCAGCATCCCATATCGGAGAGCTGGTTCCAGTTCTGGCTGCTCCCGTTCCTATCCAGCTCCCCGCCAATGTGCCTGGGAAGGCAGAAGAGGTTCCCAAGTACTTGGGCCCTTGCCACCCATGTGGGAGTGCCAGAGTGAGTTCTGGGTTCTTAGCTCTAGCCTGGCCCAGCCCCAGCCATTGTGGTCATTAGTGGAGTGAACCAATAGATGGAAGAGTCCCTCCCCTCCATCTCTGCCTGTCAAGTAAGTAAATACTTGAACTAATTAAAAAAATGTAGGGGGGCCAGAGTTGTGGCATAGCAGGTGGGGCCACTGCTTGAGACACCAGTATCCTATTTGGGAGCTGGTTTGAGCCCCAGCTGTTCCACTTCTGATCCAGCTCCTTGCTGGTGTGCCTGGGAGAGCAGCAGAGAATGGTCCAGCTGCTTGGGCCCTTGCACCTACATGGGAAACCTGAATGAAGCTCCAACTCCCATCGTTGTGGGCATTTGTGGAGTGAACCAGTGGATGATTCTGTCTCTTGTGCTCTCTCTCTGTAACTCTGCCTTTCAAATAAATGAATAAATCTTTTTTAAACAATAATGAAAGTGTTCAAAAAAGGAGTCAAAAAATCTTACATGGAGGAGCCAAAAGTTAAGGAAATAAACTTCATTCTGGAGACTTGGTATGAGCAATATGTCAGGGTATTTTGGTTTCAATGTCCAAGTAAAAGCTTGAGACATTCAGTGGGTGCTAGACCTCACCAGTTTGGCCACAGAGACGAAACACACGATGTCCCGCGGCTCTAGCGTGTCCCGATGCAGGATGCCTCGGTTTAGGGACCACGGCTGCCCGGATCGCTTCCTCACTGAGCCTCTGCACACATTTCCCAAGTGACTAAATGAACCCAGCCACCCCCAACGGACAGCCTCAGCTGAGCGACACCAGGGTGGCAGAGGTGACCAGCAGGAGTCTGAAAGGCACAGGACACCTGGCATCTGTGTCTAATGTCTAGCTCTGGGTGTGACCCTGGATGGGACTCACACCCTCTGTTCTTCATCTTCTCCTCTGCACTGCAAGGAGCTGGACCAGAGCTCCCAAACAAATCCGCGAGTGTGCTGGCCGTGATGGCCGTGATGGTGAGAGGCTTCCCAGAGCTCATGCCTGAGCTTGGCAGCTCCCATCAGGGCCATGTCACCAGAGCACACAGGCTGACCCCAAACTGGAACATCCTTGTAACGGTCTTTCTACTCTAAGAGACATCATCCTGGTGACTGCACACTGCCTGCCACTGTCTTCCATTGCCTCTGAGAGCCATACGGAGATTTGCTCATGTGTTTAAAGCTGTGGTTTACTTTTTCTCATCTCTTTTCAGATGAATGGAGGATTAGATGATATACACGAGGACACTCCCTGAAGATCCCATCAGTGTCCATATCTGTGAAGCGCCAAGGACCTCTCGTTAACCAGGGCACCTTACTCTTGCTTCTTGCCACCCAGCTCCCTCTCCCACACTCCTGACAGCTCCCTTGTGTAACAAGGTTCACAGGAACAGTAAAACTCCATCGAGTCTTCTCTAGATCTAAACCTCTCCCTGCACTCAGCAACTGCCAAATGTTACTAATGTAACCTTCTTAATGTATTCATTCAACAGACACATTAAGTGCTAGGTGCTACAGCTTACATTCTAATAGAATGTGGAGTTTAATATGCTATAAAACGGAGATATAATAATTAGCCCAACACACAAGGTTCCTATTAGGGATAAATTAAATGGCATATGTCAAAGTGTCTAGTGGAGTACCGTGTAGACAATAAATGGCCACTGTAACTGAATCCAAAGTCAGCTCCTAAATTCATCCTTCAAGTTCAGAATAAACGTGGGATAGAATACATTCTATAAAAAGTTGAAATATCAACTCCTATTGTGCCATTCTCTGCCACTACAATGTCAAAAACACTTTTCTACATCCCTCGGTGATTTCAGATGGGGCAAAGACTCCCAATAGCTTCATTTTAGAGTTTTCATTCCTTTTTTATGTTTTACCCCAGCCAAGTAATGAAATATCTATAAAGAAACACTAACGTGATCTGCAAACATGCACTAGTGGAATTTTCAACTTAAAGAAACTCTGGAGAGGCATCCTAAACAGGGAACCCCATGGTCTCATTGACGCGTTGTTCAGAGGCAGGTGGGTACAGCGCAGCCCTTATCTCTGTGCCAAACGCTCCTGTGGACCCTGAGAAGTCAACGCCCACCGTGTTTTCTCTCCCAGTACAGAAGTCAACAGGATGTTTATTCCCCAGTAACAGGCTAAATGAAAAGGGCACTTCCTAACACCTTTCACTCTTGCCTCATAGTCATAAACATGCCTAGGGAGAGCCCTAAAGACAGAGGCAGACACCAGCCATAAATCTACTCAGTCCCAAAAAAGCCTTTAAAACACTTTTTTTTTTCTCAGCAGGATGAGAAATACCAGGCCCCAGGCTGTGCACCAAAGTGCTGGAGTTGCTACAACATCCTGTGCAGGACCAGCTGGCTTGCGTGATGAAGCCCACTCTTCCTCATGGCACTACAGTGAGGCTGGCTTTCTCAGAGCCTTCCACATGCAAGAATCCCAGAGGGCAGCTGGGCAACACTGCTCACCCATGTCTCAGCTTCTGGAGACGAGCACGGTGACCCCTCTCACCAGGGGTGCACGCACTCGGGGAGGGGGAGTGGTCTGCTTTGGCCAAAAAGACTGTGGACTGCTGGAGGGTTTGCATTCTAGTGAGGACTGCAGGACGCAGAGGACCCTAGAGTCGCACAGCCTTCTCTTCTTATCCCTTCCATCTGCATGGCTGGGGAGGAGCCAGAAAAGGACACAGGCGGGTGTACAGCCTCTCAGTGGAGCTAAATGAAGAGCTTCAATTGCTCATCAGTACTAGACAAGGTTCGCGTGCACATGTGTGTGTCTGCACGTGCACATGTGGATGTGTGTACGTGTCCCAGGTAACTCCAGTCCCACTTTTCAGTCTTGGCTTCTCATTGCTGCAGGTACCATCCAGCACTCTAGGTGCTTTAACCTTCTTCCAGCCTTAGAAAGAGTAAGCACCTGCCCCTATACACCTTTGCATTATAAAAAGTCCTCTCCACCCACCAGTGAAGAGAGCCATTTCTGTTTTCATCCTCTGTTAGGTCCTCTTGGTAACTGCTTCCTATCCCCAGTCTTCACATTGGTACAGGGCCCTACCCACTGCAGTACAGGAAAGCTGGCAGCTGCACCCCAGAGGCTCAGAGGGCCCCAGTACATCCAGAACCAGAAAGAACCATCTACATATCCCCAGACAGAGCTCACACCAAAATCCATGAAGGAAGTGATCTGTCACGTGAGTTCTTCCCCTCATCAGACGCCAGATCCCTACTCCAGGGGCCTGTGCCAGTTGGGACAACCCCTCCCAGCAGATGGCCCTCTGAGGCTGAGGGTATCACCCTGGGAAATGACGTGTGTGGGTGTGCATACTCCTGGCCGTGTGTACCTAAAATTCAAGTATCACTGCTGTGGAGCTTTGCATCTAGACCCGTAATTTAACTAAAGACCACTGCTCTCCACACACCCCTTGGCTCCACAAAGAAAACCCCAGCACCCATGCCAGTTCAGAAAATTGCTGTTTACACACACAAACTGGCCAAAGCCAGCAGCTAACTAGAGCTGCAAAGCACACTCCGCCTTCCTGCCTCGAACCAGACAGCTGGCTCTTTTATGAAACTCTAAAAAGTTCCCTTTTAAAAAATGTGCTTCCATCTGAAATAGTCAGAGTAGGGCCAGTATTTATATTTTTATAAAATAGGATAAGGCAAACAGGGTGTTTGTGTGTGTGCCTGTGTGTGTTGAAAGCAGAGCAGGGAGAGAGGAGTTCAGAAAACAAATTATTTTTTAAAAGATCCTGAAAGGAAAAACTTAGCTCCAACAGCACTGGCCCAAAGATAGTAGTTATTACCACAAGTATGTGTATGTGTGTGTGTGTGGTTGGGGGTAGAATGAAAAACCATGTGAATATTTCTTAATCCTGACAAATACGTGGTGAGGCAGGAAATGGCTCTGGAGAGAACAAAATGGGTATGAGAGGGGTCCAGGGAAATCCAATCAACTTTTGCTATGATCATGCTCCTGAAACATTCTAAGTCACCTTAAGGAAAAGATCTGTGTCAGGTTCGCTGCCCAGGAACATGGGCTGGTTTACAGGTGCACTCTCACCTGCAGAGAGCCCAGGGAAGATGCTGCAACGCTACCACTGGCTGGGACCCCGCAGCCTTTCAGTCCATGCTGCCTACCATGCAGATGAAAAATCAAGTCCCATTGAGATGACCTGTGTGCCAATGAAAGGCAAGGTGAGTAGTCAGGCAGACAGTGTCCTTGGGACCCATTCATTACACCGAAAACAATCAAGCAAGCATCACTGATGAACAAAAGCACTCAGCAGATTCAGAATCTGGGATGAATCCCAGGGCATTTTCCACCATGCACTTTCCCCCTTGTTATTCTGCACTGCAGAATTCAGCCCCAAGCCTTATATGGCAAAGATACCAACTGCAGCCCCACAACTTCCCACATCCAGGGTTCCATTTCCTGGGACGTTTCTTCCAAAGGACATATCCTCTGAAGTCCTCATCTCTCCCAGGATTTTTTCCCTTCCTTTCCCACAACAGGAAACAGCCACTGTTACTACCACCAGCACTGTCACCATCACCACCACTACTGATCCCTTCATCACATCTGAATCCAGTATGCAAAATCAGAATGTTGATCAGATACTGGGAATCTTCTCCCAATGTTTCTAGGATCAAATATGGAAAAGGCACTGTGGTGCACTGAACACAGTCCTCCTCAATCCCAGGCCCACTAAGATTCTCAGAGGGAGATCTGATTTGAAAACAGGGTCTCGTAAAAAAAAAAACTATTTATTTATTTGAAAGGCAGAGTTATAGACAGAGAGGGAGAGAGGGAGAGAGGGAAAGAGAGAGAGAGAGAGAGAGAGAGAGAGAGAGAGAGAGAATCTTCCACCTGCTAGTTCACTGCCCAGATGGTCACAATGGCCAGGGCTGGGTCAGGCTGAAGCCAGGAGCCAGGAGTTTCATCTACATCTCTCACGTGGGTGCAGGGGCCCAAGGACTTGGGCCATCTTCTGCTGCTCTTCCTAGGCCATCAGCAGGGAGCTGGATTGGAAATGGAGCAGCCAGGACACAAACCAGTGCCCATATGGGATGGGTGTCACAGGCAGCAGCTTTACCAGTTGTGCCACAGCTCCTGCCCCATGGAAATAAACAGTATCTTTACTTATTAATTACTTAAGGATCTTGAAAGGAAGCCATACTAGATGCGGGGTGGGACCTACAGCCAGCAACTGGCGTCCTTTAAGACACAAAGAAGGGGCTATGGGAAGATGGAAGCAGAGCTTGGGCTGATGCGTCCACAGTCCAAGGAGGACCAAGGATTGCTGGCACTGGGGAGAGGCCTGGGGAGAGGCATGTGTCAGTTCCTCCTGCAGAGGCTCTCAAAGGAGCCAGCACTGCCGCCATCAGAGGCATGCCTGTTACGTAAGCTCCCAGGTACAGGGACTTGTCACAGCAGCCCGAGGAACTGCTGAGTGGACCACAGGATTCGAGCACTACCTTGCTCTCACTCGCAAATAAAAACATTTTTTAAAATTCTTGCCCTTTCCACTGACACCGTTCATTTGTGCTGGTGTTTAAAATCTTCCTCTCAACAGAAAGACGGGGAAAGGCGAGAAGTGGGGGCATGGTGAGGAACCAGTCTGACCTCTTCTTTTTCAATTTTGAAGGAAAGACACAAAAACAACAGGCCAGATTTTGCTGGTGGGAATGTAAGAGTCCAGCTTCTTTAGAAAAGTCGAGCAGTTCCTCAGTTACCATTTACCCAGCAATGCCACATACAGAGGTATGTACCCAGGAGAAAGTCAAGCATACTTCTACCAAAACTTCCACCCAAATGTTCACAGCAGCACTGCTCATCACAGCCAAAAAGTGGAACCACGCAAAATCCACCACACCTGAATGATTAAACACCATATGGTAGAACCATGGGGCAGAATACTAGGCAGCCATAAAAATGAATGAAATGCTGTCTCTTGCTACAACATGGATGAACTGTGAAAACAGCATGCTAAGTGAAAGATGCCAGTCACAAAAGACCACCTATTACATAGCTCCATTTATATAAAAGCCCATGGTAAGGAAATCTATAGAGATAGAAGGCACAAAGGCACTTCTAAAAGTTCATGGGAAAAAGGAATTAAAAGATAAGTTTTAATACAAAACAGGTCCAGAATCCATGCTGAGTTAATTTCATAATATGCATCTTTTTCTTTTTAATATTTATTTATTTGAAAGGCAGAGTTATAGAGAGGTAGAGGCAGAGAGAGAGAGAGAATCTTCCATCCACTGGTTCACTCCCTAGATGGCCACAACAGCCAGACCTGGGCCAATCCTAAACCAGGATCCTGGAGCTTCTTCCAGATCTCCCACATGGGCGCACGGACCCAAGGACTTGGGCCATCTTCTACTGCTTTCGCAGGCCATAGCAGAGAGTTGGATGATAAGTGCAGCAGTTAGTTTTGAACAGCACCCATACAGGAACCTGGCACTGCAGGCAGCAGCTTTACCTGGTACACCACAGCGGCAGCCCCATAATATGCATTTTCCATTAACTTTTTGAAAACTCTGCAGACAGTAGTTGCCTACTGGGGGTGGTGATGGCTAAAAGGTATGTGGTTTCTTCTTGCGGTGATAAAAATGTTAAAATTGACTGCGGCAATGGGTGCACATATCTGAATATAATAGAACCCACTGAATTATACATTTAAGTGTGTAACTGAGATATGCATCTAGCACAGTAGCTAAGATGTTGGCTGAGATTTCACCATCTTATATCGGAGCCTAGGTTCAAGTCCCAGATCCTGGGGCCGGCGCTGTGGCGCAGCAGGTTAATGCCCTGGCCTGAAGCGCCAGCATCCCTTATGGGTGCCAGTTAAAGACCCGGCTGCTCCACTTCTGATCTAGCTCTCTGCTGTGGCCTGGGAAAGCAGTAGAAGATGACACAAGTCCTTGGGCCCCTGAGACCGTGTGGGAGACCCAGAAGAACTTCCTGGCTCCTGGTTTCGGATCGGTGCAGTTCTGGCCATTGTGGCCAATTGGAGAGAGAACCATCGGATGGAAGACCTTTCTCCCTCTCTCTGCCTCTCCTCTCTCTGTGTAACTCTGACTTTCAAGTAAAATAAAAAAAATCCCAGCTCCGATTCTGTTTCTAGTCTCCTGCTAATCTGCACCTTGGGAGGCAGCATGTGATGACTCAAGTACTTGGATCTCTGCCATCCGCATGGGAGATCTGGGTTGAGTTCCTGATTCCTGGAGTTGGCTTGGCCCAGGCCTGGCTATTATAGGCATTAGGGGAATGAAACACTGGATGGAACACCTCTGTGTGTCTGTTTCTGTCTCTGCCTTTCAAATAAACAGAAGATAAATACTTTTTAAAAATAAATAGATAATTATAAGGTATTTGAATTATACTTCAATTAAACTATCTCCTTCCTCCTCCCCTCCCCACACACTCTAAAATACAGACAGGCTAGAGAGATCCCTAGGCCAAGTTTATGAATGAGACCAGGGCTCAGAATTATCCCAAACACCCAAGAAAGTACATCCTCTCTGCTGCTCCCTCTGCTGACCCCATGTGTTCCAAGTCACCCATAGCTGCCCACTGGGAAAGGGTGTAACAATCTTTTATGTTGCCAATCGCAGAGCTCAACTTTGGAGGAACTGACAACAAAAAACCTCAAAGGTTTCTCTGAGCTCTTCCTCCCAGCCTATAGCTATCATCTAGGGAGCACTAGGGTTCAGGTTCTAATTTGGCATTCCCTCTAAACAGCTTTAAAATTAGGAGGGAAAAAAATAGCCATCATCTATGTGGAGCTGGGCTGTAATTTACACACAATTACACGACACAGGTATTAACACTACCTCTGATTAAAACAACAATTCACCTATGGGAGAAGGTAATCTTGTGATGACGTTGTCAGGAGGCCTGGGCAGGGAGCACAGGCCCCTCCTCACTCAGCCCTCTGCCTGGCTCCCTCCCAGACTCATTTTAAAAATGCTCCTTCCTCTTACCCTTGGGCAGGAAGCTGCAGCCGCACGGTGACCTGTCCACAGATCAGTATCAGAGAGTAATATGCTAGACAGTAGCACTGATTCCTATCGGGGGCTTGCGGGGCGGTGGGAGGGGCTGGTAAGAGAAAAAGGTACAGAGATGAGCACTGCCTCGCAAGGCACAGGAAATTAAGGATGGTGACGTCCGCGTCAGCAGAGGCTGAGCGAGGGGGCTGGCTGCTGTCAGGGCTGCCCTGAGTCCACAGGTGGTTTACCTGTCACTCCATCCTTCCTGGGGCCCCTGACCCGCCAGTGCTCGCCACACGATCAGCTGGACTCACCGCGGGGAAGGCCCCAAGACTTGACCTGTGTTCAAATGACAACCAATACCTCAAGATGGTGGTATTAGGCAAAATTAAATTCCTCAATCTGTGAGGAAGCTGAGCAAGTCTGCAGACAGAAGAGAAGCTTCCATGGCTGCTGCTTGACAGGCTGAGAAAGATGGGCAAAGAAAGAGGCAGATAGGGTACTGGGGCTGGGACCTGTCACTCCATAGTGAGAGCCCAATGTGCCCCTGGGGGAACTCCTCTGACAAAGCACAGGATGACCCACGGCAACAGAGAGGACCCTGGAAACAGCGACATGGACAGTTCTGGGGTCCCTGGCTACAGCACAGAAGTGTCAAGAGAAGAGAAGTGATCCGAACCAAACAGTTCTAAGTTTAAATTATCTGATACTTGTCCACTAGTTTTTTTCCAGCCTATCTGTATACACTAAGACATGCTAAATAACTGAATCAGGTTAAATAGATAAGGTCAGTTCAAGTCTGAGCCTCACTCTCCCCTTGCTTTCCTAAGATTGATTGATTGATTTGAAAGTCAGAGGGACAGAGAGGGAGAGACAGAGACATCTTCCATCTACTGGTTCTCTGCCCAAATGGCCATGATGATTGGGGCTGGGTCAGGCCAAAGCCAGGATTCAGGAGCTCAAGCACTTGGGCCATCTTCCACTGCTTTCCCAGGTACAGTAGCAGGGAGCTAGATCAGAAGTGGAGCAGCTGGGACTCGAATTGGCAGTGTTGCAGGTGGTAGCTTAACCTGCTGTGCCACAATGCTGGTCTCTGCTCTCCCCTTCTATAATTGCACATAATACCCTGGCCTAACTAACATGGACAGATAATGCCTGTGACAGGGCAACTGAGAAGACTGTACATCCTCTAACAGACACCAAGTCTCTCCAACAAGACACCACCCTCCAGAGACACCAAGGAAACCCAGTCCCCGAGCCTAAGTCCTGAAGTACACAGCTTCCTCGGGGCCTCTCCCTCTGGCTCCAGCTCTTCTCACCAGAAGCCAGTCCAAGCACAGGCAGTGACACCAGCCATGGTGATAAGTTCAGAACTTGCCACCACCCAATGGCGCTTGTCACCAAACATTTCAGGTTGTCTGGGTAACAACTACCAGAGGACAGGTTTCTACCCTGAAGTTCAAAGTTCCTTGGACCCAGAAGTAGAGCCCTACTCCTTTACCCACTACCTTACAGGGCCCCAGTCCTTCCCTCAACAACAGTTTAGGGACCGTCAAGGGCCGGGCTGAGATGCCAGGCTGGGGAGAAGTCAGGTGAAGCCATGCTGGTCAGGAGCTTCCGAGGGTACCACTGTCTCCCACGGAAGACTGCTCAAGGCGGGGATTCTGGAACCCACCCTTCCCATGAGCGGGGAGCCACCTACAAGAGCGAGGCCTATTCCCATCAGCAGCAATCTGACCTGCTCTTCTGGGTAGAGGGAGAACAAAACCATTGCTGGTACGCAGGCTCTCGAGTCAAGGTGTCCCAGCCCCCAAACCCTCCAGCTGATTTCAGGAGAAGAACGGCAGCCTTAACCCTTAGCCTTGATTACCTTCATTACCATATTTCAGACGTGCAGGCAATCAGTTCCTGATGAGCAGGTTTCACTTAATCCACACGGTGTGGAGAGGCTGCGAGGCGCTGACGCTCTCACAGTGCAGGGCTGCTCAGCCCTGGTGCAGAGCGGCTTGGCCTTGAGGATGCCTAGAACCCACTGATGCCCAGGCCCCAGCCTGGGGATCCTCATGTCATCGCTCCACAGTGAGGTCCAGCAGCAGGATTTTTCCAACACTCCCCAGAAGATTCTGATGTGCAGCCAGAGCTCTCCAGGCAGCTGCTTCTGCCAGGGGGCCCCAACAACAGCAAGGCTGCCCTTTCTGAGCATGAGGGGACAAAAGGCGGAAGGCGGCAGATGGAGTCTAGGGTCTCCCAGGGATGGCAGCCTTGAGCCCCAGCACAGCCCCCACCCATGTCATGGAGCTGCTGTGACCATCCCAAGAGATGAGGACGTTACTGCACCAGCACACAGTAGGTGCTCCAGAAACACGTGCTGAATCCCAGCAGAGCAAGAATGATGACCAAGGGGGTAAGAGCAAGTCACAATCATTCACTTCTTCTCTCTTCAAACATGTTTTGAGGACCTACTATATGCCAAGCATGATGCTAGGCTCAGTGGATGTAAAGTCACAGACCTTATCTCTGCTCCAACAACACTCAATGTCAAGGGAAAACTGTGTTGTCTGTAGCATCATAGAGTTTTAGGGGTACAGGGCTAGGCAAGACCTGTGGTGTGAAGCTCAGCAGCGGTTAGAGAGGAGAGAAAGGGGAAAAGGTCTCCCTCTGAGGTCTGCTAGTGGTTCCAGAAGACAGCAGTAAAGGGGCTATGGAATACATGGAGCAGAGCCGGCCAGGCTGAACAAGGAGGGCCCTGTAGGTCAGGCCAGGGAGGCAGGGCTCAAACAGAAGCAACTTTTAACCTGCTTGATAGGAAAAAACAGGGCCATTGAGCATGGGGAAGGTGGGAAGCCTGGGTTATTTTAATGCTTCGATGTTGGCCAGGAGACGTGGGCAAAAAAAAGAAAGGGATGGACTGATAGGAAGATCTCTGGACGTCAGTCCTCATGACCAGCCTGTGACCTGGGGTCAGCTCTTCTGTCCACATCTCCTGCTCTGCCATGCTACTCTCCCAGAAACAGGCAGTGGTGGGAGGGAAGGTAGAGGCAGGGCAGCGAGGGGAGGCAGAAAGTGAGATAAGCACATGGCACCCTTTGCACAATGGTCTTGGGAAACACACTTGGCCATCTGTTAGGTCATAAATAGTGCCTGTCAAGGAAAGCAAGACATGCACACACACCCTCCCCCACCCCAGCCAGGTTGTGCCGATCTGATCCTTTCCTCCCCCTACAAGTAACTTCCCTTCAAGGAAATGGGGAGACTCAAAGAACTGTTTGTGGTAAGAGAAGCCAAAATCATGAGCAAGTCTCTCTGCTTTTGAACGAATGGCTCACCTCCTCAAAATATGGGAGGTGATTTTTCTAAACCCAGGAGGGCCTTGGAAGCTGCAAAGAATACCAGATCTGACACTTTTCAGATGGGAAGGTTGGATTCCAATCTCAGCACCCCAGGCAGGCTGAGTGATACAGTAGAAAGCAGAGGATCTTGAGAAATCCTGTGCTGCCATGTGTCTACTACGTGACTAAAGCACCTGAATACCTCTCAACTCCAGTTTCTTCCTCTACAAAACTGGATTAAAAGAGCTAGCACATGAAATATGCCTGGCACGGGGTTGGAACAAGAGACACCCACTAAGCGACTCTTCTCTCTCCCAGCTACCTTCCTACCCTGCCAGTGACTTCACCTCTGTTCTCTGTCTGTGAATAGGGATCAAACCATCCCTGCCTGCATCACAGAGCACACAAAGAAGGAAAGGCACTTGGAAGAGGCACAAAGCACACTCTGGACATGTAACAACTAATTATTATCAATTCTATTGCACTTGGATTTTTGTGGACACCACCCTGAGCCAGGCCACCTCCAGCAACAGCTCTTGGCAAATGTGGCATTCTAGGGACTAAAGATGCTTTAGGAAAACAAAGGCTGTCTCCATGCAAGGCTGCATCTTTATCTGCTATAACCTCAGCTGCTCCTTACCCTCAAAAGAATAGATGGCTGCACATTACGAAGGCCATTCTGTGTGAGAGATAAAGCTGCCCATGCCACAGAGGTAATATTTCTCTGCTACACCAACATCCTAATCCATCCACGCTCACTTCGTGCCAGGAACATATTTCTATAAATCTTCACATAAAAGAAAACTTTATTTTCCAGTGGGATAAACAGAAGAGAAAAGGCAACAACAGACACAGAAAAAAAAAATCACCAATCAAACCTCGGCCTGCCAGGAACTTTACTAAATGTGCAGTGTTACAGATGTTTTATAGCCACAATGTCTGTTCTATTTAAAACACTTGCACTCGGCCAACCAAACAGTGAAAAAGAGAAAAGGGAAAGCTACGTTCCCCCATGCGCCCCACCTGGCTAACTGGTCTGGCCTGGCTGTTTATTGAGGCAAAGAGGCAACAGGGGACCAGTAGCTGTCGGCCAGAACATGGCAGGCTCATTTTGTAGCTGACTCTGGAGGGCCGTCAAATCACACACAGCCCGGCCAACAGCACGTGGCTCTCTCTGCGGGGCACTTCTGCCTGGAAGACCTGGGGCTTCTACAGGGAAATCTCCCCACACCTGACAGGAGAGGAATCAAATCTAGTTCTCTTCCCAAAAGGAAGAAAAATCCGCCTGGTTAAACCTCATTTGTACAAGCAGTACTCATTCACTCCCTCTACAAGCATCTGTTGAGTGTCTGCTACATACATGGGACTGCTACATACAAGGAACGCAGAGGCCCATCAGCTGCAGTCAGGATGCTCCCACTCTACCCAGAGAGAAAGTTCCATGAGGCAGGAGAGCCATGGTTTCTTCCAGATGGAAGTTAAGGAACTTTGTCAGTTTTGTTTAGCCCTGTATTCTTAGCTCCTAAAAGAAGACCTTGTACACAGGAGTCACTCAATTAACATTAATTGGGAGTTGGCATTGTGGCATAGTAGGTAAAGCCACCACCTGCCACACCAGCATCCCCCATGCATGGCGTTTCATGTCCTGGCTGCTTCACTTCCAATCCAGCTCCCTGCTAATGGCCAGGGATAAGAAGTGGAAAATGGCCCAAGTACTTGGGCCCCTGCCACCCATGTGGGAGACCCAGATGAGATTCCTGGCTCCTGGTTTCTGCCTGTTCCACCCTGGCTATTGCAGTCATTTAGGGAGTGAACCAGCAGATGAAAGATTTCTCTGTCTCTCTCTCTCTCTCTCTCTCCCTCTGTCTCTCTCTCGAGTTACATATCAGTTGAACTACTGAGGACCTGAGTGTTCCCTGCTCCAAATTAATTTGATGGGTCAAGGTCCCTGGCACCTTATTTCCTCATCTCCTCTCTTTTCCCTTGGGTAATTCCAACCACTCTTTGTTGCTAAGCTGAGCATGAGCTTCTAAAGCAGATAAAAGACTTTGTTCCTAAGAAGAACCAAAGTCAAAGTTCTCCACAGCCACTCGGGACACAAGGAGAAAGGGCTGATCTTGCAGGCCCCATTCACCCTCCCTAGTCTTAGACACACACAGCGGGCATCTTTATGTATAAAAAGGACACTTGGTGACTGTTAACAGTAAGTCAATTAAAAGGTCAAGTATAATAGGGAGAATCCTCAAACCACTGGTGTTCAGAGATTCTGTGACAATTTCCCTGATTAATTCTATTCAACATCACCCTAGTCTCTATGAGGTCCTGGACCCCAAACTAAACATT
This sequence comes from Oryctolagus cuniculus, assembly GCF_051225735.1. Taxonomy (NCBI): domain Eukaryota; kingdom Metazoa; phylum Chordata; class Mammalia; order Lagomorpha; family Leporidae; genus Oryctolagus; species Oryctolagus cuniculus. Next base: position 32,889,801 of record NC_142883.1, on the reverse strand, counting down.
TAGTCCTGTGCCCTGGGAGATGTCCCAGAGGCCTGAAAAATATACACAATGGCGGGGTACATAAGAGAGACAGAGGGAGCAGAGCCTGGGAAGGCTTCAGAGAGGAGGCACTTGACAGGATGAACAGGAGTTTTCCAGAAATCAAGAGGAAAGGAGAAGCTGATGGGTGACAAGGACAGAGCCAAGGAGACCACAACCAAGACCATCCCCAAGCAGACTGCATGCTACTGACTGCGGGGAACAGTCACTGGTTTTAAATAGGGGACTAACATGCTTAGCTTTGTGCTTCGGGTAAGTCATTCTGTACAGGATGATCTGAGGGGTGGAAAGGAGCTTTTCATAACAGTTCAATGTGAGGGGACCCTGAAGTAAATAAAGCAAGGACCTTTTTGCATAACACAGCAGGACAACATATACAAGAGAAGACAAAACCACCAAGACTACATAAATGGCCAGACACAGAAATGAGGAAGAGAAAGGAGTCTTGAATGTACTGGGTGGCTGAGCGGACGGTGGTGTCATCAGCTGAGGTAGGGAACTCAGAAGCAGGTGTGCAGAGAAAATGCGTGTGTTCCCTCTGGGGACGTTCCACTCACAGTGCCACAGGACAATGTGTGTATTTGTTCTGACACCAACGAGAAAGCCAGGACAGATGACCCAGGTGGAATTCACCAATGTGTAGGGAGCCACTAAAATCAGGGGGTGGATGTTTTCAGAGGGTGGGCTACAAGAAAAATAAGACTCAGGAGGAATCCAGTATCTTTTGGAGATCCAAAGCAAAAGACACTAAAGGAGAGAAGCAGGAGAAACTACTGTGCCAGCTGAGACACATGGTTCCATAGTCTACGCCCCTTGACCTTGAGTCCGATGAGCCTGTGACTGCTTCAAGCAATAGAGTACAGCAGAAGGTATGGTATGACTCCCAAGTCTGGGTGGCTGATAAAGGTACTGTGGCTTCCAGCTTACACCTGAAGCCCTGAGCAACCACCAGTAAGCAAGAAGTCCCACTCCTCTGAAGCCACCATGTTGTAAGGAAGCCCAACCATACAGAGGAGCAGGTGCCAAACACATGCGTGAACAAGCCTTCAGTTGATTCCAGCCCCTTGTGCTCCAGCCACTCTCAAATTTCAAGTCTTCCCAGCTGTGGTCCCAGGCATGGGAAAACAGAAACCAGCCATCATTACCATCCTCCATCCACACTCCTGACCCACAGCTCCCACGAGCATAATAAAGTGGTTGCTTGGAGATGCTCAATCTGGAGGTACTTAGTTATAGAATAACAGTACCTGCAGCACAGAAGCTAGGGCATTCCAAACAGAAGGGGCTGGTCAACAGCATCCAGCAGCAAAAAAGATGCTTATAAGATGAGGAATCAGCTATACACTTCACTGGGTCCTGGTCTCAGGACGGTCGGGGTGGTGCCCAGTCTAGCATTCTAAGGGCAGCTCACCAGCAAACTCGGAGCTGCGCTCTGAGCTGTTCTCCCAGCAAACTCTAGGGTGCCAAGCCCTAAAGTGACTTGGCAGCCACTGGTTAGTCATGAGACAACTCACAACCAGCATTGGAAGATTCACCCACAATCGCGACAATGTCCCCAAGGCACAACGGCTGTGCTTGCAGTGGTCAATTTGGTTAATTTTAAAAGGTTTAAAGGTTTCCACCCTTGAGGTGAAACTTTACTATTTTTTTAATATCTGTTACGACTATAGATGTCAATAAGAAGATAAGCCATTTTTTTTAAAGATTTATTTTATTTATTTGAAAGACAGAGTTACAGAGAAAGTAGAGACAGAGAGAGGTCTTCCATCCATTAGTTCATTCCCCAAATGGCTGCAACGGCTGGAGCCAATCCAAAGCCAGAAGCCAGGGGCCAAGAGCTTCCTCCTAGTCTCCCACATGGGTGCAGGGAACCAAGGACCCAGGCCACCCTCCATTGCTTTCCCAGGCACATCGGCAGGGAGCCAGATCAGAAGTGGAGCAGCTGGAACTTGAACCAGTGCCCATATGGGATACTGGAACTGCAAGTGGCGGCTTTACCGGCTACACCACAGCACCAGCCTCTAAGCCATCTATTTTAACAGCCTTTCTCTTTTTAAAAATTTTTTAAATTTATTTGACAGAGTTAGACAGTGAGAGAAAGAGACAGAGAGAAAGGTCTTCCTTCCGTTGGTTCACCCCTCAAATGGCCACTACAGCCGGAGCTCCATCGATCCGAAGCCAGGAGCCAGGAGCTTCTTCCGGGTCTCCCATGCAGCTACAGGAGCCCAAGCACTTGGGCCATCCTCCACTGCCTTCCTGGGCCACAACAGAGAGCTGGACTGGAAGAGGAACAACCAGGACTAGAACCCAGCGCCCATATGGGATGCTGGCACCACAGGCGGAGGATTAACCGAGGGAGCCATAGCACTGGCCCCACAGCCTTTTCTTGTCCTTGGCAAATGTCTTCCTTCTCTTCCCAGGCAAAATTTTAATTCTTGGGGTTGGCATTTGATGTGGAGGTTAAGATGCCACTTGGGACAAGTGCATCCCATACTGGGTAGCCTGGGCTCAAGTCTCAGCTCTGCCTGTGATCCCAACTCCTGCTAAGGCACACCCTGGCAAGCAGCAGCTGGGAGTTCAGTAGTTGAGTCCCTGCCACCCACATGGGAGACCTGGATGCAGTTTCTCTCCCTTGGCTTCAGCTGGCCCAGTCCTGAATATTGCAGGCCTTTAGGGAATGAACCACCAGATGGAATATTTCAATGTCTGTCTGTCTGTGTCCATCTCTTTCTCTGTTTCTCAACCTTTCAAATAAATAAATACTTAAAAATCAGAATTCTTAAAACTCAGGATACATCTGAAACTTTGATCATCATGCGGAGTTGTTCTCCAAGCAGCATCAGCAGGTCAGGTCAACACATATCCTATCCAGCCATCAGTCTCCAGGTCTTTGCACTTCGTGGGAAATGAAACATTCTCTCCACACTTAGCAAACCCCGTCCTCCTCTTTCTTCTCCCTTATTCCTGCTGCTGACAGCCCCCCGCTCCCCAGAGGCTTCCATGTCCCACTGCTGATCCAAGTCAAAGGAAGGAGCTACAACACAGGGCCTGAGCCTCTTGAGACCCAGCAGCATACTCATTTTGCACAGAGACTCAGAAACAAGTTAAGAGGCGGGCAGGCGCTGTGGTGCAGCGGGTTAACGCCCTGGCCTAAAGCACCAGCATCCCTTATGGGCGCCGGTTCGAGACCCAGCTGCTCCACTTCCTATCCAGCTCTCTGCTATGGCTTGGGATAGCAGTGGAAGATGGCCCAACTCCTTGGGCCCCTGTACCCGCATGGGAGACCCGGAAGAAGCTCCTGGATCCTGGATCCTGGCTTCAGATCTGCGCAGTTCTGTCCGTTGCAGCCAATTGGGGAGTGAACCAGCAGATGGAAGACCTCTCTCTCTCTCTCTCTCTCTCTGCCTCTCCTCTCTCTGTGTAATTCTGACTTTAAATAATAAATAAAATAAATCTTAAAAAAAAAAAAAAAAAGAGGCAGTGTTACAACTACCCCCAGGGAAGACCTCAGCTTACCACATTGTGTCTTTCCCAAAATCTCCTCATAGGACATTTGCATCTCTTAATCAGCACAATTTCTGAGAAGCGAAACGAACCCCTATGGGATGAGCAGAAGCAATACACTAGGACCACTGTGGGGCAGTAGGAGGGGCAATGTTGTGAACAGGCAGAAAAGACATCTGCAGAGACATAGAAAGCCATCAGTGCCATCTTCAAAGCCCTGAATGACCAGCCTTATCTTCCTGCTCTTCCTCCTGTCCTCTGAGCACCAGCTCTGACCACTGCACACCCTGCCACGCCCCAGGCCTGCATTCAAGCTGCCCTTCATCCAGGAATATCCTGCCCCGTCTTTGCTCCTATCACACGTCTCCAAAGCCTCAGCCTCAGTACAAATGTCTTCGCTCACACGACCCCTTCACCCCTGGCCTTCCTGGATCACCCTGCTTAGCACGTCAACCCCACCCCCCACCCTAGCACTCTCTGGACTCTCTCCTGGCTTTTCATCTTCTAATACACTCTGTAATTTACTTACTGTTATTTATCACCTGTCTCCCTCCCACCATAAGCTTCGTGAGGCCAGGAATGCTATGTGTTTGGTTCACAGATATATGCCCACCTCCTGAGCCATAAATAAATAAATATCTGCTGAATGGTCGAACATTCTAAATCATCTCCCAGCCCCCTTCAATCACTATCCATGACTCCTTTCTCTATAGCCACACAGCATATAAACCATTTCTGAATAGTGACACCTCACTTCTTCCTACTTCCTATGATCACTAGGTACTTACCCATTAGGGTTAAGCTCCTTGAAGGCAGAGACCATCTCTTATTCATCTCCGTATCCCCTAAAGCATTGGCAGTGCTCAAGTCTATCATCTCAGAACTTAAAAATCAAACTGCATGGAAAATAGGCAAGGGACACACTTGCTAACTAACTCCAATCCTGATCCCTGCTTCATTCCACAGTATTTATCAGGCTTTGCTTGTGGGCAGAGCACAGTGCAAAGACCTGAAGACACGTGAGAGGCACATCTTCAATGACCAAGATGACAGCCACCAGCCACAGTGGCTACCACACAGACTTAAATTAGCTGAACTTATGTACCATGAACAGTTCAGTTCCCCTAGCCACATTTCAAATGTTCAGGGGCCACATGCCTTGGAATGAGCATTTTTTTCATCACAGAAAGTCCTATTGGACAGCAGTGACATGGACAGTCCTTGCCCTCAACATGTAACCCACCAGTGAGGCACATTGGACAGGAACAAGAGGGACCAGGAACAAAGACATACTAACCAGTCATTAAAAACCCAGGAGAGGGGGCTCAGAGGTGAGGGCTGCTGCCAGGGGGAGAAAGGACAAAAGTAGGAGTGGCTTCAGGAAGACAGAGATACCTGAGACCCTTTATAAATGGGTGGGTTTGTTAAAGGCAAACTGAATGGAGAGTACCCCGGAAGCCTGGAGTACAAGGACCCACAGGTGGAGAGGCCAGGGGGTCATCTGAGGAGTCATGTGTGAACTGAGCTGGAAGGGCTGCATGAGGCCAGATTCCAGGCAGGTCAGCAGCAAGGTGCATGCAACCTGGAGAAGGGAGCAGAGACACAGAAAGCTCTGGAGGCAACTGGAAGAGAGCTCCTGACGGGCAATGCCACCACAGGAAGCGGACGCACAATCGGAGACAGGCGTGGGGGCAGCAGGCGGACCAGGCAACTCCTCACCCTTGGAGCCGGCGGGCGTGCAAATCCAAAGCACACAGTCCCCTGGCCTTCTGAGGCTGTGAACAACTAGACGGTAAACCGCCCTTTGCTCAGTGGGGCGAGGGGGCAGTGAGGAAGCTCAAAGACCAATGCGTTTCACACAATAAAATGTGAACCCCCTCACCCTCTCTGATTAGATCTTGCATCAGTCAGACTGGTGGACGTCTCTAGACTCATTCATTAGTCTGCCCTAACTTTACTCTCTGAGCAGGCCAGAAAGATGCGGGTCTTCCAAGATCCTACCCTGCTGGTGAGCAGAGCTCCTGACCAAAACCAGAGTACAGCTGGCTGCACCTCAGAAGCCACGACTGACTCGAAGAGGCGCACACCTGCTCAAGTTCTGCAGGCTTGTGCTCACAGCCCCATTTGGTTACCTGCGGCGGCAGCAGGCTACGGATGCATTTATGCACCCTCTGGGGGTTCAGTGTGCAGCCACTGCAGATGCCAAACGGGGGCTTAACCAGGCGCTTACTATGCAGGGCACAATGTGGCTCACACTACCTTGGGCGGCATTTCAGTCAACAGCTAATAAAAGGAGTGCGAGGCGGCAAAAGTCAACCCAGCATTTCCTGGGGCTCAGGCCCCTCCTGCCCCCCACCACGGGCACCCTTGTGACAACTTGTTTCTACCTCCAGTTAGCCTAGTTCCAGCAGCAGATAGCCAATATGCTGGGCCCTCTATTCCAGAGCCTTTTATCTGATATGCACATACTTTGCAGGAAAGAAAGAGAGGAGGAGAAAAGAAAGGGAAGGAAAAAAGGGATTTCTAAGGCAGCCAGGCTGGAAGAGGAAGAAGACTGAATATGGGCAGTACTCTAGACAAAGACGGCTCTGGAAGGCCCTGACAACCAATGAACATGTGGCTGCAGGAGGGCCGGGGAGGAGGGTGTGAGAGGGTCAGGGCCACGTGGGGGCCACACTCTTCTCCCCATAATGTCCAGCGTCCCCTTATCGCCAGGCTGCAGGACACAGTGGGGCCTGTCGCCGCAGCAGGACTAGACTGTGGCAAGAGGTAAAAGGAGGGAGAAGTCAATCTGAGAAGTAACTTCCTGACAGGCCGACAGCTGACATTCTCAACTGAACACAGGATGTGCCAAGAAATTATCAGGCCTGGCTTTTCTCTCCCTGATAGATGACAAAGCAGAAAAAAAAAAAAAAAAGAAGAAGAAGAAGAAGAAAGAAAGAAAGAAAATGAAAAAACAACCACAGCCACACACGTCTCATAAATCACGATTTTTATTGAATGCTTTGCCACATAATAGCAACAGTCCAATTGAATAAAGACACCCTTCCGTAAAACGCCTGGGAGAGCCCACAGCTCCCCCAGCCCAGGGCGGGCGGGCAAACGGAACTTTGAGCCGCAGAAAGGTTTAGGGAAAGCAGATTGTGTAGCAGAGACAGGTGGTGGTTTTGCTACGTTACTTTCAAAATACCAGGCCTCAGAAGTTGGGAGAAGTGGGGTGAACCAAGAACAGAGCCACACAAGATAACAACAAGTGTACGAGGGAAGGTGTTAGGGTTGGGGTCAGAAGGGGCTGGGGTGAGGACGTTTGATGAGGAAATGGGGAGTAAAATAACTGCTTCCCGTGAGTCTGCAGGACATCTGCGAACACGGGACGGCAACATGAAGAGGGCAGTTGTGGTTGACCCTGTCGGAGCATTGCCAGGCTTGGGGCGTTCCACACAGGCCACAGCTTGGCCACTCACAACGGGTCACATTCTGGGACCTTAGGGGTGTGAGAAAAAAAGAGTGCAGCTTTCCTCACAAGAGACTGCTTCATTTGGGAACCCTCTTTCCAAGTGACCCACACTCATAGCCTGAAACACCAACACTCCTAAACCCGGTAAGCTAAAAAAGAAACTAAGAGAGTAGGGTCAATTCTTGGTATCCACAGGGGATTGACTCTGCAACTCCTCTCAGATCCCAAAAGGACACTTGAGTCCCTTAAAACAGCCTAGCATTGGGCCCGGCACTGTGGCCTAGTCAGTAAAGCCACCACCTGCAGTGCATGCATCCCATATGGACGCTGGTTCAAGACCCAGCTGCTCCACTTCCAATCCAGCTCTCTGCTGTGGCCTGGGAAAGCAGTAGAAGATGAACCCACGTGGGAGACCCAGAAGAAGCTCCTGGCTCCTGGCTCCAGATCGGCCCAGCTCCTGCCGTTGCAGCCATTTGGGGAGTGAACCAGTGGATGGAAGATCTCTCTCTCTCACACACACTCTCTCTCTGCCTCTGCCTCTCTGTTAACTCTACCTTTCAAATAAATAAAGAAATCTATAAAAAAAAAAGGGGGGGGGGGTGGCTACAGTATTTGCATACAACCCAGGCACATCCTCCTGAGTACTCCATCATTTCTGTGTTACCTGTCACAACATGAATGCTATGTAAATACTTGTTACAATGAATTGCTTAAGCAACGGCATGTTCAATCCAGATGTAATTTTTTTCCTACATATTTCAATCCATGGTTGGTTGAATCCAAGGATGTAGAACCCATAGACATGGAGGCTGACTGAGATTCAGTAAGAAATTCCAACAAGGCCCCAGTCTCTCAGGCAGCGATGAAGTCACAGGATGAGGGACTTTATCTAGTTCCACCCCCTTCCTGCTCCCACTCACTAAAACAAACTAGCTGCCCTTCAGTAAAGAGGAGGACACTGCGGCATTTGCTGAATCCTGGGAGTCAGGAGTGTGTTAATGGTCAGATGCACATGATGCACTCATGGGAGAGATGATAGTCACCGGCACAATGGCAAGGCACACGGCCCTGCCCACAGCAGGCACTCCACAAACACTGCTGGACCAAACTGTCCAGCAGCCCTGCTCACCTGTCCAGAGCCCCAGAGTCCCTGCCCTTTCCCAACGTGGAATCCCAACTGAGTGGCCAGCACCAGTGATGCAATGAGAGTGAATTGCTGGCCCTGATTCAAGTCACAGTTAAAGATCATCAGAAACCAAGAGCTGAGATTAGCCTTGATCCATTTGCGCCTTCTCTGACTCCATTCCCAGTAACTTAAAAAAAAAAAAATTCTGGGGACCGATCACATTATGGTACAGCCGATTAAGCCTCTGGCTGCCACACCAGTATACCAAGATGCCATATGGGTGCCAGTTCATGTCCTGGCTGTTCCACTTCTGATCCAGCTCCTTGTCAATGGCCTGGGAAAGCAGCAGAAAATGGTCCAAGTCCTTGGGTCCCTGCACACACAGGGGAGACCCAGGAGAAGCTCCTGGCTTTTGCTATTGTAGCTATTTAGAGAGTGAACCAACGAATGGAAGATCTCTCTCCAGCTATCCCTCTCTATCTGTAATTCAGCCTTTCAAAAAATAAATCTTTTTTTTTTTTTTTTAAATGCAGTTCTGGAGCAAAACAACACCTAGAATAGCCACATGCTTCCCCTCCCTGGGATGTGTGTGGGGTTCCATATTCGAAGGCAGGTCTTTGCAGCAAGTGTGTGCTAAGGAAAATGGCAGAGACTCATGATAGTGGAAAGCAATGGAAATGTCACTTCCCCAAAAGCTGAAGATGTAGATTGGGAAAAGTTAATACTTAGCCAATCAGCTGGCTGGGGGTTAGGAAGATAACCACCAGCCTCAGAATATTTATTTCTGCTGCCTAATTCCAGGCTGTGAAAAAGCACAACCTGGCACAGCAGCTGGGGTGCTCGCTTAGATAACATTCCTCATCAGACGTCCTGGGTTCAAGTCCCAGCTCTGCTCCAATCCCAGCTTCCTGCTGACGCACACCTTGGGAGGCAGCAGGTAATGGCTCGGGCAGCTGGGTCCCCACCAAACGTGTGAGAGACAGGGGTTGAGTTCCTGGCTGCTGGCTTTGGCCTGGTCCAGTCCTGGCTATGGCAGACATTTGGAGAATAAACTAGCAAATATGAGAGCTCTGTCTTTGTTTCTGACTCTAAAATAAAATAAATAAATGAATAAAAATTAAAAGACAATGATGACCTTAGAAACCAGAGCACCAGTGAAGTCACCTAGCAGAAGTTTCTCCAGCACTGGAACACAGAACCCTGAATGGAGGTCACGGTCTCAGTGTCAGTTCTTGACCCACCATATGGTGACTTTTGGGAACTCCTTGCTTGGGACAGTAGGGGTCTGAGTGCTGGCAGTAGAGAATGCAGCACTGGGGGGCGGTGGTCCTATGTCATGCTGTGACCTGTGACTTCGGAAAACACTTGTGGGAAGGAACAGTATCGATAATAAATCCTCACTGGAAACTAAGTGTATACAGCAATGAACTGGATCCATACCTGCATTAGGTCCCAGTTCTGCCGCCTGCCTGCTCGCTGTTTAGCCCTGAGCAAGGCACTTCTCGTGGAGCTTTACTTTCCGCATCTATGAAATGGGACAATATCCCTGCAATATTTTGTGGCTTTGCTGCAAGGATCAGATCACATGGTACGTGAATGTGCTTTACAAACCTGAAAAGGCATTGCTTACCTGTTGCCAAGCGACTCGCCCACCCCCAAGCTCCAACACACAGGATTCCTATCTCAGACACCCTGTAACAGGGCCCCATGGGAAACCAGAGAGCAGAGACTCTAATCCCATACTGGCGTCAATAGCTGATCACCGAGAGAGAAATTGCTCAGGAAGATAAGCGAACTCACATATCATCTAATTAAAGCAAGCAGGCGAGCACAAGTTCAAAGGCGGGACAGGCTGACTCAGCCTGCTGCTCCTGGGTAGTCAGATCAGGAAGCAACAAAGGGGGCTGGTGTGCCCTGGCTGGGGGGACAGATGTGCTTGGCTGGCCGGCCACAGGCACAGAAGGAAGGGGAAGGGAGCTGCCCAGATCTCTGTACTCACCTCCTATTTGTACTGTACATATACCTCACTCCCACCAGGACGCTGCACCTAAGGCCTCCCCAACCCCAGTCCCCCAGAGTGGCCTCTGCGCCTTTACTCTCGAAGGGCGGGCCTTAAGTACACCGCCTTGAGTCATTCCTGAATTCTTAAGGAGAGGATGTGATAATGTGACATCACGTTCTCCTCCACCTCGGCTATTCCAAGAAGCCCTGTCAGGCTGAGCAGCGCCACTCCACACCCCACAAGCTCCTGTCCTCTTTGGTGGCGCCTAAACCACCACTGTCATCAGCACTGAACCCTGAATCCCAACTCCACTTCCATACGCCCAGCAACTGCTTTCCAGCAGGGCACCAGCGCCCTGAACAGAAAACCAAACGCCTCTGGGTTATTTTCTGCGGTGTCCCATCCCCTGTCCCTTCTTCTGCCCTTCTCCCCCAGGCATGATCGCGCAGGTTGCTGAGACCTGCTGGCTGGGCACTGATGTCACTGATCGTTGCACTGAATTTCTGATCCTGACTCTCTTCCTTCTTCTCCTGAAAGCCTCACTTCTACTGAATCATGCTGCATGCTCCTGAATCAGTCTCACAGTTCAGTAAAGGTGCTACATTAAACCAGCCAAATCTAAAAGTGGAGTTGTGTAAACACTAGGCACTCAGCTGCCATGCCGGGAAGCAGGCAGTGACCGGGAATACACTGGATCTGACAGGGAGTTTTCAGGAGAGCCCTGGGATTCTCCAGAGATGCTAGAGCTGTGGAGACCAGGATGATCCTTCACACTGTGTGCAGGACTTGTGTCCTGTTTGCCCTCTTGCCTAACACACATCACAAATGTTAAGTGTGCACAACCTAAACACCTCTGGATTGGAGACTGGCATCTTAAAAGTTTTAAATTTTTTAAATGTGAGAGGCAGAGAGACAGAGGGCTGCTACCATCTACTAGTTCACTCCACCAAATACCCACAGCTGCTTGGGGTGGGACGGCCTGCAGCCAAGAGCTGGGAGCTCAATCTGGGTCTGTCATGTGGCATGAGCGGCAGGCACCCAATTACCTAAGCCAATACCACTGGCTCCTAGAGTCTGCTTAGCACGAGTGGAGCTGGGTATTGAACCCAGGCACTCCAACGTGGGACATGGGCACCTGAACCACTCATCTTAACCAGCATCTTAACCACTAGGCCAAATGCCCACCACTAAATTCTGCATTTCTGAGAGGGAACTTAGTAGGAAGAGTATGAAGGAAACAACACCAGAAAAGGGGCAGGATAAAAAATGAGAAAACTAAATTTTTAGTGACAAATATGAAGATACAAGTTCTTCAACTGGCTGCACAGGAAATGATCCTCAGGCTGGATCTGGGCCTGAACTGAATGTCAGTCACATTAATTACAGTTACCACATACCACTCGTGCCTCCGGTTGCAAAAACACAGCACAACTTCAACTGACGCACCCTAAAACGGTCCAAAGCAGCACTGCCACCCTATGACCGTATGCTTCTGGACCCAGCCTCTTTGCCCTCCATGTTTTTGTATAATTATCCAGCTGTTTTGCTTTTTTTCCGGGGGAGGGAGGTTTTGCTTCTCTGCTAGCCTGCCTTCTGTAGCCATTAGCCTAGAACTCAAGCACATTTCTCATCCGTTGATGTGCTTCCTAAGTTGCTGAGTAGACTCGGCACACTGGTGTCCAGCACCCATTCCAACCTCCTCCCCGTGACGCTGTATTAGGCAGGATCTGGAAACCTACAGATGGCACGAGGATGAAGGGGAACTGGTGGCGTTTTGCTGCTTCCTCTGAGCAGCAGACTGGCCAGGGCAGTGTCCGGTTATTCCTGCGGCTCCAGTGACTCCAGTTTACTGGAGCAGACTGTAGCAAGGCCATAGCCGGGGAGCCTTCCCGATCAGGCCAGTGGGTTCTAGTCCTGAACCTGGCAGCTGTGCTGCCTCCTTCCCAACTTGGAGGGGGCTCCCAGAAGATGCGGCAGCTGCCCAGATTTGCTGCACTGGCTCAGAAGGTAGCTCCTGAAAGGTCCCTAGGCTCTTCCTCTGGTTTCTGCAAGCGTATGAATGCCCTCAAACAAATTCCATTCTGTTTAAACTAGACTGAAGTGGGTTCAGCTCTGCATCTGAAACCAGACCTAAACGTGGCCTTTGTTCATGCTTTTATAAATAGATCACTATCTTCCTTTAAAAACAAAGAGACGTAAACCAGAACCTGAAATTTCAGTCTTGTTTTTAACTGGCTGATTGACCTGGGCAAGCTACTCCTGCTTACTGGGCCTCAAGTTATCTCAAGAGGGTGAAACCACAAGCTCTCCAGGGTCCCGAACATGCCCACCATCAGGGGGTTTTAAATCCAGATGCCCTTTACTTTTACACAATTTTGAATTTATTATTGTAATTAATTAGTCAATATGATTGGTGTCTCTCACTAGGGAAAAACAACACTTGTCCTACTTCTGCCTTGAGAAGTGGCTTTCAAACCAGGCTCTGGAACACAGCAGGCCTCTAACGAAGGAACTCCACGCCCACCTTGAGCTGCACATTTCCTTTAAGAACGGGATCCACTGTGGCAAGGGCAGGTGAGGCAGGGTGAAAACTAACGCCCTTCATAGATTCTTCTAGAAAGGACCCTTGGCAGTACTGGTTTCTGTACTGTTTGTTTCTTACAACAGAAAGCACTCGCCCATTTTTTGTAAAACAAAACAGAACACAGGCACAGTTTGTTTTTAAAATCTATATTGATTTGCATGTACTGCTTTCCTCCAAAACAGGAACTATGTCAACACTGATACATATTGACTATGGTTATCTCTGCATGGTGAGATTCTGAGTCTCATTTCTTTTTTTCTATGTGTATTTATCTTTATCTACTTGAAATGCAAGAAAGAGAAAGAGAATCTTCCATCCACTGGTTCACTCCCCAGATGCCACAATGGGGCTGGGCCAGGCTGAAGCCAGGAGCCAGGAACTTCATACCCATGTAGGTGGGAGGAGCCCAAGTACTGGAAGCATCACCCACTGCCTCCCAGGACACATGAGCTGGGCCAGATGGAAAGTGGAGGTGTCAGGACTGTACCCAGCTCTCTGCTATGGAATGTGAGTCTCACAAGAAGTGGCTTAACCCGCTGCACCACAACGTCCACCCACTCAGGTCTCCTTCTAACATTCAGATTTCCTGACACTTTACACAAAGCTGCCCCATTTTTTTAAAGATTTATTTATTTATTTGAAAGGCAGAGATACAGAGAGGCAGAGACAGAGGTAGGGCAGGAGGAGGGGGTCTTCCATCCACTGGTTCACTCCCCAAATGGCCACAACGGCCAGAGTTGGGCCAATCCAAAACCAGAAGCCAAAAGCTTCTTCTGGGTCTCCCAGGCAGGTGCAGGGGCCCAAGGACATGGGCCATTTTCCACTGCTTTCCCAGGCCATAGCAGAGAGCTGGATCAGAAGTGGAGCAGCTGAGATTTGAATGAGAACCTGGCACTGAAGCTGGTAGCCTTACCTGCTACGCCACAGCACCAAGCCTGCCATACGTCTTAACCTGATGGGTAAAAACTCCTGTCTTCCCTTCTCCATCTGTGTGGTTGTTTCTTGGAATGGTTATGCTAAAGGCTCTGATTCAGAGGAAAACTATTTCCATGCCCAAACTTGGGTAAATGTTAACCAAATAAGATACACAGGTGCGCAGGTCAGTGTGTCAAAGATAAGCAGGAAGGTAAACAGCAAGCCCTAATGAGAAAGCTTGCCAAACTGCAGCGAGGAGGGCCCGTTTGGTCCACACTGAACCAAGAAACACCAGCCTTTGAAAAACTAAGCCTTACTCTCTTACACAAATAAAAACATCCACTATAAACATATATCACTTTTATAAACACCAGTTAATTTCTTTAAAATTAAGTTAATGTCCACACTTTTGATGAGTATATAAAGTAGTACCATTACCCTTACAAAGGCAAAATAAAGACAAGAATATCTTCTGAGAGTATATGTAAGTACACACATATATGGATGTTTTTAAAGGATTTTACATAAAATCTCTGATGATGAGATACAATTTTATACAGTGTGTGTATACACACACTCATATATTGTTAAAATATCCAGAATTTTTAAACCCAAAATCCCACATCTAGGTATATGTTGTAAGGAGGCAAACAGAGATGTTAAGAAACTAAGTACAAGTGTATTCCAAAGTGTTAATTTATAATAGTTATGAATCTTTACCAACTAATTATTCAATAATGGCTTTGGTCAAGTAAAGTATAATAATAAGTTATGATACCACGTAGATAATAAGAACTACACCATAAAAAATAGTAAATGACATGAGGAAAATATTCATGGTGGGGTCAGTGCTGTGGTGTAGTGGGTTAAGCCTCAGCCTGCGGCGCCAGTATCTCGTATGGGTGCTGGTTCATGTCCTGGATGCTCCTCTTCCAATCCAGCTCTCTGCTATGGCCTGGGAAAGCAGTAGAAGATGGCCCAAGTCCTTGGGTCCCTGCACCCATGTGGGAGACCCAGATGAGACTCCTGGCTCCTGGCTTTGGATCAGATCCACCCAGCTTCAGCCATTGTGGCCATCTAGGGAGTGAGCCAGTGGATGGAAAACCCTTCTCTCTGTAACTCTCTCTCTCTCAAATAAATAAAATCTTTTTAAAAATATTCATGGTATAGTTACAACAGCAAGTTAGCAGACAATGTTTGTGCGTGCATACGTGTGTGTATGGGTTAGCGTTTTTGTTTGTTTTGCTTTGTTGTCATGAACAAAGAATGGGAAAAAAATGCACCAAAATGTGAATGATGGTTATCTCTAAATTACACATAACAGGGTCAGAGGGATCTTTTTACCTAGTTCTGGTGGTTTTCCAAAATTTCCCCAAGGGTTTGTAATTAGAGGAACAGGGCAGAAGCGGTAATCAATGTTCTAAATAAACAACTGCCCAAGTCTCTCCTTTCTGCAAATGTCCAAGTTGGAGTCGAAAGCGCTTTTTATCACCGACCAATCTTGTAATGTTACCCCATCAACTGAGAGAACAAACAGTATGCACTTGCCATGTTTGTGACTGGAGTGGTATTTTATGCTGTTTTTTAATTAATTAATGGAGTCACCAGCATTTGAAATGTGACTATTTTATGGCACTGAAATTTACATTTATCTCCTTTTTTAAAGCCCATTTAGCAAATTAACAAGAAAACAGTAACACATAGGGAAGTGTCTGAGCCTACCCATGTGTGTCATATATAAAACAGCAACTGTCTGTCTGACCTCACTGGACTCTCCTGATAGCAAATATGTTCGTCTTGTAAAGAACTCTGAAATGCTATAGAAAGCCTGCTGAAATCGTACCATTATCATTGAAGGCCTGTCTGTTTTCCAACCTCCACAGAGTTTTTTTCTCTCTGCAAAGTCACTCACCTCCAGGTACCAGGCGAAGCCCTCTGTGGCTGTGGCACTGAACATCTCCCTAGGCAAAGGGTCCATCATGCTCCTGGCACGATCCGTGAGCCCAGACAGCTCATGGAAAGTAAGTGGGTTCAGCCAGTGCTGGAGGGGCTTTATCTTTATCTCATCACCAAAGCAGATCTAGCGCAACCTCTCCTTTAAACCTAACAGACATCCGGAGTCGACCAGCCGCGACTGCATGTCCTACAGCTCCCAAACCAAACCCCAGAACCTTGGTCTCTTGGGGCCAAAGGAAACACTGACCCCAGGACATTGGTCCCTTGGGGCAGAAAGGAAGATCAAGGGGGCTGGGGAGCAGCAGGTGGGTGAGGCAGCAGCCTCAGGTCCAACTCTGGAAGCTGAAAGGACTTGTAAAACAGCCCTCCTCCCCACCCGAATTCCGTGATATTGCAAAACAGACTGGCATCTCCTCCCTCTGGAAAGATGTATGCAATCCAACCCCAGACTGACTCAAACTATCCTTTTCCCCCAATCTCCAAATCTGTGAAGTTCTGACTAAATGCTTAAGATATTCTGATTAAAAATGCAAACAGCAGCAATGACAGCAAGACCGTGGCGCCAAGGCAGGCCTGAGCAGGAAAGGGCGCACAAACTCCCCTCGTGCTAACCACCGGCTCTCACAGCTACCCAAACCCGTGGCTGGAAATTAACTCACTCAGTTAATAATTCAAACCCAGGGGCCAGGCAACTTTTAACATTTGGATGCTGGTTTACAATTAACCCAGCAACAGTGTTTTAAGGCGTTTGAATTTTAATTAGTCAATTGATTTACCAGTCTGGTTAACAATATTTTATTCCTGGGCCCTTTATTCTGTCTTGTATTCTTGTTAAGAAAGGAAGAGGTGGAGTCAGTCTGGCTTTCTTTACTCTGAAGCATCTGAGACCAGGGCCCTCTCCCTCCCCAGAGACTCAGGATAGAGTGTCAACAACAGAAGCTGGAACACCTGAATTCAGTGTGGTCTTGGGCAAATTCAGGTGACCTCCCTGTACCTCTGTTTTTCCAACTATGAAGTGGGATGAGAGTGCACACTTACAGGAATGGTGCGAGCATTTAACGAGATGACTCAAAACCCTCAGATCTGCACCTGACACAGATGAGGGTCCATTCCTCTGTCCCCTCCTGCGTGGTTCAGAAGCTGTCTATACACTTAACCTGAACATTGCAGGATATTCCTCTGCAAAACCTAGAGCAGCTGGCAAGGTACTCCATGGCA
The DNA here is from genome assembly GCF_051225735.1 of Oryctolagus cuniculus. Taxonomy (NCBI): domain Eukaryota; kingdom Metazoa; phylum Chordata; class Mammalia; order Lagomorpha; family Leporidae; genus Oryctolagus; species Oryctolagus cuniculus. Next base: position 32,873,000 of record NC_142883.1, on the reverse strand, counting down.
TACCCTAGGAAGAAAACTGGGAGGCAACTACTCATCAACAGGAAGGTGCTTTTCCCCAGCAGATTTACGCATGTCCATTAAATAGAGCCTATCCAACTGCTTTTATTCCTGGAGACCCCACAGGCTCAGAGACATAGAGACCCTTCTTAAGGCCAGGCAGCTCAGTGGCAAGAGACTGCTCAGAATCCAGTCCCTGAACTGTACTTCTTATCAACAGTGCATTCTTGTCCATTTCCCCACTCTGCCTTGGTGGATGGAATGAGGAAGCAATGGCAGGCGTCCAGTGACACATGCTGCAATACTGACACGGCCAACAGGGTGGCATGATCTTGCTTTGCTGCGGGGACTACTGTGATGTCACTCTCAACAACAACGAAACTAGAAACTGTCATTCCCAATGCCAGAGGCAAACAGTGCTACCAATCCACCAGTAGAGCCAAAGCAGACCTGAAAAGCAGTTTCACTAGAAACTAAAGAAACCTCACCACATGACCCTGGGGTGGAGCTCAACCTGGAAAGCCCTTGTCGGGATGATCCAGGATGAGAACAGTGAGAAACTGCTTCTTTCCCACACAGGCCGGGGAGGAACGGTGATATGCCATCAGCTTCACCTGCCAGTTCTTTCATGCACACTGTCCCTTCTTTCTGCAATGCTTTGCCCTTCCTGTCTCTCTGGTAAATTTCTATTCATTCATCAAAGCCTACAGAAGAAGCCAGCTCTTCTTTTTTATTTATTTTTTATTTGAAAGGCAGAGGGAGATAGAGAAAGAGACAGAGAAGGAGAGAGATCGTCCATCTATTTATTCACTCTTCAAATGCCAACAACTACCAGCTCTGGGCCAGGCTGAAGCCAGGAGCCTGGAACTCAATCCAGGTCTCCCACATGGGTGGCTGGGACCAACTACTTGAGCCATCACCTGCTGCCTCCCAGGGTGTGCATTAGCAGAAAGCTGCAGTTGGAGGCAGAGCTGGGACTAGAACCCAAGCCCTCCAAAATGGCATGCAGGCATCCCAAGCAGTGTCTTAACCACTGCACCAAACCCCCAGCCCTAGAAAACAACTCCTCTTGAAAGTCTGCCCTGACAAGCTCCTCCCAGGCTCACCCACCAGCAACTGCTACCTGCCCCTAGGGCTGTGCTATCTCAGTACCTAGCACACAACTCCAACTTCCCACTCATCAGTCTACATTCTGATTCCATGGTTCTCAAACTTATTGGTGTCACAACAAAAAAGCAAGAACCAGAGCAAGAGTTGTGTTCAGTGGATTAAGCTGCCACCTGGGGTGCCTGTATCACCTTCTGGAGTGCCTGAGGTCTCAGCTTCACTTTCAACTGAGATTCTGCTAACGCGCCTGGGAAGCAGCAGATGATGGCCCAAGTAACTGGGTTCTTGCTATCTACATGGGAGATCCAGATGGAGTTCCTAGCTCCTGGCTTTGGGTTGGCCTAGTCCTAACTGTTGTAGGCATTTGGGGGTGAACCAGAAGATGGGAGCTCACTTACTCTCCACCTTTAAAAAAAAGAAAAGAAAAGAAAAACACTATCAAAAATTTTTATTTATGTGTTATGCCTATTTATATTTACTATATTGGGAATTCAAATTGAGACAGACAGTTCCCATCCACTGCTTTACTCCCTGAATGCCCACAATGGTTGAGGCTGAGCCAGGCTGAAGCTAGGAGCTGGTAACTTACTCCAGGTCTGCTGTATAGGCGGCAGGGACCCAGTTCTTGAGCTGTCATTGCTGCCTCCCAGGGCCCACATTAGCAGGAAGCAGTAATCAGGAGCTGGAGTTGGGACTTGAACTCAGGTACTCCGATGTGGGCTGCAAGTGTTACAATGGCTGAGACCATTAACTGCCCCCCCCCCCCCTTCCACTAGCCAGGAGAACAAGAATGGCAACACGGGTCTTGTGGCCCCAGGAAAATCCCACTGTATAATCACAACAGGATGACAGTGAAAAAGAAAGAGCCTTACTGTTATTATGAAGAAAGACTGACCTCACATACCCCTTGAAAGGGTTCCAATTTGGGAACCACTGTTCTAGTCCATTCATTTGTGTATCTGTGTTTCTTGTCTCCCAGGAGCTGCTCAGGGGCAGAGCCTGTACCTTACATACTTCTTGTGTTTCTGGGGAATCGCCTTTAACCTCCCCCTCTCTGAAACCAGCTATGGCTCCCTCCCCATCATTGGAGGAGAATGTGTCCTCCTCACCATCTCTAGCCAGGCCTCCAAAACACAGCTGGCTCAGAGTGTCATGGTCCAGCAGTAGCATGGGTTCCCTCATGCACAGGCCAAGCACAACCCAAGCCCCACCTGGTGCAAAATGTCCCTGCTGATGAGCAACTCGGGAGTGGCACACACAGGACATTTATAAAAGGTTGCTCCCCGGAGATCCAGAGTACCTTATAGATCTGATTCGCTTGCCACAGATGCCCCTTAACAAGTCCCCAGGGAAGAACCCAGGAGCCAAGCGTGCAGCTCCTAGGTGACAGGAGAAGCCTGAAGCAGCACTGAGAAAAGGGGTGGTTCGGGCCCAGTGGAACAGGCCAGGCCATGGAAGCCAAGGCCCCTGTGAGGCCTGAGCCTCCTCCTGTATACTTGGCCAAGCCCATCCTAGTAGCCAGTTCTCAAAATGTCCTGCATAGGGGCTAGCACTGTGGCGTAGCTGGTAAAGTCACTGCCTGCAAAGCTGGCATCCCATATGGATGCCAGTCGAGTATGGCTGCTCCGCTTCCAACCCACTTCCCTGTTGACAGCCTGGGAAAAGCAGCAGAGGCTGGCGCAAATGCTTGGACCCTTGCCACCCACGTGGGAGAACGGGATGAAGCTCCTGGCTTCAGCCTGGCTCAGCCCTGGCCCTTGTGGCCACTTGGAAAGTGAACCAGTAGACTGAGGATATCTCTTTCTCTCTCTCTCTGGAACTCTTTTAAATAAATAAATAAAATCTTAAAAAAAAATAAAGCCCTGTAAAAGTGCCCCTACTATGTCTGCACTTCCCACATTCCTCTCCCAGTCACCCCCACTTCTACCTGCGATGCTTTCCGGTGACTCCTACCAGCCGACAGGGGTTCATTTCTCTCCTGATACAACTTAAATTGAAAAACAAAGATACTGGGCCCAGCGCTGTGGTGCAGCAGGTTAACACCCTGGCCTGAAGCGCCGGCATACCATATGGGCGCCAGTTCTAGTCCTGGGTGCTCCTCTTCCAATCCAGATCTTTGCTATGGCCTGGGAAAGCAGTAGAAGATGATCCAAGTCCTTGGGCCCCTGCACCCACGTGGGAGATCTGGATGAAGCTCCTGGCTCCTGGCTTCAGATGGGTGCAGCTCTGGCCATTGTGGCCATTTGGGGAATGAATCAGTGAATGGAAGACCTCTCTCTCTATCTCTACCTCTCTCTATAACTCTTTCAAATAAATAAAATAAATCTTAAAAAAAAAATACTTCTTAAATCACAATGCAGGAAAATGTATCCTGTTCCCTGAGCCTGAAGCTACTCTTCCCAAGGTGGCTTTGCCTGGACAACAATGTCACTTTCCAACCAAAATGTGGCCTCATAGGCCCCTACCTGGGTGTGCCTTTGCAAGCCTGATTTGGATATCACTGTGTGAATACACTGGGAAAACGAGCCAATGGTTCAGAGGCTCCAAGGCAAACGCAATCTGACAGCCACAGACCTGATGCCTGCCAAGTCTGATTGACTCGCTGGATATATTTAGATACGGGGGAGGAGGGGGATAGGCTCTACCCATGCCTCCAGACTCAGGAACACTGCGCTGGTAACGACACACGAGCAAACAAACAGCCAACAGTCATTCAACGACATCATCTGGCATCACCGCCACAGGATCCCGCCTCTGTACACTCCACGGAATTGCAACAGCCACCCACGCCACCGCCAAGAACAAAGTCATCAGCAAGAGTGCTACCACGGCATTCCCCAGAGTTTTTCTTCTGAAACAAACAAACAAACAAGTAAATCCGGCCGGCCCCCTGTGCTCCCCCTCCCTGCTGCCCGCCCCCCTCTGCTTTACCACTGGAAGACAGAGGACCCTGCAAAGGCAAGGCCAAGGTTACTTCGTGAAGTCTGGCCCCTGGGATGCTTTCGCAAAGCTTCCATTTTAAACATGGCCCTCTCCACCATGAACTATCACATGGGTAGAAAGAAAAGTCAAGAATTTTTTTTTTCTTACTTCTTACTATCAAGGATGAGAACACAAAGTGGTTCACACATATCATCCCTTCAGGGCAGGGGAGAAGAGAGGAACAGGACAAGGTTGGGAGACAGACTCCAGCACAGAAACCAACCCTGCCAGCAGCAACTGAGCTGGGGCAACTGGACTTGGCAACACCAGCGGCCTCTGGCTTCCCCTTCCCCAACCCTCCGGCCTCCCCTTCCCCAACTGAAAGGTCAGCACGACACCACTCCTTGTTGGGAGGACTCACTCATTCATTCAACAAACACTTACTGAGACTCTACTGAGAGCCAGATACTGCAGAAGGTATTGAGATCCATCCAGGAATAAAATAAAGGTTGGACAGGATGGGTTGATTCACGCTATGAACAGCACCAGGATATGTTAAGTGCTCAACCACCGCAACACCCTGTGTGCGCTCAGTGCCAGCCTCTCTCATGCCATTGCCCCCTCCCGTGGTCTCCTTTTAGCCCCTCTAGCACATTATGGTTGTGAACTCACGACCCCTTTCAAGGGAGTTCTTCCCACCCGTCCTGATTCAACTCTGCTAGGGTGTGGATACTCGCCCCCAACTCCTACAGGAGCTTGGTGCTCAAAGTCTCATGTGAGCAATCCTAAGAGGGCAGGAACTTAATCCAGACATGGTGTGCAGGGGTGGGGGCCTCTGGATTCAGCTGTCAGGACTGTCAGCTGTCTTGTGAGCAGATTCTGTGGCTTCATTAGGAGAGACCACAGAGGTACAGACAGACATACTCCCACACTGATGTGATGCAGCCAAGGGGGCCCTCACCAAAGCCTCTATAACACTGTTTAGACTCGGACCCTCCAGAACTGTTGGTTGAACTGGACCGCTTTCCTTTAGAAGACAGCTTGCCTAGGATATTTCCTTACAGTAACCAAAGGCTGTCTAATACACACTGTCTCTGTCCTGTCGTCCCTCGGATGCTACAGCACTCCTGACACCTCCCAAGAGATGCCCTTTTGCCATACTCTCAGGTCACCCTCCACTCTGCCTCCAGAGCACTTGTCACAGCTGTGCTGACACATTGACCTGGGGAGTCAGGGTAGGGTCTGTCCCCCACACTTCCTTGTAGGCACCACATAGGCAGGAATAGTGTCTTCTTTCACCATCGCGTTTCCTCTCAGCAATCAGAAAAGCAGGAATAGGTACGAAATGCACATTTGTGGGTGGGATGAATGAATGAATGAATGGCATCATCCTTTAAAAGGAGCAGCCCAGATGGGCTTAAAAGCCCCTCCTCCATCTCTAGAAACCGGATTCCACCAAGTTCAGCCCAATGCAGGCCGTGTAAAACAACTATACCTCCATTTTCTCATCTGAGAAATGAAGTCCTAGTAAATATTTAAGACCTTTGTGCGTTTTTTTTTTTTTATTTTGTTTTTTAAATTAAGTCTCAGCACAGGACACATTCCTCTGAACATGGCTAGATCTTTGGAGATGGTAAATATTTTCTTATGAAATAAAAGTTAGTTGGGGACCTACTGTTAACAGACAGGAAGCACCACAAGGTCTGAAAAACAGTAGTTTTTTTTTTTTTTAAGAATAAATAAATTCAGACTTTTGTTTGGGGTAAAAACTCTTATGCCATGGTGGATAAAAGCCAACAGTGCTGAAAAGGAAAAAGTAAAAAAAAATGAATAAATAAATAACTCGGGAATCTCTGAGCAACATACCCAGGGCTAGCAGAGCAGAAAGGATACCCAGGCCCAAAGAAATCTTACCGTGGGACAAGATTCCAGCCCACATGGGGACTTGGGGCTCTCGGGGATAGGTGCTGCAGGCTCCTCCCACCCAGTCCAATGCTTCCAGGGTATTGTCTGGGAGAGTGACGCACTGAGGTGAAGGAGCAGGAATGGGTCAAGGGGGTACCATGAAGGTGATGGTTATTGTATGGGTGTGAAACGGGCTTCAGCGCAAGCCCATTAGAGAAGCAGAACCTTAATTTATCAATTAGACGCCATCTGTGGATTGTGTTCCTTGAAATAATTGTTGAATCTGACAATGCACCGCAGCTTTACAAAGTTTCTGCCATCCTTGATGCCGTTTAATTAAATTTCTGCACTTAACTTTGATTGCACTGAAAGCACTGATGCCTTCCCCAGATTGAGTTCCTGGGCCACCTGCTGTGCTGGAGCCAAGCGTGTTTCCAGGGCAGAGGAAAAATATGTATTTTGTTTTCTTTTAAGCCTCGTCTATCCTCAGTCTTCACCCAGAGGGAATCAAGACTGCTACTGCAATGGAGGGCCGAAGTCTCAAACTCAACCAGCCCAGCCTTGGGCCCCTTATCCTGAACCCTCACACACACACACACACTCCTTTTGTCTTCTGTTATTGTATCTCACCGAGAGAGTTAACGAAACAGAATCCCAAAAGGTGCCCAAATGCCAAGGAGTAGCTTAAAATAGAACACAATAATTATCATAGAAAGCAACCAAGAACACAGGTTGCAGGTAGCAGCCGCTCCTGTTTCCAAAACCACCACCTACATGGCAAACGCAGGTCAGAACAGGGAAAAGGGTCCCAACCAGGAGGGTCCTGGGTGCCAACGAGCTGGAGGATTGCAGTTGGCCTTTCTGGCAAGGCTGCGTGTGCCAAAGACCTGTTTCTCACCTCCCAGTTTGACAGAGAGAACGATCCCCACCCACACAGGGCTTCCCATCAACCTCCATTTACTATGTTTTTAAGGTGACACAGTAGTTGTAACCTACAACCACCGATCCCTCTTCTGTCTCTGTAGATATGATTACTCTAGAACCTCATACAAGAAGAACCACTCATCATTTCTCCTTTTGTGATTGCCTTATTTCACTTAGTAGTGCCTCTTTAAGATTCACCCATAGTTCAGCATGTTTCAGAATTTCCTTCCTTTTTAAGGCTGAGTAATAGTCCAGGATACATATACACCACATCTTGTTTATCCATTCACCTGTTAATGGAAATTTAAGTGGCTTCTATGTTTTAGCTATTGTGAATACTGCTGCAATGAGTATTGGTGACCAAGCAGCTGCTCAAGCTTCTGCCTTCAAATCTTTCATGGACATGATCAGAAGTGGAGCTGCAGGATCGTCCAGGAATCTTCCGTGTCATTTTTGTAAAACCGCCATACCGTTTTCCATGGCAGTTTGTACCACTTGGCAGTCCCACCAGCAATAGAGTTCCGCCAGCCTGCACTTCTACATGGTGGTTTTGCAGTTGTGATTCATGCACTTGGGCTGAACACTGCCCTCTCTAGATTTTTTTTTTTTAATAAATATTTTACAAGTGGTATTACATGAAGACAAACACTTTACTATGGATTTTTTTTCAAGTAAGAAATATCAGAGGGGTAGTCTGTAAGGAAATTAAAGCTTGGGGGGATGTACCACTACTAACAGGATTGAAAAAGAAACTTGGCAATTTTTTTTTTCCTAGAACCACACAGCTCCTCTAACTCAAAACCTCAAGTTCAAAGATTTATGGACTAAAACTTCAGAACTATAAAATAAAATTCTCAGGAAGTATAGCTGCCACAGTCAATGGATCATTACAGCAGTCACTTAGCGAGCCATAAACTCACCGGGCAAACAGAATTGGGCCAGATATTAATGTCCACGTGGGGAGGGTAACTAGAGATAACCGACTTCCCCATCTCCCTTTCAGACCATCCTGTAAGCGTTAGTCCCGAGAACACCACAGGATCCTAGGTTTAGGAAGCAAAGCCTGCTGTTTCCCCAGACACAAGTAAAGACTTCTCATAGCCAACATGATTATAGAGCAAAAATTTAAATGGAAATGGAAATTTCTATTGAATGTAAATGTCTGCACCCAGCTCTGCTTCTATAAACTGCAATTTGGTTTCTACATTCATTCTCTGACAACTCAAAGTCACCCTCATTTTGTTTACAGAGATCCTGCCATCAACGGGTGCCAGAGGGTTCCAGGGTCCATCCACAGTTCTAAGCCCTGGCTAGAGTCAAGGGGTTACTGAGGGGGCAGCACTGTGGCGCAGTCTGTAGCACCAGCATCCCATATGGGTGCCAGTTCGAGTCTGGCTGCTCTTCATCCACCCAGCTCCCTGTTAATGCACCTGGGAAAGCAGTGGAAGATGGCCCAAGAGCTTGAACCCCTACACCTACATAGGAGACCTAGATGAAGATCCTGGCCATTGTGGCCATTTGGGGAGTGAACCAGTGGATGGAAGATGTCTCTCTCTCTCTCTCTCTCTCTCTCTCTACTGACTTGCAAATAAATAAATCAAGTTTGTTTTTTTTTTTTAAAGGACAGGGGGTGCTGAGTTCTAGAATTTTTAAGTCAAGGTTATAGGTCACCAAGAATGCCCCTTCCTGATACCCAGGTCTCCCAATGCCAGAGGTAAACTCTGTCCCTTGCAGGAGAGCTCACCTTTCTGTATTTTCCAATTTTTTGCAAAGACAATTTGCAGAATAAATAAGAAAATGGAATTTAATTATTCTACCTCTGTAGGATGAGCATACAAATATATAAGGTGACCTGTGATGGGATCTTATGTTAGGCAGGCTTCACCTATGCTTGCATTCTGGGTTCATAAAGTAGATCACCTGTTCACAACCATCACCTCATTCACTTCAGCCGAGAGCTCTTCAGAATGGAAGCAGATGGAAGAAGCCCCAGTCCCAGATGCAGCTGAGTTAATATTCCACTTGTTACTTTGCGTAGCAAATTTTATGGACAAGTTATAACCATCGGAATTAGGCAGTTCACATAGAAATCTGCATCCTCACCTTACCCATGTGGCACTGCCGCACCCTGTAATTAGCCTCTGCTGAATGAATATTAAGTCTTGTGGAGGCAGGCAGGGTCAATTACACCACAAAATGAAGAAAAGAGAAGACATTTGTCTTGGCCTCCTGCTCTGTCTTATATTAACTTTTAATATAGAACAAAATGTTATATTCACTTTTCCCATACTCTAAAATTTTTCTTCTGTGGAAGCAGTCAGATATTTAAAATTTAATAGAACTAAGAAACTAGAGAAGAATCACTTCCTGTGCATAAATTATAATTCTAACATGTTCTCTCTCTTTTTTTAAAAAAGATTTATTTATGAGACTGGCATCATGGCACAGTGGGTTAAGCCTCAGCCTATGATGCCAGCATCCCATACGAGTGTTGGTTTCAAGTCCTGGCTGCTCCACTTCTGATTCAGCTTCCTGCTAATGCACCTGGGAAAGCAGCAGAAGATGGCCCAAGGGCTTGGACACTTGCCACCACCCATGATACAGTTCTGGGCTCCTGGCAGAGTGATGAAGGGGTAGGGGGATGGAGTGGGAAGGAGAGAAAGCTTCCTTCTGCTGGTTCATTTCCCAAAAGGCTACAATAACCAGGGCTGGTTCAGGCTGAAGCCAGGAGCCCAGAGCTCCAGCATGGGTGGCAGGGTCCAAGAACATGGGCCATCCTCTGCTCCCTCTCCAGTTACATTAGCACGAAGTTGGATCACAAGTAGAGCAGCAGGACTCAAATTGGTGCTCTGAAAGGGGATGCCAGTGTTGCAGGTGGCGGCTTAACCCATTAAGCCACAACACTGGCCCTAACATGTTCTCTTGATGAGTTTGCAAGAACATTCAGAAACAGCGCTCACCTCAGGCCTACCAGATTAAACTAGTTTGGGATCCTGAGGTCCTCAGGGGCCAGAAGACCATGTGGGAACAAGGAGCTTGTGGGATCTGCAACTGGAAGTGGACTCAAAGCCTCCCCACTGTGTTCCTCTCCCTGGCCCTTGTGGTTCTCCCCAGTGAAGCCAAAACCCAGCAGTGAGAGCCCTTAGTGCCCTTTCTATGTAGCAGAGGAACAGAGAAGGTGGGAAAAGGCAAGAGAAAAGTTTCCACTGTGACATCCCTGTGCCTCAAGTGAGGACGAGGACAAACTGCACCAATACACAAACAGGCACAAGCATGGGACATCAGCCCAGTCCCTCAACCTAATGCCTCAGTTGAGGCCTGTCTGGCTTCGCAGCCCTCATCACAGCGAAACATGGGTCTCTTATCCAGAGCCTCTTCACAGGCTTTCAGGAGCCACTGCCTCCCCGAAGAATTTTCTAGAAACAGCATCTGCTGCACTTCTCTGGTGCTGACCCCAGACAGATGCGGGGATGTTCTAACAGGGAAGATGGAAGGCCAGGCCCTCTGAGTAGCCCAAGAGGAATTTCCCAGAATGCCCCAAATTACAAACAAAGGTGACACCGCATGGGGTGGGGAGGTTAGCACTGCAGGCAACAGGCTGAGGCAGTGACTAGGAGAACATGCCTAAAGGAATCAAAAGCTATATTCACTGTGAGAGAAAGCGGAGTAAACCAACCATAAAGGAAATGGTAGTGGGGATCACCAGGGGCAAAGCAGGGCTTCAGTGCAGGCCTCAGCCATAGGGGTTTCCCAAAGGCAGGAGGCAGTGTAGGCTACAGCTGCCAGGACCCCAAGATTTAGGTGCCACCAGCGGCCCACAGCCACCAGATCAGGCACACACCCTCCCATCCAACACTGTTAACAATGGAACTCCAGCTTTTCTCAATACAAAAAGAGGCACACGCATGCAAGTCCCTGAGCAGAATGCTGGAAGCTGGGGGCTGGATTTGGAGTTCTTGTGATTCTGAGTTTGATGCCCTTGCTCCTCACTATCCACCTGTTCTACCTCCCCTACAGCCACACAGCATCAGAACAAAGATGTGCCACAGTGCAGGCTCAAATTGCTTCTGACTTGTTGGTTCTCAACAGAGATGTTTCCCACCCCCACCTCAAGCACTGGAACTGAAGGGGTTCTGAAAACCAGAGCAAGGAGATTAAAAGCAAAACTACTCCTCTGGGAATGGCTGTAGGAGTGAGTAGGAACTGTTGCTGGGAAGGCAGTTCCCATCCTCTCCCATCCATGACCTGAGGGACACTGGCATCCAGGGACCTCCCTGGTTGCCCACAGCTGCCCTCCATAAAACCAATCGGCAAGCCCTAGGGACACCCTCCAAGAACTCTAGCCTGGCCGCCGCCTTGATTTTACCTACCATCTTCCTGGACATATTTAGGTCTCAACAAATGCTACATTAAAGACGGAGTAACTTCTAGAAAACTGTGAGGAGTGCTATGAAGATCAGCACTCTCATTTTCCTCAAGCTTTGTACTTGTGGCATTCACAAATTCACTGCTGTGACCTTTTGTCCTTCGATCTCACTGAGCCCACTCATTTGCACAGTCTCCAAGATGCCCTCCACACTCTGCTGAGTAGGATCCCACACCCCATATTCACCTTCCTTGCAGATCACTTTGGTACCCAACTGTCTCCAATCTCACTTTTCTGAAAGATCCTGGTGCCTGAGTGATGACTTCCTACAGTGGCCACCAGCTTCTAGGAAGACACTGTGTGCATCAGAGAAAGACACTCCTTCCTCCAAAGGGACAGAGCCTTGCCTCCACACAGACTGCACCAATGCAGCTCCAGGGATAGATGGGAGTCAGCCAATTGGTTATCTGGCCGACACTTCACCTTCAACTTCACAGAAGCCTTCAGCAAAGCCAACTGCAGCCCAGGACTGGAACCAGCCTGTAGAAAAATGCCTGCAGCCACTCTGGTTTTACAGGTTACAAAATGCTGTCCAGAAAAACCAAGGGCCCCCACAAACCACCCCTCCCTACTCCTACATATGGTGCACGTGCGCACATGCACACACACACACACCATGGACTTTCTCTTCCTTCCTTTGCTCTCTATTTTTCAGTGATGCGTTTCTTCAGGGGCAAGGCTTGCCAAGGTTGTAACCAGAAACCTGGTGACCTCTTTTAAAAACAAACCTGCCAAGTGTGGGTCTCTGACCGGCAGCCCCATGTGCTACCTCTCGGCAGGGTTCACAGAGGGCCACTGGAGACAGCAGCAGGACAGCTGGGTGTGACATACTGACGCCTGCAGGGAGGCAGGATGGACAGGAATCCTGGCTGAGTTATCAAGCCCACCAAGGTCAGAGTTAAGGCCAACAAACCCTCTGTCAAGAAAAATAGCAAAGCACCCTCAGTCCTTCACAAACAATGCCCCTCTCGAGGATTTTCTCTCCCTGTATTTCCTGATCAATGCGGTGAGGCACACTCCTCTTACTGGGTAAAGAAAGACACAACACAAAAGCCCCTCAACTGAAAAATCAAGTCCGGCAGGTTGTGACTTCACCTTCAAGTGAGCAGGATGCAGCCACAGGGGCCAGGAAGAGGAGCTGGTGGTACAGCTCCCACTGGCGTCATCGTTAATAAGTAAGCGGCAATGGCCTGTGCAGAGCTCTCCTCGTCCTGGCAAGCTCACTGACCAGGGCTGAGCAAACACGACCCACCAGTGCCAAGAACACATGAGGTCTGGGGGCAGAGCAAGGGAGCGGGGAGGTCTCTGCGTGCTGCTTGAACAAGATTCTTGGGTGCCGGATCCAGCTGCAAAGCCCAGAGTCCACCGCTCCCCCCCAAGCCCCTTCCTTCCAAGGTCACACCACCCACTTCCTGAGGTTTCCCCTACAGGTGGCAGACCCGGGAGGCCTTGGGGGTTCTCCAGAGGCTGTCACCAGGGAGACCAGAAGTTCAGAAGGGGTAGGAGTGGGGCCCGCAGTTCTTGGCAGCCCAAAGAGACAGTGCCTGTGCCTGGGGAGGAGGAGAGAAGGCCTTTGTGGCAGTGAACAAGGCTGTCCTCAAGGAGAAATGGGGCCAGGCCTGCTTTGTTTTCTCAGGAAGGCCTGAATCATTAGGGATGGAACTGGGGAAGGGTCTCCTGAATGGGCTGGGGCAGCTGGCCAGGAGGTGCAAAGCTGCCTGGGCTCAACTGCTCCAAAATAGCCCCACCAATCTGCACACGAATAAGCAAACACAAAACCCCAAGGCAAGGGCATTCAAAACGAAAGCAGCTGCTAATCACCTGTTTTAATTTTTTTCTTAAATTAGCTGCAACTAAGAATTTTCAAACTCTTAAGTACAATACACAGCTTAACATTTTCACACACCTGTAAAACCACTAAGTTAAATCCCATTACAAAAGACTCTAACTTATAAAGGAGCAGTTCAAATACAGTTCTTATCAAACACAAACAATGGAAAATGATTTAGGCAGAGAACATCAGTCACTGGAAATTAACATTTGAAAAAATATTTTTACATAAAAACCATCTGCGCATTGAGCCGGTGCACTCTGCTAAACCACAGGCCTAATTAAGGAACTAGGAACCAAGGCATTACACAGGAATGCATTAAGTTTTGTGTTTTCTCTTCTCCTTTTTTTTGAGTCTTGCTGAAATCTTATCAATACGGAACCTGTCGTCTTTTCTTCTTTGTCAATCTAGCAGAATGCCTATGTCAAATTACTAAGAGTGCTTATGGCTGACACACAGAATACAACTTGTTTGAATCTGGGGTGGTTTTCCCATGTCAGGATCCCCACCCAAGCATATCTGCTTAGGGGTCCAAACCGATCATAAATGTCTAAAAGAAGATAAAGAAATCAAGAAACACGTCCACCAGAAAGAATTTATGTAAGGGGGTATGTATGGGCAGCAAGAATTAAAATTAAAATATAATTAACAGCTCTCATCTAAAGGGCACTTCATATCCACTAAGTACGGTTAACCCACCCAGCAACCCAGTGACCAACAGTAAGGAAACCAAGTCCCAGAAGGTTAAGTGGGCATGTCCAGGGACCTGGACAAGTTATTTAGAAGCAGAACAGAACCTGGAACCCAGCCAGGCCCTCCCTGCCCCACTGCTTCTCAAAACAGCATTGCCAGGACAGGGAGGGGTTTGACCCAGCCCTTGGAGCAGAAGAATCTGATTGTGTTGAGGAAGCACCAACACGTCAGCGGAGGAGGTAAGTGTGCTTTGAGAAGCAAGACGCCAGCCTCACTTGAGTGTTAGTGCACAACCCCAACAGGAAGGCCCCAAGAAGAGAAAAGAAGGGAAAAATCAGGAGACCCAAGAGGACAGCCCATTCGACATAATGGTTCTGTCTGGTCACCAACTCTGCTTTGGGGGAACCAACTCAATTACACTGTCAATCAGAGACTGGACCAAGACCCATCCATAAACATCCCTGAAGGTGATATGCAGACACTGACAGCAGACAGGAACATTTCTGCTGGGACTGCCAGGCTAGGATATGAATCCAAGATCCTCATGCCATCATCTCCAACTCATAGGAACATTCATCTGCAGAAGAGTAAATGGGGCCAACCAGAGAGAAGGAAAAGGGGGAAGAGATGAGAAACAGAACCAGGATGACATCATTGGACCCCTGGAACCAGCTGAGATAAAGCCAGGAAAACTTCACTTCACAGTCACAGTGGCCAACATATTCCCTTTTCTCCTTGAGCTCACCCTGGTTGGATCATTTGGAGCCAAAAAGATCCTGACATAGGACACAAAGACAATCTTAAAGACTGGCTGACCACAGACTGTATGTCTCCATTCTAAACACTCAGTTTGGTGGCCCCAAGCCACTCCCACCCTTGCCATGTACAGTCATCTACTCTTTGGCCAGCAGCGGAAGCAACCTCAACAGTTAATCATAGGACATCACACCCTGCTTCATGCATCCCAGCATCACAAGCTTCTCGGGGTTCCTCCTATAGGCTCCCGCCTCCTTCCCATCGCTCTCACCCCATACACCCTGCTGGCCTGACTCACTGAGTTTTGCTCCTGCCTCAAGACACGGTCTCTGCTGCTGACTCACCCAAGGCTTCCATGGCACATTCCTTCTTGTAATCCAGATCTCTATCCAAGTATCACCTCTGCCTTAGTCTGTTTCCATTGCTATCACAAAATACCTGAGACTGGGCAACTGATCAAGGATAGACGATTATCTGTCTCACAAGTCTGAAGTCTGAAAGTCCAAAGCAAGGCTTTGGGGCCTGCTCAGCATCAGAGGAGGGCCTTCCTGCTGCATCCTGACAACAGGGCAGAAGGTCTCAGAGGGTAAGACAGAGCAGGTGTGCTGGCTCAAGTCTCCTCCTTTTATAGAAAAACCAATGCCAACTGTGGGGCCCTACCTTCAATGACCTCATCTAACCTGAGTTACCTCTCAAAGGCCTCACCCGAAACATCATTTACACATGAGTTTGAAGAGGTTTCCAATGTGTGAACTTTTGTGGGACACAGTTAAGCAACAACAGCTTCCTAGAAAAATGCCCCTCAACATTTCTGGTGTCACCTCCATGCTCTCCTCCTTTCTGTCCAGCAGTCACCTCTCATCTCTCCCACTGGAATACAAGCTCTCTCAGGGCCCTGGCCTTGATTATCTTGTTCGTTTCTCTATCTCCAGTGTCCCGCCTCTCTGCCCCACTATTTATTTTTGGTTTTGTTTTGTTTTTGACAAGCAGAGTGGACAGTGAGAGAGACAGAGAGACAGAGAGAAAGGTCTTCCTTCCGTTGGTTCACACTCCAATGGCTGCCGTGGCCAGCACACAGCAGCCGGCGCACCGCGCTGATCCGAAGGCAGGAGCCAGGTACCTCTCCTGGTCTCCCATGGGGTGCAGGGCCCAAGTACCTGGGTCATCCTCCACTGCACTCCCAGGCCATAGCAGAGAGCTGGCCTGGAAGAGGGGCAACTGGGACAGAATCTGGCGCCCCGACGGGGACTAGAACCCAGTGTGCCGGCGCTGCAGGCAGAGGATTAGCTTATTGAGCCGCAGAAACGGCCGCCACTATTTGTTGAATCAATAGATCCTGGTCATGCCATTTTCCTGAACTTCCCACCCCAAAACCAAGTTCACCAGTGTCATACTACTGACCAATGGTGGCCAAACCACAGCCTGCAGTCTGCTTCCACAGGAACTGCAAACCAAGTACAGATTTTACTTGATAGACAAACTGATATTTGGTTTGATAATAGGCAGTGGCATCTGTTTGGCATATAACGATTGGCAAAACATTATACCATGCATTTTTCTCATTAGCAAAACTGTATTACTAAAATGAGTTGTGCCCAAGGGGCTGGAGTTGTGGCACAGTGAGTTACACCACCACTTATAACACTGGCATCCCAAATGGGCACCAGTTCGAGTCCCAGCTGCTCCACTTCTGATCTAGCTTCCTGCTAACTGCCTGGGAAAGCAGTGAAAGATGGCCCAAGTGCTTGGGACCCTACAACCACATGGGAAACTTGGATGAAGCTCCTGGCTCCAGCCTAGCCCAGCCAAGCCCTACCTGTTGCAGCCATCTGGGGAGAGAACCAGCAGATGGAAGATTTCTGTGTATCTCACTCTCCCTTTCTAACTCTGCCTTTTGAATAAAATTTTTTAATTTAATAATATAAGGACACTTCCAAAGGTTCATGGAAAACCAGAACTGAAAACTTTGTATTAATGTAAAACACCTTTGAAATCCATGCACAGTTTTTCCATCATATGCATTTTCCATGAACTTTTAAAAAAGATTTATTTATTTATTTGAAAGGTAGAGTTAAAGAAAGAGATAGAGATCTTACATGTGCTTAGAAGGTGTGCCACAATGGCCACTCCCCATACCTCACCACCATGAACTTCTTAAGACCAATCACATGCATGGATTTTTAAATTTTTCTGCACTGAAACAAACTTATCTTTTAATTCAGTTGTCCACCAAACTTACTGAAGTCCATTTTAGTTGTAGTTCGGATTTCATCAGGGAAAGCTGTGTGTAACTCTGTTCTCTCTTTACATAAGTTGCTGCATCATATTCTCAATATTGCCTCTTGGCCTGCAAAGCCTGAAATATTTACCATCTGGTCCTTTCACAAACAGGAAAAAAGAGTTTGCCCACTTCTGCTCTAGACCAACTATGGGGGTTGTGGGAGGTAGGAGGGAATGACTTAACAGGCCAGCCTGACCCCAAAGACCACCCAGGACAGTTAATGAGGAAACCACCGGACAGGTCATGCATCACTCTTAAGGTCCTGGGACAGATGCAGTCTTCAATTTACTGAAAGCTCTTAAATCCAAAGACCCTGCAGGGGAACTCAACATTGGAGCTCAGCAAACAGCCCTACAGGAGAAATGACATCTCCAGCATCACCCACTCTCTAAAGAAGCAAGTAGCAGTTGACATTATACCTCAGAATCTCCTAGGGGCTCCCCTCTTTGTGCCTAACTGAACTATGCATCAGTGTCCCAAGTCTGCCATTACACATAGGCCTCTCCAGGTCCTCTGGGACTCTGAAGTTGTTCATATAACCTCAAGAAAATACAGCAGCACTTTGGAGCACTGTCCAATCAATCAATATGCCTCCACCCAGGGCAGAGGCACGGCCACACCTGCCCCAATTCTGCCCACAGCGTGTCTAATGATGACTGAAACAGGAGTATAAGGCCAAGGTCGAAACCCACTCCCACCTTGGCCAGCAAAGTCCATTAATGATCCAGGAAACACCAGGAGCCCAGACTCTAGTGGAATTGCCAGAAAACCAAAGGAACGAGACGTGTCTTTCTCTGGAAGACGGCACATTTCCGGGAGCTGTCTGGGGAAGATGGGCCAGAGGGCTGTTGATATTCAAATCATCATTAAATGACTCAACTTTCCAGAAATAAAAGGCGTCACAGTGGGAAACTGTCCATCTTTACTTTTCTTTCTGGCTTCAGCAGGATAAAGCTACAGAGCAGAGAAATCTAGGACCAATTAATTTTTAAGCATTTCTTTAAAATTACAAGTCACCCTCACTCAGTCCAGTCATTACTAATTTCTTGCTGACCACACCCTGATCCTTAACACCACCCTGTGAAATTGCTAAGTGCCCAGGAGGGCTGAAGCAGGCTAAGAGGAGGCACTAGAAGAGCCCCTTTGGCCAGAGCAAACAGGCAGCCCACGGGACTCCATCCAAGTCCAAGTCACACAGACCATGAAAAGAATAAGACGTCGGAAGACAGGAAAATGACTCCTTTGAGACCCAAAACTCAGTCCAGCCTTTGCAAGCAACAGCTATTCCAGGATTGGGAGATTTATTCCATTGACCCTGTGCCTTGTCTCCCATCCAGGGCCCCTCAACACCTCCTGCTAGAATCACAGACCATGTGAACCTGGAAGAGCAAGCAGAGACACTGAGCTGCCAGTGGGCCAGGCCGACAAAACCTGGTTCCACCAGGAACAAGGGTTTCACCGTCCATCATCTGGGAGCCTCTCTTCAGCTGCCTTTCTCTCTTTTAAATTCTTGTTAAAAATCCAGAAATCAAAATAATGCAGTAGTAAGTAACCTCTTGTCATTCCTCTCTTCCATCATCTCTGGTTTTGCCTCCACTACTTTGGTTAACATATTGTTAAAATTGTTCCATTTTACTATGAGTTATTATTATTCATCTTTTACTGCATCTAGTTTTATAAATTAAACTTTATCATAGTTACTGAAGTACAGGCAAAGACATGGTTCACATCAGCTAGGGTTCAGCGCTATCCACAGATCCGCTGCAGATCAGAGGGACTCACCGTAAACAGGATGGACGGCCACATGTTTCTGTATGTGAGGAAAATGTCAAAGCGGCCTTGGGTCCTAAAGAAGAGACAGAGGCCCAAGAATGCACGCAGTGGTGAATGTCAGAGGGTGCCTATTAAAGAAACCATTCAGGTTCATGACTTAACATCACCAAAGACCCCATTCCTACTTTGCGGGGACTCACATTCAGATGCCTCCTACACCACCTTCCTCATCTGAAAGGGATACACTCCTTCCTCCGTGCTCTGGCTCATCCATTCATTCCATCAACATGTCTATGGTGCTCACACACCTCGCATCAGGCACTGAGCCAGTTCAGTGGGGACTCCAGAAGTTGTGATCTCCTGAGTTGGACATAAGAGGGGGGTCACAGATTTGTCCTAAGCTACACAAGCTGTCCGCGTTTGCTTGAATGTTGTGCTGACCTGTGGTGGCCAGAGGTATGGACTGAGCCCAGGGACCCAGAAGAACCTGGGAACATGAGAGTGAGTAATATGTGGCTGATGCCCTGAGATTACACTTCTGGAGAAGTCTGACCCTCCAAACCCTCATCTGCTCCTTTCCTCCAAGCTCTGTGTCTTGCAAGATCAACCAGGTCTCCTGGGCTCTCTCACTTTCAAGTTAGTTTGACCAATGGAAGTCACAGTCAGGAGATGAGAAGAGAAGCTGGGGAAGTTATGTCCTTTTATCCTCACCACAGCTCCTTTTAGGGACTGAATCTCACTCTTTCCAACCTCCAGATGGTTCCTGCTTAGCCCTGCTGCTAACCCCTGGGGGCTTCAACATCTCTTCAATCTTTTTTTTTTTTTTAATAAAGGCATTAATCCCATACATGAGAACTCAGATCTCTCTCTCTCTCTCTTGAAGATTTATTCATTCGTTGAAAGGCAGAGATACAGAGAGAGGGGGAGAGATAGAGAGGTCTTCCATTCACTAGTTCACCCCCCAAATGGCTGTGGCTGGGCCAAGCCAAAGCCAAGAGCCAGGAGCTTCTTCTGGGTCTCTCAGGTGGGTGCAGGAGCCCAAGCACATGGGCCATCCTTCACTGCTTTCCCAGGCACCATCAACACGGAGCTGGATCAGAAGTGGAGCAGCCAGTCCTCAAACTGGTGCCCATATGGGATGCCAGCATCGCAGGCTGTGACCTTACCAACTACACAAGGCCAGCCCCATCCTTGAATATTTACCTCACCTACAACAGTCCCCTCCTCCAAGCATTTTAACTACAAGCTTCCAGACACACACACACACACATACACATACACATACACCCCTGGAAAACACAACCTGCCACCTACACACACACTTCCACGACCTAACGTGTTCCCCAAAATGTCTAACAAATGTTATGGGGGTTGACAGAGACAAGCACAACCTACTAGGCTTAGGAGGAGAAGGGAGAGAGGACAAGGGGAAGCTCACAGAGCAGGTGATGCTCAAAGTGACCAAGCAAGGTAGAGTAAGCAGAGCACCCAGCCAGGGAGCCCAGCTGCAAAGTTACTGAAGCACAAGCAGCCAGCTTGAGCAGGGACCTGCCAGGAGCTCAGGACAGCCACCTGTGACAAGGAGATGCAGCAGGCTAGAGGTGAGGGGCACAGCATCGGCAGCCTGCTGGGCAGTGCTAACCATCTGGACTTACTCCGCAAGCCCTGAGCAGTCTCTAAAGGCCAATCCCATGGTGAGTCCATCCAACACTTCATATGTTTCCAGACACACCCCTTCCTTAGACAAACTGAACACTAGCATTCACTTAGGACAAATAAACACAATCTCTAAAAGGCTAACCAGAGCTCTATGTCTGAAATCTAAGGCAAAAAAATAAAAATAAAAGCTAACAGACCATGAAATATCATTCAGAGTAATATCCCTCTATGAACACACACACACCCCTACCTCTGGCTCTGTTAACAACAGGCTTTGGAGCATTAACAACCTCAGGTGAAAACACACCAATCATTAACGGCAGATTTTGAGAAGATTACAACCTAAACAACCATCATTGGAACACGTAAGTTGCTTAATATAAAGTGGTTCCATATGGTTCATTTATAATTCATGTGGCATCAGTCAGCATGATTCCATTCAGTGACATCTACTAGCGGCATGAGCTGGGCCTTGATTCTTCCAAAAAGCACAGGAGGAGGGGGCATTCAAGAAATATCCATGGACTACTGGATTCTAGAGTTTTCTTCGATTAAAAAAATATATACTTCTTAGCTTCCTACTCCTCCCTATGGGTTTAAAAAATAAATGTTCCTGAAATTGGCGGCAAAGTGCTTCAAGCAGAATAATTTTTTAAAGTTCACCTGTGTTAACTTCGCTTTGTTGTTCCTGGTCGTGAGTAGAGAGGCTGGAAAGCAGCACACCTGTGTATCAAGTTGACTACTGTAATAAAGCTGATCAAAGGTGATCTATCAGTCTGTGTAAGTATTTGTAGTACTGGTAGTCCTTATGTGGAGCTCAGACACAAATGCACACAGTCAGCACTTCTGATGCGGATTATCCAAGCACTTCATTTTTCCTCTTCTTTCTTCTTCCCTCCAGGATGGACAATGGACACATATGCTAGGAGCTTTCCCATATTTCTTCAATCACTGTCAGGAGCACTTACAACTGTTCATTAAGAAGATGTAAATGCTTCTCCCCAGCTGTGCCAAATGGACAATCTATGATTTTCCTATATTCTTCTCCAGGGCTGCCTCCCTACCCCTCCACTGAGCTCAAGGGCACATGTGCCCACAAGCCCACACCTCCTGGGTGTCCCCAGGCTGCTGGATCAGGAGTCAGGCATCAATACCACCAAAAAGAAGAGGAAAGTAGACAGAGGAGAATTCCAAGAGTAGAAGAAGGGTTTTTTCAGGGGAAAAGGTTGGACCCCCTATCTCAAACCTCCAATCTGGGGATGGAGCAAGGCAGTGGTAGGCCAGGAACCAAGAAGGAGTGAGACACTCCAAGGGGGTTTTTCTACTCCTGGCACTCCATGACAGCTGTGCCTACTTCAGAAACTTCAGAAAGGCTTCTCTGTGCCCCAACACATCTCCTTAGCCAGCTGGCCAGGACGTGAGACCCTTGACTCAGCTTTTCAGTCCATAATTTGATGTACAAGGTCAACAGGCACACCTGCAAGAGTTAATGTGCATGATCTTTCCCAATTCAAATAGCAGCAGTAAGCTAAGAAACCACAGTACCCTGAGAGGAGGAGATGGACACTGACTTAAGAATGCTAGGTGTCTTCCCTGAGTGCAAAAGTGATCTGAACATTGCAACTCCTGGGAGTGAGCAGTGGCCCCAGTCCACGGGGCAGCAGCCGAGACGCCTACCACTACCTGCTTACCTGCTGTGACTCCCACCTCAGCCCCCAGTCTCAGTCCTCATGCTCAGGACCACAGGAATGCGCAGGCAGCTGTGAGAAGCACTGCAAGCTAGCTAATCAACTACCAAGGCACCAAAGCATGCAAAAACTGAACATTCAGGAAGGACAAAAAGATTCTAGACTGTTTTCATAACAATGTCACCTTCTACTACAGGTGAACATCCACAAGTAGACAAGGCAGGGCTGGACACGCAGCAAAGCACAGGGAACTGTGCACACCATAAGTTCCAGAAAGGTCCTCACAGCCAGCCCAGGCCAGGGTCAGGGTCAGGGTCAGGTGCAGGACATGGCTGGTTTATGAGTACTGGCTCAGTGAATGAAAGACAAAAGGAACGGTCAGATGTGTGGAAACTCACTGTCCTGAAACTGACTGAAGGACTTCAGATGCCCTGAGCAGGGATGGGTGACATCGAGTCCAGCTAATTCCACTGAAGCAGGTCTCATTTGGAAGCTGGAGACAAGGCAACTGACTCTGCCAGGACAGAAACCCCAGGAGAAAATTCCACTTCTTTGCTTCCAGGAGGTAACCCCACAGAACATCCCACCCACAATCCTGAAGACAAAACAGCTGCAGCATGCGAAACATGGTGCAGGTTTAACACCAGGTGAGACAAGCCAGACAGAAGAGTGTACAGCTGCACCACATGTCACCTACAGGGAGGGTCTGCACACGGGGACTCAAGGCTGGAAAGCAGGGAGAGCCCCAGGCAGGATGGCAGGCAGACCTGCACCTCGGTGTCCCTTAGAATTAGCAAAGTGCTGTT
Source organism: Oryctolagus cuniculus (assembly GCF_051225735.1). Classification (NCBI taxonomy): domain Eukaryota; kingdom Metazoa; phylum Chordata; class Mammalia; order Lagomorpha; family Leporidae; genus Oryctolagus; species Oryctolagus cuniculus. Next base: position 32,850,232 of record NC_142883.1, on the reverse strand, counting down.
CTCATGTCATGCTCATTATTTTAAAAAATAATAGCTAAGATAATTTTTAAAGAGTTATTATGGACTACAGACCTCAAAATTCAAATTGTGATAAGATGGTCCACTGTGGAATCAACTCCATTAATTCCCACTTCCTTTCTAGAATCCAGAACATGTCAGATCCTTATTATTTATGGCAGTGTAAGAACAAGTGGGAAGGGCCCCGGCTGCTGTAACTCACTTCCAGGAACAATGGTGAATAGGAGTATTGACTCCTGGCTGCCTAATTAAGGGGTTGGCTACAGGAAAATGCTGGCAAATTTCCCATTTGGAACCCCGTGACACAGATATACACATAACTGGTATGTGTTTGCTATGGCCAAGATGTGGCCCTGGATCTATAAGACATTCTCTTAAAGGCAACCACAGTGAATTTAATGTTCATACACCCACATACATATACATACTCTGCACTATTTTGTATATTGTTTGAATTTAGCTAAAATAGGAACTTTGTAAAATGTTCTATTAATAATTCAAACAACAACAACAGAAAGAATATTTCTTGGTCTTAAAAGGATGGACCTCATCTATCTTGGATAGTAGTTATTCACATTTTTATTTTATTCCCCTATAAAATACAGCACTTTCTCAAATCCCTGAGAGGCCCAGTCCATAAATTTAATGGGTTTACCTCCTCACTAAGAAAAAAAACCAGAATCCCCCGCCCCAACCCTGTATTATTACTTGTTTACAATTCTGCGAAAAATAAATATTAAAAGGGATCACCACAGTTAAACTTTATAACTTCACAAGGTTATCCTTTTTATGCAATTCTCAAGAAATGCAAGTGGACAGGTAATAATGGTTTCCCTTGTGTAGCAATTTCTCATAAAATGTTCTTAACGGGGACCGGTGTTGTGGCACAGCAGGTTAATCTGATACCTGCCACACTGGCATCCCTCATATAAGAGCACCATATGAGCCTCAGTCCCAGCTGCTCCACTTCTGGTCCAGCTTCCTGCTAATGTGCCTGAGAAAGCAGCAGCACACAGCCCAAGTGGTTGGACCCCTGCCATCCATGTGGGAGACCCAGATGGAGTTCCAGGCTCCTGACTTTAGTCTGGCCCAGCCCATCACTGTTGCAGCCATTGGGAAATGAACTAGTGGATCGACAATCTCTGTCTCCCCTCCCCCACTTTGTGACTCTACCTTTCAAATAAATAATCTTTGTTTAAAATGTTCTTATGGCCATAAAGTCAATCAACATAAGGAAAAATAATAAATCATAATACATGTGGCATGAGGACATGGTAAAACCACACAGGTGAAAGGGAACATCGGGCGATAAGGAACTGAACATTTTTTCACCAGCTCAGGCTCAGCTCAACTCCAATGCACCATCCATTGTGCCACAGAGCAGGGTGGAACTTACCATCTTTTCACCTCTCACCTTTGACCTTCTTCTTTCTACTCCAATTACCACCTACTTTTTATAATGACATATATTTATATTTGCAAATGTTTCTTTTTATATTTATATGCAGTAATAGAAAACACCATGTAACTGTCACAATCAAGGGACAGGTAACAAGAGAGACAAGACAGCTGACTGTGACGTGGTGCCCTGATTGGATCCTGGCACAGAACAGGAGAACAGTAAGAAGCAGCTCCGAGAACTGCAATAAATTATGGCTTTAGTTAACTATAAAATAAAAAGAAGCCTTCAGACTAGCTGCCTGGCTACCTTCTGCATAAGAAAGGAGGAGAAATGAGAAAGCAGACATACGAGAGGCCTTCCCAAAGTTCCTAGAAAATGGAAAAGAGAGTATTTTCCATGAACTGTTTGAAGGCCCCTGATACGTTTGCTTATCTTTAACAAGGAAATACAAGACAGACCAAAAACACTGCAACTGCTGCTCTCTCAGGGGAGAGGAGATGGGAATAGCAGTTCTCTGGGTAAATTTAAACACACGTTAAATGAAATTGAATTAACCAAGATGAAAAGGGAGAAGGGAAAAAAACTTGAAATTGAAAGCAAACCATAACCACAATGAAAGGGGGGTGGGGTGAGGAGCGGCAGCCCAAGTACTTAGGAACCCAGGATTTGACTACATGTGCATGGCACTTAGCAAGGGATGGGGCGGAGTGGGATGGGGCAGGGCAGGACGGGGGCTACAAGCAGGACCTCAGCACCTGCGTGTATTTTAGGTGCATTACAGGACCTTTCAAACCAGGACATGTGCTGACGTTGAGAGCCAGGGTACTCACCATGCAACAAAGGCTGTGTGAGTACACAGGGGGAGGCATGCGAGAAGCCTGAGCAAAAGAACTGCCAACTGGGGCGTTGGTGGGAACACACACTTTCCAAGGCAGGTGTGTGTACTGCACACGTGTACTTCCATAGGAAAACACCCATCTTCATCCTACATCTCTCCACTGACATGGCTTAGAAGCAAAGACATCCCAGGAATGATGAACAAAGATGCTTCAGTCAACACGTGCACCTTGGGCTCTAAACCCACTCCCCATGGAAGGAAAAACATCTCCTTTGAAAAATGATGAACTCCAGATCTGGGGCAAGAGAGACACAAGAAGAGCCAGACAGAAAAGCTTCAAAAAAATGTTGGAGGGGGGAGGAGGAGGGGAAAGGAGGGTCCTCCCACTAGTCAAATTCACAGCAATTGGAGCACCAAATTTATACAGTGATGACACAAATTGCTGCAATAATAGCATGCCATATGTATAAGTATGCATGATTTCACATTTTTTTGCACCAAAATAAATGCATTTTTAAATTCTACTTTCCCAGGAACTTTTGGAAGTCCCCTTGTAATAGAAATACATTTTTTTAAAGGTGGGAAAGAAGGAAGTCTCTAGCTTGCTTACAACACAACACCAGTGCCAACCAGTGAACATGGGTGAGTGCAGAGGTTGGAAACTCATTCTGTAGCCATCACAGCAGAGGGCATCAGGCAAGACTCCCCAGTGAAGGCTAACTCTACTTGGCAGTTCTGAGGAGAGGCATGACTATCTGAAACCCTCTCCTCAGACTGCGTATCCATCTAACACCTTGACCAGGAGATCAGCGAGAAGCAGGTGGACATCAAGTGCCTCCAGATGTGACATCCTAGGAAAGACACACACAAGCAGGTCATACCTGGCCAGGAAGGCACAACTTAAAGTCTAGTCATGAGGAAACTCTGGACAAGAATGTCCTACAGGTGGAGGGGCGAGGGTGGAGCAAGGGTTATATTCTTTATAAATGGCAACTTCACAAAAGGTAGAGAAAGACTGAGGAAATATTCCAGATTAAAACAGACTAAAGAGACATAAAAACCAAAATGTCATACCCAATTCTCCATTATATCCTATGTAAGGGGAAACAAACAAACAAAAAATCTATAAAGGACATACAGGGTCAACTGACAAAATTAGAATTCTGATGACAGATCACAAAAAAGGGCCGTGGATGATAATTTCTCAAGTTTATAACAATATTGTAGTTAGGAAAAGGAAAAGGAATGCCTTCATTGTTAGCAACTGTGTTTAGGAGTAAAGGATAATGACATATATAGTCATTGCCTACACAGAGGAAAAGCAAACAACTGATTGAGTACAGGGGGTAAAATGTTGACAAAAGACATGAGGATACTTCAAATAGTTCATGGGGAAAATGGAATTAAAAGATGAACTTATTTTGGTGCAAAGAATTTCAAAACTCCATGCAGACAGGGAGTCTTCAAAAGTTTGTGAAAATGAATATTTTGAAAACAAAAATGTACCCATTTCACAAAATGTTTGCACTAGCATAAGCTTACCTCATAATTTCATTTCTCCCATGAACTTCTGAAGTGTGGGGATATAGGAGTGTTCTCTGTACTTCTTCTTGAAGATATTTCTCTAAGTTTGACATTATTTCCAAGCAGAAATTAGAAAGAAGGGGAGAGGGAAGAGCTGAGAACGCCACATCCCAGCTCAGTAGCGCCCTCTGCTCATTCCCTCCTACACTCTGCTGGCTCCTCATCCCCAAAGTGGGTCCTGACAGCTCAGTCCATGCCATCACACAGACTCTGCAGAAACACAAAGTCTTGCAGGCATGCACATGTGCATGCACACAGTAAAATTTGTGTCAATCACTTGTTTTGAGGGAAGTCATCATGACCTGCATCTCTTTCTTGTCGGGTATCAGATTTTTCAAGATGATATTGAACTTTTGCCAACTTCAGTGACCTCACAAAAGGAATCTAGGTCACAGAGCCCTTTAATTGGTATGATTAAATAATCATTTACTGAAACACAATCCCCAAAGTAATCAATGGATTCTAGGATTTGTGTTTGTGTTTAAGCAGGAATTGGAATGGCAAAAGACTGGGTGAAAGACTAAGATTTAAAAGTTATTGCTGCACAGGTGAGGAACCTTCTTTGTGCCAAGGGTCATGTGGATATTTATGACATCATTCAGAGGCCATACAAAATTATCAACTTAAAATCAGCCTACTATAGATTTATTGAATTTTGAGTCCCGTCTGTGGTGGCCTTGGCAGGGACACACCAAATGATTCTATGCCGGACATTCCCCACCCCTGGAGAGTGATATCATTAGGACTAATGTTCGGCTTCTATTTTTTCAGTTTATACAGTGGCATTTTACTGTCTACTTTTTATAGAGACAGTTTTGTGGTTACTGAGACATTAGTGAACATCTTCCAAACTTCCCTTAATTTTCACAAAATTATATAATACCATCAGAGGCTGGAAAACTCTACAAGGAAAAGAACCATATGAAACAAAGAACAGATGACCTGGAAGTTTTCAGCTGCTACCCTGCCAATTTCCTAGCCTGGATTTATACTTTCTCACGCTGACCAAAAGGAAGAGCCATTTTTCAAATTCATGTCCTTGCTAAAATACCACAAATCAATGACTAGACAGTATTCCTCCACTAGAAGTCAAATTGCTGGCCACAGACGTTTCCAACAGGCTTGGTCCTCCAGACCTCACGAGGACAACACCCACAGACCTCCTTCACCCCATCAGGCCAACCTGAAGATGTGCAAAAGGATCCAGTGCAGGGGTGGCCCCTCAGAGCATTCAACCCAGCAGGAAACAGTTCCAACACTGCCCCCCACGGCCCAGCCTCCTCCCAAAGTGGGATCAGGGGGCCCATATCCCAAAGAGGTGTTTTGCCAACATCCTCAGATGTACATCAAATATAATATTCAAACCAATTAGCGTCAAAAGTATCATAAGCAAAGCAGTAGCTCCCACATTCTCATTATGAGGCCATCCTATTCAATTCCTAATGAGAGGAGAGACAAAGGCAGTAGATGCAATGGGGTCCACTTCAAAAATTCTTTTTCTTTTAGAAAACAGATCCTCTTTTGTTCTGGTTAAACACCAATTACTCTGCTCTCTCTAACATGCAAATCAGCTGAAAATAGGGCAATATGTAGCTCACTCTGGTTCCACTGCAAGTTTGAATGAAGAAAAGAGAAAGAAGACAGAGAGGGCGAGGAAGAGGGTGACAAGAAAAGGGAGAAGAAAAGAAAGGAGAGAGAAGGAAGAGGGAGGAGAGACGAAAGATGAGTGATAGAGGCACATCCCTGGGGGTCTTCAATTCCAAGTACTTTGTGCTCAGATAAAGCTCTTTTCAAAGAGCTTTTTTGTATTAACTGTGGCGGTACCCACAAGCAGTGATTTTGCCATTATCCAGAAAAATAAAGCAAGAAAAGAAAGAGCACATTAAAGTGAACAATATAAGCAAGAAAAGCAAAAGTGGACAACAAAGCAATTTACCCCCAGCTCCCACTTGCTACAAACGCTCTCCCAAAAAGGAGTGTTCTCAACATAATGTACCAGGGAATGAGAACAGAGAAGAGAGAAAGGCTCACCCTGGCAGACAGGTGGACCAGCGGACGGACAATAGGATCCTAGCAGCACATGCATCCTGGACGCTGAGAACGTAGGGACCCCAAGCAGGTGGCCCTGGGTGAGAACCAACCCAGCAAACACTCAGCCCCGCCCCTCCTTCAGGTACTCCACGCCACTTTGTTTAGTAAAGCTCTCATTTCAATCTTCTAAAAACACCTTCTTCAAAAATTCAGGCAGTTAGGTGGCAGGGTATATTGCAGTTCCTCTCAGCTGCAAAAGCAGGCCAGGGCCAGGTTTCCCAGACTTGCTGTGCACCTGCAACTCCAGCAAGCTGGAGGGGATGCAGAGCCACCCCAGGGCCGGTGCAGTTTGAGCTACTGCATTTCTAGCAGCTCCCAGCTGATGCCGGGACCACCTTGAGCTGCCAGCACCACCTTTGCAGTTTTTTCCTCTGGTTTCCACATCCTTCCAGACTCTTTCCTGACTTGGCCTCCTTCCCTGATTCACCCTGGTCCCTGTTCTGAGTGGGGAGTCCCTCTCTGCACTCTTGCACTCAACAGGTCTCCAGGCAGCACCTGAATTTCTCTACAATGTACCTACTGAGCACATTTGACTCCCGCCACTTGGATGGACTGGGAGAAGAATGGATATTTAGGAGAAATGCAAATCCCACTTCTGGGTGACCAGGGCCAGGCCCCTATTGGTAGACTCAGCCACAATGAGAAAACTACCTGGATCTCAGAAGTCTCAGCACAGGGTGCACTGGTTCCCATCTCCAGGGCCCATTCCATACCTGCCCAGCATCAGAAGGATACGTTCCCAATCTCTACTGCAATCTGGACCTAGTGTCTGCCTGACACCATCTCTCACTACAGGTCCCTCTCCAGGAAGAAGCTTCTCACCATCCATCCTGGCCCCCAGAACCACAAGCCACTGCCGAGAAGACATCTGGGGTGAAATGATCAAGTCATAACGGTGGGGGTCCCCCACAGTCTCCTTTTCCAGTCCTGACATCATGGCTGCCAGGCTAGCAGCAATGTCCCTTGTTTCTCATGCCCAACACTTCACCCCAGGGGAATACGCCAGGTTCCCAGTGAGGGGCAAGCCTGACCCATAACATTGCATCTCCTGCTGGCCTCCAAAGCCCTGTGGTATGGGGACACCTCTGTTGGAGGCTCTGAGAGGTGACAAGTGGCACAGACAAGTCACAGCCCAGCAGCAAAGACAATGCAAGGTGGTGATGGCAATGGCAGATGTGGAGGCAGAGGCCACTGGTTTGCATAAAGGTCTGTCCCTTAGAGTTATAGGAACCTGTGCCTCGTGAAACCCTGTAGAACATGAGAGAATGACAGCTTTCTCAAATCACTGGTGTGAGCACGCGAGACATCATGGACACTAGCCTATGGCAAATGGCCACGACATGTTACTTGGATCCCACAGCATCTGCGAGTTAGGAAAGGCCAGAACCCACAATGAACCTAGGGGAGCTGGGCTCCAACACCCTTGCCACCCACTTTTGAGCAGGCCCTCTTTAAAAGTGGTCAAGCCCACTCCCGTCCACAGACGGGCTCTTGGAAGACCACCACCACACCGGGGCCTTGGGATCAGTCTTGGCTGGGGACACCTCTTCCCAGGACACCACGACCTTGACCACACACCAAGCAAAGCAAGGGAGGCTGGGAAAGACTCCTGTGGGGAGCAACTGGGAGCAACTCGGACTAGACTAAGTTACTGGAATTAAGACTTATTCTATACATCTGCTCTCCCACAATATGGCGCTGAGAAGGGAGAGACGGCTTCTGCACAGCTGCCTCCAGTTCAACCAATAGGCAGCAGGACCTGCTCCTGATTGGAGGAGAGCAGCGTACTCGGCGTGTGGGTAGCAGAGTTGGGATTGGTGGAAGAGGACTATAAAGGAGGAGAGAGACAACATGCACGAGGAACATCTATCTGAAGGAACACCTGAGCAGCCCCCGAGAGAGCCGGCCGGCGGTGTGCCGCTCCCCCACGGAAGTGGGGAAAGTGGCAGGGGGAGCCGCCCTTCCACGGAGGTGGAAGGGATGGTAGCCAACCCGGGAAGAACCAGCAGCAAACCCGGGGAGGGCCGAGCAGACAAAAGAACAGCGCAGGGTCCTGTGTCGTTCCTCCACGAAGACGGGGAGCGACAACTCCCAGAGCCATGAGTACCAAACCCACACGGACAGCAACACAGAGCCACATGGACGGCGGCAGCCCAGTGCCACTGACTCCTCTTAGCACAGGAAGGCAACAGTTAACTCCTCAATGCTTCCTGACATCACAGCAGTGGGCAAAGGGAAAGGCCGAGAACCAGGAGGGGCAGGGGAAGCCCCCCTCCAGCATGGATCACCATCCACGACGGCAGAGCCCAGGAATCTGCCAGCCCTTCCAGAAAGGGAAATGGAATCACAAAAGTGGAGACAGAGGCAGCGCCAGTCCACGTGGAACAGACAGAAGAAGGAAATAGCATTTACGTCTGTAAGTGTGCAGGTACCACGAGATACTCGGAAAACCAGTCCGCTTCCAACATGGTCCTGAATTCATCCATGAGACAATGACCTAAATATGCTCCCCGCCTGCCCCACTGGAGGCTGCCCAGAAGCGAAGCCACTGCTCGTGGAGCGGCTGGTGCCTGCCTGGCTTCCGCTCCCTCGCCCTCCCCAGGAACGCCTGTGTGATGGACAGTTCTAAGGAATACCCTATAATCTGCATTTATGCCATTTGTCTCTTTGATACATCAAATACAGATATTTGCATCATTTATTTTAACGTGCGTGATTTTCTTCTGAAAGCCACAAAGAGAAGCTGAGTCTGATCCCCAGCACACCCCTCCCCCCCTCTCCTTTAGAAGCCTGAAAACTTAAGCCTGGCACCCCTGACAAGCCAAATTGATCTGGAAAGGATCTTCAGAGGCCGGCTGCATTAAAGGAACAAATAAAGGACTCTCCTGGCAAAGGAGACAGGGAAGACAAAGGGGCGGGTCCCATTTCAACCATTTCAGCAGCTGCTGGGGGTGAAGGCAGGGAGGGGAGGAGGGAGGGAGGGCAGTCAGCACAGACTGCTCACCCCACATCACCTGCTTCCTGGAGGGCTCAATTACCCACCCTAAAACCACAGCCTGGAGGCAAAATCCCTGGCAGGAACCCAAATGGGAACAGAGGTCTTGGCACCAATAATATAGCATCCCCAGGTCAGTGAATGAATGAATCCTCAAGATAGAGGTTGGCTCTGAATCACGCAGCCTTCAGGGTCCCCCAGCAGCTGAGATGCAACAAGTCTACGCAGCGCCCACCGAGCTCTCTCCTTTATTTATGCTCTCATGGACACCAGGTTAGAAATACGGGCAGGGAATGCCTACAGGTCCTACATTTTGCAGCCAATGAACTCCTGTGGCTCCTCTGTTTGCCAAGTGATGATGGTACCCATGACCTAGCAGAAAGCTCAGGAGCAAGGACTCAAACCCACTGGGATGCTGTCTACCAGGCCACAGGGCATACACATTATCACTGGTGTCCGTAGCCCATGCAGAGTGAGCATACCCTTTTGTCAGAGGAGTAAAATGCAATCAGGTGACACAACTGGGAGGGAAAGGCTGGAACCTGGATTGCCCTGCTCTTCAGGTCCCCGGTGTCCCGACTCTAACCCATCTTTGCATCTCCCTGCAAAAGCGTCTGGTCTAGCTGCCCTTTCTTTTAGCATTTTTCTCTCCGAGGCTACTCACCCAGCACTCATTTATTGAATACCTCCTGCATCTCCAACAGCCTCCAAGGTACTGAGAAGACAGCAGGGATAAGCGAGGTGAGGCCTTCCGCACGATGCTACCTCCTAAGGCAGAGATGGCTAAGAGGACCAAAATAAACAACGTTTAAATGTTCCCACTCACCAGCTCCTAGATGCAGATGCACGCCCTCCTCACAGCAACTGGTGAGCCAGGCCCTAACTCCCCCGTGAAGCTCTCTTAACTCATGACCAGTGTGACTCCCATGTTCTTCCCCATAGAGAAGCCAGGCACAACCACAAAGGTGGGAGACAGTTAGAGGCTGCGTCCCCCTGCAGAGCACACCATCATGCCATCACCGCCTATGCATCTGGAATTCTACAGAGAGGCTCCTTCCCCCAAGCTCATTCTCCTCTTCTCACCACGGTGAGCCTGGGAAGGCGATCTCCCAGAACCCATCCAATTCTCAGAGCAACCCTGTTCAGTGTCAAGCTGAACCTCAGCACCTCTTCCAGCACCAGCGCTGGCCCTGAAACCCCACACCACAGTGACTCCCCAGGGCCTGCCCCTTGTGCCTGTCTCCTCTCTGCCACTAAAACATTCTGGGGTCACCTCCACCAGGCTCAGCTCTTGGCTTTCTAAAGGGACAGTCATCCAACTAAGCCCATGCCCCTGATCACTCCTCCCAACTAACGCATAACCCCCTTCAACAGAGCTTCTAGGGGCAGGCAATGGCCTAGTGATTAAGCCACTGGCTGGGACATCTGCACCCCACATCAGAGCGCCTGGGTTTGAGTCCTGGCTCCTGGCTCCAGCTTCCTGCTAATGCAGACCCTGAAAGGAAGCAGGGGATAGCTAAAGTGGTTGGATCCCTGCCACCCACGTGGGAGACCTGGATGGAGTGCTGGGCTCTCGGCTCTCAGCTTCTGCCTCAGTGCAGGCATTTGGGAAAATGAACCAGCAGATGGGGATGTGCCCTCTCTTTCTCTCTGCCTCTTAAATAATAATACCATGATTTAAATACCCATTTAAATGCCCATTCAAATACCATGATTCTAACAAAGTTCGGGTGGACTGAGCAGATGAAAGATATGAACACACAGAACCAGGATCTTTAACAAAAATAATCCAACTTGCAGTTGTGAAAGATTTGTTCAGATGTTACCTCACTTTATCCTCACAACTGTAAGGCACACACTGTGACCCACACATTACAGGTTAGGGAATAGAGGCTTGGAATTTAAAAAATTTTCCCACGTAGCAAAACTGAGACTCAAATCCAGGCCCTCTAACTTTACGTCATGCTCTCCTCCCCTCTGCCTCATGTAATCCTTTGTGGTGTAAGTTCAAACCCATATCCATCTCACCCTTGACGGTAAGGTGTATTTAAAATATATCGAAAATAAAAGATTCTGTATTTTACACTGAGATGATGGAATGCCATGTAGCAATTAAAAATTATGTTTTCACAAACATCTAGTGATATGTAAAAATTAATACAAAGTTAAATAATTAAACAAGAGTAGAATAAAAATATACACATAAGCAAAAATATAAGTGTCACAGTACAAACCCAAGTCTGGGGTTTTTCCAATTCTGACTTTAAATATAATAACAGAGTAAAACATTCATTTTTTTGCACTTTTCTATATGACTTGAATCTTCTGTAAGGAGCAGGCATTCATTTTCCAATTTAGGAAAAAAAAAAACATTAATAACCTTGACTTCTAGAAAGAAAGCAGCCACTGTCTGGACTTGGCACAAGACCCACTCACGATGTGAAGGGGGGCCCCCCGACCCTGTCACGGCCTAGCCAAGGACGCAGCGGTGGTGCCAGCACCAGCCACCGTTGCCAAGGTGGTAAACACAACAGCAGCAGCCCCCCGGGACCCTCACCGTCCCTGAGCCTCAGGACCGGCTGGCGACACAGGCAAGCGCCTTCCCAGGGGGACCAGCCGCCTCTGAGAGGCCCAGCCAGGAGGAAAGACAGAGAACAGGAGGGAGTGAGGATCGGTAGCTGAAAACAAAAGGAGTCTCAAAGACAGGGAAAAGCTGTGACCCCTCACAGGGAAAGCAATATTGCTAACCACCCGAAAGCTCAAGAGTAAAGCCCCACTCGCAAAAGGGGGTCCTGGAGCCAATTCTGCAATGTCAGGCCCCTGCAGCCTCGGTCTCGTCCAGGGTGGTGTTCCAGTCCATCAGCAGACCTCATGCACATCGAGGATGCGCTGACTGATCTCCCCGCGTTTCAGTGTCCTCACCTGGAAGCCTGGAGTAAAGCACCAGCTGAGAAGAGGGTCTGAAGAGCTGAAAGAAAGTGTGGTCATTAAGGCCTGGGGGGAGGCAGGTGTGGGCGGCCTCTGGGCAGGCTGCTGTGGAAAGCAACCAAGCCTCTGGCCAACAACCCTCAGGCAGCTGGGAAGCAGATCCTCCAGTCGCAGAAAGCCCCCAGATACCTGCAGCCCCAGCAGAGACCCTGAGCTGACACGCCCGCTCCAGACTCCTGACCCTCAGATACCCTGTGAAACACTAAATGTTTGCCATCTGAAGTTGCCGGATTCTGAGGCAATTTGCTATGCAGCAGTAGATAACTAATACTAATTCCTAACATATAAATCCTCAATATGGTTCCTGTGCGGTTCCTATAATATCTCCTCAATTCCTGCATGTTAATCATAGGATGTAATACCTATTAACAGCTTTTTCAAGGAAAAAAACACAGACATGCCGCCATATTATATACATTAAGTAAATGCACGTGAATTTTACAAACATCCAACTGTGCATAAGAAGTAGGTCTCAGCATGGACCTGTAAATATTTCCCGACAGCTTTGGTACAAATTCAGCTTTGGTACAAATTCTCCTATTTGTGATCCAGGTGAATTAACCACTGCTCAAATCCGGTATTACTCTGAACAAAGTAGTATAAGTAGATGGAGTGATTTCTGCATCTCTCTCCTAAAGGCAATGAGTAGGGGAGGCAGACAGCTGGGGGAAGGGACATCGGAAAGAACACTGACTTTCACCTCCAAAGCAATTTCCCCTGGTCTTCCCCATCAGAGCAAAAGGTCTTCTCTGCTCTGGCCAGAAGCCTTGGCCTTACTCTTGATTCTCTCCCCACACATCCACGGCGCCAGCGCCAGCACAGCTCAGGGGCTAGACCTTCAAGACACAGCTGGAATCCAGCCACTTTGCCCCACTCCACCCCAACCCTGGTCTTGGACAAGCACAGCAGCTCCCAGCTGCCGTCTTTGGTATCACCTTGGCCCCTCTACTATCCCCACTCCTCCCAGCTACTGGAGGTCCTGCCAGGTTTAAGTCTACTCTTGTCCATCTGTCTGCTCAAGCCCCACTGTGGCTTTCCCCTGGCAGACAGAACACCCAGTCCTTATCAGGGTCTTTCATGAACTGATCTCCCTGCCTGTCCAACGGGCCTTCTTGCTACTCCGCACACAATTAAGATTCTGCCTGCAGGCCTCTGCCATCACTGTGCCCTCTGCCACAGCTGGCTGACCACCCAACCTACAAAAATCCCTCTTACCCCATTCTGGTTTCGCTGCTTTATTATTTCATAGCACTTATCACTAATGGACCTGTTATGTACATAGCTGCTTGGGTTTCACAGCTGCATCCCAGTTCCTACATACAGTATGCTCATTACCTGTGTCAAGAGTCAGCAACCTTTCAGGGCCATTCAGCAAGCACCTGACTTTGTGTTCCTCATGATGTCCATCACAGCTATTCAACTCTAATGCTGCAGTATGGTAGCAGCCACAGACAATGCATAAACCAGTATGTGTGGCAGGGTTTCAATAAAGCTTTATTTGTGAAAACAGGTGGAGGGCTAGATTTGGCCCACATGTTGTGGTTTGCCAGCCCCTGGCAGATTTAGTTAATGCATTAAAATACATATATTTGACACTCAAATATAACACATTTTAAGATAAATTAAAATATATATACTGCTTCTATTAGATGTTTTAGGTATGTCCATATATTTACCTCTCAAATATAAGATACCTGAAGATAAATGCAAAAATACAAATGTAAGATAAATATAAACATTATCTTCCATCTTCAGGTTGGACAAACCAGGGGAGGACAATTGAAAACAGACCTCTGAGACTCTGGGCAGAATTCAATGTCCCAATAATTGGACAAGACAACAGGCTGCCCATGTTTTTCTGGGGTTTCCCAGCACAGAGTGGCTGGTCTGCCCCAGTCTGGGAGCTGCTGACGGGCAGACAGACAGGGTGGTGGCCAGCTCACTGCTGTCAAAGTCTTGACGATGGCAAAGCAGCTTAGAGTCTAGGCTACCAGCATGTCCCCATGTTGTTAGAATGTCATCACCCTGTCATTACGTGATCCACCTCAGAGGAGAACCTAGCAGCTCGCCCTTGCTGAGTTCTCAAGGAAATGGCAGCCATGGTTTGGGGGAGGGGACACCAGAAGCACCCACAAAGCCAGCACAGGTCCAGAAAACATGCCCTGGCATTGCTGGGCTCCATGCAGTGCAAGAGTAGTCATGAAATCAGATGTGCAACCATGGCATGGTGGCAGCTAGCAGACAAAGAGATGCTTATTTTAAAACTACAAGAACGTGGGATAACTACAGGGCAACACCTAACAACAAAACACTTTACTTGCCCCAAGTCTGTCTGCTTTTGTTGCCACTGAATTCACAATTCTGGGTCGCCTACCAGCCTTAGTTTCTCTTCCCAAACCCTGTGGCTCCAGCTCAACCCACAGAGGGAGCACTTTAATGAGCTCCTGGGGAGTGAGTGCCGGGTGCAGAGTGCTCCCCCGTGCCCGGGGCCGTCCTCTGCTGGCCCTCCAGGGCAAGCTGTGAGGCTCTGCTGCTCTTAATCACCACAAACCCAGACGGCAGGGGACCCTGACAAGCTGCTGTGTTTCATCTGCTCTCAGGCTTTATCAGCATTTTGCCACCATCACAGAGTAGGGAAGACACAGGAATCAAAACCCGCTCCATTCTAAGCCTTCCCCAACCCGGTTGTTTTATTTCCAACTCCAGAAATACACAAAGCAGCAAAGGCTTCAATCTCCATTCGACCCTGTGCCCTCAAGCTGCTGCAGAGCGGTCAACGAGGTGGGAGGACAGCAGAGAGGCTCCTGCTTTCTGGGAGGGAACAGAGTGGACAGGTTTCCTGTGGGACGGAAGGGAAATGGACGCCCAAAGGAACAAACGGCCTTGGGAGGGGATGGAGTTGGGTGGAGCCCTTGCCACCAAGCCATGTGGTCAGCTTGGGCTGGACAAGCCACACACGGCAGCTGGAGAAAAGAGAAGGTACTTCATTTTTTTCCTGATCGTTTGGACAGGAGTGCCAAACCTACAGGGCAAATCTTCTTCTCTTTCTGATTAAAAAACATGTTGGAAGGTACAAACCACACCTTGGTTAATTTTACCAGGAAAAGAATGCCTGTTAAAAAGTAAGAGTTGGAAGAACATGACTCCAGAGTTCAAATGCTACTGTGAAACTTCCAGAGGAGTGGAAGAAATAACACGAGTAATTTGCCAGTGCTGTGGACACGTGCTCAACACATTTCTGAGGGGCACACGCATCAACTCATCTAATCCTCACAGCATCCCCAGGAGGGAGATCCTCTCCCCACACATTCCCCACAGATGGGGAAACTGAGGAGCTAGCCCAGGGTCACACAGGCCATAAGTGACAGAGTGAGGATTTGAGCCCTAGCTGTCTGGCTCCTGAATCCATGTTCTTAAATACTATGCTAATCTCTCTCTCTCTCCCCTACCGTCTAAATATGTTCCCATTCTAAAGCTTTTCTAACAGCATGAAAGCCTCAGGTTTTTTCATTTTTTTATGTGTTTGTTTCTAAAGTATTCTTAACCTACCTCTTAACACAAAAGCTCTGAAATGACCAACAAGAGACACAAAAGCAACAACAAAATTAAAACTGAAGGACATCAGGTGCCTAAAAAGGAGGTATTAGAAAGACAACAATAACAAGACCAACAACTGCAACTTTTCTCTACTTTGGACCTAAGCTTCCCAGAGTCCAAGTAAAAAGGGCAACACAATTAGCTATCTGTATCAAAAAGAGAAAAGTTTACCGGTTCCATGGAGAAAACTAAACTTTCATTATTACTGCATTTCCACAGAATTATTTCATCCAGTGTAAGAAAAGAGTACAGTGAAGGTAGGAGACAAAGATTCTCATGGGCTTTTTGACATTTTAAAAATCTCAATCACATTACAAGCAACACAAGAGCAGGCAATGTCACAAAGACTTAGGTGACTGTGCGAGGGTACAACCTGTCAGAAGGGAGAATCAAATAAAACTTGCTCTCCTCCACGGGTCCAGCCTTCAGTGATTGAAGCCCGTGCCCGAGAACTGCAGAGCACTGATGTAGGTGACTACAAAGGTGGGTTGCACAGCAGGCACCCGTGGCTCTTTCTACCACATCTGCGTTGCAGAAATGTGCCCCCAAGGACATGCAGGTCTTGCTGGGAAGTAGCAAAAGAAAGCCACAGCTGTTCCAATGATCAGCCCCCACAAGACTCAGCCAGGAACCTCACGGGGTGACAGTCCCACCCAAAGCACAGGTCTGCATCTCCTGGAGGGATCATCAAGAAGCCACGTGGATACGTGGGAGGGAAAACCACATGGGGCGTCCTGGGCCCATTTTCCTCCAAGAAGTTTTACTGTTTAGTTTGAACCACTTGCATACAGAACAGAACAGAACCTCTTTGGGCAAGGCAAGGAACAGAATCCAATCCCAAATTGGTTTTTTAGCCAAAAACAGAAATCAAAGTCTTGCTTAAGGCCACATGCCCTAGAAACATGAATCCAAGGTCACATGCGGGCCAGTGTTCACTGTACCACACCATGATGCTCTTTTTTTTTTTTTTTTTTTTTTTTTTTTTGACAGGCAGAGTGGACAGTGAGAGAGAGAGACAGAGAGAAAGGTCTTCCTTTGCCGTTGGTTCACCCTCCAATGGCCGCCGCGGCCGGCGCGCTGCGGCCGGCGCACCGCGCTGATCCGATGGCAGGAGCCAGGAGCCAGGTGCTTTTCCTGGTCTCCCATGGGGTGCAGGGCCCAAGCACCTGGGCCATCCTCCACTGCACTCCTGGGCCACAGCAGAGGGCTGGCCTGGAAGAGGGGCAACCGGGACAGAATCCGGCGCCCCAACCGGGACTAGAACCCGGTGTGCCGGCGCCGCTAGGCGGAGGATTAGCCTAGTGAGCCGCGGCGCCGGCCGATGATGCTCTCTTGAAACAGAATATAGCCCAAGTGGATTTTCTGGGGAAACTATGCAGCCACTTCCATGCTATAGCAAGATCACTTATCACAAGGGCACCCAAGAACTACAGATGTGGGACACCTGGATTACACAGGTGTCTTTCACCTGTTTACAAGTCAAGCATTAATTAGAGGCTTCTGGGGGGGGAGGGGGTACCAGTGGGGAGAAGAAGGACAAGAGAGGCAGGCACTGCACTGAGCAGGCCCCAGACCCAGAGGCACAGTGAACAGCCCAAGGACCAGGTCTTCCGTGCAGTTCGCTGACTGCACGAAGCTAGAAACCCTACCACCCGCCCTTCAGAGTCATTATTCAACAACAAACAGGAGCTATATTTAGAACTTTTTCCATGAAGATGCCATAGGCAAAGGCCACCAACCTCCAAGACATTGAAAGGTTAAATAAGGCTATCTGGCCAAAAAAGAAAAAAAAAAATTTAATAGGCAAGTTCCATTTCATATTCATCTGTTCAGCATAGCTTCTAATTTTATCAACACATCTTAAAACTAACAGGAGGCCAGGCAGCTTTTCCCAGGAGCCTCTGCGCCCATTCTACAAAATGACGTAAGTCAGAAAATGAGGGTTCTGACTGGATTAGGTCTGAAGCAGCCTGCTGGCCGGGACGGGCCCGCTGTGCACATAAGCCCCTCACAAGAGACGCAAACTCCAGGGAGGAGCAAGGGAGGCTGGACAGGGCCTTTGTGACCACCTCGGGTCAGTAAGTCTTTGAGGAAGGCCCCTCTACCCACCAAACACAGACTCCTGGTCAACCCTACGGGTGCCTGGCCCACCCAGATGGTTGAAAAATGACACGTTTCCGAGCTGGGATCAACCAGGCTACTCCCCTCAATGAGGGCTGAGATGTGCCTCCCACACAGGGCTATTGTTGAAGGAAACTCAATCACTGAGTGCTGAACACTGAGTGTGAAGGACAGAACCCATGCTCTGGGCCGGCGCCGTAGCTCACTTGGCTGGCCCTCCGCCTGTGGCGCCGGCATCCCGGGTTCTAGTCCCGGTTGCTCCTCTTCCAGTCCAGCTCTCTGCTATGGCCCGGGAAGGCAGCAGAAGATGGCCCAAGTGCATGGGTCCCTGCACCTGCATGGGAGACTGGTAGGGGACACCTGGCTCCTGGCTTCAGATCGGCTCAGTGCCAGCCGTGGCGGCCATTGGAGGAGTAAATCAACGAAGGGAAGACCTTTCTCTCTGTCTCTCTCACTGTCTATAACTCTCTGTCTCTTTCTCTCTCACTGTCTAACTCTGCCTGTCAAAAATAAATAAATAAATAAAAATAAAAAGAACATGCTCTGGGACTGCAAAAATACAACTATTTACCTGTTTAAAAAAATTATTTGTCTTTTACAACCCACAGGAAACACAGCTTTTACCCAGTGTAGCTGGAGATGCTGAAAACCTCTAGTAATCATATTTCTACACAACGCAGACCTGTTTTGCAGCATGCCTGCAAGGGGGCAGGTAACACTGTTCCCAGTGTCCCACAGGTATCTCATCACCAGGGATGCCTCTCACGACACATGCCTTGGATACCCCCAGTTCAGGATTACCCAGCCCCTCAGCCTGCGTGAGACCTATTTTCTTAATCATTCGCCAAAACTGTAATTATAACGAGTTGATATTCCAACCAGAGAGCCCCAAATCCTAATGACTGAGGAATCAGCAAGATGGCTAGAACTCACAGGAGCTGGTGAAATGTATCAAACTCTACTCTAGCAATTCCACAGAGTTGCATGCCTTCTCAGGCTATAATCAAACAAGAGGGTTTTCAAAAAAAAAATGGCTACTCAAAGATATTTACTGTCACACTGTTTGCCAAGGCAGACCTGCACCTCCCAGTTGTCCAGCCACAGAGGATTCCTTCAGTTAGGTTGCAGCCAAACACTGCAACACAGAAGCCTCTGGAAACACTGAGGTGTGTGCAGAGGGTGAAAATGGCACAGGAAGCAAGTTAGAAAATTATGGGTTTTCTACAGTAGGTCTAATTCAATAATGGAAGCTACATGTATAATGCGATCCAACTTTGTCTTTAAGATTATGTTATTTATTTGTAAGGTAAAGTGACAGAATGAGAGAGACAGGGAGAAAGAGGCCATACAAGCCATTAAGGGCAAAAGTCTACACTGCAGGTCCCCACACCTGGCTTGAAACCTAGGGCCTCTGCAAGCCAAAGGCATCAACCAGTGACCTCAGAGGCATCTTGGAGTGGCTCCAGCTTTGTGACAAGATTTAAAAACAGTCACCACTCTAACTAACGAAATAGACATAATTAATCCTGTTTTGTCTACATCAAACTCACAGAGGAACAAAGAAAAGTGTCACTCCTCTGCCCTGTTCCAATACCATACTCTCCCCCTTGATGCCACAAAGCAAGCATGTGTTGAGCAGAACCCTTCTTGTGTTCTAAAAGTTTGTCTGCTACCAACTCACAAATCATCTGTTCAGCTGGCAGGCTAACCACCAAGGGCAGAGTCTCCATGGTTCTGGGCCAAAGGGTATGGAACAACTCAGTGCGCACTCCAGGTACCCCCAGTGCAAGAGAAAGGGCACCAAGAAGGGTATCAGATTTGGGTCCCTGCAGTAGCTGCGGCCTTAGAAGAGTCATATTCCCTCTCCGGGCCTCACAGATGTTGGACAAGATGATCGTGAAGACAATGATCGCTTCTATCGGCAGTCTATTTCTTTAAGTGCCAAGTTCCATTTGGCACTCAGTGAAACACTCAATACCCACTGGAGAATTTTTCTTTCTTAACTCCCACATTCAATCACTTTTATCACACAATCAAAACTGCTCTCAAATGGGCCAGCACTGTGGTACAGCAGGTTGGACCACTGCTTGGGATGCCCACATCCCATATCAAAGTGCTGGTTTGAACCTCAGCTACTCTTCTTCTGATCTGGCTCCCTGCTAATGTGCCTGGGAAAGTGGGGGAGGATGGCCCAAGTGCTCAGGCCCCTGCCACTCATGTGGAAGACCCAGAAGGAGTTCTTGGCTCCTCGCTTCAGCCTGGCCCAGCTCTAGCTGTTGCAGCCATTTATTGAGCGAATCAGCAGATGGAAAAACTGTGTGTGAGTGTGTTCATATGTGTGTGTTTGTTGTGTGTCACTCTGCCTTTCAAATAAATGAATAAATCTTTTTGAAAATGTTGTCAGATGAGCAGGACCATTCCAATGCTGTGAGTGAACCAGCAAATGGTTCTGTCTCCCCCTCTCTAACTGTGACTTTCAAATAAATAAATCTTTTTAAAAAATTAAAAATAAAATTCAGGCCTCTTGAATCCAAATCTCATCTTTCCAATTCCCAGCTATATGACCCTGCAAGTGCCTCAATCTCCTGTCACCTATAAAACACAAATGAATTCCTTCTTTTGGGCTGCTATAAAGATTAAATGAGTGAAAGTAAGTAAAGCATTTAAGAACATGCCCTGACACATAGCAAGTACTTCATAAATGTTAATAAATGTCGGCTATTATTATCCATTCATTCAATAAATGTTTCCTGGCTATTTATCTGACAGTGCCACTGACTCTAAGGAAACATAGTAATATTGACCAGGACTACCCACGGCCCTTACCCCTCCAGTGGGTAAATACATACAGTAAATACATACAGGTGCATGAATCCCTTCTCTAAAGTTTTTATGCCAAAGAGATTTGGATTTAGGACAGGAAACAGGTGCATATACCACATATTACATAGCACCCATCTCTGCAACACTCCCCAGGACTTGGAACAGCACCTGTGTGCAAACATGCTGGATTTTCTTTCTTTTTTTCTTTTAAATTTAAAAAGCAAACAGAGAAAGAAACAGACAAGACAGATCTTTCATCCATTGGTTCTGTCTCCAAATGCGGGACAGCTGCAAAAGCTGGACCACGCTGAAGGTAGGAACCCAGAATTCAATCTGGGTCTCCCATGTGGGTCCCAAGTACTTGAGCAATCACCTGCTACTTGTAAAAATGTGCTTTGTCAGGAAGCTGGAATCAGAATTGGAGACAGGCCTCGAATCCGGGATATGGGCATCCTAACCAGCAGCTCAATTACTGTGCCAAACATCTATCCCATGTTTGGGGATTTCTTCAGCAAAATCTATGTACAGTGTCACTAAGCAGGCTCAAGAAATAGCACAAAGTGTGTCAAGATAGCTCAGGTCAGACAAGGCAGCCATGTGGGTTTACAAAGAAACTCAGTTTTCAGAACTTTAGGGGTATCACAATTGCAGACTGGGGTCTATACACCTGCATTATATGGCAAGGAGGAGGCAAGGAGTTAACAAAAGCTGTGGACAACCACATGGGGAGTGACAGGAGACTCAGCAGAAAAGAAAAGAACAAGAAAAAGAAAAAGAAAAAGTAAAAGCACAGTTTAGGCTGAAACTTAAAGGAGCAATAGGAACCTAATGGTCAGGGCAGACGGAGTACCTGGCAGAGGGACTCTGAGATGCAAAGCGAGGAGGCAGGAACCAATAAAGAGTGTTCAGGAACAGCAAACCGGTCATGGGGTATGCCAAGATACATGTGCATGAGAAGCAAGAGGAGAGGCTAAAAATGAGGCAATCAGAGCCTGAAGAACTCACACTTGGTGTTGCAGGCCATGGGGAGCCCCTGAAGAACTGGAAACTGGGGAGAATAGGATCAGCTTTGCACTTTTATTAAAAAAAAAAAAAAAAAAAACCTCTGGTAAATGAACAGGAAGAGACAGAGCAGGAGAAGGGTGCCCAGTTGGGAAAATGGTCCATCAGTCAGGGAAGAGGTGACAATGCCAATTCAGGCAGCAGAGTTAAAAACAGGAACCAAATGCTGGCCTGGTGCACAGATGCGACCTCCTAATGGTGCAAGGCAGGGTAACGGTGCCAAGAGGGCCCACACACATTGCAGCAAAGGGCTCACACAAGCCCCTTTCTAGACAGCACTTTTAGATGCACCAAATGACCAAGTGGCTATGTTATCAGCACTAGAACCCGAGCTGTACCAGTCCTCCTTCTGACTCACCCCTCTCCCCCCTCCTCCAGGTCACAAGTGGGTTGGCAAAGTATACCGGTCAGGTGTATGTGGAGTGAGTCAGTCCCAGTCCCGGAGAATCAAAGAAGCAATGGGTCAGAGAGGTAGGGACAGTGCCTGACACATACCCTTGTGAGCCACAAGGGCCAAGAAGGGAGACCAGGGGACACTGGGTGAGGAGGTGATGGCCCAGCCTACATAGGACCTGAAACCACCCATTCCTGAAACGGCCACTACTGCTCTGGACAGACAAAGCCAAAAGAAAACAAAGCATGCACCCGAAGCCAGGCAGAAGGCGGTTTCAGGTGGCAACACGTGCAAGCATCCACAGGCCCCGGGGAACGGCCATTTGGAAGCCTGCAGATCTTCCCGTCTCACTTGCCGCCCTTCGTCTGCCTCACCTGCTGGCTCCTCCAGAAATGAAAAAGCCAAGGGCTAAGAAAGCAGTGCAGACAAATATACTGCTGCACTGTCAGGGAACTGAGGGGACCACAGCAGACAGGGCAGAGGTGGCCAGCAAGGATCACGTAGTGACTCAAGGCCCAGACCTCAGACACCTCTTAAGAATCCTTAAGGACAGGCACTACCTGTTCCTCTTCTGATCGGCACCTAACAATGCCCAAAACAGAACTGCAAAATCATGACCTGGTAAACCAGGCCATCACCAACAAGAAAACCAGCTCCTGGGCTGGCAGGAACAAGGGTGAGACGTTAGGTGACAAATTCAAAGACTACGTGTCCTTTCACAGGAACAGGCTCTTCGGGCCACAAACAGCCGCCCCAGTCCACCAAAACGTCTCATGAAGCCCCACAATGGGAGATACTCGTCTGCTTCTATCCCTTCTGATTTTCTCCTGGTGAGGCTACGAGATAGCAGCCTGAACAACTGTCCCTCCATGCAGCTGGGCGTGTAGCACCAGTTGCTTAGGGAACCAAACCCTAGCCCAGCAGGGAGGCAAGGTGCCTGTCCCCTGGAGGAAGCACACCTCAATGGGAGGCTGCAGGGTCAGCAGCTAGGGTCACTGGTGTGGGAGCCTGGGTCTCTGGGAGCAGCCGAAAGTGCCCAGCTGGCCTCCCTTGTGTCCCTGGATGCTCACTGAGTTCAGACCGACTCCAGAGCTGGGAAAATCAAACCTGCTTCTCAGACTTGCATTTCCCAGAGCCCCAGTCAAAGCTCTGTCCCTTCTTCTCCACTTTCCTGCACAATGCAAGACCTGAACTTCTGTGGAATCAGTCTGAGTAGAAAGGATGAGGAAACACTCTTGATACAAGCAGGTAATGTCCAGGGGAGGAAACCCTGGGGTTTTC
The DNA here is from genome assembly GCF_051225735.1 of Oryctolagus cuniculus. NCBI lineage: Eukaryota > Metazoa > Chordata > Mammalia > Lagomorpha > Leporidae > Oryctolagus > Oryctolagus cuniculus. The sequence continues at coordinate 32,827,038 of NC_142883.1, read as the reverse complement.
TTTTACTTTCTGACTCTTACAACAGACTTTTTAAACTTTCAAAAAAGTACCGAGATTGATAAAAGTACTGTGTGTTCATCACCCAGCGTCGCACAACTTATGAGAGTGTGTTAGAGTTCATGGAAAGGGATCAGCCTTGTGGCACAGCAGGGTAAGCCGCTACCTGCAACACCAACAGCCCATGTGAGCACCAGTTTGAGTCTCAGTTGCCCCATTTCTGATCCAGCCCCCTGCTAAAGCGGCTGGGAAGGCAGCAGAAGATGGTCCGAGTGCTTGGGCCTCTGCCGCACACGTGAGAGACGTAGATGGAATTCCTGGCTCCTGGCTTCAACCTCTGTCAGCCCTGACCTTCATGACCATTTGGGGAATGAACCAGTGAATGGAAGATCTCCCTCTCTCCCTCTCTGTTGTACTGCCTTTCAAGTAAAATGAAATAAATCTTTAAAAAAACAAAGTTCTTGAAAAAATAAAATTAAATGCTAAGCTTATTTTGGCACACAAAGCTCTTAAAATCCTGTATAATTTTCTTCATAATCTACATTTTTCTGTGAACTTTTTTGAAATATTTATTTGAAAGTCGGAAAGACAATAGGACAAACAGACATCTCCCGATAGCTGGTTCATTCCCTAAACGCCCACAACAGCCAAGAGCTGGGCACACAATCCAGGTCTCCCACATAGGTGGTAGGAACCCAATCACTAGAGCTCTCACCCCTGCCCCCTTAAGGTCTACATTAGCTGGAAGCTGGAGTCACAAGCCAGAGTCAGGCATCAAACCCAAGCACTCTGGAGTAGGACGTGGGCATCTTAACCAGTGTCCTAACTGCCAGGCTAAACACCCACCGTCCACGTGTTTTCCGAAGGCCTCCACTATCTGACTGCATCCACATGCCCTCCGCACACCCCAGATTATTCCACTGCTTCCTTCCGAGTCTGTTCCTGACAACACAGCCCGCGACTCCCAGCTGGGCTCTGCACAAGGCACTGCCCACCCTGTACTTTTACCTGGGAAATTTCTAGGGGTCAGACTGATCCAGAGACCTGCAACCAATACAACTGGGTTTTCTGGCTTGAAAACAGAGGGTAGAGCCGATCTCCGGATCGGCAGCCGCCGCACGCTCCCCGAAGTGGTTGGCTGTCAACAGCACCCTTTGGAGAAGAAGGGACGAAAGTCTGAGACCGCCCCCTGGGCAGCCACGTCCTCGTGGGCAAAATACCTGTGGGCTGGGGATGAGAAAACGCTACATGGTTTGCTGTTTATGTTTGATTAAAGGCTGGTTTACATTTCCTTGGGGAGTTTTTATTTCTGTGCTGCTATTTCACCCCTAAAATTTACAGTGCTTGAATTCTTCCACCCTGCTGGAGTTAACCCACACCCTCCTCCCTGTAAATGGCCAGAAATAGTTTCCATTGTCATTGACTTAAATTTCCACTTTGATGATGGGACCAAATATTTTTCTTGCCTTTTCCTGAAACAGGAATAAAACATTTCCACTCTGGTTCTTCTAACCAGACTCTGAGTGCCAAGCCCTGACCAGAAAGTGCAGCGGATACCTGTACAGCCGGAGCCATGAGCACTTTCTCCTTCCCTTGGAAACAGCCCTCAGAAATACTCACCAGCTCTGCAGGCAGAGCTGTGAACAAGACAGACCCTGCCCCGCCACCCACAGGGAGCAAGCCACCCAGCCTGCCCCAAAAGTAGTGGAGAAAGAACACTAACACCACTGTCCTTCCTTCCTCGTCTGACCTCAGTCTTCCTCTGCAGCTCAGCCTCTCTCCCCACGACTTCGTCAGCACAAACACACGGCTCCCAGGTGTGCAGGCTGCCCAGGTGAGCAGATGCAAGCTGGAAGACAAACCCCTCCCCACTGCCACCACTGCAGGAAACTCCCCGGCCAGGTCCAGAAGCAAGCTCAGCAGGACTTGGGTGTAGCCAAGCTGTCTGTCTCCAGAGGAGCTGGGATTTTGCCACAACTAATATACTGGATGGAATGCTAGCATGCTGGGCTATCACAGGAGGTAGGGGTGGGGGCTTCCTTCGATTGTTTTTCTCTATTTTTTTTCCCCTCTAATTCTGATCTATGGTTCTGAGTGGCGGCTTGCAAAGTGGTCATAATGGCCATCCCTATCTGCTCCGTGGTATCCTGCAGCAGCTGAGGTGAGGCTTGGGAGCAGGGGTGGGACGCAAAGAACACCACTGTCTCCAAAGCTGAACTGGGAGAGTCCTGGTCACTGATCCCAGCCTGTCCAGCCAAGCCACATTCAGAGGGCTTAGGGTCCACGGGAAGCCAAAAGAACCACCCCCCTCCCCAAGACTCCAAATCCATAGCTCCCCCTTCGGTCCAGAGTAAGAGAATGATGAACTGTTCTCCCCAGTGCAGGCAGGAGGGCAGGGCAAGGGGCAAGAGGGAGCAAGGAGAGCAGCATGGCCGGGGGCGGGCTGGTGGGAGGCCCCAGTGTCTGTTTTCCATCTATAGAAAATGGCTACACATCACAGCCCTTTGTGAACATGTCCCTCCCTCCCTCTGGGGTCCCCCTCTTCAGGGCCCTGCTTGCTTGACTGCAAAGCCAGCAAAGCTCTCCTCAGTCCATCCCTCTGTCTGCACCTTAGGCCAAGGATTAGAGCTATCCCTAAACCAGCCTGCCTATTTCAATGAGCAAAAAACAGAGAAGGCTGAAGACTGAGAATTCTGGAAGAATTATCCATCCCCTCTGGGTACCACTGAGCTCTTTGATGAGACTCTAAGGGCAGGAACCTTTGACCCTCCCCAACTGTCTTAAAACATTACCTCCAAGCGCTCTGCAAACTGGCGAGCAGCACAGGAACTTCTGACGGCGCCTCCCCCTCAGGTCTTCTCCTTGGAGGATTCTCCAAACGGCTTCAGCATACCTAACCATCCTCCCGATTACCTTTCTACAAATTGGCTTGCACCTGAAGGAGGCGAGACATCACCTCTGCTCGGGATCCAAGTCCCCACATTAGCGCCTAAAAAAAGAATGCTCCTCCTCGGGCAGGAGAGCCAAAAAGCAGCCCATCCTCAAGGCTGTGACAGAGCCCGCCATATAGCTCATTCCCTACCCAGAGATGCCTTTCCAGCCCTCTCGAGAGAGACACTCCAGGCAAGTATTGAACAAGAAGGCAGACTGCAAGTGTTCACAATTGCCCTTGAGTCTCGGAGAGTAATTGTGTTTCTTTCGATCGCAACACAGTTCAGCAAGGAGTGTCCAGAGAATGCGCAGGCGGCAGCCTGGTGACCACTCAAAGGGAGAGAGCATTGTCCTCCCAGAGAAGCTGAGAGCAAGAGGCTGCCCCGGAAAGGGGCTGCTGGGGAGGGCTGGGCAGCCTCCCATGGAATCACACTAGAGGCTCCCACTGAGGAACACCCTGGGGTCCTGCAGCAGCAGCAAGCCCCTCTGCCTGCCTGGAGGAAGAGGCACCCTGGCTTTGGCATCCCCTCTGCCACCAGCCAGCAGCAGGGTTGCAAAGAGGACTTGAAGGCTTTCACACCAGATATGAATGTTTTTAAAAAAAAAACTCAAAAGCATTTGGTTTTGTTTGGGATTCAATCCCAAGAACATGATCAAAGCAATTTGTACAAAACTAGACAGAAAGCAAGCTCTTGGCCAACAGTTCCCACCATATTGGATTGCATCTAAGGCCCCACAGGTTGTAAGACTCGATTCTGACAGATGGCCACCGATTCCTTAGACACAAAAATGCAACTCAAATTGAGGAAATACTGTATTTCCGATGACAGTCTGGACATCCATGGCTCTATGCCAACCCACCAAACCACTTGTGTGACCTTAAGAAGGTCATTTTGCTTCTCTGAGTCTCTGCTTGCCTGGCATCAAGTGAAGGGATGGACTGACAACCATGAAGCCCCAGAAAATGATAGCAGGGGTCCCCAGACACCAGTGTCAGCGCAGACTTTGTCCCTCTGCACCATTTCTGAACCCCTTCGCACAGCCATCTAAGCAACTGGCTCAACCCTCCAGGGTCAAGAGGCCCTGGGCTGCACAATGACAGGCTCTGAAGCAGGCAAGTCCCAAGCTGCAACTGCCCATGCTCTCTCTGCCCTGTATCTAGACAAATATCCTTTCAAAACCCACGCACCTGAATGAAGGCAGAGGGCTGAGACTGGCTCCCTTAGCACGTGCTACCAGTATGAAGTCGAATGGAGAGGGCTGCTCCCCCAGGCTTCTCCCCTCCTCCTCTCCTGCAACAGCTCCATAACCTACATTAGGAAATTTACATTTAACAAATCAGCCACAGAATCCCAAGGAGCACAGATGTTCCTGCAGCGTGGCACCTTCTTTGCACGAAACAGGCAAACAGCACAAACAAGCAGACAAGGGGAAGCTCTCTGTTTGGCCAAGTTTCTGCTCTGAGACCTGCACTCAGGGGACTGTTAAGAGGATCTCTCTCTCTTCCCATCCCAACACCTTTTCAGGCCCAGGTATCACATACCCTCTCAAGCTTTTTTTTTTTTTTTTTTTTTTTTTTTTTTTTAAGATTCATTTATTTATTTGAAAGT